>NC_044332.1:32778418-34028418 GCF_007399415.2 Gopherus evgoodei | reverse complement strand
CTCCTCTATTAACTCCTTGAGTATTCTAGGATGCATTTCATCAGGCCCCGGTGACTTGCAGGCATCTAACTTTTCTAAGTGATTTTTTACTTGCTCTTTTTTTATTTTATCTTCTAAACCTACCCTCTTCCCGTAAGCATTCACTATATTGGACATTCCTTCAGTCTTCTCAGTGAAGGCCGAAACAAAGAAGTCATTAAGCATCTCTGCCATTTCCAAGTCTCCCGTTACTGTTTCCCCCTCCTCACTGAGCAGTGGGCCTACCCTGTCCTTGGTCTTCCTCTTGCTTCTAATGTATTGATAAAAAGTAGTCTTGTTTCCCTTTATTCCCATAGCTAGTTTGAGCTCATTTTGTGGCTTTGCCTTTCTAATCTTGCCTCTGCATTCCAGTGTTATTTGCCTATATTCGTCCTTTGTAATCTGACCTAGTTTCCATTTTTTATATGACGCCTTTTTATTTTGTAGGTCACGCAAGATCTCGTGGTTAAGCCAAGGTGGTCTTTTGCCACATTTTCTATCTTTCCTAACCATCGGAATAGCTTGCTTTTGGGCCCTTTGAAAAACTGCCAACTCTCCTCAGTTGTTTTTCCCCTCAGTCTTGATTCCCATGAGACCTTGCCTATCAGCTCTCTGAGCTTACCAAAATCCGCCTTCCTGAAATCCATTGTCTCTATTTTGCTGTACTCCCTTCTACCCTTCCTTAGAATTGCAAACTCTATGATTTCATGATCACTTTCACCCAAGCTTCCTTCTACTTTCAAATACTGTAGCACTGAACTCTGACAGAATATCTGTGGAGGCCCTTCCCTTGAGTACAGACGTTCAGAGGAGGATCCTCCAACAACATGCTCCAGTAGAAAACCAAACACATGCTCCTTGCGCCGAGCATGCACACTCCTCCGTAGCTCTCATCCCCCTCAACCAGGCCTTGAACACCCTTTGAACACCAGCTTTTCTTGAATACAATCTAAAGGCCAAACCCTGAGAGATGCTGAACACCTACAACTCCCACCAACTGCAGTGAGTGTGCAAGTACCTAGCACCTCTCAGGATTGATCCCTTCATGTGTCACTGAAAAAGAAAGTAATAAATATTAGAGCTATTCACACTCCTATATCTAGTGACCTCTCCTGGCTGATTCAGACCCTTCCCATATGCAAAATCATGCTACAAAGTGTGGCCTAATTTGTTCTCACAACCGTAATACAGGTCTCTGTGTGTCTTGTAACTTCAAGAAGAAAGCATGTGATTTATTTTTCTGTTTATTTTTAATCAGTCCCCATCAGTTAAGTCATCTCAACCTCACACAGCCATGAAATATGGGATCTCGGCAATAGTTCAAAGACTATTGGAGATAGAAAGGAGGACAGATCTTTGCGGGGGGCCAAAGCCCATGTGATACATTGAAGTCAAGGAGCTCACCTGCTGTACCCCAAGTTTGAGTAACAGAAAGCAAGTTTGGACCCTAAAGCAGTTATAACTAATGTGACTAACAAACACTGGACAAAGCTGGAGGTGGATATTCAATTGTTATATGCAGTTTGGAATCTCATTGTTAGTTTTATAACTCACCGGATATGAGAAAGGAAACAATATCTCATGACATAGGCAAGTAGCTTACACTCTGAATTTGCAAATTGTGAAATATACAATATACTTTCAGTGAATATTTGAGCTCAAATACTTTTTGAAAGTGTTTATGTTGTTAAAGCTGGACTGATTGGGGATGAACACAAAAAGATGGGGAGCATGGGCCAATCAGAATTCACTTCTTAATCTAGATGAGCATCCATGGACATTTTTATCACTATTTGCTTACTTGTAATGATTAACTAAAGCTTATACTAGCAATCAAAATTTTGTCATGGGAACAGTTTTCATGACACGTGACACTTTTTAACCTGCTTTTTGACCGTGGTAGCTGGATGTAGTCATTAACTGTGTAGTCCAACACTCCCACCCCCAAACCAAAAACTATAACAAAAGTAGACATGAACTCAAACCAGCCCCCAGCTCTGAAAAATGTTTGCAGTCAATGGAGAGGGGAAGTCTGGAATCCAAGCCTATTTCTGAATCCAAATTGCAAACTATGTAAAGGGCTGACCCAAACCCTCAGATACAATATACACTTTTGGGTGCTATCGTGCAGATCTGAAATTTCTGTTTCTGGTAAGTGCCGTGACGCTATCTGTTCACACTTTGATTGGCTTCAACGCAAATGGAACTATCGGCAAGTAAAGGAAATAATTTTAGAAATGAACCTTGTACCCTTCGTTTATTTTCCTCAATCTTATACAACAGCACCATAGAAACAGCCTTCTTCAATCCTAGGGGATTATTTGCATGCCATTTTTTAATATATATGGCTTCATATTACAAATCTCCAGCTGCTTTATAATTTACTGTCAGGGACTGATGATCTTTGACTATTTATTTCTGTTATCATCTGGGTGCATTATTAACATGACTAATAGCAATGTCATTTCAGAGAGATAACAGTAGCATGCACAGTGACAGAACTGTGTAAGGGTGAGAAAGTTACTTTGATAACAACCATTCACCTCTTTATCCTCAGAAAGTTTAATATTTTGTCCCAAGATCCTAGGAGATATATACTCAGCTGGACTGTGTCATCAGTTTCTAGGTGGAACTCCTAATTGATTTCAAAGGGGACTTCTACTAAAAAAAAAAGGGGAAGGTACAATATGGCCTACCTGTAACTAGCTAGCTTTTCTAATCAAAGTATTTGTATTATATTTAGTGCGTAACTAGGCACCACAGATACCATGGTGACAAGTGCAGAATAAAACCAGAGATAGGTAGATAATGTGGATAAATGACCAGCTTTTAGCATTAACCTTGTTGTATTCAGAAGACACCTATTTTGTACTTTAGGCATCAGTCATGACAGATCCATTTGTGGAGCTTCCTGAGAGAAAGCTTGTGTTTCTATATACATTAACAGTACTTGAAGCTAGGCTTTGAAATAAATGGAGAGTAGAAATATAATACAGCTGAATTAAATTCGGAGACTCTGGACAAAAATGTAAAATTGCGTGATGATAAAACTTGCCATCAGCTATACAGGACCAGATGCTTGACTGTGACTGAGGAATGCAGAGTGCAACTCAGGAGGTGATGGGGTGCATATGCAAAGATGGTGTATTATTGACCTTTGCACACCCTGATCCTGCACTGGCTGTAACCTGGTCTGGTCTCCCAGTGCAAATTTGAGCAGCCTGGATGCTAGGACACAACACTATGCCAGTCAAGCCTCTATCTGCCATGTTCAGGGCTGCTTTGGAGCAAGGTTAGGGTTAGATACTGCTCCGATTTCCACCCCCAGCTGTTCGCACATCTACTCCAGTATTCTTTTACTGCAAATAGCTTCAGAATTGGAAACAATAGAACAGAAATGTGACGAAGACTGCCCAAAGGTTCTGTGATTTCCCTTCTTTTGTGTTTTCATTAATGTTTGGAATGCACCCATACTATAACTAATCAACAAGTGCCTCACTATTCTAGAGCTTACCTTACCAAAATGTATTTTTGACAGGATGTAAGTGGTGCTAGGAAGCTTAATGTGCTTTCAGGAAGACATGTTATTGAGGACCATATTCCCCACTCTGTTATTACAAGCAGAGAAGAGGTAGGCTCAACAGAACCTTCTAGGGAGGACCTAGTCAGGGGAAGAGTCAAATAAGGCAGGGAGCTCCATGATACATTCCACTCTTACCCTGATACTGTGGAAGCCTCTCAGTAGGAACTGTTCGGTGACATAAGAAAGACTGCTTCAGCATGTTGCAAGCATTGCTTGTGAACCTTGCTGAGGTCCTGTCACTTAGTATATGTCTGCGCTGCCACAGAGGTGTTATTGCAGCTTTGGGTAGGTAAACCCACGTTAGCTTTAATCTAACTAATGTGGATAAAAATAGCAGTGAAGATGTGATAGCATGGGCTTCAGTTAGGACTGTACAAGCACGCCAAGGACACTGGACACATACTCACACAGCTGTTAGCCTGCGCTGAAGTCTGTGCTGCTGCATCTTTACTGCTGTTTTTGTGTGAAGAGGTTGGCTGATGGAGTCACAGCACTATTGATCCGACCTTTCTCTAGGCCTGGCTAAGCCCAGCCTGTAGATACATCTCTTTGGGAGTGCAGATGGAGCTCTCGTGGGTGTAGTTCAATAGCATTCTGGGGATGAGGATTCAATGAGCAAGAGATCTATACCAATCCTGTTGTCTGTTGGCACTTTCTGAATCCCTGGAAAGGCCATGGAGAAAGGATTTGTTGAATACTTTTAGGAAAGTAGGGAGGTTGTTTGTCTAGTCAGTAGGCCTAGTGGTCTGGGCCTCCGACTCTAGTCTCTCTTTCAGTTCAATGTGTTCTAGAACTACTGGACGGAGTCTATCTGGGTTGGCTTCCTTGCCAGTAACTCATAGTCCTGCCTGTCCCAGGGCTAGGAGTAGGAGAATCTGGGATGGGTAGGGGGACCAGGTCCTCCTGCTCCATCGGGTCACAGTCCAGGGCTCTGAAAGTGAAACAGCATGTGATAGCCTGGGTTCAGCCCACCTCCTGCTCACCTTCCCCTGGGCCACTGCCTACCACACCTGATGCGTCCATGTGGGGCATGCCTGCCATTGGGTAGAGTCTTCTGCTTCACATTCCCACAATCTAGGGGCTGATGCAGGTGTCCTTTTGGTGTTCCTTACACGGTTCTTCTTCCCCTCCTGCTGCAGCGCTACTAAAGGAAATGGCTTCTCTTTCCCCATCTTGCCTGTACTGCTGGAGTTCTTGTTATATTGACCTTTTCCCCAGGAACATGCTTGGCAGTGTCTGAGGGGAGGAACTTTCCTTGCCCAGTACTGCTCCAACCCTTCCCCATCTCAGCCTTAATGCGGGGTCTGTAAACTCCATCACAGGACACTAGAATCTTTTGCTGGTTATATCTTGCAAAAATATATATTGTACAATTTCCATAGGGTTTGTCTTGAAGCCATCTATTGATGTCACTAAATATTTTTAAATCTATTCATTATTGGAATGGTGGGAGCTACTTCTTGATGATCTGGAAATTGATCTAGGAAAACATAAACCATGGGCCACCTTGATTACATCAAACTCATTAGCACTACAAAAGTGATTTTTCCTTCCTTCTTGTCAACTGTTGAGAATAGCCCACTTCCACCTTAATTGAATTGGCTCATTAGCACTGACCCTCCACTTGGGAAGGCAACTCCCATCTTTTCATATGCTGTCTATTTATACCCTACTGTATTTTCCACTCCATGCATTCGATGAAGTGGGCTGTGGCCCACAAAAACTTATGCCCAAATAAATTTATTAGTCTATGGTGCCACAAGGACTCCTTGTTGTTTTTGCTGATACAGATTAACACGGCTACCACTCTGTAACCTGTAAACCATCCTGAATCTCAACCCAAATCTTAAAAATCTTGACCCAGACATTCTGAGGTTCATCAAACATTAATTTTGATCATCTTCATGTAACACACAGTAGGCCGCAGAGATATATGAGATATATGTGCTTAGATAACCCACTGTCAAGAACCCAGAAATGTCAATGTCAGTGTGTGATTTAGGAACTAATAAATATAGCATATCATGTTTGGGGGGTGGGACAACTAATTTCATGTGAATCACAGCGACATGTTCCTGATCATGTTGTTACAGATGCCGGCATAAAGAAATACAGGGTCATTTCTGAAGCATAACCTTTCCAATCTCTGGTATTAGTGAGATTAGTCAAGATTCAATTTTAGGAAATCACAGACTGTTTTAGTTTAAATTAACAGATTATTGTCTTGTCATTTCCTAAATCCATCCAGTTTGATCACGTTCATCTTGCCTACGGGATTATGGAGCCTCAACTTGTTGACTCTGAACACACCTATATACAGAAATGAGAAATTAATTTAAGTAACCTATATTTCTCTCCTCTTTCTGTAGCAGGAACTTCAAAGCCAAAGAGTTTTACTAGTAAGAACTTGCTTGGTGCATTGTTGATACAGGCATTTGAGGAGCTTAATGTGCAAAATTTATGATGGTAAGAACTGAGAGAGTAGCTGACAAGAGCTAGCTATAAAATGAGTTGTTACTGGAATCCTTGCGGTATTATTTAAAAAGAAGGAAAGGTACAAAGGTTCCAATAATGGGTAAAGCTCAAACCACTGGCTATTGTTATGATATGTATTTGTTTGTTTCTTTTTCCACAGCAAATTGTCATCTCTCTCCAAAATATGTAATGTTTTGTTATTCAGCTTCAAATGTATTTTTGATGGTTCTATGAACCATAGTATGACGTGAACAATTTTGACTTTTTTTAGTTTAGAGGTTGGAATACTCAGACAGTTCAGAGAAAAGAATGAAATAGCTCAAAATGATGGTTATTACAGCTGTAACTCCAGTGCAAAGATTGCCAGCCCTGTGCCAATTGTAAGCTATTTTTCATCATCATTGATTCTTGTACACTATGCTGCTAGGAAATGGTTCAAAATGTACATCATGGGGTCCAGCTGGTATGGTATTTATATTAGCAATTCATTTTTCTTGTGTTGCCTCACTGGTATTTATATTTTCAAACTGCCTATAAGACATTTAAATTAGATCCAACAGAAGATCTTTTTCTTTAAAGTAAGCAGTGTGGAAAGGATTAACTATTATTATTATTTCATTATTATAACTGAGCACATAACTCTGAGGGAATAATTTTTCAGTTAGTTCAGCCTCTTTTTCTGTTGAAAAAAATATTGAAAATTATCAATAACATGTTACAGTTTTCTCGAATGGGTTCATTATTCAAAATTATTTGTTGCAATGGATTCATTTATTTACAACTATTGCATGATTCACAAGCCATTAGTTGCAAATGTTTAATAAGCAAAATTTGAAGGTCAGGCTGTGTCAATGTTTTGACTGGTCACATTGATCTCATGGTGGTGTTTCTGGTCCCTGAATATAACTCTTAGAATCAAGAATCCAGTGTGATTTTTTTAAAGATTAAAATCTGTTTCTGTGAATAGTCTCTAGTAGTCACTTAGGGTATGTCTTCACTGCAATTAAAAACCTGTGGCTAACCCATGCCAGTGGACTCAGGTTTATGGGGTTGTTTCATTGCAGGGTAGACTCCCATGCTTGGGTTGCAGTCCATGCTCTGGGACCCTCCCACCATGCAGGGTCCTAGAGCCCAAGGCTGGAAGTCTACTCTGCAATGAAACAGTCCTGCAGCCTAAGGTCAGTTGTGAGTTTTTAGTTACAATGTCCTTAAACTGGCAATAGTCCCAGCACAGATTATAGAATATCAGCCTGGATGATCACCGTGCAGCTCACACCCCATTTCCCTCAAGTTCAGGCTAGGGTATCTGTCATATGCAGGTGAAATTATGCTTGTTGCGCGTGTGGTTGTTTTCTACTCTGGCCACTGCAGGGAGCCCCAGGCCCTTTAAATCACCAGCCTGGGGAAGCCATACTGCCTTACTTTCACCTCTGTGTTACATCATTATTTAGTCAGCCTTACTCAAGCTCAGTAGAAGTTTTCCTGATTAAACACTCAGTTGCAAGCTGCTAAGAGAGTGGTCAGAGAAAAGCCAAAATCTTACTTCATTGAAAAGATGAGTGATCTATTCCTGCTTCAATTACAGTTGGATATGTAGGCCAAGATTTTCAGACACAGTAGCCTGAATTTAGGCTCCTAAATCTTGGCCAAGACACTAATTATAGATTAATGAGCATTCATGGCACGGTAATGTCTCTCTCCTTAGAGGTTTAGCACCACATTAATACTCAGATAAGGTGCGGATTACACCAGATGTGATTCCATTCATTGAAACGGGCCTACTTGTGCAGTAATGTAATATTCAGAAAATTAGAATCTAATCCATAATTAGCAGAATTCAACAATGTAGACCTAGGTACAGCTTGAATACCTTGACCTCTCAAAGTGCTTTATTACACAGAACTGATGACCATCTGTCATTTGGTAGACACCCAGCTATCATTCCATGCCAGCATTCTCAGTGACAGCTTCCCTGATACTGAAGTCAAGTTTCTTCTTGTTGGTTTTCTGCAGAGTAGTTTGGTGGTATAGAAATCTATTCCTCTGATGATAAGTCAAAACCACAAGACAAATCTGTTATCAGAAACATTTAAACAGTTTTCTTAAACATGGTTTTAACAGTAAAGGTGGCCAAAGAAACATGCATTTTGCTTAGATTTCATACTGAAATTTCAGTAAAGTGCATGTCCTTAATTTGTCAAAGCACTTAAGCACCTGCTTAAATTTAAGTATATGTGCAAATACTTTCCTGAATGAAGATCCTTTCCTGCATTTGCTGTGGTTAGAATATACTTATTTGACTAGTAAAATACCACCCAAGGGCCAGATTCTGTCACTTTTATTCTCACTGAGTCGAAGATTCATAGATTTCTATGGACACTGTGATTAGCTATAAGATTTCATTTAGTAATGACTGCATCAGGTCCAAGCAGTGAAATCAGTAGGACTAGTTGTAGAATAAAGCACTAATCAATGTGAGTAAAGGTGAAAAAATCTGTCCCTAAATGTTTAGATTAGCTATAGATAGGAAGAAACATAATCTAATTTATGGAGCTATAGCTCCAATGTGTTTTCCTGTATGTTTAGTACCATATACATTATGCTTTACAAAGATCAGTAATGAAATGATTCAGTGAACGAGAATAATAGATAAATAAAAGGTTAGGAATAAATCCTTCTTCTAAAAAGGCATGTACAAAACCAAATAATAAATATATCCCAGAGGAAAAACTTGAAATGACAAGTCCACCCATCTGCTAATCCATTAATTTAGTGCAAAGTTTAGGTATCTTTAAGGTTTATCTAGCATTCAGAACAGTGTGTCCAGGGTGGAGAGATCAGAACTCTGTAAAAAAAAAAAAACCATTAAAACATCAAAGGGATTTTCAGTCCAACACAAAGTTAGAAGGAAATTAACAGTAACAATTGCTGGCTATTTTCCATCTTCAGATATAAATGTTGTGGTATGCTCAAAGTTTTTAATCAGAGCTGAACCTTAATATTGTATATGAAGAGTTGGACAGAACTTCTTACAAAAACATGATTTAATCTAGGGGATAAATTTTTTTTTTAAATAAGCACCTATTATATCTCTACAAGGTGTTCTCCCAATGAGCTAGCTTGATTAACTAAATGCTACAATGCTCCTTAAAGAAACATTTTAAATTCAACACATATAAAGCTTATATGGATGAAGCTAGGGAAATGGAATCCTTGCACTTCTGTAGGTTTAGGGACTTTTCTGTAGCAACCTTCATGGAACTTGGAGGGAGCAGCACAGGCTGCAGAATGGAAGGGTCTAGGGAAGGAGGCAGGAAGTCATTCTGTGAGCATATAACTGCAATTGAAGCATCACTGTAAATAGTTCTCTTAAGAGCTAGTTTCATTTTACAAGCATGAAGTCTTTATGTGTTATTATCCAGCACATGGGACACAAAACACTTCCTTACACTGGATGAAATCCTGACTATTGAAGTCAATAGCAAAGCTTCCATTGACTTGGGGGAAGCCAAGATTTCATTTATATTTATATGTTTATATTTATTGCTCCCCTCACATGGGCAGGGAGCAGAGAATTCTTGTTTGTTTGTTTTTGTTTTGCTGATGCAGGCCCTTAAGTGCCAGTCTCTCAAATATTTTCTTAAGTTTTTCTAGGTATTCAAGATGCAATAGATGTTGGTACGGTGTTGGCATATGTGAAACATTGAGGGTCTATGATTAAATTTAACTTTTGTTGTGTTGGAAACAGGAAAAATGTGTTTGTCTCTAAATTGATATTCTTTCAGAATGAAATAATTAAACACAGCTATAAAGCAACTCTCCGTTAGACATTGAAATGCACCTTCTGTAAACAGTGACACCTTGTGGCTTTCTCAGGGACTTCTCCCTTCTGTAAATCTGAAGAATTCTCTTCACTTGATCAATTGCGAATTCTGTACGAGGAAGTTTCTCTCTAAATTATGCCTGATGTTTCAATGAATCGTTTAGTTTTGATAATTTATCTCTGCTAGTAAGACATTTTAAACTGTATCCTGCACACAACGTGACATGTTAGAGACATGAAAAGAAAAACACTTTCACTTATTCCAGTTTCACTCCTTTATCACGCCCTAACTGAAAGGCAATTCCCTTTATTTCACACAAAGAGAGATGGTGCTGCTTTGAGAACTGCTAAGATGCCTTAAGTTCAAATTAGCAATGTTTACATTGTGATTTAAAGCCAATCTCTTCATCAATTATTACAAGAGGAGATTTATTTTAAAATTGTGTCTCCCCTAGCCCCCTAAGTTGATCTCTTCCTCACATAAGAAATACTAAGCATGTAATTGCTCCCATATGACTGATTAGTGACTATATGTCAGGAGACTGCTCTTACATTTGAAAAATCTTCTAAAAATACAAGCTTTGCCAACAGTCTTTCTGAGGCTCATTCTATTGTAATAAGAGCTGACCAAAAATTGGCAAAAAAATACAACTGAAAACATTCCATCAGTTGTTTTTGCCATTTTTTGTGAAAAAATTTTATTACAATTTTTGTTGCCATTTCAATTTTTTTTGACTAGCTCCAATTCTGATGCACATCTGCTAAGCATCCTAGAGGACTCTAAGACCCCACTGTTCATAGTCTTAATAATCCTTAATACAAACTTTCTGCTGTTTTGGGCAGAAACTAAAAAATGTTGCCCCTTGCTTTCCTCTACTTCAGAGCCAAAATCTAGCCCTTCCCCCTCTGATCTAAAGTAAATTAAAAAAACTTATATTTAAAACAATGAGCAGATAGAGGGGGTGAAACCTTGATCCTACCACATAGGCCAGCCTTTTACCAAATGTCTCTACCAGTTTAAAGAGATCAACAAGGGAAGAGTTGGATTAACAGCAGAGGGGGTGGCAAAGCAGGCAAAAGAGACCACCAGAAGATTCTCACCATTATATCACCATTTCTCTCCATGTTTAGGACTCCAAGCCTCCCACCTGTAGAGAGACAGCTGATGAGGTATATCACTGGGACTACTTGCATGAGTAAATGCTCGCCAATGCCAGTAGGACTTGCTCAACATAAATTCAGTGCAAAGCAAGGTCTTTCCTGTACCCATGCATGTATGAGTGCGTGCTTCCTGACTGTGCATTTTAAAAAAACTCTTAATTTACAAAGTGGTTAGTAAGATGGGTGAAACACAGAAGTTGTGCCTATGCTGTAGAGTGCAATCTAGAGTGTCCAGGATGGCAGGTAGACTCTTGGGGTGGCATTAAGTAGAAGGCAAAACACAAAGAAGTGAAGAGGAGAGTGAAAAAGCCCAGGCTCAAATGCCCATTTTAGTTACGCCAACAGAAATCTGGGGTAATTCCACTGATTATGGGAATTATCTTGGATTTACTCCAGTGTAACAGATCAAAGGTTGGCCCATCTGGGGAAGAATTAGAAGATGACGACAAAAAGAAGATGACATTTTTGTACCTATTATAATAAGTCATCTGTGGGTGTGTGGTGGGGGTAAAACCGTGGGCCTGATTCACCACTGTGATATTCCAGTTTTATGCCAGTGTAACTCCACTGATTTCCATGAGCTACACTAGAATAAAGCTGGAATATCATAGTGGTGAACTAGGCACTATGACTTCTTTCTGAGGGTCTAGTGTTATACACAAATGCATCGAGATTTACTTTTGAGATTTAAGATGGCTCCATATTCCCTTGAGTCTCAGTATGTACGTCTTGGGGGAATGTTGATCCTTGTAAATTATGAAAGAGGGTTTTGTTTCACGTCTAGAATTATTATGCAGTCATCCCTGGGTCACTAGGTATTGCTGCCCCTCTTGTGCAGCCAGCACTCCTACCAGATTTTGTAGAGAGACTTGCTCCCATGGGGCTGTCTTTGCAGCAGACACTAGCATGTCTAGAGGAAATGGCTCTATTGTATTTTTTTTGTTTTAAAGTTAATTTTAAAAATTGCTATTAGATGGGCTTTATTCTAACAAAGAGCTTGGTTGCTCCTGGTCGGCATTGCTAAAGTTTACTCCTTAATGACTGATGCCGGAAATGCAGAACTAGGCAAACATGATCAGGCTAATTTATCTGGAGGCAAAGCTTTTAAATGGGCAACCAGCTGGTCCATCTGACCTATGGCATTCCTGGTGTTAATGGGTCTTAGAAACCATCTGGCAGGGATAAAGAGCCAGGAGGTTCTGGAGTTATATGCTGTACAAAGTGGGGCTGTGTTGAGGTTGATTAGGTATGGGGACACTTCAGCCAACTGTGTTTGGGCTGGTGTCTGTTGTGCAGAGTAATATGTAAATATTAGAGCTAAATTAACAATACACCAGGGCACATGCATTTCTCTCACATACAGCCTGAGTCATCAGACTATATGATGGAGGAGTGCAGGTAGGCTAGGGAGATTAAATCTAGTCTCCTGCCTGGGATTAGAGCATGAGATTGCAATGCAGAGCTCCTCCATGCCACTTGATCTGTGCCAACTCAGATCCAACGGTCCATCCCCTGCCCCGCCCCTGTGCACCTCTCCACAGTAGTTTATGCCAGACTTTCAATGGAGATCCCTTCCTCAGTGTTCAAGGAGTGTGCTGGCACCATTACATTGCAGCTCTTTCTGCAGGTCCCAACAGTTTTTGCCTTATGGAAAAGTCTTATATAATTTAATAGAAAATTGTATGTTTTTTCAATCGGCTTTTGGATCATCCTAAATTATTGAAGAGAGAATTCTATCCTTGGCATAGCATTCTATAATATGGTAAAAACTGTGTAGAAAGAGTTTAATTTTCTGTGGGTAGGTAACTGTGATATTTCAGTTTTATGCTGAAATCAACCCCATTGAAGTTACATTGACATAAAGCTGGAGAATCCTCTCATGCAAGTAGTAAATTCTGTAAAACACAGGTAGATGTCTGTGGGTTCAGGAGTAGGGGTCTAGATTGAATACATTACTTTACAGCAGTGCCTGGATTTAATTTGAGTCATTAAGTATGTTTTAACTATTTTTATTTTAAGTAAGGCATTCAGAGGCTTTGGTACCTAATACATACAGAATATTTATTATTATTTCTTTTAGGACAGGCGGCCTAGTCACTAGCTTAGAAAATCCATGGCATGTAACTTTGTATTAGATTCTACTGTCATGACTTTTGTAAAAGCCACCAACAGTGATATACTTTATTCAATTTATTAAAGCAATACTGATTAAGGCCCTGACCCTGGAGAGTGATCAATCCTTGCAGAATCTCGTTGGTCTCAGTGGGGCTCAGGGCAGGCGTAAGTGTTCACACAAGTCAAGCTCTTTGCAGTATAAAGGCCTAAAAATGACAGGCAACTTGGGTGACCGACTGCTACAGGTTCTTAGCATTCATCAGCCAACTGTGCCACTGTGTTACTTACTCTGTTTTCTCAGATTAACACCATTATGCTCTAGAAATCCCCTGTGCACACAAGGCATTGATCCATACAGTCTCTCCTAGCCTAAACTCCAGGAAGCTCCATTGGTGAAGGTGCCTGACTCAACACACTACAGTAGGTTTCATATGCTACCAACCTACCACCAGTACATTGTAGAAGAAGCAAGGGAAGAATGGCCTGGGCTGGTGCTTCTACCCTATATTTTTATTAATATTTCCTGAACAAATCGTGTTATTAGGGTTCCCTGTAAGACCAAGCAATAATTTAGATGCTGATTAGAGTATGAAATGCAGTGGAACTGTAGAATACTTACTCTCTTATCAGCCCTAGGACAAAGGAGGAAAAAACTCCCTCCAGCTACACTCACCCTGGCAGCTGGGATATTGTAGTTTAATGAGGCACTTGTTCAGTGCAGAGGTTTACAGAGGCACACACTAATGCTCAGCAGGATTTGCCGTATTTCTTAGTAATTAAATGAAATTACATATGCTTCGGCAGTAGAGTTTTCCTGAAGAGACATGGACAAAAGGAAACCAGACAATTCACTTTATGAAAGTGTTTCACGTGTTTGCCTGACTAGATATTTTTCAATTTCTTAGCTCAGTCATGCAACAAGAGAACTTGAGAAGTTGTTAGAGCAGCATGGAAAATCATCACTACAGGTTAAGAGCAGAGAATGTAACGTTTTTGAAATTGGCTTGATTTTTTGGTTGTGTGGAAAATAAAGGCCGTTTTGGAGGCAGAAAATAAATAATACTAAGACATTGAATTTCTAAGTTACATTCCATCTGAAATGCTTTCTGAACACCAGTTAATGTAGCTGCATAATATCCCCTCGAAACAGGTAGGTAGCTATCACTCATTTTATTGAGGGGGAAACTGAGGCACACAAAGGAAAGCCAACATTTTCAGAAAATTGATCATTCATCTGCTCCCATAGGTGGCATGAGAAATTACCAGTTATGTCAGAAACTAGTCATTTGCTCATGCAGTTACTGAGATTGTATGTTTAACTGCAGTTATTGTCTGTACAATTTAGGTGCACTATTGCAGATGCAGTTTTCTGAAAACATGGGCCTAAGGGACTTTCATAAAGTTACACAGAAAATCCAAACAGAACATGTCCACTGAGTGCCTGAATCAAGGCCTTCCATGTCCCCTAGTGAGAAAGGCTTCCTTTGCCTCATTCACACTCCAAGATGGTCATGTTGACATAAAGAACTAAGAAGTGAATCTTTTTTTTTCTTCCACCTAAGAAAATGATAAAATTTCAGCACAAGTCAAATTCACAGACATCAGCATTTGGTCCATTTATTTGACATAAAAATAACCAATTCATATTTTCTGAGAGACATGGCATTATTTTGCCAGAAAGAAATTTTGACAAGTGAATACTAATGAAACAAAAACTGGTTGAACGAGTTTCTAGGAGCGGTAACCTTTGATTCGTTCTAGTTTAAGATTTAAAATCCCTTCCAATGTAACGTTTCACATAATAAGCCAGATTCCTGGCTCTGTTCCACCTGCTTTGCTTGTTCCAGTGTCACAAAGTAGCAGAGCTGGCACTAGGCATTAGCCGACTATACAGTTGCTTAGTGCTCTGAGCAGCTCAAGGGGGCCTCCTATAAATTATTAGTATGTATTCTGTGTGTATGGGGGAGGGGGTATTTCTACTTAGCGCCCTCAATGGGCTAGCACTGGCACTGCAAAGAAGCCAGAAACCCTCCAGCTGATGATTCCCCCAGCCCCATTGAAAAGCGGGCATATCTGGAGGAGGATTGAAGGATGGCACCACAGACTGGTGGCTGAGCCTCTTCTCCATGTGGCAATGGAGGGATATGCATGTAAAAAGGGCTTGAGGGATGCTCCAGGCCATTAGCACCATATCCACTGTGCACCCAAACCAGCCATCAGCTATCCAGACCCATTTCCTTGGGGCTCCATCACTTCGTTTAGCTCCACTGTGTCTTCTCTTGCAGTAGTAATGTATGCAGGCACTTCTCACTGCATGGGAAAAGCCAAGCCCAAATGAAGGAGTAGTGAAATCGGAATGCAGCTGTTTCAGAAACAGACAGACAATTGGAGCTGCTCAGAAAGTGGAAAATTTTGACCTTTTAGTGAAAACAAAAAACAAAACACAAAAAATATTCAGCCAAAAAGTGAAAAGTTTTATTTTTCAGCCTAAAACTACTTTTCAGTTTATGGTTTTTCAATAACAAAATTAACTTTTCCAAATAAAGCAGAAACTTTTAATGAACTTTTTGGGGGACAAAATCCAATTTTCCATCAAAAAACAGTTTCAACAGAATTTTTTCAACAAGTCTTACTGACTAAACTGATGAAATAACTAATTTATTTTGGAGTAAAAAATGTCAGCCTTGCCTCTGGGGATTAAGTTTCTGACTGCCATTAACATGGCCTCTACCTGTTTCCACTAGAAAATTGGGGGGGAAATGTTTTAACAAGGTAAAAATGAGTGGAAGTAGCACTTTCCCTTTTCAAAGTAGCACTTTCTCTAATTTTGGCTGGTCTGTCTCTTTAAATGAGAGAAAGAAGCACCAAGTGACACTTGCTTTTTTCCTCTGGGGAAAAAAAAATTAGAAAATGACCGCAAGTGCTTTATTTTCCACTTCGTTTCACTCTTCCATGCCTTTCCTTTTTCCAATGGGAAAAGCGCATTGAAATTAAAAAAGTAAGAGAGTATGATTTTAATCTCCAAAGTAAAACAAATGAACCCAACCAAAATTAAATGAAAATTTTTGAAATATGAAAATTTTTCACTGGGGGGCGAGACCCAACAGTTTCAACCAGCTCAACTCCTGAGTCCCAGTCCAGCGTCATAACAGCAAATTCATCCTTCCTCTCTGCTATTTTATAAACAGTTGGGCTGCCCAGGCTGAACCCAGGGCAGAAATTGATCCTTTGTTGTACAGGAATATTGCAAGGGGCAGGGTTGCCGGGAGAGTCTAGTGTGACCCAATTGTGCCTCCTAGTGGAATAGAGTGAACTGCAGGCACGCACACACATTTCTCAGCAATTATACCTGCCACTCACTGAGCTTTTTCTGTGCCGGCAGCTGCTCTCTGCAACCTGCTCTGCCTTCCCTGTGCCCAATGGAAAACTGCAGCAAAGGTTTTTATTTGTTCTTACGAGTGGAGGAGGAAGCAGATTACTTAGTCTGATGAGATATGATTTTGCAGGATGACTCCATTGGGGAGCCCACCGGTGAGATCAGAGGCCAAGTCATTTACAATATGTCACTTTGTGCCTTGCACAGTCGCCATGAGTGCATTAAGTCTATCCGATGGGAGAAGAGGGAAGGGAGGCAGATGTGTAATGCTCATGTTTCCTGTCTCCATTCTCATTCTAAAGAGACCACATTGCTCTCTGCACAGGATGGTCATGTTTCTTTGCAAAACTAATAGGGATTTGCTTGGAAACTGATAATCAAATATAGCTGTGGTCATTCTGACTGCCACTCAGAGCATGGCCAGCTTCTAACCTCTTTTATAACAGGCTGACTCTGGTGCAACTCAACTAACTGCATGCTGATGTGGGTATGAGGATATGTCTGTGCTAACAAGCATTAGAAATTGATCTGCACTGAAGACTTTCAGTAAAAGAATTCCCCAATGTGTCTCTCTCCATTTTGCAGAAATGTCACTGGGCCAAATCTTGCACCTTTCCCTCAAATGCCAGTGAAAGTGAGTGGGAGTTTGCAATGAGCAAGACTCTGATCCTGAAATGGGATCTGGGCAGCCAGACTCCTGCATCTGTCTGGACCCCCCCTTGATTTCAATGGAGCTCCACAAAAGTGCGAAGATCTACCTCCATGAATCTCACTTCAGGATCAGGCCTTATGCAAGACTGTTACTTATGTAGATAGACTGATAAAAGTGCTCATCTCAGGGCTTCAGGTTTGAGCCCTGGATTTATAAAAATGGAACCCTGCTCTTTCTGAAACCACTGAGCAAAGTGAAGCTCTATATTTGAAGTCTTTGTTTACTCTGCCAGAGACTGAGCTTTACTTAATTCACATGACTTTAGAATCCCTTGAGCTTCAAATGTTATTAAGAGTCGATAAAGTCTTTCCACCTTTCTTCAGCAAAGGTGTGGTAAAATCAAATCAAACCTTCACCACTAATTTCGAGTGCATCTGCTTTAAAATATCTTAGGTACATACAAGTCTGTTCCCAGCTATCCAAATCCGTTTCTAATATGCCACATTAAAATCCAGTATGGAAAAATGCCATATGTTCAGTTTTAAAATGTAACAAAATGATGTATAGTTGTATGATGGAAGAACACAAAAAATACTTACAAATAACAGAGTGTGATGAAATCTGTAAGGGAAATTATATCAGGTGTAAATAGCCTGAAATTTCAATTCATAAAAGCCTGACCAAAATAATTTTCATTCTTAAAGAGGTAATTGTCAGCATATTAAATGTGAGTCCAAATAAATGTCTTTTTTTCTGTATAATCATAACAGACCTTGGGTGAAATCCTGGCCCCACTGTAGTTTTGTCATTAACCTCTGTGAGGCCAGGATTTCACTTTTCATTATTAATCAGCTCCAATATTTACGACTTGTTTTAAACCATTCTTTGAACTCTCTCAAGGGGAGATAGTACCCAAAGAACAATTTAGTAAAGATATCTAGCTACCCACTCAACTCCATCACCACTGCCTCTCCAACCATGGCTCCCTCTTCTTTCTTCCCTTCATCTGTCAACTCATTGAAGGCACTGTTTGTGGCTGCTCCCCCAAGCCTGTCTCCTTTAGCTCTAAGCTGGATCCCCTCCTTTCTGTTTCCTGATCTCCCCAGTCTACTGAAATTGCAAACACAATCAGGTCATATGATTTCAGGGACTTAATTAAAAAATAATCGAATGGATTTTCTTCATTCCCAGATTTTCACAGAGGTGCTATGCTGGATATTCGGTGCTGATTGCATTAGAGCAACTAAGTGGCTTTTTCTAAACCCACACATGGTCAAATCCTGTTCGTATTACTGACTTCAGTGTATGTGCAGCTGTGAATAAGGTGAACAGGTTAGTTTAGCAGCAATGTCCATTGCTTAGAAGTGTAATGTGACCCTGCTGAAAAGAAAGGCAAAAGTGCAGGCTCTGTTGAGTAGAGCTGTGCAAGCCTTAAGTAATGAAACTTGAAACCAGACAAAATGTTACTGCTTTCAGGTTTTGTTCCCAGCCCAAGGTTCAGCTCAAGTTTTGTTGTGAGATTCACAATCCTGAGCATATTTAAGATGGAATGTCACCAAACTCAGCTTTCGCTAGCCTTTGTTCTGAGCTTTGGATTAATTCAAACTCCTGCTCAAAATGAAACACAGGGTCCTGATCATGAAAATCCTTGACACACTCAATTCCCATTGAAATCAAATGTCTCTCTTACCCACATTAATGATTTCCTATTTAGTGATTTCAATCTTTAGCTCTCAAAGAGCTCTAAGAAGAAGGGTAAGTATCTCTATCCCCATTTTATAGACAGGTAACTGAAAAATAACTTACCCTAGGTCACACAACAGGCCAGTGGCAGGAACAGGGCCCGTCACTCAGAGCCTAGCACCCTATCTGCTGGTCCAAGGCTGCCTCTTTCTTTAGGAATGAACTCTAATATTTAGGGCCTGTTTCAATTCACCCTTTATACAGTGGAATATCAGTTCTTTTAATGCATGTCTTATGCAGTCATATGTAAAGGAATTGCAATTAATCAGTTAATGTTTGTGCGGTTCTCAGACACCAAAGAGATGAGTGCCATAGAAAACACTATAAATAAATTAATTAAATAAATTCTTCCTGGCTCTGATTCAATAGTCTCTCTCTCTCTCTCTCTCTCCCTCTCTCTCTCTCTCTCACACACACACACACACACACACACACACACTGGGCCCTATTTTCTCTTCAGGTACACATGCACAAATTCACCAGACTTTAGTGGGAAGTGCACAGGGGCATTTTAGGATGGAAGATATTAGGGTGGGGCCCATGTGTCTTGATGGTGAGAGATTTGTTGCACTATATTTTAATGTCACTTTATTTTAGAGCTCTATAATTATGTGGCATCAAAGGTCTTGCCCAATAGATAGTGCAGTCACTGGCGAATCATCCTTGAGGATTGACAACTTACTTTTTGACCACTAACAACATGCAAGTTGTGACAATAGAAAGGTAATTAAATCTTATGCAACAGGGCCTAAACTGATTGCAACTAGGTGTTAGGATGCAATTGACCTCCTATCCCATGCACAGCATTGCATAGTGTAACATAAATTATAAGAGGTATTTACTTTCTTTAGAAGTACTAAATTTAGGTCATTGATGGAGACAGTGTATACCATGTAAATTAACCAACAGCACTATGTAATAACAAGAAACACTCCATCGTCACTTCTGACCCTAAACCAGTGTGCTATCATGAAACTTTTAAATTTTAAATTTAGAAATAATTATATCTAGAATTGCTAATTTTATGTATAATTATAAGGTACTCCTCAGTGATGTCATTTTGCTGTTATATTAATAATTTAACAACTTGTAGTTGGTATGAATGATTATTAATTAATTTCTAGTTGTACCCATAAACTACGAGGTGTTTTGCAAACATAAAAGAAGGTGGAGTTCTTGTCCCAAAGGCTTGCAATCTAAGGGACAGATTTTCAAAAGAGCCCATTATCACCTGTTGTTCTGAACAGGAACTGTTGAGTGCTGAGCACTTCTGGAAATCTGGCTAAAGCACTTATATGTTTAGAGAGTGTTGATCTCTTTGGCCTACAGGACAGACAAAGGCTAGAGAAACTTGTAAATCAGTGGAGTTATTCCTTATTTACAGTGGAAATACTGTTGAGATCAGAATACGGTTCACAATATTTACCCTGGAAAAAACAAGTTTTTGGTACTCCCTTTTCTCTAATTGAATCTTTTCCCTTTTATAGAAATAGATGAGAAGAGAAAGAGCAACTCACAAGGAGAAGTAAGTTAGTTATATTTTTTAAATTGTGGGCTATTATTTAACCACCATTTTGAAATATTTTAATTCTTGTTTTGCTGGTTTATACAATTGTTTATATTATCAGGCTTCCATAACTGACACAGCTTTTAATGGATGAAGCTTCTAGATCAGGGGTAGGCAATCTATGGCACGTGTGCCAAAGGCAGCACGCGAGTTGATTTTCAGTGGCACTCACACTGCCCGGGTCCTGGCCACCGGTCCGGGGGGGCTCTGCATTTTAATTTAATTTTAAATGAAGCTTCTTAAACATTTTAAAAACCTTATCTACTTTATATACAACAATAGTTTAGTTGTATAATATAGACTTATAGAGAGAGACCTTCTAAAAAGGTTAAAATGTATTATTGGCACTTAAATTAGAGTGAATAAATGAAGACTCGGCACACCACTTCTGAAAGGTTGCCGACCCCTGTTCTAGATAAATGGCTTTGTACAAATACCTGTTGCTCCTTTAGTTCTGGTCAATTTCTCGATTAGTCTCTATTCAGGTTAATGAGCACAGCAAATGCCATTCAGTAGTGCAGGGGAGATTAGGGATTGCAAGCTTCCTTTCTAATTCTGTATCAGGGCCAGAACTAGTGCTCATTGAAATCAATTAATCTTTCCATTGACTTCAGTGGACGTTAGTTCAAGTATTAAGTTTGCAATGAAGTCTAAGGTTAGCTCCTCCAGTCCCATCTCTTTCTCCCCCAAATTCTCCCACCTCCCTTCGATCTCTTTCTCTTGTTCTGGTGTTTTAAGGAGGCAAGCACTGCTTTAAATAGCAATAGGCAGTATTGTTTCAGACATAGATCCAAATACAGACTCCTGAAGCCTTGCTGTGGTGAGGAGCAACGGCATGTCACACACAGAGCATCAAGAGCACTCTTTGAATACAACAAATGTTTTATTCATAAACAGCATCTTTCCATCCATTATGATATAATAGGATAATAGCATTGGCCATATTTATATGAAAGTGTTTTTCCTAAGCACCAACTTAAATGAATGTCTGTTGAAAGACTAGATCTGTTAGAAAATACACTGACAGTGTACTAATCTCAAACACACAGAGAAATATAAAGAGGCCTTTCAAGTGAATTCTTAAGAAAACGATGAATTTCCATTGCATCACTATAATAAAATACAATAGGAAATTGATAAGATGAAAGAATAGTTCTCTTAGGCATTGTCTACCCAGTTTTTGTACCTCCATAATTGTTTTGGGCAGTGATGTGACATTTTATGAAACTAGATATACATTGCACAACTCCCAATATAGATGTAGTTATGCCATTTAAAGGGGGCTTATACCAGTATAGCTTAGTCCCTTTCCATAGATGGTTATAGACACTTTTATACCAGTATAATTACATCCACACAATAGCTTTAGCTATTCAGGTATAGTTACACATTAGTTAGACACTGGTATAGTACAACTTTGAGTGTAGACAAGGCCTGAGTGTTGTACCAAACTTAAATGTGTCAGCAGAATTCCTTTACATCAAGCCCCACTAAAAGCATATAATTTGAATGTTTAAACTATTTATTGTTTTAGGAGAGTTTCAATAAGAACTTAAGACCGGCCATACTGGGTCAGACCAATGGTCCTTCTAGCCCAGTATCCTGTCTTCCAACAGTGGCCAATGCCAGATGATTCAGAGGGAATGAACAGAGCAGGGCAATTATTGAGTGATCCATCCCCTGTTGTCCAGTCCCAGCTTCTAGCGGTCAGAGGCTTAATGAAATCCAAAGCATGGGGTTGCATCCCTGATTATCTTGGCTAATAGCCATTGCTGGACCTATCCTCCATTAACTTATCTAATTATTTTTTTAATCCATTTATACTTTTATCCTTCACAACATCCCCTGGCAATGAGTTTGACTGTGCATTGTGTGAAGAAATACTTTCTTTTGTTTGTTTTAAACCTGCTGCCTAATAATTTCATTGAATGACCTCTGATTCTTGTGTTATCTGAAGGGGTAAATAATAATTCCTTATGCATTTTCTTCACACCATTCACGATTTTAGAGACTTCTTTCAGATTGCCCCTTAGTTGTCTCTTTTCCAAGATGAAAAGTCCCAAACTTTTAAATCTCTCCTCATACGGAAGTTCTTCCATACCCCTAATCATTTTTGTTGCCCTTCTCTGTACCTTTTCCAATTCTAATATATCTTTTTTGAGATGAGACAACCAGAATTACACACAGTATTCAAGATGTGGGCATACTATGCATTTATATGGTGGTATTATCATATTTTCTGTTTTATTATCTATCCCTTTCTTAATGATTCCCAACATTGTGTTCACTTTTTTGATGGCCGCTGCACATTGAGTGGATGTTTTCAGAGAACTATCCAAAATGACTCCAAGATATTTTTTGAGTGGTAACAGCTAATTTGGACCCCATCATTTTGTATGTATAATTGGGATTATATTTTCCAATGTGCATTACTTTGCATTTCTCAGCACAGAATTTCATCTGCATTTTGTTGCCCAGTCACAATCTACTGGAAAAAAAGGTGTCTCATCAGTTTGTTTGTGCACTTTTATGAATGTCAGTATTTCTTTAATTATTCTAGAATTGAACATGTGAACGTTACTTTTTTGGAGGCTTTTTTCTTTTGGATTATCACTTCTACTATTTATTTATTTATTTATTTATGTGGTTGTACTATGTCTTTTACTGAATGATGATGAAAATAAAGCTTTCATTCTTTCAGTTCATGTAAAGATATATTTCCCATATGGGTATCAATTTTATATGGCATGTAAGTTGTATAAGCTACTTTATTTTAATGCTGAAAAACACTTCTTTATATCTAGGCTTGTTTTAAAACAAAGTTAGGCCTATTTTGCCCAGGAACCAAAAGAACTGCACCTGAAGCTTTGTTTATACTACTGCGGTAAGTTGACCCAAGTTATGTGGCTTAGGCCGACTTACTGCAGTGTCTACACCAAAGGTGCTCTGCCATTGACTTCCCTTACTCTTCTCGCAGAGATGGAGTACTGGAGTTGACCAGAGAGTGCTCTGCCATTGATTTAGTGGGTCTTCACTAGACCTGCTAAATTGACACCCGCTGCATTGATTGCAGCAGTGCCAATCTACTGGTAAGTGTAGACAAGGCCTTAGACACAACTCTTTGTATCAAATCATGGTTTTTCGTATAGGTAGATGGCATCCCAGGAACTGGGATCTGATTCATACAACATACCTTCTTTATGAAGAACCCTTGCCATTGATACAGTTACCCTTGTGAATTCTGAGCAATTATACAGTGTAAAGGTGCTCTAGTTTGGGATATCAACACAGGCTACAAAGTCTGTAGATGTAGATGGGTATATATTCAGTTTCTGTGGGTTACTTCAGACCCATATAGACTATGGGTTGGCTGCAATCAGGTGAAAGGGGAACAATATATATGCCACAAGGCAAGAAAAGTGTTCCAGGAATTGCAAATCTCCCAGTTTGTTTTCCAAGTAACATAGATATTTCTCTATCAGAAGTGCAAATGCCTTATTCAAGAGGGCATGCTACATGAAATATTACTGTAACACACAGGAAGCATATCCAGAATAACACACCACCATATTAGATAATAATTGTCTGAATTGTCTACCACTGACTGGAGCAGAACTAACAGGAACTCAGAGGGAAAACAGGGCTATGTGAACAATACAAGCCATGTTGGTAAAAGAGGCAATGTAGAAAGACTGCATAACTGATAACCAGCAGACTTCTTTCCCTCCACACACACACACCCAAGAAATGGTCTGACATGGTTTGACACTTTCCTTCTATGTTTTTTTAACCTCTTTCTCTTATTCCTAGTCACAGAATGCCTCCCCTAAGCAGAGAAAGCAGAGTGTGTACACTCCTCCTGCCATCAAAGGTACTGTTCAGGTACTGTTTCTCGTTATGCTAATGCATGTTTTGTTTCTGCCCATTGGTTTTCCACCATCTCACTAAAATAAAAATCAACAACTAGATAAACAATGAGTACATTTGCCCATGGATAACTCAACCCAGGAATGATTGGTTGCTTTAATTCTTATCTACGCATTTTCATACTTTGAATTAATTTCTCGCCACTTTTTCCTCTTGAAGTATCCTAGCAGCACTGGTATAAAACAGTCATTGCTTCTCAACTTCTAAATGCTATCACCAGCCTGTAGTAACACATGCTTAGATCCAAATTGTTCAGACCAGTACTTATGCAGTTAGTCCCATTGCTTTGAATAGAACCACTTGCATGAGTAAGTGTTCGCAGGATCTGGCTCATATAGCTCATTCATTCTTATTTAGAGCATTCCTTGGTGTTGTATCCTGCCTGTTGGGCAGCTGCTAAAAGGATGGAAGGCCAAAGCTGCACACTGATGATCTGATCCTCTGAGGTATAGAGCTCTTAGGCTGATGTCATGAGGAACTGAGAATTCTCAGCATCTCCTGGGAAGGGTTTGGCCCAGATCCTCTAATGTATTTAGGTGCCTAACTGCCATTGATTTCAAATGAAGTTAACCCTAAAAACCTTTAAGGATCTGGTCCTTAGAGATTTTCAGAATTTGGACCTGAATATGAGCAACAGGAGTGGAAGTAGTGATCAGGACTAGTGAACTTAGCCATAGTTTCTGAATGATGCTGAACAGTGTTTGTCCTTGGCCACATTTGCAGCTAAGTATGTTCAGAACAGGCTCACTTTCACCTTTGACTGACACTTATTGTCAGCACTGGGTCATTTTCATAGTGCAGGCAAGGGTCCATTCTTGCAAGGTAGAAAGTGTCTCCTGCCAACTGCTGAGTGTCCTCAGCTACTATTGCTTCTAATAAATGTAAGTGATCACATAGTAAAGAAGTAGAATTAGTGTAAGTTAGCACTATTTCCTATAAAGCTACTAAATAATTATGTCAAATATCAGAGGGGTAGCCGTGTTAGTCTGGATCTGTAAAAGCAGCAAAGAGTCCTGTGGCACCTTATAGACTAACAGACGTTTTGAAGCATGAGCTTTCGTGGGTGAATACCCACTTCATCAGATGCATGACACATGCTTCATCTCATGCATCTGATGAAGTGGGTATTCACCCACGAAAGCTCATGCTTCAAAATGTCTGTTAGTCTGTAAGGTGCCACAGGACTCTTTGCTAAATAATTATGAAATACCTCATACTATAGTATGGTAGTTTAACCTATAACCCAGGTACATATAACTTGTTACATAATTTGAAATCTCCAGCTCTGCTCACAGTAGTAGCTATAATGATATTACCCATGTGCATGGGAATTATGTACCACGTCGGGGGTAATTATTTACTGCTCTAGGTTAAAATTTCATTTACTGGATATTAGAAATATATTGCTCTATCCAATTATATTGATTTTCTAAAAGAAATAGCCTTGGTATGGGAATAATGTCTATTAACCTCACATATTGTATTGCTGTACACTAAATTCAAACTAAATATTGTGTAAAAATGTTCTGGGTGTATGCAAAAATTCAGTTTCTGTATTTCCTTATGATGATCTTGGTTGTCATGGGCCCACAGCTTTAATATCATCTTGGGGTATCAGGTATGTGTAGAAACTAGAGTTGCTTGTTCATTCTTTAGGATAGATGTAGGAATGGCTAATTTCTATTTAGTTCCTCACTGCAGAGTGACAGATTTTCTAGTTAAAAATTATATGATTTTCTCTGAGGTAGAAGAGCTCACAGCTGGGCTGAAATGGTTTGTAAATAAAACAAAGCAAAACACCGCACTGCCACAAAGTTATCCCTAATACTACAGGCCAGATTCTGCTCCCAGGTACAGCACCGTGAACCTGAACAACTTATCAGGTAAATGAATCACTTTAATGTGAACCAGGAACCTTTTAGTTCATGCACCCAATGTCCACACAGGGGAGTTACAGTGCAGCACTTTGGTGTGCACTGCTCTTTATTCCTGAATAGTCCAAACTGTGAGGCAGCATAGAATCATAGAACCATGGGGATAGAAGGGACTGCAAGGGTCATCTAGTCTAACCTCCTCCCAAGATGCAGGATTTGTTGTGTCTCAACCATCCAAAGACAGATGGTTATCCAGCCTCCTTTTGAAAACCTCTAGTGAAGGCACTTCCATGACTTCCCTGTTCCATTGTCCTATTGTTCGTACAGTTAGAAACTTTTTCCTGAGATTTATTCAACATCTGCTGTGCTGTACTTTGAACCCACTGCCTCTTGTCCTGCCCTCTGTGGCAACAGTGAACAACTTTTCTCCATCTTTTTTATGGCAACCTTTCAAGTATTCGAATACTGCTATCATGTTCCCCCTTAACCTCTTCTTTTCCAAACTCCTCTTTTCAAGTTCTTCAGCCTTTGCTCATATGGCTTGCATTCTGTCCCTTTGATCATCTTTGCTGCTTGCCTCTGCATTCTTTTCAGTTTCTTCACATCCTTTCTATATATTGGTGACCAAAATTAGCTGCGGCCTAACCAGCGCCAAGTAGAATGGTACTAACACCTCCCATGACTTGCATGCTATGCCTGCTTCTATTAACGCAACCTAAAATTGCATTTACTTTTTATTTTCCAAGAGCATTGCACTGTTGACTCTTGTTGAGGTTGTGATCCACCACAACTCCCAGATCCTTCTCAGCAGTGCTGCTGCCGAGCCAGTTATCCCCCATTCTGTATTTGTGCATTTGGGTTTTTTCCCCTAAGTGAAGCATTTTACATTTGTCTTTATTGAATTTCATTTTATTGTCTACAGCCCAGCTCTCCAATTTATCAAGATCCCTTTGAATTTTAGCTCAATCGTCCAAAGTGTTTGCAACCTCCTTTCCCCACCCCCCATCCCGTCCTCCTCCCCTTGCCCCTCAGAGCTTTGTGTCATTTGCAAATTTGATCAATCTCTCTCTATTCCTATATCAAGGTCATTAATAAAGATGTTAAATAACACCAGACCCAAAACAGATCCCTGTGCAACCCCACTTGAGACCTCCCTCCAGTCTGATACCATTCCATTGATAGTTATTTGTTTGTGGTAGTTTAACCAATTATGTATCCACATAATGGTAGTTCCACAGAGCCTGCATTTCTCCAGCTTACTTATCAGAATGTCATGTGTTTCAAAAGCCTTGCTAAGGTCCAAGTATATTAGGTCCACTGCATTCCCCCCACCCACCAAACCAGTTACTCTGTTAAAGATGGAAACCAAGTGGGTTTGCCATGATTTGTAAATCCATGCTGGTTGCTAATGATTACCCTTTCATCCTCCAGATATTTCCAAATAGAATGTTTTATACATTGCTCTAATAGCTTCCCAGCTATTGAGGTCATGCTGACTGGTCTTTACTTCCCCAACTCCTCCTTTCCCCCCTTTTGAAAAATGGGCACTCCATTAGCCCTTCTCCTTCCAGGACTTCTCCTGTCATCCATGAGTTTACAAATATTATTGCCGATGGCTCTGAGATTTCTTCAGCTAATTCCTTCAGCACTCAGATGAATAGTATCAGGCCCTGTTGACTTGAATTTGTTCAAATTAGTCATATAATCTCTGATGTATTGTTTTACTTATCCTGATCTGCATCCCTTTCTCTTTATTGCCTATGGTAACTTCGCTAGTGATCCGGTCACGTATTATTTCTTGTGAGAAGACTGAAGCAAAGTAGGCATTGAGCAGCTCTGCCTTCCTATCATCTTCTGTTACCAGCTCATCTTCTCCATTGAGCAGCAGTTCAACACCATCAATGATCTTTTGTTTTGTCTGACATATTTGTAGAACCCCTTCTTGTTGTCTCCAACATTTATTGCCATCTGTAACTCATTCTTTGTCTTGGCTTTCCGGATTTTATCCCTACACGCTTGTGCTATTCCCATGTATACTTCCTTGGTGACATGCCCCTCCTTCCATTTCCTGTATATATCCCTTTAGGTTTTTAGATAGCTAAAAAGCTCCTTATGCAGCCACATTGGCCTCCTGTGGCTCTTATCTTTCCTCTGCATAGGAATGGCTTGATGCTGCGCCTCTAATATTACATCTTTTAGGAACTGCCAGCCCCCTTGACTCCTTTTCTTCCTAATTGGTCTTTCCATGCCTACTATTTCTCTGAGTTGGTTGAAATGCACCTTTCTGAAGTCTAGTGTCCTTGTTCTGCTGTTTCATGTCATCTTTTCGATAGGATCTTGAATTCCATCAGATCATGATCACTTCCTCCCAAGTTCCTGACCACCTTCAGATCTGCAACTAATTCATCTCTGTTGGTCAACACCAGGTCCAAAATGGATGACCTTCAGTTGTTTCCTCAACTTTCTGAATCAAAAAATTGTCCCCTACACAAACTGAGAACTTGCAGCACAAATTATGTTTTGCTTTAATAGACTTCCAACAGATATCAGAGAAGTTAAATTTCCCCATTAATACTAGCTTATGTGTGTTAGCTAATCTTGTTACCTGCTTGTGAATGCCCCACTCACTTCCTTTTTTTGATTTGGTGGTCTATAATAGACCCCCACCATAACATCACTACTACTATTTTCTCTTTTTATCCTCACCTTAAAGCTCTCAGTAGGTCGGCCACTCACTTCCTCTTGGATCTGAGAGCAAGTGTATGCATTCTTGACATACAGCATGATGCCTCCTCCTTTTCCTCCAGACATCCTTCTGGAACAAACTATATCCCTCAGTGCTGGTACTTCAATCATGGAAGGAGTCATATTAAGTCATAATTGTCTTCATATACCACGACTATTTTAATGTCTTGTTGCTTGTCTTCTTGCCTCTTTAATGCAGTTGTGGTTTCTAGTTCCTTTTCCAGAATTTAGCCCCTTCCCTTTGACTTCATTACTTGAGTCTAGATGCACATTGGATGAATTTTTGTCACCATCATCCATAAGACCTAGTTTATAGCTCTTCAGGTTATCCAGATGATGTCCAAAGATGCCATTCCCAGTATTTGATAGATGGAGCCCATCCCAGCACAGTAATCCTCTTTCCTGGAACATCAACTCATTGTTGAAGACACCAAAGCCCTCTTGCCAATGCCACCTGTGTAGTCATACTTTTACTTCCATGATTTAATAGTCCCTACCCAGGCCTTTTCCTTCAACATGAAGCATGGATGAGAATACCACTTGTGCCCCAAATTCTCCTTCTTTTCAGAACCATGTAATCTATAGTGATCCGCTCAAGGTCATTCTTGGCAGTATTGTTGGTGCTCCTGGGGATAAGTAGCAAGTGGTAGTGGCATGAGGGCTTGATGAGTCTTGGCAGACTCTCCATCACATTCTGAATTCTAGCTCCAAGCAAGCAGCACACTTCTCAGGATTCCTGGTCCAGATGGCAGATTGATGACTCTGTCCCCTTTAGGGGACACCCTCTTGGGAGTGGTGGTCGTGGAACTCCCATTCCTAGGACAATGCATCCTATGCCATCCGGTTGACAGTCTCCCTCTGATCCCTAGCCTCAGATGACTCTTCCAAGGCACTCTCAGCAGTAGTACCTGTGCAGAGAGCCTGAATGCAGGTGCTTACCTCTATCTGTGTTGGAGGTATACTGATTCTCTTCTTCCTTCTCCTGGAGGTCATGCGCTGCCAGTTTTCTTCCTTGTTCTTCAGTTCCCTCTGCACTGCCCTCTCTGATTTTTTGGCACGTTCTACCCAGAGTACCAAATCCTGACTTCTGCCCAGGAAGTCTTCATTTTCTCTCATGCAATGCAGAGTCAAGACTTGAACCTCCAGTCCTTTAACCTTTCCTCCAGTACAGAGACCAGCTTGCACTTTGTACAGACCCAGTCACTTCTGTTCTCCAGGAGAAAGACAAACATGGCACATCTTGTGCAGGTCACAACAGCTAAGCCCTCACTATCCATATTTTCTTCCTTATAATGTATCAAGAGCCTGATCAGACAATATATTTACTGTTCCCAGAAGTCTGAAGGCAAAAACTCTGTGGGCACTCTCCCTAGGTGACCTCCCAGGCAAACTCTCTCTGTTTACTTCTTCTCTGTTGACTGCTCAGTAGGTTCACCACTGGCTGCCTTTTTATAAGGCTGCTGGCTCAAAGCAGTTGCCCCCGCTCAAAGCGTCCCCTGTTTCACACTTTAGTCAACCACTCAAAGCCCATGTAGCCCAGATTACTCAAAATTTACAATGGTGTATTTGATGACAAAATATGACCCAACTGGCTTAATATTTACCACTAATAGGAAAACTCATATGACACAAATCCATTGATGTCTTCCTCTGTTCATTTGTTATGATAACTTGCATGTTATTTAGTATAGGCAAAGGGACTAAAAAGCAAAGTATAATAAAAATAGACATTGAAATACATAGGTCTACAAAAGGCAGAATTCTGTAAAGAGCTAGGAATAATTAAATCATTCTGTTTTAGTTGCTGTTAAAGATCCTTTTTAGCAATATGTTGATAATAGGGCCCATAACTATAAATTACTCTCAAAACATTTGCACGTTTTGCTTTCCACTGGGCCCAGTTTATTAATTTGTTCTCCAATTGGCTTAGAAAGTCTACTTTACAAGGCAAAAGAGAATGAGATTTTTGGATGCCGGACTACCCACAAAAGGCCTCTGGACAAGGCAGCTCTATATCTTCTATTGCTGTTATTAATGAATAATCTTGGGAGATGGGACAGGAATACATTCTGTCCCTTCACTTCCGAGATGAGTAATAAATCTCAGTTCCTGTCCCCAAGCCTTAAAATAGCACTACTACTGGAAAAGAGCAATAAACGCTACCATTTGCTATATTGCACTGGAGTTTTAACATTGACTTCTCAGATAACCCTAAGCCCACAATAATTATGCAACCATATGAGTGCAAAGCCTGGAAGCACAGAGCAGCCGTAGACACTGAGGCACTATGAGAAAGACATATTGTAATGGAGGGTACAATTTATCTTGTGTCTTCAATAGAAAAGTGTCCTAAAGAAACAACAGAGAGAACCCAAGAAGATTTATACTTATGTCTGACTCAAGACCTCTAACTTGTTTCCTTGGGCTATTTTTTTTTTTGCAAGCCCCTCATTGTATTGCTAGCAAGTTTCTTGAAATGCATATGAAATTCCAAGACAGAGAGCGATTACTGATGTACTGATTTCATGAAATTTAATGGAGTGGGCATTTAGGGCTGCAGTTGAAGGGAGAGAAAACAAGAGTAAAGTAAGCTGAGACAAGATGGATGAGGTAGTATCTTTTACTGGACCCACATCAGTTGGTGAGGGAGAGACAAGTTTTCAAACCACATATAGCTCTTCTTCAGGTCTGGGAAAGATACTCCAAGTGCCACAGCTAAATGCAAAATGGAAAAGATTGTTTAGCGGACATAGTTAGCACATATTCTTAGAGACCATTCAAGATAGAATTGCCTGTTAACACCTCTGAAGTTGTAGGACAAAAAGTGGGGTTAGTGGGTTACAGATTGTAGTAATAAACCATAAATCCAGTCAGGACCGGTGCTAGGGTTTTGAGCACCCTAGGTGGACGGGAATTTCGCCTCCCCGCGCGCTGGTCCCGCGGCTCCGGTGGAGCTGCCGCATGATGCCTGTGGAGGGTTTGGTGCTCCGCGGCTCCTGTGGAGCTGCCGCAGTCGTGCCTGCAGGAGGTCCACCGGAGCCACGTGAGCAGCCGACTGTCCACAGGCACAACTGCGGCAGCTCCACCGGACCCGCAGACCAGCGGACCCTCCACAGGCACCACTGCGGCAGCTCCACGGGAGCCGCCTGCCGCCCCCTCTGGCAAAATGGCACCCACCAATTGTTCTGGCAACCTAGGCGATTGCCTAGGCTGCCTAAATGGTAGTGCTGGCCCTGAATCCAGTGTCTCTGTTCAGTCCATGATTGTCAGTGTCTAGTGGAGTTATTAATTTAAGCTTCCAGGCTTGTCTTTTGAACGTATTCGGCAGGTTTCCTTTAAGGATGAGAACTGATAGGTCAGACACTGAGTGATCGCTTTGTGAAAAGACCAACAGAAATTGGTCTAATAAAAGATATTACCTCACCTACCTTGTCTCTCTAACATTCTGGGCCTGCCATGGCTACAACTACACTGCATACAGTAAATTAAGTTGTCCTTTGTGATACCAAATTAAAACATATTATTAATTTATTAGATTAAAAAGATGGGAAGCAATAGGTGCCACAGGCAGCAGTAACTTGTGATCAATAGGTCATGCAGCACCCTGGTTAAACTATAGCAGAAGTTTTAGGGGCCCACAGGGCCCACCTATCAGCGTTGATATGTTGGGATCATCATGAACTACATCCAGATCATGACAGTTAAGTGGGGGCCTCACTTGCTCCCTGCAGCAGGTACCTAAACTGGACTACACAGCTTTTTCAGGATGGCTTCCACGGATTTTTTCTCTGGCTGGTTATTGGCTCCACTGTACCCACTGTAGTTTGTAAATTGCAATACGCCGGTTTGTGAGTTGTGACAAATTCCAAAATCATATGATGGTACAACTGACAGTGTCATTATTTGCAAATATTTGTCTATATTTTGGCTTCTTCTGGATATTTTTTCTTATATGAAAGAGCATCAAAGAGCTCCTCGGGTAGGAAATAGCTGACTCATCCTAGGTTGCGGGCTTTGTTTTTTGCTTTTTACTGGAATGCAGTATGATGGAAAAATTAATGTGAGTGCTATTGATTTAAGAAGATATCTGCAGAGTGACTCAGACAGCAGACCAGATAACAGTTCCGTACACTATCCTTGTTAGTATTATATTACTGTGCTTAATGGATGTCAAGAGTCATTTTGCATTTTACTGTCGAAAATGTCTCTCTTTTTTTCGCCTCTCTCTTGACGGTTGCTAAGTCAATGCTAATATTCCTGTTGCACCAAATTGTGTTTTACCTGAATATTTTCAGCATGTTATAGTTTTACTTTATCTCATCACATCATTCTTTTGGTATATCCACCACTTCCCCTTCCTAGCTCATAATACTACCAATAATGAATAATATACTGCAAACAGAGAAGGGGCCTTTTTTTTTCTAATTTCAAACCCACTCATAGTATGGGCTAAATCCTCAGCTGACGTAAATCAACATAGCTCCCTTGACTTCAAAAGATCTGTATGGATTTATACCTGATAAGGATCTGGTCCTCTGTGTTCAAAAGTCCACTGATTTTTTATTTATTATTATTATTTACTGATTTATTTATTTATTAAATGTATTTGCCCAACTCCACTTACAGTCCTGCCTATCTCCCCCAACCAGCACCCTCCCACACACACCACACACATTCCTGGGGCCTCTTCTCCTCACTCTGCACGCCGCTCCCACTCTCTACACTCACATACACACCAGTCCTGATTCCCCCACATCTACTCCCTTCATTCTTGAACCCTGTCTGCTCACATCCGCAGGTTTGCATCTCCCTGTGACGAACAGGATTTTGGCAGCCAGAGAGAGGATTCTGGACTAAGTGGACCATAGGTCTGACCCAATATGGCAAAGTCACTGGGTGGCTGGCCCTTAAGAAGAGATGACTCTCAGCCCCACCTGTGACATCACCAACTTTCTTTGCCAGGTAGGAAAAGGCAGATGGTCATGTGACCCAATCAGGCTTCTGGGATAGATAACAGAGATGCCTGGGAGAGACTTTGGATGAAGCAGAGGACAGAGCTGGAGGAGCTTCAGGAAGTAGGAAGGCAAGGGACACACTAGAGGAGACAGGTCAGGGAAGGGAGGACTAAGGTGGGGTGACCTGACCTCCAACCTGTGGAGGAAGGCTGGAAGATCACATGCCAGCAGAGAAGCCCTCAAGCAATGGATTTTATTATGAAGGTTTTGTTCTGAGTTTTGTTTCTTGAAAGTCTGGTTGGAACTGGTGGAGGGCAATTTAAAGGGATTAAGGAGAAATTGAGCGCAAGCTCTGTGTAATTATTTAGCCAAAAGGGAAGAGATTGGGTCTTCCACCAGAAATTTGTGTAATGACTCAATAAATTAGACCCTGGGAATCTTGTTTAAATACTTTGGATTGTGAATAGTCTCTGGGAGACCTAAGAGAGTGATGAGGATAGTGTGCCTGCAGAGATACCTCATGCCATGAGTGGTGCTCTGGAGATGGTGACTGTACTACAAGTAACCATGGGCCAGATGTTTAATAGTATTTAGGGGCCTAGCTCCTATTGAAATGTCCCTGTTTGGGTCCTGTTGGTCCCACTGAATGACCCAATATTACTTGGGTCCTGCTCCCCATATCTGCCAATCTACCCTTCTCCGTGTAGGATCTCACAGTCTAACAAAGCAAGGAAGGATCTTCATTTCCCTTCGTCATGGGCTCAGGGTCCAAAGGGAGAGGAGAAGTATTGTTCTCCACCCCTCCTTGCCTCTCTAAATCCAAATCAGGGACAGCTAAAGTGATCCAGGAGCTATATTGGGAGATCTAAATGTGCCCTTCCCAGGAAAGGGAAGCAAGTGGGAATGTGAGTCTTTAGGGTGACTTCATGCTTCTGCCTGTGGGCAGAGGAAAGGGGGCCATGGGGAACCACATGGGACATTCTTTCTCCTCCTCTTGATCCCACAGAGGAGAAGTCGTAGGTGGTAATGGTGTTCCCATATGGGTAGGGACTTCTGTGGGAAGAGACTTTAAGCTGCCAGTGCAGATGGCAGACTGCACTTGCCCATGCAGTAATGCTCCCTCGGTGCATCTTACCAATGTAGAATGAAAAGAGCACATCTACAGTCTTAGGGCTGCTACGTGTGACTGCTCATCCCCACACCTGCCTCTGCACCCAGCTAGGCTTCCCTTTATCTAGAGAAATGGGTGTGGCTTTGTACGAGTCACCCCCAAAAGGAAACCTGGGTTTAAATGCCAGGAAACATTGTGTGAGGTGTTCACAAAACCCAGACTCGCCAGAGTTCACCTATCTCTACGTTATCTACAGTTTATCATTATCAGTACTACCAGCTGTTTAAACACCAAGAAGCCCTTCCATTCTACAAGAACCCAAAGCACTTTACAGACTTCACCATTGATGGGTCAAATTATGGCTACCCTGTGTGGATATGCTAACGGGGCAGAGCAATAGGAATTCTTCATTTGCTCTGATGCTCCTGCCCAGGAAACTACCATAGGATCTGATCCAAAAGCAATTGAAGTCAATGCAAAAATTCCCACTGACTTCCGAGGGCTTTGGCTCAAGCCTGTAGAGTGGCTCTTTTTGTTTGCTGAGTCGGCATTGCCATTAGCCATCAACAACCCAAAATTAATCTCTTTACTCAGAGTCAGAAGGTGACTTTGGCTCCATTGTCCCTCTTTGAATTTTATGGCAGATCAGGTTTTATTCCTCTATACACAGCACTGGTTAGTGTGACAAGGTTTTCATGGCTTCATTAAAAACTCCAGGAAAATAGCTGATTTTATTACCCCTTGTAATGTATTTTTGGTCTGCTTAGGAATAAAGGTAGGTTCTAGAGATGGACTCAAGTGACTAAGTATGGAACTGGATTGACTCTGAACTTTCTCAAAGCCCTGGGATGTTTAGAGATAGGATTTTGGTTTGGCCTATTATAGAGCTAGGATCCCTTTGTGAAGTCTGGTATAAGAGCCATATTTGAACTCTCCCATTTCAAGCGGTGTTCAACAGAGCTGGTTGAAAACTTTTAGTGTAAACAGTTCTCCATAAGAAAATGCAGTTTTGATTAAACCCAAAATACCTGTGAAATTGTACTGATTTTTGACAAAATCTCATTTTGAAAAAAATAATCTGAAACATGTCAAAACACAACAGTTTAGCAAGTTGCAAATGGAAACTTCTCCATTTCAAAATGGCTTTGTTAAAAAATTCACCTTATATATAAACTTCAAAAAGGGTTGAAATTAAAACACAGTATTTTGAATTTACTGATTAGAAACAATTTTCCCTTTTGAATTTCTCTGCAAAATTTTTCAAAATTTTGGCTTTTGTCCCGAATCAGGATTTAAAAAAAAAATTGAAATTTTCCAGAGGACAGAAAATCTGTTTTCCATCAAGTTTTAGTGTTCAGATACAGGGATTTGATGCATGAACAGCTCTAGCATTTACAGTGATGGTTGATTGAACTCATTTTGTGAAATTCCTGCTTGCTCTTTCCTCTAAAGGAAACAACATGCAGCATAAATCATTAAAAGCATGATGTCCCTCCTGAAATATGTTATTTATTAGAAGCAATTAATACAATATGTGGCCACGAGCCAAATCTGGAATCCCTTAGGCCAACTGGAAGGTGTCTGATGCATCTCATTACTTTGTGACTGCAGGTTAAGAAGTTATGTGGATGTGGCCTGGAGATTTTGTTGCTTATTGCGAGAATGGTGAACACTGAATTCAGGGAGCCCTTGAGAATCGCCAGGCTCAGGGTTCCCTGCAGCTTCAATCACATAAATCTCAGGTTAGACTTAGCCAGACTGTCAGAAGCATGAAACATGCCTCAGGACATGAGGAACAGCCAATATCCATGGAACACTGTATATTGTTTAAGTATAGGCTTCATATGCTAGCAAACACTCTGAACTATACAGGTCTCCAACCCTAGTTAAATAAATTAGGCCAACAGCAAGAAACATTGCATTATATTACAAAGGAAAATACAATGTTTTTGCCAGTGTCATACAGCCCTGGCAGAGGTCCTCCAAGCTGCACACTCAGAAGGCTGTTGCACTGGGGTCCCATACTAGCCATCCTGGGTCCATGTGCCCTTAAGCTTCCCTTGCACTGAATAGGCTGCAACACTGGTTCTTTCTTGGGCCTCTCATGCATGTTTCCTGGGCCCAGGGCCCCTGTCTGCCACCTCTTGATGGAAATGGGGTCCAGTGCCCCAGCTGCCAAGGCCCCTGGCCAGGACCAGTACTGACCCCCTAGACTCCCTAATTGCTTAAGCACTCCCTTTCCCACAACATCAACATTGTGGATACTCAGGTTTACACTTACCTCTTCAGCGACGCACAATAGTGATCACAGATACATAGACTTCGCAAGGGTTCCAAAAAACAATCACACTTTCTCTTTAGTATCAGAGGGGTAGCCTTGTTAGTCTGCATCTGTAAAAAGCAACAAAGAGTCCTGTGGCACCTTAAAGACTAACCGATGTATTGGAGCATAAGCTTTTGTGGGTGAATACCCACTTCACATGCGTCTGACGAAGTGGGTACTCACCCACGAAGGCTTATGCTCCGATACATCTGTTAGTCTTTAAGGTGCCACAGAACTCTTTGCTGCTTTTTACTTTCTCTTTAGCAGCACAAGAAATGAACAGATGCAGACAAAACAAGAAAACACCACTATGTATTACCCCACCCCAGTTTCCTCATACTTGGAACATTCTCTGGGCTTAGGTCAGTGTCCTCTAGGAGTATAGCATCACCCACTCCTGCACATCTTGTCTTCTAAATCATGAAGTCTCTCCTTCCTGTGCAGCCAGTTCCCTTCTTCCTAAGACGGTCCTCTATTTAACAAGACCCTTCTGCTGTGAAAGCCTGACTCTCTGTTCCTCTCCCCTGCTCAAGCTTCCTATGTGTCTGTGAGTTCCCTCCCCAGCTTCTGAGCATTTGTGTTGTAAAGGGCTGTACCAACACCTGGTTTCTTTGTTTCTCTTCTGGGAAATTCCACAGCTCATAACCTGGTGCTGAGACCTTGGAGAAAACTGTCTTTACCCTTAGACTTCCGCCATCCCATTTTTCTGTATGGGCCAGGTCTAGTCACTTATCATTAGCCCTTAACAACTGTCTTTTCAAAGGTAGATGCACCAGCATCACTCCTTGCTCCTTAGCACAAGAAATATGAAGTAAGAATACAGTAAAAATCATCACAAGAGCTTAAATATGCAGAGTTCATAATATCATTAATTGTACGTAGACCAATTGCCCAAGTCATCACAGCCTGTAGTTCCCTGGAGGCAACATTTCTGCATTATATACTAGAATAAGTTTAATTAGAGGGCGAGGATGATAATAGCATCCGTGCTACTTCCTCAGAGAGAGTTGGGGAGAAGGAGATGCTCCAGTCACTGAAGAGCCTTGAAGGGTGGGGGGAAAACATTCCACAAAGAGCTCATCTGCACTTGGGCTGAATTCTGGGATGTTCCTGAAGATGAGCGAGGGTCCATCAGTCTGCACAAATCTAGGTTGGTGCTGTTTGTGCAGCTCCTTTCTCCCCCATCTCTAAAATGGAAATGATTGATGACCCATAATTAGTATTGATGTTGTGAATGTAGCCCAGCAGGAGGACAGGTCAAGGAGAGACTGTGCAGCACTTTCCGAGCACACACATACTGATCTATTAGCTTCTCAGTGGGCAGTGCTTGGCCTTGGAGATCTATGAATTGGAGTCAGAGGGCCCATGTTCCCAGGAGGGTCTGTTATGGACAGGACATGGGGGAAAGAGGGAATGTGGACAGTGAGACTGGAAGCAATTCAGCCCCATGGACAGAGCAGTGCTCAGGGCTTAATCAAGTTCCACTTGTTCAACTTAACCTGCATTCCTACTCTTTGCAAATGAAACAGGCCTTAGGAGCTGAGCACTTACTGGCTAGATGGTTGGGATTGCTCTGCAAAGGCTTCAGTGGCCTAAGTAGTGTCCACCGGCCCTTATCTAACCCTCTTATGGAGCAGGTGGTGAATGGGAAGAGCCATATTACAGTAGCAGCATCTCTCTCTTAGCTCACTGACCTCTCACTTCCTGCATGCTGCTGCTGCTGCTGCTGTACCACTTGCATTGCCTTCCACACCCAGTCCCCTCCCTTTGTGCAACCGCATTACCCTGATTCAGCTCTGGGGCTCTCCATGGCAACAGAAGGGGGGAAAGGATTTGCCTTGCTGTGCTGGGATTGGTGTGCCTCACTCACTTAATATTAATGCACTGTGGCACTGCACCATCAGCATGCTGTGTTTCTTCATGTGTGTAACTTCCTGTGATGCCAGTGTGAGTTACATATGTAAATCCTGAAGCACTGAGAGAGGGGAATTTACCCTGTAGTCTTATACCTTCTTGGGGTTTTCTTTCGCTAAGTGAGCAGCTTAAGTATATCACAAAATGTATATTCAGCTTTAGTATCAGTGAGTCTGATGTTATTTTGGCTCACACCTCCATACCTGCTTTGGCTCAGACCCCCATACATGCTTTGGGTTTGTTTATGTTCATCATGAATGTTTCACTCAGAATGCACAAGAATCATGCTGCACATTTCTCACTGCGCCACGGCCTTGTCCACGCTTCCCTGAGAAACCCCATCTAATGTACTGGAACAAGCAACGGAGCTTCCTCTAATGCTATTATAGCAAATGACAGGATGTTCCTGTGTATTCTTTGTAAAGATGCTACATCTCTGGTGCCCTTGTTCTCCCCCTCCCCCTGCCCCAACATGCAGAAGAATGACTCAAAGATACAATTAAAAATAATTTGAGTTAAATTAATTAGTGAGTCACTGAATGAATGAATGGGCTACATTACCACACTGCCACCTCAAGTTCAACTGGCAGCCACCACTCTGCTTCTGGCTGCAAAATTGGCAGACACTGCTGTAGTCTCTATTTAATTTCCGACCATTGGCAGCCTTGAGCACATTTCATTTCACACAGCTGGCAGCTTCTGCTTCAAAATGGCTCCGACCTTGGTGGCAATAAATACCAAGTTACTGTTAGAACGAGGTGCTCAGTTGAGATTAAGCTTGATATCTGTGATACAGCAAAATGGAGATGTTTGTGTTAGCTTGCTATCTGCCTCTATTACCTGGCATGTGGATATAAAAAAGATTGCACAGTTTACTACTATCAGTCCCTAAACTTCCATAGGTAGTTTAAGAGCCTAATCCAATGCACACTGTAGTCGATGGGAATCTGCAGCTCAGCCTTAAATCCACAAGATAATTTCGCAGATAATTTCGCAGATAATAATGGCTAATGTGGTTTATTTTCAACTGTGTAACTTTATTCTTTTGCTAGGAGGAGGAGAAGTTTTTTTTAAAAAAATGTTTGTCTACACATCAGCATTTACAGCTTGTGAATAATTAACATTATTGAGTATTCGTTATCTGAGACATAGAGAAACAATGTAAACACTGCTGTGACATTATTTGCTTGTAAGCAGTAAACAGCAACATTAAAAAAGTAACTTTTTTCGGAGGTAATGGCATCAGAATTAAAATATGCGAGAGTCAGTGTTTTATTTAATATATAAACTAGAAAGTGCAGGAAGAACTGGCTGTGTTGTTCTAGTTACTTGGAGGTGAAATGTACAAGTATTTACAAATTCCAATAACTTTTGCAATGTTACCAAATTAATTAATTAAAATTTTTTACAAGAGCTGAAATAAAATAGCGCTTTAACAAAAGGTGATCATTCCATATAAGAAGATATAACAGACTCCACGGCAGCCACTCATTTGGCAAGATTATTAATCTTTATTTCCTGTCATCAATCATCTGACTAAGGTTAATTAAAGGTTAATATCCATATTACATGACAGATGCCAGTATCCCCTGACTCCAGTGATAACTTGTTTTACAAGCAATATATGGGTAAGCTTTTCAGTGATTTAGGAGTTCATCTCATGTAAAGTATCAGAGGGGTAACTGTGTTAGTCTGGATCTGTAAAAAGCAACAAAGAGTCCTGTGGCATCTTATAGACTAACAGATGTATTGGAGCATAAGCTTTCGTGGGTGAATACCCACATGCGTCTGATGAAGTGGGTATTCACCCACGAAAGTTTATGCTCCAATACATCTGTTAGTCTTTAAGGTGCCACAGGACTCTTTGTTGCTTATCTCATTTAAAATAACTCCTAGTCTCTTAGCTGTTTTTTAAAATCCCCCCTAGATCTATATCAAGAACAGCTGTGTATATAGAGAGAGATATTTCCACATCTATATAGAGTTTTATTTTAATTGTGAAAATCTCCAGTTTTCAAAAGTAAAGCTGTGTAAAGACAACTTGAAAATCGCGAGTACTGTCTAAGCACCATATTGAGCTTTGCATGCTCCCAGTTACATCAGCTTTTGTTGAGTGCATGTGTGCAGTGAGTGACAGAGCAAAATTGCCCCAGTTAAGAGTGTAATCTTAGTAAGGCTTTTAACTATTTCTCTCTCTCTCTCGCTCTCTCTCTCCCTCTCTCTCTCTTTAAGAAAACATACCTTTAAACCCAGTCCTTCAACTTTAATGTCAGTGGGCTGTGTCCCATTAACTTCATTTGGGATCAGGATTAGGTCCTTAAAAAAAAACAATGATTTTGAGGGCTTTTGAAAAAGTGTGTTTCACATAAGAAACTGCCATGACTTCATGTAAATATTCATGTGAGTATGTACAGCAGAAGACAGTGATGGGGTTCTTCTGTGCAACTTGAATAAAACCAAGCAGGATTCCAGAGAGGAGTTGATTTCCATTATATTGTTCTTTCTGGAATGATGCCTCAAGATTATTTATCTTGATTTCTCCCATCTGGGTTTTCTCTGACCTGAGCAAGTGTCCAAGTTAAATACCACGCTTGTGATAGCTCTAGCTTTCGAGGGCTATGTCTACACTACATACCACTGGTTGCGCAGGGCAGTGTAGCTCTATGCAGCAGTGAAAAGCAGGCTGCGTCTACATTGTCCAGGAAGGTGTGATTGTCCAGGAACCCTATGAACCGTACAGTAACTTAATAGCTATGAACTCTGTGAACGCTACAGTACCTTAATTTTTCCAGTAATGACAAATTGAGCAAAGCAAGGCCCATTAAAAAAAGGTTTAAATTCTTCTAAATTTCCCTAATCCTATTTATCCTCTACAATTCTCTAACCTGCCCCTTTTTTCCTGAGAGAGTCTAAATGCCTGTGGCTTTTCCCAGTGAAACATCAGAATACCATGTGAATTATATGGCCAGTCACGATGAACCAGTGCAGCTTGACAATGAATACTGAAAGTGACCTGTTTCTGATCAAGCAGCTGAGTAAATATTTTTTTCAGAAAGTTGGATAATGACTAATTTCAAGGAAGTTGTGAACTCATAATTATCCAGAAGCAGAAAAAGAGGCTAGATTGTTTGCTGTGAATACTTCACTCACCTCTAATATTCACCTTTGCTAGGTACTGTGGGCACAGGAAGAAATCTATGCAAGCGGAGTGCTGAGGCTAAAGAGGTGAAATCTAGCCCAGGGCCAAGATACAGGACCCTGTGCAATTGATATGAGAAGGTTTCACCAGGGTTATTCCAATTGATAAGAATAGCAACTTCTTGACTATATGAAACACCTAACTGTCTCTAAGGTACTTGGATCTGAGCACCTCATAAGCATTGTAATATATTTATTAGAGCTGGTTGGAAACGTCAATAAAACCTCTTTCTGCTGAAAAATGCAGTTTAGTGAAAACCTAAATGTTCTAAGGAAATGTATTGATTTCAACAGTCCAGACTGGAATTGAGATACCTCTCAGATTAACCAATAGTTTTGGGATTAGAGCACTCATCAGGGATGGGGAAGAGCTAGCTTTAAGTCCCTGCTGTGAATCAGGCATACCAGGGACTTGAACCTGGGCCTCCAAGATCCCAGCCCTCACCATCAGGCTCTTCTAGGAGGTGTCTCTGTCTCACTCTGAACTTTTTTGAAAAACATCGTTTTCATTCTGCACTAGAACAAAACCACGTTTTGAAACTTGTACATTTTTTGCAAAACAGAATTGTTGTTTTCCAGCTAGCCCTAGTATTTATCATCACAACACCTCTATGAAAGAGGGCAGAATTATCCCCACTTTACAGATGGGGGACCGATGCATTGAGAAACTCTGGGCAGGTCTACACTAGAAGAGTTACACCGGGGCATCTGCAGCGCGTCTGGTGAAGATGATCTATGCCAATGGGAGAGTGTATCCTGTCAGCATAATTACTCTACCTCAGCAAGAGGCAGAAGCTATGTTGGCATGAGAGTGTGGTGTGGACAGCGCTTAGGTTGCTGTAACTTGTGTTGCTCGGGGGGGGGGTATTTTTCACACCTGTGAGTAATGTAAATTAGATTGACTTAAGCGGTAATGTAGGCCTACCCTATGTAACTTGTTCAAGTTCACACAGGAAGTCTGTAGTACAGCAGGGACTTAAATCTGGGTTTCCCAGATGCCAGGTCAGCACCTTAACCACTTCCCTTCTCTCTGACACCACGTCTCAAGCCCTCTGGGGTGGTGACCGGCCTTTGGTTGATTGTTATGAATATGAAAAGCTGAAGTATAAACATGGAATGCTTAAGTTACCAAAATGTTTTTTGGCACTAATGCTCCCCCTAGTGGCTCTTACGTGGTTTTTATTATTATTATTTCTGATCAGTTACTAAATTCAATTTGTAAAGGAATCATAGTAACTATTTTAAGGTATAGAAAAGAAGGGTTATAACAGAAAAGATAGAAGTGATTTTAAAGACCACAGAACTGCTTTGTCTGATACCTCAACATTATTTTGTCTAGTTTGACAGCAATTACTAATCATTTACAGATAACTATTTCCCCAGGTCCTAGGGATATTTGGGTCCTGGGATATGGGTCAAGCTCATTTCTAGTTAGAACCTTGTTAAGTATAACAGAGTTCAAACCCAGCTGCAGATAGCATAGTTCTCATACCAGTGTGCTCAGGGTCTGAAAAATCTAGGTGCAAGTGCACTGAATTTTTGTTTTTGTACTTTGCAGAGAAAACTAGTAAAGTGGTATTTGCTCACACAGGTTACTATTTGTTTTTACCTGAAAAATTCAGTGTAATCCACAGTGGTTTCTTTCAGGCTCTGGGTATAAATGTAAGTGCCAAATAATGTGCTTCCACAATTAAATTCTTGTTGTTCTGAGTGCTGGATGTAGAGTATTTTGCTACCTTAGGCCAACTGGAAAATGTATGTCTCTCACAGCATTCAGTCACCCACACTATAAAGAGTCATTAAAGATTTTGCAGTCCCTAATGGTTTGCTGCCCTTGGCAACTTGCCTGCTCAATCTGTACAGTAGAGTGGGACCTGGCTGTATCCAGTGCAGTTCAAACACTTTGTAGCTATGGTATTTTCTGATGCTTGAATAGTAAGGTGATAGGCTTTAAGAAAAATTGACTTGCATGTCTGTTTCAGGTAAGTGAAACCACTGATATTAAAACAATAGCACCAACTCAGCATGTTTTTGTTTGATGTATTTTCATTTGATTGAAGTATGCATTAATTTTACTTTCTTAGTACACTTCTGGAACACCTGTATCTTATAGCAAAGTAGTCCTGTGCCCTAGCTAAATTTAGGTCAACACTTCAATTGCTAACCCTGTAAATATAGGAGGAAGAAAATAGGGCTGGTTAAAATGCTGACTTGACAAAATCAAAGCATTCCACGGGAACATGCCTATTGCATCAAAACTCTCAACAGAAGCCAGGCAGGTACACACCTGCCTGCCTGCCAGGCAGCAGGGCCTCCAACTCCCTCGCTTTCTGGCTCCCAGACAGCCCAACTGGCAGGCTGGCCTGGTCCTTGGGCTACTGTGCTTTCCACCTCCCTGGGATTTGCAGCTCCCAGTGCTGCCCAGGTCCCTGGCAGCTTACGTGGAAGGTAGTGGGCCCCCTGGTCTGGCTGGGTCTCTGGCTGATTGGCTTTGCAGCTTCCTGGGCAGCTCTGGTTCCCACCTGATAGGGTTTCTGGGCTACTTGGCCTCTGCAGAGCTCTAAAAGAGAACATAAACCCAGTTTTCACAGCTGGGCAGGTGAATCATCATGGAAACAGAAAGTATTTTTACACAGATGATGGGAGGCTTGTTTCTTATGTGATATATATTCCAAGACTCATGATACTTATACAAAGCCTTGGTGCAGAACCACACCAGCCTCAGGGAAGCTTTGGGAAGCGGTATCCCTTAAGAAGAGCTCTTGTGGAGTTTAGAAGCATTCTGTGTGTAAGGATAATCTGTACTGTTTCTTTAAATCTGTGGCAGGAAGCCATGCAGCTGGGGATATATGGAATTTTCTGGGCAGAAGCTCATCAGGGAATCAGAGAAGCTTCATAGATTACTGTTTTGCTAGAGTAAGCTCCCCCTGTGGCCAGCCAGTCACTGGACTGCCTCATCTCTATCCTTTTGAGAAGCTTTGTTCCCACAGGACACTAGCTTGTCTGTTGAGGGAGTTCTAAGTCTCAGGTTGTGGCCAGCCTCCTGCAGCAAATAAGAAGGAAGTTCCTTGTATCCTATTTCCCTGTTTGGACTCACAATTGAGCCTGCCTTTTCTGATATACTCATCATCATCATTAATAATAATAATAGCACCTCACTCGGAAGGATACCAAAGCCCATCACAAATTGTGTACATAAATAAATCTAACACTTGCAAGGAGGGCAGCAGCAAAGAGGCCATTTGGCACACAAATGGGGGTGCTGAGCTGACAGGAAGGGAAAATTTTAGTCAAGGCTATTGTGGCTAACTGCTGCTGTTTTAAAAAAGAAAAAATATCATGAGATTTTCAATTTTCATGGGAAGCAGGATATTGCTTGCTTTCCCCTCCCCCACATCCACTAGTAAGTGCTATAATACCCAATTTATCTATGTTATGGGGTTGAAGGCTTGGCCTGTCTGAGATTTGACTCCATGCTTTCAGGCAGTCAGGATAATTCAAACCTGATGTTTACACAGCATAGCCTTTCAATGCTGTTTCTAAGATTTTTATGTTACTGAACATGATCAGTATATCCAATGATCATTCATATGAGAATCTGTTAGGCAATAGGACTGTACCTGCCTGTAATGAGGACTGAATTTGAAAACAATGGGGTTGCAGAGTTGTCTCCGAGGAACTCATCTGAAGACAATAGGATTGCGCAGGTGTTAGGGAGAGTTTAATTTGGCCTACAGAACCTTTATTACTGGTGATGGAGGAAATTACTACCTAGCAAGACAGGTAAAGAGATTTGCAATTTAACTTGTAAATACAGCAACTTCCTTATAAATATGAATGATCTCAGGCCTGGTTAAGACATGAGGAGCTTGCATTAAACAATTACATTGTTTGTATTTAAACATGTTCAAACAGATGGAGATACTGCAGCCACTAATATAGTCTGTTCTGCCCCCTGCTGTCTGGAATTCTGCCTTTTGAAATGGAGCATGACCTCCCGTTTCTGCCACCAGACCCACAGCCTTATATAACAGCAGCAGCTCCCCACACACTCACAAAAAGGTGTGTTCTTAACATGAGTCCATTGTAAGGATTAGCAGGACTTGAACGTGGGCCTATAGGGCTATCAAGCAACCAACATCCCCAGCCAGCAGCAGCTGTAACTTGTCTGCTCCCTGTGACCACAGTGACCTCAGAGCCTGTCCACCATGGGAAATTCCACCTCAAGATATCTGACTGACAATTGCCTTTGTGATCCCTGATTGGCTCCTTGATCCTAAATATAACCATGAGGCATAACAGGAAGTGGCCAGGCAACAGTGTGGATTCCTATTTAGCTGTCATGACTGCTGTGCTTCTGAAATTGACTCAGAGACTCTGACTAGGATTCTAACTCCCAGTGGACCCCCAGGACCCCAACACAGCTCCAGGTACCTGGTATTGACCTTCAGCCTGATTCTTGACTCCAACTTGACCCTCAGCTTGACTGTTTAACCCTGACATTGACTCTGACCCCTGCCTTCAGAGCCTACCACTAGTCCTGCCTACCTTTGCCCAGGATCCTGACATAGAATCACAGAATATCAGGGTTGGAAGGGACCTCAGGAGGTCATCTAGTCCAAACCCTTGCTCAAAGCAGCACCAATCTCCAACTAAATCATCCCACATAGGGAACCCTCTTAGTTAACATAGGTTTAAATAGTAGTGAAGATGCAGCAATTCAGGTTATCAGCTTGAGTTAACCCCAGGTTCCTGTATCTTCACTGTGATTTTAACCCCAGTTAGCTAGTGTGTCATAGCTAACCCAAGTTAAGAACATGCTCTTTCTTTGCGTTGTAGGCATACGTCAGTCAGTAGCTGGGTGATGCAGCATCTTTAGCTGACAGTGATTAGGATTTCTCTAATGCAAATCCAGGATGTGTTAGCTCTTAGCATGAAGAAATCCTTATCCTCTGTACTGAAGGGTTAATAAAACCATGATGGCTGGCTTTGTCCTTGTAATGATAACCTAGAATACCTAGAATAGTTCGGTAGACCTGGTTAAATCGGGTTGTAAACTATGGTTTGGTTAAATAGAATACTAGTTGCAGAGAGGAGAGGAGAAACATTCAAGCATATGTTCATCTGGAGTCAGACTCTTTTGAAATGGATCCCAGCTGTTTAGATGATCTCAACAAACCCCAGACAAGTAAGTGGTGAAAGTGAAAAGATTTGTTCTTCCTGGCAGATTTCTGCTTATGTACAAAAAATACAACTAGAGTAGGTATATTGTAAAGAAAATGGCATTCGCCTGCTACTTGAAGACCACCCAAACCGCAGGTGCAATGTGGATCATTTAACTGCAGATATATTTGCAAGCTGGCCCATCAATTTTGTTTCCAATTGCCACATTGATTGCCTTATTTGTTACGTATGTAGAAAAGAGTGCATCCTTCCATTACTGATTTATCAATGTCTGATTGTGTGAGGACCAAGAATGGTGTTTCTCCATTGCCATCACATCCTTGATAGGAACATTATAATGAAGATAATCATCCTTGCTCAGTGAAGGACTGAGCAGCAAATTTAACAGATAAGCACATACAATTCAGATTTTTGACAAGTAAACTGGATCAATTAATCTGAAACTCTCAGTGCATGGGATTTGCAGAAGGTGAAAGTAGTTAGCTTATTGACTGAACACATATTTGAATTTTTCTAGGAAAGATTTTGATGCCACTTTGGGTTTAAAAAGTCCGCCTTACCAAAGTGCTTTCTGACTACTTCTGCTGAATTCAGGAAGAATGGGTCTCATCTTCGATTATTCTCTGCCTCCATGTATCTCTCTCTTTGTCCTTCTCCTCAGTCCTCAGCTGCCTCTTGCCTTCCTGTGAAATACTTTCTGAACTCAAGATGTGCCAGTTCCTTTCCTCCCCTGTTTGAGGTTTCAGTCTCTGGCATATGCCAGGAAGTGAGATGGTAGCGTCACAGTGCAACTTTTCAAGCAGAGGACAGCAGTTGGGGAATTCCAGCTGCACTGTGACCCACAGACACTGGAATCAGATTTGTCCGCCAAAGGGGGATTGAGAAGAGCTCATAAAAAAAAATTTCAGTGGAACAGTTTTCCATTAAAAATGCGAGTTATACATAAAGCGCAATGTTTTGTGGGACTGTGACAATTTCAGCAGGAAAAGGTCAAATACCTTCAGTTAATTTCATTTTGATGTTTATATTAAAGTATTAATTTTAATATATTATGTCAGACGTGGCCAAACTTACTGACCTTCTGAGCCATATATGATAATTTTCAGAAGTTTGAGAGCCCTGACCAGGCATGCCTTGCAGGGTAGAAGTCACGAGCCTCCCATTCCCGCAGGGCAGAAGCCCCTAGCCCCACCACCTTACTGTAGGGCAGAAGACCCAAGCTCCCCCCACCCCTCCAAGTCTAGTAGTTGGATAATGGTGGGGGGGAGGGCTCCGTGAGCCACACTATACTGTAAAAGGCTCGTGAGCTGTGGTTTGGCCACCCCTGTATTATATGTAACATATACCATACATTTTATAGACGTCTAAATGTAATGAATCAACATAACATTGAAATGAAATGTTTTGATACTATCAAAACCAAACATTTCAGTGGTCCTGAACTGACTTTTTTTTTTTAATTTTGATTTCACGGGGAATTTTAAAATTTTGTTTTCATTCTCGAATAGAAAGGTTTTTTCTGACTATCCTGTAGAATGGAAATTCCAGTTCCTGACCAGCTCTAGAACTGAGAAGGACACATGGATTGGTGGGCCAGTTTTTGCATGTAGTATGAAGTCCCTGGAAAAGTGGAGCTCTGTGCAGCCACACAAAACGGAGTCCTCGGACTGCCATATCATTTTTTATGTGCACTATGTGCACTTGTAAAATCCAGATGTCCCGTCTGATACGGTACACTAACAGTGTTGTGCATTGCAACAGATGTCACTTCCATGGGGAGAGCAAAAGAATAGACGCCTAGTGTTATTTTTATACAAAGTCTGTTATTATTAGAATTAGGGGAACATTTGAGTGTTTTTTTCACTTCAGAATGAAACAAAGATTTCGCATTCAGAGCTCTTAAATAATTCTGCACTGAATTACAGCCATGTGACCCCATTGAAGTCAATGGGACTCCAGTGGGAATTCAGCACATTGTATGTTTCAGCAAAACATCTGTATAGAAAAGGGCCCCAGCCAAAATGTTTGGTGAAATTTGGATCCGGATTCTGATCCAGATCACAACTTAACAACTGCCCCATTTAATGAGCTGAACCAAACCTCAGTTTATAAGTAGTCTTTGATTTAGAGAGAGTTTCAATTTGGATCTGGACTTTGCAGTGTAAGTCTATCTCTGCAACTTCACCAGAGTTTCTCAGCATGTAAATCAGTGCAAAACTGTCCCTCTGTAGAATAGTTGTTAATAGTTTTAGCGTAAAATTTAAACTCCTCCATATTCCCAGTCTTTCCTTTTCCTACATAGCCTGGGCCAAATTCTGCCTCCAGTGTAACCTTATTGAAGTTAGTGGGGTTGCATGGGGTGAAAATCTACACAATATTTGTCTCCCTGAGAATAAAAGATTTGCCTGAGTGCAAACATAGCTATCAGGAGAGAGACCCTGTAACAGGGTGGCTGGCCCATTAAAAGAAACTGGCTCAGCTCTCCTGCGCCAGTCCAGATGCTCCCAATGGGGTCAATTAAGAGGGCAAGGGGGGCTATAAAAGATGTGAGTCAGAGCCCACTGGGTCAGTCAGGAAGAGCAGGAGATGAGTATGGCCAGAAAGAGAAAGTGGTTCCTGGAAAAGGTCTGAAGGCAGGACAGTAGCAAGAGGGGTTTGCTGGCTGGTGTCCCCAAGCCAGAGGGCGGAAGGTAGGAGGAGCAGCAGCAGGGGGTGAGTCCTGCTAGCTCTATATGGGAGAGCTGGAACCAAGGGCCAGAGAGGGCTGAAGAAAGGAGAGGCAGTGGCAGGGCTTACCACCTAGCAGCTCCTTGCCAGAGAGCTGGGCCTCAGAGAAACCAAGAGAGGCTCCCAGCAGTGGTGCCATGGGGGTTCCTGTTGTGAAAAGCAAGGCTGTGCCCCAGCAGGAAGGGGCAGAGAAACAAAACAGGACTGACAAGGAGTCCAGGTGTGATGGAAGACTCTAGACTGGTGAGCTCTTGCCTTCTCCCTCTCTGTTGAGGGGGTTAAGGGGCAAGTTTGCTTCCGATTATATATTGCTGCACACGGCTGTACTGGGGAAGTGGACTTAATAAATAACACACTGGTGCTTACAAACTCAGAAGCATCTGGTGGAGGTGGTTCCAAGGGCGGAGAAAGGAGCCCTGTTACTTGCCCAGTCACATATTCAACGTTTACATCCAGAAATGCACAAGGAATCTAAAAAACGTATGATGAAACCCCCTGGACAAATACTTTATGGTGGGTTTTTTTGACAGTCGTGAGACTGACAGCTAGCTCTATACGGGATTGTAAATAGTGTTGTCTTTAAAAGACCTTGGGTAGATTCAGAAAGGATTAGCTGCATAATCCAAAACTTGAACACAAGGAGAAGTTTCCCAGCTGTCAGCCCGAAGTGGAGATAAATACTTCCCTCCTTCTGGAGTTAGGCACTGAACTTCCTTTGAGGGGTAGAGCTTAGTGGCTAGCTTAGGTGCTCCCTAAGTGTGCTGGCTTTTTTGAATTCCATTTATGCCCCAGGCATTGCATAGGGAGCCTGGGTACCTAACGAAGGGCAGAGGATTTCACTAGGCAACAGGATACCTAAAGTTAAACATTGAAATGCCGAACTGAAAGGCTTGTCTGCATGGCCAGATAGTGTGCGGTAACCAGGATGTAAATGTATAGTACCTTAGCCTGCCATGTATTAACTGAATCCTGCACTAAAAGGTCTGTAGCAGAAGCTAGATGGCCAGTTAGTATGCAGCAGGCTAGGTCACTGTACAGTCACACCCCTGGCTTGCTGGATGGACAAGCCCTATGTCCCCTCTGTGGATTTAGTCCCTTGATTTTCTTATTCTTAAAGGTTAACAAGTCACAAAGTGAACAATTGGTCTTAGAAATCTCAGCTCATAGGTGCAATTCTGCTTATGATTTTCAGCGTCCCTGTGGGCACAGCACCTTTGAAAAGCTGTCTCTACTGATTTAATTTAAGCGCACTAGCTGCCAGCTATTATGTGTTTATGGGTAACTGAGATGACAAAATGTCAGCCAGAAAACTCCAACTCACATGCAAATGCAGACATCCAACCTCTGCTGCTGACCCCTCAAGCCAGTGCCTGTGGAGAGTAAAGAGATGAGCTTTGCACATATATGAGACACTATCATTATGTGCAAGGTCTAGTTGAAGTTGTTGGAATAGTAGCCCGAGAACCTTCCTATGAAAGATCAGTTGAGAAATGGATCTTGCTTTCAGTAGGCTAAATTGAAGGCAAGTGGAGACTATTATAAGCTGAAACATCTATTTTGCTGACTGCAGGGGCTTCTGCTTATTATCTGACGTCTAAAGACTGGCTGACTTGTGCAGTGGGAAGGCTAGTGAGGGTGTTAGGGAATCAGCAAAATGAGATGTTTACATACTAGTAAGAGTTGCTTGGAGCTATGAAAGCCTTAACTGTTTACACTTTTAGAGGCTGTCAGTGAGAGATGTATACTAGTCAGTAACAAGGTAAACTGACCTCAATCTCTAGTACATGCTTTATTCGATCTGTGGAGGATTTACAACAGCATTTTTGTGTTGAGGCTGCTGCTTTGTGCTAATTGTATCACACTAATGCTGCTTAAAGAAACATTTAAATGCAGGGAGGGGAAAGGGAATGGAAAGTGCAACTTGAGCGAATAAAATGAATAACAGTCAAACACGTGTAATGTGCATTTTATTGGCCACTTATAGTGCTGGTTATGGCAGCAGTGACGAGGGGCATATTGATTTTAGTGTGGGGAGGATTAAGCCTGATTTTTGTAATTTAAGACTTAACAGGAGCTAAGAGGGCAGTTTGGTGACACTTAACAGGCATTTAGCAAATGAGTTCATTCCTGTTGCATGATTGCTGAATGACCATTTGTGATGGTTATGGTGCTCTGCTGGGTATGGTGATGATATTCTAGAGATGCTACTCCAGCTGTGACCCACATAAAACCATCATGTTTGCCAGTAGTTTGTTTTATTTGTTTTATTTGTATATGACACAGTGGTGGACGCTATAGAAAGCTTAGATTGTGTTACTGAATAATTTCTTTTGCCTGCATGCCTTCATTTCCTCCCCACGCGCCTGTGTAGAGGTAGGGAACAACCACCCCATATTATACTAACCGTACATTTTTTGTCACTGAGTTACAATGCACTAAAACATTAACATGCTTAAAGCTGGCACTTTTTCCTTATCCACGGTTGTAAAATCTGGTTGGTGATAATACCACGGAATCCATAGCGTGTGCTGTAATCTGTAGGCACTCCAACACCTGTTAAGAAATGAGCCTTAAATTTGCATTTCCTTAGTTACTTTAAATCAGAATGACCATAATGCAGGTTTTGTATGTCAACAAACCACACAGTTGTGCCTTTTAACTCTAAGTTTGGGGCCAGATCCATTGTTAGCATTGTCTTTGATATTTTACACACAATTATTGTGAGTAAACTGCTGCTGTTTGAAATCGATTTCTAATTGTAACTGAAAATTTAAAATCAAGTATTGTATAGGCTTCCTCTTTCCAGTGAAGAAAATGACAAAACTCCCATTGACCTCCATAGGAGCTGGCTCAAGCCCTGTATTTTAAACAGTGTAAGAACCCTGGTTGTGTTCAGGCAGACCACTGACTCACTTGAGTAAGGGTGGCATAACTAAGGTCTGCATCATGGGCCAAAGCCTGAAGTTCTTGATTATTACTTTGTTCTTTCTCAGGCAAAACTCCCAATGACTCAGCGGGCCAAAGCTAGCAGGAGGGATATATCTTATTTAGGGTTCAATTGTGATACTACCATAGAGCAGAGGGTAGGAGATGATGTGATATTGCCCTGCATCTAGGAGAGCTCCTAGAAGCATTATGCTTTAGACAGATATGCTGCCTTCAGGAGCATCTGGGGAGCACATCTGCTGTGCCTGCCTTGAAGAAGGGCCCATGTGTGCTTCCCCTGAATGGGGCCAACTCTGCCTGGCACAAAAAGTGAGTAGGGGCATAAGCACACAATCTGTGAGACATCAAATGCTAGCAGTGGCAGTAGACTCAAGTCATCCTTGTACTCAGAGATGGAAGGGAGGGCACAAGGGGAATTTCCTTTAGCGTCCTCCCTATACAGTCACCCAGTTATAACCTGGCACTCAGCACTGTGTCAATCTCCCATTAACTATGCTTCCCTCAACTGAGCTCTGACTGCAGTGGCCGTTTGCCTGAACAAGGCAATTAAGTGAAAATGAATAAACCTTGCAGAACAACCCCTTGATACAGATTGCAAGTCACTTATGCAAAGGGAAAAGAAGAAAGCCCAAAATAGGCACTTGGGAAACTCTATCACTTCCCTTCTTGCTGCCTGATTTACTGTTTTACAACTGCCTGGATCTCTTTCTTCAGTACATCTTAAACTATTTAAGGACTTAATATAGCTAGGATAAAACTTAAACTGTTTAGTCAGAGGAGTTTTGATTAATAAGGTTGAAGGGCTTAGGGTATATTTTTCCACTGTGGTGTGTGGGAAATTAGCTAAACGTTTTCCATGAACCATAATGAGATGTGCTTCTTAAATCTTTGTCATATGAAAAAAATTAAGTACAATAATGCATATTTGGCATCTACATTATGTAGAACCTGGCCAACATATACAGTGCAATATAGCCTACAGAGTATGTATGTATGTAAAATATTTGGAAGAGCAGAAAAGTATATGGAACTATTATGAATTGTATGTGTGTGGAATTAAAATGATTTCCAATGTGTTATAGGGATTTTATTGAAATGTGAAACTGGGACTTCTTTGCACATCATGTATGTTTTACATTTCTATACAGAACATATGAATCTTTGTTTAAAAAATAATTCAATGATGTACATCATGCTGAAAATGTTCGACTCTCTGAAAAATTAAACTAAACAGTGCCAACTGTTTGGCCAGTAGCATTGACATTATGGGACAGCATCTTATCTGGTGTCACTGTCATAGGTCTATTGATTTCACTGAAGCTGAGTTCAATGGAGCTATGCCAATATACACCAGCTGAGCATCTGCCCTATATGCTTGCTGACCTTTAGCCGAGTAGTGGAAATGAACTGAACCACCAGGTAGCTGAAGGCAGTAATCCACACATTTTCTCTTCCTGAATTCTTACTGGAGCAGGGAGAATGGAAGATATTTAAGCAGCAAGAGCTGGAGCCTACAGGCTGCTGAGCTGCTGAAAAATGTGGAGAAGGAGCATGCTTGCCACATGCTTTGTGCCTGTGAAGGAGGCTTGTATTTAGTGGGCCTGGTCCTGTAAAATGCTGAGTGCCGTCAACTTTCACTGACGTCAACAACAGAGGAAGGTGTTTTACACCTTGCACAATTGGGCCTGGTGTACAGAAATGTGCAGCAGGCTGAGCAATGTGACTAATCTCTGTACCTAAGAAGGTGTAGCCAGGGCCGAGATGCTTGAGCACAGTCCAGTGACAGCGCTGCTATGCTTAGCCACCATTTTTTAGGAGTTTCAGTCACTCCTCCTGCCAATCCGGAGTAATGGCTCATTCATGTGTGCCTGCGAGGTGCACTTAGAAGAACCTGAAAACAAGGGCAGCTGTGAGGGACTTGGTCCTGACCATAGCCCAGAAATGCACTTGATGATTATAAGAAAGCAATATCGCTCCTAGTGAGAGGCTCAGTGTCTCCTGCCCTATGCTGGGTACAGTTCCTGCAGGCCCCCACCTCTCTGCAGCACCCGCTCCTCTCAACTTGCTGGATCACAGCTTTCAAAGCATCAAGTTTAGCAGCCCTCAGCATTGTTCCCCCTCATCTGATGCCAGGCACGCCAGAGACCTAAGAGACTGAGTTTGCTGCTGGGTTAATATATGCTTGGGTCTAAAAGCTGAGCATGTAAACAGCCTGACATGCTGCTTCAGGTGTCATCTCATGGATAGAAAACAGTTAAAAAATACAAATAAGGGAACTAATGGTCTGATCCTACAGGAACTCCCAGCGCAGTTCACTCATTAAAGTAGGAGGGCATTGTGGGTATGGGGAGCTCTTAGCAGATCAAGCCCTAAGTCAACTTTCACAGCCTTTAATAAAACCCAACTATTTCTGATATTTTTCATTTTCCAATATAATTTTGTTTAAAATATCCATGCAGGTTGTGCATTAAGGGTTCAGAACAGATTTTTGTATAGAGATGTCAACATTTCCCAAAGGCGCAAGTGCTTTTGGGACCGTTAATTTCTCAGTGCTCTACCTCAAACACCACAAAGGGGCCCAATTTTCAGAAAGTGCAGCACACTGACCCTCTGAAAATCAGGCCTATAAGGGGATTCAGGGAAGGCAGCAAAAATCAGCCATTTTGAAATACTTAGGTTGAGACATTTTGTCAAGTCCTGAAGGTTTGTCACTTTTATTGTGTATATATACATAACCGAGGAAAAAGTAATTTCTTTCATAACAGGAGTGCTTAGGTTTTTGTTTTTATTACTATGTTTTTAAATCTGTTACATCTGCAGGCAGTGAACAGGCAGATTCTATTAAATGTAATGGTAATCACCACTCCTCAGGCACCATACAGCAGCAGAGAGTAACTGAGGCAGATGATCAGCTTATGAAACCAAGGCGGAAAGATACACCATTTCAGCACCAAGCACCGTTTGTTCCAGGTAGGGTGCTTCAAGATGCACAATAGATTTTTAGATAGCTAAAGCTTTATCCAATTTCTCATTGACATCAATGCCAATGACTTCTGACTTTTTTTTTTTAACTTTTATGGGAGTTGGACTAGGCACTACAAAATGAAGACAAAGAATGTAATGGGACTTTTGTGGGAGTTTCTGTTGCTGGGCCTTTCTGAGATGAATGAGGGATGTACCACATTGGCATTCAGGTGTTGCAGTGCTCCCGCCTGTCCCTCTCCTCCTCTCCCAGTGTAAACCATTTGTGTTCTCCTTTTTGTGGATACTGCCTGGTACTTGTGGGATAGAAGTGTGGGGTACAAATCTTTGGCAAGGTATGAGGGGCCAGATCCTTAGCTGGTGTAAATTGGCATAGTTTCACTGAAGTCAGTAGCATGATGCCAATTTATGGCAGTGGAGGACCTGGCCCATTCTTTCTCTAGACAGGTATTCAGAGGTGTGGAATGAACCCAGAGACCAAGTACATCACCACTATGAGGCACTTGGTGTCCACTGTGATCTCAAGACTCATTCCTTGGCCATGTGGTACCTATTTTAATTTGCTTTTATAAACTGTTTTTAAAAAACACATGCACACACACATACAAAACCCTCCACTTCTGAGACACAAAGTGGTACCAGGTGAATGAGCATGCTCCAGCCAATATAATGATCTATACAACTGAGTTTATTGCTAATAAGGGACTTGATTTGTGTGTGTGTGTGTATATTCTTTGACCATATTGGTAACTAGCCCTCTGAAGATGTACTAAAACACTGAAAATAAAAAAGATCAAGATGATATTTCTAGAACACTTGTTTTTCTATCTCTAAATTATTTTCCATAAAACAGAAGTGTCTTCTATTCAGATACTAGAAATCTAATTCCTGTTGGAACACTAGAAATTCTATTGTTCTACTGGCATCAGTTGTGTCCTGTGAAATCATATAGTGGGACAAAGAGATGTAATTCCAACAGCCTTTGGGTGTCCATGCAGAACTGTCTTGGATTGCAACCCTGGGCACAGAAGGTTGGGGAGAAAAGTGGCAGGACACGCCAGGGGAGTAGCCTCATTGCAAGCAGCACATTGTTTCCATGTGGAGAAAAGTTACTTTCAAGAGCAGAAGCAAAGAAGGAGTTGTGACTCTCTTTCAGTGTCCCCCTTGACATGGCACAGCTACACACCACCTCATGCTCAGAGCTGAGGCTCCACCTAGTCCTATGTGACATTGGACCAAGTCATTTAACCTGTGTGTGCCTCAGTTTTCTTCCCGTATTGTTCACTGTGCTGTACGGAAGTGCCTGCTTTAATTGTAAGCTTTTTGATTTTAGGGGTCAGAGCAAACCTCAGCTGTGGAGACATGGGACCATTTTTTTAAGCAAAGTAAAATAAGAAAATGAATTCCACATCCTTCAAAGGCATTAATGAGTTGTGACATGTGTGCTCCATTTGCCTCAAATAACTATTGTTTTTTGTCAAAAATAAATGAACTAACATATTCAAAAGTGATTTGGGGGGTACCTCCATTTTTGAATGTCCAACTAGAAACAATTTAAAGAAACCTGATTTTTCACAGGACTGAGCATCTGCCCTCTGAAAATTTGGCCACTTCAAAATGTCTCATGTTGGGGATTCAAATCAGTAGTCGTTTCTGAAAATCTTGGCCTGCGTGTTTCTCATAGAGATGGGCCTAGACCCAAAACTTCGTATCCAAACACTGCTCTATACACTAGGGTGTTCAAAACAGATCTAAATCTGAGTTTTGCAAATAGCCATTATATTTCTAATGTGTCACAGTGTAATCCAAACATGTCTTGGGCTTTGTGAGTGGGGAACGGGGAGGCGGCAGGGTACACAATGTTAATTCAGGCTCACACTATTAAATCAGTCCCAGATCTTATCTCCAATTTTAAGAACAGATGTAACTACAGTAACATTTGGTAATTTCACATCTCGTGCTACTGATTAACCTTCTAATCTAGTGCTTTGATCAGGTGGATAAAAGCAAAAGTCAAGCTATTGGTTAACCATCGCAGATTTTATGATGTGACCATGGAAATGTCATAAAGTTGCTTCACTGCTTCAAATATGCTTTGAGGCAGTGATTTCATCTAAAATGCATTACCAGTTCAAAGTGTATTAGTGCACGCCTGCTGCAAATGGTTTGGCATTCAGGCTTTTTTCATCAGCATTAATTGGATTAAATTATCTGCAGTGAAATCTGATCCTTTGATTAAAACACTTCTTGGCCTGATGGGGTTAAGAAAGCAAGACAAGAAAAAGGGAAGGCTAAGGTAAAATAAAAAGCAGCACTTGTGCAGTCTTTCTTTTGGCGTGGGCTAGAGAATGACTTTGAGCAAAGTAATTTTAAAGCACAGCAGCCTAAAGGCACCAACTGATGGTTGGGTTGGGGAAGCAGGAGATAAATAAGGGGCAAGGGAAATCAGAATGGCATTATGAGTGATAGTGCTGTAGAACTGATGGTAGAAGAGCAAAACCACCTACAAGAAATGACGTTTCAGAGTAGAATTTAAAACCTGAGCACAGGGACTGTGGAGCAGCAAATGAACAGAGCAAATGTAATGGTGCAAGAAGAGTGTGAACAGAGTGACCTTAGGGCAGCCAGAGTAGAAGCAGAACAGAACATCCTCTGAGCGAGCAACCTCAGGGCAGAGTGTCAACAGAGCAAAGAGTGAGAGGGGTGAAGCAAACTGAGAAGTGGCTCAGGGCAGAGCATATTGTGAAAGCAAAATAACCTTAGGGCAGAATATAAGCAGAACTGATCGAGAGCATGAGTGTAAAGATGAACTCACAGGATTACTTACAGTCTGAAAAAACAGATATTTGAGGGCAAGGGAGACTCATTTATGGATCAGCACTCAGACATATCCCGTTACAATTATTATTATGAAATCTAAAACTGTATATGTTGATCTTAGCACTCTCACATGTACAGAGCAACATCTGCTGCCTAGAATTTTGCCCATTACATTAATATTGTATTTTTTTTCTGAGTGATATTTTAGAGTCTATATTTGTGGTTTGACCTTGGTAAACTCTTGTTTTGATGGATATAGATAACCTCTGAACAGCAGCTGCTCTGGTACCTCTTTCTTACTATTAAAAAAGGGCAGAGGGTGCGGAGTACATTGCTAATGTAACATGCATTAGGATCAGAATGAGAGAGGATAAAAAGAATTTAATTTTGTCTTTCCAGTTTTGTTTCCTACTTAATTAACACGGCTGTGGAATCAGTTGTGAAGACTATGATGGTGACCAAGGTTACAAAACTTTTACCCTAGTATCACCGGATAGATGATTGTTTAGTAAACAATTTAGATACTTCTAAATAAAAGGGTACTGGGTACAGCTATGGGCACAACTCAGAGACTGGCCCAACTAGTTCAGAAAACTTAAAGTCCATTATCTCTGGCGATGTAGGATATTATTTTATTATCTGCTTATCTCTGGCTTATTGCTGAGTCAGGTAGTTCAAACCACATAATCTAAAAAGCCCTAGAAAGTGAGTTTGATGAGGCTTTAAAGGCCTCTTCCCACAGCCTCTGAATGACTGTCTGTTATAGTATCTCTTTGGCCTTGTCATAATATTTTGTACCATTGCTGCTGCTATGGAGAATGCTGGGAAATCTTAGAGGTCTAGTGTAGGCACAGCTTTGTGACTTTCTGCATTTTTGCAGTCACGGTTGTTCATTGCAGATTAGGTGGAAAAGCTAGAATTTTGTCCTGGTGGATTAAGCGGCTCCACCATGTGGTGCTTTAGAAGCATCCTAGGACAGTAAGGAAGTCATGTAACCTCCATCAAGGCTGAACAACAACAACAAAAGCATTCACGTCTGAGAATACACAACAACATGAAAGCAAAAAGTCCCAGTTAAGTGAATTTGTTTCTTTAAACATTTGTAAACATTTATGGGGGTGCAACAGTTCCAAACTTTTCCCAACAATATCTGGATCGCTCATGTAAGTTAATGCTGACAATGTCAATAGGACTTTTGCCTACTTTTGCCAGTGTCAGAATTGTTGTGAGTAAGCAGTGGGCCAGTTAGCTGCTGGACACTGGTTGTTTCTGTATTGCAGCAAGAAAACTTGGCACCAAGTGCATAGAGTATAACTTGGGGCATGGGAGAGGGAAGCAGCTGTTTATTAACCATGGTTAGATGTTATCACATGTTTCGCCATCTGCACATGGTTGCACTCTAATTTGTTTTACTGTGTAGCTAGGTGACACATTCCGTAAGACCACTGATCATATGGGCCTGCCTTCATTTTGGAAAACTGCAGTGCAATAGTTTGGAGCTTATTGTGTAATATAATGAGTCTTGTGACAAAGGTGATGGTGGGCTGTAGGTCGGGGAGATCTGTTTCCTTATGAAAAACACAAGTTTACATGAGACACAAAGTTCAGTGTGCAATGCTCGCTCAATAGTGTAACTCCCACTTTGTAATTGCATCCTAAAAAATAAACTTCACTCTTACCAAAATTTCATTCCACGGAACTACATCATACTGGTCTTATGTCCTGTGTCCTCCCCTTTAGGCGTAGCTCTTGTTTCATGTCCTAAAAAACCCCCAACCTGCAGTACTAACTATTCTGCCTCCTAGCAATTTCTGTTTGATCTTTTTATTTTGTGTTCATTAAACAGGTACAGCAAATGTGCAATATATAGCATCTCCAGTGAGAAAAACAACAAGAGATGAATTTGCAGAGCCATCACATTGGTTTGAGTTGAATGCTCATAAATCTACATTTGTGGGGAATTAGAACACAAGTATTTCTCTTCTTTAAAGGCATTATCTAAAGCAATTGTCCTTGTTGTATGTGGGCACCCAAAATATTGGTTTTTTTTTCACTTTTCACAGTTACGCAGTCTGATGCAAGTGGCTTAAAACATGCTAGATAAAGCAGAACTGCGTTGAAGGAGTTGGCCCATAATTTGCCTGCTTGATTTAAATCTGAATAACTGTTTGCCAGTGATTTGGGTGCTGTAATTCTTGACAGTAACAGGAAAGATGACAACACAGCATGGAGAACTGATTGACAATATTAGAGACAGGGCTGGTAGCACTGCCTATTGAGGTTGCCTGACACTCCTTACAAGACCCTGTTTTAAGTTGTTTACAACTTTGCCAAACTTTAACTTTTTTTTTTTTCATGTCAGGTGTCTGCCTCAAGCCGATCATTTTGGAAAAAATTCAACTAAAAAGGTTCAGCTGTTTCTCAGAATGATGCTGGGAGTAAATGCATTGTTTTGCAAGGCTGGAAAATTCTTCTTTTTGGGAGGCTGTTTGAATCCATGTGTTAGTGCAAGGGCTTGAAATTTGGCAAGGGGGTGGCCTTTGTGTCAGGGGTATGCCTTTTGCTTTTCCTGTGAAATAAAGCCCACACTTGGCCAATTTATAATCTCTTTGAAAAAATCTTTTTGCACGCGCTCAGTAGAGACATTTTACAGTTTAATAGTTAATATCTTCAGAGATTCCACTGAGCATGTGCTATCACCTCACAGTTCCTATGTATTACAAGAGGAGGGTCTGGTGAGACTGGGACTGGTGTGGGGCAAGAGAGAAACTGTGATGGGGAGTTGGTGGGGAGAAGTGGGAACCAGGAAGGGAGGCTGGGCCTGGTTGGGCAGGGAGACTGGAATGCCCAGGCATGGAGACTGGGACTGAGGAGAGAGTGGAACTCAGATGGGGAGCTTGGAGAAGGAAACTAGGACCAGCTGCGCAAGGAGACTGGGATGAGAAGCCTAAAGAGCGGAGATTGGGACTGGGTAGATAAGGAGAATGGGACTAGGGCTAGGAGTCAGGGGTGGGGAAGAGGCAGGACAGGGACAGGTTGGAATGGATGAAGCAGAAAGAAGGGATCAAACTTGGAAGGAACAGGCAGAGGACATTAGAGAACACTCCATGCCAGAGCCTGCAACTGAACTCAAGACTTCTGAGTCTCACCCTTCCTCAGTTGTCAGCAAATATCTGTGTAACTCACTGCCAAATCATGTGTCCCATCTATCTCCAGTGATGGTCCACACAGAGGACAAGAACATATTATTGCTATTGGTAACTATCTGAGCTCAGGTGACAGAATTCGATGTGGTAGATCTAATAGTTCCAATGCTGCTGATGAACGTAGGTGGTTAATTTGATGCCACATAATATTTATTTTTTTCTGGCTTTTTTAAAAAAACTAGGAAATTACCCTCAAAAATTACATTAAAAACATTTAGATTGCAAAGTCAATCACTAAAAAAATTAGGAAATGCCAGAATTAAGGGTGCCTGTGAAATCTGAATGTTTACCTATACAGGATTGAGTGTACATGACTATCAGCGCTAGTCTACACTACGGGGGAAAATTGATCTCAGATACGCAACTTCAGCTACGTGAATAATGTAGCTGAAGTTGAAGTATCTAAGATCGAATTTCTCACTGTCCTCACAGCTCGGGATCGATGTTTGCAGCTCCTCCTGTCGACTCTGCAACTCCGTTCGGGTTGGTGGTGTTCCGGAATCGATATAAGCGCTTTCGAGGATCGATATATCGCGTCTAGATGAGACGCAATATATCGATCACCGAGCAATTGATTGCTACCCACCGATACGGCAGGTAGTGAAGAGGTAGCCTCAGGTTCAGAACCATGGGCTAGATTCTGAGCTCAGGTATGCCTGGCATAGTCCACTGAAATTAATAAAGTTATTCCAGATTTCTATCAGTGTAAGTGTGACAAGTATCTGTCCTCATGTTTTTTAAGATGCCAAATTGCCTAACCTGTGTTTCTCATAGAACACATTAGGTTATTGAAACCGAATAAGTGCCATGGACTGTAACTGCCTGCTCTTCATGCAATCCATACAATTTAACCCTTACGCTTCAGAAAAACAACAATTCTAGTGTAGTAATAGACTAGAACTGGCTGGTTTCATACAGTACCACATGCTAAGAGAATTACCATGACATTGTCTGCCGTTGTTGATGGCTAGAGCTGGGCAGGAACTGGATGTTTCATTTCTCAGGGAATACCACAATGTCCAAACATTTTCTGTTATGAAACAGAACAAAAGTAAAAAATTAAGTTTCCTGCCAAATGAACTTCTGGGGAAAAAATAATTTGGGGTCAGTTGAAACGTTTGTTTTGATAATAGCGAACCATTTCATTCTGATTTTGATTTTTTTAAATATATATATATATTCTAGTATGCAATATAAAATAAGATTGAAATGAAAAGTCATTTTGAAAAAGAAAATCTAAATGTTCCAATATGACCTTATGAAAACATTTAAAAAAAAAAGTTTTCCTTTTAAACAAAACTTTCATTGAAACTGACATGTTACTGCAGAACATTTTGCTTCTGACAAATCAGAATTTTCCATTGGGGAAAAAACATTCCTTCAGAAACTTTTCAACCAGCTCTATGGCACTGACAATACTACTAGATTTCTGTGAGCTGCTCTCTTTCACTTTGGTATCTCTGGCACATGTGACGGGACACACTCTGGATTGCCACATGCTATGAACGGGAAATCAAGTCCCATCTTGGAACAGAAGCAGTAACAGATTAAGGGTAAAGCACTTGAGCTAGCCTTTCTGCACCTCCTATTATCAAAGGGTCTCAGTATGAAGCTTTTCCATTGTGACACAAATATTGATCTGAGCCTGTTATAGGCTTAATACATCCCTTTGATAACGTTCATTATGTTCCATCAAGTTTTTATATGACAATAGCCAAGATTTTCAGAAGTGACTAGGCATTTGGGGCTTTTTTTTGGTTTTGTTCTGTTTTTTGTGGGAGGGGGACATTTCCATTTTTGGGTGTCCAGTTTGAACCATTGATTTTCAGAGGGCAGGTCCTTAACACTTTCTGAAAAGTGGCCCCTTTTAGGTGTCTCAAGCTTGGGTGCCAAAAAATTGAGGAAAATCTTGTGAGCTCTTCAGAGGGCACTTCAGAAAATCTTGGCCTCTAAGGCTATATCTATACTTATGATGGTGTGTAGAGTACAGACCCTGCATGGGTATAAATAGCAGCATAGACCGAGGCAGTGCTTAGCCAAGTAGTGTACAGACACACCAGAACCTTAGGGAATGTACCCTACATGCCCAAGCAGTGCCTCCCACATCTGCAGTGCTATTTTTAGCAGTGTAACACCTTGCTGCCTTGCCCCATCAGCTCCTTTCACTGCCACCTGAAGCTACGCAGTCCAGTGTATAGCTATACATCTCCTACATGCTGCTGCAAGTGTAGACAAGGCCTAAGGCTTATAATAATGGAATGGCTACAAATCAGACATGGTTATTTTGGGATGCTGAGGTGGCAAATGAAAGTATGCATGACTTGTACGGAAAAACACATTTGAGCTCTTGGAACAACTGCTGAAGAAAATTTTGTTTAAGCAAACATTTTATTTTTTGTATCCCTGCCAGTCATGTCAGCTTTGATTATTGGTTACATGTCTGCCTGGCAAGTGAGTTAGTCAGAAACTAAATACAGTCCCAGACATTTAGTGACTACACATTGTGGGCTGTGGAGGTGGTGCTGAGACCTGGTCATAGAGGTCTTTTATGTTTGTTTTGGACCAGGAGTAATTTCAGACATGAATAATAGGCATGAAATTTGAGGTCACATTTTCCCCCTTTGACTAAAACAATGGCCCTGAGAGTGGAACTGGGAGCATTTCTGAGAATGCCACCAGAGAGGTCCTGGATTTCAGTCTCTTCCCTAACAGCCTAACTTTGGCCTCCAGGATGTCTCTCCTACCTTTCCCTATGTCATTGGTACCTACATGTACCACAACCACTGGCTCCTCCCCAGCACGACACTTGTCTATCCAGATGCCTTGAGAAATCCTCAACCTTCGCACCAGGCAGGCAAATCACCATATGGTTCTCCTGGTCATCACAAACCCAGCTATCTATGGTTATAATGATCAAATCTCCCATTACTAACACCTGCCTTTTCCTAGTGACTGGAGTTCCCTCCCCCAGAGAGGTAATCTCAGTGCGAGAGGATACCCTAACACCATCTGGAAGGAGGGTCCCAAATATGGAAAGGTTTCCCTCTGCTCCTGTTAACAGCTCTGCTTCCCTGGGCCTTTCATCCTCCTCAACAGCACAGGGGTTGTCTGACCGGAGGTGGGACAATTCTACAGTGTCCCAGAAAGTCTCATCAACAAACCTCTCTGCCTCCCTTAGCTCCTCCAGTTCCGCCATCATAGCCTCCAAAGCCCATACTCAGTCTCTGAGGGCCAGGAGCTCCTTACACCAAATGAACATGCGCTAGGATGAACATAGCATCCAAAAGTCCTTTGCAAAACTCCTGTTGGCTTGCCTGGAAGTGACACATTTGTAGCAATGGCAAAATGCAGTTCCCAGAGTAGTTACTTTCCAGTTTTCTGGATGTTGCAAGGGATGAGTAACCTGTACAATCTTCTAATTAATTTACACAAAAGGTGAATTCATTTAGGAGAGGGATCAGGAGCGGCTGAGACCAAGTGTACAAAGATTTGGGCCCTGTGTCTGCAATGCATCTCTTCTCCAAGAGATGCGTTTCAGAGCTCACAATTAGACAGACGTTCTAAGTTCTGATGGCCATCTGCCATTATTTTAGCTTTTCAGGTACTTAACTTGAGGGAGTGTGATATTGCTAGTCCAATCCAGGAATGCTGTCAGGAATCCTGGAATAGAAGAAAATACTGTTCTATCACAAAAAGTCTAATATGTAATGCTTGTATGAATGGAAAGGTTATGAAAGACAGCACTAATGAGGTCACTTAAAAAAAAAACCTTTCCATTGTTTTGTGGGATTTTTGATTTAAACAGTCAGTCTGATTTCAATAAATGTGTCTTTAAATACAATCTTTGTATTTGCAGGAGTTAAACATCTGAAAAGCCAGAACGACTCAGCATTCCCAGAGGAAGAAGAGGGTGTCAATGAAAGAGAAGAAGAATGGGACCATTAATTAGCATTGTGTAAGAAAGGTTATTGTGAATAACTGAACTGCTAAACTTTCCATACTTAACATGGAATTCCATTGCTTGTGTTTCTGAAACATTCTTCATCTCACCACTCCAGGCACACATAGCAGGATGCTTTCTGGGGAGTATTCCTTGACTGGATTTTACAGCACTCTGCAAACTTGTCCTGTGCTACTTGTAACTAAAGATAAACATTTATTTTACAGTCATTTTTCTTTCCTTTTTTATGACTTAAAAATGTAAGTTGCAAATATGTTAGTAATCTAACTTCGGTACTGCCAGAGCTTAATTACTGAATGTGATCTGTACTCCAAGACTTATTGTAAATAGTACCAATTTAAAAGTTACAAATAAATACTAAATTCATTTAGACATGATTTTATGTCATGCTGTGCTTCTGTCTAACTTGAAGAGAAATTTTTAGGTAAGGTGAGTCTTTAGACCAGAGGCATCTTTTCGCATATTAGAGTTACACCTAGTAACATACTTCAAACCCAAGCTAAAGCAGAGATGCCTGCTTTATTCTGCACTGCATTAGTTCTTTGTAGCTTTCAGGGTATGTACTGCATAAAACAGTTCACCACTTCTTGCTTTCCATAAAGTATGTATTTGATACTGCTCAGTCATGTCAGTCATTCAATGATACATTAACTGATTTTTTCCTTTTTTACTACTGAAGACAAGCATATGAGGACATTAGGAAAATCTTTGATTTGGTGGAGACTGACTGCCTCAAAATATTGGCGATAGGCTGCAGAGCCTTTCTGCTCTAAGAGAGCTGATTCAATTTTGGCCTGGTTCAATAGTGCTGTTACCATTTGACAGCTCATGTCATGTTCTGTGAGTGCTGAACATCAGGAAAGCTTATGAAGGAGCAGAAAATGAGATGGGGTGGACAAATCATACTTCTTTAAAGTTGTATTTAACATATTGTTCCCTATTTTTAATGGTCCATCTTTAAACCAAGGACAACCATTCACAACCTGTAGAACAGTATTAGCTAAGGTTGTCCTTGGTATAAAGATTCATTTTGAATTTAGCCTTTCATACCCTTGAGTCCCACTTGATAAGCCAAGCTACTGAAAGCAGATAAAGGATAAGAAAACACAGACTCTTTTGTCAATGCCTTGAGCGCTCGTTTGGCTCAAATTTAAACAGACACTGTTCCAAAAAGACCTAGCATTCATAGGCTCTGTAACAAGTGTTTCTTTGTTTGACAGCCATATCTTACTCTGTATATGAGGATATCTGTATATGAGTTCTTTATTGCAGCTCCCGTCATAGACATTCCAAGTGATATTTATGGCCATAATGTAATGAAGCGCTGACTAATAGAAGAAATCTTCACTTGTGCTGTAGACACAGTGCTGAACTGAGGTTTCTTTATAATACAACCAAAGAGGAAGCTTCCCTTCATAAAATATTTGAAAGAAAAAAAGTTGAGGCATTGGCTTGGGACCAAGAAGAGGTGGGTTTATTTCTCAGCACTGCCACAGATTTTGGTTGTGACCAACTTACTTACTTTGGGCAACTCACTTAATCATTCTGTGCCCCAGTTTGCCATGTGTGATGTGGCGCTAATTTCTTTCTTCCACCACTTATTTGTCTTGCTGCTTTAGATTTTAAGCTTCTCAGGATATGGATTGGCTTTTAGTGCCTATGTACAGCATGTAGAACAGGAGTGCTGGAACAATTTTTATAGTGGAGGGGTGCTGAGACCCATTGAACCAAACAGTAAGCCTTGTATATAAGGGAAATCGCTTCAAGCCAGGAGATGCTGCTGCACCCCTATCATCCCTATGTGTAGCACATTAGGCAGATAACAGGCTCCAGGCCAATGGGAGTTGCAGGAAGTGGTGTGGGCTGAGGGACATACTAGCCACCACTTCCCACAGCTCCCATTGGCCTGGACCAGTGATCCATCACCACTGGGAGCCGCGATCAGCCGGACTAGCAGACAGGGCAGGTAAACAAACCGGCCTGGCCCACCAGGGACTTTCCCTGCACAATCGGCAGAACAAGTTTGGGAACCACTGTTCTAGTGTATGTATACAGGAGATGGCCTTGCACCTGTTGCTCTTAGAGCTCTGCTGCCTCTGTACATTCAGCTGTCCACATATTTTTCTGTATTATTGTCAGTGCCAGTAGGCTGCAATATTGGACTTTTCTCTGCGGTGACTTGAGGCTGCTATGTCTGGAAGTGCCTCGGATGAAAGAGACTATACGAGTGCTAAGTAGAATGATTAATATTTTTAGGTACAAAGGAACAGCCCTGTTATCCCAAATTCAGTCCTTGATCCAGCCATGCCTGTGTCCTGTCGCCAACATCTGACATTTCAGAGGAATGCATAACCCCCTCCCTAACTCTATCCAGCCTTGTGTGCAACATTGGATATGGTGTATGTCTGTGCAGGAGGGATGACCCCTAGAGAGGACCATTGTATGCTTTGAAACATGTGGTTTAATTACCTGTATTGTTACCTTTAATAACAGAACTCCAAAGTGGCATTAATGGTGGTAAAATTACCCAGGGCTTTTAACATTCAGCTCTAAAAGTGAGGGCGCTGGTGCTAAGCTGCCATAGTTCCACTGCAGCCAATGAAGATGTGCCAGTTTACAATAGCTGAGGAGCTGGCCACTGTCTGTGGCTGCAGTCGTTTCCCTCATGAGTTTCAGCGCAGTTTATAGCAATATGTCCCACTCGGGACCAGCGCTAGTGTTGTTAGGGCCCTAGGCGTACAGCCATTTCGCTGCCCCGCATGCTGGTCTGCAGCTCCAGTGGAGCTGCCGCAGCTGCACCTGCAGGAGGTCCACCGGAGCCACAGGAGCAATGGACCGTCCACAGGAATGCCTGCGGCAGCTCCACTGGAGCTGTGGGACCAGGGCACCCTCTGCAGGAACAACTGTGGCAGGTCCACCGGAGCCATCTGCCAACCCCCGCCGGCAAAATGCCGCCTCCCCCCAATAATCCTGGAGCTCTAGGCGATTGCCTAGGCCACCTAAATGGAAGCACCGGCCCTGGTCCCACTCTAGCTCTTGACAAGCTTCTCTGTGATTGCAGGCTGTACATTTATGCTCATTCTAGGTTTGCATGGCACAAGGGGGAACCAATAAGGGTTTCATTCAGAGATGTATCCAAATCGCGTGGGATGTAACTGAAGAGCATATCCTACTGTGGAGCTTCTCCCAAATCACTTCTGTCTTGCTCCTCACAATTTATCCTCTGGGCCTCGCTCCTCACGCAAATTCCCATCTCTTTAGCAGGCTTTAGCTCTTCCCCTTATCTAACATGCTCTTTCTGTGGGAGGACCTGCAACTTCCTGACCAGTTCTGATGTCTTCTGCGAGTGACTGGTAATCCTCCCTTATCTGGGCTCTCAGGAGAGCAGCCAAAAGGTCCACTTCTGCTGCCTGATTCTTTCTGAGATGTAATGGAGAGGCAGAGAAGCCTTTCTCTAGCTAAATTCCTCTTGTGGGCATCTCTTGGGATTGGGAAATTTGGTAGCACCATTGATAACTCAGGAGGAACCATAGTTTCTGACCCTTTAAAATCTGGCATTATGTCACAGAGTAGCTTGGTTTTTCAAGCCCAGTCCCCATTCCCAAATCAAGCACTGGAGAACAATTGCTCCCCTGTCTCCGTAAATGATTCATGGAGTTGAAAGAGGGTAGTCACGTTTCAGTGCACATGTCTATGTGGCTTACCACTTTGATCCTAGCACTTACAGCACGTTGGAAATACAGTAAAGGTTGCGTAACTAATAAGTAGGAAAATGTTGTCATGCCGGTTTTGTGAGGGCCCTGAAACAACTCTGTCCCACTCAACGGGAAAAACTATACAGACACCATTGGCAGAGGTGGGAGGGCGGGAGCAACCAAACCTGTGCTTGCCCTACTGAAATGTGCACACTGCGCATCACCCTTTCCTGCTGTTTAGTTGTGTTTATTTGCTAGTGTCTCCCTGCCTGCAGTTTCACCAGTCAGCAAAACTCCGGGGCTTCTTTCTAGTTGCTACCTATTGGCAGCAGCTTCAACACATGCCAGAAAGCTTTTCCTCCCATCAATCTCACTGCAAACCCTACTGAAAGCTTTCTGGTGTGTACCGGTAATTTAGCCCTATCTAACTGGTCACATCAAAGGAAAGAAACTGAGGCAGGGCAGTGGGGATTATTTTTTATTAATTATGGTAGGACCCAGAATATGCTGCAGTAGCTACTAATCAAAAAAAAAATCCCATCACAAAGACTATGCAGTCTAGGATACCACATAGACCTTACAGACTAAGATGACAATAGGAATAGGAATCAATTCTAGCTGGAGAGAGAGATAGGACTTGGTAAAGAGAGGGTATAATTACACCTGGGGAGAGGCCAAGGGCAATGCTTGAGAGAGGAAGTTGGGCAACAGTTAGCACATGTGTTTTCTCAAAACATACTGTGTTGTCACACAGTTTGTTGTGGGGAGAGGGGAAGAGAGCCAGAGACTTATGCTCTAGTGCCTGGTATTCACTGTACTAGCCCTGGATGTGAGAGACGCAGATTCAAGCTCTGGCAGATTTGGAGTGATCTGAAACAGGAAGGGAAGTAGAGACTTGAACCTGGGACTACTATACCACCCTCCCTCCACTCCCCTTAGATTTTTGATCCAAAAATGAACATTTCCAGTTTTGTGAAAACATTCTAAAGCAGTGGTCCCCCAGCTGTGCCGGCACAGTCCCTTGGGGGAGCATGGACGGATGTTGGGGGTGGGGGAATGGCAAGTCCAGGCCAGCCCCAATAGAGGTCAGGGAAGGAGCGCCACGAGCTCCGCTATGCCCCCCAGCTGCATCCCTGTCCCTGCCTTTGCCCCAGCCAGGGCTTCGCTACCAGCTCCAGCCCCAGCCCCACCCCCAGCCTTTGCCCCTAGCCACAGCTCCATTCCCAGGCCCAGCCTCAGACCCGCCCCCAGATGCAGCCGTGCCCTTGACCCACCTTCTTCCCCCTCCTCCTTGGAGCCACAGCCCTAATCCTGGCCCTGGCTCCCAGGGCAGTGGGGAAGACATGGGTAAGGGGGAGGGCATGACCCTGAAATTTTGTGGACCACTGTTCTAAAGGTTTTGAAACATTGAAAGTTGCTACAAAACAGCAGTGTCTTTCTGTGGTCAGCTCTAGTGACGATACTCGCCTGTACTGGTTCTGATGCACTCTAATAAGACACTAATTATACTTCTTTTATATATATGGCTTATGGAATTACTGAAGCATGATTCTGAATGTCCTAGTTAATTCATATGAACTGTTATCTGCCTAATGTGCTACACATAGGGGTGATAGGGGTGCAGCAGCATCTCCTGGCTTGAAGCGATTTCCCTTATATACAAGGCTTACTGTTTGGTTCAATGGGTCTCAGCACCCCTCCACTATAAAAATTCTTCCAGCACTCCTGTTCTACATGCTGTACATAGGCACTAAAAGCCAATCCATATCCTGAGAAGCTTAAAATCTAAAGCAGCAAGACAAATAAGTGGTGGAAGAAAGAAATTAGCAGATAATTGCCTACCTTTTTAACAATGGCAGAGGAACACACCAGCTTCAAATGCCACAGCCTCTCAGTCTGCTTTTCTCAAGCAGACATATTTTCAGTTTTCAAGGCAGTTGGTTTCTTATTGCATTTTTTCCTGCAGCATTAGTTCAATTGATGTTCTTCCCTAATCATGCTAATTATACTGCCATATGTTGCTCTCATCCTTCTTTTTCTGTCCTAATGGGACTTAGATTCCCTCTTTTGAATGTCATTTGTTTAGTACATGTATTGAGGGTTTTAACATTATTTGAGTCTTTTAATTGCTTTTTTAAACACTCAGCAGACTGAATATTAAAAAATTGACATGAAGGTCAATTATAAATAATATTTGAATTGCATGTGTGGGGGATTGTTTTTTTCTGTAAATCTCTAATTTAGAAGTATCAAGTTTCTAGGAATTATTCACATGACAATACACACGAATCACAGAAATGTAGGACCTGAATAGAATTTGAGAGGTTATCTAGTCCATCTCCTAGTAAGTAGGCCTTCCCTGACCTGTGTTTGTTGAACCTATTGTTAAAAACCTTCAGTTATGGTGATTCCACAACCTACTTTGGTAACTTATTCCAGTACTTTAAATATCCTTATAGTTAGACATTTTTCCCTGATATCACATTTAAATCTCCCTTGCTGCAAACTAAGCCAAGTACTTCTGGTCCTGCCTACACTGGACATGCAGAACAACTGATCACCATCGTCTTTATAAACAGCCCTTAACATATTGGAGACCATTATCAGGTCCCCATTCAGTCCTCATTCTCAAGACAGACAAGAAAAAGAACTACCAAATCAAGACCAATTCTATCTGTTTAATAGCACCCTCAATGTAACTCCCCATTTTTCTGCTCTAGCAAAAGCTACCTTATAAAAGCTATGTTAAAACACTTAACACAGATGTTTTCTAGATCAATAAAAATGTACTCGCTGAAAAAGATAAACACTAATATTCAAATGAGATAAAGGTAATCTGAATATCTCTGTTTGTATAGAGTTGTTTATGTTTCCCAATTAACAGCCCAATCCCATGAGGTGCAGAGTACACCCATCAATAGGGTAGTTGAATGTGACTTGATGTCATGCAGTGCCTCTCAGGCAACCATTAGTACCTCACAGGACTAGCCATACTCGTATAGAAAATAACCAATAATATAATCGAATAATAGAGAAAGTCAGTAGGATGAACACATCCCTCATATCATATCACTGGCTGCAATAGTGTTAGCTCAGGGATGAATTTGACCTCTTGTGTTCTTGAATTAGGCCCAGGAGATCAATCCATTTATTCTTCAAGTAATAAAATAATTTACATTTTTACAGGATTTGAAATGATTGCTCATGACGTTCTGAGTAGAACTGAACTGAAAAAATCTGAAAAAAAAAATAATTTGGGTTGACCCCAAAGGAATTTAATTTTTCTTTCTGAAATGAAAAACTGAAAAAAAATTCAGCTGAGGTTGAATGAAAAGTTTTATTGGACCTGAAACTAATTTTTGTGGTTATAGTTTTTTAGTTATGTTTAGGGTTTTTTTTACACTTTTTGTTTTGTTTTAAATAAATTTAGCTAAGTTTTGACACAAGCCATCATTTTTAAGCAAAAAAAAAATCCAAACTTTTTGTTAGACCATAAGAACAGCAATGCTGGGTCAGATCTATCATCCGTCTAGCCCAGTATCCTGTCTTCCAAAACAATATAACAGGGATCAAGAGCACAAGTGATATTTAAAAGACAAAAGCAGCTTTATCAGCATCTCATGTTTTTCCAGTACCTTTATGTTTTCTTTTAGTTTTGTCAGTCTTTATGCATCACTTGAATATTAATTAGTTAATTACATCACTTGAGTAAATGACAGGTGGTAATGAACTAAAATGTGGACCATTTGATCTCTGTTGGAGGGCTGTAGTGTTGGCTAAACTCTCCTGATGGCAGCATCAGTTTCATTGGAATAAAGATATTATAAACAAAGTAGCTGCATAATCAAAACCTGAACTTTTTTGCAAGGGTGTTCAGCCTAAAATGACTAAGGTGCCGGTCCTGCAATGAACATGAATAGTTTGATTGACTTCAGTAGGATTTAGGATGACTCACATGTGTAAGATTTTGTAGGATCAGAGCCTAAGTAAGTACAACTCTTCACTCATACCAGATTCACCATGCTTGGGCATGAGAAAAGCACCTTTTACAATGTTGTTTTGAGCCCTGCTAAATAAATAAATGAGCAGGAAAGTTAAATCAAATCCCAGAGAAATTAAATGTCCCAAATATTTTTCCCATAATGCAGCTTATATAAAGCAGCTATGTATTTTTAATTTTTTTTTTACTTAAAAATAAATTAAAACCACTACATTGCATCAGAAACCAATATTTTGCTTATCTTGGTTTTCTAAGGATGTGATTTTTAAAAGTCAATGGGAGTTCAAAGTCAGTGGGAGCTGGATGCCTAAATCCTTCAGGGGCATTTGAAAATCCCAGTGTAAAACATGACACGTCAAATTTTGCTCTCAGCTAATTCAGTGTAAAGCCAAATCCTGACTTACTCTTTTGGTATCTATGGAATTCCACAGGATTTACACCCACATAAGTGAACACAGATTTTGGCTTAACACATTTGCATGGGTTCCATCTGATAATACTAATTAAATACCAAATAGCACATTAGCTATAAAGACCCTCAGAAAAAGAATTAGATAGGACACTTACGTACTGTGATTTTACTTGACAGTTGCAGTTGAACATTTGTTTTGTATTTAATTTTCTCTCTTGCTGTCATTGGCTATCACTACACACCAATATTCAGTTAAAATACATGATTAAATATCTATTATTACACCCTTACCACTGAAGTCTTGAATATCATTGTTTATTTTAAATTATTTATTATTTCTATAGTGCCTTGTATGGCATTTTACAGCCTTACAGAAAGATAAGAAATCTGCCTTGTGGAGCTCACAGTCTAAAGTAGACATAGACCAGACAAATAAAGAGGGATGGGATATAATAGAGAAAATGTGTTGATTTTATTTATCTCCCCTTGTAAATTTCATATTGATTTCAATGGGAGTTGGATGGGAACCAGGTATTCGGATCTAGAGTCCACTGCAGTCAATGAGAGTCTTTCTATCTACTTCAGTAGGCTTTGGATTAAGCCCTTTGCTCCAGATGTGGGTCCAGTCTTGCAAACCCTTACTCAAACTAATAGCCCCATTGACTTTAATGGAACCAATCAGGGTCAGGGTTTGCAAGATCCCATGTTTAGCTGGTTATGTTTTCCTTAATATGAGTAATATTTAGGGGGACAAGCCCAAGTCTGAACATAAATGCAAAGGTTAACTGTGGCAGGCCAGCTAAAAAAAAGTTAATTTCAAGATGGCCTTGAGGAAAGCAAAATTGCTTGGCAACTAGGAGGCGGCATGAAAAAAGTGCAGAGTCACAAAAGGGAGAAGGATTTGGTAAAATCCATTTATGCTGTGTCATTTGTTCCAAAGACAATCCATATGCAAATGATCAAACATGCTTCAGTAAAGCAAACTTGTATTGATACTCAAATGTTTCACAATCCTTGCCCTCAAATATGATTTATTTAGCAATATTATCATAGGAAATACGGACACGTACAGCAGAATAAAAACACAAGAGTTGTAGGCTGAGAATTAAATAAAAATACTGGCTAAATCATAATCCATAACTATATTACAGGATATATTCGTCAGATAACTCAAGATAAAAATACAAAATGAAACTTGAGGACTATGCTTATCTATGGTGCTCTGGGAGTGAATTTCCATAGTGCAGTGGTTCCAAACTTTTCTCTGCTGTGGCACACCTTGATACCATGTTACTTTGAGGCAGACCACCATATTGTCTCCAGATGAACTCACCCTCTTATCCTCTCAGTTTAAGCAGTTTAACACCCTTGCCATTTACAGTCTATACAATACAGTTAATGATGCTAGAATCTAATATCATTAATTTTATTGCACAGACTGTGACAAGTATTTTCAGTTGACTCACACATTCACACCAGCAAGACCTCAATTCTGCCCCACAAGTTCTGCCCCACATCTCCTTAGTCCCCACCTCACACCAATTCTGTCTTCCTAGATCCCCCACCCCAACAGTTATGCCCCCCAGTACGACCAACCCCATCCCCCAGTTCAGCCCCCCCATCTCTGCTTCTCCTGGGGTTCTTCCCCCCTTCCAACCCTGGAGTGCTGCAGCAGCGTTCACACTCCACTTGCAGGCTGGGGACAGGGGTGGTTCCAGGGATCTTCCCCCCGCCACTCAGCCGGTAGCAGCAGCAGGGAGTGGGACGGACAGAGGAGCTGACCTGTTGCTCCCAGGCCAGGAGGAGGGAGGGAAATTGACTCTGATTGGTTGCTCTGCCTCTGGAGGAGGCAGGGCAGTGAGGCAGATGGCCAATGAGAAGGTGCCTTCCTCCCTTCTTTCTTCATTCCCACCACCCTTCCACAGGAGTAAAATTTGCTATCTTAACCTCACTTTGGGAAATGGAATGTGACACATGCATAATATTTGAAAGGAGCCTTGTCCCAGACAGCAAAAGTACAGAATGCAATCCAGCTCTGATGCTAATTAAAATACATGGGAAGGTTTTTTGTTCTCACATGGAGTTTTTTCAAAAAATTCTGTGACACACCTGTTCAGGCCTGACAGCACACCAGCTGAGAAACACTGCCCTAGGGGAGATGCATACACAAACCCCATTCCTTATAGCCCCAGGCAATATTGTGTTAGTGCATCTTCAAATGTTTAAGAGGGAAATTCATCCTCCTACAGAGGCCTCAGCACAAGGTTTATACACCATTTAAGTCCCCCTTATGCCATATTCTGAAGAGTCAAATGAGTTGGCGCATAGGTTTCAAGTTGGTTCTCTCCAGTGAGGTAAATTTCACCTCTATAAATAACCCAGGATCTGGGTCAAACACTGGCACAATCTTACTGCAAAGAAAGAAAGAAACTTAACTTATGTTAACTAGAAGACATACTTGAGAAAATGGAGCATCCTTCTTCACTATTTCAATGCAGTCCATCACAATGCTTAAAAATTGAATATAAACTGGCAAGTCAGGTTATTTATACACAAGACACATTTGCAGATTAATGATCCAGTCATGGAAGGTGCCGAATACCTCCTATGAGGTGTATAGCTCGCTTAACTCCCAGGCAAGGAGTTGAGGGTGCTCAATATGAGTGGAGTGTGCTGAACACCTCACACAAGGCACACAGTGCCTTGCAGATTCTGGAGTGAATTCTGCTGGTAAATACATTTTCAGTAACAAATGTCTGCTGTGTGTAAATCACTACTGGACATAGATACAGCAGAGAGGTCAAATTCAATTCTGAAAAAAGTCAAAAGTTGAAATGTGGGGGTCAAACTTTTAATGCATTTGTGCAAAGCTTTTAGTCTCCATGAATCATGAACAGCATGTTTGGAAAATACTGGTATTCTCTCATAACACTAAGATTTCATTGATTTCATTTGCAAAGATGCCAAGCACCTGCAGCTCCTACCAACTTCAGTGTGAGCTGCGGATGCTCAGCACATCTGAAAAATCTAGCCCCATGTTTTTCCACACGGCAAAATCCCAAAGTTCTGACTCCACTCTTACTGAGGCAAAGCTTCACTGAATTCAAAGGAAGCTTTGCCACAGTACCTAGTCGGCTCAGAATTTACAAAATTACTTCTGATATGACCATACTGTCTTTTTCATTGTCATAATGGCTCTAAGGAACCATTAGATTATTTATAGTATATTATAAGAGGGGGCAAAAAACATTCAATGAAAGAATGAGAAGGTACAATTGAGTGATTCAGGTATCTAATGATCTGCCCAAACTCCAGCAGAGTATATATATAAATCCTTAACTCAGGAAAAAAAAAACACGCCACCCCCCCAAAAAACAGTTATGTTATAATGTATATAATACAATTTCATGTTAACATTTCATTTGTTATTTGCACTGTACAGAAAGTCCATGCTAAATACAAGCTCTGGACTGGATTCAAAAACATTTTAAATGCAGTTTTTACACCCTCTATGCACAAATATTTCTTAAATTAAAACTATGCACACTAAATATGCATAGTGAATATATGGCTTATGTGTTGAATGACATGAGTTCCACCTTTTGGTAGTCCTTTAACCCCAATATCGAGAGCTTGAAATATACCCAGTTCAATCACAATTGCTCAGATGTGTGCAGGCCAAAAAAGAGGCAGAGTCAAAAAATACAGACACAAGTGAAAATCAACATAATTGTGATTATTGCATTAGTCCTTATTCAACCCGGATGAAATTCACCTTGCTGAGGACCAGTATGAGGCCTATGCTCCACTTTAGTCCCACTTAGGGTCCCAAAATAAATAGTACATTGGTCTTATTTTGGTCATCTAGACAGGAGTGAATTTCACACCCACTGAATAATGTTGTGAAAGGGACGAGTGGCTGCTTATGAAGGGTTGTTGGTTGCGGAGGTCACCACCCAAAGGTCTCTTAAAGGAGTCTTGTAAGTTTAACGGCCTAAGCCATCTGCTCAGAACATGCAACCCAGAGGGCAGTGTGGAGCTACAGGGTTTCCCTTTAGATTCCAGATGCAGGGGCGAGCAGTTGATTGCAGATTGTGTGAGTTAGAGGGAGTGAGATAGGAGAAGTAGTCATGTGACCCTGGAAGGAAGCTGAGTCAGGGAGGGAGCCTCTCCTTGGGCACTGTGCTGGCTGGAAACTAACTGCCTGATTGCTGTATGTTTCTACTGCTGCTCGGGAAAACAGGATTGTATGAATATTTGTGGAAATAAACCAAATACAGCATGGATTATCCTGACTCCTTGTCACTGAGTTTTCATATGAACAGAATCACCCACAAGGCTCCAAATTTTCCCTTCCTGCTCAGTGTAAGGGGCCACAATACCATCTGAAATACTATTTATACGTTTTTTCTTACATGAAGCCAATGTGTCACTTGAACATTCTTGTATCTATTTCCTCTGCCATGATCTCAAACAATATACACCTAACTCCATGGCAGATGTGACTCCACTGCCAAGGTCCTACTGAACACCATTAGAATATTTTGATCTTAGCATTGACAATTACTTAACAGGTTTACAACCGACATTTCAAAGGCTGGTTTCATTAAACACCACGTTTTCTCCAAATTGCAGCCACAGCATCAGGATACATTGATTGTTCACATGGGATGCTTAGTACAACATTAATATTTCTCTGTACAGTCTACATTCTAATTTGTTTCCAAACATTTTAAGAAATCTGACAATGCGAATGCATAAACAATTGTCTGTGGCAGTTTCATTTTGGCTTTCCATTTCCGTTGGATGTAGATCAAGGTTACCAGCAGTGCAAATGATAAGTGCCTTATATTTCAACATGTATCTCATGCTCATTTGGCAATGACTGGTTTCAGTGATACGAATAAAATGAAGTCCAAGTTTTGGCTGAAAAAGTATTCGGCTAGGTTTAAGAAGGCAAAATAGAAGAGGAAATAAAACAGTTACAAATACATCTGAAACTTTGAGAGTTGTTAAGTGCCTTGAGTTACCAGCTCAGGATTTTATGGTTTTTACTATCATTATTTTGTCCAATGGTTGTCCATAAAAATGGCATGGTCCAAGAACGAGTAGATAGAGGAGATGACAGCCTCACAGAAAGCTGAATTAGGAGCTTGTAGTGCTGTTCTATTTTTCCTGCAAACAGAATTAAAATGAAAATACATGATGTGACATGCGCTCTACCATGACACTTCAAGTATTTACAATTCTTATAGTGCTACATTTCAGATAGATTATTTAGCCTGGAAAAGAGAATTCAAAGAAACTTAAGGTACTCTTTTAATCAGTCCTTCCCTCTTCTACTCTGTCCCACTTCTTAAGGAGATGCTGTAGGGTCAGTTGGCCCCCAAATTAGTAAAAAACCTACAAGTAACAAATGTTTTTATAGTTTTTTTAAAATGCCACTGGAAATATTTTTTCTAATACTACAAATCAATTAATATCCCTCTGCAATGCTTACAACCAAAACACTACAGAATTATGACATGGTAAAAATGGTAAAATTACCTCTCATGACTAAAATGTCAGAAGCATTTAAGAAGTAGCAAATCTAGTTGTGTATCACAGCGTGTTTTTGTTCAGTGGCTTTTACTATATCTTCTGATTTTTGACAGTGTTTGGGCTCACCTGAAAAACACACAGATGGGAAGGTACCTTAAGACATTAATCAAGTCAACCGAATGTGCTTACATTTTCATACATAATACACCTCTACCTTGATATAATGCTGTCCTCAGGAGCCAAAACATCTAACCGGGTTATAGGTGAAACCGCATTATATTGAACTTGCTTTGATCCACTGGCATGCACAGACCTGCCCCCTCTCCCCCGGAGCACTGCTTTATGGCGTTATATCCGAATTTGTGTTATATCGGCTTGTGTTATATCAAGGTAGAAGTGTATGAACCTGTTTTGTGGATAACATATTGTAGTATTACATCTAAGTAGGACATTTTTCCTTCCTTTTCCAAAGGTTGCCTATCTTATACTTACATTTCAATCATTACTTCCTTTTCAGAGTGAATATGTGGGATTGAGTTTAATCATTTTCATTTACTCATGTGGAAAGACACAGAATGAAAGCGCTGGATCAGAACATTAATTGAGACAAACATAAAGCAATTTTTATTAGTCTATTGTTAATGAAGTATTAGAAAAAAATTAAATATATTTTCTGTACAAATTTTAACTGTTTCTTGGGGAGAATTCACCCCTGCGAAGATGGCTACTTAAATCCACTTTGGGGGTGAGCTTCACCTGGAAAAGCAATGATACTGTAAATTTGCAATCGAAGCCTAATTTTAAGAGTTCCATTTGTCCAGTCTGCTAACTGAAACAATACAACATGACTTATGTATTCATTCAAAACTAGGCAACACAGCTTGAATTTCAGCTCTTGAATAGTCCCAATTAACAGTATTTAGATCATAGAAATTATCTGTGAATATTTTTGAATATAAAAAATTAAAAACTGGACAATTTGCCACTATAGAAAGAGGTGAAATATGTCCACCCTACATAGAATATGAATTAGCTGCTCAGTTCTAAGCAATGAAATGCACATTGTGGTCACTGATTTGCACCAATAAAACCTACAGCCAGTTTGCAGATCGTGGAGGAAGGAAAGCAAGGAGAAACATAGGACAGGGAAGTAGAGGAAAACCAGATAGGGAGATAGAGAAAGGCAGAGGAAGATGTTTGAAAGAGGAAGGAAGCACTATTAGAAGCTAAGAATTAAAGTAGAGGAAGAGTCTTTAAGGGAGGACAAACAATAGTCTGCAAGTGGGAGGAAACAAAAGGAAGAGGAATTTAGCTTGAAAACAGAATGATTAGTAGAGAAGTGTCAGAGTAAGAGTTTATCATAGAGGGAAGGAGACAGAAGGAGGAGGAAAAGCATTGAATTCACTATGGGTGAAATCTTAGTGCCACTGAAGACAGTGGGAGTTTTGCCATTTACTTCAGTGGGGCCAGGATTTCACCCCTGCTCTCAGTCCCTTGCAGTTTCACATATCTGAATGCCATGCTCTAGTATTTGGAAAGCTAGGTCAGCCCCCCTCTGTCTTCCTTTCTAAAGATGTTTATCAGAGCCGTGTGAAGGATGGAAATTCCATTTCACAAAGGATTTCAAGATTTCTGAATCTGGCCTCATTCTAACCGAAATAAAAACTGAGAATTTCAAAATTTCCCATGAAGTAAAATTCTGAAAAGAAACGTTCATTTTGGGTCAAACTACCTGTTTCAGTTTGATTTCAACTTTTTATAGTTCGTATTATAAGCTATAATGAAAAATGGAAAAAAAATAAGTTTCAGAACAAGAAACTGAAATGTTTGTTCCTAGAATCTCAAAACAGGACATCTGGACATAGTTGGAACTTTTCCCCTCCATTTTCCCTTCAAAGTTAAATTCCAGCAAAGTTGATATGATTTTGTGAAGTGTTTTGATTTTGATGGAATTGCATATTCCAAAGGAGTATGGTTCAGCCAAGGCTTCTCTGAGCAGCATTTTGATCAAAGCTCAATTGCTTTGTACTTTGATCTTACCTTATTCTTTATCCACATCAGCATATGTTTTTCTCCTAATAATAATTGAAGGATCAGTGCCGTGATTCAGCATTGCTTTGCTCCTTGTTTAGCGCCTTACACCAGCATCAAAGTAGATTAAAATACTACCAAATACCTCTTTGCACTGATGTAAATAATTACACCCAGTGCAGGGAAAAGTATGAAGTGGGGTCCAGGAATCTACCATGTCTCCTTTGACACTTATATGCCAGAGAGTCATCAACTGATGTCATCTGAGCCAACATCAATTACATTGCCACATTGCTGATGTGGATTTTCCTGCTGCTATTCTATCTGTTTATGCTCCAGGAGGCTTTCAGTGATCAACTAATACTGCCCATGTGTGTTTTATACTACTGGCAGTTACTGGATAGTCCTCTACTGTCAAAGATTGATGCTATAGTCAGTCATTTTTAATCACAGATTCACTGGCTTCTTAAACGTTGGTATTTCTTGACACATTAAAGATAAATTGTTTTTCAGGAAGTGTTTCCTTGGAAACTTTTGATGGTCAGTTTTGCATGAATGCTAGCCTGAGCAGGAAGCAGGTTTGGTTAATGAACTAGGAGTGCCTGCAAGAGTTAAATCTCAGATAGATGCCAGGACAGCAGATCCCGAGTTTTGCCATCACATGCACCTCCTCTTAGTTGATATACGGTGCCAAGGACCATCACCCTGCTCTATGTGCAGGCATGGTGACACCACCTTGCCCTGAATTTACAATCCCTTCACATCTTTGTAGTGACTGCAGTAGTTGCTTACTCATTTCCATTAGGAAATTGTGTAGTTTAGTTGTCTTTAAAGCATAGTTTTTAATCCTATTAAAAAAATTAATCATGCTATCTCCCTGTGCTCTTCATTTACTCTCCCCTTACATCTGTTCTGTTCTTCTCAGCATAAAACAAGAATCACCTGTGCCATCTCTCCACAGAGCACCAGCAAGTGCTCCATAGACCAGGGTTTGGAAACTGCTGGCATGGGAGCTGGGACTGGGTGGGCAGGTACTATGGTGATGGGCAGCACATTAGACATGCAGACAGATAGAAAGATATCTAACTAGTACATGCAAAAATGTCTGAGAAACTGAGAGATGTTTGTTGGAGCAACTAACTCTGGGTTGGATCAGAAGCCAAATTTGCCCATGCATGAAAAGAAAAAGGCTATAATCACCCAGGGGAGACATGCCCTCCCTGCTAGCACACCCAAAGGAGGTAACGGTAATGTAACTTCTTGTGGTCCCAGAAGTGCAAAGGGAACACTAGGGTGATGCACACCCATCCAAAAAGAGCATGTCTGTGTGGGTTGGGGCATAGTCAGGGTCCCACTCTGCATGTACTATGGCTGGTGACTTAAAGGCCATCGCTGGAAAGAAGGGATGAACCTTTTACCCAGGGGTCCCAAGAACCATTGTGGAGTTTGCCTCCATCATCTTTTCTAGAGGCATTACACCTCCCTGTGATAAAAAGGCATGATGTGGTACAAACTGATCACCAGTCCATTCTCTCCCTATACTCCTCTCCCCAACACTCCACTGGTTTTACGAACCAAACCTTACCCCATATTCTAGGGCACTAGGGTTACAGATATTTGGTAGACATTCTTTTTAAAATCCCAAACAAACCCCATTTTATAGAAATATTTTCATAAAAATCTGTAAATATAAAATACTAGTTCTTCTACAGAGCATAAAACCTTGAGTGGACTTACAGGACAAATATGTATTTAAGGGTATTCCATTCAACTCTTTTCTTTACCACAGCCCTTTTAAAGTCATTTTTAGTTTTACATTGTGTATATTCTCCCTTTTTGCAGAGCAAGTATGATTTCCTCTCAATGGTTACATAGAGTAAAGGTTCTCTCAGTTTGTCTGTATCCCTCTGTTGTCTCATTTTGTACTAAGATGGTAAGATCTATGGTGCATGGACTCTCTCTTCATTCTGTCTTTGTGCAGCACCTAGCACAATGAGGTCTATGACTGGGACTCCTAGGCACTATAGGAATACAAATAATAATAATGTGTTCTTTGTTATTGACGTTTATACAGTAAAGACAATGAATATCATGGCAAGTTTACAAGTTTTACATTGTTAAGTTAAATGAAAAAGTACTAGCTGCCTTATGGGGAGGATGGATGGATACCAAGTCCAATGGTAACAACAGATACGTGAGAAGATTGGAACTATATTTCACTTTCACTGCTGGCATACTTTATTCATTCATGACTCCCTGGAGCCTTCAACAGGTAGCTCTTCTCAACTACCTCAGTTTTCACTTCTATGGTCACCGGTTCCTGCTCACGGAGATCCCATTGTCTTCTTCCACATCTGACTCTTAATTAACTCATTGACTTGCTTTTCCCTCAACCCTCCCTTTCCACCCAAGGAGAAAACATTTTTAGCAGGAAGCAAATATTGATTTTTCTGATAGCATGGCGTGCCTTGCAATCACGTTTTTCCAGTGGGACTAAAGAGTTTACATGAGCTGCAGGAGGAAACAACACAACTGTCTTCCTTTTTCTCTTTGGTACACTCCTTAATTCCATTCTGTACTCAAACATTACTTGTCTCACACTTTTGTCACCTAAGAGTGTACAAATGTCAGCATGATACACCACAAACTGCAATAAACACTGATCACCTAGTGTTCTGTACAGCTGTGATTTGCATCTTACTATCTGACTGATACTTGCACGAATACTGGAAACTTGGACATGATTACAGCTGGCTGGAAAACAGAATTTCCATCCTAGGGAAATTCAGATATTTTGACATTTGTTTTCATTCTGAATTGGGAGGAAAAGTTAGAATATAAAAAATTTTCACAGAACTAAATGTTCCAAAAAATTGCAGAGGTTTGTATATTTTTGACTCAAACATTTTAAAATAAAAAACATTGTTTTGAATTGGTATTTTGACTTAAAATGACATTAAGGCAACCATTTCAAAACAAAATTTTCATTTAGTTTCATAATGTCATCTTAAAAGAAATGTTTTTGTTTTGACTATCTGAACAGAAAATTAAAATATTTCTACAAAACTGGCATTTTCCCAAGAAAACATAGACTTTGATGAAACCACATTTACCAGTGAGGAAATTTTCCAGTTGAAAAATTTCAATAAACTCTATATATGATATACACAAGAAAGTTGAAAATGAGTTGCTTTAGAAAGTTGTTCATTTGCACACTTATAATATTCTTGTTGGTGAATTATATTAGTTTATATAGTGAATCAATTTCTGAAAGACTTTTTTGTAAAGGATTACTCTATCTCCTCCCTTTTAAATGGTTAAATTTTGTATTCCATTAAGGCAGTGGTCCTTAACCTGGGGTGCACGCCTTTTCTGGGGGTGCGAGACATGCCAGATTTTTTTAGAAGGTAAATCATCGGAAACATAAATTAAACACAGGCACAGAAGTACAACTACTTTGTTTCATCAAACCTATGTATTTATTAACATTATAAATTTTTAACGATTACTGTAATATACAAACAAAAAATATATCTAGGTTTAAGGGGTGCGAGAACATATTTTGAGAACCAAAGGGGTGCAGGCTGCAATAAAGGTTAAGAACCATTGCATTAAGGTTTCCTTCTAGAATCACTTAGCACAATTTTAATCAACAATGCTTTGAAATAAAACAGTGACCCAACACATTGTGGGGATTCTAGATCAAGCTTTTATTTTATTTTATATTTTTGCGCTAAATACTTGGTTAGAGGGTGTGACAGGATAAGGTAATTCACCCCAGGTAGAATGGATTTACTGTAGGCTGGTCTGCTAGTTTTAGTGTGCAGAGGTTATTTTGAATTATGATAGTTTTGAAACGGAAACGCAAAGTATTTTATTTTTAAGGCTGGGATTTCCCTTTGGTATTGGATGTTGCAAATTCGTTTAATCTTAATTTAATTGCACAGACTGGAGTTTTGCATATTGTCTATTTTCCGGATAGCACTGACACAATGTTACACACTCTACATGGGTAAGTACACAGGTAACATCATTCTTTAATTCTCTAGGGACGGGGTCTGCCTCTTGCTATGTATTTGTGCAATGCCTTGCACAAGGGAGCCATGACCTCAGTTTCAGACACTACTGTAATGCAATTAATAACAATATAAATGTAAAATCAGACTGCTACAAAGAAGTTCAAATCCAGCTTTATTTAATTCTATCATCTATGGTACCTCTGTAGGCATATAACTGACTTCAGCTAATCTCAGTAAAATGTAATATGTTTTCCATATCACAATAGCGATTAGCAAAGAACTTTATGTAGAAACTTTTTAACCTGCTACAGCTAAACTCTACTAGATTAAAAGGAGCTGTAACATCAGAGCATGGTGACTTGTCTACCATGCTCAGAAAAAGCACAGTTCAGAAAAAGGGGGTGTAAATAAACTGCACTGTAGCTCCCCCATGTGGGCATGAATTTAAAGGTCCCTAAAAGGACTACATTAGTGCACATTAGGGACCTTTACATTCATGTCCACAGTGTTCACATGGAGGAATTACAGCACAGCACTTTGGTCTGTACTGCAATTCATATCCTCATAACCCAAATTGTAGAGCAGTGTAGACATGGCCTTAGTCAAGAATTACACCAGATCTCTTCTGTTTATTAGATTCACAAAACTGAAAATATCGGAATTGGCCAGGAAAATTTCTAAACTACAAATGGTAGGTCAGATTGATTTACTGTTGAGATCAGAACAACTGCCCATGGTAAAGAAAGATTAAAGGGTGTGCTGAAGTGATTTCTTTCCCAAACGAATGGTTTAGTAGGTGTATCAAACACATTTCTGAAGTGAGAATGGCAGTCAAAATACCTAACCTACTGAAACTGCAGGCTACTCAGTCTGGGCAGAACCAATTCATTTTATATCTGGAAAACAGTGATTGTAACTGACTGGAACAGTTTGTACTTCTGATAGATTTTAATTCTTGGTTTCCTTTGTAAAAGAAAAAATATAAATATGAAATATTAAATTTACAAAATAAATCAGACTATCATGATCAGAAAACAAATACAATTCAAATACCACCTAGGGTGAAAACTCCCTTTAACTTCAACGCAGCCAAGAGCTCACCCACAGAATATACATTATCTGACTTCAGCCTCTGATAGCTTGCTGAAGGCAACAAGAATATTTTGTATAACCTAGTAATTTCTGATAATGTTAATGAGAACTGAGCATTCAAATATATTATCAGCCTTGAAAGTCTCATACTTTCTTGATTTATTCACTAATCTCAAATAGACACAAAAAACATAAAATCCATTTGAAATAGGTAGTGCTGTCAAATTATGGATTTACTTCTATTTCATATGTGCCTTTAATTATTTGCTAATATCCAACATTCCTTCTTAATTAAGAAAATTAGAAACTCTTCATTCCATAGTGTGACTTTTATCTATGCTGGAAAATGGAGGCAAGCAATCACTGAAGCAGATGGTTGAGACTAAATTCAACATTGATTAATGAAAGGAAGTCTCACAGTATGATGCCTGCAGCTGATCATTCATTCAACTTGGATACAGAAATGCCTGCTATGCAAAAAAAAAAAATCATTTTAATTTAAGCTACAGCTAAATGCAGTGTCCAGATTCTTATATTGTATCATCCTACTGCATAATCTCCTGGTTCAGTTAGTCTGAAAATAGCTCTAGATGTGCACATTCATTAGTGCATAAAAGACAAATCAGAGTAAACTAGATTGTAAGATCCTGAGAGCAGGGAACTTGTTTTATAGCTGTATAAAATGATATTTCCACCAGTAGCTCAATATGAATGAATGAATAAATAAGCAAACACGTTCATACAGTGTATCAGGCCCGCTGACAGGGGAGTGCAAAGGGGACAATTGCCCAGGGGCCCGGGCGAGTTAAAAGGGCTTGGGGGCCCCCAGCCATCACTGGTGCAGTGGGGCGAAGGTAGGCTTCCTGCCTGCCCTTGCTCTGTGCTACTCCCGGTAGGGGCCGGCATGTCCCTGCAGCCCCTGGGGGTGGTGACAGAGGGTCTCTGTGAGCTGCCCCCACTCCAAATGCTGACTCTGCAGCTCCCATTGACTTGGAACTGCTCTATCTCCTGCCTAGGAGCTGCTGCAAGAGAGATGTATCAGTAGCTTTCGGAAGCTGCCTGAGGTAAGCACCGACCCCCTAACCCACTCCTGCACCCCAACTCCCTGCACCAGCCCAGAGTCCACACCCCAGACCCAAACTCTCTCCTACAGCCTGACTCTGTACGCTCTCCTACACCTAGACTCCCCCCCAGAGCCAGCACCCCGCACCCCAATCCCCTGCCCAGCCTGGTGAAAGTGAGTGAAGGTGGGGGAGAGTGAGTGATGGAGGGAGGGAGAATGGAGTGAGCAGGGGGCAGGACCTCAGAGAAGGGGTGGGACAGGGGTGTGGTCTCAGGGAGGGGGTGGAGCAAAGGGCTTTGGGTTGGCATGATTAGACAGCTGGCAAGCCTACCAGGTGGGCATGTGGAACCCTGGCCATGCTGGAGGAGTGCACCCAGCAGCGCAGCCAGCAGCTCGCTGGGCATCAGCCAGTAAGGTGCAACACAACTGCCAGCTTGTGCATGTGTGGGGACCCACTGACTGTTCTGCCTGGAGGCAGGCTGTCAGCCGGCCTGCATTGTCTCTGGGATGAATAGTTTCAAATGAGGTAGAAGTAAGTTTCAGAACTCAGAATGGCACTAAAATAATTATAGTTTAGCACGTTGTCTATCAACAGCATGCCCAGCAATGAGCAATACTCTTTATATGTTCCCATCATTGCTAATGGGATGACAATTAACAGTTGGTGGCAGTCTTGGATATGAGCCCTTTTCCATTTCACTTAGTTTCTAAAGTCACCTTCATCGCAATTCAGCTATTATCTCAAAATCTGTAATGAATCTCACATACTGTGGCTGAGCTTCCTGGATCAGCAGCACTAGCCCTGATGTTTGCTCCAGCCAGATATTTAACTGTGAAGGCTCAGATGCATCACTGTTAGATAAATTAGAGGAGACATAATTGATGTTTTGGACCATAAATCAATTTCTGGAGGTGACCTGGACCTTAAAAAGGTGGTGTCACTATTGCTACTACAGTCTAATAATAGGATAAACCTGCTACTGCCATGACAGACTTTAGGCTTACAAATCCCTACCTCTGGCTTTTTTTATAGCATGTCCTAGGGTCAGTTTATACAGAAATGAGCCTTCTGTACGGGCCATTTAGTTCAGTGGTGCAGGATGTAGGCGTATAATCTGTGCCTTGCAGTTCAGGAGCTTGACTGACATTATTCACATCTCCTCATTAAACTCAGTTATTGCCCTCCCACTCTCTTCCTTTTTAGCCCTTTCATTATTTTTTTCTCTCTAAAACAAGCATACAAACAAACCCAAAACACTTCCTTGGTCTATTGCAGCTTTGCACATCCTCCTTTTTCTACCCTCTTCCAACAAAACAAATAATTTCTAAACCATTTTACCTTTGGAAAGTAAATAACTCCAATGGGGACTAAATCAAATGTAGGCTATTACCAATTTCATAAACTGCAGTCCTGATGCCTTAAAATTCTGCCTGTCCTACAGGGGATTTCCTACCATGCTGAAGGAATTCCTTTTGATAACACTGAGTTCTTGTAAATAATGATATGCTCATTGCACAAGAAAGGTGGAATTTATGCTGCAAGAACTGTATGCCTACAACCAATACTAATTTATTCCATTATCTGGTCAGATTTCTCAAGCTATCGAGGATCTGACTGAGTCAATGTTTGGACAGAAGAACTCCAAGAAACATCTAGGTGCTGCAGAAATAGCACTGGTGGTGCGGTAATGACCCTTAGTACAAGATGGCTGTTATACCTGTTTTATGGGCACAGCAAGTAGTGCCTCTCCTTGGGCTCCTCCTCTAGTGCATAGCAGGCATTATACCTTTCTAAGGCACTTCATTTTCAACCTGCCAAGGCCCAAATGTAGCATGCAGTGTGTGACATAAACTCAAAATGAAAGAGACAAAAAATATTCATTTAAGAAACTTTAAGTACTGGGGGATTCATTCTTTTCATAGAAATAATCCAGTCTAGAACAGTAGCTTTGTGATCCTTTACTCTGATGAACAGTTTTCAACAATAAAAATGAAAGGACATCAAATGTGTGTGTAGGATATGCTGGGGATAAAATGAGGGAGATCTCTCAAGATGAGGGACAATTGAGAGGTGTGCTAAGCTATACTTCCATGCAGTGATGCTCAGGCAGTGCCACCTCATCTCCCAGCCTCACAAGGCTCAGCCTCAGAGAAGACATACCTGAACCCAATGTTTGAGCTGGGAACAGAGCATGTGATGACCTCAAGCCCCTAAAGTACAAGACACAGGGAAAAATTAAGCAGCAACTTTGTTTGGTTCTCACTCAGTCCCCTTATTTTTCTTCACCTGCAGCAGAATAAGGCCCTGATCCTCACTTTACCATTCAGCTCTGATCAGATTATGACCCTGGCTGCACCATGGAGAACAAGGGCTACTCTCCCAATACTCCTTGCTGCAAGCAAATAAATTGGTGAGGGGCAGGGACTGGGAGGAGCTCTGGCTCTTTCCCCTCACTCAGTGGCCATGATAAATGGCTGGGTGTATGTGAGGGTGGAGGAAGAAGGGAGCAGGAGGGTCCATGAAATGGAGTGGAGTAACTTATTCCTCCCTTAGAACAAGGGGAAAGCAGGGGATGAATTGTAGAGCTCAGAGCCCCAATTCATTCTCTGGTCTTTCCTGGGGCAATGCAGTCACTTGTTACTCAGAATGGATTGAGAACACACAATCTAGCCCATCATAAGCCCTTCAGTGTGTGGTTGTGTAAGTGTGGGCAAGAATGTACAATACACCAGGGGAGAGAGTTGGATCTTCATGGCTCATGCAAAGATGTGAAGGAGCATCAGCCCAGAAGGAAGAGTGAGGCCTGGTCTACACTACGATTTTAGGTCGAATTTAGCAGTGTTACCTCAATTTAAGCCTGGACTTGTCCACACGACGAAGCCTTTTTTTTTTCGACATAAAGGGCTCTTTACATCGATTTCTTTACTCCACCTCTGACGAGGGGTTTAGCGCTGAAATTGGCCTTGTTGGGTCGAATTTGGGGTAGTGTGGACACAATCCGGGAGCTATCCCAGAGTGTTCCATTGTGACCTCTCTGGACAGCACTCTCAACTCAGATGCACTGGCCAGGTAGACAGGAAAAGGCCCACGAACTTTTGAATCTCATTTCCTGTTTGGTCAGCGTGGCAAGATGCAGGTGAGTGCAGATCTCATTAGCAGAGGTGACCATGATGGAGTCCCAGGATTGCAAAAGAGCTCCAGCATGAACCGAACGGGAGGTACGGGATCTGCTCGCCATATGGGGAGACGAATCTGTGCTAGCTGAACTCCGTTCCAGTAAATGAAATGCCAAAATGTTAGAAAAAGTCTCAAAGGGTATGAAAGATAGAGGACATAACAGGGACGCACAGCAGCGTCGTGAAACTTAAGGAGCTTAGGCAAGCCTACCAAAAAACCAGAGAGGCAAATGGCCGCTCCGGATCAGAGCCCCCAGCATGCCGCTTCTATGATGAGCTGCATGCCATGCTGGGGGGTGCAGCCACCACTACCCCAACCCTGTGCTTTGACTCCATCAATGGAGAATCACACAACATGGAAGCGGGTTTTGGGGATGAGGAAGATGATGATGAAGAGATTGAAGATAGCTCACAGCAAGGAAGTGGAGAACCCAGTTTCCCCAACAGCCAAGATATGTTTCTCATGCTGGACCTGGAGTCAGTAACTCCCGAACCCACCCAAAGCATGCTCCCGGACCCTGAAGGTGGAGAAGAGACTCTGGTGAGTGTACCTTTGTAAATATTGTACATGGTTTAAAAGCAAGCGTGTTTAATGATTAATTTGCCTTGGCATTCGCGGCCAGAACAGCTACTGGAAAAGTCTGTTAACATGTATGGCGATGGAGCGGAAATCCCCCAGGGACATCTCCATAAAGCTCTCCTGGATGTACTCCCAAAGCCTTTGCAAAAAGTTTCTGGGGAGGGCAGCCTTATTCCGTCCGTCATGGTAGGACACTTTACCACGCCAGGCCAGTAGCACGTAGTCAGGAATCATTGCATAACAAAGCCTGGCAGCGGATGGTTCTGGTGTTTGCAAGCATTCAAACAACATCCATTCTTTATCTCGCTGTGTTATCCTCAAGAGAGTGATATAATTCATGGTCATCTGGTTGAAATAGGGTGCTTTTATTAAGGGGACATTCAGAGGTGCCCGTTCCTGCTCGGCTGTTTGGCTGTGGCTGAACAGAAATGTTCCCTGCTGTTAGCCATTGCAGCAAAGCCATCCACTATGATCTGCACATTTCCCAGAGTCACTACCATTGATATCAGCAGCTCTTTGATTGAGTTGGCTACTTGGATCACAGCAGCCCCCACAGTAGATTTGCCCACTCCAAATTGATGCCTGACTGACTGGTAGCTGTCTGGCATTGCAAGCTTCCACAGGGCTATCGCTACTCATTCCTCAGCTGTGAGGGCTGCTCTCATCTTGGTATTTCTGGTGCTTCAGGGCAGAGGAAAGCAAGTCACAAAGTTCCATGTAAGTGCCCTTACGCATGTGAAAGATTCGCAGCCACTGGGAATCGCCCCAGACTTGCAACACTATACGGCCCCACAAATCTGTGCTTGTTTCCCGGGCCCAGAATTGGCGTTGCACAGCATGAACCTGCCCCACTAACACCCTGATGTGCACATTGTCGGGGTCCGTACTTTGTGAGAAGTCTATGTCCATGTCTCTGTCCTCATCACTCTTGTTACCATGCTGCCATCACCTCCTCACCTGGTTTTGCGTTTGCAGGTTCTGGTTCTGCATATACTCCAGGGTAATGCGCGTGGTATTTACAGTGCTCATAATTGCCGTGGTGATCTGAGCGGGCTCCATGATCCCAGTGCTATGGTGTCTGGGATGAAAAAAGGTGCAAAACGATTGTCTGCTCTGACGGAGGGAGGGGCAACTGACGACATGGCTTACAGGGAATTAAAGTCCACAAAGAGGGTGGCTTTGCATCAAAGAGAAACACAAACAACTATCACACAGAATGGCCCCTCTCGAGGACTGAACTCAAAACCGTTGGTTTAGCAGGCCGTTGATTTCACGGAGGGAGGGAGGGAGGGAGCAAGCAAATGAATACAAAACAAATCGGGTCTATTTCTTGTTTTGATCCACTCCATCTATCTTTTACATCTTTAGCTGACAGCAGACGGTGCAGTTTGACTGCTAGCCATCGTCATCTCCTGGGTGCTTGGCAGAAGACGGTGCAGTGCAACTGGGGAATGACCTGGCTGAGTCACTCCCATGTCTGCCCAGGCGCCCCTAACGGACCTCACCCAGGAGTACGATGATGATGGCTACCACTCGTAACACACCGTTTGCTGCCAAAAGGCAATGAGCTGCTGCTGTGTAGCAATGCAATCTCATGTCTGCCAGCAGCCAGGAGACTTACGGTGACGGTCAGCTGTGTGGACTCCATCTGCACAGATAACCCAGGAAAAAAGGTGCGAAACGACTGTCTGCTGTTGCTTTCATGGAGGGAAGGTGAGAGGGGGGGCCTGATGACACATACCCAGAATTACTCGCAACACTGTTTTTGCCCCATCAGGCATTGGGATTTCAACCGAGAATTCCAATGGGCAGTGGAGACTGCAGGAACTGTGGGATAGCTACCCACAGTGCAACGCTCCGGAAGTCGATGCCAGCCTTGGTACTGTGGACGCAGTCTGCCGACTTAATGCACTGAGAGCATTTTTTGTGGCGACACATACAATCGACTATATAAAAATGATTGCCAAAGAACCGACTTCTATAAATTTGACCTAATTTCATAGTGTAGACGTACCCTTAGAGGTAATACTTTCTTCTCAATGTCCCATTCTTTTAAAGCTTACTTTATCATCAATTTCAGTACAATTTGTAAGTTAAAATGGAACATCACACAATACCTTCCTTCTGCTTAGATCAAGTTCCACTGTCGCTTGGACACCTTGGCACTGGTGATCATATGTGCAGACCACAGCCTATGTCAATAAAACCCTTTTCGTTTTCATCATATTGCATCATCGTGGGTTTTTGGCTATTCCATCCCCTTCCCCCTTAACATTCCAAATTTTCACCTTCCTTGTTAATGAAATGGCAACTTTTTATATCTATTTTAATGATCAAATTACACCTGCTTAAAGTGATCAAAATAAATGGGGGAAGTTGTATTAATTTTTATTACAAATGATTTGATTAATGAAGTTTTGATCATAAGTGCCCACAATAAGTGAGAAGCCCTGCAATAGCCAAAGCTGAATTACCTATTCAAAAAGAAAATGACAAGCAGTTTCTACAGAGTTTATGTAATTTCCCAGTAACTTAAAACTTCTACAGCTGCAAATACGTATCTAAAATTATTTTTAAATTATGAGTTCAACTGTCATATTTTTGGTATTTTAGGCCAAATAATTTACTATTAAATATCAAATACTTAATATCAAAAAGGTTAAATTTATTCATGTCAAATGTTTTTTATTTGATGACATTTCAGTTTCTACATATGTCTGAGGAAGGGCCATTCCTAAACTGCAGGCTTGAACAACTACTTAATTGGACATTTTATGGATATCAAAGCTTAATAGGGATGTAACAGACACAGCAGCAGCTCCGCCCTGCACCACTTCGTTAGACTGATGTGTGTTTTGTGATGAGATATTACCATTCAATGGGTCAGTGGGCTGTGTTTCTTGCTGTGCCTCGGTGAGATCTTTCTGGTTTGGATCAGAGTTAGTGAATTTCTCCGAGCTGGATGTGCTAGGAGGACAGTCGAAAGTTATAACTTGTAGGACGAAGGAACTGGGAGTGACGCTTCTTGGTAAAGGCGTGTCATCGCTTCCCTGACTACTCTCATTTTGTGTCCTGGTTGTTTCCTCCTGTAATTGTGCATCTGCGGGTTTTCTGCTTTGGTCTTTTTGCTGTTCACCAACATTTCTCACAAGTTCTTCTACAGAAAGGGAACAAAATATGTAAATTAGATACGAAATATATGCTGCAGTTGCTTTGATTTCTTAGCAATAGCTCTGTCCTAGAGTTGGACTTGGAAACATTGTGCACATGGGAATTCTTTGTCGCTTTTAGTGTTAATACATGTGCACTGGTTTGTTTAAAGTAGGTCAAGTTCTGATCTCAGTTACACAGGTGCAACAGAAGTGGTGGTGGCTGGATTTGGTGTTTGATCTATAATCAGTACTTCCATCTGCAGCTGGAGTGGCAAGCATTCCAGGAAAAACCATGTGCACATGGGAATGGAAATGATGGAAACAGAATGAGATCACTGCCGAGTGCCATTCCATTTAGCAATGCTGTTTATGGCAGCAATGCTAGAGGAAGCAGAGCTTAGGAGCTCCCAAGACAGGTAGACAGGGAGGGCCTTGCAGAAAGAAGGGAGTGAAGAGAGCTGTGGCAGCTCTGGAGGAGAGGGAATGAACCCTGGAGGGAGGAAGAGGATATCAGAGCAAAAGAAAGAGAACCCAGGATGGAGAGAGCTTTAGGAGGTTACACATTTGTGCTTTAACAATAACAGCAGCAACAGTGGGGAGGGGACAAATCTCAAAAAAATAGTACTTCAGAGGGACAGACAGTGAGGGAAGGGAGAGACTGATCCAGGAGGCCAAAGCTCAGTTGCAAGAAGAGAACTGGAGGTAAAGAAAGAAAGGTTGGGGGGATGGCACGGAACTGAGAAAAGGGAAGTTCAGGAGGACATAACTTGAGTGTGAGAGAGAGAGTTTGGTAGGAGGAGTCAGAGGATAGAGAGAGCAGAGGATGGAGAAGACTTGTATGGGAGGGGATAGAGAGCACACTTTGGTGGTGGGGATGGAAGGGGTGACAAGAAGAGGGCCAAATCACAGGTTTTCTTTATTATTAGAACACTTGCCTTTTCCTATCTCTTAGGTTCAGCTTTCACATCTCTTGACAGATATAAAATATCTCCAGTTTTATAAAATGATGAGCATTAGAATTTGACCTGTAACTCCACGAACTCTATGGGGATTATTGTGTGATTTCCCAAGCCCACTGTTTTCACTGTTATTAAAGGAGGAAAGCAGGCCCAACAATATTGTTCCTGTTCTGCTAGCATGATATTGCTAGCTTGACTGAGAACAAACTTCAGTTCTGTGAGTGCCCAAATCTAAACCCAGACCAAAACTGATCACATAGTATTATGGAGAGGTAGAAGCATCCTGCGGCACAGGTTGTAACCACATTATCATTATAAGCAGAATTTATCTCCTCCATACTACTCTCCTGGATCCTCAGGACATGTTCTTTTGCAGGGCAATTTGGCCGAGGAAGTGGGACACAGGAGAAACATTCCTTCCAAATCTGAGGCAAGTTCATTAGATGTTGCTAATATATGGAAGTTTGAACAATTAGGTGCTTTCCCTTCTTTGTCAGTTCTTATAATTTTTTTTAGCCCGTTATAGCTTTAAAAAAGAGAAGAACTTCACATTTGGTTTATTGATCCAAACTGCTTACAAACATTAGAGAAACAGGAAATTTCTCCTGGATTCTATAACTGAGGGGACTTTTGATCTCTTCATAGCTATTGCTTCCTCTAGGGACCTGCTGCAGAACCGGCTGTGTTAAAAGACATTACAAAATCTGTAGGTGTAGTTTGGAAGCAATTTTCATGCAGTTCTACCAAGCTGTATTAATTAAAGCAGATGTCATTCATGCTATAATCTACTTAAGGATTTTGTCCCAAAGAAACTAATTTACATATCATACTTGCTGGTGAATATATGCTTCCATGTGGTAGAGCTACAAGCATTTTCCTTGACTTTATCAGAAAGCCAAGGAAATTCCAAGGCAAAAAACCAAAGTTTAAGTTGTATCAATAAATTGAAGGGGAATTTAAAAGAATGTTCAACTATGAAACAAAACAGAAAATGGAAAGCATGGAAATGATAAATTATAAATGAATATAATACTTTAAAAATTAAAATAAATTAGCTATTAGAAAGTATGTACCATTAGCATCATTCAAACAATTTTAGCCTGTCCTCACTGTGAACAAACAGTAACTGGAGATAATCCTCTGTTTATAACTAGGTCTGTCAAGTGATTAAAAACATTAATCACAATTAATTGCATGATTAAAAAAAATAATTTTGGTTAATCGCACTGTTAAACAATAGAATGGAATAGTGGCCAATGCATGAAGGGGCATACAAATGTTTAGCATATCTGGCACATAAATACCTTGCAATGCCAGCTACAAAAATGCCATGCAAATACCTGTTCTCACTTTCAGGTGACATTGTAAATAAGAAGCAGGCAGCATTATCTCCTGTAAATGTAAACAAACTTGTTTCTCTTTGAGATTGGCTGAAGAAGAAGTAGGACTCAGTGGACTTGTTGACGCTAAAGTTTTACACTGTTTTGTTTTTTAGTTCAGTTATGTAACAAAAAAACTACATTTGTAAGTTGCACTTTCACAATAAAAAGATTGCACTACAGTACTTGTATGAGGTAATTGAAAAATACTATTTCTTTTGTTTATCATTTTTACAGTGAAAATATATGTAATGAAAAATAATAAAATTAAGTGATCACTGTACACTTTGTATTCTGTGTTGTAATTGAAATCAATATATTTGAAAATATAGAAAAACATCTAAAATGTTTAATAAATTTCAATTGGTATTCTACTGTTTAACAGTGTGACTAAAACTGGGATTAATCATGATTAATATTTTTAATCACAATTAATTTTTTTGAGTTAATCGCCCAAGTTAACTGCAATTAAATCGACAGCCCTGTTTATAACACAGTATGGGAACAGAGTTAAGTTTAAGTGTTCTTAAAAATGCATTTCAATACTTTCCATTTTTAATCTAAGATTTCTAATTTTGAGGATGTTATATTCCAATATTATTTTAAGATGTTTTCCATTTAAATTTCTAGTACTGTAAAGAAGGAATACTATTTCAACTCAGGGATAAGAAAGTTTTCTGCCAGGAAAAAAGATGAAATGCAGTTTTTGCAGACCTGAGATGGTATTTCAGGAAAACTTCAGAACAGAATTTTACTTTGCTATGGTACAACTGATGGCTGTACTGCTCAAGTTCATATCAGAAGTTAATCTTTTGAAATATCCTCACCTCCAATATTCTCACACATCTTAGTCTGTGCAATGAAAAATTGAGCATCTTAGAACTGGTCTTGGAAAAAAGTCATTTATGTTCTTCCAAAACTTGGGTTGACAAAGGAAAATTAGCATTTTCATCTAAACAGTACTGAAGGTCTGTTATAGATTATTATTGTACTGAGCCCTTGTTTCTAAAAGTGCCTCTGACTGGTTGAGATCAGTTATCTATCTATCTAAATGTTTACATCATGCTCACCACAGGTTGAGTGAGTGCCTATGGCTGGCGACATCTGAATCACAAAGTAGGACAGCTAGTGTGTGGCTGTTTACCTCTGTTACTATTGGCTTGTCTACACACAGAAGTTACCTAGTTTTATACAAATCTAAGATTCCCCAATATAATTAAGGTGGCATGTGGAGAAACATCACTCACTGGTATAACTTTGTGTGTAGACCAGGCCGAACAGATGTTGGTAAATTGGAATATGTGAAAGCTTATTATTTTCAATTCTAAGAATGTGAACATACAGTGGATTTTGGATACCATGGAGTAAAAACAGTAGGTAAATGTTGGACTTACCATGGCAACCACTGTATGTCTGCTCAGCCTGATAGCCAGAACAAGTCTGGTATTCTTATCTCAACAAGCATAAAATTCTTTGATTATCATGACAAATTGTTTGGGTTCTGACTATACTATTACCCTTGGTCACCCATCAGCTAACTTGCTAATTTAACTTACACAGTAAATTTAATAGGAATGGGACTGTAACTGATTAATGGCAGAACTACCACTGGCTTCAGTGACACCTAGAGCAGGCTGATAGCATATCCATCCCTCCAAGTGTGTTACATGTATTTTTTCCACCAAGATTTATGCTACAACTATTGCTTAATCAGTCTTGAAATCTGAATAGTGATTACCATTCCACAGTGATAAAATCTCCATGTCACTCTTAGTTAAATCTGCCTGAAAAAAAGAAAATTTAGTGGTGTGTTCTTGAAAAGTTTTGGCAGTGTAATCACAGGCATGGGTTAATGGTTGGGATTCAGGTTCAGGATAGTCAGGTATATATTCCTCAATGATGATATCATCACTCTCATTAGGACCCAGACTCCTTGTTCTTGGTATCATGTCTCTCATCTCTTGTATATCTGACTCTATGTCCCGACCCTCCTTACTCCTTGCAGGTTCATTCCCTATGAAATCCTCTGCAAAACAGGAATAGAAAGAGAGAAATAAAACTAGGAATCCTTAGCTGATAGAATACTTCAGCTGTTCATGGATTATGTTGTATGCTAGATAGAAAATATCCATAACAATTAAAAACATATCCCTTTATTATATAAGAGCTATACATTATATTGGAGGACTAGCAAGAAAATATGATCTGTGGTATCTGCTGCATGCTGCTGGTATCCAGCTCACTGACTCTGCCTTGTCCGATCCCACTGCTATGACGGATGCACTAGTTTCTAAAGGAGGATGGGGCTGGGATTGGGGCTATTTGGTGATTCAGCCCAGACAAGACTGAGGTAGCATTGGTACTAGGACAAGAGAAGTAGGTTGACCCAATATATTTTTCAGGGAGGATATTGCAACCTCTAAAATGGGTTGCTTTGAAAATAAGATATTAAAACATCCCAACCTGTTTTCAATTAAATTGCATAGTGTTTTATCAAGGGCTTTCACTTAAATGAAGCTGGCAGCAGCCTCACCTATTGCTAGTTACACAAAGGAACACTTAGCCAATCCTTTATTGAAGGTCATTAATCCCAGAGGTAAAAATAGCCTGTAACTTGGCTATTTCACTGAAATCTTGCAACTTCATTCTTGTATTGTTGTTCGCAGTGAGTAGAAGCAGTCAACTCACTTGATCATTGTGGAGGAATCAAAAGAATCAACAAGTATTACAGACTATCTGGCATCTTACTCTGTCCTTAAAGCAAAGCTATAGGAAAATACGAACTCCTTTCAGAAGCTAAATCCCTCCAGGAACTAATACCCACTCACACTTATGCATAAACACAACATCTGTCTCTAAATTTATTAGCATTTGATCCATGTGGGAATGTGGTTAATGACTATGGATTACCATATGATTCTGTGGTCTCCATAGTATCACTGTCCTGTGACTGTAGAAGCTCTGAGTCTGCATTATAAACTAAAAAGTTGATTTCCATTGGCTCAGCTGTGTTACTATCAGGGTACTGTACTACAGAACCACTGGGAACATTTGGTAGTGGAGTTGAGACAGGACAGGATTTATTAGACAGTACAGAATCTTCTCTACGTCTTGATGCTTTCTCCTGTATTCCTACGTCTGCTGTTTTACTGCCTTGGTCTTTACTTCTGTTACTTTCTTTTCCTGATATGTCTGTAGGAAGGTGAATGAAAGAGAGAGGTAAACTTGCAACCACTCATCTGTAGAATAATTGTCTTATATGTATACGATGCATTTCTGGTTCAAGTTATTGTACCATTAGAGTGTCTACCAACAAATGCTGGTGAGTGCATAAGGGGAAAATAAAAAATTTAAATTGCAGTAAAGCAGTACATCAAGATTCAGCCTACATTGCAACTACTTACAGATAATTAAAATTCTATAGTGCAAAACTCCAATAAATAAAATCATTGATGAATTGAATTATTGTTTTTTTACTTATAGATAGACTAAAATAACTAAATTGGTTTGCATAATATCACCAGTAGCACTGAAGCAATTTAAAGCTAACAGTTTACCAAATTGGAGAGAGAAAACAAATCCATCTTCAGTATGAACAATATCTATTAAGGTCCCTCCTGACCTCTGCCAATGGGAAGGGAACCTGGTTTACAGTTGGTCTCTATAAAACCTTGTATATTTATGTTTTATCGTTCTAGAATCACCATTGCGTGAGCTCACGTTTTTTTGCAGGCCTCCAAACAGTTGTATGTCAAAACTTTGTGAACTAGAATCATCACTGTCAGTATGACAAATGTCTTACTAGAACAGAAAAAAGCTATAGATTTTTGCATTAGTGACATTTTGATGAACTATTTTTTCGTGAAATTACATCACAGTGAATCACCTCCACTCAACTTCCCCATGACAGATAACATGTAGCTCGTGGCCAAGCAAAACATTTTTTTTAGGAAACCTACAACTCCACTCTAGGATCTTCATATTCCTCTTCTCCATTCAGTTCTGCCTTTTGGGCTCACAAAAACTTGCCATTGTCTGCACAAACCCCATGGAAACTGGTGGTTAAGAGGTCTGTGAAACTTGAACTTTGAACAGACCTGACACTGCTCCACATTCAATTGTGTTCTGTGTTAATGAATGAGTACTGATTAACTACAACCTCATGTCTGCCAATGGTCAATGAATACTTCCTGCAAACTGTTTTACTTGCTATGGATAAGAGCAGGAGTGGCGGCCAGGGTTTTTGGCACCCTAGGCGGGTGTCCTTCCGCACTCCCGGTTGTTGGCAGTAATTCTGTGGCGGGGAGGGGTCCTTCCGCGGCTCCCGGTCTTCAGGGCACTTTGGCGGCAGGTCCCGGAACGAGTGAAGGACCCGCCACAGAATTGCCGCCGAAGACCCGGAGCGCGGAAGGACCTCCCACCGCCAAATTGCCGCCGAGGGTGGCAATATGCTGCCCCCCCAAATCCTAATGCCCTAGGCAACCGCCTAGGTCACCTAAATGGAAGCGCCGGCCCTGGATAAGAGTAGATAGATAGATAGATAGATAGATAGATAGATAGATAGATAGATAGATAGATAGATAGATAGGACTATTGACCATGCTATATTTTAATAATCTGGCCCACGTTAATTAAAGAACATTGCACAAAACAATGGAATTTTCTAGGACAGTCTCTAGTAAAATTTCAAAGAAAAACTCCAATGACATTTCTGCAAATGGATGCAAACACTTGAGACTCAAACCTTGTCTATAGTTTGGTGAAACGATTTGACATAGGTACAATATCTGTGTTTGAACATAGTCTTCTTCAAAATGCAGGGCCTGTACACCCATGCAAACTGGTTCTGATAAAGAAAAAGAATCCCTGGAAACAATTACATCACTTCTATGTAGTTAGTTTGTCCACAAGTAATTTATCTGGTATATAAAAAAGGCCCATTTCCAAATTGTTTTAAAAATTGATTTTTTTTCCAAATTGTGTTTTATTATCGTAACAATCTTAATAAATACACAGCCAAAATACTTCAAAATATTTGATTTTTTTAACAAATTGCAACATCCTCCATTGCCACAGATTCTAATCCTATTATCCCAGAATCAAAGCAATTCTGATGGAAACTGTCATCATGTTGACTTGCACTGCTGTCAAACATGAAGAAAGGTGAGAAAAATACCTACAACGATTCTTTCCAACAGAAATCACTGAAATGACATTGCAAGCAATAACATAATATGCTCTCTATGTAGGCTAACCAATCAGTAATTCTACATGCTATATATTCATATAAACTTAAAATGAAAATCAACGGATAAATCATAAGAAAGTAAATTCCAGAGGAATTTAACCTAACAAGCTTATTTTCCTGAAAGTATATCATAGTGCAAGTCATTCTGACTGACTTTCTGCCACTTCCAATGCTAGCAATAAATGTCAATATCTCATAGCTATTTATATCTTTTGACTTCCAGGTTATGAAACAAGTTTAATCACAGTACATGACATCACAAATGCCATAAATTCCACTGCAACCTGCGTAAGCCATGGTTCTTTTGATGTCACAGCATAGCATTATATATTTTGGGATACCTTAAGTAAACCAGGAAGTTCCAAGGATTTCATAGACAGACAAAATATTTGTTATGGGTTAGTTAACACTTATTTGCGTATTGAATGCCCTCCAAGTTTGGTTATCATTATTATTTATTACTCTAGCGGCCCAGGCAGAGACTCCCATTGCACTAGATGCTGTACAGACACAAAACAAAAAGCCAGTCCCAGTCGTTTACGATCTGAGCATAGACAAAAGACAGTAAGTGGATACAAATACACTCCAGGGTGAGCACAAGGAAACAATAAGACATATTGGTCCATGTGATGGGCTGTGGTCTCAGCACCCCAGCAACCTAACTGTTGTCAGGTTTTCTGTAGGCATCATGTCTAAGGAGAGTTTTGAGGAGGGTTTTGGAGGAGAATAAAGATTTTGTTTTGTGGATTTTTACAGGGAGCTTGTCCCATGCATGAGGAGCAGCTTGATTAACAGGCATTCAGCACGGAAAGCTGGGCTTAATTCTGCTTTTATTTTTGCTTTACTGTTGAGTTTTAAAGTGGCAGTTGATTAAAAAGCCCAGGCAACTCATAATAATTTAGAAAGTAGAAGAAATATTTAATAAGGAGCATATCTGGCAAATACTTGTGTAAGCAGAGTCAGGATAAGCTCTACACTGACATCTGGTGGAAAGAAGTTCAGAGAGTGTATTTGCATAGGCACGCCCACCCTATCCCAGACTCCCAAGCTGTGGGATTGCTTGGTGACAAATTGCTCACCCTCAGTTGGGTGGTACTGGCTAGACATGGGACATGGGTTCCAAAACCCAGAGAATTGAGAGAGGTTGGGGACAGGTATTTGTGCCTGGTGGTGTAGTCTCCTTGTGGAGCTAGAAGCACCAGTTGCACCCCCTCCTCTCTCCACTGTGGAATGTCAGAGTTGATTTTTTTATTCCCTCAAGAATTTAAATGCAAGTTACTGAGCTGAAGTCACTTTGGGCTAATGGTGCACTAGCACTGGGGCTCCCCTACTGTGAGCTGGAATCACTAAGAGCTAAAATCACTGAGCTGAGAGCACTGAGTACGGTGCTAACTAGTGGGGAGCCCAAAGCTATACTGTGGAACAGAGCTGCTAGCGGAGTGGAGCAGTTTGTGGGGATGGCTGGAGCGGATCACGGGACGGCTGGTGGCAGCAGAGTGGCTGACAGAGCGGAGTAGCTGTGGGACAGGTGGAGCGGCCCACAGAGCGAGCGGAGCCGAGCAGTTTGCAGAGAGAACCGGAGCAGCTCATGGAGCAGAGCAGCTGGTGGAGCGGAGCAGTTTCTGAGGACGGCTGGAGGAGCAGCGTACAGCAGCTGGTAAAGCGGAGCAGTTCGTGGAGAAGGCGGAAGCAGAACCCACGGAGAGGCAGGGCAGTTGGCCCAGGACCACGTAAGGTGCCCCTTTCTATCCAGGCTGGGGGGAGGGACCTCTACAGATGAACTCTTGAACTCTGGGGTGGCATTGACCAGAGACTTTTGGGTTGTTGGACTTTGGGGTGATTGGACTTAAAACCCTAAGGGGAAAAAGGACAGTGCCAAAAGTACTTGGAGGTGGGTTTTTGTTTATGGTTTGTGTTATAACCCTGTTTGTGGTGTTTCTCCAATGGGATGCTGCATTAATTCCTTCCTTTATTAAAAAGATATTGCTACATTCAGACTCCGTGCTTGCGAGAGGGGAAGTATTGCCTCCTAGAGGCGCCCAGGGGGGTGTGGTATGTGAGTGTCCCAGGTCACTGGGTGGGGGCTCGAGCCGGTTATGCATTGTGTTACTGAAAGGGAAACCCTGGATACTGAACCCGGCCCTTGTTGCTGCCAACTCAGAGGGGCAGAAGGGTTACACTTGTCCGTTGCCAAATAATTATGCATATGGAATTGTATATTTTTCCAGTTTAATAACAATGATCTATAAATTATGGTATACAACACTCAGAACGACAATGGACATGCGCTGGCCACCACTTCCCACTGCCCTCATTGGCCTGGAGCGGCGAACCACGGCCAGTGGGAACCGCAATCGGCTGAACCTATGGACGCAGAAGGTAAACAAACCGGCCCAGCCTGCCAGGGGCTTTCTCTGAACAAGCAGTGGACCAGCTTTGAGTACCTCTGATCTAGTCCAGTCCCCTGCATCACATCAAAGATCTTTCCAGCAAGCTGGAAGAAATTATAAGAGAGAGACAGTGGCATCATCACTTGGCCTCTCTCCAGCCCAGCCCGATTCAACACCTGGAGGAATATCTGAAGGACAAAGACTTTGAACTGGAAGGTAGTCCTGGTCTGTGTATTGAGGATCTGTAACCTGCTTGTACCATCTGTCAGGGTAAGAAACTGTTTGATTCAAATTGTGTTTAGTTCATAGAACTTAGGCTGCACATTTATTTTTATTTCTCAGTAACCAACTTTGATCTCTACACTTGCTACTTATAATAACTTAAAATCCATCTTTCTGTAGTTAATAAACCTATTTTACCTAAAACAATACGTTTGGCTGAAGTGCTTGGGAAATCTCAGCTCAGTTTACAAAGGCTAGTGTTTGTCCACGCCACATTGGAGAACTGGATAATGAATTTACACTGTCCAGGCTTCTGACCAGTGCAAGACAGTACAGTTCTGAGGTGAAAGACTGGGGAGAATTGGCTGGAGTGTCTCTGTTGTTGGTTCATGAGTGGTTGGGAGACCATTCATGTAACTCAGTTGGGTGTGTCCCTGCCCATGGATGGCTCTGTAAGTGCAGTATCTGCCAGAGATATATAACTTGACATCAGCATCACAGTGTGAAGACCAGCCCCAGGTTGATGGGACAGAGGGCTCAGCTTTCTCACAGTGCAGGTTACACCCCGGGGACTCCTTCAGAGCTTCTCAACCAGACTTTATCTCCCACAAGACAGGATGGCCATGGAACTCCCATGACACACAACTTTCCCTCACCAAGAGAGAACCAAGACCATGACGCATTGTGTACCCTATGGAGAATAAAGGGAAAACGGATCATCCAAGTTACAACTCCCATGAGGCAGCATGCTATTATTTCAAAATCAAAATATTTCAGTTTTCATTCTTTTTTGCTGAAAAGCCAACTGTCTGTGATGGGGAGAAAAGCAGTTTCTGACCAGTTCTAATCACTATACATCATCTTTTGTGAACAATTATCACGTCTTGATACTTCCATTTCAATGACATTATCCTTCTTTTAAAATAATATGTCTTCTAGCTACTGTTTTCTATATAATCATGTTTTATAGAATACATTTTCTTAATTAAAGTACAGGAATGCTGTAGAAATAAGGCACTACTTCACTGGATGTACATGCTGTAGAGTATTAATTGAAACCTCCAACAATTCAGTAGCATGCATGGCAGAGGAGTTTTCTTAAAAGAAATTAGAGTAGACTGATAGAGTTCAGTGGAGTTACACCATCAGGGAATATGGCCCAACATGTGAATTTAGTGTCCATAAAAGATGCCAGACTGAATTTCTCGGAGAATGAAGTCTTCCATCCTCCACTGCAAAGGAACAATAACTAAGACCAGCAGCTACGCAAAGTTCCCTGTACTGCCCCACTCATGTCCCTTACTCTGATCAGCTCATTCAGGTGTGAAACAGCAGCATGCTGCAGTAGAGAAGACACTGAACTGGCAGTCTCTAGATCTATTCCAGACTCTTCCATTGACTCACTGTGTGTCCGAAGGCAAGTTGCTTAACCTCACTGCGCCTCAGTTTGCTATCTGCAAAATGCAGATAATTGTTTGCAGTGATGGTCTCAGGATACCAGAGACACAGAAGATGGGTGAGGTAATACCTTTCATTGGATCAACTTTTATTGGTGAAAGAGACAAGCTCAGTGTTGCTCAAACTTGTCTTTCACTAACAGAAGTTGGTCCAATAAAAGATATCACCTCATCTATCTTTCCCCTCAAAAGCAGATAATGATACTTAAGCACCGTTGTGCTTTTTCATTTAAGGATGGAAAATGCTGTGCAGGTGCTAGATATGATTATTTTTGTGGAACTGTATATTCAGTTGAAAATAACTGATTCCACCAATCACTGTCAATTTACAATTGTTTGTGTTTCAACTTCTTTGTCCTGAGGAAAGCTATACTACATGAGTGATCTTATGTAGTATTTTTAACCTTTTGTCATAACATTTGTGTTATAGCCTGCTTTCTCAATAGATCAATAACTCCCAGTCCCTAAAATCAATTTAGAGATTATTTACTCTAATGGAGCAACCTATAAAACTTGTCAGAGTGTCTTTACAGTCAAATTGTTATCAAGTATCATCACTGCAATTATCAGCTGCTGTCACTGCTATCTGTTGAAATATGCACAAGATTGAATAGTCTGTATTATAAAAGTGCTGAAGAGAAAAAAGACAGATTATATAGTTACTAGGGGTTTGGAATATTAATTAAACATCAAGGCTTTCACATTAGAATCTCAGATGTTTGATCATTATGATAATCCACTGTTAACTGAGTCCCCTTAAAGGCCTCAGAAACATTCCACTAATCCTCCAGTGGTGAAAGGTTGAAGACCCTTAGGCTATAGAGCACTGAGCTCCTATGCCATCAATTATACAAGACATGGCCTTTTTAGCAAAATTGAGTAATTCATTTAGTGGGCCTTCTGTTAAGGAAGCTCTTGAACAGCTGTCTAAGTAGGTTGTGTGTAAACACCTTCCTTACCAACAGGGGTCCTTTGCAAGATAAAGCACTTTACTCTACACACAAGCTGTTTACTCTGAATCAATATTCTAGAGAGTTAGTAACTCTCTCTTCACAATGGGGCAGTGCAAGAAGCCCTGACTACTGATAGATCTTCATGCAAGATGCCCATGACAACACCACCACCTGCTGGGCCTGAATCCCCTGCTCTGTTCTGCCCAGCTCAGGTACACAACGGACACTATCAGCCCCAAAACCTGGGCAGAGTTGCATCCCAGCAAGTGCTATAGCTTTCAAGATAATATATCAGCCTGGTAGGGGGCAAGAGTTCAGCTCCTACTCAGGAATTTTTAGTTTCCTTCCTTTTTTAAAATTTTAATTTAATTGGACCTGTTTGTTGTTATTTTTAAGAGAGGCCATTCCTCTCAAGCCCATGGAACTGAGTTGGCAGTGCGGAAAGCAATGTCCGGTGTGTGCAGTCTACAGGCAGGAGTGCAGACGGCCCTTTTCAGCAGCAGAGGTACTACTGTCACAGTCAACTTGGGAAGCATGTATGAAGATCTCTGCTAACAGCAGGAATGGCTGCTAGCACAGATCTTCCATTATAATAGATATAGCCTTCTTAATAATACATCCAGCTCTTTATCGTTGCTAATAAATTATCCAGCTGAGAAGGACAGTGGCAATGAAACACCCTGTTGCTTGCTAGTGATTTACTGCCAGTATTTCCTTCCTCACTACATGCTAAAGTTAATATATAGATAAGACTCAACTTCAGTAGTAAACCCAGAGCAACCTCAGAACTTTACAAGAAGCAACAGAGATAGGGGCAGCAGCATAAGATCTAAAAGTGCCATAGATCACACCACAAAGAGCAGACGTTTGAAGAATGCAGGTAGACCTCTAACTAGGCTGAGATGAATTCAGGTTGAGGTAAAATTCTAGTTCTTGCAAGATTTTTGAGTTTGACTTTGGAGGCCCAAGAGCACCATGTAAGTTGGCTTGGTTCTTTTCTTTGGTGCCAGTGATGGGGTGTGCACCCCATACCAGCCCAGGTAAGATAAATGAGGGTTTGAGAGGCCAGTTAGGTCACCTGGCATCACAGGAGAGAAGGAGGGCCAGGGCTAACGGATAATGAAGCCCGGTTGGGAAAGCACTACAAAACCAGGAGGCTGAAAGCAGAATGGGGTTGCAGGGACAGTTACAGGGAAGCCTTCAGGAACAAGGAGGAAGTCCAGAGGAAGAGTAAATCGTGGGATATTGTCCGGGAATAGCCCGAGGAGGGGCTGAACATTGTCCAGAGAAGGCATCTGGACAGTGGTCCTGTAGGACTTCATAATCCCAGAAGGGGTGGACTGAACCGTGACTTGGCCAGAAGGCCAAGTTACCAGAAGAAAGATCATCATGGAGTGAGCAATGAGTAGCAAGAGGGATGCACCAATGATGCAAAGGATTTCCAAACCTAAATCCAAGGAGAAGCACTAGCCATAAGTAGTAACCCCCCTTACAGAAACTTTAACTTGTGTACCAGAATTTAAGCTTCCAATTTAAGAACATTAAGTCCCCAACCCTTACAGCTGTGAAGAGAACCCTGAGCGGTGAAAAGGGTTTGGACTATAAAGCAAAATCTGGTCAGTGGTCTTTAAACACACTTTCTCTCCTCTGAAGAGGAAGAAAATAGGGCCTTTAAACTCGCTGCAAGCAAAATAGCGCCAAAAAAATTCCCAGAGATTTATGCTGAAGATATTAGCACTGCCTCTGTGAGGAGCTAACCCTCTCCAATAAAGCCATTACATGCTCATTTCCCATTCCCCTTGCTGCTAGCTTGCATTTCCTTTTTATATGGCTCCAGGCTGGCATCCTGGGAGACTCAGGTTCTAGCTGTTTTGCAGTTCTGTTGGGTAACCCTTGCCTCTCTCTGTATAGAACCCCAAGGTTATCTAACCCAGATACCCTCTTGCCCTTTCCAACATGCAGATGGATACTATAGCCTGTCACAACAGCTACCAGTCCTCATAATGGAATCAAGTATATGATGTTCAACCATCTAACATGTATCCATTTTGTGCCTACCAATACACAACATGAGACTCAACAGACCCATATGTTTCCTACAAATGTTACAGTAAATCCCCAGTACACATTTCAATAGACTAAGCACTCTATTGAGATGACATTTGCAGGGTGTTTATTAATAGTAGTAGTTAGTAAATATCACGAGCCATTTCAGTTTACTTAAATTCCCTATAAGCTTGGCTTAAGGATCATGCATGCTAAACTGTCAATTTGTGTTCAGAAGTGCATGATAAAGTGCATGATAGCACAGATGGTGTTCAGCTGAGAGGTTTCGATTTCAGCCTATTTGAAGAAGTAGTGAAATGTAAGCATGTAATTGTTCAAAGCAGAGGTAGAAGCCACAAAAAGAGTGTTCAGAGGCTTGGTTACAAATACTAAGGACTTTTATGACTTCAGTATTGTGGCACAAATACTGCTCCAATAAGAGACATTCTTCCTATATAGGGCACCTTTAATATTTACCTGCTACAATTCTACACCCCTGTGTGGAAGGCCAGTATAAGATACATAGACCATTAAATTCTCATTTAAACTACTTAAATGGTTCAGACCTTAACAGGGCCGTCCTTAGGATTTCTGGTGCCCTAGATGAGATTATTAAACTGGTGCCCCCGTGCCTGTCTTGCTCTTAGCAACACAAACATAAGCTTACAGTATTGGAAAACTTGCCACATGCATGTTATTAAAACCAGTTTAACTTAAATAAGCACACTGTAATGCTGATGGACTAGCACTAAAGAAGTAGCACTATAGAAAAAATTCTGATTTGACAGAATGATGCAAATAAAATTTTTTTTTTAAATTTGTCAACATTTTATTGGAAATTTATATGAAAAGGTATTGAAATAAGGATTAGTTTTTAATTAAAAGCAATCTTTCTGGCTTTTTTGGCTGCAAAATCAGTAATAATATCATCGTATGACAGAGACAAAATGATGTCGTCTTCGATTGCAAGAATAGCAAGACCAGTCAAGTGTTCCTGACTCCTTGTAGAGCGGAGATAGTTTTTAATGAGCTCTAGTTTTGAAAAACTCCATTCTCCTGATGCTACTGTTACAGGAATTGTCAGTAGAATACGAGTGGCAATGTACACCTTAGGATATATGTCAACAAGTTTGCTGGTATGACTAAACTGTACAATGTCCATCATTGATTTTGCATGTGGTAACAACTCAATTTTTCGTACAGTTCAAGTCCATTTAAATCAAAATGATCACCGTGCTTCAGGAGGCTTTCTAGGTCAGGGGTCCCTTACGCGGTGCCCGCAGGGGCCTCTCAGTGCACCCACGTACTGGCCGGAGGACGAACATCTGCCGAAATGCCACCAAAATTCGGCATCATTTTGGCAGATGCTTGTCCGCCACCACGGTCCTTCATCTGGCACCTGCCAGATGAAAAAGGTTGGGGACCACTGCTCTAGGCTCTTGCACTTTGTCATTAGTTGCTCTTGTTTTCCTATTTCACTGAATTTAGTCCCGCTCAGCCTGCTGCCAGCTGAGTGAATGGAACCCCAGTCCGACAGTGGGTTGAGTGGCTCAGCTGGGATCTCAGTTGCCAATCTGCTCAGCTGCTGCCAGCCTGGGGTTCCTTGGGGGTCCCCAGGCCAGCAGTGGGCGCTGAGTGGGGCTGGTGGCCAGGACCCTGGGTGGCAATGTGGCAGCAGCCGGAACCCCAGAGCAGTGGCGGGCTGAGCTGCTCAGCCCACCGCTGCATGCCATCAAAAATCAGCTCGCGTGCCACCTTTGGCATATGTGCCGTAGGTTGCCAACCCCTGCTCTATACACTAGTAAGGAGATGAGCATATTACAGTTGTTGGAGGGCTCTATTTAGCAGTAAGAGGGCCCTAGCAAAGTCAGTCAATATTTTTTGTTTCTCTGATGAAAACTGGTCCACTTCCTTCCCCATACCAAACTTGTCACAAATAATTGTCAACAACTTAATTTTCTGTTTTTGGCTAAGATATTGATTTTTTAAAAAAAAATATTGAAATTGAATTCAGGATTGTTAGCAAGCATTTTTGGCAAACAAAGTTGTTAAATGACACTTTAAATGGCAACACAGTACTGCTTTCATGCTTGGCTCACCCCCCAGCCTGCTGGTCCAACAGCTGCAGTAGAGGAGAAGATAGGTGGAAAACTGCAGGACCCCAAAATCCACCTCTTGGCGTGCAGAGTGGCAACAGCAGCAGCAAACCTCAGGCCCAATCACATGCCAATGGGCACCATCACCAGCCCAACGGACCATGGTGAAGTTAGCACAGCATCTGATATCAGGGACGGGGCACCCATGGAGCCACCTGGATGAGATGGATCACTGCCAGCCCTGAGGAGAGATGCGCTCCCCAGCTAGGGTGATCAGATCCCGATGTCCTGATTTTATAAGGCCAGTTCTGATATTTGAGGCTTTGTCTTATATAGGCACCAATTACCCCCACCTAGGGTGATCAGACAGCAAGTGTGAAAAATCAGGACAGGGGTGAGGGGAACAGGAGCCTATATAAGAAAAAGACCCCAAAATTGGGACTGTCCCTACAAAAGTGGGACATCTCCTCACCCTACTCCAACCCCCCATCCTGATTTTTCGCACATGCTATCTGGCTATCCCAGCCCAGCCCTGTGCAACCATTCCAATCCTGGCTGCCTGCCGAGGAAGTGAGTTACTTTCACTGTCATTCCTCAGCAGGCAGCCAGCCAGCCTCCCCTCCCCACCAGTACCTCACCAACCCAGCCCTGATGGAGGGGAGGGGGGGAGAGAGGGGTGCTCCGTGGGGGGAGGGAGAAACAGGGAGATGCTCTGTGGGGCAGAGGGGAGAAGAATGGATGTTATGAGGGACAACAAAGGATACTGCCAGAGCTGCCAAGCCTGCCTCATCTCACGCCAGGGGAAAGAGTCACACTCACAGGTGATTTCCTTCCCCCACCCCTTCCCAGAGACACCAGCAGCCAATCCCCTCCCTCAGACTGTGCTGCATTTGGCTCTCTCTAGGACCCAGAAGCCCTGCTCTTACATGCTCCACTGCTTCCTGTCTGTTCAGGCTCTCGCAGAGCGGTGCTCCCAGACCTAGTGGTGCCCTAGGCACCTGCCTATGGCTAAGGACAGCCCTAGGCCTTAAAAAGGCCTTGTGCTGTCACTCTGCACAGAGGAATCCCAGCCAGAAACAGTAATAGGTGTACTCCAAAATATGTTAAATCTAAGCCCATATACATGTTTACTGAGTATGACTCACTCATTCATAGTTTGTAATATTCTTTTTTAATTTTATTTTTAAAAAGGTAAACAAAGACAATGACTGCAACACTCAAACATAATAACTGATTAAATAGCTCTATAATGCAATCTAATTCCAAATATGCTTAGCAAAACAAGTAAGCAAAAAACCAAACTTCCAACCTTCAGACAGAACGAAAGATTACACAAAACAGGGCATAACACCTTATCAACTGGGGAGACCATGCTATATATTAAACATCAGATTATCAACAGACAACAGCCATAACCACCTCAGTATGAAACTGAGTAGTGAACAATGACCCCAAACACAGCATAATGAGGATTCTGCATACAGTTTGACTGAAAGAAGCCAAATCTATTCATAAATCTGTTTAGCCTTTTACAGATGACGTCTGCATATCTAGCTATTTTTAATCAACTGTTACTCCAATGATTTATAATGAAGAGGATTTTTTTTCTATGATCAGAATAACCTTGCAGCAGAGTGGCTCTAAGGAGCATAGCTTATTGTAGTACTAGGAAGGTACTATAGCCCAAATACATTATGTCTGATTCAAATTCCACCTTGAGCTCATCTGTCAAAACAGCATTTATTCTGGAGAAGACAACTAAACAAAACTGAAGAAACATTGGCTAACCCTATAACTGAGTGACTTTTTTTTATTTTTTATTTTTACACTTTCAGCAGACACCTAAAGGGTCATTTTTCAACCTTATTGGGATCTGGTGCATTCTGTGACTGCCCAGATGTTTAGATCCATAGATCCACTTAAATGATTTTTAGAGTGGTATCCCACGTAGACTGAAATACTACATTTTGCTTCCCACAACAAATAAAGCCACTTTTAATCCTGCATCTTAACTTCTACGTTTCTTAAGATTTATAGCCTGATCCTCCATTACTTTGAGCACAAAGCTTCCATTAACATTTTGGCCCTGTTGAATATAACCACATTGTTGTAACAATTTGCAATAAAAAAATTTGGACAATGGAGTACCAAGGTACGCAGCACATTTCCTATACTGCAGCTTATAAAAGTCTTCATATTTAATCTTGCTGTGGCAGGCAAGAATACTTTGAACCCTGTGATTTTGGCTAATACAGTATGTATTCAAAGTGGATAGCAGTCTGAACGTTATAATTAAATGTAGGACATTGCATCATCCCTTCCCCTCCCTCCCCTAGCCCTTTTCTAAATGGCACCTTCTGAAGAAGTGGCTGTTGAGAAGCCCAGTGCTTTACTATGGAATGTCTGGCATTTCTTCTCCTCCCCCACTCACACAAATCTATTTGTGTTTCACAGGACAAAACATAAACAGGATTAATATTGCACATAAAGAATTGCAAACTCATGTAATAAGCTGAAAAGTGAAGCCACCACTGCAAACATTATAAATAAAAAATATGCACGTAAGACAACTAGATGCATTTTTATAGATCAAGAGGGGGTTTGAAGGATAAAATGAACATGTGCTGTAGGTAGAGGAGGGTTTTGGGAATAACTTAGAGAATATTCCCCATGGGTTTATCATACCTTGCACAGCTAACTCTTTCCATCTTCCTTTGTTTTCTTGAATGATCTGCACCAAGTTTTCCTTAAAGCTTGATAGGTCTACTGTTGCTAAAGAATTGTCTGTGGAAGTCCCTCCATCACTTGTAGTACTTTTAACACTGGGTCTTCTTTGCACATCAGCATTGCTTACTCCTCCCAAGCTATGCTGGCTAGAGAAATAAGAAAACTTTACATTATGAAAAGAGTTGAGGGTCTCCATTACGTAAAAATAGCTCATTCACGTTAATTCCTTAGGATCTATATGTAAATCACTAACTAGAAAACTGGCTTTAGTCAAGGAAAGTATAAGACACATTCCCTTATGAAGTGAATTGTTTCCTGTGAACAATTCTTAATGCCACATTTCTAGGAAATTACTATGAAAATGGGGCAGTGCTCCAACCTCCTGGCTAAGTACTTGGAAGAATTTTAACATACCAAGTTTGGTAGCACCTTTCTCTTCAACTCTTTGAAATGAGTGGGGCTGTTCTGGAGAGATATCTGCTGCTGATCCATGCCGGAAAAGCAATACATGACAGAGCAGATAGATTCTGCTTTCAGATGCATGTGGTTGGCTCCAATTGCGAACACACCACAGTAGCTCTGTGCATGTAATCTAAAGGCAGGATTTGGTTCAATTATCTTCAACCCCATTGCTTCAAAACACACAAGTAAAGCAGGACTAAGTGTTAAGAAATGTGCTGAAATATTAAGAAGAAAATTTGGCATTATCCACCAAGCAACAGTTAGTACATCAGGTCAGAGAGTGTGTGATTGTACATGTGAGAAACTGATAACATTCAAAATTAATTCTCTTAACACTAAAGGGTGGGGGCTATTTTGTGGCCATGCCCCAAGTCATGCCCTACAAGTATTTGTTTTCCACATAATACTGCTTGCCTAATATGGTCTGAAAGATTTAGCACAAAAGAGTAAATGCTTGTATGCACATAAATGGGCTCCAATTTTCCCAGCAAAGAAAAAGTACAGTTACAAGTAATATTTCATGAAAGTATAAGTATGGTGTAAGGAACTGCAAATTAAACTTCCCTGTGCCCCAGAGGTGTTAAATGGAAAGGATATGGTGTATTTCTAATTTTTTTTTCAGTCAACAACTTAAAATTTACTCCCTATGTAATGCCGACAGATCCCGGTCGTCGGCGGGTGGGATCGAACCTGGGACCTCTGGTTGCACGAGCCTCTACTGCATAAGTTAAAAACCAACTGGCTGTTAGCTAAGGCTGTAAAACAGACTCATTTTATCTTTCTTTAAGTGCTCTCAGTGCCACTAGCTGGGACAAAACACCACACCCAGAAGGTGTATGGGCTACAATAAATTAGTGGTCTCCAGCTACTGGTATATGTGCATCAATGCTGGCACAGACTTCAGTGTATAATATTCCAGGCTCCCCATTCCTTCTATAGGGCCTACTTCTGCATCTCTTATTTAAGAAAATCTCCCTTTGCAGTCAGTGGGAGTTTTGTACAAACAAGGCCTGCAGGATCAGGTGTGTCATAAACAGATATTTAAGGGTTAATAGAACAGGAGTACTTCATGTCTCTTTTGACTGTAAAGGGTTAACAAGTTCAGTGAGCCTGGCTGTCACCTGACCAGAGGACCAATCAGGGGACAGGATACTTTCAAATCTTGAGGGAGGGAAGTTTGTGTGTGTGCTGTTAGATTTTGGTTGTTGTTCACTCTGGGTTCTGAGAGTGACCAGACGTGCAACCAGGTTTATCTCCAATCTCTTTGATACAGTCTCTTATATGTCCAGAATAGTGAGTACTAGGTAGATAAGGCGAGTTAGGCTTATGTTTGTTTTCTTTATTTGCAAATATGTATTTGGCTGGAAGCAGTTCAAATTTGTATTTTGCTGAAAGGATTTTAATTTGTACTTGTATACTTAGGCTGGGAGCATATTCCCAGTGTCTATAGCTGAAAGACCCTGTAACATATTCCATCTTAAATTTACAAAGATAATTTTTACTGTTTTTTCTTTCTTTAATTAAAAGCTTTTCTTGTTTAAGAACCTGATTGTTTTTTTACTCTGGTGAGACCCCAGGGGACTGGATCTGGATCCACCAGGGAATTGGTGGGGAGAAAAAGGTTATTTTCTCTCTGCGTTAGGATTACTTTCTCTCTCAGGGAGAATCTGGGAGGGGGAGAGAGAAGGAGGGGGGAAGGTGGATTTTTCTCTCTGTTTTAAGATTCTAGGAGTTTGAATCACAGTGATCTTCCAGGGTAACCCAGGGAGGGGAAGCCTGGGAGAGGCACTGGTGGAGAAAGGGTTTACTTTCCTTGTGTTAAGATCCAGAGGGTCTGGGTCTTGGGGGTCCCTGGACAAGGTTTTTGGGGGGACCAGAGTGTACCAGGCACTGGAATTCCTGGTTGGTGGCAGCGCTACAGGTTCTAAGCTGGTACTTGAGCTTAGAGGAATTCATGCTGGTACCCCATCTTTTGGACGCTAAGGTTCAGAGTGGGGAATTATACCATGACAAGGTGCCTAATGTTGAACCTCTGTGCAAGACCCAGTAGAAAGCCTCTGCTCACCTCTCATTCAGTTATGCACACTAACGTGAAACCGGGGAGTGAAGCTGCCTGAACTCCAACTGGAGTAAAAGTTAGCAGTTAAATAGTATGTGACACCACTGATGTCTTAGTCTAGCACAGTTACCCAAAGTGGTTGGGAACATTGCCCACAACAGAAATGCACAAAGAATAAGTTAAACCTAAAAAAGCAAAGTTATAGCCACATCATTCTGACACTACCAAATCTAACCAATACACTAAGAAATTATTGCACTGCAGTGTTTTTATAGTGGTATACTACAGTGAAGGGTTAAATCCACACATTAAAAAGAAAATGTGATAATAGACACTTCCTGGGTTTTGCTTTAAGAAGAAATGGCCCAGTATTTTTTATGATGGAAAAGAACCAGAAAACATTTTCTTTTTGTATGTCCAGAAGAAAATTCAACTTCAAGTCCTTAGAGGTGGGTACTTTGTTCTTTATTGCGTTTTTTGCCCTTCTGTGCAGTGTCCTTGTCCAGTACAAGAACATAGTAGACAGCTGCAATTACAAGACAGAGCCACTAGGTGGTAACACAGTATAACTATTCACATCAGACTTTTGAAAATATGAACAGATTAGAAAATAATTATGCTGCTGTTGCTAATGCCTAGTTACAAAGAATCACAAAGTAAAAGGAGAAAATGTTCAAACCTGGGTGCCCCAAAGGCAGAACTTTCAGACTTTGAAGCTTCCTCTATAAGAGGAATAATAATTTTCTCCATTGAGTCCGTTAGAAGAGAAAACGTGGGCTCTACTATGAAATCAATGAAACCTGAAAAGCAGAATGAGATGAATTCAGGTTGTACATTTTTATGGGTCTCAAAGCCAACGACTAGTCTCTGTCTTTATTCTGGCTCCAACTTCAGAAACCAGATTAGCAAAACACGAAAGAGAAATGTCACCCAATGACATCCATAATGTCTGATCAAGTTGGAAAAAATTGGACTTCAAGGTTTTAATATCAGGATAATATTCTGAATACAAATGCAATCCAGATTCAATATACTTGAGATCTTTTTTTCTCTCTCAGTGTAATTTCTATAGTAGTTATTCTGCTGAGGAAACAAAAAAACACCTGGAGAGGTACAGAAGTAACTAAATGCTAATATTTACAGTTTTTCACTCCTGTCTCCACTGAACCCTGTGCATTTCACAATAAGCTTTCCATTGGAGACTGCAATTAATTACTGAATAAAAGGGAAGCCATGACAGAACCAGTGGGCAAGAAGTCAGTCTACCAATGTTACCATTCAGAGCCTTATGCCAATGAGTCAATATTCCAAATTGCTGTTTATTATTCTGTGGAAGTAAAGTGTTATTTCACAGTGTGTAGGAGTGTTCTGTCAAATCAGTGAAGAGAATAAGTAATATCCCTGGGAGACAGCATTCATCCCACAGCTCTAAGATGTCAGCACTGAACAATGTATTTTACATTTTAAAGTGCTCATCAAGGTAGAGAATGACATAACTAGAGAGAATAGGCATTATCCTCTGCTGAGCACTTAGCAAACAAAATGTAGGTAGAACATGAGATTTGCTACGGATTTCAGGCTCTCTTCACACTCTAACTCAGCACAAAGGTGAGCAACAGGTATAAGCTCAAGTACGTTGTCACTTGAGTCTGGCTGGAAATGGAATGGGAGACGTATTACATTACAAGATAATACTGGAGGATACTGTTCAGTTCAAGGATATGACATCTTAACATATAGGATCTCCCAGTCCCAGGATTATTTGGGGGGGATGTGTTGACATCTGTGAAAGGCACTTTTCAAGGCACGCTTTCCTCAGCAAACTTTTAGAGTTCATACCTGTTATTGGCCCCATAAAACTTTAAAATAGGGATGCAAATAATTACTTTACAGATGATGGGGGAAGGCAAGGGCCTGCATTTCACCTTTGAAAAAATTAGGCCCTAATTTGCTATCCCAAGGCTACACATTAAGGCTCTTTACTTTGAATGTAAGCTCCTCACGGAAGATACTATCTTTTCTTTAGGTGTTTATACAATGAGATCATGATCTTTCATTGGGGCCCTTAAGTGGTACTGAAATACAAATGATTAATATCTAATCAGAATAGGTCCTAACCAGGCAAACACCTACAGTAACTCCTCAGTTAACATCCTAATTATGTTATTGAAAAATGCAAATTGAAGCAAAACAATGTTAAGCAACTCCAATTTCCCCACAAGAATAAATGTAAATAGGGGAGCTTAGGTTCCAGGGAAAATTTTTTCCCCGGACAAAAGACATTATATACATTGTATAAGTTTTAAATAATTTTAAGCAAACAATTTAATATTGCACTCACCAGTGATGATTGCAAAGCTTGGTTGAGGGAGGGGGGTAGCAGGGTTGGGGTGGTGGGGGCTTGCCCCGCTCCGCCCACCACACGTTCCAGCCGGGGAATGGTGTTGGGGCATCAGGGCTTGCCTGCTCCCCGGCTGGAATGCTGGGTAGGTGGAGCGGGCAAGCCCAGGCACCTCGACCCCGCTCCCTGGCAGGAGGGGGTGCGGGGAGTCAAACAACGTTATAAGGGAACATTGCAGGACTCTAAAGGAGTATGTTCTCTGATAGGTCAGCGCCCTAATAATGAAAAAACATTAACTGGGAGGATGTTAAGTGATGAGTTACTGTACTTGAGTGGTCCAATTGAATTCACTGGGGCCACTCACGTTCATATATAAATGTTTTCAGGATCAGAGGCCCAATCAGCAGCAGAGTTGGTATTAGAAGCCAGGAGTTTTATTAACTTCCAGTTATTAATCCACAATACCACACTGCCTTAGAAATTGGCATTTGGGGGGTGGAACCTAGTCTGGTTCTTTCTAAGAAGAGAAAAGAATATTTAATAGGTGTGTCATGCTTCTCTATGTAAAATTTAAAAATAAATTCTGATTCTTATTGGTTAATAATATGGACTAGGTTCTTTACATGACTTTTCAGATGAACAATTTAAAAGGGCTGAGATTATAAGACTTTAAAAGTCATTGAATGGGGGAACATAAATAATAATATATCCATTTTACAGTTGGATTATGTGAGACCGGAAATCACTTGCCTACGGTCACACAGTGAGTCACCAGCAGTGCTGGAGATAGATGCCAGGAGCTTGTTTGAAGGGCCTTTTGAAAACAGTGAGTTACTTATATCCAGCCAGCTTGACTCTATGGATATATCTATGCTGTGAAAGGGATGGTCTCAGAATCTGGCCTGAGCCTGAATGTCTACACTGCAATTTTATAGCCCTGCGAGCCCAAGTCAGCTGACCCAGGCCAGCCACAAGGTATGTCTGCACTGCAATAAGATATTTGTGACTTTGAGTAGGTGACAACTTCTCCATTCTTTGCTTTACCAAGTTCTAAAATGTCTATAGTAATATCTGGACCCCAAGAGTGCAGATTTCAAGTACCCTGATCTAACCACCAAACATACTGTCCCATATGCTTCATATGCCATGCTGAAAGAGCTTACTGTCCCTTTTGACGACAGCACTTCACTAGTGTAATAAGCTCTGATTTCTGTGAGTAAATGTGTAGGAAGAAATGTGCCATTTATAGTAGTATCTACAGCTTTTTGAAAACATTGTGTGCAGTGTGCGAATGGAGGATGACAACACTACATGCTCCTACATTTATGAGAAAAAGAAAACAGCACTGATCATTACCTATTTGGGACTGAGCCACCATGGTAGATTTGCGGTCACAGAGGGGGGAAAATGGTAGACCTAAAGCAGCCTCCTTGTCTCCCTGGAAAAAGCAATGTTTCATATTATAAGAATACATATACAATGGAGAAAGCCTGAACACTGCTCTCTGACCAATTACTTATACAATTTACTTCTTTTCCTAAATTAAAACAAGCTGTGGGTAAAATAAATCTAATATTGTTTTTTAAATGAAAAAGAGAGAAGAAAAGGAAAAGTCAACATTATAACTTAATTTTAACAATTTGCATTGAAAAGAATATACTGAAAGCAAAGATCTCGTCAAGACTAAAGCATCTGCCACTGTGATTTAGTATATGTCAGGGAAGGAAAATAAAAAGCATGTTTTATAAGGAGACCTTCTGCAGCCTCACAGCTTGGACTTGGAGCACCCAGACATCATTCAACTTAACTTCTCTTGAAGAGACAGTCCAGGAGAGAAGGGGAAGCCGACCATTCTGATATTTTCCCAGTTATATAACTGCATTTTAGAATGCTGGGGGCTCCACATTTGCCTGGAAATTCATTGATAAATTTGTAATTGTAGCATTAAGTCCATTTGCAGGTGCATTTAAAATATACACCTTTGATATTCTTATCATTTAGCACTGAACAATAATAAGGAGCGGATGTAAGAAAAGCACAGAAAAATAATTTCAATACAACTGCTTAAAAACAGCCTCAGAGATAGAAGAATGTGCTTCAGATAGAAATGGAGGGTTTCACCACTTCTTCCCTTAAAGTCCAATTGAATTCCATAACCTAAGTGAAGCTGTGGATAGATATCTAGAGCTGGAAGAAGAGAGCAGAGAGAAAATATATATGTAAAAAAAAATCTATCGGTGGCGCAGACAGAAAGAAAAGAGACAGAGGACCAAATTATAGCTGACCTTGTGTTTTATGCCTGAAATAGGTAGAGTGCTCAGGGACCCCTTTCCTCACCCTGCCCATATAGAAGGTACCCATAATTTGATTATAGGGAACAGAAGAGAGCAGGAGCAGGTAGTATTACCAAAAGGAGCTAATGGTCCCCAGAAGTGAACCACATGAATATAAAGGAAGGCGCTCCACTGATTTCAACTAGCTGAGGATTTGGTTCAATGGGCTTCTACTGCACTAAAGGCTTTACTAAAAAAAAACAAAACTGAGCTAACCAACCATGGCTTAAGATGCCTCCAGAACTCCTCATTGGAATTGTGGCCTAATTATCTAACATCAGGAACATTTTATTACTTACATTAACATTGGTTTTTTTGACAGGGATAAAGTAACATTACATTTGAGAACTCAAAAGTCAGGAAATTCCATGCAAGAGTAAAAATCACAGAACTAAAAATCTAAAAACTTAACTACCTCGAGTTTATGCCTTAAATACTTCTTTACTGCATTATGTATTTTTGACATTTCATACAATATATAATAAAAACTGTAATTTCTTAAACAATTTTTATATTGTAAATTGCAGTACATGACACAGTCTTAAGATTTGACATGATCTTTAATTCTCATGAGATATTAAAGTTAAGCAAGTTAAGTTTGAAGAAAATCAATTAAATGACTTAAAAATTATTATTTGAAAGTTGAAATTTTATTTGTTTGTCTTTAAATAAACTCAAACCCAGACCAGAATGCTGTCAGGGCTGGGTGGTTGTTTGAGGGACCTGAGCTGTATGTTTCTTTATCATTATGCATTTGAAATGGGTGGGTGTGGTTTGTGTTTGTTTGGTTTTTTTAAGTGAAAACAATTTTTTTATGATAATGTTCTAAGGCTTTGCCCTTGAAATTATTACGGATATGTATTTTAAATCTTAGTGCCAGTTGAATAAAGTTTTCTAAGATAATGTCCATTTTCCATCTGTGCCCACTTTTAAAACTGCATATTAAAAACTTCTATGTTCTCAGAAACTCTTAGTTTCTGCTGCTTTTGTCTGCATTGCAGTGTAAGCAGGTAAATTACATTTTTTAAAAATTTAAGTTCCAAAGCCTTGAAATGTCTTTATCATACTTGGGTCTTCTGACATGAACAGTGTTTTACTATTTGGAATTTAATCTTTTTGACTGACCAATGTAGTACAGAATGCAATAAACACACAATAAATAAATTTCCAATTCCTTGGCAGTCCTAAGGTATCATCATCATCACATATTTTATAAGACAGATTGGTTAACAGACATCAAGTTGGATGTCAGAGCTCAAGCTCTTCATATTATATTTCAAGTACTGCTTTTATTACATCCATTTAATTTATCAAACCAGTTTGAGTTAAACAAAGTATTAAGCCTTCATGTGAAACTCAAACTGAATCTTGTTCAGAAATTGTAAGTTTAAGTTTTATTTTATTACTTATATTTTTTATGGCTTTGCACTTTCTGGCTTTGGCTGAGACCAGAAACAGACAAACCAAACTAGTGTGAAATAGCTATTATCATCTAATTCCCAATCTGGATGGAAAAAGGAAATGAAATTCCAGCACATTTTCTACTTTCCATGGGCTCTGAGTTCAGCTAAATGTTATAACCCAATCCTGCAGTTCTTATACAGGCACAGAAGTCAGGGCTGCCCAGTGGGGGTGGGTGGGGGCAAGTGGGGCCCCCACAAGAATATAGTTTTCTATAGTATTGCAACTTTTTTTATGGATGAGGCCCCCAAAATTGCTTTGCCCCAGGATCTCTGAATTCTCTGGGCAGCCCTGACTGAAGTCGCCGGGTGGGAGTTTTGGCTGTATACAGACTATAAGACTAGACACTCTCCCCTTGACTGTGCTTGTCTGCAACATATTTTAGAAGCTTTGGAGATTCATCTCTCACTAACATTAACCAGAACTGTTCATATTAGAGATATGTGCAGCTTATATCCTGTCTCAGCTGAGTGCATATTATCCCAGTTTCTGTTGTGTACATTTGAAATGAAGGTGCTATGAGAGAGTTTCATATTTTTATAATTATGAAATGCATATGTGTATTTCAGTGACAAAAAATAGTGAAAGGATAAAGTAGTAACTAAAGTGTTAACCGATCCTGCCTACTCAACGACCAAGGCAGAACAGAACTATATATTGTTAATGTGACAGCCCTGGCCTGAACATATTGCCTCACTGTTCCATGGAGTCTATGTATCCTGCCTCCCTATGTCTAAAACCCTTCTACAGTTGTTCATTTCTGACCTCTTCTGACAATATTCATCTGGGTTGATGGTTCTCCCCTTTTCCTCCAGCATTCTATATCACCATCATTTCTATTTACGGTAAGAGGCACCGACTGGTAACTCCCGACTTCAAGTCCAGATGTTGAACTTAATTAATGATCTGCTGCTGCTCAACATTTCTACAGGACTGGGTTTATTCATTATTTAGATTAAGGCACCAGTTCTCCACTTTCTCCAAAGGCAAATCAAAGAATCGATAAGGTCCTGAAGTTTACTGTTCAAAATCAGTAGTAAGCATCTTTAGGAACTGAGAGAGAACTCTCGAGAGCAGATGGTGTAAATTACTGACTCATTCATTGCCCTGACCCCTTCCAGGTTAATGTATGACTACTCCTGTTTGAAAGCCACAAAATACAACATAGCAAAAGGACGATCTAGATGAGCCAGGCAGCCAATATCTATCTTTCCTTATGTGCCTTGTCAAATATGTAATCACTGAAGGTGCTATGATATTATCTAAATTAGGTTTTGATCAGCTTTTTTTATAGCTCTTTTTGTGATAACATTGCTGCTTCTCTCTGCGCCGCTAGGTCCAATTTTAATTTAATCGTTGTTTTAAAACTTTGTCCAGGGCCCAGACTCATAGGGATGCATGTTATATCCCAAATACAGGGAAATAGTTGCTTTAGTTACTTTGCTGATTCAGGAAGACACTGAAGTATCTATATGTTCAACTTTCTTTTCCTTTTGTAAGGCTATATTTTAATTTAAAATAATTATGGTGCTCTAAAATGAACTATTCAAATGCTGTACAGAACAGTGGGGAAATGCCTCTTATCCCTCTGGTGATCATCTCATGCCCACCCCACCAAAAGCTGCCCATTTAAAAGCAAATTAATTTCAATGTTAATCTCTTCCTAAGAAGTGTCTAGAATATTCTACCAAGTGCTACTTCTCCCATAATACTTTAATACTGAAGGCATAGCCTAGTTGCATAGACTAAAATTGAGCATTAGGAAAACATGGAAGACAGCAAAATGCATTTTTCTAAAGTGTCCCTACTATTAAATTACCTATTTCTCCCATTCCGCTATTGCTTCTTTTGTTACCATTTTAACGGCCCATATCAAAATGATGCTCAATATTGAGATAAATAAAAAGGTGGGGTTAGAATATATTTTTCTCTTATTTCAAGCAATTTCCAAATCCTGAACACAACAGAAAGCAAAAATCACTCACTCATAGTTAATTGGTAAAGTGATCACAGGTGGTCTTTTTATCGAGACAAACCCAGTGTTTCACATGATGTCCTAGGATCCTAGACAATTCTTGCAAGACACCTGAAATGTCCTGTTTTTTTCATTTCATCACTTGAAATGTTTGCTTTCCCCTAACTACACAATGTTTGCTCAGTGGTATTGCTAGACAGTAGAATTTTCTCTGTGTTTACAAGCAACAAGTGTTTGGAGTGACTAGAAAGGTGAAAACAAAGTAAACATTATCAAATCCCTTCATCTTTACTTAAAATGAGCATTAATTGCACTTGCTCAGTGATTCAAGATAAACTCATTGTTTGTTACTAGAAAAAATTCTCCATTCTGTGAAATAAACACATGTTGCTATTGAATCAGAAGCTGGCAACAGTACAACACCACACATTTTTTTTAAATTGCATTTTTGTCTTTTGTACGACTATTTCACCACCACAAAAAAATACTGTCACGTTGCTGAGTCACTGTGTTTGATTCCAATATTATGGCCACATTATCAATAGAAAGACTCCCATTGACATGAGTGGTCTCCAGATCAGGCCCACATAGGGCAAGAAAGGAAAAATCCACCATCCCTATGTGGGATATGCACAGCACTAGCTCACAAGAAGGGGAAAAGAGAAGACTTATGTAATATGATATGGATACAACATTCATCTGCCTTCTTTGCTGAACACACATCCTTCACATATCCAGGTACTCCCTCCTACCCAATGCCTCTTTTTAGTTCAGAGTGTATACAGATCTCTGTCTAAAGAATGAAATCAGCTTGACAAATTATAATACCGTTAGAGAAGAAAAAAGCTAATGCTTTGGAGCCTGCTATCAGCCGAAATTGATATTAACCAACATCCTATTCATCTTACTCACATGAGTAGTTGTACTGAAGACAGTGGGACTACTTCTGAGAGTAAGGCAAGCATGATTCTGATCACTCTACTAAATTATAACTGACAGTATTCTCGCAGGTGGAATTACAAAATATCTAACAGTGTAACTAATACTTTAACTATGTTAACAGATTTTGAAAATGGCACCTGTCGAAAAAATTCTTCCATCAGTGCCGTTGTCCACCGGTAGTGCAGTTCCCAAGATTTTGCTGGATGGCTTATGTCTGCTGCATGTAGAATCAAAGACATTGCTTTGGCTTTGTCTATCCTGTTAAGTCAAGGACATGCTCCAATTATCTCAGAACAAAAGCAACTATTTAAAGTATTTTCTTGTGCATTAACTCGTTTAAAACTTCTAAAGAACAGAATGGAAAATAACCTACCCCTCTGTTTGCTGCAGAGTATGTCGCATTGTTTTAATTTGCTGGAAATGTCCTGACATATCTGTTGACAAGACCATCTCAATGACCAGGCTACGCAGTTCCCTAAAAGCAATCAAAAGCAAAGTTACTAATTACAATTCATTTATTCTGTTTACGGAACGTTTGCTTGAGAAGCACTGGTTAATTCATATCTTTCTAAACAAAAATGAACACTTTTTTAATTAAAAAAAGCACTTCAAGACATGATTAACAACTGGAACCTCAAGTCCCTAAAGGGATTCTGTGGCAGCAGCATACTTCACAAAATCGGCTCTGCAATTATTATTTTAGAGTCATGCTGGTTTGTGATTCCTCTTTTCTAGTGCACAAACTATAATTAAGTGCAATCCTGGCTATAACTCTTTTGCTTATTTTACTCCAGTACTAGGATCATCACATTCAGAAAGAGGGGAGACCAATTAGACCATTGGGTCCACTACAACAGCAGGAGGATATAAGCTTCCAACTTAGTGTACAGCAGATACAACGCTATTATTAGCTAGAAGGTTCAGGAGCCATTTAGGAGATGAAGAAGTGTCAAGTCTGAAATGTTAGGAATTCAGGCTATTTAAAGTTCCTCTTTATTCTTTTCCACTTTTTCAAGTTTGGTCAGAACAGCACCTGTGTCCAATACCCCATGAGCTTAACACTATGGACCATTACAAACTGGCATAAGTTAGAACAGCTCTAAATTTTATCTACAGCTTGTACCTATTTCTTTCAAGGACAAAGGTTTGTCTGCCAACCTTCTATTCAATAAACACACAAACATATGCATATATAGTATAAATCATTAACTCCCATCACTAGCAATTGCTGATTTGGTAACAAGTGCTTCTTCACTCACTGACTCTTAACTGACATGCTGTATACATATCCCATTAGGGTGAAAGGGAGCAGCAGGTAGGTGGAAGGATGTAGGGTAGAATACATAACCTGAAATGTGTGTTTATGAAGCATGCAACCTTATGCATTCTTCTGTGATCTTAACATTCTTTCTTCTGTAGTACTGAGACCTTGGACTCTACTGCTAACCACTGATAATGCAGCTTATGAAGGTCCCAGTATCAGACCTTTCTGTGAGAACTCACTGTTGAAAAACAGCAGCATCAATTAGATCAAGGACATGTTGGAGATGGTGTGACACTACACCCCATATTTATCATGGGGGTACAATTATGATATGATTATGATGTAAATCAGTGGAAAATTATGATTTGCTGAATATGATTCTCCTATTTGTATGCATGTATCCTTTTTGGATCTGAAGTTATGAATATTGACTATGTATCTGAGTTTCAAATGTGTTTACACCTGGGTGACACTCATTAGGCAAAATGCTTTCTGCCTAGACAGCTGGTGGGAAGGGCCTGCTCAGGGTAATGGGCCATTAGGAAAAACAATAGGCCTTAGGACAGGGGTTCCCAAATTTGGTTTGCGGCTTATTCAGGGTAAGCCCCTGGCGCACTGCAAGATGCTTTGTTTACCTGACCATCCACAGGTACGGCCGCTAGTAGCTCCCGGTGGCTGCAGTGTGCCGTTCCCAGCCAATGGGAGCTGTGGGAAGTGGTGCGGGTGGGGCCACTGCTTCCTGCAGATCTCATTGGCCGGGAATAGCGAAACGCAGAGACTGGAAGCTGCGAGTGGCTGTATCAGTGGACGCTCAGGTAAACAAAGTGTCTCGCAGCCCACCAGGGGCTTACCCTGAACAAGCCACAAACCAAGTTTGGGAACCCCTGCCTTAGGAGAAGCTTATCTCCCACCTGGTGAACCTTCCTGAGATTGCTCCAGACAGACTGTAAATAATGGCTGCTATGGCTTGGCAGGGCATGCAAGGGAATGAGACCAGACCACATGACACTATAAGACACTGATCTCCATTTTGGGTGCCTGTATTTTTCCACAAACTGGGCTGGAACTGTTTTTTGGAACAAAGGGTTCCCGCAATAGGCAGGGAGTGACATCATCTGTTGTACTTCAGTCCCCCACAACTCAACACCTGGAGAAGCTCCGAAAGAAAAGGACTTGGAACGGGGTGGGGATCCCAAGTTGTAAAGCAAATGTAGCTTGTGCCTTGAGAATCTGCAAGCCTGCTTGTATCATCAGTCAGGGTGAGAGATTGCTAATTCATATCCAGTCTTTCTAGTATTTTAGTCTTAGTTTGCGGTTTTGTTTATATACTAGGTAATCTGCTTTGATTTGTTTGCTATCACTTATAATCACTTAAAATCTGTCTTTCTGTAGTTAAACTTTTGTTTTAATCTAAACCAGTGTTCCTTTGAACTGAAGTGTCCGGGGAAAATCTCAACTTGGTTTAACACGAGTGTACTGTGTACATTCCTCTTCACATTGAGGGAGAGGAGAACTGAGTAATAAATTTGTACTGGTTGGGGTTTTGACCAGAACAGGATGGTACAGTTCTGGGGTCCTAGGCAGGGAAGCTGGGGGTTATCTTGGCTGTAGCCTCTCTATTGTTGGTTCATGCAGCAGCTGGCCAAAGCCTGCACGCAACTGCAGCTGGGTGTGTCCCTGCCTGTGTGAATGCTGATGGGAGTGTAGGACCGGAAGCAGTTTATTGACTGTTACAGTAGCACAGTCGGGAGGGCTCTCAGTTACTACAGAGAATTCTTTCCCAGGTGTCTGCCTGGTGGGTCTTTCCCACATGCTCAGGGTCTAATTCATCGCCAGGTGTGTGGTTGGGAAGAAATTTTCCCCAGGTCAGATTGGCAGAGACCCCGGTGGGTTGGATTTTTTTTACCTTCCTCTGAAGCATGGGGCACAGGTTACTTGCAGGTTTCAACTAGTGTAAATGGTGGATTCTCTGTATCTTGAAGTCTTTAAACCATGAGTTGAGGACTTCAGTAACTCAGCCGGCAGTTAGGAGTCTATTACAGGAGTGAGTAGGTGAGGTTCTGTGACCTGCAATGTGGAGGAGGTCAGACTAGATGATGATAGTCCCTTGTGACATTAAAGTTTGAGTCTGTGAATAAAATGTGGTATTCAGGGGGTTCTACAACAAACCTTGTTAAATATTAATGTGAAATTCTATGTTTATGTTTTTAAGATATGAGTTAATTACAATTCTGTTTGGAGGAGATGTGATGGTTTATTATAAGTTTTGAGACTGAACTCCCTCAACAGTAGGTTTAAGCTGGTGTCACTCATTAATTTCAATGGATTTACTACTGATTTGCACTGGTATAACTGAGTGGAGATTCAGGCCTCCCTTTGCTATTCAAATAATGATGTGCAACCATGGCAACCTTGCCTGACCTCTGATATGACACTAATTAACTTGCATCCCAACTGCTCCTCCTGCACATTGCTTTGAACTTCAAATGAAACAAGACAGTTTTTGTAAGAAACAGGCAGAAGTTGCATGGAAACTGAGAGGTTTATATTAGTTACACTCTGCTGTTTTGGGAGAAAACAGGAAAGAAAAAAAACCTAACACAAACCTGAAACAAACTTCTACTCCCTCTTTCTACAGATTTTTCTTTCCTTTGAACTTGTAATTCTTGAGCTCACTTTTAAGAGTAATCCCTCTCTCAGCACAAGGCCCTGTCCCCTGCTCCTCCTCTTCCCCTCAAGGGTTGTCCCTGGACAGACTGGAAGCCTGAGCTAGGCTGTGGTAAGAGCTGCCCAGGGTGTTTGGACCACTGTGGGGAGCCCTAGACCCTTCCTCTGCCTTTGGTGGCACATCCAAGAAGGTGGGGATACAGGCTGGAGGTTGCTCTCGGGCACCCTAGCCCCCTGCACAAGGCAGGTGGAAGGACCTGGGTGGTTCTTATCACAGCCTGACTCTGGCTTCCAGCCAGGCCAGGGGGCGAGGCCTCATGGGGAAAAGGAGGACCAGGGGGTGGGGGATTGAGGGAAGAGGAGGGGCAAGGGGTCAGGCCATGGAGGGGGGTGGGGTTCCTGCATGTGTCCCACATTTGCTTTTTGAAAAAGTGGTCGCCCTATCCGACACCCAAAGGTTGCAGGACAAGATGCCTACCACCACTACTGCCAAAGACCACAGGGCACCCATCTGCCAGCACTGCTGCTGCTGTGTGAGCCACTTAGAAGAGTACCCCTATACTGCTGGGGAGGTGGAAGCACGGCGAATCAAAGGATAATGGCTGGTGTGGAAAGGGAGACCAAATTCTGCTCACAATAATACCAGCACAGTCCAATTGTCTTCAGAGGAGTTGCATGATGTGAGAGCACAATTTAGCCCACCATGTACATTAAGCTGCAGTACTGGCCCAGACAGAAGCCTCTCTGTGTAACACCTTCTTATTTGCATGTATTCATTTATTTCCTCTTTGAAAGGAGGGTAAAAGGATTGCTGGATTTTTGGGGGAGGGGAGGTAGGTAAGGGAGAAGAGTATGGAAAGGAGGATTTTGTGTGTGTCGAGGGGGTGGGTGAGGTTTGGTTGAGGGAAAGCGTGAGGAATGACTAATACTACTTGGGGAATGTCACATGTATTAACCTTGACAAAGCCCTTGTTACAACGTTGGCAGCATTTCACTGATTCAGACCCAAACCTTGTGTTTTAAACTTAATTGAGCCCGACAGTTTATTAGCACATTCTCCCTGATGTTAACAGGTAGAAAAAAATGGTAACGCAAAAAAAAAAAAACTCAATCACTTTTCTTTATCTTGATGAAATAATTAGCAAAGCCATAGTTTAACCAGGCATGGGCATTAAAAAAATAATCAGTACAAGTGAAGAAAACAGGTCTGACAGTATTTAAGAAATGAATCAGACACGACGTGTTTTGAAAAAGTTGAACAAATTAACATTTCAATTTACTGCCAATTTGCTTTATTGTAAGCTTCAAAGCTATTTTAATGGCATGAATTTGAATAAAGAGAATCAAAAAAGTTCATTCTATTAATAATTTAAAAAACCTGAAGTGCTTCTTTCAAGTGGCTAAACGGATTTTCCACTGTGCTACTGAACCACTGCAAATAATAACAGGGAAACAAGAATATTTTTGAACTTACAAAATGAATACCAGGTGATAATTTTCCAATCTGACCCTCATAATTAGGTCAACCAGTTCCACAAACTGCATGGGTATTCAAATCAGTACTTAGGCATGCACAGATATTAGAGATATTAAATGCTGATTTATGTGACCAAATAGAGAATTGGGTGCCCTACTTTAGCTCAGGTAAGTAAATCCTTTTATTCCATGTCTGAATATCAGTGATGTCATAGCAGAATTTTCAGAAGTCTTCACAATTAATGATACCTACCTACATGTAATAATTGGGCTTCCTGCCTCCATTAAATACATATCTTATACTCTCATTAAAGGGGCCAAATTTCTGCCCCCTATGGCTGCCATGCAACCTCGCTGGCTTCACATGGGTTGGATGAGTACAACAGAGAGCAGAATCTGGACTCTGTGTAACCATTCCATATAAAGAAATTCTGATACAAATATCTATACTAAAACATCACTAAAATAAATGGGAAATACAGAAAAGGTCACAATAAAAGATATTTCAAAAGCCAGTGCAAGCACAATTGGAGAGTAGTTGAACAACTTCTGAAAGAGCATACTAAATTACCATGAAAGCAAAGAGAAATGTAAGAGAAAGAGACAGAGTGCCACTGAGAGAGCATAAAGGAGCCACATTGTGTACAGTCCAGCATAAAAAAGAAGGAAAGTTAGTATGAAGATTGATCAGTCTTGGTAGAAAAGACTATTTTAGAAATACATGTATATGCTACAAAAACTACACTATTACAGTCCAGATCCTGAGACTTGCTCTGCTCCAGTCTCCCAGTGCAAAGCAGCATGGAGCTGACAGATCTGGGAACTGGAGGCTTCTCCCAGCACTGGAAAATCTTCTGCTGTCATAGTGTAGAACTGATAAATGAAATTGTTTTTAATTGTTCACTTTATTAATGTAACTTCTGTTCACCATTCACTACACTTGCCTATACTGTAACTTCTGTTCCATATTGTAATTCAAACCCCATTTTAAAACACTCACTCCATTTTGTAAAAGCTTCCTCCAACCTTCATTTTTGCAAACCCTGCTGTAATCTTAGTTTAGTTTAGATGTGTGAATGAGGTATGTGTGGATGACGGAATCAACCTCCAGCCCCAGCCTGTCCTGATGAGATAAAGTTCAAATACCAATGGCTGAAGACCTAGACAACAGCCCTAAACAAAGTAAGAAGCATCCACCCTAAAAAGAAAAGGACAACAGAACAACAGAAGGAAGATCAAAGCCAGGTTCAAGGCTGAAAGTCACGCCTGCAATTGATGGGTGATCAATCTAAACCCAGAGGCAGCGTGACACAGCAAGACCTATAGACTTTGAATCCAAACTAAAAGCCTATAAAAAAGAAGGGTGAGATGAGAGACTCTGCTGCCAACATGGAAGAACATCAGTGCCTGCCCAACAGAGATCCAGCTTGTCCTTGTGCCTGGCTTTCCTGGCCAGTTAGCCGCCACAAGCTACGAACCCAAGCTACAAAATCAAGCTATGAACTTAAGCTATCTTCAGGACTGGTAACTATGCAGCAGCTGCAGAACATCTGATGGATGTGTGTGTGAATGTGTGTGTGTGTGTGTGTGTGAATATGTGTGTGTGTGTGTGTGTATAGGTATTAGGTATAATGTGTGTGTATAAGAATTAAGATATTAGTTATTAGTCATAAATCAAATTGTTATCATAATAAATGTGGCATCTTTGCCTTGTCCCCTTTAATAAGATCCTGCTGGTTTTTACTGGTCTAATATAATTGGTGTAACAATAGGGATTCCTATTCTATTCCTATCTCCCCTCCCACAGCCACCTGAGGAAGGAGTGGCTGGAATGCACTGGGTCCTGTTGATCCCAGGCTGCTAGTGTGGCCTCTGGGGGCAGCTGGGTGTAAATTCAGTCAGTGCCCAAATTGCACTGATTTATGTTGGGGACTAGTCCTTGGTGATCCCAAGTTCAGGGAAGCCCAGAGATGTCTTTGCCCCAGTCATTTACTGACTGTAGCTCGGCTGGACCAGATTCTAGTCCTATATATCTTAAGGCACTTCGATAACATGTTAATGAGTGTGACAAACATCTAGCTAGGATAAAATATCTAGGGGAAAAAATAAAGAGAAAAAGTTAAACTACTGACGTCACACCTCCACATAAGCGGCATAAAGATTCAGAATCTTTCACTCTCTAAGTGACACAGACTGCTAGGGATTGAAAGGTATCAGCATCTGAAAGTTGTTTGCTGGCTCTTCTAGGATCCCAAAACACTATCACTTTCTTCGTATGTTCAGTGGCAGTCTAAGCAGAGGGATCACAGAGACAGAACTATCCTTTCAATCCTCAGAAGGTAGAAGCCTCCAGAACTATGTTAAGTCATATGGATAGAGGCAGTGTGGGTAAGAGAATACTCTCATAGTGCAAATCTAAAATCAGCTTTCAGAGCTATTGATCTTTGTCCAGAACTAAATTCATTTAAAAAATTTAAGGACAATGAATGAGAGTAAGCGTGCTCTGAAAGAAAAAAATAAAGTCAAAAACATGTAGCAGTCTGCTTCAATCATAGAGATGAAAAAAATATTTTATGTATGAGGTGTGCTGCAACAATTAAGGGTAATTAATGGATTAAAAATCAATAGGTTTTAACTCCCTGTATTGTTAAATATTAACACCTTGATTGTCTGTAAGCCAGTTTTACACATTCCATCTCTGAATTCAGCTACATGCAACTGAACTGTCTAACGATGGTCTGATTCCAAAGAGGAAATAAATTAATACACGCAAACAAGAAGGTGTTACAGAAAGAGGCTTCTGTCTGGGCCAAGTACTGCAGCTTTATGTACATGATGGGCCAAATTTTTAACTCCTCCGAAGACAATTGGATTGTGCAGGTATTATTGTGAGCAGAATTTGGCACTCTGTCTTTAGGGACACCATTCCTGGAAGCAATGTTCTCCAGATACAGCACACCTGCCAGTAACACTGCAATACAGCTATTGGTTAGATATTTTAGGCGTACTTGAATGATAACAGCTCTACCAATAGTAACACAGGAAGGCTTGTGATTTGAATTCTCTGCATGCACTGTTGTACACCATAGCAACTTTCTTAATAATGGAAGATCTCAAGGCAGTCCTGACAATTATCATTTATGATATTGTGGCTCGAGTTATTGTGAAATGTCAGTTATGATTCTGACCATCTTTTTTAATGCCCATTTAAGTTCCAATGCTCTTACATGCTTCCATTTCCAAGGCTTCTTCAGTTTCAGCTAGAGCTCAAAGGGCATGTCTACACTTCAGGCTGGCGGTATGATTCTCAGCTTGAGAAGATATACTTGCTCTAGCTCTTATTGAGCTAGTGTGCTAAAAATAGAACATAGCCATGAAAGTGGGATGGATTAGTTGCCTTTAGTTCATGCTTAGGGTCTTGGACTGGTATGTACACGGGGTGGCTAGCCCATCGTGCTGCCAGGACTACATTCGATTTTAGTGCACTAGCTCAAAGAGAGTTAGAATGAATATGAGTACACAATTCAAAGTGTACACATATCCAAAATGAGGTGCAAAGGAGAAGACCTACCCTTTCTATTTATTGGAATCATCCTTAATGTCCCAATAGATCTTACCTCCAGTCATCTTTGGTTAAATTTGCCAGAATGTTCATTTCATCCTCTTGCATAAGTCTGTAAGCAGCACTCACATGATGATTTTCAAGAACAGAACGATCATTGTACAAAATTGCAACATCTGACCTAGGTATAAAAGAAGTATGATTAGCAACAGGACACTGATGTTAGCATAATAGAGAGAAAGGGGCTCTGTTGCCATTAAAGGGTCTGTTGAGTTAGTTTGACATGACATTTATTTCGTCCTAGAAGATAAAGATCTGAAAAGAAAATCTCACAGATAATTCCTCATAATAAAAAAAAAGGTGCAACTATGCTGGTAATTGAACTTACTTGCCATATTAGCTACTGTAAAGGGCAAGAACCAGATTTTGAATATATCGTTTTCTCTTTATAATATGTAATTAATACATCAGAGATTAATTTGAGGAATTAAGAGAAAAATAATATCCTCAAACAATATTACTCCTTCTTCTACCTGTCTCACAAGCATTTGGACCAGGTACATCCAGTGGTATCAAAGGGGCCTTTTTTCATGTTTGTACCCATTACATTGGTTAGCAATAAAACAGCTAATTCATGAGGTATACAGGATAAGGGTCCAACCCTATAGTACTTACACAATGAAAACTTTCATTGAATTTAAAGGCAGTTTTGCCTGAGTCCTAAGGAAAGACTACAAAATCAGGCTTGCTTTGACAAAAAAAAATTATAATAAAACTTATATGATATTATATGTGGGGCAGAGAGTGAGACCTGTACTTCAAGTTGTCTGACAGTTCCCATTATAAAACCTTGTTTTCAATTGCTTATAACTTTCTCAAATTTCAACCATTTGGGCTAAATCCATGCTAGATATCTACCTCAGGCTGACTTTATTTTAGAATGAGGAGTTAGAAAGAGGTGGATGGAATTTCAGCACAAATGGTTCAGGTATTTCTCAAATGGAGTTAGAGGAAATATATGTTCTGCCCTTGTAAAAAAATTCTAAACACCATTTCACAGAGAAGTTCTTGAGCCTCCATATTTTGGAGTGGGGATTTGAAATGTGCCAGATGTGGGAAACCATAATGTTAGGAGGTTGACCTGTAAAAATCAACCTGAATTGGATCAAATTATTAGCCTCTGAAAATCTCAGTTCACACATGATCTGTAGAGACATTTTAGAGTTTAGCAGCTAAATTCGCTGAAGATTCCACCCATGCTAAGCATCCTCCAGTTCAGGGTTACAGGGCCCGAGCAGGCCTCTTCCTGCAATTGCTCCTCCCAGCCACTTGGGGCAGTTTATGGCACTAGGGATGAGAACTGATCTTTCTTTTCATGTCAATGCCCCCACTCCCCCCATAGCTGGTGCACAGGCAGCAATTAGGAGCAGGAGGAAGGAACCTGAAAGGAATGCAGAGGGCTGAGGAGCTGGAGCCAAAGGGTGTGGCGAAGGGAGTGACAAGGGTGTGGGTGGGTGGCTGAGATGAAGATTTGGCCAGGGGGATGAAAGGAAAACAGTCAAGGATGCGGAGCTGGTGAGGCGTTTGGATGCCTGGGATAGAGATGATGAGCTGAGTGGGGGAGTGGGGGTGGGAGACCTAGACAAAGACAGGCTGGAGGGGCCATGAATAGCAGGGGTCAGGCCTGGGAACAACAGAGACAGGAGAGTCCATAACCATTAGAGAACGCACTTCTCAGAATCTGGAATAAATCTCATCATTCCTCTGCTGTCTGCAAATAGCTGTGAAACCCACTGGCAAAAATGTACGCCTCATCTCCCTCTAAAGGCCGGCTCACACAGAGGATGATAACCTTTGGCTGCTGTTGGTTACACTGTTAGCTCAAGTGGTAGAAGCCTGTATTGTGAAACTAACGATTGTAACCCTGCTCAGAACCATATGATCAGTATGGTTCCACATCATGGAATTTGTTTTTCAGTTTCATTTAAAAAAAAAAACAAAACTAGGAAATTACACACACACACGCACACACACACACACACACACACACACACACACACCATTAAGCACTCAAGAGTTAGGAAATGCCAGAATTAAGGTGCTCTGGGAATAAATCAGGCTGTGTAGTTAATGACACCACTGTGTGGTTAATGTCTGCCTCATTTGTTACAGAAGTTGAAAGGTGTATAGTGAATGAGGTAGGAGACTGCATGAAGAGAAAGAATGGTCTCATAGATTAGGCAGTTGAATGTCATCCTGAAAAATGGGATTCTATCATTCCTCTGCCACAGAGTTCCTGTGAGATGTCAGGCAAGTCATTTATACCGAACTTTTTGCAAGTGGCTTCTGTGTGTTCCCCATTTTCTGGATGCTCAACCTGAGATTTGCACAGGGGCCTGTACTCTTAAGTTGACTATTCCTCTCATCTCCACTTCTGGAGGTCCTTAAAAACTGACGTTGTTGGGGAATTAGGATGCCAGTTGGGCTAGAAGGCCTATGCCCTTGCCATCAGGGCTGCCACCTCGTCATTTCCTGGGACTCCAGAAACCACAAGGACACTGCTGGTATTTCATCATCCCATTCCTGAAAGGTGTCCTGACCAGACCAGACCAGAAAGAGGGAACCAGATAACATTGCTACCTCTCCCGGCTTTGGCTAAATCCTGAACACCAACAGGAAAGAGACTTGGGTTCCTGCTGTCATGTCCTCCCTCAAGTGTCATTTTCCCTTCCCACCTTATTTCTTCTCTTTCCTCTATTTCTCTCTTTTTGCCTTCTGTTTTATAAGTGTCCTGATTAGCCAGACAAGACTACATATTTTGCAACACTGCTTTGAGTCTGATCAGAGGCAGCTAAAAGCATATGGCATGGTACCAGGGAAACTACAGAAGTAAAGCAGGATTGTAAAGTTTGTTGATTAAGTGAACAAAGCATATCCTACCTAAATATTGACAGTGTTTCTGTCCAGTCTCTTATTAATATGGGAAAATCTATGATTTGCCAATCAGGTATTTTGGTGAAGCACACTTTTTTGATCCACATAGCTAATCATGGTTGTTTTTAATCAGTGCAGAGATTTGACACGACTCTGAGGGTAATTTTTTCTACCTTTCTGAAGCAATAGAAACATGGATGAAAGGCAAATAGATCTCTTTTTTTAGGGTCAGATTCAACATGTACGAGTAAGTATTTAACTGTAAAACTCAGTTTAACGACTTAATTTATTTTCCACTGTTGCAGTACTTCAAACCAAAATATATAAGACTAAAATGGAAAAGCAGTTTAAACTTAGAACAACTGATTAAAGTGATACAACAATTTATTTTTAGCTGGACTGTGTGAATGCACCAGTATGTTGAAGAGGAAAGGGCTTTTGCTCGTAATCTAGCTGCAGACATAGAATTTGTTCATCATCAGATTTATCAAACCATATGTCCCAAAGCACATCAACTGATTAACCTGTATGCAGTCCTTACAGCATTTAAAGCGTATCACTGGCAGGCAGTATAACCTAGCTAAGTGGAAGAACACTTCTGTTCTCTTTTATGAAGAGTGGTTTTCTTGCCAAAATAGAAGTGATGGAAATAATTGTTAGGTATTTCAGTACAGCTGAGGGGGTGCAAAAGTGCCTGATGAGCCACTCTGCACTAGACTGATCCCCAGTTCCCCAATCTAATTCACATTAGAGGGTGGGGCACTGTGTTCCAATGATGCCTGGCTGCTCTAACTCATACCAGCTGTGTTTATGGGCCAAGGGGTCATTATGGAAGCCAGTGATATCTGACATACAGAGTCCTGCCCACACCCCTTTCCCAAACTGCAGTGATAGAGACAGCACCACCAGATGTTCCCCTACTCTGGGCAATCTCAGGGCAGCAGTGGGTCAGGATCTGCCCTACAGTATTTAAAGAAAAAGACAACTTTTTCTATAGTTAAAACAAACCAATCCCTGCCCAACATACTTTTAAATGATATAGTCATTTCAGCAAAAATATACTTAAGTCTATTATTAATTATTATTAAATGTCTCCATATGCCATATCATGAGAGGCACAACCCCACCCGCACTTCTGGATTAAGGAGGAAAGGGCTTGCTATGCGTTTTATACCTTTTTTTTCTACTGCAATAGCATTAAATTTCCACTTACAGTGTTTTTCATTTGTAGATCTCAAAATATTTTTAAAAGCTGGGTAAATATCACCCCCATTTAACAAGGAGGGAACTTGAGGCAAAGAGACTTTCAGTATCCCATAGCAAGGCAGTGCCTGGACTAGAACACAGGTCTTCTGAGTCTCAGTCCAGTGCTCTCTCCATTGGACTACACAATATAGAGGATCTCAAAATAGGCAGAGAAAGGCACCTCAGACCCTACCCCCGAAGCCTAATTGTCATTTGTGTCTTCGAAAATGTCTTAGTGTCTCAAGGATCTTGCAACTTAATACAAACAAATATGACACCCCAAATAACAGTTCAGGTGGGTTTGGAGACATTGCTAGAGGGGAAGCAGCATTTAAGGAGAGATATGGAGGAGGGCCGGGAGGGTGTCTGGGGACTGGGAGGCCTACTTCAAATATATGACTTAATGGGATACTATAAGAAGCTACTAAGCCAGATATAAAGGGAGTGGGTACAAAGGATAATGAGAAGAGAGAACGTTCAGAAATATTCTGTACAACTGGCATCCTTGTCAGTCAGTGTTCCAAGCATTTTGCCATGACCCCTCACATACCAATGAACAGCAACGTGAAGATTGCACTTTAAAGATATGCGACCAAATCCTGTAATCCTTATTCTCACATGCTGTCCTTGCTCATAAAGCCAAGGAGGCTACTCACATGAGCAAGGATGACATGGGTAAGTAAGGGCTGCAAAGCTGACTGCCATCTGTGTCCAAAGTAGTAAAACATTTTAGGAAGCAGAACTTCAATGTTCACAGCAAGGCTATTCTGAGAAATTGCTGGTCAGGTGAAGCATTTCCAGCTGAATGAGTGTCAAGAATCTCCTCTTCAGTGTATTAAGGTACTATCTTGACCACAGCCAGTGGCACTGTGCCTTGCAGCTGTGATCCAAAGGGTATGAACCTCAGATCTATGCCACTAAATTGCCTTCCTTTTTCTCCTAGATCGTGCTGCAACAGCTGCATTCAGACACACTATCACAAGGTGAAGCACACTTACCTTGTCTGAATATGGAAATTGTTTGTGGTCCCAGTATGCTCATAATCATGGACTGCAGCTGCGAAGATCATAGCTAAGATTTCCAGTTCTGTGAGCCAGTGCTAGTGAATAAAAGCAAAAATCAGTCACATTTTGTACAACAGCTTAACTGTGATATTACGTTATTGAAAATGTTTCTACATGTAGCTTAATTAAACCTTACTTCTCTTTTCCTACTGAATCATAAAATCTTGAACATTGCTAAATACTGTACACTACAAGAGTCTCCTTCAGCTTTTGTTGACTTCATTGGGACCAGGATGGGCCATTTATGTGCAACAGCAATGTAAAACTTATATGTTAAAAAAAATAAATAAATAGTTATTATTTGATAAAAGCTCGTGTGACACATTTGGCAGAGGTTTTGAACATGAGGTCTTCTGTCAGCCAGCCAATGTTTGTCTCTTGCAAAATTAATTACACGTAAAACTTAGTATTAAGTTACAATTGTAATTTCCCACTTAGTGTAAGATCTGACCCTCAGACGAACAATGCACAGTGTTTTTCCAAGTACATCATCAACCTTAAACATAGACTTTACCAATCTTGCAAGATGGAAACTGGGTTATTTTTTTCTTCTTATAGTTAAAATACTGCCATTTTAGAACAGTAGTTTTGTATTAAACTGAGGTCTGCTTGGTACACTTGTGACGCAATTTTATATATTTTTTTTACTTGCTATCTGATACTATTCCGTGCTGCTGCATTTCTAAAGACACATGATACGAGTTCTATTGTCTTGCAGAACACATTTACTCAGTCTAGATGAAATGTATCCATCTAAGAGTGAACCCAGTACAAATCTAGTAACGACTACAAATTAACCACACATATGCCTGGTTTGGCCAAAAATGTCTTACACCCATTTTGTAATTTTCACTAAATTGAAGGTCTCTTTGGATTTGATACATACTATACTCACCCATCCACTATTATTATTATGGCACCAGGTTCATATCATACAAGGTACAAGTGCTGTTTCATAAGCTGCATGGATATGAGTACCACGGATTGTTTCATGAGGATGAAAACAGCCAGTAAAGATTCACTAGTATTTTAGAATAACGTAGTGGGACATGCTGAGAAAAGATAAGACTGTCTGAATGCTGAGACTACTGACTAGTTGGTGAAGCTATATAGATTTATGAAAACTGCAGTTAAGGAATGAGAGAAAGTACTGTAAGAAGTTCTAAAAAAGGAAACAACAACCTCCATAGTATTTTGTATTATAAAAACTAAGCCCTGAGTTGGGACTGACTTCCACAATGTTTTCAACAGAACAACTGAAAGAGAAACTCATACATTATTAGTAACTAAAGCTAAACAGAAAATCTTTAAGCATCTCTTCATAAAATCATTTTTTTAGCAACCACAATAGTTGCTGGAAAATCCTTCTATAATTAGTAGAGAATTTCTTGCAAAGGTGTCTATGGACTGCAGACAAATTTCATGTGAAACTGTATACTGGCAAATATTGTAGCTACAGTAGGGAAGACAATATTCAGTTAAGTATTCAGATAAAACACACGTGGTCCCTTTAACAGATTGAAATACAAGGCAAAAATCTTCCAAACATCTGCCTTTATGTAAGACATGGAATGAGGATAGGAAAGATAGTTATGTCTTATCTCCACTTTTCATTGCTCAGAGTTGGGAAAAAAAATAAAAAACAAGGTATAGTGGGAAATGTAAGAAAGTGGGAGTATCACAACACATTTTCCCCTTACTTTGAGCATTGTTCACAAGATAAAAAAGAAAAACAAACAAACAATGACTTTAGAATCCCCATACAATTTTCTACATTCTACAAGAATCTGTATCTCGGGGATCAGATTCATTGGTTCCTAACTGTAGACCCATATTATCTGTCCCACCTGTCTCATCTGGAGATTAATCTTTGAAAACATCGGATAATATTGACCCTACCCTTCAGTTCAGGGGTTTAATGCAAGTTTGGAGGCTAATTCTCCATCTCCCATGATTCTTGACTTTGTATGTCTAATAGACACCTGGCTGGACAAGACACCTGGTCCTTGTTAGCACTGACTTCTTCAGATGGGTATTCAGCTATTTGAGACACATCAGGGCCAGGGAAAGATTTTATCTGTTATTTGACTCAGATTTCAGATACTAGAATTATCCCAGACCGAGATCTTCAGTATGAGTCCAAGGACTGGACTAAGATAGCAGCAGAAAAGGCAGCTTCTCTGATTAGCTGAAAGTTTTGGATAACAGAGTCCATTAGGTGTTTACTTTGGGTAAATTAATGTTAGTATGATTTTCTTTATTTATTGACTTTCATAACCCTGAAAGTTTTTTTATTTCTTGATTTTCATAACTCAGTGGTCCAATAATGTATTTTTGTTTGTTTGTCTGTTTGTTTTCATTTATTAAATACTACAGTTGGGAAAAGAGAATTCTGACTATCTAGGGTTTTTGGCAAACTGGAAACACATCAATTCTCTGGAGAACTGTAAAACTAAGGATACTAAGATGTATGTCTTCTATAAAAAGGATTAGAGGTTGTGAGGTTTCTAAAACCCAGCTTTACATTATCATTACTTTAATCCATGGCCCAGAGAAGTGCAGAGGGAAAAAACAGGATCAATACTTGGCAGTTCTCTGTCTCAGTTCCACAAGCTACAGAGAAAACACAGAAAGACTACAAATGACATGCCTGAACTGATAAATCCACTCCAGTGAGCACCCGTTATAGAACAACATCAAAGGTGGGTGAAATATCCCAGGCACATGTCAGAGAGGAGAGTGGCAGTGCAGATAAAGGCATTAGAAGGGATGCCTGCTGTGAAAACAATTAGCTTGTGAGCAGTACTGTGTGTCACTCTCACCAGGTAAATAAGGTTGCAAGTGACAGAAGCAGGAGAAAAGACAAACATAACAACATTTGTGCATTGTACTGTCAAGCTCCCCCAGGTGAGGGTGGTACAATCTAGCTATGTGAGGTACTGATATGGCTCACATTCATTTAAATGTATTTATCCTCCAGACACCCCTGTGAGGAAGGGAAGTACTATTATCTCCATTTTACAGAGGGGGAACTGAGCCACAGAATGACAAAGTGACTGGTGCAAGGGCTGATAGGAAGTGTATAGTGGAGCCAGGAATTGAAACTGGGTATGCTGAGCCCCAGATTACGGTTCTAACCATGGGACCATCTCCTAACTTAGCCTTTATTACATGACATTAATACGCTGCAGGGCAATGGCATCAATAGGGCCTTTTTCAAGCACTGACACTCCGAAAATATTATTTTGCCTGGTAGGCTGCATCACTTTGAAAATACTGTTGGCTTTCTGCTGTCCCACTAACAGTGACAAAACTCATCCAGGAACCGTTACAATAAATATTTTCAACTGTGACCATCTAAAACAGGCCTTAATTAATTAAGAACCATTTGTATAGGCAGCACAAATTATTATGGTGTTACACAGGACAAGAAATAGCTATAAAGTCTAGGAGTGTGGGACAGAACTCAATACGCCTGAGTGCATTCTGGGTACTGATATGCAAATACTCAATAGCAAGGATTCTGATGTGCAATGTATTCCTCCATCCAGTGTTCAGGGATACACTCTGGGTGTCATTGAACTCTGTAGGCTGAGGTCAAATTTCAGTATTAGGGCTTTCTTCTTCTAGTCTTCATATTTATATAGTGGTAATAGTCTGCTGTCATAAACAGATAGTTAAGGATTAATGTCTCTTTTACCTGTAAAGGGTTAACAAACAGGGAACTAAACACCTGACCAGGGGACCACTCAGGAGACAAGATACTTTCAAATCTCGGTGGAGGGAAGCCTTTGTTTGTGTTTTTTGGGTTTGGCTTTGTTCTCTCTGGGTTCTCAGAGTAACCACACATACCTACAGGCTCTCTAATCTTCTGTTCAAAATTTAGTAAGTACAAAGGTAGAAAGGCAGTTTAGTCTTTTTGATTGTTTCTATTTATTTGCAAATGTTTATCTGGCTGGTAGAAATTTAATGTGTATCTGCCTGGTAGAGTTCTAATGTGTATTTGGCTGAAAGTATTTTAAATTGTATTTCTTCTGGAGGAGGCTTTTTCTCCAGTTTCTATAAGCTGACAGACCCTGTAACTTTTACTATCTAAATTGCAGAGATAACTTTTATCTTTTTTCTTTCTTTTTATTAAAAGTTTTGCTTTTAAGACCTGTCTGATTTTTCCCCTTGTTGAGGCTCAAGGGAACTGAGTCTGTGCTCACCAGGGAATTGGTGGGGAGAAGGGAAAGGTGAATTTCCTCTTTGTTTTAGATTCACGGATTTTGAATCTGTATTGCCTCTGGGTGAAGGGAAAAGAGGAGGGGGGGGAAGATAACATTCCTCTCCGTATGGTGATTCAAGGAGTTTGAATCATGGTGATCTCCTGGTGTACCCAGGGCAGGAAAGAGCTGGGAGGGAGGAAGGAGGGGGAAGGGAAATAGTTTATTCCCCTTTCTTGTGAGACTCAAGGAATTTGGGTCTTGGGGTCCCCAGGGAAGGTTTTTGGGGGGACCAGAGTGTATCAGGCACTGGAATTCCTGATTGGTGGCAGCTTATCAGATCTAAGCAGGTAATTAAGCTTAGAGGAATTCATGCTAGTACCCCAACTTTTGGACTCTAAGGTTCAGATTGGGGAAAGATACGACATGGTGGCAGTGTGTGGGAAAGAGGGAATCCAAAAGCCAGTAGGAATAATATTTTTCTTTTTCTCTGCTAGCTGCTTGTAAGCAGAGAGAAGAAGGTTTTAAAACTACAGCCAGAGAAATTTTTTTTTCCTTGCTCCTTTCTGGTTGTCCAGAGAAACGGCCTAAAGGCAAGGCACATTAAGGTTTAACAAGGGTCTTTTGTTAAACAAAGCAGGCTTAAGTGGTCAGCAATAGACTCCAGCAGAACATATTTGCAAATGAAAAGTTTTTTTTAATTCTTTTTACTTTACCATGAGTAGCTAGTGGAAAAAGTAGAAAGACTCTGTTACTAAGCAACCCCAAGAAGGCAACAAAGAAGCAGCAGTTCAGACAGTAAACCAGCAGAGGGTGTCCCAACACAAGACATCAGAAACTATGAGTATCAAGGACACCCTGAAACAGGAACGGGCAAGGCAACAAGCCATAGAAAAAGAAAACGAACTAGGAGACGGATAGAACTAATTAATGCAGAAATAGCCAAAGAAGAGGCGGTCCACAAAAGAGAACAAGCAGTCAAAGAAGAAGCCCACAAAAGAGAACAAGAAGCAAAAGAGGCAGACCACCGAAGACAGATGGAACTCCAGAGGGAAGCCAACCAGCAGGCCCTGACATTAGAACAGGCTAAGCAACAGAACACAGCCAATCTTAACAACACTTCACCAGTTGTTGTTCCACATCCCAAAAAATTTCCCACCTACAAGGCAGGTGATGACACTGAAGCCTTCTTAGAAAATTTTGAAAGGACCTGCCATGGATACAGCATCTCTGAAAATCAGTACATGATAGAGCTGAGGCCACTGTTCAGAGGCCATGATAAAGCTGAGGCCACCTTAGCAGAGGTGGCGGCTGAAATGCCTAAAAAGAACATGAACGATTATAAACTTTTTCAAACCAAGGCCAGATACAGAATGGGGATAACACCTGAACACGCCTGTCGGCGGTTCAGAACCCTAAAATGGAAACCAGATGTGTCATTCCCCCGACACGCCTACCACATTGCAAAGAATTATGAAGCCTGGATATCAGGAACAAAGGTTAACAATATGGACGAGCTGCACCTCCTGATACAAATGGAGCACTTCTTAGATGGTGTTCCTGAGGAAATAGAGAGGTACATCCTAGATGGGAAACCCAAAACGATAACTGAGGCAGGGGAGATTGGAGCCAAATGGATGGAAGTGGCAGAAAAGAAAAAAGCTACTGTCAAGGGGAATGAATACCCCAGGGGGCACACTGACAATAAACCCTACAACCGAGGGCAGCCCAAGACTCCACCTACAACCCAAGGAAAGCCACAGACGCCCTATTCTCCCACCTCACAGTAACCCACCTCAACCCAGTGACCAGTCAGCTGGAAGATGCTTTAAGTGTAATGAACTGGGACATATAAAGGCCAACTGCCCAAAGAACCCCAACCGAGTGCAGTTCATTACACCACCATCACACCAAAGATTCCCCAAGCCCAGATGCCTCTCAAATACCCTTGGAGTGAAGGGAAATTTTGAGAGTGGGTGGAAAGAAGGTTACTGCGTGGAGAGACATGGGGACACAAGTGTCAGCTATCCACCAATCCTTCGTCGACCCCAAATTCATGAACCCAAAGGCCCAAGTGACAATTTACCCCTTCATGTCACAAGCTGTAGACTTGCCTACAGCTAAACTACCTGTCCAGTACAAAGGCTGGTCAGGAATGTGGACTTTTGCAGTCTATGACAATTATCCCATCTCCATGCTGCTGGGGGAAGACTTGGCCAACCAGGTGAAGCAGGCCAAGAGAGTGGGAATGGTTACACGCAGCCAAACCAGGCAAGCTTCCAGACCCATTCCTATTCCTGAGCCATCCACAGAGGCCCCGTCTGTGTTACCAGAGACCCAGACAGAGGTAGTGGACCCGGATCCCCTACCAACGACTGAAACAGCCACAGTGCCTCCAGTCCCAGACCAGGAATTGGAAAAGCAGCCAGCACCAGAACCGTTGCCAGCACTGATGCCAGCGTTTGCAAATCCATCTTCAACCCCAACGCCGGAGGGCGCAAGCGAGCCTGAACTGGCAAAAGCAGCAGACAACCACACCTAAGAGGCTCAGCCAGAGCCTGAAATACCACCTGGTGCAGCAGCGGAGAGCGGTTCACCAGCAATGAAAACAACCCCATCACCTACATCGCTTCCAGAGGGACCAAGCCCAAGTCCACAGTCTAAGGAAGAACTGGTGTCTCCAGCTTCAAGGGAACAGTTCCAGACTGAGCAGGAAGCAGATGACAGCCTTCAGAAAGCTTGGGCGGCAGCACCGAGCACCCCACCGCCTCTCAGCTCTTCTAATCGATCCCAGGTTGTTGTAGAACAAGGACTTTTATACAAGGAGACTCTTTCTGGTGGACACCAGGAAGACTGGCATCCGCAAAAACAGTTGGTGGTTTCAACTAAGTACCGGGAAAAGCTCTTAAGCTTAGCCCATGATCATCCCAGTGGCCATGCTGGGGTGAACAGAACCAAAGACCGGTTGGGGAAGTCCTTCCACTGGGAGGGAATGGGCAAGGATGTTGCCAAGTATGTCCAGTCTTGTGAGGTGTGCCAAAGAGTGGGAAAACCCCAAGACCAGGTCAAGGCCCCTCTCCAGCCACTCCCCGTAATTGAGGTCCCATTTCAGCGAGTAGCTGTGGATATTCTGGGTCCTTTCCCAAAAAAAGACCCCCAGAGGAAAGCAGTATATACTGACTTTCGTGGACTTTGCTACCCGATGGCCGAAAGCAGTAGCCCTCGGCAACACCAGGGCTAAAGCTGTGTGCCAGGCCCTAACAGACATTTTTGCCAGGGTAGGTTGGCCCTCCGACATCCTTACAGATTCAGGATCTAATTTCCTGGCAGGGACCATGAAAGAACTTTGCGAAACTCATGGGGTGAATCACTTTGTTGCCAGCCCTTACCACCATCAAACCAATGGCCTGGTCGAAAGGTTTAATGGAACTTTGGGGGCCATGATATGTAAATTCATCAATGAACACTCCAATGACTGGGACCTAGTGTTGCAGCAGTTGCTTTTTGCCTACAGGGCTGTACCACATCCCAGTTTAGGGTTTTCACCGTTTGAGCTTGTGTATGGCCACGAGGTTAAAGGGCCATTACAGTTGGTGAAACAGCAATGAGAGGGGTTTACGCCTTCTCCAGGAACTAAAATTCTAGACTTTGTAAGCAACCTACAAAACACCCTCCGACACTCTTTAGCCCTTGCTAAAGAAAACCTAAAGGATGCTCAGGAAGAGCAAAAGGCCTGGTATGATAAAGCCTAAACAGGGAGCGTTCCTTCAAGGTAGGAGACCAGGTTATGGTCTGGAAGGCGCAACAGGCCCATAAGATGGAAGCATCATGGAAAGGGCCGTTCACAGTCCAAGAGCGCCTGGGAGCTGTTAAGTACCTCATAGCATTTCCCAATTCCTCCCCAAAGCCCAGAGTGTACCATGTTAATTCTCTCAAGCCCTTTTATTCCAGAGACTTACAGGTTTGTCAGTTTACAGTCCAGGGAGGAGATGACGCTGAGTGGCCTGAAGGTGTCTACTACGAAGGAAAAACTGATGGTGGCGCGGAAGAGGTGAACCTCTCCACCACCCTGGAATGTCTGCAGCAACAATAAATCAAGGAGCTGTGCACTAGCTTCGCCCCATTGTTCTCAGCCACCCCAGGACAGACTGAACGGGCATACCACTCCATTGACACAGGTAATAAAAACCTGATTAGGAGTGTCTCCTCACGCCCAAGCTGCAATAGAACGGGAGATCCAGAACATGCTACAGATGGGTATCATACGCTCATCTACCAGTGCATGGGCATCTCCAGTGGTTCTGGTACCCAAACCAGATGGGGAAATACGCTTTTGCGTGGACTATCATAAGCTAAATGCGGTAACTCGTCTAGACAGCTATCCAATGCCACACACCGATGAGCTATTGGAAAAGTTGGGATGTGCCCAGTTCATATCTACAATAGACTTAACCAAGGGGTACTGGCAAGTACCGCTAGATGAACCTGCCAAGGAAAGGTCAGCATTCATCACCCATACGGGGGTGTATGAATTTAATGTGCTTCCTTACGGGCTGAGAAAATGCACCCGCCACCTTCCAAAGGCTGGTAGATGGTCTACTAGCAGGATTGGGAGAATATGCAGTTGTCTACCTCGATGATGTGGCCATTTTTTCTGACTCCTGGCCCGAACACCTAGAACACCTGGAAAAAGTCTTTAAGCGCATCAGGCAGGCAGGACTAACTGTTAAGGCCAAAAAGTGTCAAATAGGCCAAAACAAAGTGACTTACCTGGGACACCAGGTGGGTCGAGGAACCATAAACCCCCTACAGGCCAAGGTGGATGCTATCCAAAAGTGGCCTGTCCCAAAGTCCAAGAAACAGGTCCAATCCTTCTTAGGCTTGGCCGGGTATTACAGGTGATTTGTACCACACTATAGCCAAATCACTGCCCCACTGACTGACCTGACCAAAAAAACCCAGCCGAATGCAGTCAAGTGAACTAATGAGTGTCAAAAAGCCTTTACCCAACTTAAGGCAATGCTCATGTCTGACCCTGTGCTAAGGGCCCCGGACTTTGAAAAACCATTCCTAGTAACCACAGATGCATCTGAGTGTGGTATAGGAGCAGTGCTCTTGCAGGAAGAACCGGATCACAACTTCCATCCTGTCGTGTTTCTCAGCAAGAAACTGTCTGGGAGGGAAAGTCACTGGCCAGTCAGTGAAAAGGAATGCTATGCCATTGTGTACGCCCTGGAAAAGCTACGCCCATACATTTGGGGACGGAGGTTCCAGCTACAAACCGACTATGCTGTGCTAAAGTGGCTTCATACTGCCAAGGGAAACAGCAAAAAATTGCTTCAATGGAGTTCAGCGCTCCAAGATTTTGATTTTGAAATTCAACACATTTCAGGAGCTTCTAACAAAGTAGCTGACGCACTCTCTCGTGAGTTTCCCAGAATCCACTGGTTAAAATAAGTCCTTCAAATGTAGAAAGTATTGTAGTTTACATACTTAGTAGTATATGTAGAGGTGCATGTGTTGTATTAATCTGTTTATTCTAAAGTTCTAGGAAGAAATCACCGCCAGTGAGGCTCCCCACTGTCTACGATTTGGGGTGTGTGTCATAAACAGATAGTTAAGGGTTAATGTCTCTTTTTCCTGTAAAGGGTTAACAAACAGGGAACCAAACACCTGACCAGGGGACCAATCAGGAGACAAGATACTTTCAAATCTCGGTGGAGGGAAGCCTTTGTGTTTTTTGGGTTTGGCTTTGCTCTCTCTGGGTTCTCAGAGTAACCACACGTACCTACAGGCTCTCTAATCTTCTGTTCAAATTTAGTAAGTACAAAGGTAGAAAGGCAGTTTAGTCTTTTTGATTGTTTCTATTTATTTGCAAATGTTTATCTGGCTGGTAGAAATTTAATGTGTATCTGCCTGGTAGAGTTCTAATGTGTATTTGGCTGAAAGTATTTTAAATTGTATTTCTGCTGGAGGAGGCTTTTTCTCCAGTTTCTATAAGCTGACCGATCCTGTAACTTTTACCATCTAAATTGCAGAGATAACTTTTACCTTTTTTCTTTCTTTTTATTAAAAGTTTTGCTTTTAAGACCTGTCTGATTTTTCCCCTTGTTGAGGCTCAAGGGAACTAAGTCTGTACTCACCAGGGAATTGGTGGGGAGAAGGGAAAGGTGAATTTCCTCTTTGTTTTAGATTCACGGAGTTTGAATCTGTATTGCCTCTGGGTGAAGGGAAAAGAGGAAGAGGGGGAAGGTAACATTCCTCTCTGTGTGGTGATTCAAGGAGTTTGAATCACGGTGACCTCCTGGTGTACCCAGGGCAGGAAAGAGCTGGGAGGGAGGAAGAAGGGGGAAGGGAAATGGTTTATTCCCGTTTGTTGTGTGACTCAAGGAATTTGGGTCTTGGGGTCCCAGGGAAGGTTTCTGGGGGGACCAGTGTGTATCTGGCACTTGAATTCCTGATTGGTGGCAGCTTATCAGATCTAAGCAGATAATTAAGCTTAGATGAATTCATGCTAGTACCCCAACATTTGGACTCTAAGGTTCAGATTGGGGAAAGATACTATGACAGGTAGGCTCCTTACAGGCATGTATTAACTAATCACTCAGGGTGAGACTTGAAGTCATTGCTCCCAGTGACACCAGTGGGAATTGTGTCTAAGAAAAGACTGCAGATATTGACCCTCGCTTTGTAAGACACATTATAATTAACATTTACAGTATTAGAATTAAATGTCTGATACTTTAGACACTTTTCTAGAAAGGAAATCAAAATTTCCTAGAATACTAAGACCAAATTCTATATTGTCATTGGGCTTGTTTCTTTTCCCATTGTCAGTCAATGAGGAAGTATCAGGCACCTATATTACATGTAACCTCAGTGATTTACAAGGTGTATATCACGGCATAACTTGAAAACCCGTAAAGCCAACTGTAAACTTGCCATTTTCACAAGTGCTTTGTACTCTACTATCTTACAAACAGAAGTCTCATAATATATTGTTACCACTTCCATTCTCATTCTCTGTCTTTTAAAACACAACGTTCACACTCAGGACTAAAAGCGTCCCAAAAGATAATTGACAGAGATGAAACATGAATTCTGAGTCAGGACTAACAAGTGTCTAACTAACCAAATCTGTAGTGTGGAGATTCCTTACTGAAGCAATGTCAAAGGGCAATAGTATAAACATTGCACGTTAGGATGAGTGTATGTACCTGCTTCAGCTGCCAAAGGCAAGACAACAAACGGATGCATTGGGACATTGTAGAAGGGCAAAGCAATCTCCTGGCTGCCACAGGCTCTATGAGAAGCAAGTGACCTCAGAATGTTTAAGAGTGTAATAAGGCCTTTTCCTGTAGCCATATTGTAAGGTCTAAAGCCTAAGGCCTTTGTCTGCAGCTGTATTAGGACAGCAGCAGCCATTAACTGAGAAGCAGGAAGTTACATCCTCACATTCCATCTAAATTACATTAAAACATTGTAATATCGGGCTGTTAAGAAGGAGATCCATCCTAAAAGTACCCACCATCACCAGATAAAGCAATGGATCTTAAGCTGGTTAAGGAAAACTTAGTTTGACAGCATCCTGCCTGGCAAGAAAGCAATTATCAAAAATTGTTGTTGTGAAATCCCCATTTCTTTATTGTTTTGTCTTTATGGTCCCCACTTCTCTATTGTTTGAGTGTATGACCTGTGTCTCATTCTTTGATTGTTTCTGTCTGTTACATAGTTAATTTTGGTAGGTGTAAATCAATTAAGGTGGTAGGGTACGGTTGGTTAGAGAATTTTGTTACACTATGTTAGGATTGGTTAGTAAAATTTTAGTATAATGATTGGTTAAGGTACAGCTAAGCAGTTCTCAAGTTTCACTATATAAACTGGGGTCCAAAAGGAAGCTCTTTGGAAACCAGCTCCAGGACAGAGCCCTATCAGAGCTGCCAGGCCTCAGCACTCTGCCCACGACACTGTGCAGAAACTGGAGTCCCCCAGTTGGACCTGATCCTGACTTGTCATCAAAAAAAGTTCATCTGTTTTATTGGGACTGGGAGTGGTGAGCACTGTATGTGTAGTGTGGGCTATTTTTGGTGATGGTTAATAGATAGATGATAAGGGTATTACTGGGTAAACTCTTCCATTGGTAAAAGGTCCTGCAAATCTGCACAAAATTATGCCCTGAGCCTAGGAATTGGGTAAGGGTGGGTGCCTAATTTAAGAGGGTTACGCCTTGAACCCTAGGAACTTGGTGTAACAGGGTAGGACTCACCCCTGTGGCGCCTCCTGCTGATCATCCAGGGAATTAGCTCTTCCAGCCTCCAGAGCACACTCTGCAGGCCAGTGTCTCGCTTGCTGCTAGGCCCGAGTCCCTCCTGGACCCTGGTGCCCCTTTCAGGCTGGGGTGCTGCCCCCTGGCAGTACCCCCACAGTTGTCAGGGTCTCCCCACCCAGGGCAACCCCCAACCCTCTATCCCCACCTCACCTCAGTCATGGGCAACTGCCAGTCACCATCGAGCCCCCACTCACTGAGGCAGACTACGGTGTAAAAGCCACTCACCATAGGCAAGGAAGTTTTGGACCTGCTGCCTCTGCCTACTCGTGGGCTGCCCCCTGCAATCCTTCCACTCAGCCGCAGCCTGGTGGGTTTCCAGGCCGGAGCTCCCCAGCTCCCTTGGCCTTCCCCTAGCTCTGCTCCACTCCAGGTACCTTCTCTCAGCTCCTTGAAGCCAGATCCCTCCCCCTCAAAGCTAGAGAGAGTCTCTCTGTGGCTTCTAGCCCCAGCCCTCTTATAAGGGCCAGTTGGGCCCTCATTAAGCCAGCCTCGGCCTGATTGGGGCGTGGCCCCAAGCTGAGGCTGCTTTCACCCCATCAGCCCTGCTTTTCATTCCCTGCCAAAGCCCTCTCCCTGGACTGTTTAAAGCCTTTTAAGGCAGGAGCGGGTGACCACCTCGCTACACTTGGTAAAGGTGGGTGACCCTAGAGAGTGTAAGTAATAGAGAATTTTGTGCAGGTAGCAAGGGATGCACTGGTTCAGTGCAGTCCCTTACCTGCAGAGCCCTCAGCAGAGATTAAAGCTGCAAAACCTCCAGGGTAAGGGCTGGTAATGAAAACAACACTTGCCCATCCTTGTGGATGAATGCTCCTCTAGGTTACTAGGACACACTAATCACTTCCAGGGATGCTCCAGGGAAAATTAAGAGAAGCTCCTCTTTAAAGCCTTTTTACTTATGTAGGGAGAATCATCCACATATTATAGCATATTTCCCTTTGCTGAGTTCTAAAAAGAAAGGAAAATGAATAGGCTGCCTCATCCACATGTTCAATGTGTACGGCTGAACTACACTATTGTTCCCTGGGGAGAGAATGCCCCGTGGCTAGAAACAGCCCCACACCCAGAACCCCAGATCCTGATTGAGATTTGTATCACAGTATGCAGCTCAAATCTGTCTGCAGAATGGATCACACACCAAATCCAAGTATCAGAAATTTGAGAAAGCTCTCATTTAGATTTAGAGTCCCTGATTTTGGTTGTGATTATAGCTGTGATTTTCATGCAATCTCTATAGAGACATGAGGTTCAGAGCCAGTTCCCGAGTTTGGGCCCATCTCTAGATAAAGCCCCCTTTAAAATTATTGACATCTGTAGCAACAGTAAACCTGCATATAGATAACCAGGTAGATACCTATATAACGGTGAATTTGAGAAACTAAAGTGGCTGAGTTCTGTAGTACTTCTTACCATGATACCAGTATGAAGCATTATGTAATGCACGGTTTGAGTAACATCAGCTGCATGGATCAGATTGTGGTACGGATTTTTGTATTTGCTGTAACCAACCTCCAAAGCTTCTGCAAATGAAATAAGACTGGGCACAGGGATCTGTGAGAAGCAAACATTAGAATAATAAGCTATGTTTCTCTTGCAACAGCTACAAAGTCAATGGTATAATAACTAAAACATAAATTAACACACAGTGCAACTCTGATACACCAGTTCACAAATATCCAGGTGTTGGGGCAAATTACTAAAACATAAAGGACTAGAACCTGATCTGCACTGGAGGAATTCACAGACTGCTCTGCTCCTGCTCCCCTTAAGGGACACATTCCCCTGCTTACACTACGTGCAGTGTGGCACCAGCATATAAGGGGGAATGGATTGTACCCAGAAAGGTGCAGTAGGGGAGCATTCTCCGTGTATGTCTAGGAACTCATGAGGCATTCATGTAACAAAGGTATGACACATAGGATTACTAGTAGAAGACTGATCTTTATATCCTGGCCCCAATCACCTAACCAGGAGGTCAGGGTTACAAATGGTGTTCCCTGACTTCAATAGCTCACGCTCCCTCAGTGTGGGCCACACACAGTGCACAAGGAAGGGCTGTGAAGTACAGGCACAATCTAGCTCTATATTTTTTTAGGCAGTTAAATAATAAGTTTTTTCCTAAGACAAGACTCCTAGCAATTTTGTGTGATATACTGAAAACTGGGTTTCCACAATGACAGTGAAACTTTAGTTCAATATCATAATAATAATAAATAAAAAAGTATTGTGCACTTTGATAGCACTCTTTAGGTGCTATCAAAGTGCTTTACAAATATGAAATAGTTAAGTCATACAATATCCCTCAGACAGCACTGTTATGTAGCCTCCTTTAGGGTGGCATGTGGCAGGTGTTTAACACTACGCCATTAAAACAATCTAGAACAGGAAGAGGAAGTTTATAGCACTCAGCTGAAACCCCAGTGAGCATTTAGGTCCGCAGATTGTGATCTAAGCTATCTCAAATGCTCAGGACCAAAGTTTGCATGTCTACCAGCACCGTGTCTCCTTCCCAAGTCTGGGACATGGGCTCGGTACAAACTCATAAGGAAGCAAGCTACCTGTGCACTTTTTGCACCACTCTGCTGTGCACTGGGGACCTCCCATCCAAAAGCTGAAGACCTGCTTAGCTTGCAATCTTTTTCAGGATTTCAACAGCAGCAGAATGACTGTAGACAACATTAGGTGGAACTTTATTGTTATTACAATGAATATAGTCTGATGTCCTGTATGTGATGTCTTTTAAACTTTGCAATTCTGTACTTCATTTGTTCAATAAAATATAATTTTAAACATAACCCGATTTTTTAATATTTTAAATATGTATGTCTTATTTTTCTATTTGAATTTTGTGAGATGCTTCTGACCTTGAAACGGCTCATAAGGTCATATCTGGTGAACAGCTCATACATCATGAATTTCAGACTGTGCTCTCCACTTGCTTCATTTAGGGCAAACACATCAAATGACCATTTATCAACATCCTGCAGATTTAAAAAAAACAACACTTTCATATGTTTAAATAGGTCCCATCTAATAAATGGAATTGTTTAAAACAATATCTGTTTCCCCAAAATCACAGGTTCCCTTTATTTCATGTTACTCATACTAAGGGTTATTCTAATACTAATAACAAACCTAGTTAGGAAAATTATTAGAAAAAAACCCATGTATCCTGAGTTATATAATTGTAGGAAAAACTGCTAAGCTGTTTTGTATGCTCACAGTCTAAGGCCCTGATATTTCAAACACCCGAACAACTTTACACACATAAATTGTTCCACACAATGCTCTTTTGCATAGACTATGCCATAAATACTTTAAAAAAATCATGGTAAACACTATAACATTTGTCTTTTAGGGAAACAGGCTACATACTACCTTCCTGCTTAAGAAATACCATTGTCAATTGTATGTTGTAGCTATATACAACATGATTACTCTTCCCCCAAATCCCCAAAAAGGAAACATGTTGCTCTCTGAGACACTGGATTTTTATTATAATTCGGAGCTGATAAAATCGTGACAGGTACATTTTATAAAGCAATTTTCTACTCAAATTTGTTCTCTTGCTCTAACAATATCTAAATGAAATCATAATGAAATTGAGATATAATAAATATCATCATATGCTATTTATGAATTTTTCAATATGGCTTTTATCTCTTATGCATATTCATTTCTACAGTACCACATATGGCCATAATATTTTCAGAAAAAGCACCCTAATTTCATCCTAAAAAAATAATTAGCATACATACAAATATAATGAAATTACACAACAATTGAACTGATTTCACCTTAAATGTTACTATCACTTCTGCTGGGTATGCCAAACCAACCATGTTAGAGGTCCTTCGGTACATCCTAAAAGAACAAATGAATTATTTATTAGGTGGTACTTATGCCATTTAAAAACATTTCTTTTTTCAGTTTCTCTTTTATAATTCCTGAATTAAGGGCCTAATCCAAAACCCATTCAACTCAGTGGGAGTCTTTCTATGAACTTCATTGGCTTTGAAGAAGGATCCTGTGTACTACAAAGTGTGACTTTCTGGTCTAATATTACATTGCTAGGAATACTTCTTGCTCCTCTAAGTAATTGTTGTAGCTATTTATATCACAATGTCAATAAATAAAATATGCTATTTTAGTTTAGTATGGTCATCAGTACCACTATCACGGATTCACCTGCTTTGTCTCCTACCAAAGGATGGGCCTACATATGGGCTTCAGGTATTAAAATATTCAGGCACAGATCCTCAGCTGGTGTAAGACAGTGCTGCTCAATTAATTTTAGTATGAAACCATGAATATCAAATATAACTAAGTTAATTGTGTTATTATTTAAGTAAATGTGGAGTTGCCAAAGATAGATCATTTGAGTTGTTTGGAATAGAGATCTGGATACACAACTATCTCTGACCCATTGGAATACAATTTATCTAATGTAAAAAAAGCAACTATAGACCTGAGACTATGGTTTTTTCACAAAAAGACACATTTGCAAATATTCTGGTCTGCACATAGGTAATGGTCCTCATAAATGCTGTTGGAAATTTAACTCCCTTTGTGCTACTTTAGCTCATATATTTTGGCAGTCCTCCTGTATCAAGAATTTCTGATAAGTGGGGGTGTCAAAGGACCAATTTCATATTGGATGCTAAGTTGGATTTTCACTGAAGTTTCACGCTTGGATATGTTCCTGATACCTGGAAATTACCTGGTAACAAGGCAACGTGGTTCCAGAGTGCAGCTTTGGCTGCAAAAAAATGAATCCTGCAAAAATGGAAAAGTTGATCCCCACCAAATATTGATGCCTGGCTCAGAAATATGGCTGATGTCGCAGCGAATGAACAACTGGTATTTCTCAGAAAGGGAAAGCTGGAAAAATTCAAAGCAATTTGGGCTGACTTTTAGAGGTCTATGATTAATATAGACCCTTTAGATAGTTATGTAACTTCCCGTCCCCTCCCTTCCCTTTTTTCCTAACCATCTTTATTTACTTGTATTCTGATAAATCTGGTATTTTGGTATATTTGCTGTATTTGAAAAAAAAATACAAAATCATAAATAAAAAAGTAAATGTTGAGTCTTTGGCACATTTTGATGTAGATAGGTCTATGCCATGGAGTTTGGGTCCAGAACTTTCCAGAGTTCAAGAGGATTGGTATCTAGGAGTTTCATTTAGAAATCAGGACAGACCATTAGAAAGATGGGGCAAAGATGGCATTCAGATGTAGATCTGAACTTTCCCAGATATTTGGTTCAGGGTCATCTCCAATTTTGGTACGCATCCTGGTCCCATTTGTTGCCTAGCATTTGGCTCGGATAGCACCACTGTGGTTAAACATGTTATCTGCTATCACACTAAAATCCACAATCACCTTTCTACAAATATCCCAGCCTGTACAGCATGTACGATGCTTCGAAATTTTGGCTTTTCTTCGGGTCTCCTTTTCGTCATCCCCATTTTCCTCGTGAAGGTAGAAGCCAGCCAGTCCCGTACTTCCAGTGGGACTGAATCGGATTGGATGTCAGAAAGTTCATCTTCAGTATCCAAAAGTCTCCTACAAAAGATATGAATAACGGAGAATCTGTCAAACTGAAGCAACGAGGAGGGAATAAGTGACCAGGTGATAATGTGCAGTTTTAATGGCAATTAGACTAGTTTGTAGCATTGTCTCTGGTTCATTACAAAACACTTATCCTGTTCACTGGGGAAGGGCTTTGATAGGGCTTGGAGCAGTGGAAACATCCTTTAGGGTGGGGGAGGATGGGAGGGAGTGAGGGAGAGGGGCAAGGGAGCTCAACAGGGAGCAGTTGTGACAGCATTCTACATGCCTCCTATTCCTTTCTTCCTTCCACCCATCTTTGCCATTCACGTGTGGGAACAGCTTCTAATCTCACCTCTTTCCCTCACCTCCCACCCCCTTCGCTTCCTACGCTGTAGGGTGTGGGAAGATCACATGTTGTCCAACCCACCACATCTGTTTTTTGGTGTTTAAGTTACAATTCTTGCAAGTGCAGCATGTTCCAGTGTGGTTGGTGGGTTAGGTAAGGTCTGACTGAGGTCCCTATGACCAGTCGGCTGCTTAGGCATTGGTCTGTATAGGCCAGTAAAGAAGGAAGTTGGAAGGCAGGCCAGATACAGTGGCTGGGTGCACAGTAACTTGAATGCAATGGCCACAGCCACCTGCTGGGAGTGTGTGCAGGGTTGGCAATCCCCACCATTTACAGAAAAGTTCAACAGAATTTCATAGCAAATGGAAATTTTTCTGTAAATTTTTTGAACCATCAAAACCTGGCAAGGTGGGCATTTGCCTCTATGTCTAGAACAGCTTGTGCCTCTCCTCATTTCATCTCTCCAACCTCAAGCATGAAAGCAGAAAGATTACTGCAAGTCTGGCATAAAATAGAGTGTCCACATTTAACTATATTATGATGACTGTGTTTCATTGTTTCTGGGTCCGTGTCAAAAAAAAAGTTTTGCCTTCTGTACTGGAGTGATAACTGTCTAAAAGCCCTAGACAAAATACTACGCCTCTAGAAAGTCAACAGTTTTCTTCAGAACATCTGAGCAATTTCAAACTACTACAGCTCTGAGTATGGCATCTGTTGGTAAAGCACAAAAATTGCACATCCATTATGTATCACTAACAAATTACTCCAGAATTATATAAATGACTGATGAGGCTAAATTTGGAATACTTGCTGTGCACAGGTCTGGACAGCCTATTAGAAAGGAAAAAAACAGTAGTGGTGGAAAAGGTGTTGTACCACAAAGGATAACAATAACTTGGGCACTCAAGGCTCTCAGTTAATAAAAAAGGTTAGAAAAGCTAATCTCATATTCTTAAAAAAAATGATATAGGAAAGGACGTTCGGATATCGGATAGCAGAGTTGTGTTGGAACCAGAAAGAGTTTCCCTTGCTTGTGTCTTCAGGGGAAGCCAATGATGAAGAACCAGGGATTAATCCCAGCTTCACACTGCCTCCAGTTAAGGCTGGTCTTCATTACGGGGTGATCAATGCAGCAGGGACTGAATTAGCAGGTCTAGTGAAGACCCACTAAAACAATGGCAGAGCATTCTCCAGTCGACTCCAGTACTCCAGCTCCCCGAGAAAAGTAAGGGAAGTTGACTGCAGAGCATCTCCTGTTGACGCAGGGCAGTGATGACACTGTGGTAAATTGACCTAAGCTACGTCGACTCCAGCTACATTATTCACAAAGCTGGAGTACTGGAATTTAGGTCAACTTGCCCCCGTGGTGAAGACAAGCCCTTAGGCACCTAAATCCAGCTCAGCATCTCTGAAAGTAGCAGATGCCTCAATATGGATTTTGATATATACACACGTATGAATATTTAGGCCCTAACTTTCTGTGCCTCCATTTCCATATCTGTAAAATAGGGATGATAATACATACCTATCTCCCACACAGTTCCGGGCAAATTGGATGAAAGCCCAGGGAGCCTTTATAAACAGGGCATCTCTGGAGCAGGTGTGCCCCTCCCGTTGGTCCTGGGTTGAAGGCACAAATTGATCTTGTTCCCCAAACTTAAACTACAGTGTAATCCACATAAATCCCCAATAGTTCACCTTTATTATAAAACATCTTTGGGGCAATTGCAATGTTTATAATCCTGACTATTTGGCATTTGATATATGTTTTATATAACCAGGAAAAAAAATCTTATAATCCCTCAATCATTTTATAAGTGTTCAAATTATTTCTCAAATGGGATTAAATTCACCTGCAATGTAACAGTTGCAGAAGGCACTTCAGTATAACACAATGTGGATCTTAAATTGCATGGGAATTAGGCTGCTGCAGAACAGGCACACATCCATGTATGGTGCAGCTGGTCCTTTGTTTTTGGTTTATATTTTGTTTAAAGTTTCTTAGGACTTATCTGTACTTATAAAAAAAAACAGAAAAGATGGGGGTGGAGGGAAAGTCAGTAAAAACCAAAATGAAGAGCCAGCAGCCAGAGCGGTGAGGGCTACCTGGTATGTATGGAAGGTGATGGCGAAGTTGGGGTAATGTGGGTCTTCTGTTCTTTACAGGCTTGTCACTGCAGTGGTCAGGTGGTCTCTGCTATCAGACCCCAACTCCTTGCCCATCCTGCTCAGCCACTATGCAGCAGCAGCTGCCAATGGAAATTACCTGAGGGGGAACCAAGTCTGGAGAGTGCAAGCGTTTTCAAAATTTGGGTTAAAAAAGTGGGTAAAACCTGACTGCTTTTTCAAAACCTGGACATTTTTCTGGGAAATTTGGTAAAAAACAAAAATGAACAGCTTTGTGTGTAGGCTACAGCAGAAGAGTTTGAGGGCAGGCCAGGAGCATGGTGGGTGGGAGCACTTAACTTGAAAGCAATGGCAAGAGCCATGTACTGAGAGTGTTCAGGGTTTGAAGTCCCCATCCTTTACCCAAAAGTCCTATAGAATTTCATAGAAAATAACTTTTCTATAGATTTTTGGACCATCAAAAGTTATTGAATTTAATACTTAATTTTGTACCTGCTATACAATTCTATTGGATAGCGCCAAAATCCTATATTCTCTAGTAAAGTCTACAGAGTTAGAAAGTAATTTCTCTAGAACCCTCTTGGCTTGAGTCTTCTCGGTTTCATTCCTATTAACTTTTCCAGTCCTTTTCCACAATGGATTCCAGCCCAAGGAATGGTGAAGTAGCATTAAAAGGGCTCCTCCAGGCTGGACAATTGAATACTTTCCAAATTCTTCATAACCATCACATACAAACCCATTTTCTCTGACACTGTGTGGGGGATGGAAGAGCTTGCTATTTTTCCTCTGAAAGGAGATTAAAAACTAGAAACTGGTTGTAAATTTAGTTTTCTCTGGCCATTTTTACTATTCCCTCACAAAGATAGGGCCTAGTCTGCCTGTGATGGATGTTAACAGAAGTTTCTATATGAACACAGCACAATAACAGGGGAATGGGAGAAAATTGCCTTTTTAACCAAGTTGTTTCTTTTTACTGTTTAGTTTTCCCCGCCTTCTTTCAAGGCACACTCCAGCAATTCTCATGGGACCCCTTATTTCTCATGAGAGATACCCGGGTGGCAATTTACATGCAAGAGACAGTTTGACGGTACACCCACACTGCATGCTTGTTTCGGGGGCATGTAAAGTACATACCTGACCTCAGCACAGGTATAAATAGCAGCGTAAGCGATGAGGCACGGCTTAGACAAGTAGAGTAAGAACACATCTGAAGGTTGTGGGTATAGAGGTGAGTAAATACCATTCACACTCTACTCACCCCAAGCTGTGCCTCCCTGTCTACCCTGCTATTTTTAGCAGTGTGGTGTCGTGCTGCTTCCGGTGCTGGCGCCTTTCCTCTCTGCAGGAAAAGACTCCCCCCAGCGGGGAAAGGCTCTGGAATGAGTGAGAGAGGGAAAAGGCTTTGCCTGCTCCCCATTGCTGGAGCCTTTCCCTGCAGCAGAGAAAGGCTCTGGTAAAGAGATGCTGAAGCCCTTCCAGGCTGCCAGCCCTCTGCCAGAGCCTTTCACTGACACATGTAGCTACACTCCCAAGTGTGAATGTAGCCTGCTTTTCACTGTAGCATGTAGATACACAGACCTTACACGCTGCTACCAGTGGTGTGTAGAGTAAACATATCCTAAATGGCTCTCCTTCCTGCTTAACAAACTAGGAAACCAACTGCTGCAATACAGACATTGTACAGTGGGCCACATCCTCAGCTATTATAAGTTGGTACAGCTCCCTTCCTGGGATAGCTAAGAGGATTTAGTAAGTTTTCCTAATGCATTATTAGTCTCTTTAAAGAACCCAGCTGAATGAACATTTTACCTTCAATATCTACCATTACTGTCTGGAGTTCCTCTCCTCCAATTCCGTCTTAAACCCCTCTCCAATCATGCTTTCACCCACTGCACTCAACTGAAACTGCTCATCAAAGTCTCCAAAGGCCTATTCCTAGCCAAAAAGGAGGGCAACAAAAATGATTAGGAGGCTGGAGCACATGATTTGTGAGGAGAGGCTGAGGGAACTGGGATTGTTTAGTCTGCAGAACAGAAGAATGAGGGGGGATTTGATAGCTGCTTTCAACTACCTGAAAGGGGGTTCCAAAGAGGATGGATCTAGACGGTTTTCAGTGGTACCAGATGACAGAACAAGGAATAATGGTCTCAAGTTGCAATGGGGGAAGTTTACATTGGATATTAGGAAAAACTTTTTCACTGGGAGGGTGATGAAGCACTGAAATGGGTTACCTAGGGAGCTAGTGGAATCTCCTTCCTTAGAGGTTTTTAAGGTCAGGGTTGACGAAGCCCTGGCTGGGATGATTTAGGTGGGGATTGGTCCTGCTTTGAGCAGGGGGTTGGACTAGATGACCTCCTGACGTCTCTTCCAACCCTAATATTCTATGAAAGTTGCTCTCTGTATGTGTATATATATATATCTCCTCACTATATGTTCCAATCTATGCATCCGAAGAAGTGGGCTGTAGCCCACGAAAGCTTATGCTCAAATAAATTTGTTAGTCTCTAAGATGCCACAAGTACTCCTGTTCTTTTAGCCAAACTTTTTGACATCTCCTCATGGATCTAGCTGTCAACTCAACATGGCTAAAACAGAGCTCTTAACTTTTCCTCCTAAGCTCTTCCCCAACTCCTTTCTCAACCACTGCAAACACCACCACAGGCCTGTCCTCTAGGCATCCTCTTCAACTCAGACCTCTCAACAGATCCTCACATCCAGGCTTTGCCAAAATCTTACATTTTTTTTCTGCAGAACATGTCTAAAATGTGGCCTTTCTTATCTAATCACACAGCTAAAACTCCAGGTTGTCATTATCTTGCATCTCAATTATTGCAACATACTTTTCTTTGACCGTGACAATCTTGAACTACTCATATCCATTCAGAAAGCTGCTGCAAAGATCATATCCCTAGCCCATCACACTGACCATGTCACCCCTCTCTTGAATCCTTTCATTGACTCCCCCATCTCTATCACATCAAACTTAAGCTACTTATCTTCCCTATTAACACGTTTCATAGTCTACGCCCACCCTATCTCTCATTTACTATCAAGTTGTTAACTCCTGCCTCTGACTGGTGCAGGTAATAGTCTCCTTTGCACACTTGTTAAATTTTCAAACAAGCACCTTTGTGCCTTTCCTGTGCTGCTCCTCTTGCTAGGGAGGAACTCCCTGTAAACATCTGCAAAGCTACTTCATTATCCTCCTTCAAATTGCTCCTTAAAAACTCTCCTTTGCTGTAATTCCTATAAAAACAAACAAAATCTTGATAATGTTTAGGTTACTGGTGCATTTGAAACCACTGCCTATAATGCTAACCCATATTATTTCATTGAACAAAGTGTTTTGTTTGAGCTGAAACTATTTTTTTGTTTCCTTTTCAGTTGAAAGAAAAAAATTGATTTTTTTTTGTTTCAAGTTGGCCCTAAACTTTCTCTCCCCCCTTCACCTCAGTTCACTCACTGAAAAAAAAAATTGGTTATTCACAGAGCTGTAATTACAGCAGTACATGCACTACAAACTGTTTTTTCCTAAGGGTTTTAGAGAGACACCTAAGACTTTTGGGGAAATAAGGTATTGTAGAGTAGGGAATTATGTAGATTGCACATTGGTGATGGAAATATGAATGGCCTTTGGTTAAATTCATTAATGATTGTGAGGCACTGAGGTACTACAGTAAAGAGCCATATAAGAATCTAGATACCTTGCTGGCTGGATATATAGATGAACAAACAAACATACATTTGAGTTAAACCAAGGAAAACTAAATAATTTACTTACTCACAAAAGAAACAAGTAGCCTTACTCTAACAAATACATTATTCATTGTAATTCACTGTATACCTATTACGTAAAATACACAACTCTTGTCTAATAAAGCCTGTTATTTTTGTCTACTTCCAAATCTATTCACTTAGTCATGCTAATGAATGATATCTAATTACATTTATATAGGTGAATAGTTAGGCCACCAGTAAACACCCTACCATTAGTTAGGTACAGGACTCTGGAAAAGTCTATGCTATAACATACAGATCTTATGACTCATGAGTATGCATTAAAGTAAACATTTCACTTTACTTTCACTGTAAATGAACACTGAAAATTGCCCAAATTGAAACATACTTCCCAAGTCATAAAAATCTCATTAAAGCATATTATAAACAACTTTAGATTGTCTTAAGTATTATTCACAAAATACACGTAAGTACAAATGTGACTGAATTGGGATACAAGGAACAATTGAACAGAAGTGTGCATCAACTAGAAATATTAATGTAGTACTTACATAACAGTGGATAAAATTTTTTTTTTGACCTTATGGCTGTCTGTTTTTGATTTGGCTGAGCTGCAATTTGTTTTGACACCAATTTTGTCTTTTTTATCCTGGGTCATTTTGTAGCTGCTTTTTGTGCCTTAGCCCACTTCAGTAAATCACTACATTAAATATATTAAGTAAATTGTATGGCCCCTTCTCCTAAGTGAAGGTCATTCTTACTATTACTACGGTTGCTCTGAACATAGCAGTAACAACAACAGTGTGGTTCTGGAGCAGATGTATTATGAGGTCACGCTGATGCAATTACTGATCATTGTAATGTAATCACTGATCTGTGTAATCTCTATGGTATACCCATGTGGATGGCATCATTTAACATACAAAAATTTCATACTAAAGAGTATTTTTACCTGTAATCTCTGATTACCTATACACTTCAAATCTCCATTTCCTTACAAAATTTCAATAAAAGAACAAAGAATTATTGATTTTTTCCAATGAAAGTTATTACTGTACAGATAAGTGGAACTCATGTTAATTAAGACCAGGATTGGCTATAGATTAGTTGGAAAGCCTCACGGACACTCAAATTATTCCACCTTCTTGATACTCCTGCACATTTAACAGTTATGTTTGACACAGAGGCCTTATCTATTCTAGGGAATTTACCTTCTGCTGAGAGATCGAGTACAGCTGAACTGATGCCGAACAGGGTTTAACTGCAAGTAATGGAGCAAGAGGAAAGACCATTCAGTGATTAGGTCACTAGACTACAATCTTGGAGACTTGGGTTCAAGTGCCTGCTCCACCGTAGACTTCCTTTATTACTCTAGGCAAGTGAGTGTCTCTCTGTGCCTTAGTTTCCCATCTGTACGAGGATAATAGTATTCCATAACCTCACAGAGAGATTTAAGACTCAAAAACGGCAGACACACACATGAAAGATTATAATGGGGCCATCTAAGTATTCAACACCTTTGCCGCAAATATGATTAAACACTGCAGGTGAAGAGAGCATGCCAGCCAGACCTGCCTCCAAACCCACCTGTGACTTTCGCCTGCAGGCTGCTCAGCAGGAAGCCCTTGGTGTAATGCAAAATTCAGAATTGCCAGATAGTAACTTTATACATAAGAGTACTTCAAAGATACGTTTGTTGGAGAAGAAAGATATGTCAACTAAACTTGAAGTACAGTCTCTTGAAAAGACAACACCGAACAAGTATAGTATCATCATCACATACAATAGTGCCTACAGTCAAAGAAAACATGAAGAACTGGGTGACACTGAGAACAGAACCATGGAACTGTACCATAAGCACAACAAAATGAGGAAATAGAAAATCTCAGTTGTACTAGAAGTGTTGAGATCACAAAGTTTAAAGCAAAAGATTTTTTCATGGTCTGATTCTGAAGGAGTTAAGACATTATATAAATAATAAGCAGGGAAAAACAGAACCAGCATTAATCCCTAGAGCTGTCAACTTTATTCTCAACGCCCCTGCACTCACAAAAGAAGACAGAGACAAAGAAATATTATTCAGAATGAATTCTAGGAGACAGGATTCAAAGCACGTGGCTTAGCTATGTGTGTGCAGAAAGAGTATTTACAAAGTGGAGACAGAAAGAAGTAATGACTGTTAGAAAGAAAAGACTAAGACAGAACATAGGTTTTGAGAGTTAAAATTTGGCAGGACTTTGTGCATCTGCTCCTAATTTCCTGAAAAAACTCTCCTTTGCGGCTGAAACTTTCCAGGTTCATTCACAAAGTAGAGGTGATGACTTTCATTTGTTTTGATTTGAGGAAAATCCTCGCAGCTGCTTTTGAGTTACTGGAAAGTGAAAGGGGAAAAACACTACTACTACAAAATTTGTTTTTAGACTTTTTTCATTTATCAATAACTCAAAGTTACTCAGGAAAAACCTCCAAATTTTGCTTGGAACAAGTGAGGACCAGGCTCTTTACTACTTATGAAAAGTAAAAAAAAATTACAAATCAGAAAGTTAGATTAAACTGATCACTTCTGAGCATGTTTGTTTAAAATTTTCATTTCACATTCACTTAAAATCATGCTAAAAATTAGCAGATCTTAATGAAAGCCTTAGGTTTTTGTGGGGGGTTGTGTGTGTATACACACATGTGCACGATACTTTCCTGGCCTCAAAGAACCAGAAACTGATGTTGGGATGATCTGCAGGAGACTGACCATAAAACATGCATCATCAATCTCCATATTAAGGCTCAGATTCTGCAAGCATACACACGTTACTTAAGGAGACATGTGAGAAGACTCTTGAGTAGAACCAGGAGAATGAGGTTTGTTGGCAATTTTGAAAAGTTGAAAAAAAAATAGTTTCAGGTCAGACCATACACAATTTTTGAAATTTTCAGAAAATCAAAAAGTAAAAATACACATATAATTTTGGTCTAACAAAACATTTAATTTTGACAAAACTGAAATATTTTGTTTTGATTTCAACCACTTAAATGTTTCTGAACTTTTTAAAAAAAACTAAATTAAAGGAAGTTTTGAAATGAAAAGTTGTTTCATACCAAAAAAAACATTTTTATTTTTTCTTAACTTATTATTCTTTCCCCCCTTAAATAACCAACTTGGTGACATCAAAAAGATTCTCAAAACATTTCATTGTTGCCAAATCTGCATTTTTCATGGAAAAAAAAGTTTTGGTCCCAAATTTTTCCCCAGCTGCACCCTTGACTTTGCTCAATGGGAATACCCACATGCATAAACATTTGCAGAATAGGGAATCAGATGTCTCTCATATTGTTTCAGTTATGCAACTGTCTTGTAAAGTTAGCCTTGCATAAAAATGTATCCAGTCAAATAACTGCAGCACAGATGTGAGCTCCTCACTCCCCTCTATCCTATTCACCTCACTAAGTTGTTTACTCTGCTCCCCAGAATCCTATAAATATCTGGGAGGTGTGAACTTCAAAGCTAGTTGAAATTATTTAAATTTTAGTATGCATAAACAGGTAATATTCACTCTACTTAAAAACTAAACGATATAAAAAACGAACCAAAAATCCCTTATATTAATGTAACAATTAGCTAAACACAAAAAGTCAAGAAATGCTAAATCTAAGATTTATTTTACTGACGTAACATTAATTCTCTGGCACTGCGCATATATAATATCTTATATTTAATATATCTAGTATGTGGAATGTGGGTGTGTTAAGATTTTGCATTTAATTATATTCATTCCCTGGGTGGCACTCTCATTGACAGTAGTGGGAATGATGTGCGAAAACTGAATATAGAATATGGCCCAGAGCATTTAAAACATACTGTAAAAATGAGACAAATTAATATTGTACTTAGAATAACTAACAACTTGATCTATTTGTCATGGTAGAATGCTTTTTACAGAGTGTAACTCTTCAGACTCCAAGTATTGTTAATTTACAGCCTTTTCATTTAATTAGAATTTTAAATATAATAATGGAATAGTCAGAAGTACATTTCTTCTCCCTTAGGAATACATAAAATGTACTATGGAGGAGATGAGAGATAAGAAAATGAGTCCAAATTTAAACCACTTAAAATTATCCGATGGTGAAAAAATAAACTCTTACTGCTGATCTGTCATACCGCCTGTGAAGATACTGAAGTTCTAATTCAGTAAAATATATTGTGGCTTCCACAGCACCCAATGTTATGCATAGTGGGGGGAAATTGGCTCTTCAACTCAGTCAACTGATAAAGCCTGGAATCAACCCCCTGGAAACTGTTTATAAAATAAAGTGCTTATCATACAGAGAACTTAAGAATCCATGGGAAGATAAAGTACTTATAGTCCAAACGGCAAATTCATTCGCATTTTAACCACCAGCCATGACTTTTCATGAATTTTACTGGCTTAACCGTTCTCTCCCTAAATTAATGTGCACAGTTGTATCCAATTCTCAAATACTTCCCATCCTAGGTCAACTGAAAAACTCTCATTCACTTCCATTGAAGTTGGATCAAATACAACGTGGTTGAGGCCATCTCGAGCAGAAATAGGACTTTCTTGCCCAAGCAAAAAACTATCAGTCTTACAGGGAAGAGTCCACCTCCATATTAGCCTCTCAAGGGGTTCCAAGGAGCATGATTAGAATAGTTGTCCTGACATTATTGGCAGTAACTTAATAGCAATAAATGGTAAAAACGATATGCAGAACTATAGGCACTGTGGTGATAGAGTAGTGGTTGGACATAAAATGTCTAATTTTGGATTTCATTGCTACAGAAGTTAGTGAAAAAATTATCTTATGTAATAAATGACCCTTCCTCTTTCAGCTGCCTTTTCTGTTCAGAAGTGTGGATCTATAGCCCAAATTTTTCCCAACAATCCAGGAGGGTTGTATCTGGTGTCTGGCCCAGGGCCATCTCTGATTAAAAAGCTCATTTCAGAGAAGATAAGGCTGAAGGTTTTCAAAATGCAAATATTTGAATGTTCTATCAAATTGCCTTTTGTTGGCCCTCACAAGATTTTGGAAGGAAGGGAAGACAAGGAAGATCTTTTGAGGCAGTATGCAAGGTTGGTGAGAAGGGAACGGGCAAGTGAAAGATATTATAAAAGAGACTGAGGATTATTTTTAATTAGGACAAGACTGAAAAATTTTAAAAAAGATAATGTTCAGTTAGTAAAAATCAGTAACTACTTGAAAATGGCCTGATCAGTTTACTAAACATCATATATGAACTGGGAGGAGAGGGGGGAAATTTGCAGAATTTTAGACAAAATCCCAGATATTTGCAGTTATTTTAGAGGTGTTTCATATCCCCAGTAATTGTGCTAAACTCACCTCTAAGAAAAACCTGCAGCTTATTACAAAAGATCTTTTAAAAGAGTTTTTAAATTATTATTATTTTTTGTAAAGCTAAGAAGGCTTGAAAGCTTTTTGACAACACAAGCTTCTTTAATAGCAGTTTTCACAGAAGTATCTTTTGTGAATTCTCTTGATGGGTGCACAGAATCATTTTCTTTGAATGAAGCACTTATGGCGGGCAAGGCTACTTCTGGTAGAGTACATTCAACCATGTCACACGATGGAGCCTGAGAAGAGTACTATGAAGTCATGGCAAACTCATCTGAACTGTAGTTTCAAATTACATTATCAAACTTAAGTAGATCAACATTTTAATTTTTTGTTTATGGAATCATCACATTCTATTACCCATCTGTCAGGTCCAAGTACAAAGAGGAGTCATCTAGTTTATATTTCGCCATTTGGACAATAAATGCCAGACCAGGTGTCCTTCCCTCAGTGGACTCACAGTAAATATCTGTTTCAGATATTTGGTCATCCTTCTGGAAATCTCAGATTTATTTCTCTAGGTATTCATAATTTAAAACACAATCTGCTTGAATATATTACCCATCTCCTCTAAAATGAATTGTGTCACCTTCCGAACACTAACCCTTCTTATTTTTCATGGATGCACCATGTAATACACATTGTTTTTTTCATTTAGAAATGAATGACTTAATCAGTCAATTTTTTGGGGTAGAGGGATTGGGGCAGTATGATTTTTAAATTTAAGTAAATATCTAAATCTATTTTAGATATTAAGATTTCACCAATCCTGCAAAGAGATGTACTAAAGTAGATCACTATGCTGATGACCTCATAGAGGGTTCAGTACAAGCACATCTGGTTTTGCATGGACAGGACCTAAGAGTCTATGACAGGAGTCAGCAACCTTTCAGAAGTGGTGTGCCGAAGCTTCATTTATTCACTCTAATTTAAGGTTTCGCGTGCCAGTAATACATGTTAACATTTTTAGAAGGTCTCTTTCTATAAGTCTATAATATATAACTAAACTATTGTTGTATGAAAAGTAAAAAAGATTTTTAAAATGTTTAAGAAGCTTCATTTAAAATTAAATTAAAATGCAGAGCCTTCAGACCGCTGGCCGGGATCCGGGCAGTGTGAGTGCCACTGAAAATCAGCTTGAGGGCCGCCTTTGGCATGGGTGCCATAGGTTGCCTACTCCTGGTCTATGAAAATGCATCACCCTGTTTTCAGGACAAAATCAATTGTATTATAGCTTAGAGAGTCAACTGGACTTAGCAATTTATATATTCTATGAAAATAGAGACTGTAATTGCCCCCTAATATCAAGTGATGAACTAGAGCTGTGCAGATTTTTCAGCTCATTAGCAATTTTGAAAATTTTTTTTAAAAATTGTTTCAGGTTGGTCTGAAAACAAAAATTTCTAAATTTTCTGCAAATAAGAAGGCTAAAAGTTTCATTTCAGGTTGAACAAAATACTTCTTTTAGACAAAAATCAAAATGTTTTGTTTTGATTTTGAACATTTTTAACACTTCTGATTTTTACAACACAAATAAAAGGAAATTTTGAAAATTAAAATGATTTTATACAAAAAATGAAATGTTGCATTTTCAAAATGCCAAAAGTTTGATTTTTTTCAGCTTTTTTTTTTTCAAAACGAACAACTTTGATGAAACCAAGAAATTCGAAAAACATTTTAGCATCAACAAATCTGCATTTTTCATTGAAAAAGGTTTTGGTCAAAAAAATTTCGCTCAGCACTATGATGAACTCCTCCTGTCAGGTGCTTTCAATAGGAGCTTAGGACCTCAGAAGAGGAAATAAAATAAAAATTTCAGCAAAAGTCTTCACTGAACCTTGTTAGTCAAACATACACTGGTGACATAGGAATGCAAAATTATGCTTGTAGGTGTCTCAATTTAGGTAAACAAAACATAACATTTTATTCTGAGTCAAACAAAACATTTATTAAAAAAAATTCCTCAGATTTCCAGCACAACATTTATACACATATATATATAAACAAAACATGAAACAGCATGAACTTTCTGGACACCACAATGAGCTTCAACAATGGAACCCTACAGACAACTATATACAAGAAACCCACAGATCACCACACCTTCCTTCACAGATCCAGTAAACATCCCAAACACACTAAGAAATCTGTTATCTACAGTGCGGTCCTCAGATAGCAGAGAATGTTCTCTGAGGAGAAAGTCTTAGATACATGCTGTCACCCACTTCAAGCCACCTCCACCAAACGAGGACACTCCATTAGAGAAGTAGATCACATCATGGAACAGGCCATCCAAATACCCTGAGAGAACCTGCTTCAATACAGAAAAACAACTCTTCAACTTCGCACCTCTAGTTGTAACCTACCACTCCAAACTGGAACCCATTGGGGTATCATTAAACAACAACAACCTATACTTGATGGGAACCACATCCTGAAAGAAATCTTTCCCAAACACCTTCTTCTGGCCTTCAAAAGACCCCCTCACATACACCTCGCTAACACCATCATCAGAAGCAAGCTCCCTGTAAGTCAGCATACACCAACTAAAAGCCGCACCAGACCCTGCCAGAACATATGCAAAACCTCAAGACATATCTCCACTGCTACAATGAACAATACTTTCCACAACACTCCTTTCAAGATCTTTGGGTTCTTCTACATATGCTTATCACAACATATGGTGTACTGTATGTCATCCATTGCATTAAATGCCCCAACAACTATGGGGACAATCACTACACTCACACAGAAAGATAAGCCAAAATCATTACATTATCCATTTTCAAACACTTTTCACAAAATGACCACTCCACATCTGAGCTCTCAGTCCTCATACCCAAAGGAAGCCTGCACAAACACCTTCAAAAGACAAGCCGGGAGCTTAAATTCATAACTTTGCTAGACACTAAAAATCATGATCTTAATAAAGACACTGGATTTATGGTTTATTACCACAATTTGAAACCCACTAATCTCCCTTCTTTGTTCTATTATTGCAGGAATATTAACAGGCCACTTCACTTTGAATGATCCCATAGAATGTCAGTTAACTACTTATGCAAAACAAGCTGTTCAACCTTGTATTTAGCTGGGACACTGAGTACCTTTCCCAGACCCAAAGAAGAGCTCTGAGTAGCTCAAAAGCTTGTTTCTCTCAGCCACCGAAGTTGGTCCAATAAAAGGTATCACCACGCCCACCCAACTTTATGTTCTTCAGTTACAAAAAACTGGCCACAGTAATTAAGGGAGCCATGCTTTACAGACAGAGGGATGTGGAAAATAATATCAATAAAAGGCACAGGAGCTCCACTGGGGGTAGGGGTAACAAATGTGACTACGTCATCTTTGTAGTTGTCTCATCCAGGTTAGCCTTTCCTTTCAGATTTTTGTGCAATCTGGAGCAGCTTCAGGGCTGCTCTGAGTTGAACTAGATGCAATGGACACAAAGGGGCTGTTGTAGTAGCAGGGGATCATAGGAGCACAGGGCAGCTCTAGGCCAACATCCTCCATCCCCGGGGCTAAAGGCTGACAGACAGTTGGTCTAGAGCAGGCTACACTGGCTGTACTATGCCTGGGGATCCCTCTGATTCAGCTGATGTTATGCTCCATTTGCCTTGCTGCAGCAGTACAAGAAACCCTTGCATGGGGCAGGATCAGGCCCAAAAATTAAATAAAAGCTGAAAAAATTCTGAAATAGTTTTTCTGTAATATATGTGGCATATTCAGACTGCATGATTGTGCGGTGGTATACAGATTTTACCACCACCTACTTGGGATGGAATGCAGTAACTCACGTATGCCTCCACCACCCATGAGAGATGTGATCATATCCCAAACTCTTATTTCACTTTAGCTTCAAATTTTAAGATTTTAAAAAATGATTAGGATGATAGTTGCATCACCTGCTAACGCGCAGGTGGTTGAAAGTGGGTGGTAAGTGCATTCAATTACCAGAAATATACATTGAACATTTATGACCCAGGGTGGTTGTTACGGCACTAGTCACAAAGTGTGTGACATTATTGCCCTTCATTTCTTCAGGTTCATCTGCATGATTAATTTTAACACCGACCTTCTTTTCAGAAGGCAATGTGTGCAAGATTATTTAGTATATCACTGAGTTATCCTGCATTGTTTCAAGACCTCTAAAGCACATAGTGATTCCATCTTTAGTTATAACTGTAGCAAGCAACTGTCAGTTCTCAGCTTCAAAAATACAAAAACTTATGTATGTAGTTCCTTTCATAGAAAGAACCAACAGTGCCCAAACTAATTACTAGCTATATGCAAACTAACCTACTACTTCATCCACCTCTGAAACACAGACACCTCTCAGGTAAAAGGTCTTAGTGATTGCAACCTTTAAAAGGACACTAGACAACAGTTCAACACAAAGCCAAGAATAATTTATTCAACTGAAACCACTGGCTTAGACAGGCAGAATAGAATGTATTTATTTACAGGCATTTCTATCACTCTCATTGTAGTAGAATCTGAAAACAAAGTGGAATTCAGATAGAACACCAGCATTATCTCTGGTCTTGCAAAACACGTCATGGATCTTGTAGTAAGGACTAGAGCTGGGGGAATAGTGATTTTTCATTTTGGTGGCTGAACCAAAAAATAAGCCACAATCCTGAACGACATAAATTATATCAACTTAAGCGCCGGTGTAAACAGCGCTATATCGGCACGAGCTTCTCCCACTGACATAGCTGCCACCATTGCCAGAGGCAGGTGTTATTAAGCCAACAGGAGAACTCTCTTCTATCTACTTTCAGTGTCTCTGCCACAAGCCGTGTAGCTGCGCCTCTGTAAGTGCTGTAGTGCAGATGTAGCCTTAGTGGGTGGGACTGGGAAAGTGAATGGAAAGTTAAGTTGTAAACAGAGTCATAACAAGCAGTATGCTGGAGTCAGAATGTCTATGCTAGCTAAGATAAGCAGGAACACCTTAATGCTAGGGATAATGGACAACAAACCTGAATGTAAAGATCAGATTCCACATGGAAAATGCATGGGCAGAGCATGCTGTGCAGGGATTCGTTCCTTCAAAGTAACTAAGCCAGTCCCAAACCGTGTGATGCAATGTATAGTAAATGCAAAGTACTGTGAAAATATATATAAAGAAAGAAGTTTTCTGTCTTCCTTTGGATGTGTGATACGTCCTATATCCACCACTTACGCTTCAATCTGATCACCTCAGCATAGCTTTACTGTATGCCAAATAAAGGACCTTACTGACAAAATCTGGATTCAAACTGAGTTTTTAGATCCCAGAGAACTGGTTGAAGTATTCTTCCACAACTGGAAAAGATGTTCTGGATAAGCCAAGTGGAAAAGGTTTCAGATGGAATCCCAGCAAAAACATGTTTAAACGGTAGAAGAATCAGATCCTATGTCTTTCCTGGAAAATCAAGTGTCCAGTGCTCCCTCACACTCTCCTGGGGCATTGGTTAAGTACTAACCAAGAGAGACCTCACGAATAACCAGCACTATTTTTTGCAGCACCTGAGGCTTCTTTAACATGAGACGTGTTGACATCAGAATACAAAATGGCAGTTTCACGGGAGCATTGTTGAATCTGTATTCTCAGCAGATAATTAAGACTGCAGCTCTTCTATTCAATTACTGTCATTTTCATTTCTCCTTAAAAAAGAAACTTTTGCAGCAACTTCTAATGATCAAGAATAGCAAAAATCAGCAAACTTAAACAAGTATCACTACAAAATGATGGTGACTTTAAGAAACTTACTTTCATTGTTATGTTTTTCATTTCCCATTTGGATATTAAAACAGAAACATAGGAATATTTAAAATGGAGTGGCAGACTATTAAACTCATAATAACCAGCTTTCCTACCATGCACATGTCCTTGACACATTCTGACTTCTTTTTGCTTTAAGATTTCTCACTCACTCAGAAATTGTCAAAAGCCTCCTTTGAAGACTGAAGGCTTCAGCTTTTTTAATGAGACATTTACAATCACTGCCCAAAAGAAAAGCATAATTTCACATCACTCTGGAAGACTTTCCCAACTGCCAGGCTACTTTCTAAGGTGATTACTTTCAGCACTTCGTAAATGAAGTTATTAGCATATTTCTTGGAAAAGGATAGTAAAATCTTAAAAGGAATCATTTTCTACCACATTCTCAGATGATACGATAGAGTGTAGAGCAACACAGAACCAAACAGAAGGAAAACAGGAGAACCTGAAAGATTTCCTTCTTACTGTATTAAACAGCTTCATTCTAAACCCCAGTTTCAATATGTATTGCATCCTGTAAATAAACCAACAAGGCTCTGGCAATTTTACTTACAGAAATATACATCCAACTTTTCTATGCAGACCCAGTCTTCTCCTCTGACTCGAATGGAGTATAATGTACAAATATGGATAGCAATAGCTCAAGTCATAAAATAACAGGCTGGCAATATTCATCCAAAACACCCCATCCTGTTAGCATGTGTTGATTCTGCTTGGAAAAGGATTGGGTGGGTTTTGCTGGCTTATGTGGCAGGTGGCTTATTACCTCATTTGGATATGAGAGGTAAGAGTGGCTCTTACAGAGGATATAGGGTGTGGGATGAGCAGTCTGGAGGGAGGAACCCTAGGAACAGTGAAGTCTGGGACAAAAAGTTTGAACTGAACCTTATGGGGCTTATCTTGTAATGTGTAGCACACAGGAGGAATGCAGAGCCCCATTGATTTCAGTTGTGCTCTGTGTAAGAGCAGCAGGTTGGCTACACATTACATATTTGCAGGATCAGGGCCTACATTATTTTATTGTAAGTTTTTCTGTTAATAAATGAAATCCCAGGAAGGGACTGAGCTTGGATTCAACATAGCGTGTATGAAAACAGACTGATAAAGGTACCTGCTGACAAATAGCCACTAAGTAAAGTGCTAATTAAAGAATGCTCTGCTGTAGTCCTTAAGTAAGCAAATCTCTTGCTGAAGTCAATTTGAGTTTTCCATTATTAAGAAATGTATATTCAGGCTCAAAATATCTGGGACTAAATGCTCCCAGAGTACTACAAGGAGGAAGGATTAACCCATCCTTTGATGATCTAGGCTATTATTTTTAATCTACTAAGAGATAAATGTAATTCCATTCCAAATTCTCATTGGAGAAACCCTGTGTGGAACAAAGCACCGGCTTTCCTCTTGGATGGGTAGTAACTGTGACCACACAGAATTGTTTCTTCCCACTTCATTCACTGGGACTTAATATTTTATCATTCCTGCCAAATGACCAATTTCCTCTCCAAAGACTGGATAGAATTTGTCTATGGATTATACCTAAAAACTTTATACTGGGGATTTGGAATACAGTTTACCACTAAGGCTGATTAAAGTGCAGTTACCTTTTCTGCATTACTCATGACAGAGTGCTATGTAAAAGAGCTAGTATTATTATGAATATATTATAATGGAGATTTCAGTTCCCTGTGCTGAACAATAGCCCTTTTAATTTCCAAATTGATTTCAGTGGTCCAGAATCAAGACTGTAAGGAACACCAGAGAGAATATTTTGTAAATATAAGGCTGTGAACTGGCTCAGGGTTGGGTGCAGACTGTGTACCTGTCATGGATCAAACTATCTCTCTCTCTCTCACACACACACACACGCAATAAGTAAACAAATAACAAATGATGAAAAGTAAATTTTAAAAATTATTTCCGTTTTTATTATTTAACAAGCCATTAGTAACAGAGGTAAGAAAAACTGTTATATGTATTTGTGTGTGTATAACACAAAATATTGGCAGGGTCACTTTATAGCTCGGCATACATTTATAAAAGGGAATGCTGCCAGAACTTGGTGAGCTTGTGAACTGAGGTCAGCACTCATTTTGAAGTTGTATTTGAGAATAAAAATTATCAGTAAGAGTAAAAAAGAGAGAAAAATCTCAGGTTTCTTTCAATTTTGTACTGTGAAAAATGAGATTACCCTACAGGGAATTGTTTTAAGAATAAATGTTGCTTTGCATAAGGTCAGAGAAGAGCGAAAAGTCTTTTATTCAAAGATTTAGTTACAGTTCTCGAAAATATTTTAATAGTCTCAGGACATAAAACTAGTCTCCTTAGGAAAGTAGCCTGAGAGGAATGGGAATTTTCCAAACCAGTGTGAAATTACATATGTTAATAGAGGAGGTATCTGAGCCTCTAGCTATTATCTTTGGGAAATCATGGGAGACGGGGGAGATTCCAGAAGACTGGAAGGGGGCAAATATAGTGCCCATCTATAAAAAGGGAAATAAAAACAACCCAGGAAACTACAGACCAGTTAGTTTAACTTCTGTGCCAGGGAATATAATGGAGCAGGTAATCAAAGAAATCATCTGCAAACACTTGGAAGGTGGTAAGGTGATAGGGAATAGCCAGCATGGATTTGTAAAGAACAAATCGTGTCAAACTAATCTGATAACGTTCTTTGATAGGATAACGAGCCTTGTGGATAAGGGAGAAGCGGTGGATGTGATATACCTAGACTTTAGTAAGGCATTTGATACAGTTTCGCATGATATTCTTATAGATAAGCTAGGAAAGTACAATTTAGATGGGGCTACTATAAGGTGGGTGCATAACTGGCTGGATAACCGTACTCAGAGAGTAGTTGTTAATGGCTCCCAATCCTGCTGGAAAGGTATAACAAGTGGGGTTCCGCAGGGGTCTGTTTTGGGACCGGTTCTGTTCAATCTCTTCATCAACGATTTAGATGTTGGCATAGAAAGTACGCTTATTAAGTTTGCGGACGATACCAAACTGGGAGGGATTGCAACTGCTCTGAAGGACAGGGTCAAAATTCAAAATGATCTGGACAAATTGGAGAAATGGTCTGAGGTAAACAGGATGAAGTTCAATAAAGATAAATGCAAAGTGCTCCACTTAGGAAGGAACAATCTGTTTCACACATACAGAATGGGAAGAGACTGTCTAGGAAGGAGTATGGCAGAAAGAGATCTAGGGGTCATAGTGGACCACAAGCTTAATATGAGTGAACAGTGTGATACTGTTGCAAAAAAAGCAAACGTGATTCTGCGATGCATTAACAGGTGTGTTGTAAACAAGACACGAGAAGTCATTCTTCCGCTTTACTCTGCGCTGGTTAGGCCTCAACTGGAGTATTGTGTCCAGTTCTGGGCACCGCATTTCAAGAAAGATGTGGAGAAATTGGAGAGGGTCCAGAGAAGAGCAACAAGAATGATTAAAGGTCTTGAGAACATGACCTATGAAGGAAGGCTGAAGGAATTGGGTTTATTTAGTTTGGAAAAGAGAAGACTGAGAGGGGACCTGATATCAGTTTTCAGGTATCTAAAAGGGTGTCATCAGGAGGAGGGAGAAAACTTGTTCACCTTAGCCTCCAATGATAGAACAAGAAGCAATGGGCTTAAACTGCAGCAAGGGAGATTTAGGTTGGACATTAGGAAAAAGTTCCTAACTGTCAGGGTAGTTAAACACTGGAATAGATTGCCTAGGGAAGTTGTGGAATCTCCATCTCTGGAGATATTTAAGAGTAGGTTAGATAAATGTCTATTAGGGATGGTCTAGTGAGTATTTGGTCCTGCCATGAGGGCAGGGGACTGGACTCGATGACCTCTCGAGGTCCCTTCCAGTCCTAGAATCTATGAGTCTATGTTTGTTCTTATTTGGGCAGTCAAAATAAGCTTGCTAGCCCCCTAATGCTGACTAAGTCATTTGAGGATTTGCTCATAGTGAATGTAATGCACCTGTTCCAGCCACAAAATACGTTTGTGTGGCATTTTATCCTGCTGTTTGTATGAAATTCTACCTGCTGGCCATCATGGGTGCTTAGACCTGCTCAGTGATGTCCTTCCACACAAAGCCATAAAAACCTGGATAATTCATTATAATGGCTTTGTTCATATCCCCACAGTACCCCATGTTTGAGAGGAGCCCAAACTCACATTATGTACATAGTCATGGTACTCCTACTGAGAACTGGGTTATAAATGGTACATCCCTCTAACCACAGTGTTTGAGAAGTGGATGGAGAGAATACTTTCCCCTCACCAACAGTGCTTTATGCCTTTGTCTACAGCTGACTATGCTGAAATCTATTTAACATAGCTCCCATTATTAGTAATGGGAATTACATGCTTTTTTTGGCCATTTAGCAATAGAAGAAGCAATCACTATGAACTGCACGGTCCCCTTTGAAGTAAAATGGTAAATAACTTTCTAAAGGTTCCTGGGGAAGTGAACTGCACAGGCAATTGTGAGAAAATAATTGTTTATAACTGGCAGTGGACACGGCACACTGGAGAGATTTAAAAAACAAAATTAAAGGGGTTCTCAAACTGGGGGTCGGGACCCCTCAGGGGGTCATGAGGTTATTACGATGGGGGGGTCACGAGCTGTCAGCCTCCGCCCCAAACCCCGCTTTGCCTCCAACATTTATAATGGTGTTAAATATATAAAAAAGTGTTTTTAATTTATAAGGGAGGCTGCACTCAGTGGCTTGCTATGTGAAAGGGATCCCCAGTACAAAAGTTTGAGAACCACTGATTTATTATCAGGAAAGGCATAACCCAAAGAAATGTGCAGCACTTTTCTGAGGGCTTGACCACCTGAGGAAACCACACAGGCTAAAGGGTGTGATTTTTAAACAGCCTTCATTAAACCAAAAGCCTTGAGTGGACACTCAGTTCACTTTAAAGCAGGTTTATTTTGGTTTAGCTTTAGTCAATTAGGAACTGATTTAAGATAAACTGAAGTAAATGTCTGCAGTGGGGTTTGCACCAATTTAACTAAATCAGTATAAAATGAATTAAATTAAATTGGCGTAGCTTTCTCATGAAGACAAGGCCTGAACCTCAAGCCTTCAACCTTAGCATCTTTGCAGATGGTTGGTCAGTAGTAGCTCTAGGATCAGCTTTTCAGGTTGGGCACTGGAACTTGTCTTAGCTTTGTAAATGCTCATTACATCTGCAAGTCAGCTAAATATTTAAGCACATACCTAACTTAAAAGCACAATTTTCCTTAGAGCACATGGACAGAGGTCAATGAGGCTCCTAATGTGCTTTACATTAGGTCCTGTGCTTAAGTACCTTGCGGAACTGGGGACAATCAGGGCACTTTTGAAAGTGTCTCTCAGGACTATGTAATGGTGAACAGGCTACTCAGTAAAGTCCTTCTGGTGCTGCAGCTTTGCAATCCCTTACAGGAATATGCACATGCTAAGGACAGGAACAGGGCACTGCAGCAGCTGATCCTGCCTGGCTCCTTCTGACACAAGAATTAGTCTGTGAAGTGAACTACTGTGCACAGACTGCTGCTGAAGGTCAATTTATTTTGCAGTGATTTCGTTTTCTCATTTTTCAGAGTGGAGCAAGCCCCACAATTCCCCCATGGGAGAGCCTTCAAAATTATAGATGTGTAATGCTTGGTATGTGAAGGTTTCACATTAATGGAAAGGGAACAGAAACATTACATGAGTATTGCCATCCATCTTTCTAAATGTAGAAGCTATTCTATTCTATAAAGGTTCTAATGCTACACTCGTCACCATAATATCGAGCACCCTCCAATAGTGCACTAAGCACATTGAGATGAGTTAAGTCCTTGAAATGATTATTAAAAGGTCAGGCATTCTTAAATTGAATAAGGAAACAGGACCAGACACATTTTCAACATGTAAACAATATTGGAGAAGCTTTGGCAGGCATTCTTGGAAGCACATTCAGTTCAGGAGAAAACTTTAAAAGGTCAGCACAGTGAAATATAAGACCGAGGGAAACACCAGAAAGTTGCCTTACAGTTAGTTTAACTTCAATTACAGGGCAAGTCTTAGAATTATTTCAAGAAATCAAATATAGGAATATTTAGAATTTACAGTCTCATTAAAGTCAAACCATTTAAAAAAAATAATTGCAAGTAATAGTTCTAGTAACAATCATCAAGTTTTTATATTTGTAAAAAATAGAATAAAACAAATCCTAGTTTTTTATAAAGTTCTTTATTGTGGGCCAGATTATGATTCTCAGACTTAGCTTCATTAGCATTTCACTTGACAACATCTCTCCTCTTCAACAGACATGTTCGTGCTGTAAAGTACTCCTCACAGTGATGAAGAGTATCAGAATCTGGCTTCTGGATTTTTCAGTTACACCCAATCATAAATTCTCATGACATAGGATTGTGCTTCACCCATTTTCCCATTAAAGTAAATGGGAACTGAGCAAGCTTTCCAGAAGGTGACATTTGATACCCTGAATCTTAAATTCTTTCGCTTGCTCTTAAGACCTAAGAGCCATATTCTGTCCTTATGTCTTCTGCTGAGCACCAGCTGATGTCAGAATTAAGAGCAAACACCAATGGTAGAATATGAGCCCCCATCATAAAACTCTTGTTTTTCCCCCTTGAAAACTTACCTGGTTTCATCAATATAAACTGCTTCCAACACAGATGCTGCATATTCAATATTCTTTTTTAAATCCACCACATTAACATCACCTTTCTCCAGTTGCTTGACCAGGCATCTTAATCTATTAAAAAAAAACAAACCCAAAATATAAACATCATTGTATGTTCTGGGATTCATAAAAATGTAGCAACTATTTTAGTAGCTCTATTCTATTCTGAGTTTAGGAAATAACACAATTGTCCACAATGCAAGCAGGAAACCTTTATCTTGTCTCTTTTCTATTAAAAAGCACCTCTTTTTAGAACACAGATAGCAGTAATGAGCAGTGCATTTTTACAACTTTGTGAATTTGTAACATATTAAGATGAGATAATTAAGATAACTTCAGTAAAATCAGAGGAGCTCAATAATTACTAGCACAAATATTTTTTTAATATGATTATACCTATGAAGGTTATGTCTCTAATTTATACATAATGTACAATATTAGCAAGAAGTTGATTTAGTTCTAAAAGCCCTGCTCTTTAAAAACAATCATCTGTCAACAAGATTCAGTGAAATGTTAGCCTTAGCTTCAATTCCTGTTTTCATTTTTATTTTCTCCTCCAATACATTTTAGCCTCAGATTTTGCTTTTGTTATTAAACTAAAGTTAAGCTCTATTGCTTTCCTTTGTTTAGCGAGGATTCACTGTTTTTGCCAGATGCAAGATGGTAACTATAGCATTAGAAAAATCCAAACATATTCCCCTGTGTGTTGTTTTGGTTTTGAGAACATGCTTATGCATTATAAACATGGATACACCCAAAAGTTAAATGCTTCCATTTAAAGTGTCCATGGCAATCAATTTATCCTACTAAGCTATTAGATCATCAGATTCCACCCATTACCATAGATGGGGGGAAACTCAGTTCTGAGCCTGCTTAAGTTAACCATACAAAGCAATGCAACTTCAGTCCTATCAATGACAGTTCACTGTTGTCCCAGACATACAGGAAGAAAAACAAGAACAAGGGATGTAGTTTAATTAGGCCACAACTTTATTAACTGAACTCCTCTGAGAACTACCTGGCAATAACTTGTACAATGCATGTCACAATTCCTTCCTTAATCATTTGTATCCATTGGGTGAAGGTTGTTGTCAAGGTTTTTCCCCCACTTTGAACTTTAGGGTACAAAAAGTGGGGACCTGCATGAACACTTTTAAGCTTAATTACTAGCTTAAATCTGGTACGCTGCCACTAGCCAGAATTTAGTGTCTGGCACACTTTCTGTTCCCCCAAAACTTTCCCTGGGGAACCCAGACCCAAACCCCTTGGGTCTTAAAACAAGGAGAAATTAATCATCCCCCTCCTTTTCCCCCCAGACTTTCCCCTCCCTGGGTTGCCTTGTGAGGCTTCACACTGGTCCAAACTCCTTGGATCTTAAAACAAGGAGGAATTAACCATCCCCCTCCTTTCCCCCCACCAATTCCTGGTGAGTTCAGACTCAATCCCTTGGATTTTAAAACAAGGAAAAATCAATCAGGTTCTTAAAAAGAAAGCTTTTAATTAAAGAAAGAAAAGGTAAAAATTATCTCTGTAAAATCAGGATGGAAAATGCATTACAGGGTATTCAGATTCGTATAGACTAGAGGGACTCCCCCCTAGCCTTAGAGTCAAAGTTACAGCAAACAAAGGTAAAAATCCTTCCAGCAAAAAAACACATTTACAAGTTAAGAAAACAAACATAAGACTAATCCGCCTTGCCTGGCTATTACTTACAATTTTGAAATCTGAAAGACAGATTCAGAAAGATAGGGAAAGCCTGAGTGTATGTCTGGTCCCTCTTAGCCCCAAAAGCGAACAATGAACAACACAAAAAGCACAAAGACTTCCCTCCACCAAGATTTGAAAGTATCTTGTCCCTCTATTGGTCCTCTGGTCAGGTGTCAGCCAGGTTCACTGAGCTTCTTAACCCTTTACAGGTAAAAGAGACATTAACCCTTAACCATCTGTTTATGACAGTTGTTATCAGCACACACTCCCCCACCTCCCCGCCAGCTGTTCCCAGACTGTCGCTGGGATCCCACCACCCTCACTTCATATAAGGGTAAATGGACTTGTCTCTTCATAGTGCCAGATATTAGAAGCCCTGACCCTGCTTCCCAGGATTCTTTAGGGGATGCCTTCCCCTAAATCCACTTCCCATCCCAGTTTATCAGGGAACTGGACCCACTATGGAACGAGTACCTGCACTGGGCACCTGCCAAGTTGTGACAACTTGAACCATTCCTCCTAACCTATTTAGGCAAGTGCTGGAGCTGTTGCGCGGAAGGTGAAAACAAAACAAAAATTCCTGCTCCAGCCAATCTGGAAGTGAGGGGGAAATTCCTTACCAGTCTCAAAAGAGGCGATCAGTGCAATGGCCACAGGAGATCACAAAAACCTGGCCTACTGCAATCCCACGTGCGGGAGGAACCGATATGGGAGAGGGCTCTGTCTGGCAGAACAGGACATATATGGTCCACAGAGAACCACTGGCTTACCTGAATTCCTCCTGCCAGCCTGCAGCTCAGATGATGCCCCCTTCCCAGCCCCAAAGAGGTGGTGAACCATTAAAGGAGCCATAACCCTTTTCTTCCTACTTGACCAGACAAAACTTTTGAGACTGATGGGGAAAAAATTAATCCCCTGAAAAACGGTGTACAGGTTTTTCAAAGATGCATTTTCCTTTCTTGAATGTGGCAATTTATTTTATTTCAATGCTGAAATGAACCACAGGATTATATGACATGACAAAAGCATATCTTTAAAATGAAATATGCCAATTCATTCCTTTTAATATAATTTTATTAAAACTATTATCTTGACTTTTTTCAAGCTAATGTAGAAGTGCAAGCTTTTGGCTGAAGAAGTGTATTTAAATATCTGAATCTCCCTTCAGAAGTAATTTCATATTTCTGCCCCTTTTGTGAAAAAGCAGTTATATTTCCTGTCCCTGTAGTTACAGTGAGACATTAAGATAAAGGTTAATTAATTAAAAGTAATGTGGAGCCAATGTCCATTCCTTATGATTTTTATTAGGCCTGTACTCACTATTGGATCATTCTTGATTAAAATTTACGGACTTAAAATTAAAATGCTATATGCAGCAAAACTCTTACAATAAATTTAAAGTATAAAAGCACTATCTTAGTATCACCAGCATCATGGTTCAGGCATGGACCAGGACTGCATTGTGCTACACGCGCTACAGACACAGAACAAAAGGACAGTCTCTGTCCCAAAGAGTTTACAATCTAAGTAATCAACCATAGAAACCAAGCTATTTTTTCCTCTATATTGTTCTGACATGAGTCCAGATATGTTCTGGTCTCAGCTAGAGTTGCCAACCCTCCAGAGTTGTCCTGGGGTCTCCAGAAATTAAACATTAATCTTTAATTAAAAATTATATCATGTGATGAAACCTCCAGGAATATGTCCAGCCAAAATTGGTAACCCTAGTCTCAGCCTTCCCTGAAGAACACAGGCCCATGGGGATATTCTTGATAAGCAATGTTTTTAAAGGACTAGTACTGCTCCCCTGAAGTCAATAGTTGTGCGACTGATGTCAATAACAACCGGAGCTGGTACATATTCACTTGCAGCTCTTTGCGGAAATAGATATTAACCACCTGCATTTTTTAAACTGGCTTTACAAGGACTCTGAGGTTAGGACAGGATTGCCATCAGAGGTTACCAATTTTTCAGCAAAAACAGTCTGGCATTCATCAACTGTTGATTTATACCATGTGTGGGTACCAGAATTTCTGAGGTTCATTATACATCTGGGTTTTGAATCTGTTTCACACCAGGGCAACCCCCTTGAGTTCAACTCCTGATTTACACTTGTGTAAGTAAGAGCAGAATCAGTCCACTTTATGTACTGTAACATATATATACACATGTGATACTCTGTTGTACCAAACTAGCCTTTTAAACCCTTCCACCTGAAAATTAAAGTGATCAGTTCTGACTTCACCAACATTACAAGAAAATGAACAGCGCAGTTAGGTTTAAATTATTTCAGCTCTGTCTGCAGCTATCTGGGTAGATCAGTCCAGGGCCATATATAAATACATACATATTTTAATGCCCAATGCCTTCCACCTGTTCCTGGATGGAATACTGAAATCTGCTTTCTTTTGCACATGCATTTTCATTAGCTGAGTGGGTGGTTTATTTTTTTTTTATCTCAAGTACAGGTTCTAATTTATAGCAGAATAAGCAAAAAATTAAGCCTTAAGCAATAACCCCCTAGGAGATCCATTACACTTTCCCAGGAGACATGAAGTCATAACTACTTCAGGCAGAATGATGTGCAGTGAGCCCACTTTAACCTTCACAGCTCTGAAGGGACTCTGTATAAATTAGTAATAATCAGGGCACACAATAGACCAAATTCTGCCCCACTATAAGCAGCTGCAACTCCTCAGAAGCTAATGGAATTGTGCCTCACAACACAAGAGATTAATTTGTATGTATGTATGCATAAAGAAGGGAGAGAAGATTCAAAATAACAGTGCTGTATTATTTAAATAACTGATATGCAGTTTGACTTCCTTATTTGTTCAAGTAAAGAATAAATATCTAGAAGCAGAAGCTCATCTAGTTAAATGGATGTTAGTAATCTGCAGGAAGTGACTGAGTGGCTCTTATTACTGAAAAAGAATCATCATATGCCAAAGCATCAAGCACTTATGGTTCATCAGTATGTGTTTACTCAAACATTTTAAAGAGTTCCCTGCTGTATTTTAATGAGGTGCAGAGGCCACAGAGCATCAGTGAAGATATAAATATGGGGCTTTATTAAAGACCCTGAGATGGAGAACTTAAAAGAACATGAAAAAATCAATGTTTTAAATTTTTTTACCACTATAATTACAAGAAATCCCTAAAATTACTCTAGTAGAAACTTAATAAGAAATAATGTTCTTCTGTCTCTCCCCCCAATCCCCTAAACACACTTTGTTTATTTTATGCACTTGTCATCCCTTTGCATATTGTCAGTTTCATAGTTTTGCTGACGGAAAGGTGTACTTGTCACCTAGACTAACATGATGACTCTCATGGACTGCTGGTCTGGGGAGCTCACTCTGCTTCTGCAAAAGGGTCTTCTTCAGTAAGAGCAGCAGAAAAGCTTGGGTCAGAAGAGTCTCCTTTTCCTATGATCTCCAGAAGGAGCTGGGGAATAACAGGAGCCTGCTGGATGAGCCCCCTTTCTTCACACATTAGAATCTTACATAGTACTAGAGAGAACGAGAAGCCTGGTGGGCAGGGAATCCCCTCCATGGAGGCTGGGGAACAGGGCCGCCCAGAGGATTCAGGAGGCCTGGGGCAAAGCAATTTCGGGGGCCCCTTCCATAAAAAAAGTTGCAATATTACAGAATACTATATTCTTGTGGGGGCCCTGCAGGGCCTAGGGCAAATTGCCCCACTTGTCCCCCACCCCAGGTGGCCCTGCTGGGGAATAACTAAAACCTGGAGAACCAAGGGAGAGTAGTTCTTTCCTCCTCAGCGCCCTGCACAGAACAGAGAAGCGATGGAAACCTGGAAAGTTTCCACCCCAGATCTCAGAAAGGGGCAAAAGGCCCATGTGGACAAGGTAATAGGAACAGTGAGGGGGATGATTCTTCCCCCATGGGAGTCCTCTACAAGTCCACAGAGGTATTTGAAAGATAAGATACTTCACCTCAACACTTGACGCTGTCTGCTGAAGAGACAAGCAGGAAGATGCACAGAGGGAGAGGGTGGGGCCTGAGCACCTTTTGTGCTATTTCTCTCAGACTCGCCCTGTAGAAAAATACCCTTATGAAACAGAAAAACCTGTAAAACTTCTTTTGGAAAAGGAATTTTAAAATACAGATAGAATCTGAGGGTAGGGAACTGTGTACCAGGATGGGAAGCGGGGGAATGCAGCCTGACAGAAGGTGTGATATTTTGTGTGTCCTTCTCTGTGAAAAGGGAAGGGAATGACACAATTTAGGTGCTCTTCAAAATGTTCTCCATGCTGCAGCCCCTAGCCTTCCCTGTAAGAAACCTGTTCTAGCTAAAAATCACCCTACTGAGAGAATACATTGGGCACTGCTTCTACTCTTGCAATTCCTGATCTGACATGGGCAGGACTTAGCCCATACAGGACAAACAGAAACAGGGGACATCATGTATCAGAGGGGCAGCTGTGTTAGTCTGGATCTGTAAAAGCAAAGAGTCCTGTGGCACCTTATAGATTAACAGACATATTGGAGCATGAGCTTTCCTGGGTGAATACCCACTTCGTCGGATGCATGATATACATCCGACGAAGTGGGTATTCAGCCAGGACAGCTCATGCTCCAATATGTCCAATATGCTCCAATACGTCTGTTAGTCTATAAGGAGACATCATGTCTTTTTATTATTATTACAACTAAAACATCATATCTGCAGTTCTGGTAGCATACTGCTATAGTCACATGAAGCGTTGGAAAGAGAAATCAGCATTCCATTTTCAAATGAACCTTGTCTCATGCCAAGGTCATTCTCATCATAAAAATGGGGCAAGGGTTTTCTGAAAGAAAAAATCCTAATGTCTATTCTGAAAGTTAAATAAAATCCAAATTAGTGTCTGTAATTTAAAGAGATGCTTTACAGGCAGAAAAACAAAACATCTCATTTAAAACCTGCATTATTTTTGTATTTTTGGCTCTAATGCAGAAGATATACAGTAGCCAGCCCAGGGTCACAAAGATGATGGAGAGATAACCACAAAGAGTTCAATAGGACGGCAAAGACAATGAATGACTATGATCTAATTGTGTGAATAACTAAAAGAGACTACAGTCAAATGTAAACATGAAAATTATCAGACCAGTAGGTGGAAAGTCCTCTTTCAAATCAGATTAGCAGAGGAAATGATAGGAATAGTGTTCTTTTTAGTCATCTTAATTAACTGGTCATTTACCCATTGAACTGTATATCACAGAAGATAACCTAGCAATGGAAGTTCTAGAAGTAAAGCCTTCAAGCCAGAGAAGCATGGTGTGTGGAGTGAGGGAAAAGAAGTGAAGACCAACACAAGGTGCACCTGTTTAGGAGGAGCTGCCTGAGACATTGTGTCTGAACTAGGCATGGTTTCTGTGGGAGAACTGGCTGCTGCTGCACCCTTTTAGAGAGTGCAGAACCAGATCTGCTGGCTGTTTCACAGGACCATCAAGAACCCCCCCCCTTCTATCGCAGGTATGTATAGGGCACAACCTTATCACAGTACCCGCTGACTGTACTGTAGGGCTAACCCCTAAGGACTAGGAATGTCTCTGGTCCTGGCACGGAGGCCTAAAGGGGAAGGAGACAGTTCTTGTGCTCTCTTCCTCCCTTGTGGAAACAGTTTGTCTGACAGCACAACATATGCTCTCAAATCACTTTAAAGATTTCCCCATTTGGATTCCTCACACAAATGCTAGTAAAGCCAGGGCAATTCAGTTTAATAGCACAGTCCTGAAAAGTGAAACCTGTGGGTGTATCTCTGTACTCACTTGGAGCCCCACTGAAGTCAATGCTGCTCTTTGCAAGATCAGGGTTTTGGACTGTAAGTTCTAGGCCAGGGATTGTGTTTCTGACAGTGGTGAACTTACTGTGTTCAACAAATAAATATCAATAATTGTTTTTTTCTTGACACTGTCTCCACTATTTCTCCACCCCCTTTCTTTTCCTATATTGTTCTAACCCTTCTTCCCCTTTATTTTCACTTTCTCATTCCTTCTTTCTAATCTTCCTTACTATTTTCTTCCTCTTCTCCCTTTTCTTCTGTCTTCTCACTCTTTTCTAACCATCCGTTTCGCTTTTCTAATTTTCACTTTTGAACTTCTCAGTCTCTCCTTAACCACTGCACCTCAATCTCTCCCTTCATCCATAATATACTCTCTCCTGTACACCACTCACAAATGCTGCTGCCCCGTCATTCACGTAGAGAGGCCTGCCACATGGAGACGGAGATGGATCTAGATGTCCACACAGATGTCTCTCCTCCACTCCCCCTCCAAGAGATGCCTGTTCCCCACAATGAAAACCAGTAACTTAAGAGATGCCTGCATCCTCATCCCTCCCCAACCCATTCTGCCGCCACCGCTCTTTGCACATATAGAGTATCTGCCTAACACTAATATCACAAGATGTAGGGGCAGGGGCTCTCTTTTCTTCCCTCAGATGAGATAGGCACACCACTGACACTACTTCATGTTGTGGTTCTCCAGTAGGCCAGAGTGCCTCAGTACTTGGTGCCATGTACACTGCTCCCTCAGTGTTTGAATTTGTTATATTGCCATGGCATGCATTGTAGGGAATCTCAGATCACAGCATAGACTGTTAAATTAAAAATACAATAGGCAGCAGAGGTGAGCCAGGTCAGCCCTCCTAGTATCCCCATCCCAGCTCCTAGCCCCACTCTTCTCCACTGGTGCATCCCACTCCATATAGATGGTTCTAAATTTTGTTGGGGCATGCAGAGATTGGATATGGATTAATGCTTAAATTACCACCCAGTGGAGGGGTTCTATGGGAGCCTATAAATCCCGGGGCCTTCTGGGAAATCTGCCTGTCAGCCACATTGACCTTACAATATGACATTATGAAGATAGCAGTGTATTGATACAGTCTGCCTTCTTCAACAGGTTTACTAGCTTAGTGGATGGGAGGGAAGCAGTAGACAGGATATATCTTGATTTCAGTAAGGCTTTGGCATGGTCCCACTAGCATTCTCATAAGCAAACTAGGAAATGTGATCTAGATGAAATTACTATAAGGTGGGTGCACAACTGGTTGAAAGACTGCACTAAGGCCTGGTCTACACTGGGGGTGGGGGGGGAAATCTAAGATACTCAACTTCAGCTATGAGAATAGTGCAGCTGAAGTTGACGTATCTTAGATCGAATTAAAATTATTTATTTTGCTTCCTCACAGCGCGCCACGGCTCCCCCATCAACTTTGCTTCCACCTCTCGCCAAGCTGGAGTTCAGCAGTTGATGGGAAAGCGATCGGAGATCAATTTATCATGCTACACTACACGCGATAGATCGATCGCTACCCACCAATCCGGCGGGTAGTATAGACGTACCCTTAGAGTAGCTTTTTGTCAAACTAGGAGCATGTATCTAGTGGGATCTCACAGAGGTCTGTCCTGGGTCCAGTACAATTCAATATTTTCATTAATGACTTTGGGAATGAAGTGGAGAGTATGCTTATAAAATTTGTGAATGATGACACCAAACTAGAAGGGAAATTGGAGAATTGTTCTGAAACCAAGATGATGAAATTCAATAAAGATAAGTGCAAAGTACTCCACTTAGGAAGAAGAAAATCAAATGCATAAATATAAAATTCATAGATTCATAGATTCTAGGACCGGAAGGGACCTTGAGAGGTCATCGAGTCCAGTCCCCTGCCCTCATGGCAGGACCAAATACTGTTTAGACCATCCTGGATAGACATTTATCTAAACCACTCTTAAATATCTCCAAAGATGGCAATTCCACAACCTCCCTAGGCAATTTATCCCAGTGTTTGACCACCCTGACAGTTAGGAACTTTTCCAATTGTCCAACCTAAACCTCCCTTGCTGCAGTTTAAGCTCATTGCTTCTTGTTCTATCATTGGAGGCTAAGGTGAACAAGTTTTCTCACTCCTCCCTATGAGACCCTTTTAGATACCTGAAAACTGCTATCATGTCCCCTCTCAGTCTTCTCTTTTCCAAACTAAACAAACTCAATTCTTTCAGCTTTTCTTCATAGGTCATGTTCTCTAGACCTTTAATCATTCTTGTTGCTCTTCTCTGGACCCTCTCCAATTTCTCCACATCTTTCTTGAAATGCGGTGCCCAGAACTGGACACAATACTCCAGTTGAGGCCTAACCAGCGCAGAGCAGAGCGAAAGAATGACTTCTCGTGTCTTGCTCACAACACACCTGTTAATGCATCTCAGAATCATGTTTGCTTTTTTTGCAACAGCATCACACTGTTGACTCATATTTAGCTTGTGGTTCACTATAACCCCTAGATCCCTTTCTGCCGTACTTCTTCCTAGACAGTCTCTTCCTATTCTGTATGTGTGAAACTGATTGTTCCTTTCTACTTGAGCACTTTGCATCTGTCTTTGCTAAACTTCATCCTGTTTACCTCAGACCATTTCTCCAATTTTTCCAGATCATTTTGATTTATGACCCTATCCTCCAAAGCAGTTGCAATCCCTCCCAGTTTGGTATCATCTGCAAACTTAATAAGCGTACTTTCTATGCCAATATCTAAGTCACTGATGAAGACATTGAACAGAGCTGGTCCCAAAACAGACCCCTGCGGAACCCCACTTGTTATACTTTTCCAGCAGGATTGAGAACCATTAATAACTAGTCTCTGAGGCCTGGTCTACACTACGCGTTTAAACCGATTTTAGCAGCATTAAACCGATTTAACGCTGTACCTGTCCACACTACGAGGCCTTTTATATTGATATAAAGGGCTCTTTATATCGGTTTCTGTACTCCTCCCCGACGAGAGGAGTAGCACTAAAATCGGTATTACCATATCGGATTAGGGTTAGTGTGGCCGCAAATCGACGGTATTGGCTTCCGGGCGGTATCCCACAGTGCACCACTGTGACCGCTCTGGACAGCAGTCTGAACTCGGATGCACTGGGCAGGTATACAGGAAAAGCCCCATGAACTTTTGAATTTCATTTCCTGTTTGGCCAGCGTGGAGCTGTGATCAGCACAGGTGACCGCACAGAGCTCATCAGCACAGGTAGCAATGCAATCTCCTGAGAATCGAAAAAGAGCTCCAGCATGGACCACATGGGAGGTACTGGATCTGATCGCTATATGGGGAGAGGATTCAGTGCTAACAGAACTCCATTCCAATAGACGAAATGAAAAAATATTTAAAAAAATTTCCAAGGCTATAATGGCCAAAGGCCACACCAGGGACTCAGTGCAGTGCAGAGTGAAAGTTAAGGAGCTCAGACAAGCCTACCAGAAAACCAAAGCAGCAAACGGAAGGTCCGGGTCAGGGCCGAAAACATGCCGCTTCTACGATAAGCTGCATGCAATTTTAGGGGGCTGCACCACCACTACCCCACCCCTGTCCGTGGATTCCGAGGTGGGGGTTGTAATCTCAACCATGGCTAAGGATTCTGCGGAGGGGGGAAGATGAGGAGGAGGAGGAGGAAGAGGAGGACAACCTTGCAGCGAGCACACACCACTCCATTAGCCCCAACAGCCAGGAGCTTTTTGTGACTCAGACAGAATTACCCTCCCAGCCCTCCCAAGCCACTAGCCCAGACAGTGAAGCCATGGAAGCGACCTCTGGTGAGTGTACCTTTGTAAATATAAAACATGGTTTAAAAGCAAATGTTTTTTAATGATTGATTTGCCATGAGGGCTTGGGATGCATTCGCGGCCAGTAAAGTTACTGGAAAAGTTTGTTAACATGTCTGGGGATGGAACCGAAATCCTCCAGGGACATCTCCATGAAGCGCTCCTGGAGGTACTCCAAAAGCCTTTGCAGAAGGTTTCTGGGCAAGGCAGCCTTGTTCCGTCCACCATGGTAGGACACTTTACCACGCCATGCATGTAGCAAGTAATCGGGTATCGCTGCATGACAAAGCATAGCTGCGTATGGTCCCGGTGATTGCTGGCATTCAAGAAACATCCGTTCTTTATCTCGCTCTGTTATCCTCAGCAGAGTGATATCATTCATGGTAACCTGGTTGAAAGTCAGGAATTTAATTAAGGGGACAGAGATGGACATTTTCCTACTGGGCTGTTGCTTAAAATAAATCCTTCCTTGCACGTAGCCAAGTGGGGGGAGGGGAGGAAGGATTGCGCTAAGCTTTTTTGCGTTTGGCTAGCAGGAATCGTCCCAGTTACCAGCCATGTGGTGATGGGGGGGTAAAGCAATGATCCTAGAGAATTGAATGGGAGGGTTGGCTTCTGCTGCTGCATGTTAACAGGAAGAAGCATCAGAGGGCACTGTGTATATGAAGGCTGGAGAAGCCGAAAGACAATGTCTTACCATGTCCGCATGCAAGCTGAATTGTGATGCCCAGACCTGCGTCTGTGAGATCTGTAACACCAGAGCCGCAGGCACTCAATATTAAGATGCAAAATGCGACCTTGTAGTGAAATCACATGTGCTATGTAAGATGAATAGTGTTGTTCACTGTGAAAGAGTTTAACCATTGTTCTGTAAAATGTATCTTTTTAAATACTTCTCTCCCTTTTTTCCCTCCCTCATGCAGCTGCACATTTTTCAAGCCTCTCTACTCCATCCCGAAGGCTCTCTCAGATAAGGCTGAGGAAAAAGAAGACACGAGACGAAATGTTCTCAGAAATCATGGAAGTAACCCGCAATGAAAGAGCTCATCTGAATGACTGGAAGGATGTGGTAGCAAAGTACAGGAAAGATGCCAGTGAACGTGAGGACAGGAGGGACCAACGTGAGGATAGGAGGGATGAACGTGAGAATAGGAGAGACGCTCGAGATGAGAGGTGGCGGCAGGAAGATCAGAGGTGTAGGCAGGAAGACCAGCGGTGGCGGGATGCAACGCTGGAGCTGCTGTGTGATCAAACTGATATCCTCCGACATCTGGTGGATCTTCAGGAAGAGCAGTGGGGTCACAGAGTGTTGCTGCAGCCCCTGTGTAACCTCCCTCACCACTCACCATGTTCCATATCTTCCTCACCCAGATGTGTAAGAACGCGTGGGAGAAGGCTTCGTGCACCCGCCCACTCCACCCCAGTGGACAGTCCAACCAAAAGGCTGTCATTACATTGAAATGTATTTAATGGCCTTTTCCTTCCCTCCTATGCTCCTCCCAAACCACACCCGGGATACCTTGTCAGTTCTCTGCCTCTTTTTAATAATGAATAAATGATTTTTAAACGATAGAGACTTTATTTTCTTAAGCAAGCTGTAATCGAAGAGGGAGGGTGGGTTGCTTACAGGGAATGACTTTTAATAAAGAATACATGATTTTTAAATGATAGTGACTTTATTTCCTTAATCAAGCTGTAATCGAAGGGGGAGGGTGGGTTGCTTACAGGGAAGGAGTCAATAAAGGTGGGGGAGTTCATGAAGGGGAAACAAACACAGCAGTCACACTGTACCCTGGCCTGTGATGAAACTCATTTTCAAAGCTTCTCTGATGCGCACAGCTTCCTTGTGTGCTCTTCTAATCGCCCTGGTGTCTGGCTGCGCATAATCAGCAGCTAGGTGATTTGCCTCAGCCTCCCACCCCGCCATGAAGGTCTCCTCCTTACTCTCACAGAGATTGTGGAGCACACAGCAAGCAGCAATAACAAAGGGGGCATTGGTTTGGCTGAGGTCTGAGCAAGTCAGTAATGTGTGCCAGCGCGCCTTTAAACGGCAAAATGCATATTCTACCACTATTCTGCACTTGCTCAGCCTGTAGTTGAACAGCTCCTGACCACTGTCCAGGCTGCCTGTATATGGCTTCATGAGCCATGGCATCAAGGGGTAGGCTGGGTCCCCCAGGATAACTATAGGCATTTCAACATCCCCAACTGTTATTTTCTGGTCTGGGGACTAATACCCTTGCTGCAGCAGTTTAAACAGAGCAGTGCTTCTGAAGACGCGAGCATCATGAACCCTTCCTGGCCATCACACGTGGATGTTGGTGAAACGTCCCTTGTGATCCACCAGTGCTTGCAGCACCATTGAAAAGTACCCTTTGCGGTTTATGTACTGGGTGCCCTGGTGCCAAGATAGGGATATGGGTTCCATCTATCGCCCTCCCACAGTTAGGGAATACCATTACAGCAAAGCCATCCACTATGACCTGCACGTTTCCCAGAGTCACAACCTTTCGTAGCAGCAGCTTAATGATTGCTTTGGCTACTTGCATCACAGCAGCCCCCACAGTAGATTTTCCCACTCCAAATTGATTCCCGACTGACCGGTAGCTGTCTGGCGTTGCAAGCTTCCAGAGAGCTATTGCCACTCGCTTCTCCACTGTGAGGGCTGCTCTCATGTTGGTATTATGGCGTTTCAGGACACGGGAAAGCAAGTCACAAAGTTCCATGAAAGTGCCCTTACGCATGCAAAAGTTTCGCAGCCACTGGGAATCGTCCCACACCGGCAGAACTATGCGGTCCCACCAGTCTGTGCTTGTTTCCCGGTCCCAAAATTGGCGTTCAATGGCTAGAACCTGCCCCATTACCAGCAGGATCTCCAAGCGCAGGGGCCCACGGTTTGAGATAATTCTGTGTCCATGTCCTCATCACTCTCGCCGCCGCTCTGCCGTAGCTACCGCCTCCTCCTTGCCTGGCTTTGCAGGTCCTGGTTCAGCATAGACTGCACGAGAATGCGTGAGGTGTTTACAACGTCCACTATTGTGGTATTGATCTGAGCAGGGTCCAAGCTTGCTGTGCTATGGCATTTGCACAGTTCACCCAGGAAAAAAGGTGCGAAATGGTTGTCTGCTGCTTTCACGAAGGGAGGGGTGAGGCTGTACCCAGAACCACCCCCGACAATGATTTTTGCCCCATCAGGCACTGGGCTCTCAACCCAGAATTCCAAGGGTGGGGGAGGCTGCGGGAACTATGGGATAGCTACGGAATAGCTACCCACAGTGCAACGCTCCAGAAATCGACGCTAGCCTCGGACCATGGACGCACACCGTCGAATTAATATGCTTAGTATGGCCGTGTGCACTCGACTTTATACAATCTGTTTTATAAAACCGGTTTATGTAAAATCGGAATAATCCCATAGTGTAGACATACCCTGAGTATGGCTATCCAGCCAGTTATGCACCCACCTTATAGTAGCCCCATCTAAGTTGTATTTGCCTAGTTTATTGATAAAAATATCATGTAAGACTGTATCAAATGCCTTACTAAAGTCAAGGCATACAACATCCACTGCTTCTCCCTTATCCACAAGACTCGTTATCCTATCAAAGAAAGCTGTCAGATTGGTCTGACATGATTTGTTCTTTACAAATCCATGCTGGCTATTCCCTATCACCTTACCACCTTCCAAGAGTTTGCAGATGATTTCCTTAATTACTTGCTCCATTATCTTCCCTGGCACAGAAGTTAAACTAACTGGTCTGTAGTTTCTTGGGTTGTTTTTATTTCCCTTTTTATAGATGGGCACTATATTTGCCCTTTTCCAGTCTTCTGGAATCTCTCCTGTCTCCCATGATTTTCCAAAGATAATACCCTAGAGGCTCAGATACCTCCTCTGTTAGCTCCTGGAGTATTCTAGGATGCATTCCATCAGGCCTTGGTGACTTGCAGGCATCTAACTTCTCTAAGTAATTTTTAACTTGTTCTCGGTGAAGACTGAAACAAAGAAGTCATTAAGCATCTCTGCCATTTCAAAGTTTCCTGTTACTCTTTCTACCTCCTCACTGAGCAGTGGGCCTACCCTGTCCTTGGTCTTCCTCTTGCTTCTAATGTATTGATGAAAAGTCTTCTTGTTTCCCTTTATTCCTGTAGCTAGTTTGAGCTCATTTTGTACCTTTGCCTTTCTAATCTTGGCCCTGCATTCCTGTGTTGTTTGCCTATACTCATCCTTTATAATCTGTCCTAGTTTCCATTTTTTATATGACTCCTTTTTATTTTTTAGATCACGCAAGATCTCGCGATTAAGCGAAGGTGGTCTTTTGCCCCACTGTCTAGCCTTCCTACTCAGCAGAATAGCTTGCTTTTGGGCCTTAGTAGTGTCCCTTTGAAAAACTGCCAGCTCTCCTCAGTTGTTTTTCCCCTCAGTTTTGATTCCCATCGGACCTTACCTACCAGCTCTCTGAGCTTACCAAAATATGCCTTCCTGAAATCCATTATCTCTATTTAGCTGTACTCCCTCAACCCTTCCTTAGAATTGTGAACTCTATGATTTCATGATCACTTTCATCCAAGCTGCCTTCTACTTTCAAATTCTCAACGAGTTCCTCCCTATTTGTTAAAATCAAGTCTAGAACAGCTTCCCCCCAGTAGCTTTTTCAGCCTTCTGAAATAAAAAGTTGTCTGCAATGCAATCCAAGAACTTATTGGATGGTCTGTGCCCCGCTGTGTTATTTTCCCAAAATACATATGGATAGTTGAAGTCCCTCATCATCACCAAATCTTGGGCTTTGGATGATTTTGTTAGTCATTTAAAAAGAGCCTCATCCACCTCTTCCACCTGGTTAGGTGGCTTGTAGTAGACTCCTAGCATGACATCACTCTTGGTTTTTTTTTTTACCCCTTTTAGCCTAACCCAGAGACTCTCAACACTTCCATCTCTTATGTCCATCTCCACCTCAGTCCAAGTGTGTACATTTTTAATACATAAGGCAACACCTCCTCCCTTTTCCTCCTGTCTATCTAAATGGAAAATAACTGGCTAGGCAGTAGTACGGATGAAAAGGATCAGTTGGTTATAATGGGTCACAAATTGATGATGAGTCAACAGTGTAATGCAGCTAACAAAAAGGCTAAGATTCTGGGGTGTATTAATAGGAGTGTTGTATGTAAAACACGGGAGGTAACTGTGCCACTCTGTTTGATCCTGGTTAGGCCTCAGCCTGAGTACTGTGTCCATGACTGGGTGCCGTGATAAGAAAGATGTGTGTGGACAAAGTGGAGAGAGTCCAGAGGAGAGCAACACAAATGAGGAAACCTGACCTGTGAGGAAAGGTTAAAGAAATCGAGGATGTTTAGTCTTGAGAAAAGAAGACTGAGGGGGGACCTGAAAACAGTCTTCAAATATGTTAAGGGCTGTTACAAAGAGGGTAGTAGTGATCAATTGTTCTTCATGTCTACTGAAGGTAGGGTAAGTAGTAATAAACTTAATCTGTAGCAAGGGAGATTTAGGTTAGATATTAGGGGAAACTTTCTAACTACAAAGATAGCTAAGCTCTGAAGCAGGCTTCCAAGGTGGAATCCTTATTTCTGGAGGTTTTTAAGTACAGGTTAGACAAACATATTTTCAGGGATGGTCAAGGTATACTTAGTCCTGCCACAGTGCAGGTGGCTGAACAAGATGACCTCTTGACATCTCTTCCAGCCTGATATTTCTATGATTTAGAATCATGGCTCATATTTGTGTAGAGAAGGTAGAGCCAGACAGAAGCTTCAGCTGTTGACAGTGTGTCACAAGGCAATGTCTAAGAGATTCAGAACAGGCCAGGCAATCACAAAAGGACAGAGGATGTACAATTAAATGATAACAAGTGGGTACTGATGGCACTTTTGTCTCCTGCATTAATAAGCCTGGTAGAGTGTGTGGAGCTGATCCAGAGCAGGCAGAGTAGGACACTCCATAGGGATAATTTGTATGATTATAATTACCTAGAACACAGCAAAGGTTATAGAATGATTTCCCCCAGCAGCCAAACTAATTAAATGGGTGAGCATGGCATGTGAACTTTCAACAGATAGTTACTCAATGTTGCATGAAAACAAAATATCCATAGAGATTAAGGCAGAGGAGCTGACAGATTTAGTACAGAGATCAAATGCTTGAGGAAACAATAAATATGCCAATTAATGAGACAAAGTAACAAGTAGTTACAACACACTTGGCCCAAAAATCAAGAAACAAAGGAAATGATAGGAACAAAGGAGAAAGTTCCAAAACTGAATTATTGTTCCAGTTGTACTGGACTTTTTCCCTCTGTTAAAGTGTTAGTTTTCCTTTGAATTAAGTGTTAGTTTTCCTTTGAATTAATTGAATTCCTGAATGCAAAGGAAATATAAGACAAGTCATTAGGCAAATACATAGACATGAATGCCGTTACCTCTTTCTCAGGGATGGAGATTTATGGCCTGCAAACTGCATTGCTAACAAATAATAAACAATAATGATAATAAAAACTGAAGGAAGGGGGCCATAGTAATAAAATAAGAAAAATGAACTATTCTGAAATTAAGACAAAAAAAGGAGGCAGAGCAATTGATGCATCATGCAAAAGAAATTCTTGGCTAGATTTGTGGACAACAAAGCATAATCTTTTTAGGAAGATCAGTAACGTCCTTCCAAAACTAGCAATTGTAGTCTGCAAGGATGAATCTGGATGAGGAGGACATCTGCAATTGGTAAATTGTGTGGGAAGAGACCCCCTCTTGTAGCACATTTTGTTAGACTGAAGTTGGGTGCTTGCTGAGCACCAATATCATGGCTGGGTAACAATCTTAACATACCAATAGGCAACTTAGAGAAACAAAGGGAAAATGAGGTTTATTATCATCATTTAACATTTATACTGCAGTAATTCCCAGGACTAGCTGAGATAATCCTTGTGTGCAAAATGTATTAATCCTTTGAAAAATAAAATTGGAAAATACTTCTCTATTTAGTGGAGTACGGGCACTTGATAATGTTTAATTTAGTGTATAATTGCATGTTTTATTTAGAAATTTTAATATTGAGCCACTGTCTAGAAAAGTAAATAACTGCTCATAAATATGAAAATATGGGTATTTGATCCCTTCAAAGGAACTTTTAAAGACCTAAAAAGGGAATAATCTGCATCTTAGAATTGAAAGTCAGGGGAGGAGGTTTAGCTATTCTGATAATGTGATTAGTGATGATTTGTTCTTTACAAGTCTCCAGTAACTTTAGTAAGTTTGTAATTTTCCTCCAATTACCTAGCCTTCAAATTGGAAACTAATTTTACCACCTGTAGGCGACATCCGCAATAACCTGTTAAATAATATTCACAGCTGACAGAACCCATTACTCACCCAATAGTTCCCAGCTTCCAAAGGCAGCAAATATATCATTATTCAAAACATTGCCACCAATGGCCCATCAGTTATAAGAACACATCATCCCACTGCACTAAAAATAAGACTGATTGTTTTAAACAATCCCCTATCCCCTCACAAAACAAACCAAAGATGGCTGGACCCATATCAGTTCTGAGCTCAGGTAGCTGCACAAAATACTTCAGTCATTTAGAGGAGAACCAAGAAATAGGACGATAATAACCCAATATCAGAACAATCATACCAGCTAAACAAACTAGCCTATTTCTCTTTTGACTTCTAAAATTCCCTATAAAAATAATCTCCCCCTCCCTCCCATAAGTGTTTCAAAAACAGCTGAACTTTATAGTTTACTAGGAGGACTATCTATTATTTAATTGCATTCCTAAAACAACAAAAGGCACATATCTGAATAGTATGGTGCTTCTGACAAAAACAGAAAAATACCATACATCAAAAAATATCAGAGGAACAGAAATCATATAGCACACAGTACTAAACAACCAGATAGTGCGCCTACACACAAAACCTGAATTTCCTACTTTCTCTAGTCATCATTGCTAAAAATATTTGTGTCTAGAAATCTTTATGCATCTTAACAAAAGAAATAATGGCCTTATGGATGTTTTTGCTGGATGCAAAATGAATATTGCATGTGAAAAATGAAGACCAGAGATGTACTGTATCACAGTGGTTCTCAAACTGTGGGTCAGGACCCCAAAGTGGGTCACAATCCCATTTTAATGAAGTTGCCAGGGCTAGCGTTAGACTGGCTGGGGCCCGGGGCCAAAGCCGAAGCCTGAGCGCCCCCATCCGGGGCTCAGGCTTTGGCCTCAGCCCTGGGCAGTGGGGCTCCAGTTACAGGCTCCCTGCCCAGAGATGAAGCCCTTGGGCTTGGGCTTTTTGCTTCCCTGCCCACCCCCACCCTGGAGCAGCAGGGCTCAGGCAGGCTCAGGCTTTAGCCCCCACTCTTGAGGCCGTGTAGTAATTTTTGTTGGCAGAAGGAGGTCGTGGTGCAATGAAGTTTGAGAATCACTCCTGTATCATATAAAACTATGCAATGTCAGGCCTGATCACATGCCTGGATGAGAGACCTCAAAGAAAGACCAAGGAAATGCTAATATAGATTCAGTAGATGTGTTTTTTCCTTCTGAGTCAGTATTAAACTAGGTTTCAGAGTAGCAGCCGTGATAGTCTGTATCCACAAAAAGAACAGGAATACTTGTGGCACTTTAGAGACTAACAAATTTATTTGAGCATAAGCTTTCATGTTGCATCCGATGAAGTGGGCTGTAGCTCACAAAAGCTTATGCTCAAATAAATATGTTAATCTCTAAGGTGCCACAAGTACTCCTGTTCTTTTTGAGTATTAAACTAATGTCTCAGAATAGCATCAACAGCGACTAGGCTGTGACATGGCCAGATAACATAGCTTCAAGCATCTTTACAGGGCTTTTTGATCATGTTAAGCTACCAAGACAGAAAAACATCCATTTTGCCAGTCAAGACAAGGCCTGTATGTCAATGGCAGAGCCGGACTAAGGTCTCCGGATTCTTACTCCACTGTCCCAACTTGAAAAACACTCTTTTCTTACTGGTTATCTCACATTTTCTTTCTATTTTTTGGGTAGCATCTCCCACTGTCTTCCAATACTGTGAAATGCGAGAAGGATATTTCTTAATATGTAAAAAATATCACATTTTAAGGGCAGCAAATGGGTTTTGTGATCTTATTTTTGAGGCTCTCCTGTAACTGAGCATATGCACAGGAAACGTTGCTAAGGGTTTCAAGAATCACATCTATTTCACTGTTATTTTAAGCACCACCAGTGGTACACTCTGATCTGTAATTATGATTCAGTCATTAGGAAATAAATATTCAATATGCTGTAAATTCAGCTGATGTTCTGATATACTGAAACTACTCCATACTGGAGGATTAAAATGCAAATTTTGGCTTCTGCAGATATATATTATACACCAAAATCTACATTTTGATAGAGACAAAGACTATTTTGGTGGTGGAAGTAAGGTGGGTGTGAGAAGATTGAGTAGATTTGAGCAAAATAAAGTGGCTTTGTTTCACAGGGGGATTGTGTAAATTCTTTGTGTGGCTTCATTTTGTATGCATCGATCATATGGGTTTCCACACTGTCTAATTCCATAGTATCTAACACCAATGTATTAAGCATCACTTGGGTTTCAAACATATAGGAAAACTTGAAGCAATACTCAGTCAAAACTTCTGAGTTTTTTTAATATTGGGCTCAAACCATGCAAAAACCACAAAATTTTAAATGATTTCCGTGTGAGACCATAAACAGACCCAAGCCCTACAAAATGTTTGTGAACTTTGGCAAAATTCTCAACTAACCTGGTCCAAGTGTTTGTAATGAAAACCAGGTGAGTTTTGCCAAGTTTTAAGTTTCGTTAGAAAAGTTTCCAATAGTTCTGATAAGAAACTATCAGCACATGATTGTTGATGCAATGATGCAAGAAGCTAATTTGATGCCTCCACAGAAATAGGTTTTTCAGGTCCACGCCTAGTTGAGTGACCCCATGGATCAGATTGTTTAGTTTATTTGCATTTATTAACACTTTATTTTTTCCAGTTGCATCTATTCAATCCTCTGGGTACATTAAACATTTATAATACAAAAAAGTTAAAACACCTCAATTCTGTGACCTGCATTGTGCAGGAGGTCAGACTAGATGATCATAATGGTCCCTTCTGACCTTAAAGTCTATGATTCTATGAACTTAACCATAAAAACAACAGGCATCCTAAGCAAAAAACCTCCCCAGTCTCCCACATCCTCTGCATAAATGATGAAAAACACCAGATTATTACAATGTTCCATTTAAACAATAGCTGAATGCTCTATTGACATGACAGGATTTTGCCAAGTGCCTTCTGAAACACAAAGGGTTTCATTACATACAGAAGACAATCTATGAAAACAGCCCCCTCTCCCTGACAGCAAAGGTGTGCATCTGCTTCAGAATGAAAGGAACATGGTAGGGACATGATAGGACACAATTCCATCCTACTGCTCTCTAATCCCATACTACCGAACACAATGAACACCCAGTTATACAGGGTGAACCAGACAATTGCTGAGAGATCCATGTTGTCAGAGTGGCCTTGAATTCCTAGAGTGAACTATAGGAGGCACCATCACTCTGGACATTTAAGCTATTTCATGTACCATGTTTTGATAACAACATGAGAGGGCACCATGCTTGTAAAACTCAGTTGACTCTTTATTAAAAGAACTATTAATAGAGATCAGCCAGCATTCTAGCCATGTGCACACAGACTGACTTCCTGGTACCTCCTCCAAAAACTCTTCTCCCTTTTGCAACTTGTGCTCCTCCCTCCAGGTTCCAGCAGGTTGCTACATAAGTCACCATGAATAATTTAGATTATCTCAAAGCACCATTTACCAACTCAAGCAAGGATACTATGGTGCAAGTAAGGTGATTTATGCACTAATATTAGTTCTATCTTCACCCTGTGACAGGACTCGCATACCAAATGGACAGAATATCAAAATGGATCTGGGAGGTCTGAATTTAAAATCAGCCGTCAAAAACACAGCCATATCAGCTCATCAGCACACTCAGTTCTTGTTAAGAGAAGTGCTCTGAGGTCATCTGAGTTAATAAGAGCCCTCCAGCATCAAAAAGCCCATATTCATTGACACATGGAAAGTCAGGAGCCTCATCCAGAATCAAATAATGGATGGAAGAACTGCTCAGGAATTTTTTGGTAAACTATTGTTCACTGTTTGCAGGAAAGGGTCCGTTTCAAGTAATTTTTCAACTTGTAAAAATTATGAAAAAGTTTTAAATTATCAAAATATTGTTTTGACCTTTTCTAAATAAAAAAATCCAGTTTTCTGGTTCAAAACAACCTTTCATTTCAAAATTTAAGTGAAGTATAGTGAAACAGTTTAAAAATAAAAAAATAATCAAAATCAAAACAAAACATTCAGAAATTATTAAAACAAATGTTTTACCTGACCCAAACTAATTTTTTTTTCAGATTTTTTAGAAATTTGAGATTTTTATTTCCATCCCGACTTGGAACAGGAACATTTTGAGATACTTCAAATTTTCCTGGGGGGCATGAAACACATTTCCTGCCCAGCTCTAACAGATGGTAACAGTTTTATTATCTACCTTGTATTAAACAAGATTAATCTAAAAGTATGATCTCTTAAAAAGACATCATCCCGCACCCCTCTAAACACCCTATTCATAGCCAATGAGATAGAAATTAAATGTACATTTGTCTCACATCTTCCCCTTTGCCTTTACATATCTAGTCTTTCCCTGCTCATCGTAACATAGATCATAGGATTCAAGCCTCCATGAGTATTCCCTTCCTCTCATTCAGTTGCCATACTCCCACCTAACAGCCATGTGAGCAAATTAAACACAGGTAAAGTAAAATCTGTAATACTGACTTGTAAATTGCAGATTATCCTTTTATTGGCTTTCACTGTTTTGTTATCTGGAGATATAAATCCAAATTCATCCTAGAAGTAATACTGCTGACATCACTGAAGTTACACCAGTGTTTAATTTTGCCCATAACAGTTCCTTCTGCATATGCACATTATAGAGACAGAGAGACTGATTTTTTTAAATGGATGGAAGTTCTCAAATATGTGCAGAATATTTATATGTCAAAGTTTTTATTAGAATTTAGCTAACTTCACTATTAAAAACAAGCTGAAAATTAAATGTAAAATATCCAGCTTGTCAAAAATCATGCCTGAAGATGAAGAAAAACTTTTTAGGAAGGTTTAAACTCACACTGAAGTTAATCCAACAAACACACCAAACTGCATGCATCCCTTATTCCCCATTGCCACGTTAGCAGCTTAAAAGCTCCATTTTTGCTTCAAACAGTTTTCTGATCACTGTGTTCAAAAGAGCTGTTTAAAGCAAAAGTGAAGCCTTTAAATCTCGTAAAACAGCCACTTGGATTTCTTCCTTCCCTTGACAAGATCTGGGACTGTGTCTAGACTCTCAGGATTCCTGCAAGATGGATCTTATGGGGCCTGCATACCCACCATATTTTTGAGAACACCAGCACAGTAAAGTGATGAATGGGTTGCTATATTGTTGAACATACATAGCACAGTGAGCTGCTGACACACATTATACCATTAGCTCACATAATCTGCTATCCTTCCTTCAGCAGAGGCCAGCTGACATGGCCAAACAACAATAAACCAGGCAGATAACAATGCTTAACTTGACAAGAGGGGTCTCTTAGATGTTAATGTTTCTACGTACCTTAAACATGATTTTATATGACACAAATAAGTACTATGATGAAGCAGAGTTATACTCAGTATGGACTACCACTTGCGTCTGAACAGTTCAAGTACTATTAGCTCTTGTGTCCTAACAATTCAATTAGATGATCACCTCATTGCACGGAAAAACCTGTGGCCAGGAAATGGAAAGCTCCAAATATATTCTCTCATAGAGATCTCCCTCCCATCAGCTTGTCAGAGGGCAAGACTTACCCTTCTCACAAGAAATGCACCAGGCAGCCTGTGGAATAAGCCCCCAAACCTGGTGAATCCATGGGAAACGGTGTGAAGCCACCTACGCAATACAGAGAATATGCACCTCTTCACTGGCTCTGGTTACTAATGGCCTGTCTCCCATACAGCACTGCCAGAAAAAACTCCCTGCCACGACTACACTTGGAACTCATGGAAAGGACAATATACTCTTGGGCTATATTATCTTTTTTGACCAAGTTCTGTAGTACTGGAAGGGGGAAGAGATGATGTGTTCCCTTCCCCCATCCATAGCCCATACATTCCTCTCCCTTGCCCACTATTTCTCCTCTCTTCTTCCCCAACACCAGGCAAGGGTGATGGTTCTTTTACAGGGATGGCTCAGCCACCTCCTTCCATGTGCAGTGTCCATTTCATGCCTAGATCTAGGGGTGAGACAGTCTGGGTTGGTATATTTTTGTCTAAAACTCATGCTTTGACAGTTTCATGCTACAAAGGAGCAAGTTCTCTTTGCTTCCTTCAGAAAGAGCTATCAAATTAAAAGTCACTTGGCGTTCATTTTGTTAAATACTTCACCAGTCGGAACTGGAAATCTTGTTAGGAAATGACTTTAATCAGTAATAATAATAATGAAATAAAGTGGTGTGTCTTTGCTTTTTAAAGCCTTTTTTGTGATACTAAGGACAGACTGATGTGTGGCACGTTGAAAATGAAGTCCCTGTCGAATGATCAAAGGACACTACTGTCTGACATTTAGTAAACTTGTGTTTGATCTTTAATAAAATAACTCATGAGCAAACAACTTTGCTTCACTAAAATTAAAGTATGTACTATTTTTGTCATAAATTCTCCATGCAGTTTGATTGCAATATATACCAGAGATCAATTAGTTAGATTTGTGGTGGCAGAGGGAATATCTTTGATAGACAATGACAGAATTCTCTTCCTTAAGGGCACAGAACAACCTCCATAAATAAAGCTGTATATTTGCAGTAGCCATGACTTTTGTGGCAAAAACATGTGATAGGTGTTTCCCTTCCCCTCCCTAATAAGTAGTCAAAGTCTTCATAACTCAAGTGTCTGCTGCAGAGATCCAGTAACAGGATCAGGACCCTAATGAACAAGATTTCACCACAAATATTTACAAATTAGGATATCTATGCCCCATATCTAAGGCCCATTGAAATTAATGGAAATCACTCCATTGACTTCAGTGGGCACTGAATCAGGTCCAGTGTAGTTGAGTATGGCAGGGTCATCTGGGTTTTTGAATGGTTTAAAACTGTTAGTTAATTATTACTATTATTACTGTGGTTGTTGCTGTTTAAAATATTTCTATTGGAACAAGATTCTCCTTTTGCTCCAGTAGTAGTGGAGTGCAGTTTGGAAACAGAATGTCCTCAACTGTAAAACAGCAAGCTCTTCAAAGCGTGGACAATGTCTCCAGATGTGTCTGTATAGACACAGCAAGATTTACAGAAGTGCTGGACTTTTAGCACATGAATAGTTACAGTGACTTCAGGGGGATGACTCTCATGCTTACATTTTTGTACATGACTTGTCTTTGCACGACTGGAGCCTTGACTAGGACCTTTGAGTGCTATTGAAATAGAAATAATATTCCCAGAGTAATTGTGTGCTATTACTTTGAAAAAATAGTGTCTAAGTATATAGTCACTGGATATTTTTCTCCTTCCCACTTCCACCAAAAACACACACCTATACCACTCAGTGGTGCAGGGTAAAAGTTCAATAGAAATGGCAAAAGCAACCTAGTTAAAATAATACACAATAGAAAGGAAGATATAGATACAGATAAAAGAGGCAAATACCCTCATGTTCACTAGCTGGCTAACTTACTTAATGCAAAGAGTAATTACGCTCCGTCTGAGCCCTCAGTCGTATTTTTGGTTTAGAAAAGGTTTTTTTTTTAAATTGAGTCTCAGTTTTTCAAAAACATATGGTTTTTAAATAGCCATCACAGTAACAGAAAGTAAAAGTTATGTGATATTAACTATTGGCTAAGGATGGGTTAACTATTTTTCAAACTGTATTTCAAAATGTGTCAAAAAGCATCAGGAGCAGTGGACTCAGACTCCTTCTGAAGGGATAAGTGTATAAATCTAAAGAAATAAAAAGATTTGCATTATGAACTATCATGTTCCACAGCATAAAGTACTAAAAACGAATTTGCTGAAGTGGCCTGGAAAAAAATGTTACCAAATTCATTTCTGTGTCTTTTATTCTGAAAAATTGTCCTGAAAAATTAATAAACAGTTTTCACTAAGGAAGAGATTTTTTCTTTAAAAGGCTGAACAAGACAAATGCACCAGCACAACAGCAGTAATAATTACAGTACAATTTTGCAGTAAAATCATTGCCATCTCCGTGAGACTGTAGGAAGAATATAATGCATGTAATGTATATAGCAACTTAAACACATGAATAGGCTTTTATTTAAAATTATAATACTGAAATTAAAATGAATAAAGAAAAAATAGGAGATGCTAGAATTCAATAGGCTACTTGTGTAAATCTAGCTTCTGGTATTGTAAATTGTTAAAAATAAATGTTCTGCTGAAGAACTGCCAAATCAAAAATATGTAAAAGCAGTGCATTGGTAATGAGGAATAGAACCATTAAGGATTAACACACACCTAGGAGCTGTATAAATGCGTAAAACAAGAATCAATTAAATGAAGACTCCCCTATATCACCTTACCATGATCTGCATGGAGCATCAAACAAGGTAAAATGTAAAATTAACATTATAAATTATATGCAAAGCTGATTTCACATACTAACATTTAGTGTACATAGTTTGCAATCAGGGATATTGTTTACTTGTGAGGGTAGTCCCACTGAAGTCAAATGAGACCCATGCATTTTACTGGGTGTGTCAGTTTTTTGGAGAAGTCCGTAAGAACAGACTAGGCTTTGACTGATCTGCATGGATAGTAGAGATCTCATAGGCACTTCTGTAAGAGTAGAGAGTTGTCTTGGTGTCACTGGGCATAATTTTCCTTCTTCTAGTATTACACATAATTGCTGCCTTTCAAACTAGAGGTAACGGCATTTCAGTGATGACATATATGTATATAGGGGCCAGTTCTGCAAAACACTTACTACTGTGGTGGTAGCAAAATCAAGCAAAAACCTGTTGAGCACAGGAAGAGGCCCGTAGCAGTCATGTGGCACGTTGCTGCCTTCTCTCACATCCTATGGAATTCCCAGAACCCCAGACTACAGGGTTCAGGCTCTATAGGTGTGGAGGGGGTGAACTATAGTAGAAGTCAAGGAACGGCCATTCCGCAGCCTTTGGAGAGTCCCCTGACTCAGTCAGCACTATCTGCAGCAAAGTTCCCCCTTCATACACTAAAACCGACTTGATGGGAGTTTCAGAACATTGGCCAGAAGAGAGCCAGTGGAGCAGGACTCTCGATAAATTCTTTTTATCATGAATGGAAGACTATAGCAGAAAAGTTAGCAAAGACCAAAGTGTTAAATGCCTTTCTTGTTTCAGTGTTCACAAAAAAAAAGTTAGCAGTGATCAAACGACTAACCAAGAACAACAGTGTAAATGGGGAAAGATCTGAGACTAAAATAAGGAACGAACAAAGTTAAGAATTACTCAGAAAAGTTAGATGTCTTCAAGTCAGCAGGTCTTGATAAAATACTTATGGAACTGGCTGAAGAGACCTTTGAGCCATTAGCAATTATCTCTGAGAACTCATGGAGCACGGAAGAGAACTGAAAGAAGTGGGAAAGGGAAAACATGGTACCTATCAATAAAAGAGGAATAAGGACAACCCAGGAAATTATACACCTTAATTTTGGTACCCAAAAAGATAATAGAGCAAATAATCAAACAATCACTTTGTAAGAAGATAATAAGGGATAAGTAACAGTCAACATGGATTTGTCAAGAACAAATCATGTCTAATCAACCTACTGTCCTTCTTTGAGAGAGTAACAAATATTGTGGAGGGAGCAGAAAGTGGTCATATAATATATATCAGTGTTAGTAAGGCTTTAGACACTGTCTCATAAACAAACTAGGGAATCTACTATAAGCTGGGTGCACAACTGGTTGGAAATGGTTGGAAAAACCATTCCCAGAGAGCAGATATCAATGGTTCACAGTCAAGTTGGAAGGGCATATCGAGTGGGGTCCTGCAGGGATTTGTCCTGGGTCCACTTCTCGTCAATATCCTCATAAACGATTTGGACAATGGTATAGAGAGTACACTTATAAAGTGTGTGGATGATACCAAGCTGGGAGGAGTTGCAAGCACTTGCAGGACAGGTTTAGAATTCTAAATTATCTTGAAAAACTGGAGAAACGGTCTGAAATCAACAGAATGAAATTCAATGAGGACAAATACAAAGTACTATACTTAGGAAGGAACAATCAGCTGCACAAATACAAAATGGGAAATGATTTCTTAGGAAGGTACTGCAGAAAAGGATCTAGAGGTTATAGTGAATCACAAACTAAATATGAATCAATAATATAACACTGTTGCAAAAAAACATTATTCTGGGATGTATTAGCAGAGGTGTAAGCAAATCACAAGTAGTAATTTTTCCACATCTACTCAGCACTGATAAGGTCTCAACTGTGTCCAGTGCTAGACAGAGTGATAAATTGTTCTTCTCATACATAGAGGGCAGAACAAGAAGCAATGGATTTAAATTGCAACAAGGGAGATTTAGGTTAGACATTAAGAAAAATTTCCTAATTGTCAGGGTATTAAGCGATGGAACAAATTATCTAGGGAGAGTGTGAAATCTCTGTCATTGGAGGTTTTTAAGAACAGATTAGACAAATACCTATCAGGAATAGTCTAGATCAGAGGTGGGCAAACAATGGCCTGCGGGACCCTCCTGCCCGGCCCCTGAGTTCCTGCCGCAGGAGGCCAGCCCCTAGCCCATCCCCTGCTGTTCCCTGCAGCCTCAGCTCACCTCGCTGCCAGCACAATGCTCTGGGCGGTGGGGCTGCGAGCTCCTGGGACAGTGCAGCTGCAGAGCCCAGCCTGACCTGGTGCTCTGTGCTGCGCAGTGTGGCTGTAGTGCTGCCAGCCATCGGTACTCCAGGCAGTGCGCTAAGGGGGCAGAGGGCAGGGGAGGTTGGATAGAGGGCAGAGGAGTTCGAGGTGGTGGTCAGGGGGCAGGGGTGTTGATTGGGGTTGGGTGGTCAGAGGGAGGGGAACAGGGGAGTTTGAATGTGGGCAGGGGTCCTGGGGGGCAGTTAGGAAGGAGGGGGGGTTGGATGGGGTGGCGAAGGGCAGTCAGGGACAGGGGTTCCAGGGGAAGTCAGGGGGTGGGGGGGTGGATGGGGCAGGGGTCCCAGGGGACTGTCAAGAAACAAGATGGGTTGGGTGGGATGGGAGTCCCGGGGGGGGGGGGGGCGTCAGGAGGTGAGGAGCGGAGGGTGGACAGATGGGGGGGACCAGCCCACGCTCCCCTCCCCTAACCGGCCCTCCATACAATTTCCAAAACCCGATGTAGTCCTCAGGCCAAAAAGTTTGCTTGCCCCGGTCTAGATTATACTTAGTTCTGCCTCAATGCAGGGAACTGGACTAGATAACCTATCAAGGTCCCTTCCAGTCTTACACTTCTATTTTTCTGTGAAGGAGGGCTCTTCTCCCAATGCATGTGTCATAAACTGATAGTTAAGGGTTAATAGAACAGGAGTACTTCATGTCTCTTTTGACTGTAAAGGGTTAACAAGTTCGGTGAGCCTGGCTGTCACCTGACCAGAGAACCAATCAGGGGACAGGATACTTTCAAATCTTGAGGGAGGGAAGTTTTTGTGTGTGCTGTTAGTTTTTGGTTGTTGTTCACTCTGGGTTCTGAGAGTGACCAGACGTGCAACCAAGTTTCTCTCCAATCTCTCTGATACAGTCTCTTATATGTCCAGAATAGTGAGTACTAGGTAGATAAGGCGAGTTAGGCTTATGTTTGTTTTCTTTATTTGAAAATGTGTATTTGGCTGGAAGGAGTTCAAATTTGTATTTTGCTGAAAGGATTTTAATTTGTACTTGTATACTTAGGCTGGGAGGGTATTCCCAGTGTCTACAGCTGAAAGACCCTGTACCATATTCCATCTTAAATTTACAAAGATAAATTTTACTCTTTTTCTTTCTTTAATTAAAAGCTGTTCTTGTTTAAGAACCTGATTGTTTTTTTTTATTCTAGTGTGAGATCCCATGGGACTGGGTCTGGATTCACCAGGGAATTGGTGGGGAGAAAGGAGGGAAGGGGGAGAGAAAGGTTAATTTTCTCTCTGTATTAGGATTACTTTCTCTCTCAGGAAGAGTCTGGGAGGGGGAGAGAGAAGGAGGGGGGAAGGTGGATTTTCTTCTCTGTTGTAAGATTCAAGGAGTTTGAATCACAGTGATCTTCCAGGGTAACCCAGGGAGGGGAAGCCTGGGAGAGGCAACGGTGAGGGAAAGGGTTTACTTTCCTTGTGTTAAGATCCAGAGGGTCTGGTCTTGGGGGTCCCCGGGCAAGGTTTTGGGGGGACCAGAGTGTACCAGGCACTGGAATTCCTGGTTGGTGGCAGTGCTACAAGTACTAAGCTGGTAATTGAGCTTAAAGGAATTCATGCTGGTACCCCATCTTTTGGACGCTAAGGTTCAGAGTGGGGGTTTATACCATGACAGCATGTCTTATGATTGCCTAGAGCAAAGAAATCAGGACATACATGAGTTTGAGTCTCTTCCCCTATGCCTTCTGCATCTCTTGTGAGAATTGCTAATTGCAATTACTGCTAAAATTTTCTTAGCTAATCTGCACACATGGTGTTAAATCAGCTTGATTCTCAACCTACTCTTTAAAAACATGCTGCTGCTATTTTTTTGTAGGTCCCAATTATGCATGTGCTCCACGTTTGTGATGCGGGATTTCCAAAAAGTGGTGAGATTTGTTTCAGAAACTGCATTTTTAGCCCCAAGTGTAATTTTGTCTTATATTGCTACCTGAAACAGGAAGATCTTCACTGAGCCAATTTAGTAAGCACAAACTGTAAGTTAAAAGGATAAAATTAATCTCTTGATCCTTTTCGTATGTGCAGCCAATTGGGATTTGTCTGGCTACACAGGCTTCACACCTATTTCAGCTAAATCGGCGATCAGAATTCAGAACCTAGCAGTCAAAGGCATCATAACTGATTTATGACAATGCCTGGAAGACTTGAGGCTCAGAAACCAATGCATAGATTACACTCACTCATAAATGTCATTTTTGCATTTGTGAAAGCTGATAACATTTTACTTAACTTTTTCACACAACAGAATAGAATTCACTTCTACAAACCAGAGATTGTGTAGTTACAGCATTTTCTGGAATGTGCCATGCCTTTCCGAGAAGACGAAAGCATGCTTCACATAGGGCCTGATTCTCCACTCCAGTACACTGAATGCATGCAGCTACATCACCACTAACTTCATTGGTGTTACATCAGCACAAAACTGGTATAATCAAGTGGAGGATCAGACTCCAAATTTCTTGCTATTCCATATGGGCTGTGTCATAAGAAAGCTAAGGCAATAACGTACCATCAAACGGCCATGCAACATATCAAGAAAGGTTCCAACGTTTACTCCAGGATAACTGACCACTGTGTATTCCACTGCACTTAATGACACCAAAACAATGAGAATGTTAAAAAAGACAATTTAGAAATTAGGAATACTTGAATCTTCCTAGGACTGATAAACTCTCACTTGGATGTTCAGAAGTAGGTCAGAGTCAAAGCAAAACACCTAGTTGTGTCTTGACCGTTAAAGTTGATAATTTTCTACCAATTTTTAATAGGCATCAAGAGCCAGACTGGTATAAATCAGGAGTCAGTCCACGGGAGTCAATTTAGCTCCATATGCCATACTGTCAATTGAGAGTCAGCTGGTATAAAATCAATGCAACTCCATGTGCAATATTCATAGGGTTACTAATTTACAGAAGGTCCTAGATTTCAAATTTACATATTGGGAAGAAAAAACTAGTTCTGCATTAGTTTATATTACTATTAATAAGACTAATTCTGCAGTTTAATAGCAATACTCATGTAAATAGCTGCTGCTGAACTGCATGAGGCAGAATGAGAAGCAATTTCTTTTTATGTCAAAAAGATAATGTAGAAAGTAAGTTATTGAACAAGGTTTTACTAGTTGTTCCTTACTATGTTCCTATGGCAAAAATGCTCTCATTTTATCTGACAGGTTGATTGTCTCAGTCAGTCCCTAAATCGGGGTAGGCAACCTATGGCACGTGGGCCGAAGGTGGCATGCAAGCTGATTTTCAGTGGCACTCACACTGCCTGGGTCCTGGCCACCGGTCCAGGGGGGTCTACATTTTAATTTAATTTTAAATGAAGCTTCTTTAACATTTTAAAAACCTTATTTACTTTATATACAACAATAGTTTAGTTATATATTATAGACTTATAGAAAGAGACCTTCTAAAAAGGTTAATATATTACTGGCACGTGAAACCTTAAATTAGAGTGAATAAATGAAGACTCAGCACACCACTTCTGAAAGATTGCGACCCCTGCCCTAAATGATGCACCTACAGCTCAGACTGTAACATTATGCAGAATCCCCTATTGATTTCAAAATTAACCAAATAACCAAGTGCATCTAGCTATATTTAAATTACTTGTGCAACTGTCTGTAATTAGTCATTTTCACCACAAAATAAATGAAAGCACAAAAAGCATTTTCAGTAGAAAAAACAGAATGGACCTTTAGATACTCAGAGCTATACAAACCATTTTCAAAAACTTTTACTAAGCTTAAATGGTATTCTGAAGATCTGTGCATCTCTGGGTAGCTGAAATATTCAACCTAATGTTTGTTCAACTTCCCCTTGTGCATCCTTCTAAGGACTTGAAATCTGTCTGGAAACTTGACTCCTGGAAAGCTCTGCCTCTGGGACCCTGACTAACAGGTTTGCGGGATAGTTATGCTTTTTTTGGTAATAGTTTTACCAAATAAACTGTTATCCTTCAGCCTCTGCAAAATCATCAAATTCATTCCAAGTAGGAACTAGGTTAGGTTTGAATTGCAAAATAGTAAATCTAGTGAAGGTCTTGATTCTATCTCATGAAGAAATTGCTTTTTAAATATTTCCTTTAAAATCTTGGACTGTGTGTGGATTTAGAAATAGCCTTGTACGTTTAATAAATAGAAGATACACAGTCCAAATAATCCATAAAAAGGATTTGCAAGAGGGATTAAAATAGTATAACTAGATAAAATGTGGCAGGCAAAACATTCCTCAAATAAACATTTTTCTTTCCTGTTGCTTTTCAAAATCCATTATACCAGACATTTATTACAATGACCTTCACTTTTGACATCCTGTCTGAGTACTGTAATCACAGCTACATTGTTCACTTTATACTAAAGATTAATACAACTCAGAGAAGAGGGGTGGATAGTCCACCCAAGAGAAAAAAAGAAGCCAATGATGGACAATTTTAACACTGGGGTAATCCAAGTCTTGATTCAGGAAAGCACTTAAGTATATGCTTAAAATTAACGCTTTCCTGAATAAGGGCCTTAGACAGGTACAAAGGAAAAACATACAAAAAACAGATGCTGGTTTAAAATTTGTAGCAAATCAGCATTTTCCAAACACCCTCCCACCCCTAAAAGCAGTTTGTAAGTGTTCTGTTATCAGTGGCCCATAACTCTCATCTTTAACACCAATATTTAAATTATCTTCTCTTCTCTCTGCAAATGTATTGCATTCCTCACTGGATAAACTGAGGCTGAGAAAGAAAGTGAGCAAAATGTTGAATAAGGTTTTGCCTATAGGTCCTTCTCCAGCACAGGGCATAAGCATGCACTTTGGTTTAATGGAGCTATTCAGGTTCTTATAGTTAGGCACTTGTTTGAAATTCTTTGCTGGATTGTGATCAGGATGAATAGTTCCCACTTTACACACTACCTTTAATATTATATGATAGTTCGCAGAAAAGCAAGTAAAATAATCAAGGGACTAGAGGGAAAGGGGTTCCTAGGGAAAGGTTACAAGAATGAAATATCGACAATTTGGCGACAGCCAAAATAAGGTAGATCCTACAAGGATTTGAAACGTGGTGACGAATTATTTAGGGTAAGACATGGAGATATAAACTAGGAGTGATGGGATAAAATTAAGAGAGGGAACATTTAGGCTGAATATCAGGTTAGGGTTTCCATCATTTTCCATTGGAGATTATTGCACAGCCTGTCACTTGTGACATTTAAAGTCTAGACGGGACAAAACACTAGAAATTGTATGGTAGGGGACAATTCTGCACTGACAGCCTGTAATAGGACTTTTCCACGTCAAACCTATAGGATTTATAATCTCTTACAATTACAGAACTCATTCTGATTGCTGAAGAGAGATGCTAATGGTATTATGGAAACTGTTGCTTCAACAGTGGCAATAATGGAACACACCTCACAAACTGTTTGTGAATCCCTAACCTTGTACTATATGTGAAAATTGTCAATGCATTTCTAAAGAGCTCTCGTATAATAAATATTGTTCAACATGCTTTGTAGTGAAAGCATTTTTATATATGATAAGAGTACAAAACAGCACATTAGCCTTGGCCTAGAAAGAACTGCATTTTGCTTCTTTAAGTCATCACATCTGGGAGAAACTGAAAGTGTTGGGCCAGACACTTGGCAAGTGTAAACTTTCATAGCTTTATTAACTTTAATGGAGCATCACCAATTTAAACCAACCAAGGATCTGGCCTATCAACATTAAGTTTCCGTAGCAGCACTGAAATACAATATGAGGCAATGAAAAGTCCCAAATAAATGAAAGGACCGGGAAAGAGTTGGTATATGGCTGAAAGGTCAGTATTGAATTGCTTTCCAGCACTGAAAGTAGATGTTAGGATTATCATAAGAACAGGACTCAAGATATCATTGCATTGACTAACCCAGTCTCTCTTCATTATGCTACTTTCCATTTGTATACAGTACCTTAAGAATCTGGTTCTTTGCTTTGCTAGACTAGTTGTAAACTGGTGTAATTCCACGGAAGTTAATGGTGTGTCAATCTAAAACTACTTTTCCCAGGTAGGAACTGGACCTTCAACCCATATAAAGCACTTACATCCATTTACTCAATCCTCAGACAAACAAAACTCTCCGTGAAATCAGTGGGATCATTACTCGAATAGGGAGTGCAAAACTGGGTCTTCAGCATTGACTTTGAAAAGCATGTACTTGTGAAAGAGAGCATAATTTGTTTGTACAGTAAATTTATATTATAGGACTATAAAAGTATTTTAATTCCTTTAAAGATATTGCAGTGTGTTTCCAATTTGAACTGTATCAACAGGGCCAAATTTAGGTGTGGTATAAGTTATAGATAGGCAAACTAGTTGTCCTATTCTCTCCTCTGTTACACAGACTCAATTCCTATTTAAATGAATGTGAATTGCAGCTGTGCAGCACAGAGGGAACTGGACCTCTACATTAGTATACAGGGGCCTATGCAGCTAAACCAGCCTCTGGAAATGTTAAATACACCCCGGGAGTTTTGCCATTGACGTCAATGGATCTAGGATTTCAACCCTGTATTCTGGCTGCTGTCCTCCTTGGGTTCCTGCTGGAGAGTCACCTTTAACCCCCATTGGAACTGCATCGGACCCCAGTAACAGGAGCCTCTACAGTTGCACAATTCCAGTCTGCCTGACTATGGTGCATCCACTTTTTCTGCCACATCCCATTCTTGGTGTAACAGAAATTCCAGCTCCTTTGTACCATCACAACTATCTAGCCATCTAGGTGTTATATGGCTCCCACTACCATAGTATTTGAGTGCCTCCCAAGTATTTCAAAATAGAAATACAGGGTGAGATGTCACTGCTGTTATTTCTCAGATTTGAGGTGAAATAACTTGTTCAGTACGTTGGTTTTTGCTAGTTTTGTTTTTTTTATGGTTGTCTAGATACATATGCACGTGTGTAGTGTAAGTATGCATGTGCACCCATGTGCACGAAATAATCAATAAAGTGAAATCAAAGTTTGCATTTAGCTGTGTGGTCATTCTGACTACCAGGAGTGAGTTCCATAGGGATGGTTCAGTACAATTGAGGATAAGCAAGCATCATACAAGTATATATTTACTTCTATATAAGACTGTTTCACAGGGATGGTTCTCCTTCATCTCCAATAGCACAACTAATTACACAGGATCAAATATTCAGATCACTTCAAGTACATATGTAAAAAAAAAAAAGGATAATTTTATCCTGTTCCATATACCTAATCTGAGACTACAGAAATGTATAATGAATAATCTGCACTGAGTGAGCAGTAAATATAGAGAATCAGAACCTCATGAGTATTATTATATGGAACAAGGTGGGAGCTATGAATTGGAGAATGCCTCTGCTTGATTCCAGCCAGGCTGGCAAGCCTCACTTTCTCCAGGCCTGAGCCCAAGGTCAAAAGGAATACTAAACCATTACAGGACTGCAAACTGGAAAAGGGAGGTGGGCTGTGTGAGTTGCTGGGGGCTGTCCAGGAAGTGTCAATGAGGGCTGACAGGGATAAAAGAAACAAAGAGAGAGAGATGCTTCAGCAGGGAACTCTGCTTCTCTCTAGCTAGAGAAGGAGGTAACTGGGCTGAATAGATCTTACCAAAGCTTTCCAGGGAAGATTAAGGATTAGGTACAGGAATTGTGTGTCTAACACTTTATTGTTTTAACCACAGTCTCTGATTGCTATGTACCGTGGGGTTGAATGAATACATAATGCTTTGTTTTGAAGAAGCTGTTTTTGAGTCATTTTAATCAGCTGCTGTCACAGGCTCCCAGAGGAAAAGTGCTTGCAGGTACCAAACACAGTTACCCCCACACATCCAGTGAACATGTGGGAGGACTGCTTTTGTTCCATTCTGAGAGAGGTAAAGGTAGAAAACCTGTCCCCAGAGGGATGCATTTGAGAGGGACTAAAAGATGCAGCTTGCCTTGTAGCTGTGACACGTTGTATTAATTTATGCAAATTAATAGTATCAAAACTAAAGATGGGTGAGAACTGCACAATTCAGATTTGGATCTCGTATCCCTAAAAGCAGAGGGGTGTCTGAGCTGTAGTTTTGATTCAGCCCATCACGGGCCATGGGATCAGCTGTGTAAATCAGATAAGGGTTCAGATTCTGAAATCCTAGTACAATCCAAAGTTTAGAGTTGTTTGGCATCGGGGTTTGGGCTCCATCTCAAATTATGATCAAACATGTATGACACATGGTTTTCAGCTTTTCCCAAGACTGAAGTGGGATCAGTTGTTGCCTAGTCCATAGCAGAAAATAACTTAAACCAGAGTCGGATTAATGGATAGTCTAAACCTTAAAAAAATCTTCAACATTTATAGAAATGCTATAAACTTTTAATGGAATTTCTGTAGTTATGAACAAAATGGCTGTCAATTGGCTGAAGCCCCAAAATCTTTTTCTCTGCAGCTGTCAGAATGTAGCCATGTGAGCAACTGTGACGTTACCATCAGACAAAATGATGTCTTCAGTCCATTAACAGAACAGAAAAGCATCATAACATTCCATAAGTTTGGCATATTTTCTTATTTACTAAATAATATTGATAATAATAAATGCTTTGCGTTTTAGTATTTATCTAGCAGACAAGACACCATTGCATTGTTACATTGTTCTTTTCCATTCTTTTGGTTTATTCATTTGATGTTGATCATCACTGAACTTTGGAAACAGTATATTCTAGCTAACAGCCTGAAGTTAGCCATTTTGGATTAAGATTTAAACTTAGATGCACAAACAATGACTTCAAAATAATACTCAGAGTACATGAAAAGCTTAGGCAACAGTTTATGTACTGGGTAAATTTTGAAAGCCAGTGTAAACAGTAGATACTCTATGGCAAAGCTACTTTAAATTACCCAATGAGCTAACCTCAGATGACAATCTGATTCACTGTGGATACTGCTGTAATGTTTAAAAGTCAAAGAGATGCAGGAATTGGCATACCTTTTTAAAAAGCCTAATGTAGGTCATATAACAAGTGAGTTGTTAGAGGATTTAATCCTGATTCAACTTCTTTTGCTTTCCTTTTGTGAAAAAAATTTTAGTCTGCATCCAATGACAAAATATCAGCAACATTTAAGCATCATCATAATGAATTGTACCAAGTTATTTCTATATAATGACTTTTAAAAAATTAAATACTGAATTGCGATTAAATTTGTCATTTACAGGATGAAGCAGCTGTGGAAGACAATACAAATTGAAGATAAATGGGAAAGAGAGGGGGTAAAACACTTATAAAACCTGAATTCTCCATAGCGTTAAGCCTTGCTGTATACCCATTTCTTTTAGGCTATCATGTCTGAGGTTCCGTGTCCATTGACCACTCTTGCCTATCTCACCTTAACTAGTTATGTTCCTTGAGTCTTAATCAAGTTCATTCAGAAAAGAAAGTTTAATGCTCCTGATTGATCAGTTATATCTTTATTCAACACCAGTGCCTCTACTCTGGCCCACACAACTGTCTCTGAAAGAACAAAATCGTACAGCATTACATCATCAATAGTCCAAAGGGTTTCTGCCATATATGAACGAACATATAGGAAAACTAAGCCATTTTGCACCAAGGACATTTTTTTAAAACATTTGGATTAATTGATGGTGTTAACTAAACATCACATTTGCACAATGTCTCACACTATGTGAGTGTATGGCCTGGAAACAGTCACTAGTGGAAGCCATTCACACAGCAGTGGGCTACCTTGATTTTGTTCTAGCAGTACGCTATGAGACTGTTTTTTCCTTCAACATTCAGTACATTTGGGGATAAACATACATCACATAGCTACATTTTTCTCTGTTCCAATTGTTTACCCTCATGTACTTCTGCAATTCACCTTACAATACACAATTTGTTATATAATTTACAGGTAAACCTCTAATTAACAAGAATCTTTGCTATTCTTTAAACTGAGTATACGAATGTTCCACTGGATTATGAATGATGCTCATGCTGAGCTACAAATACTATGGTATACAGCAGTATGCATGCACGTTAATTTCGTTTAACTGGAGATGGGTCTTAGCTGCAAAATCAGATCTGGGTTTCAAACCTCTAAAGGTGCAAATGTTTGATTTGGGGCTTTGATTTAACCCATCATAGTTATGGAGAAGCTGCTTTGTATTGCAGATAAAGAAGCAGGGTTAAATTCTGAAACCTTCCCTCTCCCCAAAGTTTTAAGTTGTCTAGAGCCAGAATTTGGGAATTAATGATGATGATGAATCAGTTAAGTCACCATTGCAAAGATTAAAAGGTCCCTATGAGGCCCCAGATTAATGTTTTTGTTTTTTAACAGTTAAATTATTTATCATTAGAGAGCAAACAAAAACCAAAAACCAGAAGTTTGTTTGGAAGATCACATAGTAGCTGTGTGACATTTGGAAGTTAGGTCAATTACAAAAGGAAATACTGGGTTTCTAATAGAGCTGGCAGGGAATTTTCCAAAGAAACCATTTATCTTCCCAAAATGCTGATTTGTCAAAAAACCAAAACTTCTTGTGAGAATGTATGTTTTCTAGATGAAATTTAGAAGTTTTCTAGCCAACCCTCATTTCTAACACAGCCCGGATGATTTAACTTCATTGAAAAAATATCATGCAGAAAAATCAAAGTTGTCATAAAAAGGCAGTGAAATCATAGAAATATAGTGCTCAGGAAGTCATCAAATCCAGCCTTCTTTGCTGAGGCAGAACCAAATATATCCAGACCATCCTAGACAAATGATCATCTACCCTATTCTTAAAATCCTTCAATGATGGTGTCATAACCTAGTCCCAGATTTGGACCTTAGCATCCAAAATATGGGGGTTAGCATGAAAACCTCCAAGCTTAGTTACCATCTTGGACCTGGTAAAGCTGCCACCACCCAGAAAATTAGAGTGTTTTGGGGCACTCTGGTCCCCCCAAACCTTCCCTGGGGACCCCAAGACCCAAATCCCTTGAGTCTCACAACAAAGGGAAATAAACCTTTTCCCTTCCCCCCTCCAGGTGTTCCTGGAGAGATACACAGAAGCACGCTCCGTGAATCTAAACAGAGGGATTCCACCCTCCCCGTTTCCAGCCTTGGAAAACAGAAGTACCGAGAGCTAATCTCTCTTCCCCCCTCGCAAATGCAAAGGGAATGCAAAGTTAGGCTAGTAAATCTAACACACACAGATTTCTCCCTGACTTCTTCCTCCCACCAATTCCCTGGTGAGCACAGACTCAATTCCCTGGAGTTCCCCACTAAAGAAAAACTCCAACAGGTCTTAAAAAGAAAGCTTTATGTAAAAAAACAAAACAAAACATAAAAATGGTCTCTCTGTATTAAGGTGACAAATACAGGGTCAATTGCTTAAAAAAAATATAAATAAACAGCCTTATTTTAAAAAAATACAATTCAAAGCACTCCAGCAACTATACTATGTAAATACAAAAGAACAAACCTATCTTTTTGTACTTACAACTGGGAAACAGGAGATTAGAAAGGCAGGAAACAGAGATCCTCTCATAGCTGAGAGAGAGATAGGCACAAGACAAAGACTCAAACACAAACTTTCCTCCACCCAGACCTGAAAAAGTCTGGTTTCCTGATTGGTCCTCTGGTCAGGTGCTTCAGGTTACCTCTTTCCAGGTGTAAGAGACATTAACCCTTAGCTATCTGTTTATGACAGATGGGGACTCCACAATCTCTCTTGGGAGCCTAATCCAGTGCTTAACTATCTTACAGTTAGAAAGTTTTTCCTAATATCTATGCTAAATCTCTGTTGCTGCAGATTAAGCCCTTTACTTCTTGTCCTACCTTCACTGGACATGGTGAACAATTGATCACTGTCCTCTTTATAACAGCCCTTAACATGTTTGAAGGCTTATCAGGTTCCCCCCGTCCCCAGTCTTCTCTCAAGGGTAAACATGCCCAGGGTTTTGTTTTTTTAGACTTTCCTCATAGGTCAGGTTATCTACACCTTTTTCATTGTTGTTCTCCTCCTGTGGATTCTCTCCAGTGTGTGCACAAATTTCCTGAAATGTGTTGCCCAGAACTGGACACAGCTAGGGTCTCAGTGTCAAGGACAGCAGGACAGCTACTGTCTTACACAAGGCAATCCTCTTAATGCGCCCCAGACTGATATTAGTCTTTTTGCAACTGCATTACATTGTTCCGTACAATTATTTGCACCTGCAGTTTTGCTGACACAAAACCTTGAGGCAAGATGGAACCCTTTTAAAAATCACGGCTGCAAATTTGTAAGAACTGTGAATGCAAAATATTAGTAGGGTGAGTAACACTTTTACTTCTTAAGCTCTTTTGTACAGCAGATACCAGCTGTATAAGTAGCTATGGTACAAGCCCCATGTCAGCAGACTTGAACCCTGAAATTTGAGCTGAAGGACTAGAGGTAATAATATAAGAATCTTGTATATATGATTGAAATAAAACATTGACTGGACTATTGACATTTTGTTATATAATTTTCTGTGTCTCTGAAATTATTGAATTAATTCCAACCTTTAAAGAGAAATACATGAATTCCTCTTCCCTCTGCTTTATTCCTCAGAACCAGGGTGGTCATTGTGGGTGGTCAGTTCTTGTTCCAATATAGTTATTTTTTGCAGTAACCCATGGTCTTCTGAACTCTAGGACAGAGCAATAATATCTCCAAGAATAAGTGAGTTAAACCTCAGTTCAGAGGTTGGAAGTTAATCTCCTAGTGGGCCTAACCTTTCAAGAACAGTGTCTACTTTTTACATCTGCCATCAGCTGAGGTACAAATGAAAGAATGTAAATTCTAACTTCTCAATTTAAAGGCACAAACTCTAGGCCCTAAACCTACAATGAGATCTGTTGTCACAGGCAGACTCTTGACCCATATGGATTGGTGCCTTGAACAGGAGAGAGATCTTGGTTAAATACACTTATAGGCTGATTTGAATTATATACTGTACACTCCATGCTCCAGGATCAGGCCCCAAATCTGGGGAACTAAATTTACAGAACCCCTGCCTTGATTTTGCTACAGAATTATTGTAATGCCATAAATGAAGCCAAGAGGAAAACCCGTTATCTTTCACAAAAGGCATAGGAGACTGATTGATCCTGAAAGGCTTCAAGACACATTTAATGAAAGTAATCCATATATTCCTTTCATCTGAATGGGTGAAATTAATAGTATCTTACGACTATTGAGTTCTTCCATAATATCCTTTACAATACTCAATTCTACATGTGATCTCTTCTTTAAATATTAACATGGTATTTTCTTTCAATCCTCCTGCCCCCTCCAACATTTTCTTGCAGTGAATAATCACTTCCAAGATTTTGAGTTGTCTTTTTGAATCTCCTTAGCACTTCCCCAACCCCACTTTTTTTAAACTCTGGCATTATTCCAAAATATATCCACTCATAAATCATATTTAAGCAGAAAAATCTTTAAACAGTATTTTGCAGACCTACATCAGTCAGTGAACATGGAAACTTTTCAGTTATAAATAGGATTATAGGAACTTTAGAAAAGTAATTTAAGAGGTTTTCCAGACCTTTCAGTGTTTTGAGGTTTTTTTGTAAAAAAAAAACAATCCATATAAATATATCAAGATTATCCTATCCACACTTCTTATGGAATCTTTTTAATATGTTAGTCATTGTATAGAAACAAATGCTCATTTTTTACAGTATAAACACTGTTGTACTTTGTAACATTTTTTTTAGTATATTTCCATTGTTATTAATAAAATTACATCTACGTAGCCTTTGTACTGCAGGATCCGAGGGTTTGATCCTCTTACTGATTGGAACTTTCTCACAGATTTCAATGAGAGCAGGATTGGGTTCACAATGATGGTTATAAATTTTTTGATTTAGCTGCTAACCTTAATGACCATTCTAAATCTAGAAATGAGAATGCTCATATGTTTAACTCTCTTCTCAATAATTGTATTACACTAATCTGTCACAGTAGTTTGTTCTCATTGTCCGTTTTATGCTTAGGTGAGATACAATATCATTATTAACATTTGTATTTAGTGCCACAGATATGCATGGCCCTGTATGTAGTGAGTAAAGGCTCAGGGTTTAACTCTCTATTGCCTTGTACCTCATCATGACTTACATCAGTAGAAGGTGAATTCAAATTGGGTGCATAATGCTACTAGAATGGAAGCATTTTACACCCACTTTCTAGGTGTCTACAGCAACTGCAGTGCAGTGGAGAATTAGGCCCAAACAACTTGATCCTCAACTGCATCAAGCTCTTAAACCATGTTTCCAATAGAGATTTTTGTGCCAGTTTAGATCATTAGAGCACAGTATCCTCTAGCCCTTCTCTGTTTGGGACACATAGGTAGTCCCTAGCTCAGTGGTCCCCAACCTTTTCGTCTGGTGACTGCCAGATGAAGGACCATGGTGGCGGTCAAGCATCTGCCGAAATGCTGCTGAATTTCGGCAGCATTTTGGTGGTGGCGAACCCTCACGATGACGTCACTTGTCGGCAGCAAGCAGCGTCATCGAGAGGCATCGCCGCCGAAATGCCACCGATTTCGGAGGCATTTTGAAGGATGTTTGACCGCTGGCCAGGACGCAGGCACATTTAGATGGAGCACCGCATTGGGGACCCCTGCCCTAACTTAATCTAGAATGCTTCCTCCATCAGCAGCATATGGAGGGAAATTTTAAAATCTTTTTGCTCTGCTCCATCAGCGCATTTGTTTATGCCAGGGATCTGGTCCCTGGTCCTTATTCTGAAGGGTTTACAATCCAACTGGATCCTGACCAGACAGGCCAGGTCACGGGAACAGATGACACTAGGTAAAGGAGGTGAAGAGAGGGAGAAGGGAATACAAAGAACAACATTGTGGGACTACTTGTTCGGATAGTAGGCATCAAGTTATTTCCTAGTTTTTGTTGTCGATATTTTATTTGATGGTATTGGGTAGATCTGTGGTGCAAAAGGAAGGAGGCAGAGTGGGCATGAAAGAGTTTAAGGTGGAAAAAAAGCAATAAGGGTTACATGCACAGAGGTCTATAATGGCAGAGAAATAAAACTACTTAGCAAGATACTATTGAGGGTACCATATTAGATTAAGGCTGCATTTATATACAGTTCATCCAACGAAGTGGGTATTCACCACTAAAGCTCATGCTCCAATACGTCTGTTAGTCTATCAGGTGCCACAGGACTCTTTGCTGCTTTTAAAAAAATTAATAGAGATATTAATAAATGGTTAATGAATGGTTAGGGTCCAACAGGTTGCTTATAATCTTTATGTCCTTTCTAAGCTAGAACCAACTAAAGGAAGGGTAACACAGACACACATGCACTCACTCCATATTGCTTCTGCCCCCGCTCCTGCTTCTACTAGAGTCAACAGCAAAAGCCCCCTATTCACATTAATAAGTACAAAATTAGGTCCATCATGATCACCCCTCTATAATGCCACATACAGTTGTCTTGTGCTCTACGGACTTGGTCCAACCCTCATTTAAGTTAATAGGAGTCTTTCCATTGACTGTAGGCCCTAAAAGGCTAACTCCATTCTCAGAGATAACTGCTCAAATCCTGGCTGACTTCAGCAGAAATTGTGTATATCTGAGGGGAGAATTTGCCTAACTCAAACTCTTGTTTAAAACCAGCTCTACAAGTACATGATTTTAGGCCCCCATCCAACAAAGCACTTAAACATGTGCTCAATGTCAAGCATGTAAGTAGCCCCCTATTGCCATCAGTGAGATTATTCATGTGCTTAAATGCTTTACTGGGTGTTTTTAAGAAAGGGGTTTATTGTCCCTTAGAAAATACAAGCCAGTTGTAACAAAACTGTGATGTTATGAAAGCTGCCATTAATGCTTGTCTCCTGTAACCAAAACATTAAGATAATAATAATTAACAAAAAAGTCACTATTACAATGATTTTGTTCTAGGAAGAAGGAAAAATGATTCTGCTGGTTTGGTCTGATAGACCTTTGCATTCTGAAGGCTTCTCTGTGGGGATATATTTCACTGTAACTCATAATACTCTGCTCTCTGAGAAACGGTGAAACCAATATAGGCAGCAAGTGACCTAAGAGAATTAAGAAAAAAGAGAGAGAAAGGAGTTGGATATACATAGAATGCATAGAGGCACACTTACCATTTGTCAACCAAAATACCTATACTGACCTCATTAAAAGCCAGTACATATAGATAAAACCAGTCGGGTCATCCTCAGCTAAAAATCAAATTTGACTGGGAAAAGCTTTCTGTGTAAAAGAACATTGGAATTACAATTTCCTGTTCTGTTCTTTGTTTTCTTTGGTCAGTCCCCAGGTGCACAGAAATATTTTCAAAGTTGTGTTTATCATTTAAACATGAAGATGCTGGAAAAGCCACAAACCGGCAGGCTTCTTTAGCAGGAAGAAGTGTATTTGTTTCATGTCATTCTGGCCCACAAAACATAAATCTGGCCTCAATGGGAGATGCCATATAGTCTAGTCCTTTACTGCTCCTTTCACAAGTCGTACACTTTCTGAATTGGCGGGAGATCTTTCAGTTTTTGAAGTGTAACTCTGCCTGCATGAATTTATATGTTCACATCTAGATGATGGTGTCTCCCATCAAGTTCTGCTGATGAGCTACAGTCACTTGGGTCCTGAAATGAGACCAAAAACCAGTTTTGGACCTGCAGCTTATCCACAAGTGCCACAGATGAAGACAATTGTAGATGAACGTGCACTGCTTTTAGCTTTACGCCTCACACATCTTAGATTTCAGCAATCCCGTGAGCTCTTAAAAGCTTTCAGTCTGAGGTGGCAGCGCTGCAGCCATCAAATCTTATCAGAGGCTAAGAGCTCCCAGGTGTTGAGGCCAACACTGCGAGACTGGAGGTTAGACTTGAGAGTCTCTTTGTAACATTAGATAATAGCTGCAGAAATGTTGTGCTATCACTCTTCCTTTAGGACTGCATGCAGCTCAGAGTTTCAACAGTACATCTTTCAACAAGGTTCGCCTAGAAGCACAGCTGCTGCACACCTCAAACTAGAGAGCATTAAAAGCCTGACTGTGCACACCTTACGCACATTAGTGAGCAATTATGCACGAGTAGTCCCACTGGCTTCAAGATACAGAGATAAACATGTTCATAGATGTGAGTGTGGGTTGTACAATAGAACCCAAGAGAGTTTTATTTCTGTGCTATTGTTACAGATACTCAAATATACGTATAAAAAATCAGTTACATCCCAAAACAGGAATAAACCAGATATTTGCTTCTCAACCATGCATTCTGGGTCATAGTCAATCTCCACATCAATGAAACCTTATTCAAGATAAATAGGAAAGGGGTTAGATTTCTTTAAAGATAAGAGAGACTGTGCAATGGTACTGTGGCAGCAGGGCTTGAAAAACAAAAGGGGAGTCTTGTAAATGCGCTGGCTGGAGACAGGAAAACATGTGAGAAGATACTGCGTGCTTTTGAAATGGTAGAAAGATTTCCATTAGGCTAGTTTAATAAGACACATGCCTGACCGGTCTTTCATAATACTTGGCAACCCTGCTTCAACAAATGGAGCCTGATTCTCCACTCTGTTACGCCAGTTTTAGATCATTTTGGCTACATATGAAACCAGAGTAACAGAGTGGAGAATCATGCCCATACGACAGAGTGGGCCTGAAACTTATTTATAGTAGGGCCCTTTTAAGGCCTCTTTATGCTGTCAGAGCAATTTTAAGTCTAAAGTTGAATGTCCAGTCAGACCTTTCTATGCATTATAGCTGTGTCCGAGATCTGACATTGGTATTTTCAGTTAAAAACCACAGGATTTTTAAAATAGCTTAAGATACATGACTCCAATGGAAAGAAAAATAGAGCAACCTAGACACTTTAATGTCAAACTAACCCTCAGAGAGAGAAGAGGCGTTTGTGGCTCACAACTAGGGACCCAGCAATAGAGTTAATTGATTATTAGCAGAATGCCCTAGCACTGTTCACTGCACGTTTCCTTCATACCTTTCAGCCAAGAATTCAACAGGACTGTAGCAAATAGCTCTACCAGATGATGCAAAAGGAAGTTTTCCTCTAGCCAGCCTGACAGGAGTTATGCTAACCTCAGTGCAGTGGAATAGTGGAAATTGCTATTTACATAATTTACAGGATATAAATTGTATACTGTGACTAGCACAATGGGGCCCTGATCAGGGTTATTAGATGCTACAACAATACAAATGGGTGGTTTATGTTGGTGGAGTTTTACAAAGTTCTCCAGAGTCTATTATATTTTTCATATGCCTAGATAGGCATTTTTACCTAATAGAGAGGTACAATATCTAACTCCATGAGCATTTGACTTTTCAGAGAGACGTAAGAAATCTGGATATGCAAATACATATGTATGCATGGGCACATGCCTACTGTATATACACTCCAGTATTCCTGTTACCTGGAGGGAATAAGATTTGTTAGCACAGCGATAACAACTTGAAAGTGAATATATTCAAACTATGAATAAATTAGATTATTAGGTATGTGCATTCATGATTTTATACTGGTTTGATATTATTTTAACTTACCACACATTTCAATGAAATATCGAACAGTTTTATAAATAGATGTTGACTAAACTTTTCATTCATGTTAAGCCAGCCCATGAACTTCATTAGTATTTCTGGCTTTCTACATGCAACAAGAAATACTGACAAATTCTGAATGTTGTGTAGGTGACTGTCATGATGTGTCCACCTTACATAAGGCAGAGCAGATTAAACTAGGTCAATAAACCTTATATGTTGCACCTGGCAGACAGTCGTGGCTCAATAAAGCCTAAAGAAAGATGAAGATGAGCTGGGAAGGATTAGGTTGGGCCTGTATAAAGAAATGAAGCTGCTAAGCCAAGGGGCCTGCAGGAATAGTAGCCTGCAATCACTTGCCAGAAGAAGGGAGGTTTGTTTGGGGTGACAGAGTTTGGTAAGGAGGCAAAGAATGGAGATACTCTACACTTTCTCCCTGGGAAGAGGGAGTTTGGGCTGGTAAGGAGAAGATAGAGAAGGGAAGTAAGAAGGAGTCAAGGGAAATAGTGACAGGGTCTGGGAGCAAGCACACTATAGTTGCTGGACATGGGCTGTCATTCAGGTGCAACATATAAGGTTAATTGACCTAATTAGAACCCAGAGTGGTGGGCAAGTCAGGTTCCCCTGCCAGCTGCTAGAAAAGTGGCACAGGACATAATCTTGGATGAGAAGACTGGAATGGCATGTGGATGGCCAATCCAGTGGAACTTTGATACCTTAGAGTCGGAGGACTATACAGTGACCTGGCTGGAGGGCTGAGTCACACAGGGGGAGGAGAACTGTGAGTCTTGGAGAGTGAGAAGGAACAAAGGATGAACTGTCAGAAGGGGGCAGGGGAATGTGTCAGGTCTAAAAGGAGCTAATCCCCAGATATGGCCACAAAGAAGTGCCCCAGCAAGGAGTGAACCCCATTACAATAACAGTACTTCCACTCTTCCATTGCCATTTCCCTAACAGTGTAAACACTAGAGCCACCAGCTTCTGCTGTTGTAAAAAATGTTCAGCTGTGAGAAAATACTTGACTGCTCTTCTGGCTCAGGGCACCATTATTGCTACATAAGAAAAGTAAAAGCAATTTAAATAAACAAATCTGTCTCCAACTTGCCCAAGAGTGATGGAGTACACAGTACAACTCCATCAAGTTAGACTATTAGGAAATATTAAAGCTATTTCTCACAAGGACACCATCAGATTAGATGAAGCATCAGTGGGGCAGACCAGCAGACCATAGCATCAGCAATAGTACATACCCTTGTACCATATATGGAGAAAAGATTGCACTGTAGACAAATGCCAAGGCCATGTAAGTGGGTCATACCAGCAGAATCAAGAGACACACCATATAAGAAGTCAAACCACTGATGTGCTCTCTTCCTGTTACTTTGGGTTCATTCTGAGACTTCTCAAAACAAATTCCTTGCCCAACTAAGTTTTAGGAGTTGGGCATCTGAATCATGACTCAACCCTGCAAACCAAGAAATCTTCTACACTCAAAATCCAGTGCTCAAAATCCTCATTCAACTTAATCCACTGAACTCAAACACTACAGGAAGACACAACTGAAACTAGCCTGAATAGCTCATTAATTTCAAACTTCAAGCAAGAGATATCAGGCCTGATTCTGAGCTCTCTCATGCCAGTATCAGCAGGACTGGCGCTAGTATTTTTAGCGCCCTAGGCGCACGGCCATTTCACCGCCCTGTGCGCTGGTCCCGCAGCTCCGGTGGACCTGCCGCAGTCGTGCCTGCAGAAATGCCTACGGCAGGTCCACTGGAGCCACGGGATCAGCGGACCCTCCGCAAGCACGACTGCGGCAGGTCAACCGGAGCCACCTGCCACGCCCCCGGCAAAATGCCACCCCTCAATAATCCTGGCGCCCTAGGCGATTGCATAGGCCGCCTAAATGGAAGCGCCGGCCCTGAGTGTCAGTCAGGAGTAAAATTAAAATTAGGCTCATTACAAAGAGCCTGAAAGATAAACACGGAAGTGGTGATTGCTTATTTCTTAATTATTTGAGAATTGACTTCACAGTCAGCTTTTCACCTGTGAGTGATAAATATGCTGGTGAAATGGGTTCCTGGCTTAGCATATTTTAACTGCAAGGTTAATTACACTATTAGAAGTTTCCTAACTGCAACTGAAAAAAAGCACTGGGAGCTATATCAGGATACAAAGCCTGTGATGCAATGGAAAATACCACTATATGGTAATGTTCTAACAAAGCAGGCTATGTTATCATTACAAATATAGTCCATTGTGACAGCATAGTGGATGCTGCACTAAGAATAAAGCATTCCCATCAGTGCAAGCCTTGTAATCTTAATTTTACAAGATTCCAGTGGTTTTATCTAAACTTGGATATTGCTATATTTACCAGTGTCTCTTACCAAGTGCTTTAGAAAAAGGTTGACTGTGTGCTTGGAATGACACAAGAAACCATGCAGGACCAAATTATTTCTTGGTATAGCATGTGATTTGTTTTACACAGACTGCCAGTTGAAAAAAAGAGGGGAGCTGGGGTTACCAGGCTATTATTTCTTTCGGATACAGTCCTGCCTTAGCACTCAAGTTAAACTTAATAATTGTATACTGGTTTTCTAGCAATTCAGTGACCTCCGAAGGAAAGATCCCTGTATAGCAATGCCTCTCAGAATGCATTTGAGCTCAGAAATTAGAAAATCATCATTCCTCAAACAATAATTCCTGTTGTACCAAAGAACTTTTTTTCATTTAAAAAGTGCCACGTAACTTCATGCAGGTCTAAATAGGAAACAGTTTATAGTTTTGCTTTCTTGTGTCAGAATGCATCCAGTCTTTAATTACAACTTGGCTGTTTTGCTTATTCATTTGGCACTATTAAGGGACACATATGTTCAATCTTAAAGTCAAAGAAAAGAATAAGCTAAGTAGTAGAAAGATTCTAGGGACCCCATGTTCTCTACATATTCTTATTAAAGAAAAAGCCTTGGAAAAGTCACAAATTAATCCTGCTATGGCCTGGTACATAAATGGCAGCCTCTGTTTAACTAATGGTGCAATACTACTTTTTACTATGTTCCTTTTGTTTTCTCATAATGCATAAGTTGTTGGGCATGAGAGACAAATAGTGAGATAAAATTAAATGAGCTAAAAGAAATTACACAAGAATTAGGGGTTCTGTTGATTTTTTCTTTTTAAATCAAATAAACTTACTAGAACATGGCAGGTGTTCAAGAAAAGATTTTAATGCAAAAGGCTTTACTAGCTTCTCTCCGAAATTTGCAAACTACACATTGTAGGATATTTACATTATTTTCATAACTAAATCTTTGACCAAAAATAACATACTAGTGTCAATAATAAATAGTCCTTTTCATTTTGTAATGATGAAGGGGTTGAGTGATTATTACAAACATGACATAGCAATAGTTAGATAAACTTTCCTAATCTATTTCCCTTTGTATTGTTGGAAGCCTTCCAAAAAATAATTTCATTAAGAATATTTGAGTCAGAAATTGTTTGGCAATTCACCTGTACATATAAAATAGTTTAGTACCAATACGTACAATTTTCTGTCAGTCTGACCATGCATATATTATGCCCTAATACACATTTTCTCCTAAAAATACTATACTAAATATGGTATCAAGAAATAACATGTTTTTTATGTTTCATAATAATTTTTTTGCTGAATGGTCATTTATAGTGGAAAGTAAATGTTAACAGAGATTTCAGAGGCCCTAAAACTCCAAGTTAACCTGGAATAAATCCCTGAAACACACCAATAGGTTGGCAAGCTCCTACCCCTGCTTCAAAGAACAAACCTAAAGCCCCCTACACACACACACACACACACACACCCTACACATCAGGTCCCAGGGCATACCTCTAACCTTAAGCAGTCTTCTAGCAAGCTGACTCAATAACTTAAACCTTCTTAATTCGGACTTCTTCTAGAGACTGCAATATGGGGGTAAGTAAGAAGGAGCAGGAAAACTCTCCTTCGGAGTGCCTGCCTACACTACGAAAGCGTTTACCAATATAGGAATACTAGTATATTACACCAGCAAAGTGCTACTAATGTGGATACAGCTACGCCAGCAAAGCTTGTACCAGTAGAGTAAAACCACCCCCCACAAGCAAAACGAGTGATACCAGGGAATCTGCAGCACTGCCAAGATACTTGTGCTTGTATTAGGGATGTCTGCCTAGCTTTGTTGATCAGAGTTCACACCTCTTTACACCCCCTACTGACATAGCTATGCCTGCAGAAGACCTTGCCTGAGAAGAGCCTTTCCAGGAGTAGCCCCAGGAGGTATCACAATAGGGAGTTGCAAGCAACTAAATCAGTGCCCTGGAAGTCGATACATCCTGGGCAACAGCATCATCATTGCTCAGAATTTTATTGCAGAGCAAGCCACTATCAAGCCTAGCTTTGCCTCTTTCCAGATTTCACTGTGGTGGATGATGACAGCTTAAGTGGGAGTATCCTACATTAATGTCACTGAAACAATGATAGTTTATTTCCCTTGAATCAATTTTTTAAAGTACATGTTTTCAGAACATTTTCAGGATCACCTCCTGCCTGAATCAAAGCTTTCATTTTTTGCACGTTTGGTTTAGAGCCTTTCATCCCAATGGATCCCAAAGTGCTTTGCAAAATGTCACAAAACCCTTATTAAACTATACAAAGCTAAAGTCAAAAGTAAATCTATCAAGTGTTCTAAGATTTGTCAAAAGCAAATTTCAAAACTATATTTTTGTTTGAAAAATTCAAAGTTTGCACAGGGTTGGTAAGTCACATGGTATTATTTTTTGTTTTCCGGTTGGATGGCACAGGTAACTGACCAAAACAGAGCAAGCTATAAATATTGCAATCAAATATGCAATTTACATAGTAACGTATGTAAATTAACATGACTTAGGTAGTCAAGATACCTCAATTCATAAGATAGTGTGAATTGCAAATTGTATATTTGATTGTAATATTTATAACTCAGATGAAGAATTATTTAATTCAGAAATTTGCAAATTATTTCTAGTACCAAATCCATTTAAGAATTTTTATACTGATTTGCATAACCCTGGCAAACAAATGTAAGTGACAATTGCCAATTTTTTCTGCTCTAAAACTTCATATTCATAGCAATATTTCTGGTCACCATAAAAATGGTACTATCTGAAGGAACAATTGTCTAGGAACTCTTAGCAACACTTCATGATTGAACACAAGAAGTGAAGAATATTGTTTGTAACTGCAATGCAAGTTCTTTCAACCAGGGACTGTATTTGTGTGTGTTTGTACAGGGCATAGAATGATGGAGCCCTGATCCTCACTAGAACCTCTATAATGTAAATGTAAGATAAAATAACAGTAAGAATTAAAGAGGTAGGCAACATATTTTAATATACCATCAAGCTGGTATTTGGCCAGGGTACTGGTGTTACACACCTTATTTTTGCAAATATGTGCAACAGAAAATAAAGAAGATCTTGTTTACCTCTTATTTCACCAATGACATTTTCAGTAGGACAGTGTCCCTCATGCCAGGTTGGGACACTAGTTTGGTGCTAACACACAGCGAAGAAGGGTCAAGTACTAAATCAAAAACACCATTTTTTAAAATGGGGAAATGTCATTCAGTGGGTGTGTTTCTAGTTGGATCATTCAGATACAAATTCTTGGCCCTATGCTATTTAATATTTTTATGAATGAGCCAGAAGAAAACAAAATCACTACTCATTGTTTGCAGATTGGGGCAAGTGATAAATGAAGAGGACAGGTCATGAACAGAGAGCGGTCTGGATCGCTTAGTGAACTGGATGCAATCAAATATGCATTTTCGTGTGGCCAAAAATAAGATCACATCCTGGAACAAATAATGTAGGACATACTTACAGGATTGGGCCATCTCGGAGGATGATAAGCTAAACATGTGCTCCTAGTGCAAAGCTGTGGTTAAATGGGCTAATGTGATCTTTGGATGTATAAACAGGAATAGATCAAGTAGGGGTAGGGAGATTATACTAGCTCTACTTGGCAAATGCTATTGGAATACTGTGTCCAGTTCTGTTGTCCACACTTCCAGGAGATTTAAAAATTGGGGTTGGTTCAGAGAAATTCCCCAAGAATGATTAAAGGGTTAGAAAACATGCCTTGCATTAGTGTTCATAATTTGTTTTATCGTAGCTCCTAGAGAGGGACTCAAATAATTCAATGTAAGGAAACATCTACAGGGTGTTTTGATCAAAACTGTACATTCCTACATGGGGAACAAAAACTTGATAAAGGGCTCTTCAATCGAGCAGACAAAAGTACAATAAGATCCTGTGGCTGGAAGTTGAAGGCAGAAGTTCAGACAAGAAATTCGGCACAATTTATTTAAATACAGTGAAGGTAATTAACCATTGGAACAACCTCCCAAGGGTTATAGTGGATTCTCCATCAGTGGAAATGGTTAAAATCAAGACTGGATATTTTTCTAAAAGATATGCTGTAGTTCAACCAGAGCTATTGGACTTGAAACAGAAATTCATTCAAGGAAGTCCTCTGCCAGTGTTATGCAGGATACCAGATTAGTCAATCACAATCCCTTCTGACCCTAAAAATCCTGGAATTTATTAACTGAAACTTCACAAGGAATCTCATTTAAAGAAGACAATTACCTGTTGGCAGTTGAGAGTTCTAAAGTGACACAACCCCAATATCTAAAAAGCAGAGTTGAGGAAAAAACTATTTTAGCTTTGCCCACTCTGAAATGTTCATGACATTTTATTTCAGATCTCAGCAGATTTGTTAATTTCCTTCAATCTTGGAAAATTATCACTGAATTCATTTAATCTGTGCACACCAAAAAAAAAATCCATTCTTGTTTTTAAAAAAAACTCTTAGTCTTGCAAGTTTCTGATGCACTTGCATTTATGTAACCAAAGCCGCTTTCTATGCTGGCAAGACACCAAGGAAGAAAGGCCTTATTTTTGGCCTGCAAAGCTTTCTACCCAATAGAAAACCCAAACAATTTCAGTAATACTGGAAAAATGTTTCATTTTTCTCCTGTCTAGAAAAGGCACAATTCCCCATGACTTTTCAGGGGATCTTCTAAAGAATGAGACTTCTTCATGTAGCCCAAGGAATAACTCATCAGCATGTTCTGTCCATTTACCCTAATACCTAACTAGCAGTATTGTCCAACTCCTGATTGCACTGTTTTGTTTTGCCTTCCCCTCCAGTTTCATAGGGCAGAGATGCAGTTGTCATTGCCAATTCCACTGTTTTCTAATAAACAGTGCTAAGGCACAGTTAATTTTCTGTTTGTTTTTTAAGTTCATAAATAGGTTGTCATATTTTGAGCAACTTTCTAGACATTCAAAACCGTTTTCACTGCCAAGATTTACTTCTATAGCGCACAAACCAAATTTGTTAAGTAGAAATAAAATGATTTTGAAAGCTGCTGGGAAATAGGCCATATTTAATACAATGCTACAAAATTTGTGGGAAGAAGAATGCTTGTTTTCTGTCAGAGGATGAGTGGCACTAGATCACAAAATGAAAGGATGATGTTTCCCAGGTACTGACCTATCATAATTTACTACCTATTTCAGATTAGTTCTCAAACACATGGTTTTAAAACTTTCATTTTACTGTAACAAAGGGGTTGATGAAGAAGCAGGGTTTGATCATTTAACTGCCCTTTTCCTTTGGACTGTGAACTAACAATTTATGCCAAGGCACTGCAGCCTGATCTTCCTTCTAACTGACTCTAACGGAGATATACATATTTTACTTTGCTAAAGCACAAAGTAGGTTGTAAAAGTTAATGAACCTGAAACACAACATTTCAATGTTTCCAGTTCCATTAGAAACAAATCCTGAGCGGAGTGCCTGTCACAAGCAGTTAAGCTAATGCTGAGCAGATGAATGAATCTCCTCCCGCAGTCTTTGGTACCGATTGTGGAGCCACTGCTAGATGAAGTGCAGTAGAACCTCCAGGTTATGAACACCTTCAGAAGAGAAGTTGTCCAGACCTCTGAACAAAACTTTATGGTATTTCTTTCAAAAGTTTACAACTGAACATTGACTTAATAAGGCTTTGAAACTTTACTGTGCAGAAGAAAAACATGGCTTTCCCTTTTTATTTTGTAGTTTACATTTAACACTGCAATGTCCTTTTCTTTTTTTCTTTTTTTTTTTTTTTTGTCTTCGATGCTTTTTCATCATGTACTTCCAGTTTCAAATGGGGTGTGTGGATGGCTGGTCAGTTCGTAACTCTAGTGTTCGTAACTGAGGTTCTCCTGTAGCTTCCAAAAGCCTTTATGTGGTTCCCAACTTCCCAAAGATGGAGAGGAGGATCTGTTCGCAAATACTCTGGCCTCACTCTGCCTAACTCAGTTCACCCAAGCTCCGCTGCCCCACAAGAGATGCAAACACTCTTATGTGACCATTTCCAATATCCATTTGCCAACTTGAACAACTGATCTGCAGAGATTTTCTGGTGGAAAAACTGGATCAACTGCTGACAGTTAAAAGGCTAATTTAGCCCCTGATTCAGCAAGGTACTTAAGTATATGCATTACTTTAAGCACATGAGCAGTCCCATCTAAATCAATGTGGCTGCTCATGTGGTCAGGGCCGGCTTTAGGCCTATTCCACCAATTCCCTCGAATCGAGCCCAGTGCCTAAGAAGGCCCCGCACCCAGTGAGAAACCCGTCCCTGGCTAGAGGTGCCTTTTTAATTTTTACTCACCAGGCGGCACTCCAGGTCTTTGGCGGCACTTCGACAGCAGGTACTTTGCACGCTCCAGGTCTTTGGCAGCACTTCGGTGTTGGGTCCTTCAGTGCCGCCAAAGACCTGGAGTAAATGAACGACCTGCAGCTGAAGACTCGGAGCACTGCCCAGTGAGTACAAACCCCATGTGTGTTTTTGGATTTTTTTTTTTTTTTTAGTCATCCCTGTCAGGGCCCCGTCAAAACTGTTCGAATTGGGCCCCACACTTCCTAAAGCCGGCCCTGCATGTGGTTAAACTTCATAGATTTTCATATCAGAAGGGACTTCTATGATCATCTCATTTAACCTCCTGCATAACAAGCAAGGACTATAAATATCATCCAGCAATTCCTGCATCAAGTCCACAACTTCTGGCTGAGCTACAGCATATCTTTCAGAAAGACATCTAAAACATACTTAACGAGGTCATGGAATGGAGAATCCACCACATCCCTAAGTAAAGTTGTGAACTTGCTTAAGTACATAGCTGAAAGAAGGACTCTAAAGCAGATGGTCTTTCATTGAAAGTCAGCAGAAACCGAACTTTTAAATCACTTAGCTGCTTTAAAAATCCCATATTCCAATTCTGCAGTTTTACAGTAGATCCCCTATCTCAGATTATGTATCTTTAAAAGAAAGATTTAAAAGATCTGTTGAAAAAAACAGTTCATTTCTAGGTTCTGTTGTGCGCAAACTAGTAATTAAACACAATGTTCTCTTCCTATGGACAAGAATTCTCCTGATTCTTACATGGAAGAGAACTACAAGAATTCTAAGAACTGCTTCATTACTTCACAAGAAGCCACAGCAATGCCAAACTTACTGCAAAATTCTAACTGTGGACTCATGTGGGCAGCTCTCATTAAAGTCAATGGCAGCTGCCTGTATGAATCCAAGGGCAGACTATGGCCCTAATGTGACCTTAATGCTCACAAGATTTTGTCAACAACTCTGCTAAGTTTATGACAAGCACTTACCATTCTCTACAACCTTTTGCAAACAAAGTCATTATGTTTTACCAGCAAACAAAGAATAAATGATTAACCAGACTTAAATTTACCCCAAGGAAGTTTCTCGGGCTCAAATTATCAGCCAGCATCAAGTCAGACTCTAAATTTGGAATGCAAATTGTGTGTGCACAAATGAGGCAGTCAACCAACCAACTGTCCTATTTGAATATGCTAATACTCCCTTTTCCATTTCAAATACACACATACTTTTTGGATGCAAGTTTAGAAGCTGTTACTAAAAATTTGCCTCAATTTATCTATCAGGATCTTCGTTACTATCTTTCTGAAGTCTTAAAGCACTCTCTTGATCTGCCTGGGTGATACCAACTAGTGCGACTTATAAGTAAGCTGTTATTGGAACTGCACACTGGATAAGAGCACTTTACATTCCACAAAAAGACAGGCAGTGAAGTCTTATGAATATAAAGTACTTAAACTCAGTTAGAGAACTCCCTTCTCTGAAGTTAATGTAATAATGTAGTAGCTTGTCCATGCTCTCTCTTATTCCATGTGTCACTTTTCAGTACCATTTCTGCTGCTGTACAGCACTCTCTTGAATAAATTGCAGGGTATATAATGGATGTCTAGTTCTTCTCGTCACTTTGCAAAATGTTTAGTTTTTTGTGGAAAGATTTCAAAGATGTAGTTGCGGAAGGTTAAAGAGGTCTAATAGCTTTTTTTAAAGTTCCTGTGTTACATGAGAAAAAAACTGATGTACATACATCATACTGCAGAATCTTGGTAACTTTACTTCCAAGAAAAACAGAGGTACTGTGCTTCCCATGAATTATACTATTGTAGACATAAAGGGCATTGTATTGTCAAGCACTTCACTGTGTTCACTGATTAGAATCTGATATCAGTTTAGCTGTATTTGTGCTCATGTTTGTATTATTTCTATAGAACCAAGGTAGTTCTTGATGCTTATAAACATATAGGTCGAGTGGCTTCGCACCATTTAAACTATGTACTTTACCCATAGTGGCACTGGAGTTAGGAACCAGAGTGCTAGAGTTGATAGTAGGCTTGTAGCAGAATAGCCGATTGTAAAGGCTGATGCAAAGCCAATTGAACGTCTCCCACTTCCTTCCACTTTCCAGCTGAACTGATAGATACCTAGGGAGGTCTACACATGAGCAAGGATCATCAGCAGGAATCTCCTAGCTCAGAGTCTTTTGTTAAAATACAGAGACCACACAGCATCATAAAACTCTTAATTAAAATACTTGGGTTTTTATTAACACTGATATCACGGTGTTTATTAGAGGGAACTGGTGAATGTACAGTGGGGATTTTTGTGTTATGCAATGCAACATCCTACATAAAAGATGGATCCAGAGTTTGGGGTTGGACTTACTATCCTGAATTATGGATCCAGATCCAAACTTTAGGACTGGTCCAAGGGCTAAACTAATATCCCAGATCCATACATGCCTGAACTTTAAGATTGGACCCATAAATTTGGACCCACGAAAGCTCATGCTCCAATACGTCTGTTAGTCTGTAAAGTGCCACAGGACTCTTTGCTGCTTATGTAGGAAGAGGTGCCAGGTCCTTAGTTAACTTCAGCTAGCTTAAAATAAAGACATTGCTTTGGTTTACTTAATAATAATAATGGTCTTCAATGGGACTTTTGCTTGAGTAAGAACTACACAAATAGGAACAATGTGCTCAGGAGAGATTTTTTTGAGTCCTGAGCTTTCAGGAATAGGAACGTACCTCATATCATAATGTAATGAGCTAGACTCATACCAGAAAGTTGTTTGGTCTATAAGTCTCTCTGATAACACTGCTCTACAGCCAAAATGCTTCTGAAATAAATGTAGTCCAACTTTACTAATTCGGGGTCACTGAGAATGAAAATGATGCTTAAAATTGTTGATTGGCTCTAGTTTTCAAGATATGCTGTTGGGTCAGTATATACGACCCTTGACTTGGGAATGGCAGAGGATAAGTGAGTTATAAAGGGAAGGGATCTCAATTTAAACCAGAAATGACTAAAATACATCTTTGACTGGATCTATGAATAAATCTATGAGTGGGTTTGGACAGTACTTGCTTTTTAGGCAAAACAATGAATGATGCAATCTGAAGCTGGTATTGCATCATACGTGATATGAATTGCATCGTTATTCCTAGAAGTCATGGATGATGCAATCATAACGAAGCTTACATCATTCTGCTAAACAAATTGCCCTATATCAGCTCTAGAAATCACACAGTGTCGGGCTTTCTTATTTGTCAGTGTTTGATTTTGCAAAGGGACACATTTCTGTTTAGCCAAAGTGAGCAGAGATGCCTCGTACTTGTGTGAACAGTGCAGATAACTTCTGCTATGTTTGTAGTGAAGTGACTTTTGCATCACAAAAGCGCAGTATACCCACTATGGTTAAGAAAGCCTATCACCTTTCTTTTGGCTGCAAAATTGGAGATCAGGACAAGAGGTGGGCCCCACACATATGCTACAACACTTGTGCAACAAATCTTCGCCAGTGGTTGAACAGGAAAAGGAAATCTATGCCTTTTGCAGTGCAGTGCCTTTTGCAGAGCCAACAGATCATACCAGCAATTGTTACTTCTGCATGGTGCCTCCAGTTGGGAAAGGTGTGTCAAAGAAGAAAAAGTGGACTGTGCATTATCCAAACATTCCATCAGCTATACGCCCAGTACCCCCCAGAGAAGGACTGCCGGTTCCTGATGCACCAGAATCAGTCTCACTTGAGTCAGATGAGGAAGAGGAAGAGGATGAAACATCTGGTCCTGAACCATCAATGTCACAGGACCCACATTTTCTCCCATCCTCCTCCTCTGAACCACACCTCATAACACAAGGTGAACTGAATGACCTTGTCAGGGATTTGGAACTACCCTAGAGTAAGGCAGCTGTTGGGCTCCAGACTACAGCAGTGGAATCTCCTGGCAGGCTATCAGGGCAAATGGAGCCCATCAATGCTTGCAGACTATTGCTGGACAGTGACAAGAGATGCTTCATTTAATGAATACAAGAGACAAGCCAAGAAGCGCCGAGTAGACAGTGAATAGGACTAAACTATGTACATAATAGTTTTTTGCCTTTTGTTTCATAAGAAATTTTATTTATATAACCCTTTTGCTGATTTTTAAAGTGTTACATAAACAGGACAGGTGAAATATTATCATGTAAAGCAACCATAAACACATGAAAAGACCTAGATTTACAATTTATGATTAAAACTCTACTATCTACACAATATACATAGACATAAAATGTAAAAACTTAAATATCTTAGAAACAGTAGCCAATCAGTTGTTTTAATTGTCATATTTGAATTCAGCACATCAAAATACATAATAAATATCACATTTTATCTCTGAAGCAGACGACTTCTCAAAAATTGTAGACTAGTGTAAGAGAACGTAATCCTTGACAAATAGATTTGCCATCGCCTGCTGTCACATTCTTGAGTGCAATCCAGACCAGTGAGGGGCTGTGTCACCACCTGCCTTGTGACCTTGGGTGCCTCACCATGCTTTGCTGCTGTAGCTCACAAACAGCACGCAGGTCACACCCTGAGTGCCTGTGTATAGCTGCAGTCCTGGTCCAATGTCATGGTATAATCCCCACTCTGAACTTTAGCGTCCAAAAGATGGGGTACCAGCATGAATTCCTCTAAGCTCAATCCCAGCTTAGAACCTGTAGCGTTGCCACCAACCAGGAATTCCAGTGCCTGGTACACTCTGGTCCCCCCCAAAACCTTGCTCGGGGACCCCCAAGACCCAGACCCTCTGGATCTCTACACAAGGAAAGTAAACCCTTTCCCCCACCGTTGCCTCTCCCAGGCTTCCCCTCCCTGGGTTACCCTGGAAGATCACTGTGTGATTCAAATTCCTTGAATCACAAAACAGAGAGGACAATTCATCTTCCTCCCTCCTTCTCTTTCCCCCTCCCAGACTCTTCCTGAGAGAAAGTAATCCTGGCACAGAGAGAAATCAGCCTCTCTCTCCATCTTCCCTCCTTTCTCCCCACCAATTCCCTGGTGAATCCAGACCCAGTCCCCTGGGGTCTCACTAGAATAAAAAAAAATAGGTTTTTAAACAAGAAAAGCTTTTAATTAAAGAAAGAAAAGACAGTAAAAATTATCTTTGTAAATTAAAAAAAATGGAATAGGTACAGGGTCTTTCAGCTATAGACACTGGGAATACCCTCCCAGCCTAAGTATACAAATACAAATTAAAATCCTTTCAGCAAAAATACAAATTTGTACTCCTTTCAGCCAAATGCACATTTGAACTTCTTCCAACCAAATACACATTTGCAAATAAAGAAAACAAACATAAGCCTAACTCGCTTTATCTACCTAGTACTCACTAGTCTGAACTTATAAGAGCCTGTATTGGAGAGATTGGAGAGAAACCTGGTTGCACATCTGCTCCCTCTGAGCCCCCAGAGTGAACAACAACCAAAACTAACAGCACAGCACAAAAACTTCCCTCCTTCAAGATTTGAAAGTATCCTGTCCTCTGATTGGTCCTCTGGTCAGGTGACAGCCAGGTTCACTGTTCTTGTTAACCCTTTCCAGGCAAAGAGATATAAAGTACTTCTGTGCTATTAACTTTTTTTATCTTCTGATCCCAGAAGCCTCTCAGCAATACACCAGGCATTCACTGGCTTTCAGCAGCTCTGATTACTAATTTCAGGGTGACCCCATCACACTCCCAGTCCCAATTTCTCCCCAAAATGTGTGTTCTCCAGAATCCAGCCTTCTCCTGGACAGCTCAGATATTACAGGTCCATTGCTCCTGTAAGGGGTCAATACCCAACAGCCTGCTACTTTAAATGGAGTTACCAAACAGCTCAATTTAAACACAACATTGGGTTACTTTGAATTAAAAATAAAAAGTTTATTTAGTTACATAGAGAGATTATAAAGTATTGAAATCAGAAATAGTTACAAGAGAAAAAGATAAAATGCCTTCTAGGAGCTAAAATTTAAAAAGCTAGATTTGGTTCAATGTAAAATCCTTACAACAGGTTCCCAGTAACATTGCTGATCAAATCAGGATCCCTCCCAAAGTCAGGATCCCTCCCAAAGTCAAAATGCTCATTCCTTTGTCTTCTTAGGTTAAAAGAGAGAGTGAGAGAGTAAAAGATAACCTGGAGTGTTTTTGACCCTTTGAAATATGTTTTCCTGAGGGTCACCCCTAGATAAAGTTCCTTCCAGCTGTGAGGATGGAGACATGGTGTCTCATGGTGAAAGAGGTTCCTTGTTGTCTGCTAAAAGGCAGGTCAATCTGTTTCCCCCCCTCTTCATTACCAAAGAACCCTTGCCAATCAACTTTGACACCAGGCTAGAAGCATCAGCTTGTCTTTTGGTTTTGAGGAACCAGTTTAGCCCCTCTTGCTGTTCCAAGGACCCTGTTTATGACTTATATGTAAACTGAAGTAAATACGTTTGTTTGTTTAGGACAGACCTGTTTAACAACTGCCGCCTAGCCAGGACTATGTGGATTTGAACATGTGCTAACATCATCATCAAAGGGGAATTCATAACTTTACTTATAATGTGACAGGTTTCAGAATGTTAGTCTGTATCAGCAAAAAACAATGAAGAGTCCTTGTGGCACCTTAGAGACTAACAAATTTATTAGGGCATAAGTTTTCGTGGGCTATAACCCACTTCATCGGATGCATGGAGTGGAAAATACAGTAGGCAGGTATAAATACACAGCACATGAAAAGATGGGAGTTGCCTTACCGAGTGGGGGGTTAATGCTAACGAGGCCTCCTTCCCATGGGTCCAGATGACGATGTCATCAATGTAGCGCAAGTAGAATAGCAGTGCTAGGGTATGAAAGCTGAGGAAGCATTGTTCTAAGTCAGTCATAAAAATGTTGGCATACTGTGGGGCTATGTGGGTACCCATAGCAGTGCCATTGCCTTAAAAGTATGAATCGTCCCCAAATCTGGACCCATGGGAAGGAGGCCCTTGAGGAATTCCACCAGGATTTCAACAATTTCCACTCCACCATCAACTTCAGCCTGGACCAGTCCACACAAAAGATCCACTTCCTTGACACTACTGTGCAAATAAATGATGGTCACATAAACACTACCCTATATCGGGAACCTACTGACTATTATACTTATCTACATGCCTCCAGCTTTCATCCAAACCACACTGAACAATCCATTGTCTACAACCAAGCCCTAAGACAGAATCACATTTGTGCCAATCCCTCAGACAGAGACAAACACCTACGCCATCTCTATCAAGCATTCTTAAAACTACAATACCCACCTGGGGAAATGAATAAACAAACTGACAGTTCAGAAGGATACCTAGAAGTCACCTACTACAGGACAGGCCCAACAATGAAAGTATCAGAATGCCACTAGCCATCACCTACAGCCTCCAGCTAAAACCTCTCCAGTGCATCATCAAGGATCTACAATCTATCCTAAAGGACAATCCCTCACTCTCACACACCTTGGGAGACAAACCAGTCCTCGCTTACAGACAGCCCTCCAGCCTGAAGCAAATAGTCAACAGCAACTAGATACAACACAACAAAAACACTAACCCAGGAACCAATCCCTGCAACAAACCATGTTGTCAACTCTGTCCGCATATCTATTCAAGGGACACCATCACAGGACCTAACCATATCAGCCACACCATCAGGGCTCGTTCACCTGCACATCTACCAATGTGATATATGCCATCATGTGCCAGCAATGCCCTTCTGCCATGTACATTGGACAAACTGCCCAGTCTCTACTCAAATGAATAAATAGACACAAATCAGACATCAAGAATTGTAACATTCAAAAACCGGTAGGAGAGCACTTCAATCTCCCTGGACACTCAGTAAAGACTTAAAAGTGGCAATTCTTCAAAACTTCAAAAACAGACTTCAGTGAAAACTGCAGAACTGGAATTAAATTTGCCAACCATCAAATTACGCCTGAACAACAACTGGGAATGGCTGAGTCACTACAAAAAATAATTTCCCCTGTGTTGATATTCACCCCTTCTTGTCAACTGTTGGAAATGGGCCACATCCACCCTAACTGAATTGGCCTTGTTAGCACTGACCCCACCACACACTCAGTAAGGCAACTCCCATCTTTTCATGTGCTGTGTATTTATATCTGCTGTGACAAAGTTCCTCCTCTACCTTGGTGGGACCTGCGCTTATTGGCAGATTTGCTCACCTCAGTGATCTCCCCCACAGTCTGCATCAACTCCTCCTGTGTCTGATCAGGAGTTGGGAGGTTTGGGGGGAACCTGGGCCCGCCCTCTACTCCAGGTTCCAGCCCAGGGCCCTGTGGATTGCAGCTGTCTGTAGTGCCTCCTGTAACAGCTGCATGACAGCTACAACTCCCTGGGCTATTTCCCCATGGCCTCCTCCAAACACCTTCTTTATCCTCACCACAGGACCTTCCTCCTGGTGTCTGATAACACTTGTACTCCTTAGTCCTCCAGCAGCACAGCCTCTCACTCTCAGCTCCTTGTGCCTCTTGCTCCCAGCTCCTCTCACGCACACTTCCTCTCCTCTAGCTCCTCCCTCTCTGACTGGAGTGAGCTCCTTTTTAAACCCAGGTGCCCTGATTAGCCCGCCTTGATTGGCTGCAGGTGATCTAATCAGCCTGTCTGCCTTAATTGGTTCTAGCAAGTTCTTGATTACTCTAGTGCAGCCCCTGCTCTGGTCACTCAGGGAACAGAAAACTACTCACCCAGTGACCACTATATTTGCCCTCTACCAAACTCCTGTACCCCACTTGTTTGGGTCTCTCACACTGCCTATTGGATTTTCCACTCCATGTATCTGATGAAGTGGGTTATAGCCCACGAAAGCTTATGCCCTAATACATTTTTAGTCTCTAAGGTGCCGCAAGGACTCCTCATTGTTTTTACTTATAATGTTGCTACATACATTTCACTATGATGCTATTGACTATATGACTATAGGGTAGAACTATAGGGTGTTTTCAGTCACACCTGGTTAATGTTAGCATTTTAAAAACTAGCTGATAATGCATTGTACAAATTGATAGAATGCTGGGTACTAAGGTTTATCTAATTTAACCCCTTTGCACTGAAAGAAAATAACTTGTTTTCATGTATGCAGTGTTGTAGCTATGCTGGTCCCAGATATTAGAAAGACAAGGTGGGTGAGGTAATATCTTTTATTGGACCAACTTCTGTTGGTGAAAAAGACAAGCTTTTGTGCTTCCTCAAAGTTTTTCTTCAGGTCATTGGTTTTCCTGCTCATATATTTGAAACCTCATTAAGTAGATCATGTAATTTAAAAGGAAAGGTGAACAATCTAAGTATAGGAAATAACATGCCTTTATTCTATTTACAAAACTACTTGTTCCTAAATTCAAAGGCTCTTATCACTTTTAAAATCATCTTACTAGAGGGATAAATAAATTTGATTACTGTATTCTAGTCATGGGGAGTCCATGATCTGCCTTGGCAGCTTCTCTTAATTGCCTAATATTTCTTATACTTCTAATGTATTTCATCATATTTAAATTATCCATTGTGCAGCATTCATTCACTGGATGGAGGATAATTTATCTGTCCTTTTTAATCACATCTTTGTAGACAGTTAAGTCTCCCTTTCAATTTCTTTTCTCTAGCTGAGCATTTATTTTAACCTTTCTCCTCACATCCTATTTCTCAAACAAGTTATGTTGCTGCTCTCTCTTGAACTTTGTTTTTTCTTCTTTTTTTTTAAGTAGCCCCTAAAACAATTACTTATTTGCTTTTTTGAGATAGCTTCATTTTATTCAATTGTTTAGCCTTTGCTGTGGCTCTGAGGGGTAATATTTCCTGTAAGATAAATTACAAAATATGGAAACTATCAAAATTCCTCTTGCTCTGTTTTTCCATCACTGAAAAACAGTCTCTGAGGGCCTAATAATGTCACAATTTTGCATCATCTTATTTTACTTCATTATTACATAAAAATATGTTGCAAAACATATTCATTTTGCAGTGTGGTATTTCAGTATAATGACATTGTTTTGGTTTGAGATGACTTTCAAAGCAATACTGTTTGCAACATGTAAGGCCACTCATTGAAAGCAGAAGGAGTACACACATTTCAGGATGGGCATCCACCATAGTTTTTCTGCTGCCTGGTTAATATTCACTGGATTTTATTTGGTGAATTTTATTATTCCTTTGCCTATGAATAACTGTGTTTTGAATCAGATTTTAAAGATTTCAGGACATTTTTCAAAAATTCTATCCAATTTTGAAGAATCCATAAGTATTCTTAGTACATCTCTACCCTGATATAACGCTGTCCTCAGGAGCCAAAAAATCTTACCGCATTATAGGTGAAACCGCATTATATCAAACTTGCTTTGATCCGCTGGAGTGCGCAGCCCCACCCCCCCAGAGCACTGCTTCACCGTGTTATATTCTAATTCGTGTTATATCGGGTCGCGTTCTATTGGGAGAGAGGTGTATTATCTGAATTTGATTAACTTTTCCTTTGACTTCACTACTATTCAATATTTTTATAATTAGAGGATGAAGAATGTACCCTGTTAAACCTTACTGAACACATCATAGACATTGAACAATTAATACTCAGTGTTCAGTTTATTTTTAGCTAATCATTCATCCATCAAATACAAATCTCACTAATTTCCCTAAGACTTGTGCAAAATTCTATAAGTTGCCTTACCAAAAGCTGAGATACAAGTCACTGCATTTTCCTTTATCCACCAAGGATTAAGTTCAGGAAAGCATCCCTATTGACGAAACTTAAGCACATGGTTAAAGTAAAGCACACACTTAAATGCCTTCCTGAATAGGACAGATTTAAGCACATTCTTAAGAAATTTCCTGAAATGAGGCCTAAGCTGACTATAATAAAAAGAAAGAAAACAAGTCCCTGAACCTAAAAGCACTTCAGCTCTTAACTAATACACAAGAATATTTAAATGATTGACTATTACTTCTTCAGTGGGACGACTCACATGTGTAAGCATTTGCATCATTGGGGACTAAAGTTCACCTTATTTATCACATTATACCTGTTTATCACATTAAGGATTATGATTAATATTTTCTTTCAGGTGCTTATAAAGAGACTGATTTTATTACATGTTCTGCTAAAAAGTCATAGTAAGTCACAGGTAGAAGAAGCACTGAGAGCTATATTGAGCACTTGCATTTCGGCCCTCCCCTCAGGGTCTGAGAGGAGCAGAGATCTCCCTTCCCTGAGGTTTCTGAGACTGGGCTCAGTTAGCCCTGTTCCTTTCTCCCCTAGAACTTCCTTACTCTGCCTATTTATCAGTCTTGAGCGGATGGCTAATTTGCTGGTTGGCTCTCCCAACCTGCCAACCTGATTAAAGGCAATTAGATAATCAGCTTTCTTGAGGAGTGTGGGGAACTAATGGATGTCACTGATCAGAATGCAGGCTCACCTACCAACTCCCTGCACTATGTCACAGGCTTGCTCCTGATTAGAGGAACCAATACTTCGCTATAACCTTTTATTGGGCATAGCATATTCCTTCTCCTGTGCCAACAGATCTCCACTGGCCAGCACATATAGTGCCGAGTCATCCTCCCCACCTAGTTGGGAAGTCCCCACTGCTGAGGCTTTCACTGCTCTCCCCAAATGATCCTTCCCTCATCTGCATGCTTGTGTCGTAGGAGGTAGAGGGGAGAATAAGAACATGCAACCTCTACTCTCCCATCTCTCATTACCTAAGGTTTGGGAGCTCTCACACAGTTTCACAAGGGTGTGGTGGGTTGTTCCCCCCCCTTATTCCACTGCATAGCAGGCCCAGTCTGGTCCTGGATGCTGATCTAAGGTTTGACTTTTATTCCGGTCAGCCTAAGAGATCTCAATTTGCTTTAGCCACAGGTTAAGTATTGGCACGTCTCTTTATTCTTAATGTTTACCTTGTTATTCTGTCCTCAGTTGCCCCTGCCTCACAGAAACTCCTTGGTACTCCTTGTACTTGGCACTCTGCCACATGGTGCCTGCTACAGCAGGTTTCCCTCCTATAGAATCCTTCAATTCCAAGCATTTCATAACAAGATTGAGGTCACGATCTAACCAACATCTAGTTTTAATTCCCCTAAGGGGACTAATATGTCTAATTTAGTTAAAATAAACCAAGCTTTCTTTGTAAAGGTCAGAGTCAGCATTAGAACAGGTTGCAGCCCTCCTGGCTATGCAGAATGGGAACCAGAACCCCATCCCATCCATCCAGAAGGAAATGAGGACATTCTGGGGGTCTAGAGGAGTAAGGATGGATTTATGGCTAATAAAGGAAAGAATGTTCACACACTGAGGGTCCAAAAGGAGAAATGTGTTTAGTACATGAAAGTATGGAGGAGGCAGGAATAACCATATTCTGTGGAGGCAGAAAGTGTAAGTGGTTTCAGACCTTAATTGGAGAGAAGATGTTTAGAGAATTGGGGATAAAAATTGGATTTCTTGAATTTTAGCACCAAAGGGTCAGAAGAGAATTGATTAATGGGCAAGAAGGGCATTGTGTTTATGTGTAAAAATATGAAGCACTACAATAATGAAAACCGAAAGTCCCATAAATCTGAGTTCATGTGTGTGGGCCCCAAAGCTGTGGAAACAATGTATTTCCACAGCCTGGGCGGCCAAGCTGGCAGAGCATCAGTGCAGGGAGACTCCACATCTCCATGTACACAACAGAGGAGACCTTCAGCATGGTTTCCACAAGGCATGGGGATGATTTAAATGTGGGTGTGTTAGGGGTGAAGCCAGTGGGTTCACGTGGAGCCTGCATTACCTTGCACAAAAACAGTTAGGAGAGCAGCAGTGTGATATTCGCCTGTATCTACTAGATTCAGAAGCTGGGCAGGTGGCTGGGCTTTGTTCCCATTTTAAGGGCCAGGAGCCCATTCTCCAGCTCCTTTGGAATTTCACATAACCAAGACCCTTTTCCTCAGGCTTTGCTTTCTTCTTAAAGATCAGACCTTTTACAATCACAATAAGGATATGAAGATACAGAAGTAGTTCAAACATATCAATGATGGTTCCAAATCAGCCAGTCAGGATGGAATTAGCAAACAAGCTTGCCATACTACTGACAAATATATATCTTTTTTAAATCAGGAACTAGGAAGGTAATGAAGGATCTGAGAAAAGCAAACATAATACTGATTTTTTTAAATAAAAGAAGGTAATAGAATGAATGGTTGATAACTGACAAAATTGCTAATTTCTAATCCTGCTAAAACAAAACATGCATTAAAAGGAAACAAACAACATTAACTCTTGATTGCCTTTTTGATGGAACTGCACAATTAGTGGATGAAAGGAACACAGTAGATGTTACATAACTGGATTTCAGAAAAGCTTTGGATACTGTCTCATTAAATCAACTTGAAAATTTAATTCCAATAGGAAGATAGTTGTGTGGACTGAAAACTGGCTGAAAAAACAAAAGTTATGTCAAGATTGGGGTCATGTGTCTTCTATGCTGGCTGTACATTTTGGGAAACATATTTAACATTTTCAGTAATGATGTGGAAGGCAGCACATTAATGAAATCTGCACATTACAAAGAGCTATAAATGCTAGTCAGGACAGAAAAATACCAGTAATAAAAGAGGCCCAGCGAGGAATTGGAAACGTAGTTGTAAAACAACAAAATGAAATTCTCTTTCAACATTGCAGCTTAGCACATCTGTGAGAAAAAATGATACACAATATAACTATACTCGGTGGGATAGAATCAGTCACTCTGAGGTAGGGGGTCAGAGAGAGAAGACAGGAATTCACAATGTGATATGGCTAAAAAAGGTCAATGCAATTTTGGGCTGAATACACAGAGGGACCATGTCTCAGGGCACAGAGAGAGCAGCACATTTAATGATGCTGGTGCAGTCAAACCTGGAATACTCTATTCAGTACTAGCCACTATGTAGCCATACCGATATAGTCAAATAAGAGGCTGTTCAGAGAGGAACAACAATAATTTTTTTTCTCATAAATCATTCAACTAAGTAGATGGAGATATAGGTCTACAAATATTTGAAAGATATAAACAGAAATGAAGAATAGTTATTTAGTATGATACCTGACATTAATGGAATAAAACCAAGAACGGAAAAATTTAAGATGAATATCAGGATAAACTTCCTGGTAGTGAAATGCATTAGGCTGCAGAACAATATCCCTGGGGAAGTGGTGGAATTCACATAGCTTAAAACTAGACTAGACAATACTTAAAATGTAGTTTGGCGAATACTCCTGCACTGGCCTGGGAAATAGCTGACTGACCCAATGCCAGTAGGTCCTTTCCATCTCTAATTTCTATAGCTATATGACAGGAATATATAGTTCCCAGACTGTACAGTACATAAAAATGATCATGTTACTATGATCGGGTAAATGAACTAATAAAGATATCTGTCTCCATTTTCACAAATGCTAGCAAATAAAAATAGTTTTGCAACTGGAGAATATCCAGGTTCCAAAAATTTTTCACTTAGGTGGTCATATTTTACCCTTAGATATTCTCATTGAACTTCCAAAGAGTTGTGAATGCATGTATTACTCCTGAGGGAATTCTGTGCCAAAAAATTAAAAAGCCTGCGTACAATATTTCAAAATTCTGCACATTTTATTTGCCAAAATAACAATATAATCATACCAATTTCAATTATGTTGGTAATTTATTTCAAAATACCTGTCAGCAAGTATATCTGCAACAATATAGACAAAAAAGATTCTGGAAATGTGTTTTTTTGATAAAATAGATTCCTTACGAGGCATATTAATACAGTACTTTGAGTAATAATTCATTTAAACTACAATACAGAAATATATTTCCCAAACCCCTCAGAAGCAGTGCAAAGGATTGGGGGAATCAGGGTAAAGGAGGAGCTGAGAGACAGAGAGAGAGAGAGACGTTACTGCTGGGAAGGAACCTGGAAGTGATCCTGGAGGGTGGTTGGGTGTGGGTGGGAAAAGTATGGAACAGGTTTTTTTGTGGGGAGGGGGAGGAGGGGTTAGGGAGTTGAGGAGCCTCTCCTACACAGACCCTGATTAACCCCTAGCCTCTCCCATTCAGTCAGGCACATCTGCACTGGTCCCCGTGTGTCCCTGCACCTCTTCTCCTTCTGTTCCCATGTGTCCCTGCAGCCCCACCACTTCTCTCTCCCCATGTGGTCCCTGCAGCCCCACTCCCATTCAGCCCTATTAGCTCCTGAGCCCACGCTGCACTCTGTCTCCTCATTAGCCTTTCTGAACCCCAGTCTGTGATCCTCCAGCAGCCTTGTGTGTCCCACTCTGTCCCTCCCGTGCCTCCTCATCTGGCCCCACTGTGAGGAATGCAACCTCTCCACTAGCTGGCTGCCCTTTCTTCTGGTGCCACAGCAACCCCTGGTGGGCAAAAGGTGTAACTGCAGTGCACCTCCAGCAGAATCTACATTTGGGGAGGGGGAATCTGTGGGAGAAAAATTCAGCATGTGCGCAGTGGTGCAGAATTCCCCCAGGCATAATGTATCCCAGCAAAACTTGATCTATAGTTTCTAAGATACTATTGTTTGTTTATGCTTTAGGGGAGGGCTGAGCATATGGAGCTTTGGATGAAGTAGGCAGTGCTGTGCTCTGCTGATTTGAATTACTAGGGAGTAAATTAATTAATTTTACTGCAAAATGTTGTCAAGTTCTATGTGGGCTGTGAGTTTACATAATTTTCATGGTATCTAGAGTTTTCATATAGGTGTGTCTGTGTGTTTATAATCTAAATAGATGTTTGTAATAAAGTAGATGGGAAAATATCTTTTATTTTAAATTTGGCAGTATCCCTTTACATATTTCTTCTTAATAATGTGCCAGAACTTTTAAGAAGCATCATGATACTCATTCCTTTCTGCAAACACAGTTTTCTGTGTAAACAGAACATTTTAAGTCTAGTGCCAAACTCTGCCCTTGGTTAACACACATTCAAACCACACTAACGTCAAAGAAAGTGCACTGGGGTAACTGTAGACAGAATTTGAATATTAGCATTTGGCTTTAATTCATCAGAAAATTCTTATATTAATGTAATGTATATTATTGTACTACTCTTAGTTTTATTAAACAAATTCAGAATGGCTCAATGAAAGTTACAAAGTTAACTAATTTATACTTGCTGAACACACTTCATTCTGATTTGCTCTTTGAACTAATTGCAAAGAAATAAAACCTACTTTAAGTCCTCCAAACTTAACTGCCTGGAGCAAAGTTGTTTTTCTGCTGCTTACATCACAAAGAAACAAAAGTTAACATCACCTACTAACTAATCTTTCTAATGTGGAAAATGTTGCTTTCTGAAATTAGGTTGTTTATTCAGGTTTAGTCACAAAAACCTCAAATTGGCTTGAAAAGCTAATCAGATTTGGCAAAATATTTGAAAAGGAATTTAGTAACCATCTTGAAACAACACCGCATAGAGAACAAGCCATATAACAGAAATATTTATTCATATAATAAAGATATCTAATATGTAACAGCTGCTCATTCTGAGGACAGTCAGAGGTCAGAGTTTGATTGTAATAACTTAAAACCATCCTACTGAACACTGAGATGCAGAGACAGCTTTACAGTGCTGTGGAAAAGTAACTGTGAGAAAGGGCTAATAATTCCACGGAACCCAGGAGGCTTATTTGTGCAAGGGAAGCTTTGCTAGTGCTGCTATTAAGGATTTGTAATGGTTTTCCCTGTTCTGTGGCTTATATTTCCAGTATACCATGCAAAACTTTATTCAGCTAAAGTAGTATGCAGTGTCAAAGTCAAAAAGGAATATGAATGCTCATCAACTGAAAGACATCCTTGCGTTGTTTTGTCCTTAAATAGACACGTAAAAAGTGATCTATTTTCAAATGTATTAAACTTCCTTGTCTTTTGTAAGAGAAATCTGTTCAAAGGGCCAGTATAAGCTTACATTTTGTGGGTTTACATGGGATTTAAGTGGTAATTAAGCTCTCTTTACAAGAAAGAATTTTACCTGAATTGAGCACTGTATACAATTACACATAACTAAATAACCTAGGAGTATTAAATTTGTGACACTTGGGAATGAGAAACAACATTCACAGAGCATGCTGAACATAGATAAGAGGGCTACCCACAGTTTAAATTATTCTTGAGCTAAACACACTGTAGCCCCTACTGTTGGGACTACCATGTGTCTAGATGAATGCTTGCATAGAAAGGTAGATCTACTAATTCAGGGTCAAATCCTGCACTCCCTGCTCACTCAAAGCTCCTTTCATTTCACTGGGTGTTCTGCTTTAGTAAGGCTGCAGTCCCTGCTAAGCCAGCAAAATACCAGAGGCTATTTCTTACCAAAGCCATGCATTCACAGTAACATACAACTAGCCTTCAACCAATATTTTTTTCATAACACAACATGAGCATCCAACTAATGCACTAGACAAACACCTTTCTTAGCGCACTGGGAATTATTGCACATATTCAGAGTAAAAGTCACGCTGGATTTCAGTACCTTGGAAACTCACAGGACGGTTCAAGTTCATGCAGTGGGTAGCAATTTTATTGTTCCGTCTCATGGTCCATGTAGTCTGATAATACCAGCATCTTTACCATCTCCCCCACTCCTTCAAGCAACCACCTCACACACACTATACTCACATTTCTGTTTACTTCCAGCAACAGCCCTGATATTACCAGTGTCTTTATTCAGCACTCCCTGCTCTTCTTTACACAAATGCTCAGAGAGAAAAAGCTGATAGCACACTGATATCTTAAAAAGTCCATGGGCATATACTTGGGGTCCATTGCACAAGGTGACTCATAAGAGTGCTTTTCTCATAGTGATGTTACTTGAGTGATCTGTATGAATGAATCTACAGTGAGGGGCAGAGCACAACTTGATAAGGAATGTGTTAATACTAATTTTGGTTCCCCTCACCCAGGTTTATGGGTAGGTAGTTTAACCAGCCACTGGAGACGTGAAAAGCACTAATACAAACTTATGATTTGGGGTTTGTTTACCTGTGCTCTGACTATCTAATAAACAATTTCTGAATGAAAATAAGAACATCACAACAAATACAATGGCAGGGCCACCCAGAGGATTCAGGGGGCCTGGGGCAAAGCAATTTCGGGGGCCCCTTCCATAAAAAAAAAGTTGCAATACTATAGAATACTATATTCTTGTGGGGGCCTGTCACAAACAGATAGTTATGTCTCTTTTGCATGTAAAGGGTTAACAAGTTCAGTGAGCCTGGCTGTCACCTGACTAGAGGACCAATCAGGGGACAGGATACTTTCAAATCTTGAGGGAGGGAAGTTTGTGTGTGTGCTGTTAGTTTTTGGTTGTTGTTCTCTCTGGGTTCTGAGAGGGACCAGACGTGCAACCAGGTTTCTCTCCAATCTCCCTGACACAGGTTCTTATAAGTTCAGAATAGTAAGTACTAGGTAGATAAGGCAAGTTAGGCTTATGTTTGTTTTCTTTATTTGCAAATGTGTATTTGGTTGGGAGGATTTTACCTTGTACTTGTATACTTAGGCTGGGAGGGTATTCCCAGTGTCTATAGCTGAAAGACCCTGTAACATATTCCATCTTAAATTTACAAAGATAAATTTTACTGTTTTTCTTTCTTTAATTAAAAGCTTTTCTTGTTTAAGAACCTGATTGTTTTTTTTTATTCTGGTGTGAGATCCAAGGGGACTGGGTCTGGATCCACCAGGGAATTGGTGGGGAGAAAGGAGGGAAGGGGGAGAGAAAGATTAATTTTCTCTCTATGTTAGGATTACTTTCTCTCTCAGGGAGAGTCTGGGAGGGGGAGAGATAAGGAGGGGGGAAGGTGAATTTTCCTCTCTGTTTTAAGATTCAAGGAGTTTGAATCACAGTTATCTTCCAGGGTAACCCAGGGAGGGGAAGCCTGGAAGAGGCAACGGTGAGGGAAAGGGTTTACTTTCCTTGTGTTAAGATCCAGAGGGACTGGGTCTTGGGGGTCCCCGGGCAAGGTTTTGGGGGGACCAGAGTGTACCAGGCACTGGAATTCCTGGTTGGTGGCAGCGCTACAAGTACTAAGCTGGTAATTGAGCTTAGAGGAATTCATGCTGGTACCCCATCTTTTGGACACTAAGGTTCAGAGTGGAGAATTATACCATGACAGGGCCCCTGCGGGGCCCGGGGCAAATTGACCCACTTGCGCCCCCCCTCCCCCCCGCCTGGCAGCCCTGTACAATGGACAGACAGGGAAGATTGGAAATACAATGTTTATTTACCAAGTCTTTTTTTTGCAAGAGAAGAAAAATTGCATTAGAGAAAAAGAATATAAAATAGCTATAATATTAGGATGTTAAATTTGGAGGAGTTTGAAATAAAGCACAAAAAACCAGACAATTAACTTCAGTGGGATTAAAGGGGAATTTTCAAAGTTACTCTAACTCACAAAATCATTAGAAAAAAATCAGCTCTTGGTTTGCATTTTTCATTATCTTTCTTTTTTAAAAAATGGGTTTGTAATTTTTTTTCCCTAAGAACTTTTCTATTAAATTTAGTAGAATAGCTGAGTGGCAACATTGTGACCTTCAAAGGTGTTTTGGAGTGTAGGTAAATTCTCAAGTTACCCTCATTGCACCTATCTGCTCCATCCTGGGAAAGACTCATAACTGCTGACTGGCCCAGCATGGAAAACCATTTTCTGTATACCATTTCCCATGTGACTGTTTTTCACCTGGGCATGCACCAGTGATCATACACAGAGACACTGCCCTCGGTTTGTTTAAGGAGGCTTACACAGCACTATAAGCAGCTTGAGAATGTTATTTAAACTGTGATGTGACCCTCACTTTCTAAAATAAATAGCGGTTTAAAGATAAATATCAGTTACAAGCTAATAGTGTGCATGGAAGGATGCCACTCTGAAGGCATTTGTAGGGCACATTTTAAGCCAGAACACACACATTCTTAGATCACAATGTTTAAGATAGCTGAATGTAGATTTCTGTGCTCAAGTATTCAATAACAGGCTCATTATTATTTTCAGTGTGACTTTAGTGCTCATGGGAAGTGCCCAAGTGACAGCCCCCGCCCTCAAATGAAATCTAGCATATGGGCCTTGTCCTGCACCATTAGAGTCAATGGGAGCCAGATAAGGACCTTTAGCACAGAACAAATACAGTGCTTCAAGCTTCTCCCCATGATGCTCCACCAATATGCTATGAACCTGATCCAGAGGGACCAGATCTAGAAATAAGTGGATAGTTCACCCTCCAGGCCTATTCAGCCACAAGTCTTTCAACTGAATATGCCAACAGGGCTGTCCTGGCAATTAGTCTCTATTAAATGAAATGCTAATGCTACTACATCATTCGCTGAGCTATATGCAAGTTAGAAAAAATGTTACAGTAATTATACTCTGTCTTAATTACTGCAAAGGCTAAGTCTCCTACACTATCTTGGCACAATCAGTCTATGAAAGCCATTTATGAAACAGCTCAATCTGGGGCTTGTGGTTACTTTATGGGCGAGGGAAAGCATTTACGTAAGGTTTTTTACAAAAAAACCACAAAAACAACGTGATTTAAACAAAACTCTAGGATAATCATCAACTGCACTATGTCAGACAGAAATGAGTTCCCGGTGTCCATGGCTCACATGGCTAAGTTCATACTCGTTTTCTATTATTAGCCTTTTTATTTTAACCCCCGCCCCACACCCATCAATCAGAAACTGCTGTGATGTCATTTTGTGAAGTAATTTTTTGTTGGACTTACACATGAAGATAGTAACTGAGTAATTATTAATCATATACTATGGCAGACACACATGATGCAGTTGAGAATAAAAATCCAAACAGTCAAGAAAAGTAACAGGGAAAAGGTTACAAAAGGCATTTTCCCATGAGTTTCTTTTTCCCTGCATTTCTATAAACCTCCTCATCTGAGAAAATTCAGACGGTCACATCACATGAAAAAGCTACCCAGTAAAGGGGGAGTAGGATAGTCTGCAGCTCTGCCAAGCAATGACACTGTTTATACATTCTCGTTCCCCTGGTGATGGTACTGTGCTCTTATATTGATACAAGTTTTAATAGCTCTCTATACTGCTTTTGGGGAGTGAGACAAAAGGGAGCTAGAACAAATGTTTCTGGAAAAAATACTGCAGGAAAAATTAACTGTTTCAAACTGCTTTTCTGTCTCATTGCTGGTAAATTAGCTGTTACTCTGCTCTGCAGCAGCAAATTCAGTATGCATTTTCCATACTTCCCTTTTCTCGCTTTTACAGCAAACATTACAAGGCCCTTTTTAGGCATGATGATGACAGATTGTGGAAACATTTAATGGTACTGGTTTGTTCTTTCACACCTTCCTGTAATTCAAGAGATTTTTTTATTCAAAGAAAACCTAGAAGATTTGTACTGGTGCATGTTTAACTGCTAGATTATTAGAGCTGTACCAGCCAGTAGCTCATTCTGAAAAATTTCAGCGAAGGGCTCAGCTTTAACCCTTTTGGACTATTAGCTAACTACAGGATATTGTATGTGTAGCTGTCAGAACAAAACCTGTTTAACTGCAGAGTTGATGAAATTGTGCTGACCTCAAAAGAATATATGTAAAGAAAGACTTCTTTGCCCTTAATTTTTTTATGCCTATGTAAATAAATCCCAGGATATGTTAAGAATTCTCAGCAGAAAAAAAATTTGCAAGCCCTATTTCAGTTTAGTTTGATACCTCTGAATTTAGCACTGAGCTCGGGTTTGCAGAAATAGAAAATCTCAAAACGGAATTGCTAACAAAACCAACAAAGAGCACAGTGGGGCTGTTTTGGTGCCTCTGTATAGGGAAAGTACTGCTCATCTTCTGCATCCCCAGGATTGAGCATGCTGAACTGCTCTGTGAGTCACATGTGCAGTCCCCATTCAGCACACTGGAGCGGTGAGGACATGGAGCACGGTCAGTGCAGGAGGACTCTTCAGATAATTTAGCTACTACTCTTAACAAGTCTCTATTGAACATATGTGAACTGAAATTGTTTTTAGAGTTTAAAACTGCCAGATTTGGATGAATCTTCATGAGGCTAGTAAAAGAAATCTCTGACAAAAATGTGCCTCCCTGCCAAATTTCAAGCCCCTGCTCCAAAGCCTACAGATGCTAACACTTCTCAAATAAAAGGTCACCAGATTTTTTTTTAAACATGGCAAAAAACCAACACTTTCCCCTTGCTCATTCTCAGAAATGACTTAACTGTTTTGGCAGAAACTTCCCCCCAAAAAAATTCATCCTGAGTCAGACACCTTGCATGAAAAATCTCAACTCAAACACTTTGCCAAATTTAAAGTTATAAGCAACTGAAAAAACAAGGTCTTTACAATGAAAAGTCTCATGTAACCTTAACTAAAGGTGTTGCAACCTTCACCGTCTCTAATAAATATATAGATAGCTTCTGGGTTTACTAATTTCATTTTTGGGGAAGGGATATTTTTAGCTATTTTTTTATTTCTAAGTTGGTGTTCAAAAATCAGAGGCGATGGGGTTGGGGCTTTCAGATACTGTACTGAGATTTTTTTCCACATACTTCTTTTTTAAATAGGATTTACTTTTAATTTTACATAGAATAAAAATTACATAAATGTCCTTTTTAAAGCTTTGTACCCTTTTTATTAAACCCTTAGTTTTGTGCGTTTATTCCCTAGTGGGCTTTAACATAGTATTGTTTCCAACTGCACTACCGTAAAGCATGCTAGGGAACCTTTAGTGAACACCCCCGGGGTCTACACAGACAGTTAATACACGACTTGTTAGTGCAATTTAGAAATATCACATCCCTATATTCCACATTACTGCTTCATATAGACAAGGCCTTAGATACTAACCCAGAAGCAGGTTCATCACTTATACAAATGAACTGCACTGGGAAAGAGCTGAAGACAATGCTAATTGGGTAATCATTTCTGGTGGTTATTGAATGAACACAAATTTGTTTTTCTTTTCTCCCTCCACCTCCAAAGAGGAAGGTGGTTTATCAGTTAAAATCAGAAACCCTCAATTATAAAGTGACTGAGCTTTGTCCTGGTTTCCCACTTGGCTCACGTTTTCACCATGGAGCTCAGTCTGCATGTAACAGCTCATTCTCCCTACCATGCAGCATGAGCAGAAAACATCACACAAGCATTAGATGGAACACAGTCATGATAGTTGGGTTACCCTGTGGCAGCAGGTTCGCACCATTATTTCAGTGGGCCCTGACCTCACATTCAAGAAGAAATCTGATCCACAGGAAATGTACTTGCTCAAAATTAAGATATTTTCCTTTCAGTTTTAGAGCATCATTTCCTCCTAACTACTTTTCCTATGTTATTGCAGTCCACATTCAGACTAACAGTTTGTTTCTGGAAATACTCTCCAGGCTGAAGTTTTTAGGATGAAATGTTTTGAGTGGAAGGCAGAGCAGTTATCATGAAACAAGAAGGGAGAGAACAGTCTACACATCCCATAAATGAACTGAGGCTTTCCTGGCCCTAATGATCACTCTCTATCACGCAAGAAGTTACTATAGTTGGCACGTTTCATGAACAGTGAAAAAGGAAACTCTAAAATATCTACTGACCATTTAAAAACTCAGAAGGAAGGAACAGGAACAGAGTTAAGAAGGTAGGGAGAGAAAGACTTAGATATGAGGTCACTTATTTATTCCTTTTGAATTACACATGTAGTCATAGAATATCAGGGTTGGAAGGGACCTCAGGAGGTCATCTAGTCCAACCCCCTGCTCAGGGCAAGACCAATCCCCAGACAGATTTTTGCCCCAGATCCCTAAATGGTCCCCCCAAGGATTGAACTCACAGTTTTGGGTTAAACAGGATGATGCTCAAAGCACTGAGCTAGCTCTCCCCCCATTAAAGACTGCTCCGCTCCCATCCTTTTCTCTTTGGCATTGGTTCTCAAAATTTTCCACAGTAACCCCATGTTACAACAAAAATGCGTTGGAACTCCCTTCCCATCTACCTTTCAAAAAGGAAGGGTGGCTGCCACCAGAAATCGTTCAAGAAACTTGATTTAAAATGTGGACATTTGCAAATAATTTCCAACCAGATCTATTTTTGGCCATGCCAGGGGCCCATGACCCCCAGGCTGAGAACCCAACCTCTATCTACTCCCACCAGAGTCTTCCTGGTTCTTCACACCTAGGGCAAACATTATCTTATAGCAGACCCTGAAGGCGGTAAATTACTGTTATTTCAGAAAGGAGTATGGAAGCAAGTTCTACAGGTGAGGGCCTGCCCTCACAGAGAATACTCTGCCAGTTTCCCAATTTCTTATACAAGAAGAACTCCAACTCAGGCACCCCTATAGACCTCAAGCTGTATCAGGGAAAGAGGTCAAAAACATCATCTTAAATTCTTCTGTGTATACATTTATTTCCTATGGGGATCAGTGCTTTCACTCTTGGTGAACAGGATACAAACTCCTGCAACTTGCTGGACCTTTGATCTATTGCTTCTCAACGTTTTAGGTCATCAAATGTATATTACTAATGTTGTGCCCATGAGAATACCTTCAGTTACCTCCACCTGGAAACTCAAGAATAAAGTAACGTGTAAACACCTTTGAGAATCGTGTGTCCCTCAGGTGTGCATTCTGCTGGATACATGGCCCATATTCCTGACTTCACTGGCAGCTAATAAGGTGTTTTTCAGCATCCCAGACTGGGTTACAACTAGTGCTGCAACCGCAATACAGTCAATTTTAGAGTGGAATTTTCCAAAGGTGTTTAATGGATTCCCTTAGCCTCATTTGAAAAACCCAATCCTAACTGACCTCTCTGCCTTTGGGTAGAGTGGGAATTTGGGGGTTTACTGGTTGAAGTTCAGCACCCAAAGTGGAAAGTGAGAACAAAATTTGTCTGGTTACTTTTGGTGTGAAACTCTGTGCACCTTCCTAAGCCTGACTTACAATTTTCAAGCTGTTTTTAGCCTGTCCTTCAGGTTCTAAGTCTCAGGTTGAAGTTAATTTATTTTTCTAGAACTAGTAGTAAAACACACAGGAATCGCAACACATACCATACACAACTGACAGGATACAAATTTGACTTTTTTCAGGTTTCCACCAAAAATTAGGAACACACAAGTCTTATAGCATGAAAAATTCAAAAAGACTTTTTAAACTATGATTTTTTTTATTTCTGTAAGTTTCATACAAACTCATTTGGCAAAATGTCACAGGTACAAGATTCTCCTAGCTAAAACTGAAAAACTTTAGTGACAGCTAATGCAAATATTTTCACAATTTTGCATAACCCTAATTTTCCATCATGACTGTTGCTGAGGTTAAAAAAAAAAAATCACAAGTCAAAGACCTCAGCCTACAATTGATAGTATGCAAGACAACTTTTGTTCACCTGGAGCTATATGAAAATAAACTGGGCTCTACACAGGAGCTGCAGTCCACTTGCCTGTAGGATCAAGGCCTAAAATGAAAGTCCTTTATTCCACAAAGCACTTGATCCAAGGCTAGAAATTCTTTATATTTTGGCACTTAAATATATGATATAGCAATATTCCTCAGTTTTGATTTCACAGGTGGTATTTCTTGAAAGATGTTTGATCTGTCTACCTAGTTCAGAGTTTGAGTCTGCACAGAAATATTGCTTTCTTAATGTTAACATGCAAGGAACAGCCATTGTAATCTTTTTGCCAGATGCATTCCTTGCCCAATGGTATCTATACTGTTAATATCTGAGACCATGGAATAGGGATATGCCTTTGATTCTGAAAAAAGATGAAAATGTTCATGTGCATCCCACATACTCCATGATGGTATTCCTCTCTCACTTGATACCATATCATGAAGTCTGATGTTCCAGTAGTCTGACCTCCATTCTAGAAGGATTTCTGCAGATTCTGACCTCTGCAAGAATCTGAAAATTATATTCTTCATATGGAAGTAAACAATGATCTAGCAGGTCTTTACCACTCCAATGATATATTAAAGCTAGTACAGCAAGGCTGACAGGCTGTGTATCATGGGGCATTCTCTAAGGTCTATAATATCCAAACCTTTGGGATATTTCTGTTAAAATCATCAATCAGAATAGACAATCTTTAAATTGTTATCATTAGGCTTCAAAGTTATGCCAGAGACATTTGGAGGCTACAGAGATAAGGAGACTAGAAAACTCCTATATGTGCTAAATAAACTGAAGGGATGGAACAGGTGTTTGCCATATGTTGGAGAAGATCACAGAAAACTATTCTGCGCATAACTTTTGAAGGCTCATATCTCTGTGCAAGGCTAAGATGGCTCTACGCTTGGAGATTGAATCAAGAAATGACTTCAATAAATCTCAAACTATTTTCAAATACATAAGAATATTACACTTAAGTGGGGAGTTTTGTTTTACAGCTTATGCAGGTGAGGGCCTTTGCCTCAAGGTTTTTCACTGATAGCTTCTTCAGAATGATCTTTTCTGTTTATTGACTTGCCAACAAATGTTCAAATAATATGAGTGATTTTGTCAAACAGAGCGAATAACTCAAGTGTTGTCTGATAACAATTCAGAGACTTTCAAGGGGACAAAAATGTTCAAGCCACAACACAATGAAGCAGAAGCTGAAGCTCGGGTGCCATAGAAATGACTGACTTACTGTACAATGTTCCAACCCTGGCTTCATAAAGGAAATATACTGAATTTCTATCAATGCTCACCGAGTGACACAGATCCAGAGTTTTGGAAGTGGGCTGCATCTTATGCAAGCCTCTTTGGTAGTACTCATACTGTATTTATGCCAAGAACTTTATTACGAAAATGAACAAATCAAAAGCCTACAGTTGCCTAACAACTATATTCCATAATGCTGTGAGGAACAATCCTTTTGGCCACACAACGCATGATAAATGTATAGATTGATATGAGAGAAGGCATACAAGTCTCTTAGTCCCTAGTTCAGCAAAGCATGAAAGCACATGCTTAACTTTAAGCATGTGACTAATCCTATTGAAATTAGTGGGGCTACTCATATGCTGAAATATGCACTGAAGTGCCTTGATGAACCAAACCATTATATAGTCATCATAATATCTAAATGCCACTTTCTATTGAAAGTCCTTGCCTTGCTGTCCTTAAACCATGTTTTGTAAAGTGCTGTGTACGCTTACAGAACTCTAAGAATCTTTCACGCGCCGATTAGAATTCTATACTGATATTATGTTAAACAGCTAGGGCCCAATGGCTCTTGGCCACTTGCCTGCCTGGCCCCTAAGTTATACGAAGAGTCTACATTACTGCATGCCACTCACTGAGATCACTATCCCTCAAGAAGGTGAAACCCTTGGACTCCCACATAATGCAAATTGGTAGACCAGTATCAGTAAAGGAAAAAATGGGCTCATCTTCTAGTTGTGGTACTGTTATCCCTAGAGGTAACTTGTCAACCAGACCCTAGCCACTGAGTGCAGAAGAAGGGTGGTTGGAGATTTGGGAGCAGGGGGAAGCTGAACCTCCCTATTGGCAGGCTTTAGCCAGGATTATTAATATTTGTTGTTTGGGACTATCCTTTGCCATGACCTGTGACAGAGTGACTTAGAATTCAAAAAACCTTCTTGGCGCTACATGTATGTAATTGGTGACAAATTAAAAATGAAGCAAGATAGCTATAAAAATCATAGCTAACCTATTAAATGTGACTGAACTAAGATTGGTCACATAAAATACTGGCATTAAAAAGACCTTCAAGACTGCATCTAGAAAACTCAAAGAAATAAGGTGGAAATTTACCATTGAGCTAGAATGTAGAAACTACATTCAGACAATAAGGAAAGATTATCTGCTCAAAGTATTTGCCAGAATGGAATCCTGTATGACAAAGTAGCAAGACAAGGGGAAGAATGGATGGAACCTGCAAAAGCATCAGTGACACTAGAATACAAGTTCGGGGGAGGGGGGAGAGGAAGGAGAGGGAAATATTAATGGGACTTTTGTTCCCAAGTCACTTACGTCTTTTGAAAATAGCACCCTAAGCCTCAAAGACAGTATAAGCTATTATTTCTACATTGTAATATATAAAAATTCTTCTTTGTGTAATGAAAGTGGACAATTTGCATGAATGTAGTTTTTATATGAACAAAACATAGCTGTATGACGGAACCCAACAGTTGAAATGACTGCGAGCCAGGAGCTAGAAGTGACTGATTTGTGGACAGGAAGCTTTGAACTCTGATAAACAATGTGGAAACAGCTACTACTGTGTGCATGTGGGCCAGGACAAAAGGGAAAAAGAATTTCCTGTCTTATTTTGTTTACAATATTTATAGCAGCCCAGCTGGGATGCATCCAAAACTTGATGCTGACAACAGGGAAAGCTGTTTTTTTTTAAGATTTAAATACAGTAGCTATGGAAAGTCTAAGTTGCATCTTTCCTCTGTGTGTCTCTAATCTCCTGTGATGACTGAGTGTGGAGTATGTGAAAGAGATGGAGCGATCCTTATATAGTGCTGAAGAGTAGAAATGTACAATGATCCAGCATGCTCTGGGTGATTCTAGTAATGTACGTGCCCCATGATACTGGAGCATTTTTGAAGGATTTTTTAAAAATTATACTTACTTACAAGTAGGGTGACCAGAGAGCACATGTGAAAAATCAGGACAGGGACTAGGGGGTAATAGGAGCTTATATAAGAAAAATACTCCAAAATCGGGACTGTCCCTATAAAATTGGGATATCTGGTCACCCCTACTTACAAGAGTCCTGTTTGTCTGGCTCAGCACACTTGTGAGGTTGTAGCATGCACTAATAAACCAATTTTGTGCATATTAAAAGGATCAAGCCCTGAGGCTGATTAAACAAGAGAAAAAGGAGGCCTTAATTAACAAAATATGAGGCAATAGATCTAAACACTGGTTTGGATTCTGTGCCATTCACCCTGGGAGATGTGGCACAGAAGGAGCAGCACAGAGGGAGATGGCTCAAAGGAGGCTGTAAGTACCTTTTGTGCTGTCCAAATTCTGGCAAGAGGCTTGAATGGAGGGAGTTCACAGAAGAGCAACGAAAGAGGAATTGGGAGAATCAGGGGGGAAAAAACAATTAATTGTGTACAATTTTGGTTAAATCATGACAAAAGAAGATGGGACTATAACAGTCTACAAGTACCTGAAGAGTGTAAACATCAAGGAGGAAGAATTATTAAGGGGTCCAACCAGCAGTAACAATGAAATTAAGAAATGAAAAATTTTGAAAACCACCATGTCACCTAAACCTGAGCTGGGCAAAACAGTGGCTCAAGTCCCACCAGTCAACTTACACTAGTACACAGAGCATTGATGCCCTCATGGAGGAGAAATAGAAATGATACTAAGGGTAGCCATGGCAGAAGTGAAAATTACAGAACCTTTAATTGGGCAGGTAAACAGGAGAAGAGGGGAGTTTTGGGAGGAACAGAAGCAGGTGCTGTGCTGGAGATAAAGGGTGTATAATTTTGTGCTGGAGATAAAGGGTGTACAATTAAGTGTGTACAATTTTGGTTAAATCATGACAAAAGAAGATGGGACTATAACAGTCTACAAGTATCTGAAGAGTGTAAACATCAAGGAGGAAGAATTATTAAGGGGTCCAACCAGCAGTAACAATGAAATTAAGAAATGAAAAATTTTGGCTGAAAATTGAGAAGAAGCTTCCTGAGTCTCTGGAAGGAATGGATGGCAATCACATTGCTTAGGCTATTTCAAACTAAATTGGGCAAGCCACTAGAAAAATGTGCAACAGGGAAAAATCCTGTATTAGCAGGGTACTGGCCTAGATGATCTAATAGGCCTCTTTCGCTAACTCCTAGGATTTTATGACTCAGTACCTGATAGTTAAAACAGCTACTTATTTAGTCAACACAGATTAGACAAAGGTCTATTTTTAAACAGTTCACTGCACATAGCAGCAACACCACTCTCCACACTTCCAGTCAGCCCTCACCTCACCTCATTCCTGTCCTGTGTCAAGTGGAGCTCTGCCAGAACAGAGAGCTGGAGAATAAAGTCAGCGTGTAGCAGGGAGTTCTTGTCCTAAAAGCTGGCAGTGCTTACATAGACCAGCAGCAGGTGTTTTAACCACCATGTCACCTAAACCTGAGCTGGGCAAAACAGTGGCTCAAGTCCCACCAGTCAACTTACACTAGTACACAGAGCATTGATGCCCTCATGGAGGAGAAATAGAAATGATACTAAGGGTAGCCATGGCAGAAGTGAAAATTACAGGACCTTTAAATTGGGCAGGTAAACAGGAGAAGAGGGAAGTTTTGGGAGGAACAGAAGCAGGTGCTGTGCTGGAGATAAAGGGACTTGGTGAGTTGTGTTTTTGGTTTGGTCTGGTCTGTTTGTTCTCCATGAGGGGCAGGTGGAGGGGCCTTTGGGCCCATGATTGGGCCAAGTGAAATAGGTCTGTAAGTTTGTGTCTGTGGAGACTACGTGTCTGGAATCCTTGGGTCTGTGATCAATCCCAGATTTTGAAGTCTGAGTGGTTAATCCCTCCCTGTTAGCAACGGGCTAGAGCTAAATAGCAACGTTTAGTATAGAAGGCCATTACCAAATGAACTCTCCAGTAGGGGAACAGCAGTGGCAAATGGGAGTTTTGGGGGGCAGTTTAGAGAGGGAGAGGCTCTCTGTAGAAATAATAAATTAAACAGTTAGAGTCAGCTACAGTTTGATTAAGAAAAATATGTTGTAAAGAAAGGCCCTGACTAGGAAGTAGAAGAAAGGCCTTGAAAATAATTAATTATAAGGCCAAAAGGAATGAAGTAGGGCAAGTTTCTAAAAAGAAGGCCTCTAACTGACAGGGGTAACTGTAGATGATTTTAAATAACTCAAAGAGAATCTGTCTTAAAATGAGACAACATGGCCCTTGACACCCCATACACCAGTGTTAAAGCCTATGTGAACTCAGGTGCAATGGAAAAATGTTTGGGCAACAAGAAGGTGGGGAGAAAAGGCCTTGGAAAGAATGGCTGTTGTAAATCTTTACTGGATTAAGACTGGAAATAGGGGTGAACTGTCTCAAATTGTTTTTTTAGCTAAAGTCAGTAACTGATGATGACAGCACTTGTTTGTGAAAGGCTATGAAAAGAAAACTCTTAAAGAATTCATTGCTAATACTTGCCTGAACACATTGGAGCCAACCAATATGGGTCTAAGCATCTCTTGGTTTAGCCCATTTGAAGTATCTTGATCAAATGCTTATAAAAAGTTTTTATTACTGTAATGAGTGCAGTAAATTGCTTATTATTTAGACATTTTACTGCAATTGTATGAATACCATTTGGCATTTGGATTTCATAAAGGAATTTATAGTTAAATTAGTGTTTGGTAGTTTCCCATATCAGTCTTAATAATTTCAAGTATTATTAATAATTCCAACACTCTCTTTCTAGGTAGAGTTCTACATTCAATATAATTATGGCCAGCAAAAGGAACAGTAGTTGTGACATGTTTTCTTTCCTGTCAAAAGCCAGGAGGGATTTCCACTCTATGAACTGCAAGTTGGTGGCTGTGCTAGAAGAAAAGATTCATGGTTTGCAAAAGACCAAGTACTGACACAGCAAAGCATCAGAGAGGTTAAGGATTACCTGGACAAACAAATTCAGGAAGCATCACTTCCCCTTATTCAAGAAAGAAAAGAATTGACCACCAAGGAATCAAAGAATGTAGAAACTGTTGAGAAGGACTGGCAGTTTGTAGCCATGTGAAAAAAGGACCAGTTACATCCTATGCTGCTAGAGGCAGAAGACGATGGGCAGGCTGTGACCAAAGAGAAGAGAACCAGAAAAAATTCCACAGCACTGGAAATATTCAATCATTATGAAGTTCTCAGCATAATAACTGCAGAAAATATTGCTGAAAATCCAGCTGGTCAAATGGAACAGACCTGCATATAACGTTCCTGAGGATGGCTGCTCAGCCCAACCTACAAGATCACCAAGTGCACCCACAAAGAGATCTCTAACCATCCAAAGAAGACACGCGAGCCCTGTTGGGGATTCTGTGGTTAGAAGAATGGAAAGGACATTCTGCCAGGGCAGTCAACTATAGCAGTGGTCCTCAACCAGGGCTCCAGAGCCCAAGCAGATTTCAGGGGGTCCATCAAGCAGGGCCAGCATTAAACTTGCTAGTGCCCAAGGCAGAAAGCCAAAGCCCCACCACATGGCGCTGAAGCCCAGGGCCCCAAACCCCACCACCCAGGGCTAAAGCTGAAGCCTCAGCAACTTAGCTTCACAGGGGCCTCCTGTGACAGGAGGCTCCAGGCAATTGTCCTGCTTGCTATCCCCTAATGCGGGCCCTAGCCTTGATATGCAGAAAGCCAGTTGTTTTGGCAAAAGTGGGCCATGGAATTTTTATAGCATGTTGTGGGGGGCCTCAGAAAGAAAAAGGTTGAGAACCCCAGGACTACAGGATCGTGTGTTGTCCTCCCCAAGTCAAGGCACAAGGCATGACTACAAAATCGAATGAGTTTCTAAATTAGTCAGGAAACAATTCACTATTGATAGCACATATTGGCACTAAGGAAACTGCATCACATGATACGTCACAGATTATAGCAGACTTCCAACAACTAGGAAGTGTGCTGAAGGAGACAAACATCCAAGTGATCTTCTTGGAGATCCTTCCTGTCCTGCAAGCAATGGAAGAAGGAAAGCAGAAGATTCTGGAAGCAAACCATTATCTAGGTCAGGGGCCAGCAACCTTTCAGAAGTGATGTGCCAAGTCTTCATTTATTCACTCTAATTTAAGGTTTCGCATGCCAGTCATACATTTTAATGTTTTTAGGTCTCTTTCTATAAGTCTATAATATATAACTAAAATGTTGTTGTATATAAAATAAATAAGGTTTTTAAAATGTTTAAGAAGCTTCATTTAAAATTAAATTAAAATGCAGAGCCCCCTGACTGGTGGCCAGGACCTGGGCAGCATGAGTGCCACTGAAAATCAGCTCACGTGCCGCCTTCGGCACACGTGCCATAGGTTGCCTACCCCTGATCTAGGTAAACGGTGTAAGGCTTTGATTTTGTGGAACACTGGACCGATTTCTGTAGGCAGAGGGAATTATATAGTTTGGACTGCCTCCATCTCAGCAAAAAGGGAATGAATTTTTCAGAGGATAAGCTGACTAGGCTGGTCAGGAGGACGTTAATAGCAAAAGGGCTAAATGGGGGAATAAATTAGCACAAACATTAAGATGTCAAGAACAAAATTAATCAAGGCATATGAAAAGACAAAAATCTTTAATTGTCTGCACATTAATGTTAGGAACCTGGGTAATTACCGAAAGGAACTGGAATTGCTCATTTATGAGCATAAATTTGATTTAGTTGGTATTACTGAAACATGGTGGAAAGAGTCACATGTTTGGAATGTTAAAATAACTGGTTATAACCTATTAAGACTGAGTAGGCAAAAGAGGAAAGATAGTGTGGCACACTGTCAAAAATGGTATTACTTCTTTCTGTGTGTTTCACTGAAAACTCAGAAGCAAATGATTGTGAATATTTGTGTATGAATGTTCTAACAGACAAAGTACCATATGGGGTAGTAGTTGGTGTCTGCTACAGATAACCAGATCACACAAGGGAGCAGGATGACTGGCTCCTTAAGTACCTACCTATAATATGCATAATCTGGGTGACACATGCTGGAAGCCTCAAGATGCTAGTAGTAAAACTTCCTTGGAATTCCTAAAAATTATAGTTGATAATATCATAAACGCAGACTCCATGGGTGTTCCAGGTCTGGAGCACCCATGGGGAAAAATAATGGTGGGTGCTGATCACCCACTGGCAGCCCCACTATCAGCTCCACCCCCTAACCCCCCAGTGCATCCAGCCTGCCGGTGGGCCCATGGATCAGCACCTCTGTCTACCTCCCTGCACCTCTTGCCTGCTGCAATCAGCTGTTTTGCAGCATGCAGGCGGCTGGGAGGGAGAAGGGAGGAGCAAGGATGTGGCACGCTCAGGAGTGGAACTGGATTGGAAGAGGCGGGGCGGGGGTGGAGTGGGGCAGGAAGAGATGGGACAGGGTTGGAGGAGGGCAGGGCCTTGGAGGAAGGGGTGAAGCGGGGGCGAGAAGAGGTCAGGTGTGGGTGGGACCGTGGGGGAAAGGGCGGAGTGGGGGTGGAGCCTGGGGCAGAGCCAGGGATTGAGCACCCCCCAGCACTTTGGAGAGACAGTACCTATGGACAATATCCGAACTCAAAGTGTTACATTCAGCATGAGAGAATTCTATATAGACCTCATAGTGATAAAGAGGAATTGATCATAGAACTAAAATTTAGAGATTGCTCAGGTGCAAGTAAACTTTACTTGATTACTGTTATGGAATATATATATATAGAGAGAGAGCTGTTTAGGACATAACAGTAATCAAAGCAGCATAAAATGAGGAATTCCAATTCCTCTTGGTACTTTAACAGGGCCAGTTTCACAAAGCTGAAAACAACTATGGGCCAAATGAGTTGGGAGAAAGAAATTAAACAGAAAAATGTAAATGATAATTGGGAGCTGTTGAAGAACATTTTACAAGATGCCCCAAAAGCCTCAATCTCACAAATTAAGAAAGATGACTCAGCTGCTTAAATAAATAGTCTGGTTTAGAGCGGAAGTGAGCACATCAATATAACATAAGTCAGGAAAAAAGGAACCTGATAGTAATAAATATAAGTTATAAGCTAGAAAATGAAGAAAATGTATAAGGGAAGCAGTAGGACACGCACAGAAATCCATGGCTAGCAGAGTTAAACAATAAGGAGTTTTTCAAATATATCAGGAACAAAAAGAATCCTAACAATTACATTGGTCCACTACTAGATTGATATGGTAGAATTGTCATTAATAATCCAGAAAAGGCAGAAATGTTCAACTATTTCTATTCTGTATTTGGGAAAAAGTCAGATGACTTATTCAGGTCATATAATACTGGAAGAAAGCTAATGGCATCCCAATGTTTAAAAAAAGGTAAACAGGAGGAACTACGTAATCGTAGGCATGTCAACCTAACTTCAATCCCAAGCAAAATAATGAAACTGCTGATACATTCACAAAATAGTTCCATTAACTTCAGTGAGACTTCAGTGAATATGTACTACTCATGGGAATAAGACTTTGAAGGATCATGCCTTTACTTCATAGACAGTCTAACAAATTGGTACCACCCTAGGAAAAAAAAGTCACACCTTGGGCATAATGAAATCAGTCTTTCTTGCTAAATAAATTTGCAAGCTTAAACAAATGTATAGTTGGAAGTTTCATAAGGAGGCCTCATTTGACAGTTTTGTAGGTACACATTAATGGATCTGTTGAGGCTAGCAAAGAGTAGTAGTTGCAGTTCATCTACTTACTCTTTATTCTATGAATATTCACGAGGAAGTGCTAATAAAGAAAGCACACTTTCATGAAAAGAACAGTTGTGCTTTATAGGAACACTGTCAGGATAGAAATAATGTATTTTAACACTCCTCAGCATGAGTTACCACCCCCTCAGGTTATTTAAACAGAGTTTTCCAATCTAACTGTTCATGCTGTGTGTTTACTTATTTGGATTTCATTCTGCTTCAAAGTGAAACTAGACTGGTTTGTTTAGCATCAATTTCTGGGAGATGTCTTATTCTCACCATGCATTATTACCGCATTTCTCTGTTTGCAAGATAATTGTTAAATGCCACCAAAAGGCTATTCTACTTGAAGTTTCAAACAGCTACCATTAACACTAGGGGCAAAATTCTCCAAGATACCCATGGCAGATTTTGATTCTAATGGTTCTTTTTCTGCACAGATGTGATAGACGCATGTACATATACACAGGTTGTCAAAGCTGCCTAAAGAACTGGTTGTCCAGTTTGTATTTAAATTAATGGGAATTGAGTGTCCAAATTCCTTTAACAGCCCTGAAAATCCAAGCCATTGACTAAACTATCAAACTGAGATTGAACAAACAGAGACTTTTGTCCTAGTTAGTGTGTTTTTGTTCAAATGAAACCTAAACTTTGGGCCTGGATTACTTGACAGTCCCCCCTTAACACCTTGTCAGACACCTGGCTAAAATAAACAGAATGCTGGACTTTAGGGTCCAGTCTGATTCCTACTGAAGTTAGTAGGAAAACTGCTATTTACTTCAGTGGAAACGGCACCAGGCCCTCAGATGACAACATTATCTGAAGGATATGGAAACTGAAGTCTGGCTAGGAGTAGGTCAACCACCACGAGTGTTAGCCAGCACACAAATATACATGGGAATAAATATATTTAACTGAACAAAGTCAATTCAACAGAGATAGACACAAATGAACCCCTGTATACAAACACTACAGAAATTTGCAGTGTTAGACATCTGGATCAGAATCAAAATTATCTGATTCAAGATCTGCAATTAAGTATAAGTACAGTAACTCCTCACTTAAAGTCGTCCCGGTTAACGTCGTTTCATTGTTACGTTACTGATCAAGTAAGGAACATGCTCGTTTAAAGTTGTGCAATGCTCCCTTCTAACGTCGTTTGACAGCCGCCTGCTTTGTCCACTGCTTGCAGGAAGAGCAGCCCATTGGAGCTAGCTGGTGAGGGCTTGGAACCAGGATGGACTGGCAGCCCCCCTATCAGCTCCCTGCTCCCCTAAGCTCCCTGTTCAGCAGTTGCCCAGCAGGCTAGCAATCAGCAGTTCAGCTGTCCCTCCCCTCACTGCCATGTACTGCTCCTACCCTCTGCCTTGGAGCTGCGCCCAGAGACTCCTGCTTGCTGTGTGGGGGGAGGGGAGGAAGAGGGGGGCTGTCAGGATGTCCCACTCCCCCCTGCTCCTGCACCCTACTCACCCCATCTTTCATAGAACAGGGGGGACATATGACAGGGTTCAGGACAGAGGGACCTTGCTGGTAGCAGCTGTGGTCTCAGCAAGCTGATCTAATTAACAAGGCAGTCTACCTAAGAGTAGGGTCGGTGTACTTGAAGGGGAAATGCGCATCTCTGTCTCCCACACACATGATGTGTGTCTCTGTCTCTGTCTGCGATGCTGTCGCCCCTCCCTCCATTTCTGCTGCCTTTTAGAGTGTGAGAGTTAACCCTTGAGGGCTCAGCCAATTGCTAGATCACTTAGCACTAACGCATTCCCTGGAAAATATCCCACCCTCTGACTCCTCCACCTCCACCAAGCTTCACAATCATCATCACTGTGTACCAGTATTAAATTAATTGTTTAAAACTTTGTGTGTGTGTGTGTGTGTGTGTGTGTGTGTGTGAGAGAGAGAGAGAGAGAGAGAGAGAGAGAGAGAGAGAGAGAGAGAGAGATGAAAAAATATTTCCCTGGAACCTAACCCCCTTATTTATATTAATTCTTATGGGGAAATTGGATTTGCTTAACATCGTTTTGCTTAAAGTCGCATTTTTCAGGAACATAACTGCAACGTTAAGCAAGGAGTTACTGTATGAAACATGGACCCTTCAGAAATTCTTTAATTGTTGATTTGATTTAATTTTACATTAGGCTATGGACTCATTAAAACCATTCTTCCATTCTAAAAGGGGAATGGGAGACTTGGAGGTATATTTCCCTCTCCCCCCATGGAAGGGGAAAGGTAATCAATTATACCTTTTATTTTAGGTCCTTGAGGGGCAATCATTCCACCTATATTAGCCATTGTTGAAATTATTTAAAATCTGCATGCATCCATTGTGACACTGCACCCCATATTTGTCATAGTAATATTATAATATGGCTATGGAATGGTTATGATGTATTTTGTACAAGATAGGTCATGTGAGGCGTCACTGGAAAAGTTATGATTTGCTGAATATGACTATCCTATTTTTATGCATGTATCATTTTTTATCTAAAGTTATGAATATTGACTAGGGATCTGTATTTCAAATAGGGTTACTCTGGAAAACACCCACAGCCAGCCTTTCAGATACAACAATGAAGAAGCCAGACAGGGTTAATGGCCCATCAGTGAAGACAATGGACTGTAGAATAGTTTAACCTTCTTGTGGGCATTTTGGCCAGCAATGACTGCTATAACATTGTAAGGTCATGTGACCAGACCACATGTCTCTGGACTCCATCTTGGGATGTAAGTATTTTTCCACAAACCTGTCTGAGAACGAAGTTTTGAAACAAAGGATTCCTGCCATATGCTAAAACTATATAAGGCAGGGAGTGACATCAACTGTGGTTCTTCACTCCCCACACAAAAAGACTTCCGGAAAGACCTGAGGAACAAAGTGCTGGACCCAGACTAAAGGGATTTCTAGCCTGTGTATGAAAGGCCAGGGTTTTCCAAGCTATAAAGAAAGTGCAGCTTACCCCTTAAGAATCTTCAGCCACCTTGTATCATCTCTCAGAGTGAGAATCTGCTAGTTCATATCCTATCCTTCTAGTATCTTAGACTTAGTTTGTGTTTTATTTACTAGATAATCTGCTTTGATCTGTTTGCTGTCACTTATGATCACTTAAAATCTATGTTTTGTAGTTCATAAACTTATTTTATGTTTTAATACAAACTAGTGAGCTTTGACTTGAACGCTGGGGAAAATCTCTGCTTGGTTACCATAAATGTGCATTGTTCTCTTCACATTGAGGGAGAGGCAGACCAGGTATTAAACCAGTGACAGGCAACCTATGACATGCGTGCCAAAGGCAGCACACAAGCTGATTTTCAGTGGCACTCACACTGCCCGGGTCCTGGCCCCCAGTTTGGAGGGGCTCTGCATTTTAAATTTCATTTTAAATGAAGCTTCTTAAACATTTTCAAAACTTTATTTACTTTACATACAACAACAGTTTAGTTATATATTCTAGACTTATAGAAAGAGACCTTCTAAAAAGGTTAATATATGACTGGCACACGAAACCTTAAATTAGAGTGAATAAATGAAGACTCATCACACCACTTCTGAAAGGTTGCCAACCCCTGTATTAAACCCATATACTGGCCAGATTTGATCAGGGGAGGATGACATTGCTCTGGGGTCCCAGGCTGGTAAGCTGGTGGTTAAAGAGCCTCCATGTAATTGCAGCTGGATGTATCCCTATCTGTATGAAAGTTGGTGAAAGTGCAGAGTGTCACAGCAGCACAGTGTGTGAGGGAGTCCAGGCTGGTGGGTCAGAGGGCTCAGTGGTACCTCAGTTCCAGGTGGCACCCCAGAGGGAACCCATCACACTTATAAATATCAATTTGTGGCTTAACTTTTTCGCCCTCAAAACTGGTAGAAAAATACTAACTACTTGGTCATCTCAGTTATATAAATACGGTTGTGTTTTGTTTTGATTTTTTGAGCCATGCCACCAATCTCTAAATTCTTAAAGCACTGAAGAAGCCATTAGTTCTGGTTCACACTAATCATTAAACAATTCAGAGTAATCAACTATTACCAACAATAAAGACTAACTGTAATATGCTACCTTTTTATACCCATGCATCCTACCTGCTTTGGGTAAAAATGTGACTACAAGTCAAATTACACACAGAGCCCTGAAAAAACATGTGGCTGGTTTTCAATTTAGAGGTCAGCATATTGTTCTGACACATTCACAGCTTTGGGCAAGGTTTTTCAGAGCATGGAGGTTAATAATTCAAGAAACAACCATTTACCACCATGTTTTTCATCTTCAGCATGACTAGCAGCCGAAACGTAGTGGCTCAAGAAGTACATATTGTGTTTGTGTAATAACCACCACCCATCAGTTTGGCATGGGTTGAACACAGATACTAAGAACCTTACAATTCAAAGAAAGGGGAAAGTAGAATGAAAGCATGATACTGAATTAATTTCTTCATCTTGGCAATGTTGCAAATTTGGAAGCAGGGCAAGAACCAATGTCTCAGGTGATCAGGGAAAAGATTTACTTTTAAAATGTTTGTGAACTGATGGAAAGTTAAAGCTGGTTCTTTGTGTAGATGTCACAATTTAACTTGGAGTAAATTTAAGGAGTCAGTGGCTCTTGACAAAAAACATACAGATGAATTACCAAGCCTATAAAGGTCAGCAGGAGAGTGACTAAAATACTAATCTAGTTTCAGTCTCACTCTTTTTCATAACAACCCATCGAGGTAAAGTTCACGATGATGTAATGTCACACAGAATGGCAGCAACACATATAATAGGTCACAAGAATTACTATAGGTGCAAAGAGTGTTTCACTACTGTCACTGTGCAACTTACTGTACATATCCATAACATGAAGGAATTAACACATTCATAAATATATATATATGGTTTCATGTGAGGGTCAGGATTCTTATAGAAACATTACTGACCATTTGCTAATTAATGTGTCAGTTTACCCATACACTTGGCTTACTTTTCCACCATGATCACAACCACCCCATCATCTTTCCTTGTCACCACCTCCACATCTGTGGACATATCCTCTCCAGCTCATACCATTTCCCTCTTCTAGCTCTTTTCTCCTCTGAACAACACTGCACCAAACTCTTCCCATCCATGTAGCCATCATCACTGCCCTCCTCATCCTTCCCAACCATCTTCCCATCTGATTTTGACTCCTAGCTTTCCCCAATCATCCTCATCAACTTCAGTTTCTATAGTGATATTCCATCTGACTGCTTAGTCTCCTGTTTCTTCATCCTCATTTGCCCACTTGACCATCAACACTGAGTTCACTCTCCAACACACCAAAATGACTACTTTCTTGACCTTGCTTTCACTAAATACTCAAAAGTCTCCCAATACCAGTTTCCTCAGTCATACAGCACTACCTACCTGTCTTTTCCACCAAGCACTTTTGTGATTGCCAGTCAGTCTATGTCCATGACTTCTCTGCCACTCTCAACCTCCTCTTCCATGCTTTCCCCCAACTTGACTCGGTTGTCTACTCACTCCACTCCACTGTCCAAATCATGCCGGACTCTTTTGCCCCTCTCCCCCACAGCAACGTCTACCCCCACAACCTCAGTTCACACACACCCCCCAGCATCCATTTCCTCTGATCTTGCAACACAATCTGAGCGCCTCTCAAAAAAGACTCCATGACCAAAACAGATTTCTTACACTACCAAATGATTTTCTCCTTCATCTGTTCTGCCATCCTCCTCATCAAGCAGCACTACTTATCCGTTCTCTTTGAATCCCACACCACAGTCCCAGCAGTTTATTCACTCCTTTTGACTCCCTCCAAAAATCCTCCCCCAGGGGCCTCAATGAGCAGGATATTGCCAACTTTTCCAAACTTTCCCCTCCACAAATCACTCTCTTTCATTTGCCACTTATCACTCTCTTCTCCCTTTTCCTGTCTCACTGAAAGTTCTCGCCTGCTTTCCTCCTCCACCCTCTACACTTGCCACAGCGACCTAACCCCCTCCCACCTTGTGATCATCCTGGCCACAACTCAATGCCTTCTTCACCTTCATTAACGTCTCACACTCATCAGGTTTCTTCCCGTCACAATACAAGTAGACTATTGCCTTCCCCATTCTAAGAACACTCAGCTTTGAATCCCCCTCTATTTCCAGCTACTGACTAACCTCTCCCTTCACCTCCTAACTCATTGAACAAGCTGTCTATAACCACCGCCTTGAGTCCCTCTCCTTCAATCAAAATTTCTTAGCTTGGAAGCTCTTTGGGCCAGGTATCTTTTATTCTGTGTTTGTAGAGCACTTAGCAGGTAAGGCTTCAGTTCTGACTCAGGCCTCTAGATGCTAGCATAGTAGGAATAACTCATGACACTAAATGTCAGATACTTGTTTGTTATACTGTAATAAGCTACAAAACTAATAAACTTTACTAGAGGCCTTTTAAAATGATTTATAAGTATCCATTCTGCAGAAGTCGCATGGAAATATTTTGTGATGGTTTATTCTAGAAGGAATATTACTTGTACAAATATATAATCAACAAATCATTTTGTCATTACTGCAGTTCCTCTTTGCATTCATGTATCCCAATATGGCTCACTTATTCACAGAATAGTCTACTAATTTCAAAACTGTACAACGAAGTAATGGAAAATATTTTTCTTTCTATGTGTAATATTTGCATCTTGTTAAAACAATAAATGTTAAGTGTCTGGAATTTCAAAACCTTTTGCTGTTGTTCTTGTTTTTCACCTCTTCCTACTGAAGAGGTGGTTCTCAGCCTCTGAATTCAGTAAGATTACCACAGCAGGACACAAAACCCAATGGTGACATTTCCAGTGCACCTATATTTCCAATGTACAGCATAACTATGAATTAAGGAGATTCTATTCCTTTAATACTATTTTTGCATACTAGCAACTTAGTTTAGAAAATCAGACCTATGTTGATTTCAGATCACATAAAAGAAGACAGGCACCTCTTTAATATTCATTAATCCTGCTATAACAAAGGTCATACCAGCTAGATCTGGTATTAAATGTCAGCCTTAGCATATACAGTTGTCTATCATGATCAAATTATTTAAATTCACAGCTTTTGGATGAATTCTAAATTATACTCAAGAGCAGAACTAAGTAAATATTTTTGTATTGTTACAAGAGTCACAACGCTTTCTGCAATCAGTTTCCTGGTCTCTTTATTGACTCTGCAAAATTTCTTGGTAACTGTCAGTATTTCTTCGCAGGCACTATATTCATATTAAAATGCTTAGTAGCATTTAAATTCCTTTTAAACAGCAGTTTTCTATGTCTATCTTTACCTGCTTTAAAAAAGTAAATTTAATATGGTTCCCATTCTTAGGTGACTAGACAGCTTGTGTCATTTTTTCCATTATTAGCTTTTATAATGTACATAAAAGGAGAAATATCTGAGAATAAAAAGTGTACATTTGTGAGCATGAACTGCTTTAATGGAAAATTAAACAGCATTTCAGAAGAGAGCTCAAGATTTCCATAGCATTCAGTGCTAAATAGAACGTTGGCTTGGATCTCTCTCTGTTATTCCCTCCTGGTTTGCAAATGATTTTAATGACTTTATCTGCTGACTTCTTTAAGGTTCAGCCAAACATTTCATATACACAAAGTACATTGAAACATTGAGTCTGGGGAAGAAAACTGAAACAAGTATTTGAAATTCAGTGTTGAGGCTGAACCATATCCATACCACTGACTTCTAGATTCTAGACATACCATGCTTGCATGCTGCTGCCATACGTACTGTAAATTTCCAAAGGTATTAAGATCCCATCTATTCTCACTTAGCCACTTCTCTTCCCATGTCTACTGTCTGAACTGAAATCAGATCAGTTCTTACGTAAAGGTAAAAGAAAGTAATCTAATTTAGACACCATTTCATTTAAATCAGTTTTTCCTCACAAAAATAACTGAAAATCTATTTGTTCATTTTACACTGGCATGAGTTGTATACAAACATTTGGACAACGGTGTCAATATACCTAAATAGTTTTAAGATAGAAAAGCAAATTATGATATTCCCTTCCTCACATGTCTTTAACTGCTCTTGCATCTATCTCCTTTCATCTCTGTACAGAACAAACACTCTTTTATATTCTGTCGTCTTAATGGCATCACCTTGATCCCACCTATTTAAAATTACTGCCCTGTCTCTCCTTTCCTACAAAATACTTGAGCATGCCATCTGCCCTCACTATCCAGACTTCCTCTGCCTCCTCTCACTGGGATCTCCTATGGACTGCCTTCCAATAAAACTGCCTTGACTATGTTTCTAAGGCCTCCTTACTGAGCCAAAGCACATTTCTATTCTTATAAAACATGATTCTGATTTCACACTTGTGAGAATTGGGACTTGAAATCAATGGAGTTACAGGGCTGATGACAGTTCCAATCATATGATCTCCACAGAGACACGACCTTACAAGACCTCTCTCTCTTGGCCTGCTCGGGGGCCCAAAAACCCAGCCACACGGCACTCGCCGAAAACACACAGACCAAATGCAACACACAACTCACAAAATCCTTTTATCTCCCCACAGGATCTGCAGCTGCTTTCTCCAAAACTCCCATTCACCTTCCATCTCTTATTTGGAAAATCCTCATCCTCTCTTCCCCCTCATTTTTATTGGCAAACCTCAAAAGTTATGTCCTTGTCCTCGGTCTAATCCCCCTCCCCCTTTGTGTAACCTCCTCTGCTTTCATGGGTTTACCTACCATTTTTCTGCCACTGACTGTCAAATCAACCTCTCAACTCCTTATCTCACATCTCAAGCTCTCTTAGACATCTCCTCCTGCATATCCCATCAGCATTTCAAGTTCAATCTATCCAAAACAAAACTATTCTCCTTCCTTTTCTATCACTATTCACTAGAGGCTCACACACTTCACTGCTTCTGGAGCCCAAGCTCAATGCACTCACAATGGGCTCCTTGCATTCCTCTATTCCCCACACAAGATTCTGGTGTGCCATCCTGCCCACACCTACTCTAGTGCAGAGACTTTCTACAATGTCCCCAGTACCGTCCCTCAGACCTAAGGCTCTGCATACCCATCCATGCCAGGATCCCCCATTCTCATCCCCCATGCCAAGGCTCTGTGTGTGCCTTCATTCTCCCTCTCTTCCCTATGTCAGGGTCTCTGTATTCCCCCATTTTCACCTCCCCTATACCAGTCTCCCCAATTTTCCCCCCTTCAAAGCCCCTGTCTTGCCCTGGATTGGAAGGCTTGGACAGAAAGCTGGTGCCCTCTCTTTCTCTCTTCCTTTCAGTGTGTAGGTTTTTGGGAAGTGAGAGATGCTAGAGAGATGAATGAATAAAGTTTGATTCCCTCTCCTTTCCATCTAGCTTCCCCTTCTGGCTGACAACCAACCCCACAACCGTTAGGCATCTCTCAGGAGGGAGAGCAAGTAATATTTTTTTAATTGCTCAGGCATGTTATACATGTTCCCTGTGTGCTACCCTTCCGTTTCCGGGACATATCTAAATATGTAAATAGTTAAAATTATATAATGTGTAACTTGTTAAGGTATTTATTGTCTTGCTGACTGGGAGAGGAGTCATTCGGGGCATTAACATTTTAAACTCTAGTGGGACAATGGTTACAGTTGAAATGGGTTCTTGTGATGGAAGGCTTCATGTGTCCTTCACGTCTCCCTTCTGGTTTTCTGATTAGTGATTTTGGTGACAGTTCGGCTCACTGGTGCCTCAGATATTCCCTCGTGTTTTAAAATTGGTTTTAAAAAGATCAATTGTCTACACTACATGAAGACAAACAAAGAAATGTTATCAAGTTGAGTGCAGGGTCTTGCTTCGCTCGGCCAACGACTCAAACCCTTCACCTCTTCTCCCAGGCTCACAGCCTCAGTGCTATTTTTAAAGCCATTTTCTCCATCTCTCTCCACTAACCTCTGTTCCCACATAACCAGTACGTTCAATCTCACCTTCTACAACCATCATCATCTTGCTGCCACCTGCATCTCGACTTTCCTTCCCTTCCACTGTCCCACCCCATCTGGCTCTCTATACTGCTCACAGACCGTTTTTCCTTTCGCTCCCACTACATTCTTCTCCCAGTCTCATCTTCACACCTTTCTTTTCACACTGCCCCTGTGCATGGAGACATTTCCCTCCCTCCTCTTTTGACTTCTTCCCATAACCCACTTCTTCCATGAAGACTCCCCAGGTCAGTCTCCTCACCTTCCTGCCTTGTGAAGTAACCATTTAATGAAATGTCATTTTAAAAATTAAGTGTTAAACAATAACTTTGGGTTCAGACATCAGTGATCCTGTTGTACTCACACAGGAGCATAAGGGAATGTGAACCCCCAACTTATCCCCTGCACAATCTTTTGGGATCACTACTCCCCACCATAAGCAAGCAGGTGGGTAGAACATGCCCGGGGGGGAGTAGGCTGAGCCTTAAGCTTCACCCCACCCAACACACTGGTCAGCAGCGCTGAGGTGGTGCAAGATGAGGAGTAAGATGTGTCCTGTAAAAAGCTGCAGTAAAATAGTTTCCCATTAAAGCAAGGAGCACTGATTTCTGAAGCAGTGCATGGACATGTGGCCCTTTGCTCAGGGCTAGAAGCAAAGGGTGTTTCTAGATCCCAGGGAATAATCAATCACTTAATTAAGTGTATGTGCTACATTCACGTACAATTAGCAACTAACTGATCACTAGCAATAATGGCAGACAATGTACATTTGTATTAGTTACAGTACATAATTCCATATGAACCTGTTAAAACTGTAGCACATCTACTTATTAATGACATACTGTGAGGATTAGGGAGGATAACAGTTTGGACACATTTGAAGACAATTGTTTAAGTGAAGGGGATAAATAACCCATTTTAACAAGCACTCTCTGAATTGCTCTAAAATCTTTTCCTTTTCTAGGCTGCTTACTTAAACAGTAAATGATTCCATTTTGACTGCCTCAGCTCTTTAAATGATGTTCTTCCTGAGTGGGTAGGGTGGTACTGATGCATTTACCCTAGGTTAGAAGTTAGCTAAAGACATGTTCTGTGAGATGAACAGTTATTTACACAAGAAAGTATTTTGACATCAGCCCACTTCAATATAATATTCTAATAATGGGAAAATATCATGTGACATGATAAAGCCACCCATACATAAGTGAATTGCTTCCTTGTTATTGTCAACCACTTCATAGGACTCTGATTTGGCATCTTTTCCATGGACTTATTAAAAAGGTGCCAATTTTTGGTATACTCCTCCTGACAAATATTAACAAACCAATAGGCCCTGATTCAGGAAAGCATTCCTATGTAGCACATGCATAAGTATTGTTCTGAACTGGGGCCACAGGGAACTAGAGATCTTGACCCACAAATAGAACGATTTTAGTAAATAAGATTGAGCATTCACGCTTTCCCACATGGGTGGGTACACTTGCCTGTAGTAAAACTGTTGAGTATTTTGAGCTTCAAGAAACAGCAAAGAGCCATGTAAGGGCATTACATCGCTGGCTGGAAAGGAGAGTTATTTTTTGCTAGAAAATAAATTTTAGTATATTGTTTAAGGGGGAAAAGGAAAGACTTTGCCAACAAATAAGGTCTGAAAGAAAGCATGCAGTCTCTATAGTTTATTACACTGCAGTTAAGTAAAACAAACCAAAAGCTACTTTATTAGCTTATAAATTGCAACACTATAAATATTTTCTAAAAACCGAACACCGTACAGAAATCTGGAGGATATGACTGTCACGTTAGTGTACAGCATTAGTGGAATTGCCTACCTACACATGGCTGATGTAAAAATCCCCATTGATTAGCTTCCACCCTGGAACAGCAGAGAGGTTTGGTACACAACTTTTGAACTTGATTTTAGCTACTCATGAAAATACCCAGGCAGGGTTCTGCAAAATAATGAGCCTGCTAAACTCAAAGTTCTCTTGTTCTTTTGGCAAGAAACAGCAGCTTTGGGATATTTGGACTGGGAAGAGAAGTTAGAGACTCCAGCTATTCCCTAATCTAATTAATTTGTTTATAATATGTACACAATTCCTATTTACACAGAGCAGAAGTGACAGAAACAACAAGACTACAAACAGGTAATTCCACATGCAGAAGCCACAGACAAGACATTGCTGTGCCTGGTCCTGTCGCTGGAAAAATCAGCTCCCTTTCTAACCCTCTTTGATTTTCTCCTGCTTTCAGCGTGATGTCCCCATGTCTGTCTGTCCCTGGTACTCTATGGAAAAAATCCCTCAGTCCAAAGCACAACAGGGCTTCTGCTTACAAGATGTGGCCCTATAGGCATCACCACGATACAAGTAACAAATATGACAAAGGGCTTGAGCAGGCTTCTGTGCAAGTTTCCATACAGAAAAAAGAGTGCGCGCTTGACCAAAACTATAGCCATATGGGGTGATTTTGAAAGGCATACAAAAAAGGCAGCTAGGTGCCCAACCCCCAAGTTAGGCACCTAATTCTCATCTGTGCTTTTGAAAATCTCCTCTCCCTGACAATGGGGCTCTAGCCAGCTCTAGTGGAATCCTTTGGGCAAGGGTCTCTGAATCAGACCCTCTGCTAATGTCAATTAGCACAGCTTCATGGACATCACTGGGGCTACATTTACACCAGTCGACGAGCTATGTTGAGGCTACCTGTGTTTAACCCTATCTATGGAGAGCTTCATATCAAGCAGTTACTATTATTACCAATAGCAGTAAATCATTTTGTTTAAAAAATAGTTTTGTTGTTCACATATCGTTATATTGGCTGAGGAAATATGCTGTGTTTTTGAAAATGATAGCTGAGACACTGAGATCTGTCCAGTCAAATTGCATTATGTGATGTTGCCTTATTGAATAGAATGGGGTTGTCTGGCAGAGCAGGTAATCCAGGACATAAACCGTATATAATCAGATTTTAAAAGGTAAACACTTCAGAAAATTGGCTTTGACAAGAATAATCATAAGGGTCTTTTCTTTTTCCTTTTATTAAAGAAATGCTTTATTGCTTCTACTATATGAAATTTTTTCCACAGGTAAATTTCAAAGGGCTGGCCATCTTAAAGTCTACCTCATGTGGCTGTGCTGTTACTTGACTTCATGCCAAGCCATTTAGTATCTCTAATGAGGAATCACTATTTACAAGTGAAAAATAATTTTTCACTTTTAAGACTCATCCATTTATTTTGGAATATTACCACCTTAACTTCAAAATTACATTCACTTAGTACAAAATACATGCCTGATCTGTGCCTGCAAATTCCATTTGCAAGACATAGACTGACATACACTGGTACACACATGAACATAATCCACCATGTATATCACAATTAATATCTAAAAAGCTGCTAGAAGCTAGGGATAGGTAACTTAGCTGCTCCATTTTTATCTCTGAACTTTCCCTGCACTATTAGGATTATTGAAGCAGAACCAAATGTGCAGAATATCTTTTTTTCTCAGTGTCCCACAAAAAGGACATACTGCACACTCTTAATCTAACTTGTTGAGATTTTGTCCAATCTCATGCAATTACAAAATTTATGCTACCAGACCAACTGCACCAATTATTTGTTGTTTTGTTTGTCCATCAGTGCCATCTTAAGTGCAAGCTTTGTCTTTTCATGGAAAGCCAGTGAGTGGGAAGTATTTTCTTATCTCTGATAAATTATTGATCTGAATTCCTTTCATCTTCTGTAAAACAGAATTAAGTTATCAGCATGGATGGTTATGTATAAAATAGCATGTGTGTCAACAGTTCATTAATGGCATTCCATTCAACTCAATGACTGTCCCTCTATCTTATATATAAGATCCAGGAAAAGTCTTGTGAGTGGATATAAGACCATTGTAATAAAAAAAGCAAACAAGGTGATTTGAATTTTGGAGGAGAGCATGGTTTAGCAAAGCATGGCACTCTGGAGTTCTATATTCTACCACTGATTCTCTGTGTTATCTTTGGCAAGTCCATTAGCCCCTTTGCCTCAGTTTCCTCACACGTATTTACCTACCTCACAAACACACCATGAGAATTAATACAGCAAGATGCTTTGAGATCCTGATATGAAAGGGTCTAATATGCGCAAAACATATTTTGTTCTTCAGTTTCAAAATCTTTATCAAATGGGATATTCTCTCTTTGCAAAGCCAGAAGTGGTTTGGATCCAGCTAGACTCTGATCTAAAATACTAAATTTGGAGGGAGGGTGGTTGTTTGTTTGTTTTTTGCCGTGTGGGAAAGACAACCGGCTTTGGTGTTGGCCTATCTCTGACGATGATAGACGAGAATAGGCGGCTAAAGGATTAAGGTCTGCTGGTATCTAAGGTATGGAGACCAAAGACAAGATTACAGATCTGAAGCATGGCCTAGTAATTTGGGCACTAGCCTGGCACATGGGAGACTTGGGGTCAAGTTCCTGCTCCAGTGCAGACTTCTTGTGTTACCCTGAGCCAGTCACCTAGGGAAGTGAGGCACAGAGAGACACTCTGTAAAATGAGGATAAGAGCACTTCCCACACCTCAGAGGGGTGTTTGTGGAGAACTACATTAAAGATTGTCAAGTGCTCTGATACTACAGCCATATAAAAGTATTTTACACAGAAATAATGGTCTTTCCTGAGCTTACACATCAGTGGTTAAGGAAGCTATCTGCCCTGAAATAGCATTAACATTTAGAATTTTGGAAAGTTTGAGGCTCCTCTATATCTGAAAGTGGTATATTGGAGCAGAGAAATGCTTTCTAAACAGACTGCCCACTCCTTTGAATATCCAACTGCATTGCCTGGTAGACAGCTTGTCTGCTGGGTCCTGACCATCTGCTGAATTCAAGTCCCCTACCACTAGGTAGTCTCCAGAGCACAAGAAATTTAAGGTCAGCAGCTGATGTGATCTAGTTGGGAGGCTACTCTGCAATGAATCTTTAAAATTAGGTGGGTTGTGGATTCAGAGAGATGAAGATGAGTACTGCTAAAAGATAACAGTAAAGAGGAGCCAGGAGTTGTTGCTGGCTCATGCATAGGAACGAGGAGCGAGTCTCAAAAATTCATCATCAGTTTCAGATAAGCAGCCAACTTTTGGGACACTTATTTAAAGTGAACTTCCAAACCTTCTGCGTAGACTCATCCTCACCATTGCATCCTGATCAGATACATCAGTAGGAAAATATATTATCTAATTATTGATGGGTGAAATACTAGATGTTGTAGGTTCAGGCCATTCAGTTCAGAATAAACGTCCAAAAGCACTGATGCTTTTCTAGGGAGAAAAGCAGAGTTTATAGTTAAGGTATTGAAATGGGTACCAGCAAACATGAGTTCTAGTCCCAGCTCAGGCACAACTTCCTCTGTCCCTGAACCTCCCTGTGTTTCAGTCAGGGCCAGTGCAAGGAAGTTTCACGCCCTAGGCGAAACTTCCACCTTGCACCCCCCACCCAGCTAACCCCGCCACCCCATGGCAGCTAACAGCCCCCCACCTGGGGAGCCCCCTCCACAGCAGCTACCCCCCGGCCCACCACAACAGCTAACCCCTCTCCACCCCGTCCCCCCACGGCAACTAATCCTGCCCGGGGAGACTCCCCTGTCCCCCCACGGCAGCTAACCCCATCCGGGGAGATTCTCACCCATCTCCCCGTGGCAGCTAACCCTGCCTGGGGAGACTTCCCCCACCCCCGCCACGGCAGCTAACCCTGCCTGGGGAGACCTCCCCCACCCCCGCCACGGCAGCTAACCCTGCCTGGGGAGACCTCCCCCGCCCCCGCCACAGCAGCTAACCCTGCCTGGGTTTTCCCCCATCCAGCTCACCTCAGCTCCGCCTCCTCTGCTGAGCATGCTGGCACCGCTCTAATTCTCCTCCCCGCCCAGGCGTGCAGCGCCAATTGGAGGAGACTTAGAGCAGAGGCTGTGTGCTCAGTGGAGGAGGCAGAGTGGAGGTGAGCTGGGGCAGGGAGCTGTTCCCCTGTGCGCCCCCTCCGTTACTGCGGGTAGCCCTCCCTGCGCACCCCCCTCCCCCAGCTCACCTCCACTCCACCTCCTCGCCTGAGGGGACTTTTAGGCGCCCCCAAACACTAGGCGCCCTAGGCGGCCGCCTAGTTTGCCTAAATGGTTGCACCGGCCCTGGTTTCAGTTTCTTCATCTGTATAATTGGAATAGTATTAGCCAGGCTCACAGGGGTATGGGAGGCATTGGGGTAGAGAGAGAAGTGTTGTAAAGATAAAGCATTTGTATTTTAAAAACACACTTAAATCCTTGGATCTAAGGTACTACTGTATATATATCAAATGCAAATTCTTATTTATTACCCAACCTTCTTTATTCTGGAAGTCTCACAAGATCAAAGTTTCTTTGAAACAATTCTGGTATTATCTATTTCAGGCAGCATGATGATACCAAAAGAACAATCTCCCATGGTACTGTGATCCTTCTGTTTCCAGTCTCAGTCAGGACCAGGAAAGCCAGAGTTGCATGAAGAAAAAAAATAGGTAAATGGTTTCCAACTGGGGAAAGGGTTAGCTTCAATACAAGCTTTGAGCAAATATTTGGGTTGATTTATATTTTCATTAAAATGACAGAAATTTGAGAATAAAAATACCTATTAGGTCATTTACTCCATGCCCATACCAGCACTGAATTTATTCCCTACAATGTATTTTATAAAGCTTTTTTCTAGTCCAGTTTTAAAAGTCACAGCTATGGGGACCCAACTTTGCTTTTCTTGGGAAAGTTGATTTTGATTATTAGCGGAAGTAATTCACCCATCTGCACAAGATGTAGCAGATTTAGTAATAAATACTGAATGTCCTTGTAATGAATATTAATATAAAAATAATGCATATCCAAGCCATGAGTTGTGTTATTTAAATTCCTTGTTCTGTTTATCAAACTGTTTTAATATTAAGGGATAGGTGAATCTCAAAATATTTGGAAGTTTGGTTTTGATAAGACTGCAAAATTTTGGAGGCTTATCTGAATATCTTAGGTCTCGAAAGCTGTGTGGAATTTTTAAAGAGCTCTCCCACACATGCACATATATAAGAAATATTTGGTACTTTCCATTTCTGGCCCAGCTAGAGTGGACCACAAGACCAGCCTCTCCCTCATTTTAGTATCAAATGTGGGAAAATGAACTTGAAATTCTATTTCCTATTTATTTGTAGGCTTTAAGATGCATCAAGACCTCTAGAAGATATAATTCTCCTCCCTTATCCTGTTTAGAGTGTTATTTGTCATAAGGAATTAGTGACTGAAGGTTGTTTGGGGGGCAAATATTCAATTTTATTCTTATTTTTAGCAGAACTGGTTTGTCCAGCCTTATTTAACATTAATGTAATTTGTATATCCACTGTGAATGCAACTTTAGTTAGTAAGGAAAGTGTTTCATATGCACTTGTTAAGATCAACTATAGCTTTCAACAGTGATGATTTGTATGTATTGTAAAGTGTCTGATAAAAATGAGACACAACATAGCCAGGTAATACAGTTTTTGTATTAATGGGGCTGATAGATCAACATGTTTTGAGGGGGAAAGTCTTTGAATGAATGATTAAGCTACCAACTTTATAGTTTGTACCTAACGAAACCATCTAATCTGTACTTTCAGAAATGCCTGTTTTAAAAGAAGTGTGGTCTAAAGCCTCACAGTTCTGATTACACGTACTTTGTTTTGCAAGACAAATGGTCCCCAAATTTTGAAGGAAAATAAACACAACAAAAAAACCCACAGTTTAATAAATTTATAATTTTGCTAGAAATCGTCTCTATCATAACAAAACAGTAACCCTCTAACCCCCTTTTTTGTACTACGACTACAGGGATTTTAACAGGCCACTTCAGCTTGAATGGTCCCTTAGTTCAGTATAAGCAGTTATCACGTATTCTATCTGCTAAATCTTGAATTTGGCTGTGACACTCTTAGTACCTTTCCCAGACCTGAAGAAGAGCTCTGTGTAGCTTGAAAGCTTGTCTCTCTCTCACCAACAGAAGCTGATCCAATAAAAGATATAACTTCACCCACCCTGTCTTGCTAATATCCTGGGACCAACATAGCTACAATATTTCATATGATAAGATCTTTATTTACCGCATATGATGATTTTTATGTTGCAAGGAGATTTTGTTCCTATTTGGTCTTGACTGACGGAACACTTCTTAAAAAATTTCTGTAGTAGATACACAGTTTCTGTGGCTGAGAAGTAATTGCTACTCAGTGAAATCTTAGGGTGCCGTCCATGTTAGGGTTTTTTAGTTCGACGGCCGTGAAGTTGCCAGCAGTAGCAATTAGCTGTTCATCATTTAGAACAGATTTGGGGGAATGGGTTTGAGAGAAATGCTGAATAATAAAAGTAAAAAAGTAATAAATAGAAATATTCTGTCCATTTAATATTTACTCCCAGAAGATGCTTAGGGAAAAATTCCATGAAGCAGCTACAGTAAACTATATGCCTCTGACTTAGCTACATCAGCCTTGAGCTCTGGCAGCAATTAAAGTCATCAGAGAAGTGCTCTAAACATACCAGGAAGTATATACTCATTCACCCATGACTATAATTGCTTCAAAAGACGGTGAAGAATGTGTGTTTTAGACAACATTTGTCAAAGCTTATTGGATAATTACTGAGCATCTTAAAAATAATTATAGATCTGTGAACAGATATATACTTTCCTGAAACTATTAATTTGAATGGAAAGGTGTCACATTAAGAAAATATTACACATTGTTTAATCTTCAGTCAAAACCTTTTAACATTAAAAATATTTGTCTTTGATCTAATAAATGCAACATATTCAGTTTTATTCATCATGAATATTGTGTGGCGAATCCAAGTTATTCAAGTTTATAGTTGCTATTCCAGCTATTTAATTTACACAATGCCTTAGAATGTTCTGGTTTTCTGCTGGTATCATATTCTAAAGATTCCTTCCCCCCAATATTTAAACAACAAACAGTAGAAAATCCTGGTACAAGTACTTGTCTGAATTTCCTCTGAAGCTCAGACACTAATGATTACTGTACTTGCATAGTTTATGACACAATTAAATTACAACCCTGTACATGCTATAGTGCCATCTATAATCTTATATTTATCTATCATATCAACACTCTGGCTACAATACCCTATCGATATCATTGTATTCTATCCAATAGGATTGAGCGCTGTCTTTAGGGGGTCAGTAGTAATAAACAAAAGTGTGAACTATTGTAGTTTTATTTGCTTTTTACAGCCATGAATCCCTGTTCAAAGCAGTAGAAAAATGCTATTCCCATGCAAGTTCACTAGCTTTCAAGCTAGATGAGTAAAGAGAGGATTTTTAGAGTATATGATGATGTTAGCCAGATCTACACCGAAGGACCTTTACAACTAATTAAATATACCAGAAATCAGAAAGTAAAGAGATAAAATAAAAACAATCTCCTAAATTACCAGGACATTTCACAGATTAAGATATACATAGAAAAGATCACACAAAACACAAAACTAATTCTGATTCATTAATCTTCCTCCTTCCCCATCTGAATAATTATTCCTATGAGCTAGCTATAAAATGTATAGTTTGATCACATGTAAAGCTTGGCTTTAAGTCCCTGTGAGCAAGCTACTTCACTCTGAAAGGTGTCTCATTTCCAGCATGAAAATTCTGCCATTCAGACATAATCAGCCAAACCAAGCAAGAACAATGTTCTGCATTTAAAAGGCTTAATAATTCAGAAAACATTCAGAGATGGCAGAGCTTTAGTAAATAAAAAAAAGTTTTTCAAGTGCTGTGCCTCTTTCACAAGGAAAATCTCTCATAAAAAAACCTGAAAAAGTTGATGAAGTAAAAAAAAAAAAGTCCACAAAGTTTCAATATAAGCTGAAAGAACAATTCCAAGTTACTAAAGCATCTAATGTTTTAGTGGGACACACCAAGTTAAACTTGAGGCTCAATCCATTGTACTATTTTCTTTGTTTCTGTATATTTATTAACGTAAGTTAATAAGTAAGTATGTAGGAGGAAGTCTGGAACATTTCAGTTCAAAGTAACAAGAGCATCACTTACCTAAAAATAGGTCTTTGGAGATGCTTTTTCTTGATTGTAACACAATCATCCATTTAAAGGGGGGGGGATGACTTCTTCCTGAAAATAACTCCAAAAAACCCAGGGAGTAATCTGGAAACTTGTTCTTAGCTACTGTGCTGCAGAGAGCACACAGAATGAATTTTTGGTGCTGGGGAAAAACTCCCTCCCTCTCTCTGATAGTTGAGCAAAAAAGGGCCATAGAGGCCACATAAGACAGGCACGTCTGTGCACTACCAAACCGTGCAGGCTATGCAAAAACACTGGAGTCAAGTTGATTGAAGCAGGGAATTGTACTGGATTCCTTTCAGCTGTGGAAAGAAAGTGTGAAACTTTGCCAAGTGTTACCCAGGTAAAAATGTGTTAGAGTATTCCAGCCATGAGAACACTTCTCGCACATGCTGGTCAAAGTCTTAAATGCAGTCTCTCTCTCTCTCTCTCTCTCTCTCAAACACGCTGTTCCGAGGCTCAACTTTTTCTTCAAAATAAAAGTTGTGCAGCTGCCTCAACATTCCCATGCAAGTACCTTCAGAAAGTTTGTTCTGCTAAAAAGTATACAAATTAATGAAGACTGATGGATCTTGTTTGTGGGGCTGGCTCCACTTCAAGAGATCGTAATTATTTTACAGTCTGGCTTTTATTCACTCTGAATGATATGTGGATAATAGCTATGCAAATTGAAGCACTGCTCATAATTTTTGGCACTCGTGACCTAATAACCTACAGTTGGCTGAAGCAGAGTATGGTGTTTGCAGCTGGTGGAACCATTACTACACAAACCCAGACCTTCTCTACGTGAGCGAGAAAAAGAAAGACTGCCGAGTTCAGTTGACTACACTAATGCACCACTGTTGTTTATACCAAAAGACTTCAGAGAATTCAAACAGATGAAACAAGATGTTAAGAGCTGACTGACATCAAACTAGCATAAATCAGGAGGAACTTAAACGGTAGTAATGCAATTAAACTGGGGTAAGTGAAATGGTAAAGAGGCCACAAAGAAAGCCATTGTAATTTTATTTTTTGTGACGTTAAGATTGATATTCCACATGATTAAATTATACAATGTAAACAAAACCAAATTAAATCTGGAGGTGTCATAAATACAGCAGCACAACCAAACAGCAGGATAAGTCATGCCAAGATGTGTCCTAGATTTTTTTTAAGTGTTTAGGTTAAAAAAAACCACATTGCATATTAAAAATTATTAATTCTGCAAAATTCCCATGAAAGAACAATGCATATAATCAGTAAGAAATACTATTTAGGTTTTTACACTGCTCCCGTCACAGTGGTATCTGAGCAATTTAGTGCTCACTCTCTCATTGTGCAGGCCTCCTAGTAAAATCTCAAATGTTCTCTTGAAAGACATCCCCTTGAAATCTCATCTACCGCTTACTGGCAACCACTTCTTCCTTAGACTCTTGCAGAGCAATTTTCAGACACGCATGGCATGTAAGCGCTTATTTCCCATTGACTTTTCATGGCATTTAGGCATCTAGCTACCATTAGTGTCTTTGAAAATCTCTTCCTAGATTGGATATTTCTTGTTTATAAAGCAGATCAGTAGTTTCAGGTGGGTTGGCCAGGGAACATACAGAAACTGATCCCCTCACTATGAAAGATTCTGTTTCTGCATTAGCTGAATAATTTAAGCAGCAAATTTCTCTTATATGGAGAAAACCTAAGAGTATCTGCTGAGATCTTGCAGCCATTTAAAAAGGTCAGACAGATGGTTCTCTCCAGTCATTCACCGTAATCCAGTATTTTCTCCTATACTTCAGTTAGACCCAGATGTAGAGAAGAGTATGGAATCCTCTGAGATCATTTAGACACCCTGTAACTTTGCATTAAAATCCAGCTCCCCAAAATCCTCAGGCAGCTCCCCCAACAGCTATAGCCATGGACCACCCTGTCGGGGACAAGGTCACATTATGGAGGAGGATTCATTTCAGATGGAAGGAGTATAATTTATTTGTGAAATGCCTGTGTGGCTTAGAAAGGAATTATGCCAAAAAGAGTTCATCCCCCAGCCCCAACAACATGTGTAGAGGAACTTCAATGAGATCAGAGAAGGGACAGATTGTCACAAGAGTGACAGGGCCACCCTCCCATGCTCAGCAACTCCCACCTGTGTCCATCAGGTAAGGTTGGCCAAAATATTTATCAAAAATATTTGACATAAAATTTAGGTTTTGATGTAAAAACATCTTTCATAAGAACTGTCTGCTTTCCATGGAAAATTTAAACTTTGTGGGTGGATTAAATAATAAATATTATTATTATTAATAAATACAATAAAAAATAATAGAGGAACATCCAAACCCAAAAAGTTTCAATTTGAAAATGCCACTCTGATTCCTCATGGAAGCTGTACCATGTCTCACGTTACCATTCTCCTCTATGCAACTGGACCTCATCTCCCATGATTCATCACAGACAGGGACTCCCTTCGTGCAATCCAAAGCCTCGCCAAGAGAGGAGACTGCGGTGTATCATCAGAGATGTAGTCCTGCTAGGAAACCAAACCCGTAGGGGAGAATGGGGATGTGAGGCACCTTGGTAACATTTCAAAATTGTATATTTCAGTTTTCATTTCAAAGTTTTTGACAAAGATGTTCAGTTTTTTTTATTTTTCACCGAAAAAATCTAAATTTTCTATGGGGGAAAAAACCCCAAATATTTTCTGACCAGCTCTATCCATTAGGTTTTACACTCCCTCATCTACCTGCTTCCACACTATTAGATGCAAAAATGTGGATTTAGCTACTTAACTATAAGCATCTGCATTGGATATTTTGGGCTTTAATTCACTGAGTGTCATAGTTTTTATTTAGCATACAAAGGAATTTACAGGTGTTAAACTTCCTCATATTGTTCACAAAGTCCAACAGATATAATTGGAGTTAGATTTTTTTAAAGTCTATATTCTGGAATAATTACCTATAGCAATGGATTTCTACACTCATTTTTTAAAAAAGCCCAAGTCTGAAATTGAAAAGATTTAAATGAGATTGCCATCTCATCTTTCGCTTCAGTACTTTGCCACAGATTCTGTTTAGTCAATGCATAGAGGAAGTTAGTCTTTAATACGTAAATGCAAAAAATATTAGAATAGTCAATCAATGGTACTGTACCTTGCACAGCCTTTAGCAAATGTGTAGGTGGATATGCCATGTGCACAGGCAGTGAAATTCACTCCACCTGCACAAAGCCTGAGTATTCGACTTCTCCGTGGGGAAGAAAATATGGAGGAGCTAGGGAGGTGAAACTCACCTACCCAATCTAGGGTCACAATATGGGACTGCCTTTCAGTACTTGAGCTAGAATAGTAGTCACAGCAAGTCCTTGCTAGTTTCACTGGGCTCATGGGATCTCATTAGGATCCACAGCCCCATGGCTGGCCTGCTCTGAGACATCCCCCAGACTGTACCTAACTGGCCCTTCTGCACTGACATTGCATAGCCATGCAGCTGGGTGTCCTCTGGCATAGCCCCCTTGTAAGGTTTAAGTGACATGGGGGACTTCGTGTTAGCCCTGCATGCCAAGCGTAAACTTTATTCCGAGTGCAACATACCCAACATTACATTTGCTATATCGCACTACTGTCCATAAGTGTTTTAGGAATTCAGTTATAGCCACTCATATTCCTCAATAGGATTCATCAAGCCACAGATCAGATTCATGATGTTTCATCACCCAACAGCTCTACTGTGTTTGCATTGAGCTTATAGTACTCTAAGTACACACATGTGTAGGACATCCTCAATTTATTTCTGTGTGTTGATGTTAGCAAATGGAAAAAGACATTCTGAAACTTAACCTAATGACTTCCCAAACTTGGCAGTACTGGAGATAGGTGTGACTCATCCAGGCTCTGGATAGAAAAGTTTGCAAACTACTTACGATTGCAGTATGTGTGGTAAAGGTCTCTAAGATCTGGCTTTCTTTTTCACCTTTCATAAATATGAATTATACAATTCTCACTCTCAGACACAGACAGACAGAGCAGAGGCTTACGTCAAAGCCATCATGTAGGACATTTAATTTCCGTGCTAAGACTTTCCTGCTCATACAGGAGCACAGCGGCTTTGGTTTATGTTCTTGGTTTTTGTTTCAGATTTGCATAAGCCTAAATATTCAAAGCAAAGCTCACAGAAATTGGTGCAACTATTTCATAATGAGACCTGTGAACTTGGCTTTTACATCCTCATGAGCTCCCTGCTGCCGCCTTGTGTGGAAGGAACCTGATGTTCTGCAAGCCTGCCCCATCATCCTAATTGTGGGGCTGTTTGGGGAACAGGAAGTCATCGTCTACCATACTCTGGAGGAGAGGGGAATGACAAAGTGGCTCCCTGGAATTCCCAAGTGCCCAAGGCAAGAATCTTTGGGTGGGAAGGTGAGTCTGGGACCTGGAGCCCAAAACCAGAGTCACCACATGGTGATATTACAGTCTTACCTACTATATCTATTTAACAGACTGCATAGGCAGTCAGAGAAATGCCTGTAATTTTGTGGTTCAGTTCTTTTTAGAAGAGGAGCATACACAAGTAAAATCCATTTACTATCCTAGCCTATCTCCTGCTCAGCCAGTTCTTAGGTGTAGAGCTGGTAAAAATTTACTCCAGCAAGGAAAACCACATTATTATATAATCAGGAAGCCTGTAATTGCAGAAGCAGCCTGAGAAAAGGCAAGCAGCCATGATTATGATGTTTGACAGTGTCCAGTTACCCAGGACGAACTGGGAAAGGATGAACCTTCCTGACGGGTGGGAGAAGTTCTGAGAGCACGCAGCGGTCCTTTTAAAGTGCTTCCTTAAATCCACAGATAAGGGGAAACAATGCAATTGGCTGCTAATGTGGGTCTGGGAGAAAGCTAGATACATTTTAATACATATATTGTAATAGACCAAGTGGTCTATCAGTTGATTTGATAAATGTACCTACATAAAAGCTAAATCAACACCCACAATATGTCATTTTCTAACAAAAATGCAAGGGTCAAGCTTTCAGCCACTGTTGCCTCTCCTGAATTCTAGGGCTGCTAGAGCTCAAAATTGAATTACAGTGAAAATGTCTCACACCCACCACCAATGTATTGCTTGTTTTTGGAGTCAGACCACTTGGTGTTAACAGGCACTGTAACATGCAGGGACAAGCAGGACTCAAACTGACTGTAATCAACCACGGCAAAAGACAGAGGCACCATCAGTGTATCTCTAAATTTCAAGTTATTCATGCTGGGAATGACAGTGAGAAACAACCAAGTTGTATTCTATCTAGTACCAACTAGTCAAAAAGACAGTCACATTTTTTTTTGTGTCTAGGCAACTTAACCTAGGTCCTTTTAACTTTTTTTTTCTTTCTTTCCGTGGGAAAGAGGCCCTTCCGAAAATTTTACCCATAAGGAAAAAAATATCAAGTACTAGGCCATGGATTAGAGCAGTTTCCTGGGGAACACAACAAATACTACAATCAACACACTTCAAAGCTGGGCCACATCTACACTTTACAACCATTGTTGCCACCCACCCACCCCAAACAAGGCAAGAATAAGAATTTCTCCCAGTGGTTTCTTGCCAGTCTATATCATGATACAGTATAGATTCTTTCAAGTGAGCAAACCTCACTGAAACTCTTTTGATATCATGAACCAGAGCAGCATTCTTTTCCAATCAATATTTGTCTGTCTTCATACTAACTACATACCACTGAATTCAACAATGGATAACGATAGTCTATTCATTTCCTTGGAACCCACCCGCAACTTGCTGTAGGACCCAATCTTGCTCCTGTCTGATCACGAGGCAGCAGAAGACAGGAGCTGAGTCAGGGCCATTGAAAGGTGGTGTATGTTGGGTGCCAAAAGCCTGTTAGAGTTAGCTGCAATTATGTGGTAATGAGGGCGATGGCCCAGACTCCAGGGCAATACGCTGTAAAATATGCACTGTTTATGCTCCTGCTGACGCCAGTGAAGATGGACTATTGGCTATTGAAGTCAGTCACTTGTCAGTGTGAATAACTTTTCTGGAGAACATTTTCATTACTTTTATTTTTATTTATTAGGATTTTGTCAGTTTTCATTAGGATTTTATACTTGGCATTTTTAGTGGTGAGGAAAAGTAAGGGGAGGGAGGGGTTGGAGGGGAGAGACAGCAGGAAGGAGAAAATTCCTTTGGGATTTAGGATGCTAAAATAGTTCTGGGATACACAAGTCAAAACTGGCATTCCTGGCTCTGAGCCAGTGCAATATTATTATTGGCCATGGTGGACAAAATTTCAGTCTTTACTGGAATACATTATTATTGTTTTGTCATATGCTTTCTAAATGCATACATATAATGATGTCTGTATACTGAACATTATAACTTCAGAGTAAAGATGATGTCGTCTTGTTAAAGGGTCAGAAAATATCCTTGATTCAGTACAGACAGGCTACAGAAGATGAAGTTAAAATAATGCTAATAATAAAGATATTGATTACAACATAAAATGACAGTATCACTGTGTAATACCATTTTTGAAAGAACAAAGAATTTAAGGGTTCCCCCCAGAGGTAATATTGACACATACTATACATCTAATGACAGAGTGGGGAAATGGCCAAATTGCACAGAAATAACCTTTTCAATAACAGCCAAATGCTAATTAATCTAAAGGGAAGAAGGCAAAATTAGAAAGAAGAAATTGATGCATTACTACTGCGTATGGTGTCCTGCAATCACAGCACATAGTTTCCACCCCTTTTACAGTGATCACCATTTTAAAAACTAGCCAGTTGCTACTACCATCAATAATGGGCACAGCATTTACCGCTGTGAGCTGCTCCAGCTCTTTTTGATGAGATAAATTGAGATATTAAGCACCATACTAGCTAAGTATTTGTATAATTTGGATTCATAGATAATTAAATACAGGGTCGGTGCTACCATTCAGGCGAACTAGGCGGTTGCTTGGGTTGCCAAGATTTGGGGGCACCAAAAAGCAGTGCCCCCAGTTTGTTTGTTTGGTTTTTTTACAGCGGTTCCTCCCCAAGCGCACGGTCGCTGCTCCACTTCTCCCACCTCCCAGGCTTGCAGCACCAATCAGCTGTTTGGCGCCGCAAGCCTGGGAGGAGAAGGAGAATTAGAGCACTGGCAGCATGCTTGGGGAGGACGCGGAGCAGAGGTGAGCTGGGGTGGGGAGGTGCCACACGGCTCCCCAGGGGGCAGGAAGCTGCCACAGGGCTGGGGGGGGTGCCTCAGGGCAGGGGGAGGAGCTGCTGGGGCGGCCACCTCCGGGGGGGCAGGGAGCTGCCACAGGGCTGGGGGGAGGGGCGCAAGGTAGAAGTTTCGCCTAGGGCGCAAAACTTCCTTGCACTGGCCCTGACTAAATAGCTGCCTCAATATTTACAGTATTCCCTTTAGTAAATAAGGAAATTTAAGTAACACCGCCAGTACTAACACATATTTAAGGCAAAACTGGCTAGCTTTTCAGGGTAACTACAGTACAGAACATGCTACAGTGCATTTGGCAAAACACAATAAAACAGATCAGATCATGACTGATTGTGACATACAAGCAAAGACCAAAAGACTGTCCAGCATCACAAAAATCACTATGAAAAAACAAAGTTAGTTAAAAAATGATAATGCCAAATACTCCCACCTCCAGCATTAAGTTAGAAAGCAAAGAAGTGCGAGTCAGTTCACGTGCATTGGTAGTCACTTGCAAGCCAATGGAGATATCCATAAGGAAACAATGTCCCAAATTGGCAAGGCAGTAGCCTCTCTTAGATAAGATTTGGTTACTGAAAAATCTACAGCTTAAAGGCTAAATGACAAATCTTCAACATAATTGTTATTTCCTTTTTAATCCAGTGATGTGAAAGTTGGAAATCCACTGAAGGTACAGCGAGATATCAAGAAGCTTTCAAAAGCAAAGACCTTAGGAAATCCCTAGGTAAGAAATGGAATGAAATTATAACAAATGCCAAGATGCGTCAGAAAGTTCAGTGACCCCTTATCTCCACAGTTATCCAGAAAAGAAGATGGAAATATTAGGGACACATTAAGAATGAAGCCAGAGCATGTGCCATGGCATCTGGAGGAACGTGCAAAAGGGGCTGACAGGTGGAATTCCTCCATCGAGCAGTATTCAGAGGGGAAAACCATTTATGGAACTTAACATAGAAGACAAGCAAAAAGCAGCTCAGGAAAGATAGCTATGGAGGAGCCTTGTTTGTTCTATAAGCAACATTTGTTGGTGTGGAAAGGATTCAGATGCAGAGATCAGTGACACTAGCACCAAACCAAATTACAGGATCTCACTTTTAAACAAAGTTGAGAGTCCTCTTTGATATCATTTCTCCCTCTACTTGGCAGGAGTTCCCAGTTGGAATGCCTATTTTTCTTGTCTTATCAAGTCCATAGATTATTATCCTTAACTGAGGGTCCAAATCCTTCAGCCCGTGGTTGTAGTTGAGAGGGAAGTTATGCCTGAGTAGGAAAGTCAGGTAAAGTATATTAAACAATCAGTTATATCACAGTGATGCCATAGCAAGTGACATGGGAGAATTACATAATCCTTCCTATTTAGAGATACATGAAAAATTCAAAGCACAGGAAAATATGTCTAACATTTTAGACAATTTCTCCTCAGATAACTTGCTATAGGATCTTAGTCTCAAATCAAGCGATGGAATAATATTTTTAGCGCCAACAATCACTGCCTGAAATTTAAAAAAAAAATGCATCTGTGACCCATCTGGGACTAATCTGAGTTTCACTGGATAAAATTCTCTTTTCTGCACAGATACTGAAAAGTTCTGCTTTCAATCATCAAATTTCCAGCATCTAGTTGACAAACATGGGAGATAGCTGGAAAAGTATGCACACATTTTACCAGAGAACAGATGATGATCTGAGAATTGCTGCTAGAGTGTCTTTCATGGCAACTCTTTGTTCTTTGGTCCCGCTGCCACTACCAGGGACTGGCAATCAAAAAAGAAACAGCAGCAGAAACTCTAAAGGTGAATGAGCCTTCTAGTGAAACTTACTCTCTGGAACAGCATCACCAGGAACAAACATCAGAGCATTGCCACCTTGCTCGTTTCTAAAAATTAATTTAGACACCTTGAAAGCTGCCATTACTACTTTTTGCAGCCCTATGAATAGTGGTAAATTGACACAAAGGGTCCAACCCCACCCTCAGATATGTGATATAACCATAAATGAACATAAATCCAGTGTGTGACTATGAAATCTGTACGTCTATCAACATTTTTATCACACTCATCTTTCTATTCAAAGTATTCTTAACACTAATGATTTTTAAAATAATTTCTCTACCTAACTTGGTTCTTACATGGGCCCTGTATTGGTTCTCAAATGCAGGCACTGCACAGATTTTACATCTTTCATTTTACATTTGAAATAATGTATCACTTTTGTTGTATTAACAAGTCACCACCACCTCCTACCTCTTATTCAAATCTCTTTAAAACCCACTTCTGTCACGTTGCCAACAAGAAGTGATCTTGGAATAATTGTGGGTGACAACTGGTATTCTCTCTTGGTTTTCAGGTGTATTTACTGTGTCTCTTTAAGCCCTGATCTTGCAAATGACTGCATGCAGGCAGACCCCGTCACCATTTGTAGGATCAGGTCCTTAGTCTGTAAGCCCTTCAGGGCAGGGACTGGATCTATTTTTGTACAGTACAATAAAACAGATCAGATCATGACTAATTGTGACATACAAGCAAAGACCAAAAGACTGTCCAGCATCACAAAAATCACTATGAAAAAACAAAGTTAGTTATGAAAAATGAGAATGCCAAGTACTCCCACCTCCAGCATTAAGTTAGAAAGCAAAGAAATGCGAGTCAGTTCACGTGCGTTGGTAGTGCACGTGAACTGGATACACTGCCGGCATTAAATAAGTTATCGGAAATCGTTAGCGTGCATTTGTTCTACTAAATTTGAGTAAGCATCTTTAATTTCAGTGGACCTAGGTCTCAGTTACACTAAGGCCCCTTTATAGGACTCTGGTAGCATGTGTTTTTACTCACTTTACCACACCCCTTCACAATTCTGAATGGGGTAAAGGGCCTTAGTGTAAGTGAGAATCAGGTCCTGTGGCTTCCAAAGCCAAGTGATATTCACATAGTGTATTCAGACAGCCTTCCATTATTACAAAAATTGCTTTTAAATATCAAGGTTCATGCAAGAACTCAATGGTGGTAATTATCTCTTAACGTTTACCCTTCCAGATCTCGTTCCCCAAACTTGCAATCTCTAAAAGAGTGCATGCACAGTGGTAAGTTGCCAACATTTTAACAAGGGGCTCCTTCAAATGTTTTCAACCTAATTTGGTGACACATCTGTGTAAAACAAACCTTCTACCTTCCAAACCCATCTATTAATACAATTCACATTCTGAACTTCTCATCCCCACAAAAATAATTCAGCTAGCAGTTCTGTAGTCCTCCCCAAATTCAACAGTCTTTCCAGCCCCCTCCTTTGTGACCTAGTGTTTTCTGCTCCTCAGCGCATCCCTATCTGGCAGTTGTTCTTTACAGTAGCAGCACTGGTGACAGGTAGGCACCATGCAACCTCTGATGACAGCAGGGTTGCCAGGTAGCTCATCTTGCTATGGGGTGTTTGGTTGGGTAGCAGGCTCCTCTGGTGTGGGTTTGGGGATCCTTTAGGAATGGCTCCCCTTTTATTCCTGAAGTACGCAAGTCTCCCTATCTGCTTTTGTGGAGGAGCAAGTATCCCTTGTCACATAGGAAATGGAAGGCTAGGATCAGATGGTTTCACTTGGCTGGTGTGGGGGTTCTAGGGCAGGTAATGGCTCCCTCCCATATCTTCAGATTCCAAGCAGGATGGAGAGGGACAGGCAGTCACTAGCTGGGGAAAGAGGCAAGCTGCAATCTTGGTAGAACTCCCACTCAATGCAATAATGCTCAGCCCCATATCTTCCATATGCTGGAGCAGCTTCTGGGTGAGGGGGGGACTACATGGTGCACTCCTAAAAGTGCAGCTGGGACAGAAGAAAAGTTCCCCTTGTAGTAGCTGCCATGTCTTCATCAATGGTGGGAGTGCCTACAATGCAGCAACTGCCTGAGTAAGCAGCAACCAGCTCAGTTCCAGCCTCAGAGAGGAACAATAATTTTAACAAGCATGGCAGGCCTTAGCATTTTGGGGTGAGCTGTGTGTTCCAATGGCTTGCATCTCCTCCCTCAACATAACTAATTGCTGTCCACCATGAACAGACCGTGCACAGGGCTATCTTGAGGATTAAGGTGAAGCTGCGAGACAACTGTTTGGAATATACCTCAAACTTAACTAACTAACATAAAAATATGTTTGTGAGTGAAGGGAGAGGGGAAGTCTTCAGGATTCTACAGCCTCCTGCTGCAGAAATGGAGCCTAGCTGCTTCTTATCTTCTGTCCTCCCAAAAGGATTATATTTTCAGGCTACCTTCACAAGGAAAAGGCCTAGAATCTTCCTTGAAATGAAGGCTGATATTTCTCCTTCCTAGAGAGCCCAAGGAAGTTCTCTCATGAAAGGATTCCAGCTGACCATGCTTGTGTTCATCACCAATGAGTTCCTTAAGCCAAATTCCTAAACTCTGCCCAGGGTCAGTACTTCCCTGGTCTAATCAATCATTTTAGTGCATCCAGCACACAAAAAACAGGCCATAATGCTCACCTTTTTGAGATGGTTTGAACATTTGCAAGCAATGAAAAATAAAAAAGGACCTGACCAGAGAAAGTTAAACATACCAAACATGTTTCAGTTTATAAACAATGAATGAGTCATTGTTTCCTTCATGCTCTCTACTTGGATTTCTTGCTCGTTTTTCCTCTCTTGGAAATCTTTGTTCATTCATATTTTCAGAATCACATTTCAGAAAATCAATGTCTGCATTGTTTTATCCAAATACTGCAATGGGATTACTTAAATGAGCAGATTTCATAGCTTCTGGAAGAGAGCATGCTGTACCAGCACCCCTCTATGATGCAGGCTAATTAAGCTTGTTCTCTTCTCCTGCAGCTTTTAATGTGGGTACAATATAATTGGCTTTATTACTCATACTTTTACTTTTCATATGAATTTAGTGCTCATATAAATTGTTAGATTGACAGTCTCGGAGAATGGAGACTTTTGCTTATCCAGCAAACAGGTACACAGTAATAGTGCAAACTTCTCTACATGGTCCATCAACATGCCTTATACCTAGTGCAGGTCAACATTTTTCTGACAGTTCTCCCATCAATAAACAGACTGTTTAAAAAAAATAAAGTTTTCATGAAAAATTAAGAACTTTATTCACAAAAATTTTAATCAAAACTTTGACATTTTTATCAAAATCACTGTGGAAATTCTTCATTTACCAAAAACCCATTTTTCAGTAAGAAAACAAGTTTCTATAGATGAAAAATGATGATGATGATTTTAAAACCAATTTTAATACACACTTATTTTGATCCAACTTCTTCAATCAGAGTGATAAATGTCCAATGACAAATGGGTTCATTTCAAACCCTAAAAAAGTGAACTGTGGAATGGTTAGAGTTCCCAGTCCTTCACAGTTACCAGAGAAGACCAGTATACATCTTATGCCAGGGAGCTTAATAAATGGAAGCATTTCCCAATCAGGGAGTTCTTGTCATACTGCTTAATGCATGGCTCTGTGTGTTTATGTCCTCACACTACATGGTTTCAGAAATGAGTGAATCCCTTCTTCTAAAGAAAGAATAAGGGAGAGAGACCTCCAGACTGCCAGAGTGGGAAAATGGAAAAATCAGGGAGAAGACTTATGAAAATGGCAGCAGGAAGGAGGCAGAGCACTGTCTCAATTCAGCAAGGGAGCCCATAATGCAAGAGACTCTTAAAGAAGTTTGATTTTGACAACTCAGACAGCTGGCCTTGGTGGATCCAGAGATTTCAACAATTCTGTATGGCTTCTGGCTTAATACAAAAAGGACCAGACACCAGGTAAATGCCATGATGTATGCCATGAGCAATGCTGATGATGACATCTGTGCTGTACCTCTCACTGAGGAGGGAAAATAATACACCAAAGTGAAAGAAGATTTTGATGCCCATTTCATAGGCTGACAAATTATCATACACCTCTACCCCGATATAACGCTGTCCTCGGGAGCCAAAAAATCTTACCGCATTATAGCTGAAACTGTGTTATATTGAACTTGCTTTGATCCTCTGGAGTGCGCAGCCCTGCCCCACCAGAGCGCTGCTTTACCGCATTATATCCGAATTCATGTTATATTGGGTCATGTTATATCAGGGTAGAGGTGTATATGAAAGGCTCAAATTTAACAGGTGTCAGGAAGAAGGGGAAAAAACAGCCAAGGCCTTTATTTCTGCAGTTCATAGTCTTGCTGTACGTTGAAAATATCAAAACATTAAAAGACAAGATAGTTGTTGGCATAAGACACACCAATATCAGCACAGCTTCAGATAGATCCAGATCTCATACTAGTAAAAGCTATAGCAAAAGAAAGAAAGAGAGAAAGAGAAAGAGAAACAGCAATGTGACTTACATGACAGCAACACAGGGGAGACTGCATCAGACAACACTGACAAAATAAACAGAAAAGAATTGTGAGAAAAGCAGTCTTAAATTTATATACATAAGAATAGCGAATCAGAGTGTGGGATGCAAAAGAACTTTAATATGAGGGAAGAAGGGAAAGGTGCAGAAGATATGACAAGACGTCACAGCTGGCAACAATGTAAAAAGTGGCAGAAATTATCAGATGCCACAAAATGAGACATTTTGCAATAACATGCAGATCACCAAGAATAGTGGAAACAATATAAGAGGGAATGTTATGAGACGACAATGAGTCCATAGTTTTAGGGACTATTTCCTCATTCTCAATAGAAGAGACACTACCTTGGTACACGTGCATGAATCTTAACAATTGAAACCTTAAATTTAAAAAAGTGATATTTGGGCAGCAGTCTCTGCAATTCCAAAAAAAATCATTGCAGATCTCCATCCCAGGATCTGTGAAGACCACATATAATTGTACGTCGCACTAGCAATACTGCATTTGATGTCTGTGGCAAGTTTCTTTGGAAACTGGAGAAATAATGGAAAATTCTTCAAAAAATGTGAAATATAAGGGCTAACACCACCCCTACTAAGGCTGGCAACAATAAAAGGATTACACCTAATAGAGAAACTGGAATTCATAAGTGGCAAAAAGCAAACTAAACAAAATACACCTTCACAGGGCTATGAATGCTATTGAGAGAATAAAAATTAGAAACCGGTGCCATTAATGACTCACCTTACCTGAATCCCAAGACATTTCTTGTCTAAGACGACACCTGGACATGAAAGCTCATTTTGGGAAATTCCTACCAAAATTTAGCTCATCTAAAAAACCTGTGAGGGTCACAACATGTGCATCTGAGGGAGACAACCACCACATTTAATAAAATAAAAACTACTGACAGCTCCACCTGTTTCAACACAATAGCTAGTAAACTATCCAACAACAGTAGCAGCTGGCGCATCTTCATATGGTTTAGGAGCAGTGCTCACAAAAGCAGCTAGAAAGAGACCTGTTGCATTGATATCCAGAAGCCTCATAGATACCAAGCCGCAGTACACTTACCTGGAAAAGGAAGCATTAGCAGTCCTTCAGGCACATGAACAACTCCACGCCAATCTGTTCAGCTTAGATTTAAACACAGAAAAACCACAAGCCCTTAGTGCCATCACTGGGTTTGAAACCATTGGCTGACCTTAAACCTAGGGTTCAAAGATTTCAACTACAGCTGATGCGATTTACTTTCGAGACTGAACACCTTTTAGGGAAAATATTTGCTGCTATGAGTGCTATCTGTAGCTCTGATTAAGCAGCCACCAACAAAAGAAGCAGCAACTTTAAAGAAAGATGTCTAAGTTCACACTGACCATGTTTTGGCAGCAAATCTGGCATCTACGAGATTACCTTTAATTTGCATACATCAACAACTAAAGGACGAGACTTGCCAAAAAACTAACTCAATTGTGCCAAAGAAGGTGGGGTCAAACGATTCATAGACTTAAGGTCAGAAGGGACCACTATGGTCATCTAGTCTGACCTCCTGCACAATGCAGGCCACAGAATCTCACCCACCCACTCCTGTAACAAACCCCTAACGTATGTCTGAGTTATTGAAGTCCTCAAATCATGGTTGAAAGACCTCTAGATGTAGGGAATCCTCCAGCAAGTGACCCATGCCCCATGCTGCAGAGGAAGGTGAAAAATTAATCAATTTCCAACAGACTTATTACCATGCTGGCAGGGCCAACCAAAATGACCTTCACATAGCTGATGGCCTGCTTCCGAAAGGACAGCACGTTTTTATCCCTAGGGTACTTAAGAAAGAGATGCTTTCTAAAATCCACAAGGGACACCAAGGTATAAACAAGTGCAGAGTTTGAGTAGGCAAATTCAGATCCTAGTAGAGAGCTGCAAGGTATGTAACAAAAAATACAATAAAATAAATCACCAAAACCGCTATCTCAGCAAAGCTACCTGACAGACCTTGGCAGATAGTAGCCACAGATTTGTTTTCCTGGAAAGGATACACGTGCTATTGTAGCCAATCACTTCTTCAGATATATTGACTTGCCTATACTCATCAGCACAGATCATCCAGAAACTAAAGTAAATTATTTGCAAGACTTGGAGTTCCTGAAGTCCTCATATCTGATAATGGAATTTTGAAAACAGGATACTGAAATAAAAATTCTGTAGTAACAAAACTTCAATCTTCAGCACAGAACAAAAATGCTGTCTTGAACTGAGACCAAAGAACAAAGTTTGACTCAAAAGCTCCCAGACATTCAGAGCTGTCTAGAACTTGTCAGAAACTCCAAAATCCTAACCAGTGGACTCTTCAAAAGAAGTTCTCTGGAGAAATCAGGTTCATCTTCAGTATTTCCCAACACTACAGGTACTCTATCATAATGCAAGCCACGCCCACAGGAAACTCCATGCACAAACTCAATAGAAGCGAGAATGCTGTCTGGAAGACTGATTGGATCCTTTAAAATGACATTGAATTTTTGCCCCTACATCGGTTACTTTGGCATCAGCTGCAACTTTGATAGATGTATTTTATTTACTAGTTTTCTTTCCTGCTCCTATCCATAATACACTTGGCACTAGTAATTAGTCCATTACGTGTCTCACTTTCACAGGCACCAGATTCATCCCTCCAAAAATGTTTTAAGATAGAAAGTAATATTAAAGAGAGAAGTCTCAGTATCTTCTACAACCCACTGCCATGTACAATGCATTTAAGCTTCTCTTGTTACTCAAATTGTCATCAAACAGGTAAGACCTGATGAGACTAATTTGAAATTAATGATGTAAATATCCAAGCAGTGGATTTTTCATGATCTTGAGGCTGAAATCTTTGAGCACAGAAATATGTATATTCATTAATGCTATTCTGCCATCATCCTGGCAATATAAACCACAAATTAAATTAACGCACACCCAAGATAATAATATCCAGTCCAGTCAAACAATAAAAAATACTAATGAATATATGTTAAACTGATAATTTTTGCACAAGCTTTGAGACTGTTCCTTGGAAAATGTCAAGCATTTTGTGGCTCTACTATTACCAGGTGATTGTCAGGAAGAAACAAGTTGGCTTGTTTTATTTTTATTTTTGCCAAGACAGCATTTAACAAAACTGTTTGTGAAATAAACAAGCACATTACCTATCAGATACAGCACCATGTCTAAAGTATTCTATAACAACTAAAACTGGGTGATCACAAGCACATTTACAGAAGCATTATCTGGGATATGAAAAGGATTCTCTGTTGGCCGTGAACTTATCCCTTCTTACTCATATGCATGTGCATGTGCATTGGGAGCAGAGCGCTTGGTGCAAGTTATGCTTATGCATTATGGCAAGAGAAACAATACTGTCTGATTTACATGCCTGGTCACAACCAACCAATACAGCTCCAATTTGGAATACTGAGCATCAGACACTTGCAGTCAGCTGTTGCATTTAATCCCCTCTCCACCACCATCTTGCACACACACTAATTCACAAAGCAATTTGATGAATAAATTCAAAATTGCCAATAATCTTGAGGAAATCACACACTGGTCATGGATATTTAAGGCCAGAGTTCAAGCCCCTTACTCATATAACTAGTCCCATTGAAGTCAGCGGGGGTAATTTTGTGATTAAAGGGTTGACAGTCTGGCCCTTATGAAGACAGACAAAAATGAAGCAGCTAAAATTATTCGTTATTTGTAGCAAATTGTTCACACTGCTTTAGTAAAGGATAACAAACAGATGGATGTCATTAATCAGAACATCTTTATAGAGAAGAACATACATGGGCTTGCGTTAGGAATGAGCCATTCCCCATTCTTTTAGAGAAAAAGGTATTAATGAGTTTCAATGAAGCTACTAGAAGATGCATATTCTGTGATCACCCAATACAACTTTGAGCATATTGCTTTCTTTGCTTTCATTTAGAGATACCAAAATAATGTGCACTTGTATAGTACCTTTTAGCTAAGGAGCTTTTGCAAATATCAATTAAATAAGCCTCTAAAGAGTTTGAGAGGCAGGTATTATGCCCTTTTACAGATAGACAACATATGAGGCAGAGAGAAATTAGATGACTTGTCAAGGACCATATAGCCAGCCATTAGCACCAGCATAGTTCAAGGATCCGAATGCTAGTATAGGCCAGCCCCCATTGTCATCACAATGTGATCTAGGACATTATTCAGCATGGTATCTACTCTAAGCCTCACAGTTAGACAACACCTCTAAAGCATGGGTTAGATGATTCAATGGTTAAGATACATTAGCGCTTTCATCACCACATTGGTGCTAGTGCTACAATGGGAGATTTCCCCAAAACTGCCAGTGCAGACAGAGACCATGATAGCAGCTCCTGCTGTGAATATTAGTTTCAACCAAAGACTTGTTTCTAGCTCACCATGAGATGGTGGGAGACTGAGCTAAACTGATTAGTTTCAAAACTTACTGCTTGTCAGAGGACTTGTATGATCTTCTCTCATTCACCTGTGTCACTCCTCCCCCCATATTCCCTTACAAATAAGGTTCCAGTTAGACATGGTCCAAATTGTAAAGTTTATATCCACATCTGAATTTCCAGGGATATGAGAGTCTGGAGTTTGGGGTTCAGCTGCAAAATTTGGGGAATTTCATATCCAGAATCTCTGGGTATTCAGATCCAGAGGTTTGGTTCAGGTCCATCTGTAATAGGAACAATATTTCTGTTTAGCAATGATTTCAAACATTTGTTACCATGGGATACAATTGAATGAGCTTGTGTTTGATGTCAAATAGATAAAAGTAGCGGTGGAAGCACTTGGGGACCATTCTGAGCCAAAGATGCAAAAAAATAACCAGAGGATCCATGAATGGGAACAAGCTGGAGAATTTTCCATGAGTGGAAACAAGAGTTGAACATTTTACTGCTGCATCACATCCAGCATCTGTTAGCCTAGGGGACAACAAGCAAGAATGTACCCACGTGAATGTGCATTCTTGGCTCATAGCATGAAATAATATGCCAGCAAACTCAGGAAAATATTTTAAAATAAAATAAACCATATTACTGGGGAAATGAAAATCTCCTGCAGTTAGATCAGATTAAGAACTGGTTAAGAGCAAATCTGATGTATTCATTTTAATGGCATTGTATGTGTGTGGTGTGTTTTGGTATGTTGGGTCTAAAAAAAATAAATCCAAGAGTTTCCATAAAACCGTGCTTTGGTAATTATAACTACCCAATTAGAGTGGCATTAAGTTAACACTGCTGCAGCTGCATGAAAAAATAAATCTAAAGCTGGGAGACAATAAGATATCGCATTCTCTAGAAGAAATATAACTAAGCTAGAAGACATTCAAAAGCCTAAATAATGTGCTTTTTTGCTTGCTGTCATTTCAGGAAGATGATAGGAAGTGTCAATAGTTCATCCAAGACACTAGCAAAACCAGAGGACTGTCTACAAATAATGGGCTTGATAGTGCCTGTAATGCACAGCCACGCATCCCGAGAGCAGCAGAGTCATTCTAGTAGAACACAAGATGCTCCCTACTGCATAGGGAGACTGCATTCAGCAAGCACTCTGCCTGGACTACAGCCTGCTCTGTTCCTGCTTAGAGGACCATGATCCCAGCCCTCCCTTTTCTCTTTGGTGCTCAGTGCGACCTTGGGGGGAGTAGGGAGGGAGCAGGGACTAGAATTCCACCTGCTCCTTACATGGACCACACATGGTGGGGACGGGAGAGGGAATCATTGGGCCCTTCCCACCTGCATAAGGGGCAGGCTGAACCTGAAGCAATGATTTTTTATTGCAGTGTGTTTTTGTAGCGATTCAATAGAAGGATTTAGAGCAGAGGTGACCAAACTGTGGTTCCAGAGCCGCATGCAGCTCTTCAGAGGTTAATATGCAGCTCCTTGCATAGGCTCTGACTCCGGGGCTGGAGCAACAGGCGCCAACTTTCCAGTGTGCTACAGGGTGCTCACTGCTCAACCCCTGGCTCTGCCCCAGCCCCCGGCCCCACTCCATCCTTTCCTCTAAGGCCTCCGCCCCACCCCCTGAGCCTACTGCACACCACAAAACAGCTGATCGCGGCAGGTGGAAAGTGAGGGATGGAGGGTTAGGTGCTGACTCGCGGTGCTGCTAGCAGGTGGGAGACATTGGGGGTATGGGGGAAGCTGACAGGGGGCTGCTGACAGGTTACTGTGGTTCTTTGACAAAGCACATCGGTAAATTCTGGCTCTTTCTCAGGCTCCGGTTGGCCACCCCTGATTTAGAGAATAAGCTATTTCCAGGCAGATTGTGTAAATGATTCCAATTGCATAATTAATTCAGGGAAGGTAGGAGGAGCAGGGAGAAACACAGAGTTCTAATTTCGTATCCTCTCCAACAATTCCTTGAAGCTTAGTGCTGGAACTTTCTCTGTGCAAGTTTAATAAAGTCCATGTAAATTAACCCATCTGTTTGTTAGACTGACACTATTTCATAGATTCCTAGATTCCGAGGCCAGAAGAGACCATTGGGACAATCTAGTTTGATGTTTTGTGTAACACGAGCCACAGAACTTCCCCAAAAATAATTCCCAGATCAAGTCTTTCTGAAAAGCATCCAATCTGGATTTAAAGATTGTCAGTGATTGTGACTCCACCACAACCTTTGGTAAATTGTTCCAATAGTTAATTCCTCTCACCATTAAAAACCTACATCATATTTCCAGTGTGAATTGGTCTAGCTTCAACTTCCAGCCATTGGATGTGTTATACCTTTTGCTGCTAGATTGAAGAGGCCATTATTAAATATTTGTTCCTTATGTAGGCATTTACAGACTGTAATCAAGTCACCCCTTAACCTTCTCTTTGTTAAGCTAAATAGATTAAGCTCCTTGAATCTATCACTTTAAGGCATGTTTTCTAACCCTTTAATCATTCTCATGGCTCTTTTCTGAACCATCTCCAATTTATCAGCATTCTTCTTGAACTGTTGACACCAGAACTGGACGTAGTATTCCAGCAGCTGTTCTAAGTGCTAAATACAGAGGTACAATAACCACTCTATGCCTACTTGAGATTCCTGTTTATCTGTCCAAGCATTGCATTTGACCTTTTGGTCACTGTATCACTTTGGGAGCTCATGATCAGCTGATTATCCACCAGGAACCCCAGACTTTTTCAGAGTAACTGCTTCCCAAGATAGATTCCCCCATCCCTTAAGTATGGCCTACATTCTTTGTTCCCAGATGTATACATTTACATTTAGTCATATTAAAATGCATATTGTTTGCCTGAGCCCAGTTTATAAGAGGCCCAGATAGCTCTATCAGTCACCTGTCTTCTTCAGTTTCTACCACTCCCCTGACTTTTGTGGTAGAAAAAAATCACCTGCAAACTTTATCAGTGATGATTTTGTGTTTGCGGCAAAGAGTTCTTATAGACTAACAAACATATTGGAGCATGAGCTTTCATGGGTAAATATCTACTTCATCAGATTGAGACTAACACAGCTACCCCTCTGATTTTGTGTTTGTTTTCTTCCAAGTCAGTAATAAAAATATTAAGTAGCGCAGGGCCAAAAACTGATCCCTGCAGGACTTCACTAGGAGCACAAAGGCTTAATAATGATTATGTGTTTACAGCTATAATTTTTGACCTAGCAGTTAGCCAGTTTTTAATCCATTTAAGATGTGCCATGTTAATCTTTCTGATTTTTTTAATCAAAATATAATACAGTACCAAGTCAAATACCTTAAAGAAGTCAAAGCAGATTACAGCAATACTATTACCTTTATCAACCTAACTTGAGATATAATTTAAAAAATATATATTAAGTTAGCATGACATGATCTATTTTCCATGAAATTAAGTCGATTGGCATTAATTATCCTTTAATTCTTTATTAATCAAGTCCTGTATCAGCCATTCATTTATCTTGCCTGGGACTGACATCAGACCGACAGGCCTATAATTACCCAGATCATCCCACTTACCCTTTTTAAAAATTGGCACAAAATCAGCTTTCTTCCAGTCTTTGAAACTGCCCTGGTGTTCCAAGACCTCTTGGGGTGAGAGGGTTACCATTAACAGCCCAATGAGTTCCTCAGCCAACATGTTTAAAACTCTTGGATGCAAGTTCTAATATTTGAAGAAACCCTTAATATTGTAGAGATTACAGGGATCCAGCACACCATGGCTGGGGTGAATGCAAGACTGGATAAATTTCCTGTTTACGCAGACTCTTACGACCTTGTTCTATATCCGTTAGTGGTAGATCTAAACATTCATAGCTAACAACATAATATCTATCTCAGATTAAATTTGCAAGATGTTAAAGACCATCTCAGGAAATTAAGTTGATTTTGATTTGGTCTAGAATGTGAGACTTTCTTCTGCAAGTTCACGGAACGAAGAAAGAACTTTAAGCAATTAAATAGTGGGTAAAATGAAATGATCATTTTATAATTAATGACTACATGACAGATACTAAAAATATAATTGCTCACTTATCAGCCTCTCTCACAAAGCAGTTGGGACATTTATGAAACTGGGTTCCTCACTGACTTGTGAGAACTCTGTATAAGCAAGTGCCTGTGCCCACACTGCTTGTCTGTAAAGTGTCATTTAACCACAGAATTCTTCACACTTGGAGCAATGCAGAGGAGAAATGGATAATTAAAAAACAGATTCATTATGTGAATTCATATATTAGATTCTTTTACCTCCCAGAAAGTGTTGTGAAGAACGAGATTGCATGAACCACTGAAAAACTGTATGATTCACTGAGGCATTCAACATAAGTGTATAGCTTAAGGAGAAGTGAAAGAGGTGAGAGTTAGTCTTGGCTAGGACTGTTTAAGCACAGCAATCTTTAGAAAAAAAATAAGAGGGTGGCCCTGGAGAAAGGCGTAAGATCAATAGAAATAAAATAAGGATACATTGTGAAAAACAGAAAATTAGGAATACAAAACATTCTAGTACAAATCACTTTGCTTATGCTAATAAGGCAGAGATTTAAACACAACAGGAATCATAACAGATATGTCCTTAGAAACTCTAGTTTTCTTTCTAAAAATCTTTATTTAAAAAAGCGGGCGACAAATATCACCCATAGAGATGCTCTGGCTCTCATGGGGAAAAAATGTATTGGTCTAGGTATTCATGTAGCACTGACAGAGAGAATGACTGTTTGCCAACGGTATTGAAATAGAATATTTTACATAGGGAAATTAAATAAATGGATATCCACAAACATAGCCACCTAACCCTCTCATTTCAATCCGTTTGGCAGAAAAAAAGAGAACCTTCGCATCTAAGCAGGGCTGGCTCCAGCCACCAGCTTATCAAGCAGGTGCTTGGGGTAGCACTTTCAGGTATTCGGCTGCAATTCGGTGGAGGGTCCCTCACTCCCGCTCAGAGCGAAGGACCTCCCGCTGAATTGCCGCAGATCATGATCGGGACTTTTTTTTTTTTTTGGCTGGTTGGGGCGGCAAAACCCTTGGAGCAGGCCCTGCATCTAAGGGTCTGTGTAGAACAGTAAACTGGACTGCGATTGGCCTACTGGGTGATGTTGGGCAAGCCATGTTTCCCCTGTGCCTCAATTTCCCCACCTTCAAAAATGGGGAGAATGATACTGACCCTCCTTGGTGAAGACCTTTGAGATTAGAAGATGAAAAGCTCTGTCATGGAGGTATGTATTAATACTGGCAATAGTTAACAGTGAGTCATACTTCAGTTCCAGCTAAACTACTGTTAAATATTATTTGATTGCAAGTGTAGACAAGACAGTCATTTTTACAACCATTTCAGAAATTGTGTTTGAAACGATTTGCTTCACAAGCTGGAAATACACTCAGGATATCATTACTCTTCTTCTTTGACCAATAACTAATTCACATACCTCTCCTTGGTGGCACCTGAATGTGAGCATGCTTGGATTTTAGATTCACAATGAGTCCACCTTTTACTGTGAATACTGCACATAACCTTGAATGCATGAGCTGTGCCTATGGTGAAAGTTACACACTTCTCAGAAGGTGCTCCTCTCACTTTTGCTACCAAATGCAAGTGGCTTTTCCAATAGGTTAACAGCATAACTATCCTGACTTCTCTCTTCAAACTGGAAATAGTGTTAACTGGACATAGTACTGGACTGGGATACAGGAGACTGGGCTCTATTCTTGTCCCTTCCACTACCTTGTTGGGTGATCTTGTGCAAGTCACTTCCCCTCTGTCCCTCAGTTTCCACATGTCTTAAAATGGGGCAAGTGTTACTGACCTCCTCTGTAAGGTGTTTTGAGATTTACTGATTAAAATGGCTTTACACAAAGTCTTATTTTCCACTTGTTCCAGGAGATTATATTCTCCCTTTCATTTCAGTGCTGACTTCCCAAACTGTTGCCCTTTGCTTTAATTATGAGTTTACCTATGTTTCTGCAGTAAAATTCTTATAGTGCTCCTCTTTTCCCTCCTGGTTAGCTATCAATTTCACTTGCTTCATATTGATTTTGTCATCTTGTGAATACATGCCTTATTATTTTTCAGTAGCCACTTTAATAAATATGGCACTGCCTCAACATAAACACTGGGAACTGCTTTTCAAGTGACAATAGGCACTAGATGGACATCAAATTATCCCCAGCATTTTTGCTCCCAAACTCTCACCTTTTGGCATGCTGCAGCAACATCCTATCAGTACTTCGATCCTAGAACATCATGAGAGATGCAGGTGGTTCCTGTCACTCCATCACTCAAACTCTTGACAGATTTTGAGTCTGCATAATATTGCTTGATAAATTTTATTATGTGATCTATGCAGGCAAAGGAAAGTTTAGGTTCTACCAGTATGCTGGCAAACCCTGCCTCTGATACCACAGCCATTTATTCGCAGTCTATAATGCAAACACACATCTGCAGATTACAGTAAGAGAAACTGAAGGACCAAGAGTATTCATAGCAGACAGCCACTGTATTTACCTATGCTGGCTTACTGAGCTGTGGTTTCAGAGTATTTCATTTCCTTATGACCAGTAAGCTTTTCAAATAGAAAAGTGCCTTGTGAATGGCAGAGGTAGTGCTGCCTTTAGATGGGGTGACATCACATGTTGGTAAATGATCGTAATGCAAATGTCTGATTACCACTGAGACAGTTTTGCTGAGTTCCGATAATATCCTGCTTGTTTCACATAGTATGTCACACAGAATATTGGAGAGTAAAATGTGCGCTGACTGCTTGGATTCATGCTCAGATGAAGTTACAGCAAAGTCTCGAGAGACTTGATCCAATGCCAACTGGAGTCAACATATGGATTTTTCAATGGACTTTCAAAGGCCCTAAATGAGCAACTCAACATCCATAGATGTCATTGGTGAGCAGTTTTGCATTAGCTTAGTGAAAACATAACCCATTACAGTTTATAGGCTTTGGGATATTATATTTTAATCTGAAAGAATTTGTGTTATTTGTTTTCTCTCTATTGAGAATTGGACTCAGTCAAGGCCATAATTTCCAAACTTGAGTTCTTAAAGAAAATAAAAATGTTTTTCTAAAACTCAGAAGAACAAATCCAGCCCTGGAGTGACTCCATCAGCTTCCATGAAGCTGCGTCTACTTACACCAGGATGAAATCCTATCCCACTGACATCAACATGAGTTCTGCCATTGTGTTCAGACCACCAAGATTTCAGCCCAGAACTGATTCCGGGGCAGATGCTAGATTTGGGCCTGTGTGTGTCTGTGTTTTAAAAAAAAAATGCTTTGCCCACTCTCTACTCATGTTTCATCCTATTTTTGCAATGGATTCTCCTTTCTCCTGCTCTCTGCTCCTTTCCCACATCCTTGTTTAAGTAGCATCTGAACCCAATAAATGGGAGTTAGAATCAAAATGTTCAAACATCTGAACATGGGCAAAAACAGATTGCCCTCTCCAGTTAGCACAGTGCAACCTTTCAAGATAAGCAGCATAATAATATAAATCGATGCAATGAAAAACATCTTTTTTTGTTTCAGCTGCTTATGCAGGAAAATAAAAGACCCTGGCTGTGGAGCATGGAGTGTGAGAAGGGAAACAGCACTATAATTTCAAAAGCCAGCCTCTCACAGGTTGCCACAAGTAGTAGTCAAGGACTTAACTAGTCTTTCATTCTGCAAAATTACGCAGGAACACAGCAACTATTCAGAAGTCTTCCCACTCATATACTTACTCTAAAGCAGAATTAATGAATTTTAGAAAGGGTATTTTCTTTATCGTTTTAGGCTATTTTGAAGTTTACAAAGGACAAACATGCAGGAGTCTAAAGTGAAACGCATATGTACAGAATAGCCATTTATTTAATTTCCCTATGTAAAAAACTATTGCAAGTTAAAGAAAAGCTTTTCTTAAACTCAGAATCAGCCTGGCCAGTAGACACTATATAATATTCACTCTAAAGCACCAGCCTGTCTTGGAACGCTGTTTTGTTTTATCAAAAATAAACAAAAGCAACAGCATAGCACAAATTAGATGGGAGGCATTAACGGGGTTAGGCCACCAGTCTGTCCCGCTAAGCCCGAGGAGTGCTAATCCTGTGCCCGCCTACCCCTGTCCATCCCGCCCTACTGCCTGTCTCCCCCACACATACAAATCAAGGATTTCCCTGTTGTGACATTCCCCAGGATATAATCTGGGCCAATGAACAGCTGTGCCCCCTCAGTTCTCCAACCTGGGGTGCCTTTTACACTGTTTCGCTGTGAGAACATCCACTTCTGGCCTACTCACACACAGCCTCCAGCATGAAAATTACTCCCAGCTACACTGCAAGAGTACTTTAGCCAGTCCCCTACCCCTTAAATTAAACCACAGAGCAACACCAGCAAATTCCTAGTTCCAGACTTTCCCCAGAAATGTGTGTCTTGTACTTGCCATCTCTTTCCTTCTGGACAATGCAAGCTCATAGAAAGTCTCATAGACTTTAAGGTCAGAAGGGAGCATTGTGATCACCTAGTCTGACCTGCACATTGCAGGCCACAGAATCTCACCCACCCACTCCTGTAACAGACCCCTAACTTCTGGCTCAGGTACTAAAGTCCTCAAACCATGGTTTAAAAACAAAGAATCCACCATTTACACTAAATCTGCAAGTGACCCGTGCCCCACGCTACAGAGGAAGGTGAAACCCCCTCACAGTCTCTGCCAATCTGATTGGGGAGAAAATTCCTTTTCAACCCTAAATATGGTGATCAGTTAGACTCTGAGCATGTAGGCAAGACCCACTAGTCAGTTATCTGGGGAAGAATTCTCTGTAGTTACTCAGAGCCCTCTCCATCTAGTGTTCCATCACCAGCCATTGGGGATTTTTGCTACTTGCAGTCGCTGATGGGCCACACACCATTATAGGCAGTCCCATCACACCATCCCTTCCATAAATTTATCAAGCTCAGTCTTGAAGCCAGTTAGGTTTTTTGCCCCTACTGCTCCCCCTTGGAAGGCTGTTCCAGAACTTCACTCCTATGATGGTTAGAAAGCTTTGTCTAATTTCAAGCCTAAACTTGAAGAACAGTTTATATCTATTTGTTCTTGTGTCCATATTGGCACTTAACTTAAATAACGCCTCACCCTCCTTGGTGTTTATCCCTGTGATGTATTTACAGAGAGCAATAATATCTCCCCTCAGTCTTCTTCTGGTTAGGCTAAACAAACCAAGCTCTTTGAGTCTTCTCTCAATGTAAGTTTTCCATTCCTTGGATCATCCTAGTTGCCCTTCTCTGCACATATTTAGTTTAAATTCATCTGTTAAACATGGGAGACCAGAATTGCACACAGTATTCCAGATGAGGTCTCACCAGTGCCTTGTATAATGATACTAACACTTCCCTGTCTCTACTGGAAATACCTCACCTGAGGCATTGTAGGAGCGTATTAGCCTTTTTCATGGCCACATCACATGGATGGCTCATAGTCGTCCTGTGATCAACCAATATACCCAGGTCTTTCTCTTCCTCTGTCACTTCCAACTGATAAATCCCCAGCTTATAGCAAAAATTTTTGTTGTTAGTCCCTAATCTTGCACTATTACATTTTATCCCATTTCTATTACTCCGGTTTACAAGGTTATCCAGATCTTCTTGTATGATATTCCAGCCCTCCTCCATATTGGCAAATCCTCCCAACTTTGTGTCATCTGCAAATTTTATAAGCCCACACTCACTTTTTGTGCCAAGTCAGTAGTAAAAATGTTAAATAAGATTGGTCCCAAAACCGATCCCTGACTAACTCCACTAGTAACCTCCCCTTTAACCAGTTCCTTATCCATATTTCTGTTCTCATACTAATCCCCATCTTCTCCAATGTAACTAGTACTTTCCCATATAGAAATATATTCAGTGCTTTACTGAAATGCAGGGAGATTAGATCTACTACATTTCCTTTGTCTAAAAAATCAGTTATCTTCTCAAGGAAGATTAGGTTGGTCGGCACGATCTATCTTTTATAAAATCATGTTGTATTTTATCCCAATCACCATTCACATCTACGTCCCTAACAATTTTCTCTTTCAAAATTTGTTCCAAGATCTTGCATGCAGTTGAGGTCAAACTAACAGGCCTGTAGTTTCCTGGATCACTTTTTCCCCATTCTTCAAAAACAGAAACTACATTGGCAATTCTCCAGTCGTAGTGTATGACCCCTGAGTTTACAGATTCATTAAAAATCCTTGCTATTGGATTTGTAATTTCATGTGCCAGATCCTTGGATGAGGATTGTCTGGGCCCCCTGATTTAGTCCCATTAAAGTATTTGAGTTTGACTTCCACCTCGGATGTGGTCATTTCTAACTCCATATCCTCGCTGCCATTAGCCACCCTCTCACTACCCCTAAACTCTTCATTAGTCTCATAAAAAACTGAGGCAAAGTATTTGTTTAGGTGTTGGGCCATGCCTAAATAAATCTTTAATCTCCACCCTTCCTCAGTGTTTAGCGGTACCACTTCTTTCCTAGTTTTCTTATTTATATGGCTATAGAACCTTTAACCATTGGTTTTAATTCCTTTCGAAAGGTTCAACTCTGCTTAGCTTTTGGAAGTTCTCACTTTATCCCTACACTCTCTGACCTTCAAGAGGCAGCTTTCCTTGCTGATTCCTTCCATCTTCCATTCCTTACAGGCTGATTTCTCTTAATCACCTGTTTGAGATGCTTGCTCATCCAGTTTGCTCATCTGCAACCCTTTCTTGGATTTTTTCCTCTTGCTTGTGATACAGGCTTCAGATACTTTGTCAAAGCTGCAGAAGCTAATTCCAAGCTTCCTCCACTAACTAATTCTCTTAATTTTTTTAAGTTAGCTCTTTTGAAATCAAGGATCCTTGTTGCAGATTTGTTTTTGTTTATCCTTCCATTTAGTATAAATTGAATTAGCTCATGATCACTCAAACCAAGGTTGTCCTTTACAACCAATTCTTCTATGAGGCCCTCACTACTCACTAATATCAAATCTAAAATGGCATCACCTCTTGTTGGTTCAGCAATTGTTTGGTGAAGAAATCTGTCAGCTATCACATGCAGGAAAACCTGGGCCCTACTATTATTAGTAGCATTTGTCCTCCAATCCACATCTGGGAAGTTAAAGTCTTTCGTAATCACACAATTCACAGCAGTATTTATTTCTTTAAAAAATATTAAAGAGATTTCTATCCATACCCCAGATCCGGGTGGTCTGTAGCACTCCCCATGCACTATATCAGGGGAACCTCTTGTAGCTGTTTCCCCCAAAGTGATTTTACTTCAGACAGACTGTTTTATCCATTCCATCACTTCTAATTTCTTTAGTCTGCCTCATCATTAATATACAATGCTACTCCACCACCTTTGCCTTTATTTCTGTCTTTCCTGAACAGCACATGTCCTTCAATACCTGTACTCCAGTCAGGACGACTATTCCACCATGTTTCTGTTATCTCCATAATATCTGGTTTCACAAATCCTGTTAACCTCAAATGAAGTTCCTCAAACACTTCAATCCAAACGCACACCAGTTTAGATAAAACAACAAAACAAACACCTGTACCAGTCCCCCATTATGAGGGGTGTGCTGTGGTGGTGTGTGGCAGAGCAGAATTACCTCACATTTCATCCTCCACTGACCTAATGTCACACTGAGCGATCTTTACCTGGCCAGGGACCTAAAACTGATTCCCTGTGCCCCACCCCCATGTGTATGAGCAGAGTCTAGACAGTGTAGAGAATCTTGCCACTCCCCAACATGGAGAAGTAATAGCATTGAGTTTTTCTAATTTTAAAAAATTCAGAGGTGGCAAATGTACCACTGTTTACATGATATTTTCTTGATGCACTGTAGGATAGCGAAGCTGTCCATTTATTAAGTGTATTGCAGTAGCATCTAAGAACCCCAGTCATGACTCAGTACCCCATAGTGCTAAATGCTGTATAAATAGAAAACAAAGAGCTAGTCTCATCCTCAAAGAGCTTCAAATACAAGTTACCATTTGATGGATATATTCAGTTTTCACCAGAACTGAATTTGACCCTAAACATGAAATTACTTGTGTAATTGTTCACTTATAAGCAGAATCCATTAATTTTTTTTTAAACAAGGGTCACAATAGAGAGAAGATGTAGACATATCTGGTTAAAAAAGCAGGCCTGTTCTCATTTATTTATAGTCAATTACTAATGAATTGACTAAAACAAGGTAAGAAACCCAGCAACTTGGTTTATAAAGGTGTAATCCTTGTTTTACCAGAATCCAGAGATGCCATTCCAAGCAGGGGGTAAAAAGATCTACCAGCAGACGCAGACTGGAAATGTAAAAAAAAATTGGTTGTCAGCTGGCAATAAAGTCCAAGCTGCTGATGAGACTAGTTTACTTCCCATCTCCTTGCAAGTCTCCTAACCCTACAATACACAATTTTTTTTTCTTAACAGTTGTTCTTAGACAGGCAGTACTCAGACTTGGAAATCATGACTGCTTCCTGTTTTAATTGCACACCTGTGCTTGTTAATTTTTCACTGTGTATTTTCCTGCATTTACAGTAATATTTAGCACATTTTAAAGCATAGATAGATAATGAATGATGATTGCACTGATAATTATGCTTGCTAGGAAGTGATGAGTCATTCTATACTCTCTTGTATGGCTTATTTTAAAATTAAAAGGCTGGAGTCTATCCATAACATATTGGCACATTTCCTAATCCCTTGCAGCATATTTTATTAGGCCAGCAACTAAGAAGAACAAGAGGAGCAGCCAATGGTGATACAAGCTTCGTTTAACGGTGCCAGCAAAGGTGGATATTAACTCTCCAGCACAGAAAATGACATCAATGGCATTGCACAAGAAGTGGAAGACAACTCAGGAAAAGAAGTTAAATACCTGTCCAACAAAGATATGAACTGGGAAGAGATCCAGAGAACCACCTAGCTGCATAAACCAAAGGAACTGAAGGAACTCATTGAGGACTCCAGGAATCAGGGAAGACGAAAGAACTCCTGCATCACTACATTACAGGAGAAAATGGAGAACAACCACCTGGGTTAATTCTTTGAGACGCAGACTTCACTGAAGTCAACTATGCTATACCAGTTTACGCAAATTGAAGAGCTGGCCCATAATTAAATTTTTATTTATAATCATGGGAATCATAAGACTGGAAGGGACCTCGAGAGGTCATCTACTTCAGTGCCCTGCACTCATGGCAGGACTAAGTATTACCTAGATCATTCCTGACAGGTGTTTGTCAAATCTGTTCTTAATCTCCAATGATAGAGATTCCACAACCTCCCTATGCAATTTATTCCAGAGCTTAACCACCCTGACAGGAAGTTTTTCTTAATGTCCCACCTAAATCTCCCTTACTTCAATTTAAACCCATTACTTCTGGTCCTACCCTCAGATGCAAAAAACAACAATTTTTCTCCCTCCTCCTTGTAACAACCTTCTGCGTACTTGAAAACTGTTATGTCCCCGCTTGGTCTTCTCTTTTCCAGACTAAACAAATCCAATATTTTCAGTCTTCCCTCACAGGTGATGTTTTCTAGGCCTTTAATAATTTTTGTTGATCTTCTTTGGACTTTCTCCAGATTGTCCACATCTTTCCTGAAATGTGGCACCCAGAACTGGATACAATACTCCAGCTGAGGCCTAATCAGTGCAGAGTAGAGCGGAAGAATTAATTTGTGTGTCTTGCTTACAAAACTCCTGCTAATACATCCCAAAATGATCTTCACCTTTTTTTGCAACAGAGTTACACTGTTGACTCATATTTAGCTTGTGATCCACTATGACCCCAAGATCCCTTTCCGCTGTACTCATTCTTAGGCAGTAATTTCCTATTTTGTGTGTGTGCTACTGATTGCTCCTTCCCAAGTGGAGTACTTTATGTTTGTCCTGACTGAATTTCATCCTATTTACTTCAGACAATTTCTCCAGTTTGTCCAGATCATTTGGAATTTTAATCCTATCCTCCAAAGCATTTGTAACCCCTCCCAACTTGGTATCATCCGCAAACTTTATAAGTGTACTCTCTATACCATTATCTAAATCATTGATGAAGATATTGAACAGAACTGGACCCCAAACTGATCCCTGCGGGACCCCACTTCTTATGCCCTTCCAGCATTACTGTGAACCACTGAAAACTACTTTCTGAGAACAGTTTTCCCAGAGAATCTACCTCTCATCTACACTAGTGGTTTTGGGTGGGATTTTCTAAAGTGCTTAAGAGTTATTCACCTAAGTCCTACTAAAAGACTTTGGAAGGTAGTGCCTACACATCATTAAAATGCCATCAAAAGATCCCAGCATTTGTTTGAGTTTCACATAGAGCTTCGTTTAAAGCTTAGACAGACACATCCTGTCCCTTCTGAGTACAGACTCTCATACAGTAGTGCTGCTTTGCTGTTGATAAGTAAACCAACAAAATCACATTTAGAGACTTTGACTTAAAATAATTAAATCCAAGAAAGGAGATTGTAAGTTATTTACCCATGGGCACACCCATCCAGGTATTGAACATCTCTCTCCTACCTCCCCTAAGAATTCTTTGTCTTTTCAAGCTCTCTCCTTGTGGCCTTTCAGCACTGATGGTCACATGGACCCCATAAGTAGTTTGGATAACTTTTGCTTTGACTCTTTTGCCTTTCATGTTTTGCAGTAGGCATTGAAAAAGAAGCTCTTAGAGGTTTCAAACTAGCATATAGTCTTGTTTTGAGGTTTCCATACACTGATCTGACATGAATAGACTAAAGTTCAAGCAGTTGTTACTGACCCTAACAAGGAAGGATAGAAAACTACAGTATAAATCTTTCCATGAAATGATCACTTGGATTGTCAGTGAGGGCTAAATAAAGTGAAGATTTAACGCTACTAGGTTTTCATGTAAATTGCTCAGAACGTAGCACATTTAAATTCAGATCATTTGGAATTTCTCATTTTATGTCAGTGAATAATGATCAGACAAATCAACACTACTAGTAGTGAACTCTAAAAATTTAACTAACATGCTAGCAACTAAATATGTGGCACGACTGGTGAATAAGCTGTCAGAGCTCTCAATATCTCTTTAGTTATTTTAATGTAAATAACAGTCTCTACAAGATATGCGCGCCTGGGTTGTGGACACAACAGTTATTTAGTTGTTTCCTTATCTCTTTTCTCTGCAAAGTAAGTTTTTTCCTAAGATTCTCATTAACATGATATAAAAACTGATGTCTATTTGAAATGTGAAGATCGAGATTGGTTTTCCTTCTGCAGTTGTCATACCTCATGAGAACAACACAACATTTGTTTGGTTTGGTGGGGTTTCGTTTCGGTTCAGAGTGCTTGCATTAGTATGTTTCCCGCATTTCATGGAACAGATTTTCTATCCAGCAGGCTAACAGCAACCTTTTCTTTAATTTAATTCAACATTAGTAACTACATTTCTTCAGTGTTTTTGGATACCTAATCAGTTCTATGACTGTGCTGTAGGCTTTATTTAGAATACAAACATTTCCTGTCTGAATATATCAATACTTACAAGATTACTGTACAACACTACTTAATAATACGGTCCTGGACTTAACATCACCCTATAGTCAGAAACGTATCACATTGTTCTGTTTGTATCCTAAACTGTCACATAGTGTTGTTAAATACTGATTGCATTTCACCACAAAGAGGGGCAGATTTCAGTAGTGAGTGAACCATCTATACACATAGATTCATAAAACACAAGGTACAGACAATAACAGGTTTCCCTCCCCCTACCAGCTGAGGTTAAAAAACAGAAAATGTAAGAGGAAGAGTTTATGGGTATGGTGCTCCTTACAGCCAATTCTATTGTGTGTGCACGCACACCAAATAAAACAATTAAGTGAAAAGTTTCAAGTTGAAGAACTCCAGAGTCAGGAAATACTAAAATTCTAAAGCACATGCACTTCTTGCTGCACCAAACATGCAATGGGTCTGGATCCATGCCCACACACAGCAGAAAAAGCTTCAGACAAAGAAAACAAACCTGGCACTAAAACAGAGAAGCATAAAGCATAACATGCATGAGTGTTCCCCAAAAAACAAACCAAACAAAAACCGTTGTCCATTAAGACACTGGAAAATAGCAACATCTAGTAGACTAACCATTTATAGAAGTATTTAAACACAAAGTTTAGATGATATGGTTGGTTCATTAACCACATATCAATTGCAGTGATTATATAATTAATCACCACAATGTCATGTTTCTAAAGTAATTTTTGACATTAAATTGTAACTTACTGTTTTCTTAAAGTACTGGAAACTAAGTCACATGCAGTCCCTCAGGTTAATCAAGCAACTCCCAGTTGCCATTACTGTGCATACAAGTTGCCATAGACAAACTGTTAAATGCATATTAACTTTTGAGCTAGGTTTCAGCTTCTGTACTATATTTTCTGTTTTCCTGCTATTTATTGCTAAGAGCCACCAATGCTGCTTAGCTTCCGTGAACTGATGTGAATAAAGGCCAAAGTGAACATAAATAATATGTATTTTAAAGTCTTATCTGCCTTATAGCTCTATGAATCTGGATGTGTTCAGCCATCTAGATGTCCTGTGGGTAGACTGAGCAAGCAATGCTACAGCATCTAATGGATGATTCTTGTCTTTTGTTATTCTCCTATAACAGGAAGGGACCTGTATATTGCTTTTCCTACAGAGTATCATAGATTCAATTGTCGTTGATTTATTTAACCTCAGTGTACTGTGGCTACTTAACTGGTAATGTGGAAAAACAGTAGCAGTCTCAAGTTTAGTAGATAATTTCAAGGACAAAAAATACTCATCTTACTATCTTAAGGGAAAACCTCCAATTTTGAACATATGTTGAATACAGCTGGATACAGAAAAAATACTTTAAAATTAAACACTCTTATTTGATCAGCCAAAAGTAAAGTGTAGTTATATAAGACTCAAAAGAGGAGATAACTTTCGGCAGATACATGAAAACAGCATGCTTATCATGGCATTTACGCCTACTTGAAAGTTCATCTGGAAAAGAGAGTCATATTGACAGTTTATCACATGCAACCATCACTGTTCAGAACACAAAAGTTAATATTAAGAGCTAGATTGTAATGATCTCCACATCCACCTAGGGATGCAAAGAGCAGGGGTGCAAGCTTGTTGAGCTCTCACACAAAATTCCCTCCCCCTGCCCCCCCAGGCCCAGTTTTATTAAAAAAGGTAAGATAAATTATGCCAAAACAACACTACATGAGCCCCAACTTAGGCCTTCCTCCAAGGTCTGGTTGCTGCCAGAGTTTCTTTCTTCAGGACTAGACCTTTGTTTCCTTGCCCAGGGAGCTTCTTCCATCTTCCTACATGATGGAGTTTAGTAAGTCACAATTGTCACAATGAATCAATAGTAATTTACATGCAGCTCCTTGCACGGAACCTGGGCAGATCCTGTTAAGTGAGCAAGGTATGAGTAGAAGACAAGACAAAAAGCCTCCTACTTCACAGGGCTAGTGACAATCACTGTCCAAATCCGGAACACAAACACTGTGCAAAGTTAGTACCAACAGTGACACTTGCCTCACTTGAGCTTAGTGACCCAGAGAGCATGTATGCATAAATCTTTCCAACTCCTCAGCATTCCCCGAGGCAGTATTGGATTCAAATATCACGTACCGTGATGTGATAAGCAGGATGCCTGCTCCCACAGCATGCACAATGGTAGGATAATATGAATCTAGTTTTAGCAGAGGCAAGATGAGCTGGATTAAAAGACAAAGTACAGATGCAACTAGGGATCCAATCTTTATTTCACAAAACACACTCTAATCTTCTTATTCACTGTAAGGAATCACTTGTGCCTCTAATGCAGTCTATTTACATACATTACCATTAAGATGTCTTAGCCTGTAATTGTTTTATTACATCCCTTTAAACTTTATTACTGTAAATTATAAGTTCCCTCTTGTTAGTCAGCTCAGCACGCTGTTCAGATGATGACACCATCAAAGTTGCTCCCTCGTTCAGCAGTATGAGAATGGCTCAGTCACTAGAGTCCTCGTGCTGTGCCTGTAATGACATCAGCTGACGTGGTGCTCACAGCTTCATTTCAGTTTCATCGATGCCTGGCCGGAAGAGTATCGCCTGCTACAATACTCATCTGTAGAAATTATAACAACTCCCACCAAGTGCAGTGGAGCTAGATTTTCGCCATGAAAGTTGTGGCAGTTGCCTGACTCTCATGAGTTGCTACAGCTGTCAAGGAGAGCAAACGTCTGATTTTTAAAAGTGTGTAGTTAAGCAATTGAAAAAAAAAGTCATGTGTAGTTGATTCCGTTACTGACTCCTAGGCTTAACTGCTATTAGCGAATACTTCTCTCAGCTCACCTTGTCTTGCCAAACTGGCTCCCTTGCATCCAATACTACTGTTAGATTACATTCAAATTTTACCTTTCGAAACTCCGCTCTCCCTAAACTTTAAACGTAACTTCTCTTCCCTCACCTGGCTCTACCTCTTAATTTTTTCTCCCTAAACTAATGTAAGAAAACAAACTCATTTCCTCTTGCCTGATGTAGGAGAACCACCTCCAAATACTTTGCAACATCGCTTCTGAAGATGTCTTCTAAATCCTGTAACTCAAAAGTTCATCAATACTCTCATCCCTCCTACTATCTTCTCTAGAGAAAATGTTGATTGCAGCAAAATTATTTTTTATCTGCCTCCAACAGCCACCCACAGAATTTCCCAAAGGAACAATTAACACTCCTCCAATCTCACTCTTCCCATGAGCTTCTTGGAGGTCAGCCTCTAATCCCACTCACTCTCAAGGAATAAACCCTCTACCAAACCTAGCAGCTTAGTAATTAATCACCAAACACGTTTTTCAAGCCACGGGGTAGATGCAAAGACCTTTATGTACCGCACCAGGTGGTTTGAACTATGGAACTTTATCCGCTTGGACACTGATCACAAAGAACGGATACCTCCTGCTCCCCAGCATATTTAACTTACCAATTCCTGCTCGGTTTATAAAAAACATTCCCCTGTGCTGCACCATAGCAATGCACTAGTCAGCTCAGTCTTCTGCATCTCCAACTTTCTTTTGTGTTAGAATTTCACATCAGCCCAAATCCTGCCAGATGGTTCATATTAAAGTGTGGGTTCTTGAAAAGTGTTATTTCCTTCCTGAATAGCAGGGTCTATAGTTCAGTCACAGAGAGAGTGGCAAAAGTGCTTAGGAACTACAGTGATAGACACTATGAAAAAGTAGGAATTTCTGCCTCCGTTACACCTGTGCAATCCTATCTTCAGTAGTCTTGCACAAGTGATCAGGACACACAAATGAACAAGGACCGACACAGCAATGGATTTAAGGAGCAGACCACAACTTTATTAAACTTAACATCAGGGAAGGGGTGCAATTTTCCCCATCTCCACCCACTAGACTGTTAAGTAGGTCCAGCATGGGGTTAACAAGGCTATCACATAGTTCATAACTCATGGTAGACTCCCTCTGGCCTACTCCTAGGATTCAGGATTCAGCTTGCTTGGCTGAATTCTCTCATCCTTCCCTCTTTGGTATCTTCTGTCTCCTTCACACGGGGTCTTAGTAGGTGAGAGTTTCTCCTTTACTTGTAGCTTAAGGTCCATTAGTGAAACCTGCACAACACTTTCAAAAGATGAGCTTGGGAGCTTAAATTCATAACTTTGCTAGTTACTAAAAAATCATGGACTGAACAGACACACTGCATTTATGCCTTATTACAACAAATCTGGTTACCCACTAACCCTCTCCTTCCCTCCCCTCCCCATGACTGGAGACATGTTAATGGCCCACTTCACTTTCAATGATCTCTTGAAATATGCATTAACTACTTATGTTAAACAATATGTTCCACCTTGTATTTAACTGCAACACCCTGAATACATTTCCCAGAGCTGAGGAAGAGCTCTGTATAAGCTCAAAAGCTTGTCTCTCTCACCAACAGAAGTTGATCTAATAGCTGACATCACCTCACCCACCTTGTCTCTCTACTATTATATTTGTAAGTCCTATCCCTATTTAATCTGTGGGTTCATGATACTGTGACGTAGGCAAAAAAGCCTAATGAGCCTCAGCCAATTTGGCCTCAATGAGAAAAAAAAAAAGTCCACCTGATCCTAGAACAGGGCATTGGTCAGACCCACAGCATCCTAATACTACAGTTCCTATAGTATATAGCTGTGGGAAGGGAGGATGGTTTCAGCTAAAATGGAGCAACAAGGAGAAAGGCAAATCTGCTCCCATTTCCCTCTGGCTGGCCAATAGGCAGAAGAGCACTCATAGCAAGTCAGGGGGAAGGAACCTACCCACATGTACAGTCCCAATGTATTCTACAGCTGTCCAGCACCTTGAGGATCCAGATAAAATGTTCCACCTCTTAGGTTGGGTGGTTGGCAATTGAGGGCAGAATTTGGTCCTGCAAAGTCTTGCCATTTGGCAGCTGTAGCAGGTGGAGACAGTTAGAAACTAAACTCACAAATGAAGTGATACTGGATTATTATTAATCAATCATTATTGGTACAACTGTAGCACCTAGGAGCCCCAGTCATGGACCACTGCCCTATTGTGTTGGGTGCTCTACAAAACAGAACAAAAAGATGATTCCTGCCCCCCGCAAGAATTTACACAGCTTGGGCGCAAGGGATCCTTTTACTCTAACTTGGTTTTTCTTCTAATTTGGATCTACTTGAAGTCAATGTAGTTAAATTAAAAAACTGGTTGATAGGATTTTGATACACAGAACAAGTGAGAGAACTCTAACAAGTGCTCCAAGTGAGCACCTCATCTGCTCAGCATAGCATCAAGGTTAATACCTGCATAAGCTTTGACATAAATTGCATATTGCAGCTCAGTTATGCTCAATCCATACTATAGATTCTTTTTAGTTTATACAAAGACTTTTCAAACTATATTACAGAAGATATGATTTTAAGGCTTAAATTTCAATTGCATAGATTCCTGTTGAGTATCGAGATTTACACAGCTTATTGAGACAAAGGCATTTAGCATAGCTTAGCTTAGTCTCTTTTTCCTGTCTTTGGTGCCTACTAATAAAAAGGAATAATAATTCTATTATTATGTAGATCAGAAGCAATCCAGTAAATTATTAAGAATTGCTCCTATCAAGATCATCTTTTTAAGTTTCCTGTCTAACTAGGTATTTGGAGGTACTGTCACATACAAATCCATATGAAACCATCAAGATACGCACATGTCACTGGATAACCATATGGCTAGGTTATTATAACCCCTCTACTGCTACACTTCCAAAGTGTTTTAGTAGACTCACTTTTTATTTAAAGTCTTGATTGTAACCTCTTTAGGGCAAGGACCAATCTTTTACTTGTTATGTGTTATTATGCTAGGTTCTTTATCGAATAAATCTCAATACTCAAGAGGTCCAGTACGTGAAGTCACTATTGCCAGTTACTCATATCATACTGTAACACAATCTGTGTCTGCACACATTCAAATATCCAATCACCAATTAAAGTGCACGCACATCTGTTGTGTCAGCTATAGAATTCGGACCCTCTGCTCCAAAACAACAGGTCCTACATCACCAGTAGTAAAAAGTTCCAGTTTAGCCCTGCAAGCCTGAATCAGCTGACCCAGGCTGAGACTTGGTGTGGCAAGTTTTTTATCATGGTGTGAATGTCTCCTTTGTGCCTTAGTGTTCCCTCTGTACAATGGGAACAAGTGCCCTGCCCCGCATGGCTGCCGGGAGGGTAAGTGTCTTAAAAATAGTGAATTGCTCAGCTACTGTAGTGATGGGGGCCAGATAAGCCAGAGAGTCCAGGGCCAGACGGGACCACCAGTTTATTTAGCCTGGTCTCTTGCATGTCATAAATCATCAGCAACTGAAATTAGACCAGGTGTAACAGCCAAACCTACAGAAGGAAGTTACAAGATTGCACAGTGCACTGCAAAAAATGGAAAGCCATTTACAGACGGAACCGCAGGCCGGCAGCAGAGTGCCACTGAAAATCAGCTTGCGTGCCGCCTTTGGCATGTGTGCCATAGGTTGTGGACACCTGTTCTATACCATCTATATATCAGCCACTAGATGGAGACATGATGCACATTTGAGCAGATCTGATGTTCCATCCAGCTTTCATTTGAGGCCTGATCCAATGCCTATGTTAGTCAATTGAAAGAGTCCCACTGAATACAATGGAAATAGGATCAGATCCTCAGAGTCCAGCTGCTTATACTTGGTTTCATTCACAATTGTCAATGCAAGAAAACTTTTCCAAGAGAAATGTACGCAAATATGCTGGGGTTGGGTAGCACATAATGGTAAATTTTAGTACTTTACAAGCATTTTGAATTATTGACACAACAATCCTCTGAAGTGCAGGTAAGCCTTATAATTTCTATTTTACCAACAGAGTAAGAGTGAAAATTTGAACAAAGGAATCCCATTCTGTCAACTTTGTGCTTAGTCTACTAGGACCACATAACATCTCAAGCTAGAGTTACTCCTCCTCTGCGGTCAGCCAGCTCAGCTGCACACCGTCTGCTGATCTGGAGCATGATTTGCCTGCAATACACACAAGCAACACTGGACGTCCTGGGTAGCATGACCCTTCATAATCAGATGTTTCTGAGGTCCTTCCTAAAAGTTGAAGAGTATGTAGGCATGAGTGACACAGTAGATGTATTGAGAGGAAACTGTAAATGATCAGTGGCATCTGGAAGCAAGGCCAGCTCCAGGTCGCAGCGCAAGAAGCTGGTGCTTGGGATGGCCAATGGAAATGGGCGGCACATCCGGGTCTTCAGCGGCAGGTCCCTCTCAGAGGGAAGGACCGGCCGCCGAATTGCCGCCAAAGAATGAAGAGGCGTGGCAGAGCAGCCGCCCAAGTGCCGCCGATCGTGGCTTTATCTTTTTTTTTTTCTTCACCGCTTGGGGCGGCAAAAAAGCTAGAGCCAGCCCTGTCTGGAATAAGACATCCACGAAACTTTACACTCCAGTGACTAATTTAAATGTTCAAGTTTAAACTCAGTGAAAGAGTCTAGGAACTAGCTTTTTTTAAAAGTGAATACTGAGGTTAACCCTGACATTTCTAGTTTCCAAAATCTTCACAGGCCCCAAAGATCAGCTCAGAAACATTGTCTAACCACTGTAGATGGCATCAAGCCATGAATCACTAGGCATATGTCCACTTGTAACAACCTTTAGTGACAATTTTGTTCTGGCAACCTGTTGCTTTCTTTCCCAATTAGCTGACCTACATTTGTTTTAAGCAAATCCCAACATTTTCCACTTCTCAAAGATTAGCTTTATTTCTATATTAAGAGTCATGTTGTGTTCCAAATTCCTACAAGTCCTATTTTTCCTGTTGCATAGAGGTACCTATGGTAACATCCAGGAATTACTGTAAACCAGCAAAAACCGCATGTTTCCCTGAGCCCTGATGACATTTATTTATCCACCATGCCATGACGTGGAAGTTCTGGTTCAGCTGCACAAGGTCAATCATATTCCCTCTGCCCCTTTCCTGGAGGGAGAAACAGCTTTTCCAACACAGTGACATGACAAAGGCCATGTAAATCACTGCAAACTCTGAAAATTAAGCACTTATACTTTCACATGTGCATGCTCTTTGTCTCTGGACAATAGATATCAGTGGCAGAAACACTGCAGTGTTCATGCTGCTTGAGCAGAAAGAGCTATTTAAATGTTTCAGAAGCAGCTTGATCTGCTACAAACCTAGATAGCACAGCAATGTTGCCATAGTGAACCACACTGGAGCAGGAGCCCAGCTAAAGAGAACAGGATGATGGCCAAAGTTATACCAAAATAGAAGGACTGCAGCACAGAGTCAATCTAGTATAGAAATGATTGTTGTATTTGTGGCTTTATAAAGAGCAGGAGAGCTACCGCTGGCCAGCATTTTTAATGAAGATCCTGTCTGAGCAAGAGCAAGCTCCATCACTTACCATACAAAGTATAGTAATATGAACTGAATATTAAGAGCTTTTTAGGGAAAAGTTAGGCAGTGACAATTCAGTATGTTAATATAAATCTAAGAAAGAAGTACCCTAGCTACAAAAGAAAAGTCAAGATATTCCCAAATCTTATGCGAATGAATGGATAGTGAAGATTGGTGATTGGTATCAGCATAGCAGTTTACTGCTATATCAGTCAAGGGTGCTTGTAATCGTACCAAGAACTCATTTCTCCACACTGAAGTGACTGAACACACAGTGGATGTAACATGCTTATTATAGAAAAAGAAGAGGATGAGGATCTCTTACCTTTGATGATTTCCCCACCCCCAAACATTAAATGTGTGACTTAATTCTTTTAATATTAAACCAAAAAACCCATAGTTCACAACCTTTACATGAAGTAAATGCTTTTATGAAAGAAGCAGAAGAGGAAAACAGTTTATCTGCTGCTTCTGCTTGAGAGTCATATTCCAGAAGTGGTATCAGAATGTCTTGTTCTATTTATATGGAAAAAATCTCTCGTAAGACAATTCTGAATTAAGTTAGCATGGTGCTGTGCAAATGTAAAGACGCTGGTCTTTGAATGGGAGTCTCTCATTATTTCAACTGCATTATTTTTCAACTGCCAGGAGAAAAAAATCGAATGTTTTCCTAAGAAAACCTCAGCATTGGCAATGGTCTTGTTGGTATTTCTGATACAATTTCCTTTTGTTTGTTAGGCCTCGCCTATATGGGAAAGTTTTTTTCAGTATTATCTAAGGTGCAAATTTAAAATTTATATACTATTATTGCAATACGAGTGCTTTTTTGGTTTAGCTTATTTTCTTTAGGAAGGAGTTTGTTATATCAAAAATAAATAAATAGATAAAGCCACTCTTATGCCAAAATGTCCACACAGGGAGTTATATAAGAGGCTCTTTAAATATATTACGAGCAAGAGAAAGACAATGGAAATCATAGGTCCTCTGCTTAGCAGTGATGGAGTACTAGTAACTGTAACATCAAGTATCAGAGGGGTAGCCGTGTTAGTCTGAATCTGTAAAAGCAGCAAAGAGTCTTGTGGCACGTTATAGACTAACAGACGTATTGAAGCATGAGCTTTCATGGGTGAATACCCACTTCATCGGAAACAGCTGGCTAGGTGGTAGTACTACTGAAAAGGATCTGTAGGTTATAGCAAATCACAAATTGATATGAGTTAACAATGTGATGCAGTGGCAAAAAAGGCTAAAGAAGGGGTATTCACCCACAAAAGCTCATGCTCCAATACGTCTGTTAGTTTATAAGGTGCCACAGGACTCTTTGCTGTAACATCAAGGTGGCTGAGGTGTTTAATGCTTCAGTCTTCACTAAAAGGGTAACAGTGACCAAATACTCAAGGAGCAAGGGGGAAAGCACGAAAGCCAAAATAGGAAAAGAACAAGTTACAGCTAATTTATCTAGATATTCTTTGTTTCAAGTTGAAAGATCCTAATGATATTCATATTCATCCTAGGGTATTTAAGGAAGTAGCTGAAGTAATCTCAGAACTATTAGCAACTATCTTCATGAACTCATGGAGGTCTGAGAAGGGCAAATAAATATAGTATCTAACCTTTAAAAGGGGAACAAAAGAGGACCCTGGAAGTATAGATTGGTCAGCCTAACTTTAGTACCTGGAAAAATGCTGGAACAAATTATTAAACAATCAAATTGTAAGTATGTAGAGGAAAATAAGATTATAAAAAATAGCCAGTATGGGTTTGTCAAGGACAAATCATGCCAAACCCACCTCATTTCCTTCTTTGACAGGGTTACTGGCTTAGTGAACATGTAGGAAGCAGTAGATGTGATCCTGATTTTAGGAAGGCTTTTGACACAGCCCCATGCGACATTCTCATAAGCAAGCCAGGGAAATGTGGTCTAAATGAATTTACTATAAAGGTGGGCACAGCATGTTGAAAGACAGTACTGAGAGTAGTTATCAATGGTTTGCTGTCAACCTGGTAGGGCATATCTAATGAAGTCCTGCAGGGGTCAGTCTCGGGTCTGCTACTATTCAATATTTTCATTAATGACTTGCATGATGGAGTGGAAACTATGCATATAACATCAGCAGTTGACACTGAGCTGGGAGGAGTTTCAAGCACTTTGGAGGACAGAATTAGAATTCAAAATGACCCTGACAAATTGGTCTGAAATCAACAAGATGAAATTCAGTACAGACAAGTGCAAAGTACTACACTTGGCAAGGAAAAAACTCAAATGAACAACTACAAAATAGGAAACAGCTGGCTAGGCGGTAGTACTACTGAAAAGGCTCTGTAGGTTATAGTGAATCACAAATTGATACGAGTCAACAATGTGATGCAGTGGCAAAAAAGGCTAAAGAAGGGTATATTAACAGAGGTGTCATATGTAAGACAGAAGAGGTACTTATCCTGCTCTATTCGGCACTGGCGATGCCTCAGCTGGAGTATTGTGTCAAAATCTGGACACCACTCTTTAGGAAAGATGTGGACAAACTGGAGGGCATCCAGAACAGAGCAACAAAAATGGTAAACAGTTTAGAAAACCTGACCTATGAGAAGAGATTACAATAACTGGATATATTTAGTGTGGAGAAAAGAAGACTGCTATCAGATCCCTCCTCAGTCTTCAAATCTATTAAGGGCTATTATAAAGAAGACTGAGATCAATTGTTCTCCATGTCCACTGAAGGGAGGGCAAAGAAGAGATGGGCTTAAACTGCAGCAAGGGAGATTTGGGTTAGATATTAGGAAACACTTTCTAATTTAAGAAGGGCAGTTAAACTGTGGATTAGGCTTTCAGGGAGATTGTGGAATCCCCGTCGTAGGAGATTTTTAGGAACAGGTTCAACAAACACCAATCAGAGATGGTCTAGTTCCCCTGGTCGTGCCTCAGACGAGGGGGCTGAACCTGATGACTTTAAGGTTCCTTCAGCCCTACATTTCTATGCTCACCATATCAGTATAATTACACCACTTCAAGGCTTTAGAACTACCATTTTCCCCAACATAGTACATTGTCTTTTCATGTCCATGTGTAGAATGCATCTTACTGAGTGCAATGAGGTTGTATTGTGAAAACGAGGGCAGAATTTGGTCCTAAATGTGTAAGGGTAGGAAATATGATGGAACAATCAGAGGGTAATAACTGAACATTCAAAATAACACTTTGCCCAGAAACTGTTTATCAAGGCAAAATGGTTTTTAAAACCCTTTGTCTTATCAGGAGAGCCTATCCAAGCTCATTTAAGAGACAAGTGACTGAAAATAAGGTTCCCTCACATTTCTATTTTTTTTAGTTACAGATATCTAGAAGAGCTCAAAGAAAAACATTTAAGCAATATTACCATCAACTTACTTGTTTGAGGCGGCTTTGTTTTTTTGACTAAAATCAGGAGGCTTTATAATGACTACAGTAATGCCAGAAAGGGCTGCAGGAAAAAAATAGGACAGCAGTATGATCCAGCAGATAAAGCGTAAGACTAGGAGTAAGGAGACTTGATTTCTAACAGCAGTTCTGCCACTTAACTTGTACTAGATCACACAGCAGGTATTTCATTTCTGTGCTTCACTTCCCCATCTGTAAAGTGTGTGTGGGGGGGGTAATTATATTTTCTCACTTTTGTAAAGTGCTTTGAGAGATACAGATGGAAAAAGTAATGTAAATATAAATTATTATTATTACTGAAAATAAATGAATGGCAAACTGGGCTAACATCACTCCCATGTGGGCCTGGGTCCCCATTAACTCACCTAGTGACAGGCTAGAGCCTAAAAGTCACTGAGTGGCAATAATCCCAAGACTCACATGTGCTCAGAAGCAAATTCTTACTGGTGCCAATTAGTGCTCCTATGTTGTTTCTACCTGCAGCCAAATGGAACTCAGAAAGGTGCAAAATTGTTTCCTTCTTTTGAAAACAGACTCCAAGAAATCACTTAAAATCTCTCCCTATCAGCTGAACGGCCCAGTGATAAATAAGAATGCAACCAACATCAGCACCAACAGAAATTAGAAAATTAAAATGTAATCCATTTGGTCAAATGATCCCAACAGGAAGTGACAGATAAAACCAAACCAAATTCTAGTGCATTCATAAAATATCATCATACAATAAACTTGTAAAATCTGGTTTTTGTCTCACTTTTACCATGATATAACCTGGTAGCCTTCAGTTACACTGGCGTAAGTGAGACCAGAACCACATCATTAGTGCTTTTAACATTTAGATTTAATTAAATTATGTACTTGGTGCAGACATTAGTAGGTGAGGTTCTATAGCCTATGTTATGCAAAACTAGACAATGATAGTGGTGCCTTTAGGCCTTAAAATCCATTATAGTTTCTCTCATTTAAAAGAGCTTTTTACTCATGTCAGCAAGGGTGTTGCTCAAAGGTGATGGTTTACTGAAGCAATAAATAGATAGAAAACCGGATTGTGGCAATCAGATCTCTCAAGTGCAGTCTCATGAAGTTTGACATCATCAGCTTCATTAGACTGTGGCCTGGTCTACACTGTGAGTTTAAACCGATTTTAGCAGCGTTAAACCGATTTAAAGCTGCACCTGTCCACACAACGAGGCCCTTTATATTGATATAAAGGGCTCTTTAAACTGGTTTCTGTACTCCTCCCTGACGAGAGGAGTAGCGCTGAAATCGGTATTACCATATCGTATTAGGGTTGGGGGGCCGCAAATTGATGGTATTGGCCTCCGGGCGGTACCCACAGTGCACCATTGTGACTGCTCTAGACAGCAATCCGAACTCAGATGCACTGGCCAGGTAAACAGGAAAAGCCCTGCAAACTTTTGAATTTCATTTCCTGTTTGCCCAGCGTGGAGCTCTGATCAGTACCGGTCGCGATGCAGTCCCAAATCCAAAAAGAGCTCCAGCATGGACCGTACGGGAGATACTGGATCTGATCGCTGTATGGGGTGACAAATCTGTTCTATCACAGCTCCGTTACAGAAGACGAAATGAGAAAGCATTTGAAAAAATCTCCAGGCTATGATAGACAGACGCCACAGCACAGTGCTGTGTGACAAGCATAACGGAAAGCCAAAGAATCAAATGGATGCTCATGGAGGGAGGGAGGGGATACTGAGGACTCCAGCTATCCCACAGTTCCCACAGTCTCTGAAAAGAATTTGCATTCTTGGCTGAGCTCCCAATGCCTGTATGGGTCAAACACATTGTCCGGGGTCTTTCAGGGTATATGTCGTCAATTTACCCCCCCTCCCAACCCGTGAAAGAAAAGCGGAAAAAATCGTTTCTTGACTTTTTTGTACGTCACCCTATGTCTACTGTATGCTGCTGGTAGACGCGGTGCTGCAGCAATGAAAAGCAGCATCCTCTCCCCTCCCCGGTGGCGGATGGTACAATATGACTGCTATCCATCGTCATCATCAGCCCGTGAGTGCTCCTGGCTGGCCTCAAGTGAGGTCAGCCGGGGGCGCCTGAGGTAAAATAGGAATGACTCCCGGTCATTCCCGGTAGATGGTACAGAACGGCTGGTAACCGTCCTCATCAAAGCAACTGGGGGCTTAGTTCCATCAGCCCCCCCCCCACGCCCCTTCATGTCTAAAGAAAATATTCTGTACTGCCTGGACTATCATAGCAGCGGGATGCTGGGCTCCTCTCCCCCCCCCACACCTTTTAATGTCCTGCCTGGGCTATCATAGCAGCTGGAGGCTGCCTCTCCCTCATTTTATCTCACTAAAAAGTCAGTGTTTCTTATTCCTGCATTCTTTATTACTTCATCACACAAATAGGGGACACTGCCACAGTAGCCCAGAAAGGTTGGGGCAGAAGAGAATCAACGGGTGGGGTTGTTGCAGGGGCACCCCCCATGAATGGCATGCAGCTCATCATTTCTGCGGGATCTGACATGAAGCGGCTCTCTGGTGCTCTCTGGTTCTCTGATACACTGGTTCTCTAGTACACTTGCCCCATATTCTAGGCAGGACTGACTATTTTTAGATAAACCATAAAGGAGGGATTGACACAGGGAGTCATTCCCATTTTTGTCTTTGCGCCCCCAGCCGACCTCAGTTAAGGCCAGCCAGGAGCACCCATGACAGCAGCAGACAGTACAGAATGACTGAGAACCATCATCTCACTGCCAATTTACAATGGCACAGCAGATGGTACAGAACGACTGGTAACCATCTCTGCTACCTTGCAATGGCAAATGAATGCTGCTGTGTTGCGCTGCAGTACCGCCTCTTTCAGCGGCATCCAGTATACATATGGTGACAGTGACAAAAGGCAAAACGGGCTCCATGGTTGCCATGCTATGGCGTCTGCCAGGGCAATCCAGGGAAAAAGGGCGCGAAATGATTGTCTGCCATTGCTTTCACGGAGGAAGGAATGAGTGACGACATTTACCCAGAATCACCCGCAACACTGTTTTTGCACCATCATGCATTGGGATCTCAACCCAGAATTCCAATGGGTGGGGGAGACTGCGTAAACTATGGGATAGCTACGGGATAGCTACCCACAGTGTAACACTCCAGAAATCGACGCTAGCCTCGGTACATGGACGCACACCACCGAATTAATGTGCTTAGTGTGGCCACATGCACTTGACTTTATAAAATCTGTTTTACAAAACCGGTTTATGTAAAATCGGAATAATCCCATAGTGTAGACATACCCTGTGTCATAAGATCCCAGCAGAGCAAAGCTATTAGAGGTCATGTAGATGATGATCACATTGGTCCCTTCTGACCCTGGAGTCTATGAGTCTATGAGATGGGGTAACCTAACAGATTAAATTAATGCAGTTGACTAAACCTCTGAATAGAACACACAGCCAGGCCATGAAGCATTTTTGCTGATACACATAATTGCTTTACATAGGCAGCATCTTGAGGGATTCATCAACTAATACTCAAAAGTGATGCATCATGTGGCTGTTTCTGTGCTCGTGCCAACTTAGAAAGCTGGCAGCAGCCCCACACATGGTAGTCTGCCAATTTCAGCAGGGCATAGGTACCCCCTAAAAATGGATTTAGTATAGCCTGCATAAAGGTAGAAAAATTACACTTCTGTGCCAAGAGGATCCTCTTGATAGTGAACATTATCAAATAATGGAAACAAGCTTCATTATGAAAGATCTCATCCATTGTCACTTTTGGACATTACACCATTGTATGCTGTATATTTCCAGTTTATTTCACCAGTGAAGATGCTGCACGTGAAAATGAAAAGTTGCATCTCATTAGGAGGCATGATTGTATTATGCCAAACCTTTAAAACTTCTCTTATTCTTTCAAGGTCTCCTTTATTGAAGCTGAAGACATTTTTGTTTGTTTGTTTGTTTTAAACTATCCTTGGTAAAGCAAACTTATGAATCTTGAGAATACAGTTCAGTTCTTGGTGAAAACACAAATATGCATAAAGTGTCAACTTCCATAAGCAACAAGGGGTCCCAAGATGTTGGCTGGATAACAGCATGATTTAAGGACTCTGCAACTCTTGAGGCCTCATCTTACAAGGAAAGAGGAAGGTGCTCGTTTTGTGCTGATGAAGACATTCTGAGTTAACATTCCATGCCAGAAGGTCTTTGCAGAGATTTGTAGGAGATGGCATGCAGTCATCAGCCAGTCATCTAACTCCTACTTGTTGCTTTGGTCTTTGGCTGCAATGTTTATCAAATATAGTATGCCAAGTGAGACTGGCACCAACAGAGACTGAAGCTGTCAAATGGATTATTTGACACTACTGCTTTCACCATGTGCTAGGGGACGTGGTTCCTACATTCATGTAACATTGATTGCGCACTAGCCTAAACAGGACACACAAACAATACAATGCCACAGTATGATAAAGAATGACAGAGAATGAAATTTGTAATTCCTTGGCTTTCTGAAGTGAAGATCTTCTGTAGCAGAATATTAGAACACCCCTATACACAGAGTAATGTTTTATTTTCCCATACTTTGCACCTTGTCTAATTATGTCCAGATAGTAACAGTGAGAATGAGAAGCTATACGTGTGAATATGATCCCTTCTACATGAGCAACTCATTCTAAGCATGAAAAACAGGCATGATCCCGAGTAACCTAGCGTGTGTGTGATGTGTGTATATATATCTCCCAAAAGTTTGCTGCTGTTTGTTGCGAAAGAGTAAACAATCATATTTTGTGAGGCATATGCTCCAGGAAGAATGCATTAACATGAAAGGAAGTTCTATGCAATGTTAGAGGATAAAATATAGCCCTGTGGTAGAACTAAACAGGGGTACAATAGGAGAGGATAGCCTGGGTCATGTACACCTCTACCCCGATATAACGCTATCCTCTGGAGCCAAAAAATCTACCGAGTTATAGGTGAAACCACGTTATATTGAACTTTCTTTGATCTGCCGGAGCACGCAGCCCTCCCCTCCTGGAGTGCTGCTTTACCACGTTATATCCAAATTCATGTTATATCAGGGTAGAGGTGTATGTCTTAACTAGAGCTAGGAAAACCTGAGTATGACCCAAGGGTTTAAGAAAATATAGAAACAGGAGACAGGAAAGCCTCAGATTGATCACCCATCTGAGCCTAACAAACTATAACCTCAGTTTTCTGGAAAGAGACAACATAAAAACCCTTAAACATGTTTGTTGTTATCTAATTTAAGCACATCTAATTGCACAGCTCTAACATGTTAATGTTAGCAGTTTCTAACATTAATCGACAGGCAAGTCTCCAGTTAAATTATATACACACACTTTCTGTCAGGTGCCTCTGCTCTCCCCTTAAAAAAATAAAATAAAAAGTCAAGGCAGGCCAAGGTTTGGTATCTGTCTTTTATAAGCAAAAAACTTGATTTCATATCTAATATAAATGCCATCAACGCAAGCACTGAAGTATTTCAACTAGACCTAGAAATCTTTATTCTTAATGCTTAAAAAAGCATGAATTGATTAGGGATGAAACTGATCCCAGTCTTCCCAAGGTTTAGAGGGGTTTGGACACACGTTTTGGAGCAGCACATTACAGAGATAAGAGCTAGTCAGAAAGTTTAGATTTAACTACAAACTTCCCTAAAGGTATTCTAATATTTTGGCTAGGGCCCATCTGTAGAGCAGACAAGCAGCTATGGGTCTCAGCCCACAAACACAGCCCTCCTTTCCCCCTCATCTGGCATGTGGACATATCACTGCCCCTCCCCCCTACCCGCAATCCCATGTGCCATTTATATCTTTACACAATATGTAGTGGGGAGAGGGTTCCCCATTCATTCCCTATGGCAAACCAAAGGATATAACCAGAGCTAGACGTAACATATTTGTAGCCAAGGAATGTGTGTATTGGCGAGGGGAGGGGGGTTACAAACCCAGAATTAGGTGTTATTGGTCCTGCGCTCTCATTATCTGGCATCTATAAAAATGTGAATTCTGATTAACTGGCTTTATCTTTTCCTACCTACTATACTAAAGTTTATCTGACATAACTCACCCAACAACAAATTAATTGTATGAGCTGCTCACAGTTTTATTCGTTACACAGCCAGGAAGATAATTATGCAAGTTCAGAAGCATATGGAGCCCAAACATATTAACCCTTTTATGCAAGAATTTATATGCATTATATTCATTTGTGTGTTGTTGGCAGCATAGAGAAGTTCCAGGATTCAAATGAACACAATCACTTTTCAATGTGCAATTCATATTAACTGCACAATGATCCAAAACAAATTATTTTAACTAATACTATCTAATAACTTCCAGTTTATTAAGGGAAACAATTGCACCTATCACTGATCTGTTTAAATGCATATTTTATAAAAAGTCTCATTGTGGCATGTAATCAACTGATTTTTTCATGAGGGTATTTTTAGAAAGAGCAATTAATATTAAAATCAGTCTGTTTAAAATTCATTAGAAAAGAGATGGGATTCTAAAGCGTGCTGTTTCTCACAAATAGCGCAATCGATCTACCCATAAAGTGGGTACTTAGGTTGCACAAAAGGTTTAGTATGAAACATTCCAAACATTTTAAAATGCACCTAAGTCAGAAAACAGCTGTAGCCACTTCTAAGTTACATTTCCCACTTATCTCCTACCACATACTTTATTTACAGTTTTACTTCCTGAGATGGCCTCAGGAGATAACCGGCTTGTTTCCATGAAGGTCTCAGATGACAACAGTTATATAGTCTTATTGCAGCATATTTCAGTGCAACACAAACAATATGATTGGAGACAGGGCCGGCGCTTCCATTTAGGCGACTTAGGCGGTCGCCTAGGGCACCAGGATTTGGGAGGGCGGCATTTTGCCACCCGCGGCAGCAATTCTGCAGCGGGGGGTCCTTCCACGCTCTGGGTCGTCGTCGGCAATTCTGTGGCAGGTCCTTCACTCGCTCCAGGACCTGCCGCCAAAGTGCCCGGAACACTGGGAGCACAGAAGGATCCCCCTCCCGCTGCAGAAATTGCCGCCAACGACTGGGAGCGCGGAAGGACCCCGCCTAGGGCGGAAAAACCCTGGCACTGCTCCTGATTGGAGACAGTCTAAAGAAGCAAACATATACACCAAACGTAAGTGCTCTTGCTCAGGAGTATATGTCCAATGCTTGTCTCTTAACCATGCTTGTATCCAAATCAGGAACTTCACAGAAAAAGAACATTAGTTCTTAGGCCCCTACAATAATCAGTATAGTGTGTTTCATGTATATAAGTTTAGTAATCTCACTCTAGTCCCTATTTTCTCAAAATAAATTAATAGTGCCTGCTCAATAGCTTAGGAGTGAAATAAAAAGGGGGTGGCTAGTTATGACAGAAATGTATATTTGCAGAACTGTGTTGGGAAAGGCACTTTGCTATGCTTGATTCCAAGCACCGCTAATAGGTCCTGCTCCTACTGACAGTGAATTCAATGACAAAGCTCACAATGTGTAGGATCAAGCCCTTAGTCTCCTCATCTGGCATCTCTCTGAATTTGAACTATTTTTGAGTTAAGACATGGGTAAGCTCGACAGCCCTGGAGACTGGTCTCCCATTTTACCAGAGAACAGGAATGGCACAGGCAGTGGCAGACGAAACATTACATAATGCGTCAACAAAAGATGAAGCACCTCCAGGGGTAGAGAGACACATTCAAATTTCAGTGGCCTATTTAGTCCTTGGCCTAGTCGCTGAGACTGACCAGGGTGATAGAGCTGATAATTACTTTCCAACAGAAAACTCACTTTCCACGGGAAAATTTTATGTAGGAAAATAATTCTCATCTCTACACCTCCCTCACTCCTCAACAACCTGCCTACTGGGATGCCTCAGAGCTGGAACTACAAGGCCTTTGGGCAGCTCATAAGGTAGACTGCCCTGGAGCCAGAGCTCACAGTCTCTCAGCAGTCTGGAAGCCCTGGCTCCAAAGCCCCAGGCTCTCCACATAGCAGGCTGTCAGAGCCCTAGACACCTTGGGGAGCCTCAAAAACATGTTGAACAGGTCAAAACAATGTGTCATTTTAATTTTTTCATAAAAAGATTTTGAGATTCCACTGAAAATTTCAGAATTTGGATTATTTGTCTCATTTCAGAATGATTTTCTTGTATAATTTCAGAATTGTCTGTGGAATGGGAATTTCAGTTTCCACAAAGGTCTAGTGGAGTTCAGTGGGGTGGCGCTTATTGTGATTTGGTTATCTGTGCACTAAGATCTGAACAGATGCCGCTAACAGGTGAAAGATTCCAAGACTCTCTAAAGGGGCGAACGCTTGCAACTCCCAACTCTATCTGAGATCAGTGACAGAGATCAGGGTGGTTGCCCCTCAACTCTCTCAATCTAGAATAGTCTGGGTTAGGAAATACAGAGCATATTCACATACAGCTACAGTAAGAAGGAAGAAGAGTCAGAGTCAGCAGTCCTTTTTATAAAAACAATTTAAAAATAGAGAGGTGAGAGAACATTTCACTAACCAAACAAACCATTCAAAACAAAGAGATGAAACACAATACACAACTGTGCAGGAAAAGTAATGTTTGATACTGATTCCTCAGTTAGCTCTGCAGAGTGAAACAACAGTAAGACCTACAATGGCTTCGCCTCCTTTGAATTCTCACACGCCGTGAAGTATTTCAATACAGTGTGTGAACAAGAAAAGAAAAGTAAATACTGCATTGCAGTCTGTTTCTTAGTGTCTTCAGGCATAAATCACTCCAGCAGTGAACCGTTTCGATGTCACTGCCTCCAAACACACTATATATCAGGGAAATTCATACCAGTGAAACGTCCAAATAATATATATAGAGGCTACTTGTTTTCCTGGGGGCGCCAAAAGTCTGCAAATACGTTGGGTCAAATAAACTGCAGCCAATGTCAAACAATAGATAATGGAGCAGGAAATCCTCCTTTAGATGTCTGCCTGTTAAAGAACACTGCACCAGAGAACACATGCATTATGCTTGGATGGTCGCTATTGAGCGAGCCCTAAAACTCTACTATGTCTCAACAGGTCTCACTAGAAATAATCAAGCTTCCACTGCTGTAAAGAGTTATTCAACAAACAACAAAATTGGCCACAAAATGTACTGGATGGATTATATTCAGCCAGCGCTGCTGCTGTTCTCTTTTCAAGGATAGCGCTGACAAGCTACTGGGAAGAGTCCAGCCAATTGCTGCATATTATGATTATGAACACTTCTATGCAGAGGGTGTAATCAGCTCTATACATAAGGCCTGAGCTACAGCCTATTCAAGTCTTTGGTTCCTTTATTTATCTCGCTTCCTGGCCAGGAGTGATGGTCATTTGTTGTGAGATTGACAGGGAGGACTGCATTTTGAGAGGATGTTTATATAGATCCATTAGTCCGATCAGAAAGTTACTTCAGAACCAGTAGCCTGATGCTTATTTTTCTGGTCTCCAATAAGCAATATTTAAAGATATACTGGCAAAGTTGAGCGGTCTGAAATTAGACCAGGAACACATTGTATCATTCCTTTGCTGTGTCTTCCTGTTTCATTTTTGTGAGCGGGAAGGATATTGGATTTTATAAGACTCATGCTCTCATAAGAACTTATAAGACAAAGAAATCTTACATCATTGAGCTTTTTAAAAAAAATCCCTTTCAAGACTGGAGATATAGATGCCCCCTCAAGCATTTATTAGTTTAGATTCCAAACAACAAGAACAACCCAGCTACCTTCTTTATCCACTAGCTATCCTGACCCTGAGTTGTTGTGAACTCAGTGATATTTGCAGTCCTGCAGGTGAAGTCCGGGTTGCCCTTTCTTTTGCATCAGCTAATGCAATAAATATTCATGGAAGTTGTGCAGTGTTTTCAGAAATTACATCGCAGCTGATTGGTTTACACTATGACTCTAAACCCAAGTATTATTCTCTCTGTTTCAGAAATGTGGAAAGAGAATCAGATGTGTCAAATGCCTTCCCTGAGGCCACACAGGATATGTCTACACAGCCTGTGGGAACACACTTCCCAGCCTGGGTACCTCACACTTTAATAATAGCTGTGTAGACAGAGCTTTGGAGTTGCAGCTCGGACTCTGATGCCTAGGGAGTTGGGTGGGATTCAGAGCCTGGCTGAGCCACAACTTCAATGCACTGTCTACACAGCTATTTTTACAGCATTACCGCAAGCCCCAGCTCACCGAAGTCTGGGTGGAGAGGCTCGCCACCATACACTGTACATGTATACCTTAGTGACTCAGTGTCAGAGTCTAGATTAAGCCTCAGTTGTCTGGCTTCTGGTGGTGTGCTCAGACCCTTAGGCAATAGAGTATCAGTCAGTCTTCATTGTATTCAGCAAGAATGAAAATTCTAGTGGAATCCACAGAAACAACATAGCAGTTTAGGTGACAAACTACTTGACTTACACACTGAATAATTTAGTTTACAGGCCAAAATTCCTAAAGGTGCTTCAGTTTATCTTTAAGAGTCAGTTCATTAGGAATTACTATGTTCTATTAGATGCTAAATCCTGGATGCAGTCATTTGGTGATCGTTATGGAATGGCAGCAGCACTAGTAATTGAAATAGTGCAGCCAGCTTTATATTCTTCCCCACTACCAGAGCTGATGCCAGCAATAGGCTGGGCTGGATGGAAATAGTAATAGGAGCACTGCTAACTCTCAGTTCACTTTTAAAGCTTAGTTTGAATATTACAGCGCCATCTATGGTTATAAACCCAGTTTGGGTAAATCTGAGATTAGGCCTCTGTTAAGGGGTGCATGCACCTTTAGAGAACCCCTTGTGTCAGTGCAAAAATTTCACTGCATTCTGGGCTGCAGCGCCTCCTGCAGGCCGTATGCCTCTCGATGGGTCTTCCAGGGCTCAGCCCTGTGGCCAAGTAACTTAAAGTTCAAACCCTGGGCTACTCAAAGTTCCAAATGATGTAAACAGAACATCCTTCATCTCTCCTGAGCAGACTCACAGTTCTTTCTCCCTCTCAGCAGAGCACTCACACATACACGAGCTTTGCCCCGTGGGAGTCCTAATGGAACAGCAACTGGTGTTCCACCCCTGCTGGACTTTTTCTTTTAGTGTTTGTTTCTTATGCTCCCTGTGGGTGTCTTTTGTTTCCTGTTCCCTTTTTGAACACCAGGCCCAGGACTGCCTTCCTGGACACCTGACCCCTTGCTCCAGGGACCTATCACAGGAATTAGCACTATTTCTGTGGTTCAACTCACCACCTACAGTCAGACCCAAACAGCTGGGCCTCTCCCAAGGCACACCACCAGTTCTCCTCTCTAAGCCAACAACCAGAGGTTCCCTATTGTCTCTCTTCCTCCAGGTCTCTCTCAGTTTTTCTTCTGGGCTCCCCCAGTTACCTCAAAGTCCTAACTCAGGGCTCTTCCCATACAAGAGTCTGCACTTCTTCCTGGAGGTTCCCACACAGTTTACACACCAAGGCCTTCCCCACCAATAGAACTCTCATCATCCCGGGATTCCCCTTCCGATCTGGTCAGCTTCCTGCTTGTACAAGTCAGCTGCTCCCTGGCTAGTTGGCTAAAGAGCCTCCACCTGGAGAACCTACATGCTTCCAGGTGTAGTTTACATGGCCAACATAGACTAGTTAGGCCCTGGTTCTCCCTGGCAGCCTCTCCTTCATAGAAATGATTTCAAAGTGTTTTAATTATATCAAGTGGATATCCAAAACATTTAGGTACTTAATCACTTGCATTTCTCTAAGTATCTGCTCTGTATAAACTGGATTATTTCAGGAGCAGCTGTAAAGCAAGAGTTATTGCTATCAAATATTCTGACATCATCTGCTTTAGCACTAATTAGTGGGGGTGGGGGTTGAATGGATTACCTAAAACTTATCTAACACCTGAAAATGATCCTCTACATTATATGTCATTAAAAAAAAAAGATTGGAAAATATCTACCAAGCTTTCTCCAAAACAAATTAAATTTCCTAGCATGACATCCTCTATAGGAAAATACAGTGGAAGCCTTGATTACTGCAAGCTACCAAATAGCTACAGAGTTCATTTGTATTTATCAGTGACTTCAACATTTTGGGAAACTTTTTACTTCAGTGGAGTTACACCAATCTACATCAGCCAAGAATCTGGTCCATTAAAATCAAGTTCCTTGTTTCTATCCTAGACATATGCATGCTTTCTCTACTGAATTGATAGGATCTAGCCCTTGAAAAACAAGGAGCTGTGGATGATTGATGTACACATACACGTTAAATATATATGTTGCTATGTGCAACCTAGAGTGACCTGGTATATAGAGGGACCAATATATTTTAAGGAAATAAATGACAAATGTTTGAAAAATACATAAGCTTATTTAACGGACATTCTCCCACTCAATATTATATCTGTGCCAAAAGTTTTATATGGTACAAAATCTTCCATTTGTACAATAGCACAGGATTCTTTGCTACATTATTGGTAAAAAATACATGGATTCTACATGGGGCATGCATCTGACAAAGTGGGTATTCATCCACGAAACCTTATGCTCCAATACATCTGTTAGTCTATAAGGTGCCACAGGACTCTCTGCTGCTTTTACAGATCCAGACTAACACAGCTACCCCTCTGATACAAGGTGCATTGACTTCAAAAGAAAAAAGGTTCCTTAAAATAAGGACAAATGGTTACCCTATTGGATACAAAGTAATATATTTAAGCATTGTTAACTGGTACCTTTTTAGGGCTCTGTTTTCTGGTGTGTGTTTTTTTTTCTGGGGACAGAGGGAAAGGGATATTATATTTGCTTATGTCATTAAATAACACATGATGAGAAGTTCCTACTTACCCAGGCAGGGCTGGATTAATGCAAGGGCTTTAGGGGCTGCAGCCCAGGGCCTTGGGCGAAGCGGGGTCCAGTGCAGCAGGGCTCAAGCAAGCTGCCTGCATGCCATGGCCCCACGCCACTCCCGGAAGTGGCTGGCTGCTGGCATGTCTCTGGCACGGGGGAGGAGTAGAGCGGAGGCGCCATGTGCTGCTCCCATCCCCAGCACCATCCCTGCAGCTCCCATTGACCAATTGGGAGCCAGCCAATGGGAGCTGTGGAGGGCAGCGCTTGCAGGTCCGGGCAGTGAAGGAGACATGTGGTCCCCCTGCCTGCAGGGGTGCGCAGATATGTGGCAGGAGCAGCATGGAATGGCAGTTAGCCTGCCTGAACTCTGCTGCACCGCCGGCTGGCCGGGAGTTGCCTGTGGTAAGCACCTGCTGGTCGGAGCCTTCAGCTCGCACCCCCTCCTTCACCTGAACCCCCTCTGCCCCAGGTCAGAATCCCTTCCTACACCCAAACTCTCTCTCAAACCTCGCATCTCTCCTGCATCCCAACATTCTGCCCCAGTCTGGAACCCCCTCCTGCACCCAAACTCCCTCCCAGAAAGAAACTAATATAACAGCTGTTCCAAGGTAAGAAGTAGGCTATTTTGTATTAACAACTATATTTTACATGTTTTAAGACTGAAATATAACCACAGAACAGCCTTATGTTAATTAGAAGGCAAGTTTAGTACAGCATTAATAGCCTCAATGCCATAATTGTTATCTTTTGTTCTAAATTAGGAAGACGGCTTGTATACAGGGGCCCCACAAAATCTAACAGTCCCAGGCCCACAGGAGAGTTAATCCAGCCCTGTACCCAGGTATGCAAGTTGCGTTCTACAGCTCCCTGTAATAGAGTTACCGCCAGAAGCAGAGGCTTCTTATACATGGAAGGTTAATGTGAACTCTAGCCAATGGCTTTTGGGAAAATGCAGGTTAATAACTGACTGTTTTGTTGTAGACATTTTATTGACTAAAGTAAAGAATGTGGTTTTACCAAAGGAATTTTATATTAAAGGGTTTATATTAAACAGTCTGCAGCACCTGCAAGTTAAGTCAAGGAGGAAGTGGTCATATGAAGAAGGAGAATATAATTATTTAGGTGATGGATTATGTGTAATCCCTTCCTATAAAGAGGGCAGAGTTACACAGACAAGGAAACATCTTTTAGTAGAGTTTAGAAACTGCTAAATTTAATGTGGAAGGAAGTAGAAGTCTGAGCTTAGCAGAAAACTGTAGGTCATTGATTTTATTTCTAGTTTGTATTATAAATTAGCCCTCAACTCTTTAAATTAAAGTAATATTTTAGATATTTGTTCTTTGTAATAATTTTGAAATAAAGACATTTTTACTTCAATCCCTCCACATATCTTCAAGAAAATATCCCTTACAATATCTCACTATGCTTATGCTCTACGGTTCAGTAATACATAAAAATTGATATGATATGACCTATAGAGGCCTGAAACTGGCATTCCTAGGCATAGCTAGGAATGTTACAAAGTAGGGCCCTAACTCTGCAGTTTTACAACCAACTTCAATAGAGTCCTCTACACAATCCATCCACCCATTGTAAATTATAGGATTCCATCTTAACCTAGCCATCAAAACCAATCTTGACTTGTGGCAATACTCAATGTGAGCTAGAACAGGTAACTGCCTCCTGTACATTACAACAGATGAACTGTTTTTCTAATGGCAAAAGAATATTACTGTCATAATACGCTAAGCCAGGACTCCAGTCCCTCTACAGTGCTAACATGGTTATGCAACTGAAGTACTAAAACATCTACAGTGACTGAACAATAAAAAAAAAAATCATGTTTGTAGGTTACAAAGCTATCCACATAAAAAGTCTTGCTTAACCGACGGACACAGCAACGTTTTACTTTAACCTTCAGAAATCAAAAGAACAAGTTCATGATTTATAATGGAAAAATCTCTCACTGTAACTATAGACTTAATGGGATGTATATAATTCTAGGTATATTATAATAAAATTTCCTCAATTTTTCTGTTCTCGTCAAACATTATATTTGACATGTAACGGGTTTAATTTTACTTCAATTCCATTTAGCTTTAGTTCTAATGAAAACTTGAGACTACCTAATGGCGTTTTTGATTTTCCTCTAAAGTTTTTTTTTTAAGTTAGAAAAGAAGCAGCAATTTGCCAACACCGTAGATAGTTACACATTAAATCAGATTTTTCTATAGCTAGATATTTTTATCATGCCCATCCACCTTCGAGACCATCTTCTTTCTTCTGTTTATGACATTACATTGTTTGCTACAGCAATAATTGCAGTAGCAATAGTCTAGGCTTTCCTGAACTTTCTTGGATCAAGCAGGTGGAGCAGAAGAGAAAAAGAATCCAACAAATTTAAGCACCAAATGCAGTATAAAGTAAAAACGTGTACAGAAAACTAAGAAAAACAAAGGAGAGATGACTGGGTTTATTTGTTAGTTATGATACAAGAAAGAAGTTATGGATTTGATGCTAGAATCATTGGGTGAAGTTCCATAGCCTTTATAGGAGGTCAGACAAGGTGAACACACTGGTCCCTTCTAGCCTTAAAAATGTATGACAATTATTCTCCTTTAAAATGTTCTCCTTTGGGAATTAACCATAAACTGAGGAAGACAATTGTCTATATTCTTTTAAATGTTTCCATTAATTAATGACTGAAGAGCAGATTCACCTCTGCACTGATGCCAGCACTAGCAGAGGGAAGACCATTTGTGCCTTCCCTATTCAGGGGCTGTAAGGGCCAGTTAAGCCTTTGGTACACACTAAGGCAAGCCCTTAGGACTGCTTTCACATACTGTAACAGTTTATATGGACTTCTGCAGGAGTACAGAATCACTAGATTGCAGGTCTGACCTGACCACACCTCCTCCCACTCCCAACACTACCAAGCCCACCCCTATTACACAGTTGGCACTAAGATGAAAAGGGTGTTCCCGCAACAGAGGTATTTCTCCCCAGGACTTATACCTGTCCAATGGCCCCTGTGTTCCAGCTAAGCTAGCATAAAAGAGGGTCTTAGAGCAGTGATGAACATAACCCACTTTCTCCTTCTAAAACAATTACAGGTTGCATAATAGAAACAATTCTAGCTAGATATGAACCCTAACCATATCCCTGAATTAAATCCCTCCCAAACTTTTAGATTCCAAAGTTCTAGCACAATAAAGAGAGGCCAAATATTCCTATATGAAAGGTAAATTCTTTTCTCATGTATGAGCTTCAGTTCTTTGAGTGGAATTTGCTCCTAACACTAAGATATAGGGGAGGTTTTTGTAAATGATGCTTGTATAAAACTGCAGTTCAGACGGGCGGTATGAGCTCTACCAGCAGCGTCTGAGACTTCTGCCACTATTCCTTTAAATGCAGTTTGTGTAAGGAGTGAATAATTAAAGGAATAATTTGGCTCATTTATTATTTGTTTTATTAACTGAGATACCAGCTTGTTTTGGCTTCTTCCTGAAATACCAACACATTTGGACTTCACACTTTTAATATTCAAAGTGTCTTAATTCAAGGAACAGCAGCTCAGGTCAAGACACTCCTATTCCAGGAAGGTGGTATTGTGAACCCTGTCACCTATGAACTCAGAATCGAGTATTATGCAATCATTCATTTGGGACAAATCTGGCCCTCTTCTCCACTGCCACAGAAGGCCAGCACTTTGCCAGCAGTTTTCGTGCACAAGCAACGCAGATAGATTTGGGGCAGCCAGGCAGAGGTGCACATCCACTGTCCTCTGCACAGCCTGCAGATCAGCTCTCTGGTGACTCCAGGGCCACATGGATCACATGGAGATGGGGCATGGCCAAAGGTTTCAATCCTGTTAAATCTCCAGGGCTCCACCACAGAAGAAGTGTATTAGGGCAATAGGGTTGCTACAGCCTGCAAAGCCATTCCATTCCCTGGAAGGAAAAAACTTTTTATCTCACCATATCCATAATGCCCAAACCAGTTATTCTGGTTGGATTCTGGGCTGATGACTTGCATGTTAATACTTAGTCAAACAATTACATTTGCTGATACTTCCAAAATATTCCACCGATAATCAAAAGGCATATGGTTTCAGATAGAACTAAGGTGTCTCATCTTGGAATAATCTGCAGAACTACATATATAATGCTTGTATTTGAAATTCTGACAGAAAAAAACAAACCAACTATGCATACAGATGCAGCATGCAGCTATTAAGCACAACCTAGCTTCTTATTATTGAAATTAAATACAACAAAATAAAACTCATATGAAACTCAAAGATTAATTTGGACCAGTTTGCAGGCCAGAGAAATCCTCATGGTCTCCTCACAAGTGACAATGAAAGCCTTACTGAAACCACAGTTTTGAACTGATGAAACTGAGATAGAATCATGGGTTTTGTTGTGCTCCCACGGGTAAAGTTCTGTTCTGGAATCACAAGCTTAGCTCCCATCACCTTCAATGAGAACCGTGCACGGACAGCTAATAGTGGAATTTGACTTTAGAGTTATGTTCATTTCCCTTAACAGACACCTTCATGTACTTCACCTATGAGATGTCAATTCCCTTAGCTAATTAGTAATTAATTTATAAATAGAGATTCTTCTTCAGAACCACGATACATGTTGCAGTCCTGCTCCACTCACCCCATCCCTGGAACACTTGTTTTAATACCACTGTGTGTGCACTGAAATCAGTCCCTTTCCTCACTATTTCCTGCTTTGAATAAATATGGTCTTTAAAGAGCTCCCCTGAAACAATTAACATTTAGACTCAATTCATTCAATATTCCTTGTAATATTCACAATCTCACAATGAAATCATAGGAGAGGCTGAGGAAAGTGCTCAGCTGGTTCTATCTGTCAAAATAATATTTTTTCATTTTAGAATACTGTAAAATGTTTTAGCTTTAACAAGTCCTATAGGAGGAACAATGTTTATGCGGTTGGCTCCTACTTACAATATGGGCATATTGTGATTTTTCAGATTCCTTTTGGGTTTGATAAGCCTCAAACTCCTTGCATTTGCTTTACATACTCTCAAAGGAATTAACCTTATTGCTTTGATATGCGGTATAGAGTGAGGCTGTTTTTTATTACATTAATTAGTTATCATAATAAAACTGACCCAATTTACTAATTAGAGACAGTTGAAAGAAAACATTTAATCTAGGAGGCTAGTAATAGCAGAGAACCTTACAAATACTAAGTCAACTTAAAGTCTGCACCAATGGAAGTCCGTATAAAGATTGGTGGTGGTCTCCAGTGATAGAAACTCCATCAGGTGAGGTTGTGGCACAAAAAATGGCTGAAACACCTCTACCACCAGGGCCCTCTGGCGTTCACAGGGGCCAGCACTGTCCCAAAAGCACGCAGAGTTGGACAGAGTGGCCAAATAATTCAGTGCATGTAACCAACTGTCTTTGCCAGCTGGTTTCCTAAAGTGCCCTGATCACGACTTAAAGCTGACTTCCACTGAAGGAACACTGCAGGCAAACAGGTGGTAAAAACTCTCCTTCCCACACTCAGGATGAATCCCCACTCTGGGCACAGGAAGCCTGGTAATTTATACCTTCCTGTACTACATCTAATCCTCTAAATGCTGTAATGTACCATAGGTTTTAAATTAAAATCAATAATGTTCCGTCTGCTATTTACACGCTAGATTACATCTGTTGCATAGCCTTTCAAACCTCCCCATCCCAAAGCTAATGCTGTTCCCTTGCTCACAAAACACTGAAGAGGGAAACTGTTATTTAAGTAACGTACATATCTGAGTGTAACATATACTGACATTAGCCTTTAGAGCAATGGCCATTCTAAAAAAACTATTAAAGTTTTGTGGCTTTAGGAACACACTGGCTAATGGATTTATTCTTCGGCATTTAAATTGCCTGCATGTTGTAGATGTTAGCTGAGTGACTATATAAGCCTCTAAGTGTTTAAAAAAAAAAGAAACCCATGCAAGACAGGAATCATACAGCATCCCTATGAATATCGAAGACCCTCTCAATATAGGCTAATTCACCTGCACACCCAAGCAGTGTGAATTACAGCTAATTTGAATACCTCAGACAGCTATATACTTACCTAAATGTACCACCATTTCCAGGAGAACAAGTACCAGCTCTAAAGGGAACCATTTCTAATGGTGACATAGCCATAAAAATGCTGATTCTGAAGATAGTACATGCAAAATAATGTCACAGCGTAGTGGATAGTCAGATACAAGAGGTTACATGCATTTGGATTTGGACAGTAGTTATTTTACTGCCCATGTCTCTCTTAAACAAAGTGACTGAATCTAATAACTACCATATATTTTAAAAAGACACTTCATTCTGCTATTAAATACTAGTAACTGCTTATAAAATAATTCTCCCCTGTATTCATTAGTCACATTCAAAAGCAACAGATCTTACCCAGGAAACAGCACAAAAACAAGGAGAGGATCTACTCACATTCCTTTGAGCCGTTGCCACATTTTCTCAGTGTGTCCTCCTATTTGGTACTTTAAAGAGGTGCCTTCCAGTTCCCGGGCTGTTTCGGTAGCTCTAGCCCCCATGGTAATTGTCCTACAGCAACACAGTTACAGTCAGGCTCAGCAGCAAGTAAAAGCATTCCTTAGTCCACTACAAACGCCAGAGGAGCCACACGTTATACAGGAGCAGCTCTCGTCTATCAAAACATTTCAGAATTACAAGGAATTCTAAGGAAAGCTTCCGGTTGAATTGCTATTCACTTTGATAGACAAATCCACTCTCTTTCTCCCCCTAAGCATACAGCACTATAAACAGCTCTTCTGACCTCACAAGTCTACTCCATGCATGTGAGCCAGCTACTATACTACTCACTGACTGACGGCTCAAGCTCTTTCCCCATGCACTTCGTTTGTTGTAGGGATGTGCACTGAAGCACAAAAGCTTCCTTAAAATGTATGAGAATTCATTGCCAGGCAGGATAAATGTGAATGACTTTAGCAGTCCAGAAAATTTAATTTTTTTATTTTTTTTTGCTGTGCAGGTTGGAGAAGCAGGCTGCAATAGGAAAGCAGATGGTAGAAACCAATATCAGCTGCACCACAGTTAGAAATGAATGCCTGCTTAAATGCCAGAGCTTTTGTCTCTTTAGATGATCCTGAATTGGTCTTCAGTGAATAAATATCTACCAGCCTCTTAACAACATAACTGAACAAACGTTAAGTTGGGACTCTAAGACATGTATAAATCCCTTCAGAAGAGTAATCAGAGAGCTCTACAGGTTGTTATTGAAGGAATACGCTGTAATCATGACTATTCACCTTCTCCTAGCAACTCCACACAGTAGGAAACTGTCAATTTAACTGGTAGAAAATGCAGCAGCTGCAAGACAGCCTGCTCAGTGAATCCTTTGGGACAATAGCTTGCGTGTGTCAAAATCTGATGTTGCACTGTTTGTGCACGCCAGAGAAAAAATTAAGTGCATGTAAAGAGCAAAAGGAATGAGAACTAAGTGGTCTGCCAGCCATGCAGCAGATTGCCAGCTCTATCTCTACAGCGCAGACCCATGCGTTTAGTTACACAGCCAAAGCTGCTGTTTCAATAGAACTGAGGTTAGTTCTGCATCAGTATCTTTCATTGCTTGCTCAACTGTGTTTGCAGAACTTTTCAAAATTCCATCTTTATTTTATAAACATCTTCCCTCTTGTTTTGTGAATAGACACGGATCTGCAACTCTGGAGGAAGATCCCAATAGTCCCAGATACCACTAGCTTGTCTGGGCAGCAGTTTCAACCACAGAGCATTGTGTGTGTTTAAAAGTAACAAAGATGTGAGGTTATGCAAGATCTCCATCTGAAATGGCTGGCAGAGATGGGTGAAAATGCCAATGAAAAAGAAGAACAATCACAATAATTCACTGTCACTGAAGTTCCCCTATCATTTCCCTTTATTTTCCTCATAAGTTTCCTAATACTAGGATGATTTCCTCTCCATTAAAATACATTTTAATATCCCCTTTATGTTCTATTAATCTCTATTCTGTACTGGCTCTTCTTCTTTCTTCACTGATTTCTGTCAGAGAGATCATTAGCTGATGCCTTTCATATCTTTCCAAAAGGTTTCACCTCTCACTTGCACTGGTTTTAAACTGGTGTCATTATACTGGACTTCACTAGACATATTCCTGATTCACACAGGCATAAGAGAGAAAGCAGAATCAGACCCATAGATTTCAATGGGGCTTTTTCAGAAAAGTCAGTGCCTGATCCAGACCTCCCCTTTTGCTTGCAGTGAAGAGTGCCACATGACAAAACTGAAGAACCACAGAAACAATCACTATCTTTAAACACTGTACAAAGTACTTATTAGATTAAGAAAGAGAGTAGGAGCTGTAACACTGTCCTTCTTTTGCTGCTGCACTAAGGAACTTCTTCCTAGAAACCTCCCAGTTCTGTTCTGCATGGCATCTTGGTACAGTTTTAAAGAAATAGTATATATATCCTCCCAGGGAGTAACAGATATGAATCACTAGCACTAATGTGAATTCTTTCCTGCTCCCTACCTCTCACTCCCTTGCATCTGAAGCAATGCAAAGAAAATAATTATGTATTCATACAATCCTCCAGGGACAGAGGGAAATTTTAAGCCCCTATTTTTCCTCATAACGCATTCTCCCCTGTAGTACGATGCTATGATGGGAAATAGTGCCATCTCCTATTGGCAGTAACACCATGTTTACGCTGTTCTTTCCCCCCAATGGAACAGAAGGAGTGGTTCAGAATATCAAAAGTGATATTCTGAAGAGGAGAAAATGTTGCTTGTTCTTCAGGTGTTACGCTCTGGTTGCTCCTCTCAGGTAGGGCAGAGGTTATGTGCAACCAAGACAATAATGCTATACATTGGGAAACTGCATTGAAGCTGGTGGGTGTAACAGCTGCCTTTCATTCAGGATGAGTGTAAAAAGCAATTGAGTTCCTTTGTGAAACCAGATGGCTGAAGCAATGGGAGCACCTCACAGAGCACTGATGCATGGCAAGGCTTGAGTAGAATATGAACCATGTGGCGCAAAGGGGCTAGAAGATGATTGGTGGAGTTTTGAATATTTGTGAGAGAGAGAGAGAAGCATCAAGAAACACACAGAAGCAGACACAAAGAAGGTAGTAGAAAGCCAAGGAGACAGCCAGCCCAAGCACTGAGTGTGAGGTCCAGAGAAAAGCTAGAGAAACAGCTTTTGGGACAAAGTGATGCTAAAAGAGGCTTAGAACTGTGAACAAAACAAACCACTTAGTTGTTTAATTCCTACTGTGTTCAGGGAAACAGGACTGTACACATTCTTTCTAAATAAACAGGATTGGATGACAGATATCTACTCCATTACCAAAATGTGGAGCCAGGCACATAGGGATAAACAGGTATTCTTCACCCACTATTTCCATAGGAAGATGGGTAGGAGTCAGGACGGATGGAGAACAGACAGAACCTTAGATCTGCCCTCATCAACTCGCTGGTCAGGAGGACAGCAATAAAATTACAACCTCCTCCCTGATCAGGTGAGAAATTATGGCTGCCTGGGCTGCTCCCTTATGGTGGGCTGTGTTCTAGGCAAAATCTAGCCTAAACTAGTTCCAAATACTAACCAGTGGGCAATTATTTTAGGAACAGGCATTTACCCAAGGGGCTGGCAGCTGAACTGATGAGTGTTTTTTTTTAAATGTAAAGTAATAAATATTTTTCTCTGGCCTCTCCATGTTCTTGTTCTGGACAACTTGTGTCATGTTCTCAGCTTGCCAGGTTTTAGAGCCCATTCTCCTCTCTCTCTTTAAAAAACAAAAACAAACAATCTTTTCATCCCTTGCCTGCATCTTTTTGAAGTTTAGCTTTATATTCCTGGGTTAATCTGATATCTGTTCATTCAAAACAAGTCTCTGGGTACTGGGCAAAGCTCTAATGATTCAGTTTGGAGATTTTAAAATTTCTTTTGCACCCTGCTCTATCCCCCTACCTAAGGCCTGATAAAATTGTCACTGTGCCACTTAATCCTCAAACAAGTACTTAAATCAGATGCTGAAATAGAACATGGTATGCCCCCCCCCCCCACCCTTTCCATGATTCAAAGTACATCCTTTCCTTAAGAATAAATGGAATGTTGGCTTTAGGAAAGAAAGACACAGTGTCTTAATATACAGGTAAAAAGGCAACATCCTTCCTTGTACTATGAACACTGAATAATAATCAAAGTTTAAAATTACACAGAAAAATCCACTTTAAAAAGAGGGAAAAGCCTGCAACTAGATGGATTAGAGAGTTGGCCACTGGACTAGGATAAGGGCTAACACAGGTCTTGATGAGGAAGGTTAGAGATTTATTTTAGATAAATCTTTTACTCCTGAAAGGAAACAAAACATGCCACATTATTCACTATTCTGTTCAGTACCTGTAGATCAAAACTAGCACAGAAAGAGAAAGTAGCAAGAGACCTGAAGAACTGATTTCTCATACTCTCATTATCGCTCATTTTTTCCAATCTTACGATGCAACCTTCCCTAATCAGGAGAACTGCAGGAGAGACAGGAACTAACTGAGGAATTTGAAGTCACTGAAGTAAGCAAGGCTTTCCCTCCAGCGAGGAAAGGCTCTGGTGAGGGGCGCTGCCTCCCTCCACCAGAGTCTTTCAACGACATATATGACTACACCTCGCAGTGTGGATGCAGCCAGCTTTTCACCACTCCATGTAGCTGCACATACTCTACATGCTGCCACCAGTGGTGTGCAGTGTAGATGTAACCTGAGGCAATGCCTAAACTTAGGGCTGGTCTACACTACGAAGTTAAGCTGACTCAACTACATCACTGACGGCTGTGAAAAATTTCACACCCCACTTTACAGACCATTTGGGAAGGGCATAGGGATAGGTTACAATAGCCAAGTCTAGAGGAAACACTGGCAGTATTGTGGGAGTGGTGATAAGCACATATACATGTAGAAGATGTGGAAAGAACTGAAGATTTCAGATGGAGATACATTGAAATTGAGTGAAGGATAAAGACAATAGACTAGAGCTTGACGACATTCTTCATCCCTTCCTCCCCTCCAAAAATAAATCCCCTCCATGCCTTTGAGACATTTAACTGAAATAAATTAGAAGGAAATAATACATTTTTGGTCAGAACAAGCAGAAGACGACTAGGCAGAATCATTAAGTTATTTGGAGCAGATCATGAATTTCTTGGGCCAGTAATTCATGTAAGGAATGAGAAAACCCCAAAATCTTTCAGATGTGTGACCTAACATCTCTATTTAAAAAGCATGTGTGCTTAGTACAGTAGCTGTGGAAGTACAGGAGGAAGGACTCAAGAAGCAAATACTACTTTTGGGAAACATCATTAGTAAAATGGTTTGGCAACAAAATTGATACTCTGAGCTTTGGAAACTCTGCCAGCACTGCACTGGATGTGAAATGTATTACGCAACTTCAAAATTACCATAGAGAGAGGATCAGAGGTATAACCTTGTGCTCTACAAATACACAGGAACAGAATAAATTCTGGGTTTCACTGTGTCTCTTTTCAGCTTCCACAAACCAGCTGTATCAATTGATAAAAGTCTCTTCCATCAACCTCCTTAGGTGTTTTCATACAGCCATTATGGAGTAAATGATACTCTTTCCTGACCCCTTCTGACTAATAAAGTATCTTAAAACACATCAATCTAGACATTTCAGAGCCATGACTGACGTTTCAATGGAACCTGTGAAAAAACTAATTGCCAAGTGATCGCTCTCAGCCTAGAGGAAATGCAGGGAAGGAATATGCAAAAGGCATTAAGAAATCTGGGTTTGACACAGTGACTGCCAGCTTCTCCCACTAAACCAAGAAAAGGTTAAGGAGATAACTAGTTGACTGTGATGAGACACGGACATAGCAGGTAGCACGAAATGTTGTTCTAGCTAACAATTGTTTGAAATAGTTTCATTAGACATTCACTTTGAACAGCTCAAAGGAAACAAGAAAATGTTCCCTCTAGCTGTACTGTATTTCCACAAGGACCATGGCAACAAGAAAAAACTCCTTGATATTTATAAAAGGCTATAATGGAACAGATGCCATGGGGGGGGGGGAATCTCTTCACCATCACACAAAGGATTTAAATTAGAAAACATGTCCACCAAATGCAGCCTTAACATAGCTTTCGCCACCTACCCTGCACCACCACTGAAAACAAACAAACAAACAAAAAGACTCTTTATTCTTGCCCTTTGATTCCTATCTTTTAACCAGTTGCTGATCCATTGAGCCTTTGGTGAGAGACCTTGCCAAGGACTTTCTGAAAATCCACACACACTATATCCACTCTATTACCCTTATCCACATGTTTGTTGACCCCTTCAAAGAATTCTCAGAGATTAGTGAGGTATGATTTCCCCTTACAAAGCCATGTTGACTCTTCCCCCAACATCTGTGTCTCTGATAATTCTGTTCTTTTCTATTGTTTCAACCAATTCGCCTGGTACCGAAGTTAGGCTTATTGGCCTGTAATTGCCAGGATCGCCTCTGGATTCTTTTTATAAAAATTGGCATTACATTACCTATCTATCAGTCTTCTGGTACAGAGGCTGATTTAAACAATAGGTTACATACCATAGTTAGTAGTTCTGCAATTTCATATTTGAGTTTCCTCAGAACTCAAGTAAATACCATCAGGTCCTGGTGACTTATTATAGTTTAATTTATCAATTCATTCCAAAACCTCCTCTATTGACACCTCAATCTTGGACAGTCGCTCAGATTTGTCACCTAATGGTTTGGATGTAGGAATCTCCCTCACATCCCCAGCAGTGAGATCAATGCAAAGAATCCACTTAGCTTGTCTGCAGTGGCCTTGTTTTCCTTGAGTATTCCTTTAGCATCTTTATCATCCAGTGGCCCCTCTGGTTGTTTAGCAGGCTCCCTGCTTCTGAGGCACTTTAAAAATAATTGCTGTTAGTGTGCATGTGTTTTGCTCGTTGCTCTTCGAAGTCTTTTTTGGCCTGCCTAATTATAACTGTACACTTTACTTGCTGGAGTTTATGCTCCTTTCTGTTTTCTTCAGTAGGATTTGACTTCTAGTTTATAAAAGGATGTCTGTCTCTAACTGCCTCTTTTACTCTGTTTAGCCACAGTGGCATTTTTTGCTTTTTTACTGTTTATTAATTATTATGGGTATATATTTAGTTTGAGCTTCTATTACAGTGGTTTTAAAAAAAAAGGTTTCCATGCAGCTTGCAGGAATTTCACTTTTGTGACTGTTCCTTTTAATTTCCATTTAACAAATCTCCCCAGTTTTTAATAGTTCCCTTTTTGGAGTTACAGGATACTGTGGTGGGGGTTTTTGGTATAATCACCCTCCTACAAGGATATTAAATTTAATTACATTATGGTTGCTATTACCAAACAGTTCAGCTATGTTCCCCTCTTGGACAATATCATGTACTCCACTTATGACTAAATCAAGAATTGCCTCTCCCCTTCTGGATTCCAGGATTAGCTGTTTCGAGAAGCAGTCAGTAATGGTGTCTAGACATTTTATCTCTGCATCCAGTCCTGAGGTGTCATGTAACTTAGGCGTCAATATAGGGATAGTTGAAAATAAATCCCCCATTGTTGTTTTGTTTTCTGTTGTATCCTCTCTAATCTCCCTGAGCATTTCACAATCATCACCATCACGGTGATCAGTAATAGTATTCTTACCACTATACTATTATTCTTCAAGCATGAAATTTCTAGCCATGGAGATTTCATGGTAGAGTTTAATTCTTTTAAGATTTTTACTATATTTGAGTCTATGCTTTCTTTCACATATGGTCCCCACCAACATGACCTACTCTGTCATTCCTATGTATTTTGGACCCTGCTATTACTGTGTCCCATTGATTATTATTATTCCACCAACTTTGTGATGCCTATTATATTAATATTCTCATTTAATACTAGGCACCCACCATAGACTTCAAGCATTTGTATACAAGCACTTATAAAATTCATCAATATTTAGTTGTCTGACTTCATGTGATGTAATCAAAGGGGATTCTTTCATTTGAACTGTTTCTCTTCAGCCCGTGTGTATTTTTTCCAACTTCTATCCTCTACTCTAACATATAGAACATCCTCTTTAATAAATCCTCCCCTAAGGGATATGTCTATGCAAATGTTGAGCTCCTCTGCACCTGTTGGCTTTCCATCAGCACTTAGTTTTAAAACATCTCTATGACCTGTTTCAATTTTACATGGCAGCAATCTGTTTTTGTTTTGATTTAGGTGGAGCCCATTGTTCCTGTCTAGGCTCCTCCTTTCCAAACACATCCTCCAGCTCCTAATAAACCTAAATCCCTCTTCTGGATACGATTGTCTCATCCACACAATGTGATCCTGCAGTTCTGCCTGTCTGACCGGCCCTGCACAAGGAACTGGAAGCATTTCAGAGACTGCTAATATGGTGGTCCTGGACTTCAATCTCTTATGTAGCAAGGAATCCTAAAGGTATTAGGGATCAAGGCATGTCAGGCTAGAGCCTCATTAGGAAGCTCTCAGCATCGCCTAACAGGCCACTAGGCTCAGCACATAGCATCCCAAAAGTGACCACAATATAACCTACAAGCAGGAACACAGCAAGAAAGCAAATACAAAAGAACAAACAAGGACATCCCTATCATACCTCCAGGCATGATTTATATAGCTGTGAATGACATACAATATCGCATGGGTACCTTGAGAATGATGTACATCAAATAGTGCTTTCCATACCTGACCACCGTCTTCACCTATGGATTGGGGGTGGGGGAGGAGGTAGGAGGGGGCCATTTTATTTTTTTTTAGGGTTGTCAAGCAATTAAAAAAATTAATCAAAATTAATCACACTGTTAAACAATAGAATAACATTTATTTAAATATATTTGGATGTTTTCAACATTTTCAAATATATTGATTTCAATTATACCAGAATACAAAGTGTACAGTGCTCACTTTATTTTTTCTTACAAATATTTCCACTGTAAAAAAAGAAACATTTTTCAATTAACATAATACAAGTACTGTAGTGCAATCTCTTTATCATGAAAGTTGAACTTACAAAAGTAGATTTATGTACAAAAAATAAAACAATGTAAAACTTTAGAGCCTACAAGTCCACTCAGTCCTACTTCTTGTTCAGACAATTGCTCAGACAAACAAGTTTGTTTACATTTGCAGGAGATAATGCTGCTCTCTTCTTGTTCATAATGTCACCTGAAAGTGAGAACACGTGTTCACATGGCACTGTTATAATAGGCGTTGCAAGATAATTGACATGCCAGATGCGCTAAAGAGTCACATGTCCCTTCGTGCTTCAACCACCATTCCAGAGGACATGTGTCCTTGCTGATGACAGGTTCTGCTCGATAACAATACAAAGCAGTGCGGACTGATGCATGTTCATTTTCATCATCTGAATCAGATGCCACCAGCAGAAGGTTGATTTTCATTTTGGCGATTTGGGTTCTGTAGTTTCCACACTGGCGTGTTGATCTTTTAAGACTTCTGAAAGCATGCTCCACACCTCATCCCTCTCAGATTTTGGAAGGCACTTCAGATTCTTAAACTTTGGTTTGAGTGCTGTAGCTATTTTTAGAGATCTCACATTGGTACCTTCTTCGCATTTTGTCATATCTGCAGCAGAAGTATTCTTAAAATGAACAACGTGCTGAGTCATCATCCGAGACTAGTATAACATGAAATATATGACAGAATGTGGGTAAAATATATCCAGATAAATACAATTCAGTCACAAATTTAATTAACACATTTTTTTAAATGAGTGTCATCAGCATGGAAGCATGTCCTCTGGAATGGTGGCTGAAGCATGAAGGGGCTTATGAATTTTAGCATGTCTGGCCCATAAATACCTTGCAATATCGGCTACAAAAGTTCCATGCAAATACTTGTTCTCACTTTTGGTGAGGTTGTAAATAAGAAGTGGGCAGCATTATCTCCTGTAAATGTAAACAAACTTGTTTGTTTTAGTGACTGGCTGAACGAGAAGTAGGACTGAGTAGACTCGTGGGCTCTAAATTTTTGCATTGTTTTGTTTTTGAGTGCAATTATGTAACCAAAAAAAGCTACATTTGTAAATTGCACTTTCATGATAAAGAGCTTGCACTACAGTACTTGTATGAGATTAACTGAAAAAAGAAACAGTTTCTTTTATCATTTTTACAGTGCAAATATTTGTAATCAAATCTAACAAAGTGAGCAGTGTACACTTTGTATTGTGTGTTGTAATTAAAATCAGTATATTTGAAAATGTAGAAAAATATCCAAAAATATTTAATAAACTTCAATTGGTATTCTATTGTTTCACAATGTTATTAGAACTACGATTAATCACGATTAATTTTTTTAATTGCAATAAAAAAATTTAGACAATCACGTGAGTGAACTGCGATTAATCAACAGCCCTAATTTTTTTTTAAAGGAGAACAAAGTGGTCATGACCTCCTTAATCCAATAACTAAAAATATTAGAGGCAAAATTTACAATATGTTGTGCCTGCAAGATATGGGACTTGTGGGAGGAAATAGCTACAGTAATTAACATCAAATGGATGACTGTGTAAGTAAAAATGTAGTTACGTGCACAATGGGTGGCTTGTACATATTTAGTGGACCCAACTACAAATCTGGCCCTGAATATTCTTTCAGCTTAATGTGGAAACAGTCAATTATGATTACATCTGCAATTGTATGTTCAGTACTTCTAGGATAACAGAAGCTGGGGAAAAATGAGAAAATGAAAAGAAGAGTCTTGCAATTAGAGTGACCAGACAGCAAATGTGTAAAATCGGGATGAGAGTGGGGAGTAATAGGAGCCTATATAAGAAAAAGACCCAAAAATTGGGACTGTCCCTATAAAATCAGGACATCTGGTCACCCTACTTGCAACCCTATCAGATTTGTATAACCATGGACTTTGGAGCCTGTACACTCCAAATTCTAGTATTTTTCCATCAAAGTTGTAATGCGTATTTGACAAAGACCAGAAAGTACATGTAGGTAAATCCTGAGCAGAACCCCAATTCCTGGATCTGAATTTTAGATCAGCTAAATTTGGCTCTATCCTCAATGTCACCAAGTTGAGCCCAGCTTAGCCCTCTTCTTCCTCCCCAGCCTCCACATGTGCGCCGCAGGGAGATAGCAAACTGGTGGCTGCCTTCAGCAGCTTCTCTTGAAGCTTTCAGTTCTGGCTGAGTGCCTGACCTCTCTCCTACCAATGCCAAGGGATAGGTGGGTTCTCTAGGTATGGCAGCCCAAATGTCACTGTCTCTCTAATTGGAACATGTGGAATGGATGTTTATTCAGCCGTGACTGGCTGGAAAGCCATCAGGGAAGCCAGGAATGTAAGAGCCAATAAATAAGATAAATGAGTTAGGTTCTAAAACTTACACTTTTCACTTTGTGGGTTTTTTCTTTTGACAACTATTTAATTAAAGATAAAAGTTATTGCATGGCACTAGAACAAACGAACAGAGTAACAGAATTAACATTGCCACAGACTTCAGAGTTTCTTGCCACAGGAGCTCTGCACCATTGGTAACTTTAGAAAACTGCATTGGCTAGATCCATAGAGTCACTAGTAATCTTTATAGGACATTTTATATGCAAACAAGTCAGAGCCTCCTGTCAGAAAAGAAACGCCATACACCTCACACTGAATGTGCTTTACACCAACCTATGGGCCAAATTCTACTCTCAGACTGACATAAACCCAGAGTTACTCTACAGACTTCAATTGGCACAATATATAGTTATTGTCAAAGGGGAGTACTGAGCAACGGCTCTTGCACACTTTGTATGGTGCTCAGGAAGCAAACCTCCGAGGCACTCTGCAGTCTACGTTTTGCAGGAAGGACTCAAAAGAACCACTGCTCCATGCAATGGACTGGGGGCTTGGTGGAGAGACAGACCTTTTTTACTCTCCACCCACAGAAAAGTGGTCACGCCCTTCCTGTCCCAGCTCACCAGATGAGGAGATGTGGCTGTGACAGCAGACCAAACATTCCTCTACCCTTTATCTGGCTGGAGAGTTGTAGAGGTGGTAGGGTCAGGGCCGGTGCTACCATTTAGGCGGACTAGGCAGTTGCCTAGGGCACCAGGATTTGGGGGTGCCAAAAAGCAGCAAACTCCAATTTTTTTTTTAAAGTGCTTGAGCGGCCGTTGCCCTGGGAGCGAGAGGGAGTCTGAGCTGCCACTGGCAGCCCAGGGGTTCCCCTCAGTCAGCGGGCCACCGCCGGCAGCTCAGGGGTTCCGCTGCGCAGTCGCTGCTTCGCTTCTCCTGCCTCCCAAGCTTGCGGCGCCAATCAGCTGTTTGGCGCCGCAAGCCTGGGAGGAGAATTAGAGCAAGACAGCGTGCTCAGAGAGGATGCGGACCAGAGGTGAGCTAGGGTGGGGAGGTACCGCAGGGCTCCCCGGGCCTGGGGGTGGGGAGCTGCCGTGGAGGAGGGGCACGTCAGGGTAGAGGGGAGCTGCTGCAGGGCTGGGAAGGGCGCAAGGTGGAAGTTTCGCCTAGGCATGAAACTTCCTTGCACCAGCCCTGGGTAGGGTGAGTAAAAGGGAAGTTCCAGGCTAGAAGATGAAGCCATGGACTGTATCCTTCCTAGTTGTCCATCTGCTAGGGGACCAGCAGCAGCTATAAAAACCACTACATCTCTCTTGGATGCCAGAGGAAGAGGTCAGGCCAACCAGCAAGGGAACCACCACTCCACAGGAGAAGCAGCAGCAGTGGCGGCAATAGTGGCCGGGGCCCCACCCTTCCCCAGATGCCAGAAGTGCAAGAGCAGCTGGTTGATCCCCTCCCTCTCCAGCAGCAGCAGCGGGCACTAAAGAGGGAAACCCTGGCCCAACAGAGGAGTGACTCCAGCATTAGCCCCAGGCAGCTGTGATGGTTACCCTCAGCCTGAGTCACTTCCCTCATCTTGGGTGTGGTGTATCATTGCTAAGGGAAGGGGCCTAGTCTGGGCAACTGGGGTGGGCGGCCGCAGTGGTCTACGCTCCTTTTCCTCCTCTGTGGCTTTAGTGGGTGGGGTGAGCAGCAGCTACTGCTTCCTTCAAAACATCCTCCCTCTTCTGGAGCCAATAGCCTCCTGAAGGCCATCTGCTTTTCCAGAATATATGTTTTCGCATCACAGGGATATCATGAAATAACAATTTCTCAGACTGGAGATGTACGTACAAGCCAACTGAGCCCTGCACATTACCCCTGTGCTCTGCTCCCTACACTGGTTCTCCATAGATCAAATAATTCAAAGGCTCACTGTTAACCTTCAAGGCCCTCCATGGAATCAGCCCAAGATATCAGAGAACCTCTTTCCACAACCACCATCTCACCCTGAAAGCTACTTCCTCAAGAACTATGATGCGGTCAGCTTCAAAGGCGAAGCTTGTAAGTGTGGGGGAGATTGGTCATTTCTGGCAACAGTGCCAAGGGTTTGAAACTCAGCCTTCACAGGATGAGATAAGAATGGATGCAAATCTTTCAGCCTTCGGAACAAAGCCACTTCCTGGACTTATGTTCCAATGACAACTCAGGAAAGCAAAGAGGACGCGAAAAAAAATGAAAAGGAAGACAGACAACTGGCCTTCTGTGATTTAATAGTGTCTTCTATCTTGGCAGCCCGGAAGACACTGTGGTGACAGGTACCACTATAAGAACATTATATCCTACTTAGATAAATACTGCAGACTCAGCAATGAATTTAGACATCCTGTGTATACCAGCACATTTTTACTATTACCCCTTCCAGTTATAATTCATCTATAGTATGTTTGATTTATTCTATATGTTTGATAAAAATGACTTCTGGGGACATTGCTCACCATACACAGTGCAGAACAGAAGATAATACAAGTGTGTCTCTTAGGTGATTGGAAAAAAATATAAACTATTTTACTGTATTGAGATGTACAATTATATATCATGTAATGTAGAATAAAATGCATACGTTATGTAGATACAAGGAGGCAGGGATAATGGCCATAAATCCTGAATGTGTAACTTTAACTTTTGCATCTGCTGACTTTTCATTTCTTAACTGTGCTATATTAATGTTCTCCAAAAGTCATAGTAAAGGGATAAGGGGGATTTTATGGAATACTGATCTATGTGACTCGAGACTGGAGTATGCAAAACAATCTATGTACTATGGAAATGTAGAGACTTGCTGTGTAGCCTGATGTTTAAGAGACCCTTCCCATAATACATTCTGTATTATCTTAATTCCTCTCACATGGACTTTGGCATCTGGTTTTTAAACATCTTAAAAAGATGACTAGAGTATTAAAACTGATACTTAAAACTGGCAGCACATTGAAAAATGAGTCCAACAGGCTATAGTGCACAAAGATTAAGGAGAAGAGAGCAAAATTCAGACGACCTGATTAGATGTTTAATATCATTGGACCATGCTGTAAATTCACCTGAAGTGTAAGAGTGAAATTTAAGCAAGTTTTAAAGACAAACTGATAAAATGTAACCCAGGTCAAAGATTCTTTGACAGTTTATGATTTACTAATAGACTTCCTAAAAGGAAATGTGTGAATTTGGTTAAAAAGGTAAACCTAAGAAAAGCAAGTTTTAGTTTAATATTTTCAAAATCACTTGGAATAAGGGATTTTGGAAACTTAATTTAATTGTCATGTGTAACTAGTAGTATATTAACTATTCAGGAAATGCAGTGTATACATGCACATTGCAGACTGACTTTCTGTGGTGGTAATTATAACTATTCCCTTTTACAGGCAGAAAAGCAGACAGAAAATAATGCATGTTATTGGTAAAGCAGTGCCTCAGCAATGAAGTCAGATCTTGGGGGATGGGTTCAATGAGTAAAAGGAAAATGCCAGTAGGACTGAGAATATGCAGGATAAGAGGAGAAAATTAGACTTCCATTCTCTTTTCCCAGCACCCTGAGGTTGATCCCTTCCTTAAGCACTTCTGGGCTTTTCCTCTACATTTAACTGTCTTCTTGGAAAGTTTCTGTCATTGGATGCTGTTCCACGGATAAAAGCAATGATGAGAGTGCTAGGGAAACCATGCACTGGCATCTGCCAGCGTTTTAATCCTTGTGTTATCTTGCTCTGCTTTGAACAGGGTTAAATGACACAGTGGTTATAGTGACTGAGGTCAGTAGTCACTAGCACACCACCATTATTACATTTAATGAAGCTGCACTGGGAATGACATTTTAAGAAAAAGAGCCTACTGTAGACAAAGCCTATTCTTTCTACATTAGTAGGGTACCATTCTTGGCCTATCTATTTTTGTATTCTATAGGTGTGGTTATTAGACACTACAATCAGGTATTCATTTCTTGGTAAATAATTCCTGCCTGTATTAATCTCCATCAATGTGATCTCAGGCTACAGTTGTCAAAATTATGTGGATGAAAACCTGCCTTTAATGACTAAGGAATAACTGGTGATAAATTCAGAGAGGAGCTGTGTGTCAGTTAGTATGATCTCTGGTGACATGAGGATGAAGTCTTGGTTGCAAAATACAAATGATGTTGACAAAAAAAGTGAGGATGTGCTCAGTCACCTCAGATTAGAAAATAGCTGTCTTAATTAGCTTTTGTTTGGATTGGTCAAACATGTCTCATGAAGAAGAGGATGGCAGGAGAATCAGATAGAGAAGCAAAAGTAACAGGGCAATGTAGAACAATGCATAACAAACATAGGCTGCTCAGTACCTCACAGGAGCAAGCCTCAGGTGGGTAAGGCCAATTTTTCACTTTTCTTTGTAAAGTCTATGTAATTATTTTTATGAGTAGGGAAGGAGTTTGGAATATTTCTCTAAAATGCCAGCAACCTAGCACTCAAATAACTGAATGACTTTCAGTTCCAAGTCTTCAAAGAGTGTTTGTAAAGTACAATCATCAATAGATTTTAAAGCAAGATGGGACCACTGTGATCATCTAATCTGACCTCCTCCATAACATGGGATTCCCTTGAATTAAATTTCTGCTTCAAATCCAATACCTTTGGTTGAACTACAGCATATAATTTTAGAAAAAAAATTCAGCTCAATTTAAATGTTCACAGTGATGGAGAATCCACCACACCACTTGGTAAACTATACCAAAGGTTAATGACCCTCACCTAAAAAAGTTTGTACCTTGTTTCTAATCTGAATTTGGAAGCTGGAGCTAGACAGACATTGGATGTTGTTAAACCTTTGTCTTCTATTATCCAATGTCTGTCTAGTCCCAGCTAGGTATTTCTAGACTGTGATCAAATCACTATTTGATAAGCTAAAGAGATAGGAGCTCCTTGAGTTTCTAACAATAAGGCGTGTTTTTCAATCTTTCAATAAGACCAAAAATGGTTTTCTAAATTCAGAAAATATAAGTTAAATGAGACAACCAAACTAGTTTCACAGTCAAGTTCCCAGTGGACAAGCCTAAATGTCACAAAAAAAAAAACAACACAAAACAAAATAACTCATCATCGCCATTGGCATTAGCTGGAATGTAGATTTAGAGATGGCCTTTCCAGAAGAGAATTTAGGCACATTTCTGTGACAAAATAGGAAAGCTTACAATGCTGCTTTTTATGCTGTAACTCTTCTCCAGGGAGGTGAATTTACCACCTTTTATAAAACACTAAATTCACACAAAAGGAATTTATTTCAAAAAGCTAATTATGGTTACCAAAATTATGACATTGTTGGGTTCAACTGGGTAACTCTTACTCATAGTGGTGAGCATATAATAATATTCAAGGAAACTACTTGTATAAGTGCTAACAAATATCTACTTTTGATTGTCTAAAGGTAGACAATCAAGAGGCATGTCAAATTAATATTCTGAACTATATTGCAAGAAATAACTAGGTGGTGAGTAACAGGTGACTTGCCTTATGTTCAGAACTACCATCATTTTGTCATACAGCTAAACCCATTTCAGCGTAATGTTTGATGCTGAAATGGTTCAACTACTACAGTAGATGTCTAAATACTAAATGAGAAAAAGTGAAACTGTACATGGATCTCATTTTTAGTCATTTGGTTTTCTTTCAGATAAAGGAATCAAGTCTGCATATACTGAAAACATTGACATGCTCCTTTGACTATATAGACAAGATTTTAGAGGCATATTTTTGAGCCAACCAAATTATTGCCAATTTATGTAGCAAAAGAATTGCAACATCTTTATTATTAATAATGGTAGACAGTTGTCAGTACCTCAAATTGTCATGTAACCTGTCCTTTAGGGAACTGTGCTTTATAACACTGACAGAAAATTATTTACTACACTGTGATAGAAAGATGCCTGAAGGAAAATGTGACATTTCATAAGTCATATTTTTACTAGATCAGTGTTTACCGTAGAGTCCAATGAACATGATTAAACCAGTATGCAGTTCTATTGAAGCTTTTGAGATGGTGCATACGTTAGATTCATTATTTTAATTTGCTTAGGCTTTATTTTGAGCTACTAAAATTTTCCACTAAGACTCAGTTGAGTCCGTATGAGCATTAATCAAGTTTCTACTCAAGACTAACTTTTACCCTCAAATTAAAAAAGAGCATCCATCAACTATTCGGGGGGGGGGGGGGAATCTATTTTATCCAGTTTAAAATTTTTCAGCATAACTAAACCTAAATTATGTTATTAATATGGCCTAATTTATTTAAAATACTTATAAATTAACTTAGCTAATTTAATAAATTAGAAATAGATTGCGTAGACACACACACAAGATGACAAAAAAGTCACATGTCCATGTTGATTTGATTGGATCTGTCAGCAGCCTTTGACACAATTAACCAAAAGATTTAGTCACTGTGTCTCTGGATCCTGCCTAGAAGAGACAATGTTACTCAGGTGGTTCTATTTTCTTTCTAAGGGTGTTATGCTGTTCCCATTGAGGTCAAAGGAATAGGATGTTTCTTCCTTGTGGGATTTCCCTCATGTGAAGATCCACAAGGATATATTCTGTATGCCCTACTGTTGAAAACATATATGAAGGTGTTGGGGTAGACAGTGAAATGAGAGAGCACACACTCCTTTATCAAATCCAGATTGTGCAGCAAGCTGCTAGCCAAGACAGGGACTTCGTTGGGAGCAAGCTGGCTGAAGCCAAATTTAGTTAAATGCCGTAGGTTGGGGAAAGCATCTTTAAGATGAGGAAAGAGGGTGTTTGCTCCCCTGCTGAAGAGTTTGGTCACCTTTGTCCAGGGAGGACCTCACTATCATTACTGGCTCGTAGCATATAGACAGACATGCCACAGTCAGTTCATATAGAACCAGAGCAGTCTTCAAAATCAAGACATTTAAGCCCTACACCTTTGCTCATGATAGTTCTTCAGGAGAAGGTATTTTTCTTTTTAGTATGTATGATGCGTCTTACATTAGCAGCCAAGAGGAGAGTGACTTATGAATTGCTATGCTGAGCCTATGCCACTAAGGAATCATTGGGGTGGTCCTCTCATTGCTGGTTATGTGGGTTTAGGACACAAAGTGAAGAGGCATCAAGTAGTTGAACAGCACTGGAGGATTTGTACCAGTGTATTTATTTGATCTTACTGATTTATATCAAAGAACAAAACACCTTTTCATTAGGCTTTGATTATATCTAGTTATTCCATTCCTTATTGGTGATGCAAAAACCTCCAAATGTTCACTCCGAATAAGCTTCCAGAAGTTTAGATACTTATCTGAACAAACACTGAAAAATCTAGAAATTGAGCTCTGAATTACCTAAATAAATGGACTGCTTTTCAAAAGTGCCAAGCAGCCACAATTCTCATTAACTTCAGTAGGAGGTGCTGAGTGATCAGAAGAAATTACATGAAAATCAAGGCACTTATTCAAGTGCCTAAGCATGGTTTTAGAAGCCTAAATATAAAACCTTAGCCTTCAAGTCCAAATCAAAAAGCCCAAATTAAAGAGCAGGCTAACAAATAAGGACTATTTATCATAAGAAATTAGTCACAAAATGTATGGTACAAGAACGTGTATGCTTTGGACACCATTCCAGATGATATTACTGTCATAGATCCAGTTGTGCACCCCTCGGCCACCCACAGTACTACTGTGGGTGCAATTCAACACCTGAGTTTCCAGATGTTTTAAGCCTCCTGGAACCTGAACAGAGCCCAGCCACTTCCCAAGTTTTAGGGTCTGTGACCATGCAGGTCTCTTCCCCAGCATCCCACAACTGTTAGCCAAGTATGTGCTGCCACACCAAGTCTCCTTCAGGCTGCTTTTTTCTCTTAATACAAGAGAGAGAGTAAACAAACCGGAAACAGTCTTTTAACTCACTCTTTGATTGCAGATTTCAGGGACACCCCTCCCTGGAATCTGCTAATGGCACCTTCCCAGTTCTAGTCACTTGGATCCCTTCCTAGAGCAGTAGCCCCAGAGTTGCCTCCCTGAGCACCTGGCCACTTTCTTATGGCAAGTCCTTAGAGCATTAGCTCATCTCCACAATAGCTTCTTTCCTAGGTGCAGCCTGGCCCAAACAAACACTCTCCTCTTTGCCTGGACTCTAGAGCCCTGAATAGGTGCAGGTGTAGCCCAGCCCCTTTTAATTGGCTGGATTCAGCTCACCTGCTGTGATACAGGGGTGCTTAGCTCAGTCTACTCACAGGGACCAGCTATCCAATGACAGGTCTGTCAGTAGGCACACATTGAGTGTGGACCCAGGGTCTAACACTGCCTTCTGAGAACTGGAACTCGCTGTCCAGATACCTATGCCTTCTAGGCTCAGCACTTTAGATTTCCCCACACTTACACATACCCGTTCCCAGAACTCCCTCCCAAAGGCATGATGCTTCTGGTTCACTGTTTAACTCTCTCCAGAGGCAAACAGACTGTGAACCATTTAACATACAGAGATACTTTGCACAGAATCAGAAGAGTCACTGCTATTTTACATAATCATATAAAGCACAAGAAAGTACAGATCAATTAGAAAACAACATCCATCCTGAAAGCAGTGCCCCTTTCTAGATTAGCCTCTGTTGGGGATCCTCTGGGCTCAGGGAGGCAAGCAGAGCTTCCTGCCTCATGCAGCCAGTATGTACTGAATTGCTTCTCTCTCCTCCACAGTGGGAGACAAAATGGTCAAAGATCCCAGATAGGTCAATTCCTCCCTATTTAAACCTTTAGTTCCCTTTTTCAGGTATTGTCCTTCCAGCCTCCCCACATGATCAGAAACCCCTGCCAGGTGATTTTGTTGCCAAGGTGACCTCTCCTCTGCTAAATCATTTTTGCTAGTTAGGAGCCAGTTTAGAGTGTTACATTTCAGTGGTTGAGCATTTTATGTCAACAGCCCTCTTTTGTTACTCTTACCACCCACCTTTGGAATTTCAGGACAACATGGAAGTAAATAGACCACAGAAAAGGCAAAAGGCTTCACATTCAAATGGTGTTTGCATCTTGGTAAAGATACAGAATTCATAATCTCACACAGAATACATAAATTGTACAGAGATTCCCAAATTGTTGTCATTGCCATTCATAATTTTGTATACAAAAAGTGTATAGATTATTTTAATCAGCATAGGAACAAAAACAAAATCAGATCCATGGTGACTACAAAAGACCTAGTAAACATTTATGGAAAAATGGTCACAATTACTTTTTCTACATATATTATCCAACCTGTTAATCTGTATGTGAAGAAAAAAAGTTAACATCTATAAACTGCACAGAAAGCAAACAAACAGTTTGTTTTTAAAAAAGCCTCCGCCGCCACCACCACCACAATAATTATTCCTGGCCCCAGTGAAGTCACTGGCAACTCTTATTGACTTCAGAGTGGTTAGGATATCACCCCAAGGAACTACATTGTCTTTACCCTGACTTATTATATATTAACTATAAGATAACAAACAAACAGCAACTGGTCCTTTCCAACTGTTGTCAGTCTTTGTGATATATTTATTAACTGGGCTACAAGACTTTCTATGGTTCCCAAGTCATCTATGCTTTCAATGATCATGGTTCCTACTATTTTAGTAAAGACACCTGACAAAGAATTACTACAACTACTAAGATACTGTAGTTAAGATTCCCTTTTGTTCACTAAATAAAGCCATTTATGGAATAGTCCACCATATGGAAACCATTCTGCTGTGTACACATTTTTTAATGAGTATGTAAACTTTGTCCATAGTGATAACACTTGCCTATTCATTTTTTAGCTAGACAAATTGATACCCACTGCTCAACATGTTCTTAGAATTCAGTCTTTTCAGGTTTCTATATAATGCGCCACACATCTTTGCACACAAGTTCATTTTGCATTCCAACAAATGCAAAATGAAACTGAACTGCATGAGTCAAACTGTATTGTCAAATCCAATTCCCAGTCCTCATTCTTATTTCAAAGGCATATAGAAGGCTATGAAATTAGCAGGACAAAAATCAATTATGATTTCAACTTCATGGTACAGTATTGTAGCTGAACTTCTAATGGATCATTATGGAGCATAAGGAATCACATTTTTCTGAATTACTGACATATGCTGCAGAGAAATTCAGAGAATATACTTTTCTAGTTTTATTCAAACAAAACAGGAGTTATCAAAAGAAGTTTTTGCTTAATAGAGGAAGATGCATTTATTATTTGAAAAATGCTAAACATAGTCAAGAAAATATTTAAACAGCACCTAATGAAGATGTCAGTGTCTCAGTGAAAGAAATCAAAGAACACTGTGTGAAACAAAAGTGGTGAATTTAGCGATTTTTTTAACATTTGAGAAATCTAAAAGGTTACCCTTGGCAAGTGCGAACTTCTCCTTTCTCCAGTTATATCATTACTTTACAGTCTACCCAGCATAAGTGTTAGCACCTTACTGCATCATCCCTGAAGCAGCTCAGGAGAGAGACCAACTCAAAGTCACAAGCTGCTTCCCAGTCTCCCAGCTGCTCCAGGAAGGAAGTACCTGGCCGGCATATTGAAGGGGGGGGTGAAGTTTCATCCTTCCCTCTTCCATCTGCTTGTCCAGTGGAGAATACAATACCCTGCGGACCCTGCTTCACCTTACTCCATTGTGCAACCCAGGCCAATATTTGAAACAAAACTTGGGATTCAGCAGAAAAGAAATAAAAAAGGAGACAATCGTCCCTGTGCGCATGGCTAGCAGAAGGCCTTTGCAGCACTTCAGTTCTATTTTAAGTAGTTTGGTAGTGCAGAGGCCTCATGCAGGCACACTATACAAGATGAGTTTCACCCAAGGTGTTGGGAATTTGTAATAGCATCTTTGTGATTACAGCTTACTCCCCTATCATCGGCAGATTTCCTTTCTTACTGCCATCAGAGTGCTTTAAAGAGGGATGGAGCTTTTAAAGCAAGATGGGATGACTGCAAAAAGAGTTCTTGAAATTAGCAAAGGTAACGTGTGTTCTTTTTTTCTTCTGGAGGGATGCTCAAAGAAGAGTAGAGGGGATAGGAATCGGAATAAATGGCTGTTACTGCACTTGAAAACGTCTATTGCATTTTAGGCTGCACTCAATTAGTGTAAAAATGCAGAAAGATGCTTTACGTTGTAGAAAGGATTTGGTGCCTGACTTGCTTTTCTGGGAGTTGTCAAGTGGCTTTTGCTAGAGCCCAGAAAACAGAATCCAAGATTGAAGGAAAACAGAATCAAACAAAAAACATGGAGAAAAACAGTTTTTCCCAGTGCAGTGGCTAGTGCTACACAAGGTCACAAGACTGAGAAACAGAAGAACATAAGAACATGTGGAACATGACAGAAAGGAAGCATATTTTATCTGGCTTCAAATATAAGAGCAACATAACTTTCATTTTTCTCAATAATAAGAAAGCAAAGCAGTCTTTGAGTCACTTCAGAGATGAGAAAAGATTGAATCTCAGCAGGAACCTATCTTTTTTTAGCACCAATAAGTAGCACAGATGGTCAAGAGACAATGGATCAGATCATGGGGATTGAGCACTGGAGAGCAGAGGGAGAAGGATTCACAGGTGAGATAAAAGTGGCCTTTGTAGTTTCGGATTTGAGGCCTTTTACGCCATTGGCTCCTTGTGAGCTAACGTCCGTATGGTGAGCACAAAAGGATAAATACAGTGCAAAAAATCCTTATTCCTTTTCTCTGTCCACACCCACTGCACCAGCAGGGAGGGGTGTGGCATCCTGTGTGCCTCTAACACTGGTGCAAAGCTGCTGCACTACACTAAAGGATCTGGCCCATTATTATTTCCTTCATACTCTCTACAGCAAGCAAAAAAAATCCATGATGTGTTGGAACTTCATATTTACAAATGTCACCTACTTAAGGTTCTTAAAAAATTACCTGGTCCTTGAAATCCATGAAGCTTCATGTAATCTCCAGTTCAGCATCAGGGTTTACATAACTCATTAACTGTGGAACACATTGCTGCAATATAGAAGTGAGGTAATTAGCTTAGTAAGAGCTTTAAAAGATATTATAAATAATAATGGCATCTGCTATTACATTAGATAGGGCAAAAGTAAAAAGAACTAGTAAGTCTCATGCTTTAGAGCTTAAATCCCTTGTTATGGCAAAACGGAACCGGCCAGGTATATCTGATACAGGCCACTACAGGAAACTGAACTAGATGAACCTTTGTCTATTTTGCAATGAGGAACAATATCTTCATACTTCTGTATTTAGAGAATCTTGTGCTGTCTTTGGCTTTTTGAAGAATCCCAGTATTTATTGAAGTGCAACAACAACTATGCTCCCTGCCCTGCCCTTTACCCATAGGTGCTGGAACTAAGGGTGCTGAGTGTACTGCCGCACCCTAGGGCTTGAAGTGGTTTCTATCATATACAGGTTTTAAAGTTTGGTTCAATGGCTCTCAGCACTCCCCCTCACCATAAAAATTGTTCTAGCACCCATGCCTTTACCTTCACCCCTCCAATATTTATTTTATATATGAATAAAAAGACAGCTATGATAGTTAAGCACATAGATAAAGATCTACAAATTATATTCACATTATGCATCATATTCATGTGTAATCATATGACAGACACAACAGGGTAGTTCTAATGTACAATAATCCAAAGAATAACAGTTAATCAGCCTAAGCAAAGGCTGAAAGCATTAGAAATCTGAAGGCTTGGAAGAATTATCTTTGTTTTTAAAAACACATTTTAAGTGAAGGGACTAACATATTGAATCTGTTATATCTGACGACATTCCTGGGCATTGATTCAAACTCTAAATTTAATTTCAATAAAGCCCTAGTCAAAGTAATGCCTTCCCTGGATTCAAAGCCATTTGACTCACACATTATCTACTGAAGACAATAAAAAGCAACTTAACTAAATAAGGTTTCTGTGAATATGTCTTCATGTTTAAGGTATATGAATATGCATGTTAAAGAGGTTTGCTATAACATTCCAGGACACTTCATGTAATTTAATATTAAGGTACTCTATATCCTTAAAAAGAAAAGACTTGAGATTCCTTTGTAACACAGTTTATTCTATTCAATATATGAATGCCATATGCACCATTGGCAATTTCTTATATATATAAATTACGAAGGAACATTTCTCTTTTAATTTAAGGGGTATGTATGATCTAGGGCAGTGATAGACACCTGCACTAGACCCCTTCCCGCAGCTCCCTTTGGCCAGGAACGGCGAACCGTGGCCACTGGGAGCTGCCAGCGGCCATGTCTGTGGAAGGTCGATGTAAACAAACTGTCTCGCAGCCCACCAGCGGATTGCCCATGGCCTGCAGGTTGCCCACCTGATCTAGTGGTTAAAGCACAGACCTGGGAAACTGGAGATCTGAGTTATATTTTGGCCTCTGCCACAGATGCTGTGATCTTAAGCAAGTTTTTAAATTTGTGACAAAGATATCAGGAGTATTAGATAGAAGTTGGTTAAATATCAATAGAAACTGGAAGAGATAAGCTGTATACAGCTTATCCAAAGCTCTTCAATGTGTGAAATTTGGCTGGAAGCGTCATGAGTGCAGGCTTTCTTGTAAGATTTCTGGCACTTCCACTTCTATACAGAAAAGATAAAATGAAAGTACACTTAGCTGAGCATTTTATGATTTCAAAAGAGATTTGATTTGAGTTTAGTGAACATTTTGAAAGGTGCCTCCAAAATTGCAAGCACACCCATTTGCAAAATCCACTATTTGCAAGGCCAAACTTGTATTTGCTTAGGCGCTCTGACACTTTTAAATGGGTGCCTGCATGCAAAGGTCCCATTTATCCTGATTAATGGAATTTTTTTATATTTACTTTTATCTCCATCGATTAAAAAAAAAAAAGCACCCAAGACTGTAGGTGCCTTTGAATCAATCATTATGTAGCCAAATATAAAAAATAACTCCAAGAAAAGAAAAATGAAGTAATTCCCCAAAGCATGCAAAAATAAAATTCTTCTCTGCATCCCAGCCCATATCCCAGTTTGCCCAAACTTTCCTTTGACCCTCTCATCAGAACAGAGCTCCATATCAGAATATCCCATAGCTCAGTGGTTGCAACACTCTTCTGAGAGATGGGACAGCCCCTGCTCACAGCCCCCACCCCCACACTAGGCAAAGGGAAGAACTGAGTTTAGGTCATCCCCATCCCAGGTGAGTTCTTTAGTCATTGGGATACAAGTTATAAAGGTGGGCACCATCGCTTCCTCCTTTGTCCAGATTTTCAATGGGACACAAGCCAGTAGGCAGCCTTTTTGCATACCTACTGGATGAGGCCCTGCAGGCAAGATAGGTAGGGGAAGGTGCATCTCTCCCATTTGTGGATTGTACAGGGTGTGACAAAGTCCCTACTCTACCTTGGTGGGTCCTGCGCATATTGGCAGATTTGCTCACCTGAGTGATCTTCCCCACAGTCTGGATCAACTCCTCCTGTGTCTGATCAGGAGTTGGGAGGTTTGGGGGGAAACCAGGCCCATCCTCTACTCCAGGTTCCAGCCCAGGGCCCTGTGGATTGCAGCTGTATATAGTGCCTCTTGTAACAGCTGCATGACAGCTACAACTCCCTGGGCTACTTCCCCATGGCCTCCTCCAAACACCTTCTTTATCCTCACCACAGGACCTTCCTCCTGGTGTATGATAACACTTGTACTCCGGTCTTCCAGCAGCACACCCTCTCACTCTCAGCTCCTTGTGCCTCTTACTCCCAGCTCCTCACACACACTTCCTCTCCTCTGGCTCCTCCTCCCCTGACTGGGGGGAGGTGAGCTCCTTTTTAAACCCAGGTGTCCTGATTAGCCTGCCTTGATTGGCTACAAGTGTTCTAATCAGCCTGTCTTAATTGGTTTTAGCAGGTTCCTGATTACTCTATTGCAGCCCCTGCTCTGGTCAATCAGGGAACAGAAAACTACTCACCCAGTGACCAGTATATTTGCCCTCTACCAGACTCCTGTACCCCACTGGCCTGGGTCTGTCACAAGGGGCATATGCGAGAGAGAGATGGCCAGGCTCCTAGAAGGCACATGTCCACTGTGCATGCCTAGAGGCAGAAATTTAGGCACCTAGGAACTTTTAGAATGAAAATGTAGGTGCTCAATGAGTTTAGGCACCCACAATATTAGACAGCAGTCAAGTGGTGTACTTAGATGCTTAAGTACATTTGTGGATCTGGACGCAAGCACCTAAGCTGATTTCAATTGCAGCAATATCACTCAGGCAGCCACCAAGAGCAAAACTGGCCAGAGCCCTCAGGGCAAGTAGTTGAGATAAGAAGAGAACAATGCCATTACATCCTTGATTAACTGAATATCTCAAATGTATTATTTATATTGCTCCTTGCAAACTCATCTGAGTAGTTAAAATATGTTTACAATCACAAATGGATATTATAGAAAATCTAAAGGATATAAAATAGAAACAGTAGCATTCCCCACCTGCCTCCCACCCACCTCAGGACATGAATAAACCTGAAAACTATTTTATTCTCAAAGCTTCTAGGCTTTTGTTTTGAAAAAATATAACTCTGAGAAAGCAAACAAGAACAGTTACTTGTTGCAGCAAAATAAATGTACTATCATGAGTGCTGCCTCAGAAACTTATCAGATGAAAACATCATCAGCAATCCAGCCATCCATACTGTAGCTGTTTCTCAGGGAGACTCCAGAGTCTATCTTTATGCTCCAGTACATTTCTTCACAGCCTCCCCCTGCCACTTCTTCATAAACCAAGTAGGCAAGGGGAAAGTGTCATAGTATAATTCCCAATTCTGAACCTTAGCGTCCACAATATAGGTATTAGCATGAATTCCCCTAAGCTTAATTACCAGCTTAGATCCTGTAGGCTGCCACCAGTCAGGACTTAAGAGTAGAGTGCCTGATAAACTCTGGTCTCCCCCAAAACCTTCCCTGGGGACCCCCAAGACCCAAATTCCTTGAGTCTCACAACAAAGGGAAATAAACCATTTCCCTTCCCCCTCCTCCTGTCCAGATGTTCCCTCCCTGGGCTCCTGGAGAGATATACAGATTCAAGCTCTGTGAATCTAAACAAAGGGATTCCCTCTTCTCCTTTCTTCCTCCCAGATCTTTCCTGCCCTGGGTACACTAGGAGATCACCATGATTCCAACTCCTTGAATCACAACATAGAGAAATCAGGTGGGTTCCCCCCTTTTCTATCCCCCTCCCTTCTCCTTGCCTGTTAAGTACAGACTCAATTCCCTTGAGCCTCAACAAGGGGGAAAAATCAGACAGGTCTTAAAAGCAAAACTTTTAATAAAAGAAAAAAAGAATAAAGAAAATCACTGTAAATTCAAGATGGAATATTACAGGGTCTGTCAGCTTATAGAAACTGGAGAAAAAGCCTCCTCCAGCAGAAATACAATTTAAAATACTTCCAGCCAAATACACATTTGCAAATAAAGAAAAAACAAATAAAAAGACTATATCGCCTTTCTACTTACAAAATTGGAATAGAAGATTAGAGAGCCTGTAGGTACGTGTGGTCACTCTCAGAGCCCAGAGAGAACAAAGCCAAACCCAAAAAACACAAACAAAGGCTTCCCTCCACCGAGATTTGAAAGTATCTTGTCTCCTGATTGGTCCCCTGGTCAGGTGTTTGGTTCCCTGTTTGTTAACCCTTTACAGGTAAAAGAGACATTAACCCTTAACTATCTGTTTATGACAGAAAGAGAGGAGGGGGGAGCACTTCTCTTCAGTCATGCTCTCTGCCAGCAGCAGCACTAATGAGGTTTTATTAAATATATGTTTTATATTTCCTCATAAAGAGATTGAGAAAGTTAACATCAATAACTTTCTACCTCAGATTGAACTTCAAAAGCAATCCTGAGCTGCCTGTTCAGAATTGTTATAACTGGGTTATAAGTCTTTGCTGAAGGCAAAAAAAACACAAGAAAGCCTTCTTCTAAACTATTTTTCAGATAGCCGGCCCCAGCCATGTCAGATGTGAAACAACTGATTTAATTTGTTTTTAAAAAAGTTATTCTTTCATGGATTTTAAAATGACAAAATACCCATCTTTTTAAAGAGTTTGCCAAACATTGTTTTTCTGGCAGATCCAAGATTTTTAAGTGTGTCTTGTTACATAATGAAAGCCAGGGGAAGAGCCAAAAGGGAAGAATAGTAGGCCATAAATGAACACGTTAAACAAGGCAGTTATGGTTAACTTTACTTCCATCCGTAATTTAGATCGTGCTGGTACATATATTAGCCCTGCTTCCGGGCATGAGTTAGGAAACGATCTTATTTAACCATTTCCATAGCGTGGCTATTTTTATTATCATTCTCTCTCTCTGGAGGAGAAGTTCTTTTTCCTAATTTGACTCTTTATAAATGTGGTGTATTTAGGATCAGACAGTCTATACCAAGAATAGCCAATTATTTTTTGTCAAGGTCCAAATTTCTTGGTCAAGGTCCAGACTCCAAATAAGAAATCCGGCAACAACAACAAGAGATATAATAAATAATAATACTTAATTAAATAAAAATATGTTGGGGTCCGTTCAAAAGCATCTAGTGGTCAAGATTTGGCCCATGGTCTGCCTATTGACTACCCTCGATATACAGACAAATATAACCCAGTATGGTTGGTTATAGTATACTGCATAACAGATGTAGATATGGTATGGGAACTGTGGAAGACAGAACTTATGACTGACCACCTTCTTTGTCCCTTTGGTATGTTGCCGTGGGTGAAACAAAGCCTATGCACCACTTACAGTCCACTTCAATCCTAAACTGAAAGCTGCACAAGGGTGAGTTTCACTTAGAAATGGTGGAAAGCGTTTTATTTTAAAAAAACACTTAACCAAAAATGATGGTTTTTTCATTAAAAAACTTTTAAATTTGGTCAGAATTTTCTGGTTTCTCATTGAAGTCCCAACATATTTTTAATTTTCAGGATTTTTGACACCAAAAATATTTATGTCATTTAAACAGAGGTTTCTCTCAGGAAAAAAAAACAAATAATATTTTTTCAAGATTTCCTACACAAAAAAAGCAATTGGTAGTTTTCAAACAGCTCTGGTTTCACCTTGTGTGATCAATAAAATGTCTGATAACATGATGAAAAGAGCAGCTCTTGTAATGTTCGTGCAACAAGAAAGTTAAATAAATAAAGTGAAGACAAAAAAGGCCTAATCAAAACAAAATATCCATCCAGGCCAACCCAAACTATGAAACAGAATCTACCTAGACACGCTGAAGTGGTCGTATGAAAACAACAGGAAATAGATCAACAGAAAAACAAACAAAAACTTTTTCTGAGAGCAATAACGCTTAGGTAATTCTTCATAATATTATTCTCACTATCAGTCAATCCCCAATATCCATGATTCAAAATAGAAGAACTACCACAGAGTCTAATATTTCAGTCTGAAGAGAAAGAGTCAGACAAAGCAATCATTGCTCTTGAAACGAGCAGAGTTCCTTATCAAGCTGTGTATTTCAGTCAACAACTGCCCCAGACAGATGTTAGGTATGAATAGTAATGACAGACCTACATGACTGCCGGTTACATAAGAGAAATTAAATCTATTCAACTCTCTCCTTATTACCCTTTAATTTTTGGTGCATTGCATAAAACTACATATAGTGTTTGATCCTGCAGGAAGATGATCTCTCTGGCCCCAATCCAGCAAAGCACTTAAGCACATGAATTTGTTTGTGAGAAGTTAAATGCTCAGTCCAGAGAAAGAATAGTGCAGTTTTGTTGCTTATAATTTTACTTGTTTTCGGGAAGAGTGTGCAGTGATTTTAGAATTCCTAGTGCTCCAGAGTTAACAGAGAAATCCAGGCAATGATGCAGTAAGAAGCTTGATAAACGTCGGAACTTCCTCAAGGGTTCTCCAGTTGCTGCTTACAGTCTGGCTGTTTGTGCTCATGTCCTCACACTGCAAAGAGAGTGTCCCCTGTGAATCAAAAAAAAATGTAAAAGAGAATAATATGGCCAAAGATATTTTGGAAATATTTTTTCTTAACTGCTAAACCAGACAAACATCCTGAAAATTTGCATATGTTAAACACTGAATTTCAGAAATAAGTGCTGAAAACTACAACTAAGGCCCCAGTTCTTCAAGGTACTTAAGCATGTGCATAACCTGAAGCACATGAACGGCCTGTTGAAGTCAATGAGCATGCTTGCATGCCTAAGGTTAGACCCATGTTCAAATATCTTGCTGAACTGGGGTCTACATAACTATGGATACTTTTATATCATCTGATTTTCAGAAGTATCAAAACACTTTCTTTGTTGGAAGTTGTGAGTGCTGGGCACCTCTGAAAAATCAGACCATTGGTATTTCAGTAATTAGCATTGAGTATAATAGTAATAGCACTAATTTGCCAGAGAACCACAAGAACTACAAGACAAAAATGTATAGGAATTATTTGGGTTGGTTTGTTTGTGCATTTGCCATGTCAGTTTGAAAAAGTTATAAATTCAATAAAGCTGAAGTCAGCCTCATAACCCTCATTGTAGAGAGAGAGCTTGTTCTACTTTGATCATTAAACATTCATTCCAAAAGGTACTTGTGTAAGGGTTTAGAAACACTCCAAGTAGGCAAATAATTTGTCATAAATACCCATCAGGTGGGATTTCTGAATCACTGTTCAGAGGGGGGCAGGTGGAGGGAGTTACCTTGAAGATCACGTGGAAGTTCCTTCAGCTAGCATAGAAGGTAGCAGACTTTTTCCTCACTGATACTGGTCCTGAGCATGTTACACTCACATTCTGCATGATTTGCTGAATTTCTGTTTGCTCTCAGAGCAATGTAAGATGCTGTTTTTAAGATAAAGTCTGTATGCTGGCTAAGGACTTAATGATACAAGGTGTTAAACTCCCTTAACTCGACTGATTTCAGCACCTTGCAGGACTGGGCCTTGTGCAACTGCCTTTCTTTTCATTGGCTGTCCCAAACAATTGAGATCAGCTGCAATCGTCCTGTTGATGGGTCATAGATTTAAAACACAGCAGACTGCAGATGTCACAAAACAAGGTGTGAGTGGTCAAGCTGAAGGGTTAGAGCAGTGGTGATCAGAGAGCAGAAACAGCACTAAAGGTCAAAGCTAGAGTCTGAGCCAAAGTCAGGAACCGAACAGCATAGGAAGGCTAGCTGAAGAACAAACACTGCTGCAAGCGTAAGCGTTGAGTAACTATTAGTCTAGTGCTGCTGCTGGGCTTCAGAACAGATCTGGTGGTTCCTCTCAGCCAATCAGGTGATATGGTCAATCAGAGTGTTCACTGCAGGGCAGTTAGCTGGTCCCAAGATCAGCTGTGAGTCCTGACTCCTGACAGCATGTTCCCGCTGAAAAGTCCTCAATGCTAAAAGGTCTGAATCACACAAGTAAAGAATTTTTATATGATTTTTATCTTGACAGTGGCCCTTTACAATTCCATAATATTGAATTTTAATGCACTATTGCATAAGGACAAGGCATTGGTGTTAGTATTTCTTTGAAATGCAGATTTGTTAGTCTTCCGTCCTTGCTTGCTTCCTTAGCGGTAAGCTCATCTGCAGAAATGAACTTAGTCTTTATGTTTTCCAGAAAGAAACAGTGGAGTACAAATGTTCTATGAACTTAAACTTTGCAGTAGCAAATACATCATATCCAAATGTTCTTACATGTAATTTTCCTTTTATTTAGCCTTCCATGAATACCACACATGGAGATAACATGTGCTCTTACTTTATTACAGAGAAGAGTACTTAATTGATGAACTGGAGCACTGATTTAAAAACGGAATAAGATCCAGTGGTTAAAGTAGCAGAAAGGCTTGGTTCTATACCTTAATCAATAGCAGCACTAAATTTAAATGTATGCACAAATCATAACATGAGAACATTTTTCCAGATGTTACAAATCAATTTACTACCACAATAATCTACGCTATCACCCTAAAGCATTAGCAGCTGGTTACAACACAGTGTTAACTTTTAGTGAGAGTGTTTAACACAGTTTTGTTACAGGAAAACAATCTCCTAAATACTGGAAGTTTAATATTGATTTGAACACTGAAAACTCCAAATTTCCCATCAACAGAGACTCCTTTGCAATTGGTATATCTGCCAGTTGGCAGCGTAATTCTCAAAACCATATATATATTAGAAAGTGGAGGACCATCCCCTTCAGTCCAGCCCAGGCCATCCCATCCCATATCATGACACTTGTTTCTCCGTGAACATAATGAAAACTTGAACGTGTGAAGCATATGAAACTTGAACCAAACACCACCACTGTCCAGATGCAACAATATTTCATCCAGGTTAACTAAAATGAAGCCTCCTTTCCAGTCAAGCTATTAGAATTTATTCTACACTTAAGAGATATGGGCAGCAGTTCAACATACACAAGAGGGGACATTTTCTTTAAAAAATAGGTATGTTAACAAAAAGAAAAATGGGCTCCAAACCTGCAAACGTTTACACAACAGCATAAGTTTAATCATGAGTAAAAAGTTCTACAGGTGTGGTTTGTAGAAATGGGGTCTCTGAGGCAAGGACTGCATCTTCCTCTGTATTTGTCCAGCCCCAGGACAATGAGTCTGACTGGGAGCTTTGGGTATAATACAATAATAACAATAATATCCCAGGCAAAAGTCGCATGACAGTTCTCAGTATAGGCTACTGACGTGAAGGATATACACAGCATATATACAATAAAGATGATAAAGGGACAATCTTGCACATCTTCTAGAAGGCGGTCATTTAAGACGAGTCTGCTCTTTTAGGGCTTGATTTGGCACCATTAAAGTTAACGGGTGTCTTTTCCACTGATTTGTACAGAAGCAGGATCAAACCCCTTGACAGTATGGGCCAAATTAGATGCTGGTATGAATTGGTACCATGCAACTAAGTCGATGGAGCAGCAGCAGTTTACACCAGCAGAGAATTTACCTCGGTATTTTGAGTTTGATGCACACAGAAATGTACTCACTGTATACATTTTTATTAGGTCCATTTTCTATTATGGTATGTATTTTGGCATGTTAAAGTGTCTATTCTTTTCTATGTTTATTCCTCTATGAGGTATTCATTTTAGGGTATGTCTTCACAGTAAAGAAAAACCTGTGGCTGGCCCAGGCCAGCCGACTCCAGCTCGCACTCTGCGGGGTGAGAGGGTCCCAGAGCTCAGGCTCCTGCCTGAGCCCAGAAGCTTACACAGCAATGAAACAACCTCGGAGCCAGAACCCCACGAGCTTAAGTTGGCTGGCACAGGCCAGCCACAGGTTTTCTCTGTTGTATAAACACATACCTTAAGACACCATTGTACTTCCAGATAGGGCTTATTTTGGTGCATAGAAAATATATTGTCTTAACAAGTAAGAAGTAATTGTAAAAGAAATAACTGGGTTCCTTTATACAAGCTACTTAAGTGGCTATAGAGGAGGATACAACAGCCTTTCCTTTTTTAAATATTCATTAGAGTAAAATGATTTTGGCAGGTGGATTGCACTTTTGATTCAACAGTTATTGAACCATAGGAATGAACTTCAGCCTTTACTTTTAAGGTCATAGAGCTTATATCTTTTTCTGTTATTAAAGAAAGAGTATTTAAAGGAAGAGTACAGTTTTCCTTTGCGCATCCCTTCTCACCAGTTCATGCAGTCATCTCAGATTTATTATCCTATAAGTGACATCTGATGTATTACATAAGAACGGCCATACTGGCTCAGACCAATGGTCCATCTAGCCCAGTATCCTATCTTCTGACAGTGGCCAGTGTGAGATGCCTTAATGGGAATGAATGGAACAGGGCAATTTGTCAAGCAATCCATCCCCTGTCATCCACTCCCAGCCTCTAGCAGTCAGATGTTTAGGGATACCCAGAGCATGGAGTGGCATCCCTGACTATCTTGGCTACTAGCCATTGCTGGACCTATCCTCTATGAAGTTATCTGATTCTTTTTTTAACCCAGTTATACTTTTGGCCTTCACAACATCCCCTGGCAATGAGTTCCACAGGTTGACTGTGTGTTGTGTGAAGAAATACGTCCTTATGTTTGTTTTAAACCTGCTGCCTATTACTTTCCATAGGTGATCTCTGGTTCTTATGTAATGTGAAGGGATAAATAAGGAATTCTTATTCACTTTCTCCACATCAGTCATGATTTTATAGACCTTTACAATATCCCAGGTCATTTCTTTGCTAAGCTGAACAGTCCCAGTCTTTTCAATCTCTCCTCTCACGGAAGCTGTTCCATACCCCTAATCATTTGTAATGCCCTTCTCTGTACTTGTTCTAATTCTAATATATCTTTTTTGAGATGGTCAATCAGAATTGCACGCAGTATTCAATGTGTGGGTGTAACATGGATTTACGTAGTGGCATTATGGTATTTACTGACCTATTATCAATCTCTTTCTTAATGGTTCCTAACATGCTGCTAGCTTTTTTTTATTATTATTTAACTGCTGCAGCACACTGAGCAGATGTTTTCAGAGAATTATGTACAATAACTCCAAGATCTCTTTCTTGAGAGGTAACAGCTAATTTAGACCCCATCATTTTGTATGCAACGTTGGGATTATGTTTTCCAATATGCATTACTTTGCATTTATCAACAATGAATTTCATCTGCCATTTTGTTGCCTTGTCCCGGGGTTTTGTGAGGTCCCTTTGTAACTCTTCACAGTCAGTTTTGGACTTAATGATCTTGAGGAACTTTTTATTGTCCGCAAACTTTGTCACCTCACTGTTAACCCCTTTTTAGAGATCATTTATGAATACAGTACAGCATTGCTATAACAAACCCATGGGGATCTAAGCCATTTGTTCAGTATACCCAGGGGTTTGTTGTAGTGAGAGGGAATGGGGGGACAGAGCTCCTCTGACTCTGGGCCCCAGTGGGGCCAGAGGAGCTCAGTCTCCCAGCAGTGGCCCTGGGGCCAGAGAAGCTGTTCAGCCCCCTGCCGCAGCCCCATGCCTGGAGGAGCTCTCAGCCCCCCACCACAGTGGGTGGGATCCAGGGACCACATTCACTATCGCCCAAGGTTCGCTATTGACAAGGGTATTATAACGAGGGTCTACTGTATGTTAAACGGCACTAGACCCAGGAGGACCCTATTTACATCTCTCCACTGTGAAAACTGACCATTTATTCCTACCCTTTTCATAGAATATCAGGATTGGAAGAGAGCCCAGGAGGTCATCCAGTCAAAGCAGGACCAATCCCCAGACAGATTTTTGCCCCAGATCCCTAAATGGCCCCCTTAAGGATTGAACTCACAACACTGGGTTTAGCAGGCCAATGCTCAGACCACTGAGCTATCCCTCCCCCTTTTGTTTCCTGTCTTTTAACCAGTTACTAATCCATGAGAGCAACTTCCCTCTTATACCATGACTGACTACTATGCTTTAGAGCCTTTGGTGAGGCATCTTGTCAAAAGCTTCCTGAAAGTCCAAGTACACTATATCCACTGAATCATCCTTGCCCACATGTTTGTTGACCCCCTGAAAGAATTCTAGGAGACTTGTGAGGCATGATTTCCCTTTACAAAAGGTGTGCTGATTCTTGCATTACACCATGTTCATCTACCTGTCTGATAATTCTGTTTTGCTATAGTTTCAACCAATTTTTTTTGGTACTGAATTTAGGGTTATTGTGCTGAAATTGCCAGGATTGCCTCTGGAGCCTGTTTTAAAATGTGTTAAATTAGCTATTCACCCATCATCCAGTACAGAGGCTGATTTATGCAGTAGTTACGTACCACAGTTAGTCAGTCTGCAATTTCATATTTGAGTTCCTTCAGAATTCTTGGCTCAATACCATCTGGTCCTAGTGACTTAGTATTGTTTAATTTATCAGACTGAGGTCTCTAGAGGTGGTTTTGGGACAATCTGCAACAGTTCCTCAGCTTTGCCACCTAAAAAGAATGACTCGGGTGTGGGAATGCAAATAATTAATTTAGCTTCTCTGCAATGGTCTGGTGTTTCTTGAGTATTCCTTTAGCATCTCAATCATCCAGTGGCCCTCCTGATGGTTTGATAGACTTCCTGCTTTGGATTTACTGTTTAAAAATTGCTGTTGATTATTGTGTCTTTGGCTAGTTGTTCAAAGTCTTTTTTGACCTGCTTAATTATATTTTTACACTTGAGTTACCCGATTTTATGTTTCTTTTTGTTATCCTCATTAGAATTTGACTTCCAATTGGTAAAAGATGTCTTTTTGTCTCTAACTGCCTCTTTTACTCTGTTATTTAGCCATGGTGGCATTTTTGTTGGTCCTCTTACTTGATTTTATTTTAAATTTTCTGGTGTCTAGAAATTTTCTCTGCATTCCGTTCTGAGGTTACATGTACCCAGACAATATGGGGATAGCTGAAATGCTCCATTATTGGGGTATATGTTGTTGAAGCATCTCTTAGCTCCCGGGGCATTTCACAATCACCATCCTGATCAGGGGGTCAGTAGTATATTGCTGCTGCTATATTCTTATTATTCAAGCATGGAATTTCCATCCATAGAGATTCTATGGTACAGTTTGAGTCTTAAGATTCTTGCTTTTTTTGACTCTATTTTCTTTCACACATAGTGCCATTCCTCAACCAGCATGACCTACTCTGTTATTCCTAGGTATTTTGGACCCTGCTATTACTGTGTCCCAGTGATTATCATCATTTCACCAACTTTCCATAATGCCTCCTATATCAATATCCTCATTTAATACCAGGCAATCAAGTTCTCTCATCTTAGTATTCAGGCTTCTTGCATTTGTATACAAGCATTTATAAATTGTCAATATTTAGTTGTCTGCCTTCCTGTAACTGAATGGGACTCTTCATTTGACTCTCATCAGCTCCTGCATGTACTTTTTCCAACTTCTATCCTCTCCTCGCCTCATTATTAGGATAGAGTATACCTGTGTCTTTCTGAAGCGTGTGCTCCTCTGCACTTCTTGGTTTTCCAACAGCCCTTAGTTTAAAAATCTCCTCAATGACCTTTTTCATTTTACATTCCAACAGCATGGTTCCATTTTGGTTTAGGTAGAGCCCATCCTCCCTATATAGGCTTCCCAAAAGGTTCCCAGTTCTTATTAAATCTAAATCCCTCCTCCAAATGCTATAGTTTCATGCACACATTGAGACCTTCAGTTCTGATGGTCTTTGTGGCCCCATGCATGGAACTGAAAGCATTTCAGCAAGTGCTACGATGGAGGTCCTGGTAAATCTCTTACCTAGCAGCCTAAATTTGGCCTCCAGGACCTATCCCCTATCTTTCCCTATTCATTGTTACCTACACATAGCATGGCTACCTGTTCCTCCCCAGCACTGCACAGAAGTCTGTCTAGATGTCTCAAGAGGTTCTCAGCCTTTGCACCTGGCCAACAATTCACCATGCATTTCTCCTGTTCATCACAAACCCAATCATCTATATTATTAATAATCAAATCCCCCATTACTATCATCTGTCTCTTCCTAATAACTGGGGTCCCTCCATAGGTACTGGAACTAGGGATGCAGGGGGTGCTGCTGTACCCTCTGGCTTGAAGTGGTTTCCATTATATATAGGGTTTACAGTTTGGTTCAATGACTCTCTGCATCCTCACTATAAAAATTGTTCCAGCACCCAGGGTTCCTCCCTTTGTGGGGGGAACCTCCATGCAAGAAGATACCACGACATCAACTTGAAGAAGGGTCCCAACTGTGGGATCATTTCCTTCTGGTCCAGCTTGATGTTCTCCTTCCCCAAGATTTTCATCCTCCTCAACAACATAGAGTCTGTCCAACTGGGGATGGGACTACTCTACTCTGTCCCAGAAAAATCACATCTATGTACCTCTCTGCTCCCCTTAGTTCCTCCAGTTCAGCCACTCTGGTCTGTAGAGCCCATTCTATGGGCTTGTCTACACTGGCAAGCTGTGTTGCCAAAAACTGCCTTTTGGTGACAAAACAGCAAGAGCATACAATGGAATCTGTCGACAGAAGGAGCAAGTATGATCACCCTTTGGAGATTTTTGTTTTGTCAACAAAACTTGGTAGTGTAGACATGCCCCTAATGTCTGAGGGACATAAGTTGCTTGCACACATATGTTGCATTCAATGCAATATACTGGTTACTGCCCTCACTGCTGCGGGACTTCTGCCTGCATTATTTCGGCCAAATCTTGCTAGGTTGATTTTTTTGTTTGTTCTTTGTGTGTATGGGGGATGGGCTGGGTTATTGGCCTAAATTTAAGGAATGTTTATTAGGTATATCTGGCTCCCACACTCCCTCACAAAACTCCCATTTGCAGCTCCTGTTCACTGAAATAACTTGCTTTGCATTATGTGACTGAATATAAAAGGGAAGAGTGTCGATTTCAAAGAAGGGCAGCCATTACAGTGAAGATTCCTTCCAAATAAAAAGAGTCATAGGCAACAGAAGGAAACTGAATTTTTGAAAAGTGTGTATTTCTTGAAATATGGGCATTGCAAATGTAGACTTTCAGAACTTTTTCACGACAGTTAATATATGTTTCTATAAGCATGAAATATTCTAATTCAGATAAGTCTGAATAGGAGCTGGTGGAATAATTTACTGAATAAGTATTGTGATATTTTGAGAATGAATTGTCTGATTTTATTTGAATTCACTCAGCTCTATTAAAGTTCCCAAGGGATTCTATCTGAAAGATCATATTGGTGAGGCTTACTTGTGAAATGGACAACATCCAAAAATTATGCCTCAGTAAATTGGTCGTAGTGGCTGCCAGACACAAACTGACTAATCCTGCTGTCTGATGCACTGTTATTTTTAACTCCATCTTTAAGATGTACATCTTTCGAGGACCTAAGTAAATTCAATTTGGTATCTATCAAAAACTGTTATTCCAAAAGGTCGGTTATGGCCACAGTAGCTATTTTCTGCTCCTTGACTCTTTGAGCATCATTTGGATCTTTACTCTGTTAAAAATGACATCTTCTGAAGGATATTTGAGTAATGAACAAAGAGGAAGAGTAGTTCTGAGGTAAAGGGACTGGACTGGGAATCAGGCTGTAATGTAGGTTATATTCCTAGTGCTGCCTGTGTGACCTTGAGCAACTCACTTAACTCCTGGTGCAGTTCAGATTCCACATCTACATAGAAAAGTGAAACATGTCATGTCAGTTTAAAAAGCCTCCACCATTTACTATTTTCAATCATCATCCACTCATTAATACTTCTTGGAGGAGAAGACGAGAGAGCAGGAGGTTTGAAGTTACAGCCCTTCTAACAGAGAAGCAGTAAGTATCATTTCATAGTGAAATCTTTCATACACGCTCATTATCAGACTTAAGACAATGAAAGCACATCCGATATCAATTAAAGATAATTCACCTTCAGATTGCTCACCAAGCTTTTCCAGGCGCCTCTCTAAGTCTTTTGTACACCATCTGCATTTCTCCAAGGGACTTCTTCTGTGACACAAATCTAACGTTTTCTGGAACATCCAAATGTTCTCATATTTTTGAGGACTCCAAATTGTAAACTATACATTATGCATGGTTTCATATAAAGGTTTACAGAGAGGATCTGGAAATCTTCCATCCGAGACTCATATAAACACCGGCTGTTCCTGGAACTATTTTAAAAAATTATTTCCCTTCTTCCTCACAGAAAAATAAGGCTGGAGCATTTCACTACTCACACCTTATAAAACATTTGCAGGAGGGATTTAGTCACTCATGGACAATCCTGTAAGATAACCTTATATCATCCTGTACTATGGACTGCTGCAGCAAAACATTTCTCTAAACCCATCACCTATAAATACCAATGGAAAACTTAAGTGCCAAATCATCTTCATCTAAACATTGAACAGTTGTGTTATCTAGTGAAAAGGGGTAAGTTCAGATGGAGCTATTACAGTATGTTTGGACTCCTAGCAATGCTTGGTTTCTTTTTAACCAAATAACATGCATTATTCATACCCTATCAATGCAATGATGACAACAGCTTGTGTGGTGTAGTTTTAAAGTATCTTTGTTTTATGTCTTACATGGGCCTTCAAAAAGTGCTAACAAAAATCAAAATCTGAGGCAAATGTTTTGGCAAGTCCAATTTGAATTGTTTTGGATGTGGTATCTTTCTTATTCTTGTTTTCTGCATTAGTCCCAGATGGCCCCTTCCCCTCTATTTCTGTATCACCGCCTCTTCCCCACAGTATAAATTTAGGCCAGGCCAGAATAGACCAAATTTGAGGATTCTGGAATGTTAGATAAGCATCCAGACTCTAGGGTGCAAAAGACATCTTAGATTTTCTTTGTTTACCATTGAAATGCAGCCCAAAGCTCCCTCAAGTTTAAACTAGGAGACCTCCACCCCATCCTGACAAAACTGATGAGGTAAAATATTACATACTAGTTATTGTCATTGGTAATATTGCCCCCTGACAGCCTGCATAGTTGAGACTGATCAAGGTACTCAGTCAAGAAGAAACAGTCAGCATCTTTATCTGGTTCCAAAACCACATAACACTGATGATAATAGTATGCGTTCCAAGGCTGATGTACAAGGGGGGGTTCCCCAGTTAGGATCCAATGTCATTCCCATGGCCCTCTCCATAAGGTATTTCCTGTAGTGGAGAGTCTGGTTCTCTTGAGCATGGGCAGGAAAAGAGGCAGATACTGCACCTGGATGCAATGTGGGCTTCCCCCAAGCAGTATAAATAGCACTGGTGCTCATCACTGATGGAAAAAGAACAGGGGCAGGAAGCACAGGTTTTGAACCCTGGCATCTTTGGCATAATCCAGAACCGAGGCTTGTGTATTGGGGTGGGGGTGGGAAAAGGGAGTTCAGCAGGAAATACCACCAAAGCAGCGTCCCAAGTCTTGAATCTGCTATGAAGAAGGAAAATTCAAACAAACAAAAATAATAATCTAAGCTACAAATAATTTAAGGATATTTTTGTAAAGTTTTGGGAAGTGTGTCACAAGGCTGACAGGAGAGTAGAAGCTTCAACTTGGCCCATGCTAGTGGCCTGCCGCGCCCTTTATCACCTCAAGTGAAACCATGAGGTGGTATAGGGCACATGCACAGATTGTCAAACAGTACTACTTTCATAAGCCCCGGCTCCAGGCGCATGCACATAACCCTCAGTGAAATACAATAGGGACCACTCAAAAAAGAAATAGCCCTTTTAAGCAGATTTAAACTATTGAAAAGGAGTCTACACCTTTGGGTTTTGATAATCCGGGTAAATCACAAAGACAAAAAAACTCTCCTGAAGATTAGAATTTGAATTGATATGGGTAAGTGGCAAAGTCCATGACATGCCTTCAATCTATCTTCTGTTACATATTTTTCTGGTCACAGTTGGGTTTACACAGAAAATAAAGGCAAGAGAGGGGAAAGGTGAGGATGTGTGTACTGTTCCTTTCAGTCTACATCAGAACCTACTCAGAAGGAGGTAGGTAAAGTTCTAGACTTAACAGTGAAGCAGTGAGACGGGTTTTAGGACCAATACAGTTTTCCATAAAGGGTTTTGTTTAGTGTTAGAATTAAGCAACTCTTGCAGGAGAGGGGGTCTTTACCATTGGTTTATGACCATTTTAGTTACTTATTTAGAATGAATTGACTCCTTTTTGACCCAAGTAAGTAATCAAAATTCAGGGCCCTGGGATGTTCCAGTTGGAGTAGAAATTGACAGTGGAGTCAAGCATTTTCTTTGATGCAGTTTTGTTTATTTACAAGGAATGTACACAATTCTGTTTCTCTGAATGCAGGAGGAACCAAAGGCAAAGGGGTAGTTTCTTAGCTTTCATGCCCAAGCATCTTCTCAGTCAGCACCCCAAACCTAGAACTTCTCAAGGGTGACCTTCCTTACACTACTCAGCAAATACCCCTCCATCCACATAGTCCAAAACTTCTGAGTGGATTCACATAGCCTTTTGTTTTAGGTGAGGCATTGTGATTAGCATATCCTTACAGTTATGTTAGTTGAGGGATGTGTTCACATCCACCAATCTCAATGGAGGTTTGAGCTCAACCCATAACAAGGTTTCACCCAGTTAACAACAGGACCATTGCATGAAGCTCACTAAAAATAAAGATCAGCCCACAGAAAAACCCTTGATCCCAAAATCCCCAAATTCTGGACCAAGATCTAAATGTGGTGGGTTTATAGTTCATCTTCAATTAAGACTTGCTAAAGCACAAAAAAGTAGCAACTCATGGATGCAAGACACAAGGAAATTGGGTAAACTCAACTTGCCAAACTGGCTCTAGTTGAGTGTCTAGCAAAAACCCTTGTAACTCACTCACTTGTATTTGATTTGTCAATTAAAATCCACTTTATCATCAGCAGTGCATATGTAAAATACATTGAGCACTGCAGGTCACTTTTTCCCCTTAATTTGTTCAAGTTCTACTTGCATTTCCTTGATTTCCTCTTTGTAGCACCAAGAGCTCCACAAGATCACCAATCAAGACATCAGCACTGATTTTTAAGACAACTAAAGCATTTTCTTTCCTTGAACATTCCTTAGATGCAGAAGCTATTTTTCCCCTCCTACGGTCTCCATAGATACAGTAAGTCTTGTTATTAACTAGAGTGATAGTCTGTAAATTACAAAAAAAATACATCACCAGTACTCAATTAATATTCCATCCTATTCCTGTTTACACAATAGTACCACTTTCATTCTATTTAACAATGGATCATTGGGGATGGAGCAATTAAGGTCTTGTCAATAAACACTGCTTTCTAAATGGAGATTTTCACACTGTGGTTCAAAGACAAGAGTCTAGAAAGTCAGATATCAAATAATATTATTACTGCTTAATGCACTGAGCAAAGCAAACAATTACTGCTTGGGGGGGGGGGGAAATGCTTGTATGGAGACTGAATTAAAGCATCATTTTATCTGAGCATTTAACTAAATTGAATTTTAATCCAGAAAACCTAACCAACCAAACAGTTCCCATTTCAGGAAAGAAGAGCCCATTATTCCATCCTCAAATTATGTGAACCATCTTTGGAACCATGCATCCAAATTAAAAGACTAAAGAATCCCAGTGGATCTTTTCTTAAAAGCAAAATAGATGAGCTAATAACTGTCGCTGGTTTAAAATTGTAGATGTGCAGACTCACCCCATGGTACCTCCTGCTGATCTGTTCTGGGAATTAGCTCTTCCAGCTCTGGAGCACCCTCTGCAGGCCGGTGATCTGCCTGTCCTCTGGCCCCTGTGTTCCTCCCTGGCCCCGTTTACCTGGGGTGCTACCCCCTGGCAGTAACCCCTCCAATCTGGGTCTTCCCCATCCCAGGGGAACCCTCCCCAGCTCTCTCCCCCCACACACACACTTAAACCCTCCTGTGTTTTTGAAATGTCTTTTCCTGATTGCCCATTTTAATGTGCATTCCTAGCAACTCAACTTGATGTGGACACAGCAGCAAAATGAGGACAGACAGACACATGGAATTAAGCAGTAGGGTGCAATTTTATTATGCTTTAACACAGGGGAGAGGTGCTACCTGCCCATCACCCATACTTCCCTCTACCAGGCATTTAATTGGTTGCAGTGAGGGGGTAAAGGGCTCCTTACCATATAACCAATAACATGGGATAGGCTCAACTCAGCCTACTCCGAGGACTCAGCTTAGGTTGAGACCTAGCACCCTCCCCCCAGGAAGAGGAGAAAGGGTGCAGCAGACTGGGGTCCTCAACCTGCAAGGGCCACAATGTCTGACCTCAGCCGAAGAAGGCCACAAGTGCTCACCCCATCACATAAGCCCAAGGACCACTACCAAAATCCCTCTGGAAACTGTTTATTTTATTATCTTAACCACACTGGAAACCAGCCACAAGTTGTGATGAACAACCAGCAATACCCCAGTACCTCTGTTAGGTACTGAGCACATTCCTACTCAATCCACTATGGCTTGAAGGTGCTGCAAGGAAGGCAAAAAAAACCTCCCTGGTTCTCTGCCATTTGCCCTAGTGGAGAAAAAATTTCTTCCTGACCCTCTAAACAAGTGATCAGCTAGATCTACAGCATACAGGCCTGGGTGGCTTCAGGATGCCAGTAGCAGCTGGGTTCTCTGTGCCTTTGTCACTCTCAGGAGTGAGAGATCACCCAAAATCTCCACGTCTGTCCAAATACTGCCAATATTCATTGCACTTTCCTTATACTCATACCTGGGGAGAGGTGCACAGCATTTACAGGTGCCTTGCAGCAGAACACCTGCCTTTCCCCTCCAGACTAGCCTGGTTTGGTTTGCGCTGCAGAGCAGTACAGTACTGAGATAATAATCCAAAGCTAAAGTCACAATGAGCACGTTTTATTTAAAGTATTATAAGTATGATCTAAGGGAATTTGGACACATCTTTTCCCTTTCCACTGTGACTGTAAATTTAATGCTGTTTCTCTGTTTTAATCTGCAGCCTCTGGCATGGGGTCCATGAGAGGTTCCCCCTCCATGCCTGCTGAACATCTAACCCTGCTTGGGAGGAAAAAGAAGAGGACTAGGGCCTTGGACCATGAGCACAGAGAAATAATATGACCATGACCAAGGAGAAGAACCAATAATGGAAACAGCAGGACTAAAAGGCACATTGGAAAATGCACCAGGACATTGTAGGTTTGCTCACACAATAAACTCATATGTTGCAGAGCATTATTGACCTACCTGCCCAAAGACCCTGGACTCAGCAGCCTTTCCAATCCTTGGAGAACACCATGGCTGGTGCTCCCTATGGCCCCAACATACCAGGTAGTGGCATGGTGTACATCCATAACCCTTTCAACCCATGCTCTGGGACAAAAAGGAGAAAAACAGCTACACATATCCATTGGTATGTGTAGCTACAACCTACTACATTGCAATAGGTTTTAAATACATGACCATAAATGTTCACTTCCATTTTTACTTGTGGTCTTAGAGTTTGGTTCACCCAGTTACCATGCTGGTAAAAGATTTTTAACCTAGTGTGTTTCTTTGCACTTACATTTTGTTGCCTGTTTCTTTGCACACAATAAAGTTCTATTTTTAGAAACTCAGTTTCTACCAAGCAATACACTATTCATAGCAGGAGGCAATTACCCATCCCTATTTAATCTTCATACACGAGAGATGCTATTTTCATAAAAACAGACAACCCTACTGTGCCAGATTGCTAAAATGTTTTTAAGGCATCCCTCAGCTGGATAGCTCGATGGTTGGCTCTTCTAATAGTCCTTGAGTCTAGCTGATCAAATTCCATCGACAGCCAGTCCCCAGGAGAATGGTGCATCCTGTATTAGCAATCCTCATGAGATTTGCACTGAACTGTGCGGGGTCTGTGCTTCTGAAAAGTATGAGACTGGGGGATTTTTTTTAAATGACATGAAAATTATGGGATGGTTGGGACTTGACTCCTAGTTCCCAGAAATCTCTGAGCAAATCTCTGGTGTCCCACAAATCACTGAGAAAATGTCCCACAAGGCACTGACCCAGATAGTGGCACCACATTTTGCATTGATGCTAGCACTCATGGTGAGAAAGCACGGTGCTGATACAAGCACCCATGCATCCATGCCCCTGAGCGATATACAAAAGTTAGCGGCTGTACAATGATGTGATTTATGTCAGCTGCTCCGTGTAGCATAGACATCACCTGACATCTTGAAAGGCACCTAAAAGAGCTAGGTTGTCATAAACAGATAGCAGCAAAGAATCCTGTGGCACCTTATAGACTAACAGACGTTTTGGAGCATGAGCTTTCATAGGTGAATACCCACTTTGTCAGATGCATGTAGTCTACATGCATCTGACGAAGTGGGTATTCACCCACGAAAGCTCATGCTCCAAAACGTCTGTTAGTCTATAAGGTGCCACAGGATTCTTTGCTGCTTTTACAGATCCAGACTAACACGGCTACCCCTCTGATCCATAAACAGATAGCTAAGGGTTAATGTCTCTTTCACCTATAAAGGGTTAACAAACAGTGACCTGCAAACACCTGACCAGAGGACCAATCAGGAGACAAAATACTTTCAAATCTCGTGGAGGGAACCCTTTGTTTGTGGGTTTTGGGTTTGGTTTTGTTCTCTCTGGGTCCTGGTCAGGACTAGAGGTGCAACCAGGTTTCTGCCAATCTCCCTGCTACAGTCTCTTGTCTATTCAGAATTGTAAGTAAGAAAAGGCGGTCTTAGTCTTTTAATTTGTTTTTTTCCATTTGCATATGTGTACTTGCTGGAAGTAGCTTAAATTGTGTTTCTGCTGGAGAAAGTTTCTTTCTATTGTTTATAGTTGAAAGACCCTGTACCTTTTTACCATCTAAAGTGCAGAGATAAACCTTTTACTTTTTTCTTTCTTTTTTATTAAAAGTTTTGCTTTTAAGACTGTTTGATTTTTTTCTCCTAGTTAAGGTTCAAAGGAATTGGTGGGGAGCAGGGAAGGATAAATTTTCTTTGTGTTAGATTCACGCAGCTTGTATTGCCTCTGGGTGAGGAGGAAGGTAACACTCCTCTCAGTGTGGTGATTCAAAAAGTTGAATCAGGCGATCTCCTAGTGTTCCCAGGGCGGGAAGGAGCTGGGAGGAAGAAGCGGGAGGGGAATGATTTATTTCCCTTTAGTGTGAGACTCAAGGAATTTGGGTCTTGGGACCCCCAGGGAAGGTTTTGGGGGGAGACCAGAGTCTATCAGGCACTCTACTCTAAGTCCTGATTGGTGGCAGCCTATCAGATCTAAGCTGGTAATTAAGCTTAGGGGAATTCATGCTAGTACCCATATTTTGGACGCTAAGGTCCAGAATTGGGAATTATACTTGACATAGGTGCCCAAGTCCAGTTGAATTTAGGCTCTTTTTGAAAATTCAAGTTTTCATTAACTAGGTTATTAAACTATTTTGATTCACTAATGTCATAAAATATTGATTCTGCCTAGATGGCCAGACTGCAGGTACAGACCCCTCCATGGTTACAGCAAGAATTGGACAGAACACTACTTTGGGACCAGTCAAATTCTGTGGAGAGAGTGACAGTTCTATGGGGGCATAAATACCTTTAATGGAGATGGCAGACGCTCTACAAACAAACACACAGCACCAAAGGCGGGTGGATCTCTCTGGAGCACGCCCAGTTATTAGGAATAGCTGAGAGAATCACAAGCCTAGCTCTGTCTCAGACCCCCATGTTTCATAGCAGAGTTTGGTCAGGTGACATATCTTTCCATCAAGTATAGTTTACTTTGGAAGAGTCCCCTCCCCATTCTTTCATAATGTAAAATACCTGAAGAAGGCACTTCCAATTTTTATTTTTTTTCTATTTGTGTTAAGCCTTAAACTTAAGAGAAATCCCTTACTGCTACTTCACCTCATTCTCTACCCGACTGTGCTTCATCAAGAAACAAACATCCCACAGAGAACACCCCATGTGTATTGTCAGGGACTATTTTGCTGGCTTACAGCTGGTGCTAGCACCACCCCCCTCGGTTCGGTGCTGCTTCCCATCACTCATCAGGGGTCTTGGGAAGCAAACTGTAAGCTCCCCTAACTTACACTGGGAGCCGGCAGGCTCCTAAACAGCTCCAAAATGCTGATGGTTGAAAGGTGGCTTTGGAACACAAAAGTGGCACAGCCACCATGGCCCTTCCCATCCATCTCTGCACCCAGTGCAGGGACAGGGCAACAGATAATTGGACCCATAGAAAATAAACATGTATCCAAAACCCAGAGATTTCATATGCAAAAGTCAGCCTCACTACAGTTGCTTTGGGAATAACTGAGTTTCCCAAATGTTTGTGTGGTTAAAATTTCAACCATGTTATACTGACAGTTGTTTTCATTTAAATTTCTCTCTAAATGGGTCCACCACCAGTGGGCAGATATTACTATGGTAACTAAGCACAAATGGAGGAACTGCTCTGCAAGTTGTTAAGCAACACTACGCTATCAGCTGCTGATGTTGTTTAAGTCTATTGCATAGTTCATGCTAGCTGGAGTCATCTAATTAGACAAAAAAGAAAGCACTTGATTGGGAAAACAATGCTGGAGACAGGCTGTCTTTGGGGAGAAAAGAAATTTAAGAAGAATGACAATAAAGAACGAACAAGTTGGAATAAAACAGACAGGTGGCTTTTTTCCCTTTAAAAAGTTAATAAAAACAATATTTTAGTAAGACAGTTTCTAAAGTGCCAGGTGTGAGGAAAATCAAAAGGTAATGCTTTATCTAAATGAACAGAAGATCACATTCTGACCTATGAGTCTATGAGTCTATGAGTCTATTACAGAATCTTAAACTGTGTCTGGATGTATAGTTAAGAAGGTTTCACCTGCCATATTCACCTGTGATCCAGGCCAGCCTAAAAGTTTTAAACTTGACAAATCTGGTGGCCTCAGAATTTAAACCAAGAACTTAATGGAGGTGTAGACTAGCATTTCATGATATGCTCCTTAGGGGTTGCCACTCCAGGCAGGGAACTAAAGCATGTTGTCAGAGAAGTGTGGATAAGCTTGCACTGCTGATGTCTGTACTGTGCTTGTTCTGAGGAAGAATCCAGCGCTTCCTCAGCCTATCATTTTGGCACTATGAGCATTAAACTCAGACCAATGTTTTAAAGCAAGAACTAGTCATTTGTCAATCAGCTATGAGTTAATACAGTATCCTTGCATCTGTCTTTCACATTATGAACCTAGTATATGGTTGTGGGTACTGGTGAATGAAAGAGACAGTAACAACACCATTTAAGAAGCATTTGGTTTATAGTCTTCAACATCAAAAGCATTCATTCAGCACACAGAGGAGATCTACTGTTCCTTGAGTGGGACTATGAAAATAAGCAATAATTGGCTGTTGTCAAGAGGAAATGGCTGGAAGCCAACATCACACTGATTGTTGGAATATTTCCACCTCTAAGAATCTAATCTGAAATGAGGAAGAAAATGCAGCTTCCTGATATCACTGGTCCTCATATGGAAGATGAGAACAGCCAGTGACCCAGCTGGAACTTTGCATTCCAAAACTAAAACATTCTACAAATGTAATGGTGTGCACCACAGCCAGGATGTCTCCAAGCCTACTGTGGCTAAAATTTTCCAGAGGTCACCTCTGATTTCAGTGCCTTTTTCCTTGAGATGCACCAATTCAGACATCTTAAGCCTGACGGGCATCTTAAACCAAGTGAAGACAATGGGAGTTGCAGCTGCTCAACTCTGTACTCAAAAACTGAGGAATAGAAATTAGTTCAGTTAGGACAGTTCTGAAATTTTTGTCTTAGACACAGCTCCACAGTTTGCACAGAGTGCACTAGCATACTGCTCCTTAACTCCCCAGTGCAGACACTGCTGGCACAAATGAAAAAAGTACCTAGTTTGCATTAATGTAGTCTGTTTTCAAACAGGTATATTTAGGTGATAAGTGGGCAGGTATTCCTCCTTGAGGGGCCAAAGCACATTGATCTGGGCCACATGTCTGACAGTCATCCAGCCATTGGTTAAGATTACTGCTTAGGGTGACCATATTTCCCCCAAGGGAAAATGGGACACGTGGGTCTAGCCTAAGATTGTTCCTGTCATAAACAGATAAGTAAGAGTTAATAGAACAGAAGTACTTCATATCTCTTTTGCCTGTAAAGGGTTAACAAAATCAGTGAGCCTGGCTGTCACCTGACCAGAGGACCAATCAGGGGACAGGATACTTTCAAATCTTGAGGGAGGGAAGTTTTTGTGTGTGCTGTTAGATTTTGGTTGTTGTTCACTCTGGGGGCTCAGAAGGACCAGACGTGCAACCAGGTTTCTCTCCAATCTCTCCAATACAGGCTCTTATATGTCCAGAATAGTAAGTACTAGGTAGATAAGGCGAGTTAGGCTTATGTTTGTTTTCTTTATTTGCAAATGTGTATTTGGCTGGAAGGAGTTCAAGTTTGTATTTGGCTGAAAGGATTTTAATTTGTACTTGTATACTTAGGCTTGGAGGGTATTCCCAGTGTCTATAGCTGAAAGACCCTGTAACATATTCCATCTTAAATTTACAAAGATAATTTTTACTGTTTTTTTCTTTCTTTAATTAAAAGCTTTTCTTGTTTAAGAACCTGATTTTTTTTTACTCTGGTGAGACCCCAGGGGACTGGGTCTGGATCCACCAGGGAATTGGTGGGGAGAAAGGAGGAAAGGGGGTGAGAAAGGTTAATTTCTCTCTGTGTCAGGATTACTTTCTCTGTCAGGGAGAGTCTGGGAGGGGGATTGAGAAGGAGGGGGGAAGGTGAATTTTCCTCTCTGTTTAAGATTCAAGGAGTTTGAATCACAGTAATCTTCCACGGTAACCCAGGGAGGGGAAGCCTGGGAAAGGCGACGGTGACAGTTACTTTCTTTGTGTTAAGATCCAGAGGGTCTGGGTCTTGGGGGTCCCCGGGCAAGGTCTTGGGGGGACCAGACTGTACCAGGCACTGGAATTCCTGGTTGGTGGCAGCACTACAGGTTCTAAGCTCGTAATTGAGCTTAGAGGAATTCATGCTGGTATCCCATCTTTTGGACGCTAAGGTTCAGAGTAGGGATTAAACCATGACAGTTCCCCTGCTCAGCATTGGCCTGAACTGCTTGTCTGAGCCCCATGCAGGGCTGGCATCACCACTCACCCCTCACATGTTCCTCTACACTCTACTTTGACAAAAGTAGGCATTTGTCCTGTTGGCTCTTGCCAACTGATTAAGGGGACAAACGCCCACTTTTGCCAGGACGGCCAGGACAGGTTTTTAAAAAGGGACTGTCCTGGCCAAAGTGAGACATATGGTCACCCTATCATTGCTCCCTTGGAAGTTGTCTGCTGCCAGTGACCTCGCCCACCTTGTCTTTCTATTATCTTGGGATCGACACAGCTACAACAACACTGCATAAGTTAAGTTCATCAGCATTCATCTCACCATCCCTTGTTAGAAAATTCAGATGTGGCTATTTGGACGGGGGTATTAGTGACATTACTTCAATATCCCTAAGTAGTCTCATTCATCCCATCACACTTCATAAAATTGCATATAAAGCACAGATAAACACCAACATTTCCCCTCTATTTTTGAGCTTATGTTCTATTCCGGAAAGTGAAAGTGTCCCAAAGACCTGGAAAAAGACTTCAGCTACCTCTCCACTTAATCAAAAAAAACAAACAAATAGCCCTGGCAAATCATGCTGAGATAGGCAAGGGCTTGCAGTGTATAAATCTCAACCTTTAGCATCAGACTTTCTTCTAGATAGTGTTTATTGCTCTTCTATTAGATGTTCATACATGCATGCTCACTAACAATAACTAAGTCATGAAGACGTTATCTTGCATATCAGTGCACAGGAAGCCAAAAATTGGGAAGATTCTGGTTCCATTCCTTTATTATTTCTTCTAATACCATATATGAGACCGAGAAAAAATTATGTAAATGAATCTTCTCAAACTAAAACAATGTTTAGGCTAGATAACTGTGTTGCATTTCATTTGGAGTTCAAAGAGAGTTCAGGAAGATCCACTTGTGCAGCTTGTTTCTGAAGAATCTCCAAATTGTCCTTTTACATGTGTACTTGAAATTGGCAGCTGGTGCTGCAGAAAATCTAGATGATGAATGAAGGATGGTGTACAGTGTGTGCGTGTGTGATGAAGTTTACCAGCTTCTCCTGGAGTTTTCCCCCCACTGAAATGAAGAGTGAATGATTCAAGTTCATAGGTTCTCAGACTTTCCCATTTGCAGACTTTTTTCATATGAGGAAGAGAGCTACTCTCTTTAAACTCCCCTTATACTCCCTTTCCTAGCAGCATATATGGCATTTGGTTTTCATATCTTTTTTATTCTACAGACCACCACAAAGGATTCCAAGAAAATGTGCCAATTCCTCCACCCACTAAAGTCAATAGCAAATCTCTCCTTGAGTTCAGTGGCAGCTGCATCAGCCTATTTAATTATTATTTCTGTATTGCTGAATTTTATGGAACTATTACTGCCAGAAAAATATGAACATGTGCCATGCCTGCAGCTGTAATCTCCCAGACTGGTAGCATGTCAGAGGATGCTACAACCAATCTCAGTCCTTTAGCGTCCTTTGGTGACAATAGTGGGAACAAAACTCAAGTGGTTTTTGGAATATGAAATTTTGAAATTAAACATAAAATAGTTATAACTTTATCTTTGGCAAGCAAGGCTTTGGTGCAGTGTGCAAATTCTGGAAGAAGAGGAGCTGCACCATATATGGGATCTGAACTACAGCAGATTTATAGCAAAGAGCTTTGGCATTAGGCAGTGTGTATTTTGTGAACAGAGATTAAGCTTCGCTTTGACTTCATGGCCATAATTCTTTGAGGCACTAGCTGATTAATGAACACAGTTGATCATAACATGCAAAAGTGATGCTTTTGGTACCATATGTGCAAATCTGGAAAGAGCAAAATGGGAGACTCTTTCATCTGGTGACTTAGATTCCATGAAGCTCATTCTCTCTTATGCCAAGACCTTTTATGCCATTCTGGCAGTGTGAAGCCCTGGGGAAAGGCCTGGAGTTGGAGGAGAAGAGACGACTAAAGTGCTGTTGTTCTCTAGCTGTTGTCAGTCAATAGAATGATTCTTAGGGCAATTGACAGCCAGTCCATGAGTTTGAGATGTCCTAAGACTCCTATAATTTACATGGGAAGCTGAGCTGGAAACATGAGGAAGCATAAAAGCTGCCCAGAAATGATCTTCTCTTTTGTGTCTTTTGCTGAGATTTGTGGACTAACACCCACTGTTTGGCATAGTCCCTTACAAAAGTGCAATTAAGACTCTGGAGCCTTTTCCTTGTTTCTTTGCTGCAGACATCAATAGTGAATTGGGGATCAATGCTTTAATGCTGCCTTTCCTACCTGTTCTTTGTAGGTGAAAGCAATACTTGTAATCTTCCCTGATTTAACCGTAACCTTTGATTGTGCCGTTTGGTCCTGTTTGCATCTCATCTATCAACTGCATGTTGCTATGGTTGCATCTACGTGCACATTGTTTTATTGATTATGTCAGCCTTGGAATGTTTCTATTCCACTCTGCTAATGTCTACAGCAGACATTCTCTTGTGGGCACCTTATAGACTGATTTGCACTCCACTGCAAGGCTACAATTGTTTCCTCTTCTAGGTCAGAGCTGCATTCTTCATTTCGACTGCAAGGGTGTGTTTTCTATTTGTAACCTCAAATTATTTAATATCTCAATTATGAAAAGAAATGAACCCAGAGAGTTCAGTATGTAGCACTGCGCACTTATTACATAACATGAGACACCTCAGTTTAGGAACGTTAGAAGGTTTTCTCCTTTCTGAGCTGCTGGGCGTCACAAGCATTGAACTCTCATACACACAATTATTGAGAAGAAGAAAGAAAGATTAGTTTGTAATTAGGACAACTTTAGGCACAGACTGAATTAGCAACGGCTTTCAGTGCCACGTTTTAATGGGTGCACTCTGCTTTAGTGCAGTGGTTTTCAACCAGGAGTTTGTGTACCGCTGGGGGTACATAAAGGTCTTCCGGGGGTACATCAACTCATCTAGATATTTGCCTAATTTTACAACAGGCTACATAAAAAGCATACAGACAATTACTGCTTTATATGCAATACTTTGAAACATAAGCACAGTATTTATATTCCAGTTGATTTATTTTATAATGCTATGCTAAAAATGAGAAAGTGGGCAATTTTTCAGTAGTAGAGTGCTGTGACAGTCTGTATTTTTATGTCTGATTTTGTAAGCACGTAGTTTTTAAGTGAGGTGAAACACTGGGGTACACAAGACAAATGAGACTCCTGAAAGGGGTACAGTAGTCCGGAAAGGTTGAGAGCCACTGCTCTAGTGGAATTCCAGTGCAGGAAAAAAACCTGCCAGCCAGAAGAGCTGTGCATTCTAGACACCCATTATCCAGGCGGGTAAAGGAAAGCTGGTGTACTGGAGTGGTTGAAAGTGCCAGAAACTCCACTCATTTTCTCTTTAAAAAGAGCTTACAAAGTGAAGTATCGGTTGTGTTGCTTTCTTCATCTGCTGCTTTGTCAGTTTACAGGCTGTATTTTTGAAAAATTGTAATTAAGTATAATCAGCATGAACTGACCAAAACGCATACAATTATATATATAAAAAACGCTCCTGAGCTTTTCCCCCACTTTATAAAGCTCTTTGCACCACAATAGAAGCAGCTGCATTTCTTTCCTCTGTGTTGCCTGTAGCTGTCTGTTTATTGCTTTTTTTGTCTAGTTCTATTTCTAATAATGTTCTGAGAAAGATGGAAACATTTGGAAAATAAAGCAGAGTCAAATGCTTACGCTTGTCGCCCCTGCGACTTTTTCGTGCCCACTGATCTCAACTTACTTTCATATGCCTTGATCCAAGAGAGTGCTTAAGTACCTTAGTAATCCCATTGAAGTAAGTGGGACTAGTTACACATATGCTTAAGTGCTTTGCTGGATCATGTCCATAGAAACCGACATGCATGAAACAGATATAATCTTCTTTAGAGAAGATTAAGTACAATATTGAATTAATGTGAAGGACCATAGTGAATCAAACTTCTTGGAAATAACAGGCACAGGAATGAAAGTAAACAATGCAGTTCACCCTACCATGTGCAAACCAAGAAATTGCAGTCCCATCTGCAGAAAATCAGATAAAACCTCTAACATGTCCATGCTTCCCTGGCCAGGATCAACACTGAGGAAGTTTAGATTCCAGGAATCAATAGCAGACTTGAGAAAGTGCCAAGTGGTGCAGGCTGCATAAATTCCATTAAGTTTACAGGAAAACGTGATGTTGAAATGAACAGTAAATAGCCATCCTCCTCAGTTTATTCCTACACTTAAACCTTCAAAGATTCTGCATCCAACACAAGTGCTTTGTAAAGTCTGTAAAAAAAAATCACTGAAATATTTCAGAAAACCACTTTTTAAGACTTCATTCATTAAACTGTTGAAAAATTAATTTAAGTTTCAACCATATTTATCCCCAGTCATTGCATGAGAGACTGGCTCTTTTCATACAAAGGACTAATGATCCTACAGTATTGGACACAAGAAATAAACCAGCAATCACTAAAAAGCAAATGAATGTATAACCCCGTCTATGCCCCACTCTTTCATTGACAACTCTTTTGTTTCTGCATTTGCTTGTTTAAAATAGCAAGAGAATGAACATCTTTCAAGGTGAAGTTTCTTTTCCTCATTGAGTGACACAATGTCCATGTACATTCATATGATTCAAGATAATCTCCATGCAGCAGTGTTAGCCAAGACACTCATTACGTGAGTGTGGTTAAATCTCTTTATGCTGCAACAAAAGTGTCCCGCCAGTCAATTTAGTTGAAAGTTCAGTGAGATGGAGAGGAAGTGGCAGTGGCCTCCCTTATAATATTCAGCCCACTGGGTGGGGTACTTTCCCAATATATGAAAGAACCTGGTTCAATTTTCTCCCAGCATGATGAGAAGAGATTTAAAGAGGAATTCTCCACCTCTTTGGTGAGTGCCCTTGCCACTGGACTATAGACTACCAGATAGAGATGTTGAAAAATCAGGATGGGTATGGGGGCGTAATAGGCACCTATATAAAACAAAGCCCCAAATATCGGGACTGTCCCTATACAATCAGGATATCTAGTCACCCTAATAGACTGATTCTCACTCTGTCCCAATTAAAATCTAATTAGTTAATAAAATGGAAGAGCTTCAAGAAGAGAGATTGAGGGAGCCCCGTGTCAGAATATTGCATAGTCCAATGATGAGGTAGGGGACCCCGTTCTAATGTCTTCTCCTCATCCTGCTTTGGGGCAGAGGGGGACTGAACCAGGTTCTCTCACTTCCTAGGTGAGTACCCCAACCAGTGGGCTAAAGATTAGTGGGACCCCTCCACCTCCTGTCTTCTCAGCTGTTTTACATGGAAGTGGGCAGGTGCCTAGGTTGTTTCTTGCAAGAAATGGCATAGGCACCTAAGCCACCTGACTGCAGAAGTGAGGTTTCCAGCTGTGGATTGCAACAGAGAGGCACCTCCTTGAAGCCCAGACTCAAGCACTGAACTCCACAAGAGGGTTGGTGCTTAGGACAAATCCTTCTCATCGAGATCTCCCATGGGCTAGCTTAGGCAGCTCCCCGCTAAGAGCGCTGGTTCTGTGGATTGCATTTTAAGGCACCTATCTCTCTCCATTCATTATATAGGGCCTCTAGGTGCCTAACTCAGGCTTTGTGAATCACAGTGATTCTCAAGGTGCCTAAAAGTTAGGTTGTATAACGACAGGGTCCCTTGGTGGATTTGGGCCTCTGTCTGACTCACCAAGGCACTGATGTAGCACACATGAGAATGGACACTGCAACTCCATTAGCAGTGTGGCATGAGCCTCCAACCCCTGCACTGTCAGTAGAGCTGAGTCTGGGATAGAACTAGGTGGGTTCACTCTTGTCTAGTGACCTCTGAGGCGTATAGAGCCACCCCAGGTGCTAAACTTGCATGCCTTGCACAAAATCTAGCATTGCTGCTAACCCCATTGTAGGAGTGTAAAGCAAGGGGAAGGTTCTTGGAACCTTGCTCCCACCCCCATTTCTCTGCTATGCAGGGACAGACACTACCTGGCCCTAATCTGAGTCACACATCGGAATCTCTGGGTTTTAGCAATTTGGCCATTTCAAATGCCAGCCAGGGTGTCTTCAATAAAAACACAAGGGAAAAGAAAGGAAGTTCTCCGAGTTTCTGCAACATTGGTTATATCCTCATCAAGGTAGATGTTAGATATTTTGCTACCAAAGCAAAGAGATTAGTGAAAGGCCTGGTGGGGCTGTTAAAGTGGCAGCTTAATGCTGGAAGTTAAATAATCAGCCTTCAGACAGTTTTTGTTTTGTTTTAACTGAAGTAGGAAACCCAAGCAGGTACAAGGACCCCTCTTCACTCACCTTACCCGTCAGTAGCCTGAGCATAGCATTTGACATTCTCATCTCCTCCATGAAAAGGCTAGAGCACAATGTGCAAACAAAATACAGAGAATGGACATCCATCAACCTATTCAGTTTGTCATACCATTTTCTGCACTGAAGACCTCTTTCTGCTATCTGTGCATATGACAAAAGGAAGATAGCATCCAATCCAGCCTTAAAGCACTGAGGGAATTGGCTCTGAGACTGCAAAGTTCGTATAAAATCAGCTTCAAGGTGATATCTAAAGTGTGAAGCACACCATCAAACCTGTTCCTACAGATCTGACATCTGAGAGCTCAAGGTTAGTCTCCAAGGCCTTTTAGCCTAGGCACATTTATTTCCTTGATTTATTCTACAAGCAGCATTAGTCAGATGCTTTTCTTGACAAGTTCTAGACAAAACACCTTTAATTTTTAAAATTACATGGTTCAGGCATACACATCAACTGCATGTAAATGAATATTAATCCTTTTGGCACAGTTCCCTGCTGAAGCCTCTGTGGAGCAGGAGAATACGATCATATTTTTTTGAACTCTCAAGTTCAAAGATTCTCAGATTCTACAGCCATGAGCACTGCCAGGAAACCTCAATTAGTTAGGAAAAAAAATGGCATGTCACTTGCAAGCAGCTGGGTTTGTTTTGCTAGACTTATCAAGCGCAGTTAGGTATCAGTGAAGTTAAGGTTCTCAAGTGCACTGATATGCAGCAGGAAAACCTGCTAAAGAGGCTGAAAGTTGAATCATAACTGACTTCTGGATGCCAATGCTTTATTTTAGTGGTCTTATGGGTGTTATCATGGAATACTCAGGAACAATTCAATGAGATAAACCTGAGCATTCATTAGACATTTACTGACTCTTCTCTATTTAAATCAGGTCATAATATTGCTCTAACTCAAGACGGCGCCAAATTAATCCTAGAATCCAGAAATCTCCAAATGAGAGGAAAGTCTGATTCCAGACTTTGTGAAGGACCCCTGTTCTCCTGACAGACTGAACTCAAACCCCAGAACTGAGCATCCCTGAATGCTGTGAAAGCTCAGATCTGGAACGAAAATCTGTGGCTCAAGTTCATCCTTACTTTTAACCACATTTTGTGGGGAAATATTGAAAAAGCTGATTCATAACCTAAGAAAGAAGATCTAGTGAGAATTCTTGAGGACCTGTGTTGATCTGTGACTGGAGTTGGGAAGAATTCCTGTATCTGCCCTATAATAGGTGTAATTAGACCAATGCCAGAGGCCAGACACTGGACTAGTTGCGTCAAAGCACCTTTCCAGTATGGCAGTTGCTGTATTCCTACACATCTTATGGTATATATCACCTACTATAACACTACAGCTAATACTACGCAATACATATCACTCCAAACTGTATAATTATGTAATACCAGTAACTATTACACCTTCAGATGTATGTAACATCCCAGTTAATATATAGTATACATTTTCAGAATCTCCCCATTTCTATTTGCAATAGATGCATATGTCAATATTAAGTTTTAACTATTCAGTGCTGCCTAACATATTCGGTAGAAAGGGGTTGGGGAATGGATTTCCAGTACTGCCCCAGCCACTTCCTATTGACCATCCAATTTTCCAACTGAACATTAATATTTAAATATATTCTGCAGTGGAAAAGAAATTGCAGGGTCCACAGCAGTGAAATCTTTAAGGACTGTGTTTTGTTGTGGATTGGATTTTTTGTTTGGTTGGGTTTTTTGCAACTTACATTTTTCTCTGGCCAGTAATATCATACACTGGTGTATTTATAAGGAGTAGCCACCCCCGGTTGGATTTCCTCCCCCCAAGGAATATTTTGGTTGCATTATTATATTCCATTTTTGCTAGACCCTACATTTTATTTTCTTGCTTTGGAGCATGTCAGGAGACCTAACTGATGCTATAATGTAGAGCCACAACCCAGTGGATTTTCTTGAGTGCAAACAATCCCCCAGTGGCATCATGCTGTCATCTAACACTCTAAAATCAACATCTAACAGGAAATTTGTCTGTGAGAATTTAAAATGAGAAATTAAGCATTGCCAGCCGTAAAATTCTTTCACATGGAAAAGACCCTGGGTATCAATATTTAAAGTATAAATTTTACTTGTACTTTATATTTAACAAATGTTCAATGACTAACAACACATCCAGATATTAACCAGAAGTCCAGCTTACATTTCTAAAACCTTTTCTTGATTCATTTCACATGGAAGAACCCAAAATAAGATTTCCATGCTACATATATTGGAAGTGTACTAATGCATGCTTCCATATGGGTCAGTGCCCTTTCTTTTTTGTATGGTCACCACTGTATAACCGTTGATAAAAATAATTGAAAAATACAGTGGGGCTGTGCTCTTGATAACTCTTAGGAAAAAATAAATTGAATCACATGTGACTCATCCACTTTTGTGGATAGCTCAGTGGTTTGAGCATTGGCCTGCTAAATTTAGGGTTGTGAGTTCAACCCTTGAGGGGGCCACTTACAGATTTGAGGCAAAAATTGGTCCTGCTAGTGAAGGCAGGGGGCTGGACTCGATGACCTTTCAAGGTTCCTTCCAGTTCTAGGAGATTGGTATATCTCCTATTATTATTATTATAAGTGAGGAGGAAAGCACTTCTAAAAAAAATGGGTGGAGGAAACTCCATTGAACTCAGAGATAGTATTATTCCTAGCTCCAATTTTGTTGGAATTTATATTCATGTATTTTCAATACTTCACAATTAATTGTTTGAACACAATAACTACTAAATGCAAGCATTTGGGTGAACTGTGTAATCTTAGGGTATGTCTACACTACGAAATTAGGTTGATTTTATAGAAGTCGATTTTTAGAAATCGATTTTATACAGTCGATTGCGTATGTCCACACTAAGTGCATTAAGTTGGCGGAGTTGTCATAAACAGATAGCTAAGGGTTAATGTCTCTTTCACCTGAAGCACCTGACCAGAGGACCAATCAGGAAACCGGATTTTTCCAACTTTGGGTGGAGGGAAGTTTGTGTCTGAGGTCTTTGTTTTCTGTCTGCCTGCTTTCTCTGAGCTTTGGAGAAGTAGTTTCTACTTTCTAGTCTTCTGTTTCTAAGTGTAAGGACAAAGAGATCAGATAGTAAGTTATATGGTTTCTTTTCTTTGGTATTTGCATGAATATAAGTGCTGGAGTGCTTTGATTTGTATTCTTTTTGAATAAGGCTGTTTATTCAATATTCTTTTAAGCAATTGACCCTGTATTTCATCACCTTAATACAGAGAGACCATTTGTATGTATTTTTCTTTCTTTTTATATAAAGCTTTCTTTTAAGACCTGTTGGAGTTTTCTTTACTTCAGGGAAATTGAGTCTGTACTCACCAGGGAATTGGTGGGAGGAAGAAATCAGGGGGGGAGATCTGTGTGTGTTGGATTTGCTAGCCTGATTTTGCATTCCCTCTGGGTGAAGAGGAAAGTACTTTTGTTTCCAGGACTGGGAACAGAGAGGGGGAGTCACTCTGTGTAGTTTCACAGAGCTTGTCTCTGTGTATCTCTCCAGGAGCACCTGGAGGGGGGAAGGGAAAAAGGATTATTTCCCTTTGTTGTGAGACTCAAGGGATTTGGGTCTTGGGGTCCCCAGGGAAGGTTTTTCAGGGGGACTAGAGTGCCCCAAAGCACTCTAAGTTTTTGGGTGGTGGCAGCAAGTACCAGGTCCAAGCTGGTAACTAAGCTTGGAGGTTTTCATGCTAACCCCCATATTTTGGACGCTAAGGTCCAAATCTGGGACTAAGGTTATGACAGGAGTGCGTCCTCACTACCATGGCTAGCATCAACTTACAGAGCGGTGTGCTGTGGTTAGCTATCCCACAGTTCCCACAGTCTCCGTCGCCCATTGGAGTTCTGGGTTAAGCTCCCAATGCCTGATGGGGCAAAAACATTGTCGCAGGTGGTTTTGGGTACATGTCGTCAGTCGCCCCTCCCTCCGTGAAAGCAACAGCAGACAATCATTTTAGGCCAGACACCAGGGTGATTAGAAGAGCACAGCAAGGTGCCTGCGCATCAGAGAGGCTTTGAAAACCAGGTTCACGACTGGGCAGGCTATGGTGTGACAGTTGTGTGTGTTTCTCCTTGATGCAAATCCACCCCTTTTGTTGATTTTAATTCCTTGTAAGCCAGCCACCCTCCCCCCTTTGAAATAAAGTAACTATTGTTTTGAAATCATGCATTCTTTACTAATTAATTTTTTTAAAATGAGATAACGGACAAGGTAGCCCATGTGGTGTGGGGGAGGAGGGAAGGGCCAAATTCAATTCTGGAGTAATTTCACTGACTACACAGCCCATTGGCTGTTATTCAGCATTGCTATGAAAAGGTTCACCAGGGGAGCATGAGCTCTGCCAAAAAGAAAGACTAATGAGCATCTTAAAATCTCAAACCCCCACATTGACTGTGGCTACAATATTGCTCAGCAACAAAATATGCTACCTTGTGGGGAACTGAAGCTTGGAACTAACTCACTGACACCCGAGCAGTCTGTCGAACTCAATCCTGACATTGCTGGGGGAAGGTGGAAAGAAACCTGGTTCTTTTAAATACAGCTTTGCATAGTTACTGGCATTCAGACCAGGCACCAATAGACACACCAGGATACCAGCACTGGCAGCACTCTGATTACAGCAGACAGCTAAAACTCCTCAAGATGTTTAATCGGCAGAATTAAGTCCTGCTGAAGAAAATGGATAGCTTAATACCCAAACCAGTTGTAGGGTCACATAGAATATCAGGGTTGGAAGGGACCTCAGGAGGTCATCTAGTCCAACCCCCTGCTCAAAGCAGGACCAATCCCCAGACAGACTTTTGCCCCAGATCCCTAAATGACCCCCTTAAGGATTGAACTCACAACGCTGGGTTTAGCAAGCCAATGCTCAAACCACTGAACTATCATTCTGCACTGATTTACACCCATGCAGTCTTACTGATGCCAGTGGGGTTGCAGAGGATGGACATCAGTGTGGAAGCTGGTCCATGGCCTTTTACAAGACCTTCTGACCCACAACAAGAATGACACTGTTGGGTTGAATTTTTAAAATAGAAAAGCATCAGGATTCTCTCTTGATTGGAAAGACACTTAAAATAGAGCCTGCTTTGAAATTGCTTGGCAAAACTTTCAAAACTAATCCAGAAGGGATGGTGCAGTGTCTCTGATTGCATGTAGGAGATCTGGTGCTCAATTCCTAATCTTCAGTGCAGAGCCTTTAGTTTAAATCAAATAAGAGACAGGGCCACCCAGAGGATTCAGGGGGCCTGAGGTCTTTGATGGCTGGGGCCCCCAACCACTGAATTGCCGCTGAAGACCTGGTACTTCGGCAGCGAGTCCCAGGCTGGAAGGATCCCCTGCTGCCGAATTGCTGCCGAAGACCTGGAGTGGAAGAAGCTCTGGGGGCCTGGACCCCGTGAGAGTTTTCTGGGACCCCCTGAGTGAATGAAGGACCCCACTACAGCAGCCCAAAAAACATCCTGGGGGCCCCTGCGGGGCCCAGGGCCTGGAGCAAATTGCCCCACTTATCCCGACCCCACCCCTGGCAGCCCTGAGATGAGAGAATGCTAAACTCTATGCAGGAGAGAGCCTTATGTCATTCAGCAGCAATTCATATAGTATACAGGAAGCCAATCTGACTCTGAGCTATCTGCAGCAGAAGAGAACGGGTGAAAAAAAGATATGCCTGCTCACACCACCAAGGCAAAAGGAGTTGGCTCTTGCTGTCACCAATAGCTGATAGCATCAAAGGCAATTCCCCACTCTCCATCAGAGGATTGCACTTGGTGCAATAAAGGTAAAAACTGATCCTGGGTGTCACTTTCTTCAAGTGTCTGCAGTGCCCATCTGTACAATCTGGAAAGTAAATAACCTTTTGACTAAGACTCCCTTTCAGCCATCCCTCTAGGAGGAGATGGATTTGGAGGGTTGGGAGAGTTTGATTAGCTGTAGGAAGGTTCAAGTAGCTGCTGCTTACTACAGAAGACTAATTTTCCTGCCATTGCCATTCTGCTCAAAATGTCACAGCACCAAACTTTCATTTTTAAAATGATAGTGCAGGGATCGTGATCCCAGATGTGAGCCTTTAAAAAACACAAGATGTCTGTTCAGTTCTGTTTTCAAGCAACAAAGTGTCCTAGGTATTTCACATGCCTGGTAGCCTTCAGCAAGAACACTAAGTAAGGCTGGTCTAGTCCTGTGCTTTAGTCAAAAGAAGTCAAGAGACCTGGTTTTATTGCTGGCTCTTTCAAAAGTTACCGGTGTGACCTTGAACACCACCAGCTACCCTTTCTCTGCCTCAGTTTCTCTCTCTCTCTTTCACAGAGATATTGTGAGAACTGAATGCTTGTAAAGCACTTTGATATCCTTGGATAAAAGTGCAACTGCATAAAGTTGAATATTCATACATTATTCTCCATAAGAAAAAATGCTCAATAAATCTTTAAAACTAATGAAGACATACAAGAACTATTTTCTATCAAAAGAAATATGAGGAATAATTGTTTAAAGATTCCTGGTATCCCAGTAATGATTAGTTTCTCTTTGATATTAACACAAAAGTGTTGTCTTTGGAAAAGCAACTCCTGAAGCAACTGAAATCTGGATCTTTCAGTTCTTTTTCCTCTTTATTCCTTCCAAGAGAGAGAAATAGTTACCACTACTCTCTTTATCCTTTTCACTTTAAGGTAGCAGGAACTAAATGAGTTAAAATGAAACAGAAGGTTCATTAACAACATGACATGGATTTGACTGAAGGATACAGACTATGGTAGTTGTTTTCTGGAAAATTTTACCCTTCTGTAGCTATCTGGCATGAACATGTCCTGCTCCGATTAAATGACTCTTGATGTGGCCCTAGAAGATATGGAGAGCTACAGAGGATCTAAGTTCTCCCACTGTTGATGACTCACATTCTATAATTTTTACACAAGATGGCTAGTTCCAGCTACGACAGAATCCATTAAAAATTCCTTTCATGAAGAAAAAAAATGTCAGTTGCCTTCAGGAGCTGATGTAGAGAGCAGGCTAACATGCCATAGAAATTATCAGAGAAAAATATTATAATCACAAAATAGCTGAACACTCCCTCATAAGCCATCTCTGAGAGAGCAGACAAGTAGTCGGGAGTGGGAACTTCCCTCTTGTATCTAACAAGCTCACTCTAGCACAAAAAATAGCACAAATAGCATGTAGACTATCAACTGTCCAAATGGTCTCAAGCTACTTCTAATTGTCATTCAGAAATGTTGGCCCCAGTTTTGAGCTATGAGTCTCAGGAGGCACCACCAAGGAGGGGGAGTGGAGAAGGCAGAGGTGGTTTACGTCATCTTTGACTTGGGATTCTGGAACTGCTAGGGACTGATTCAGCTCTCTGGGGTTGCTCTAACTTATGACAGCCTCGTATTATTTTCTATGGAGTGCTCTGTAGCCCGGAAGAGCTGGAATACAGACCCTTTTAGGCACTCTTCCTCCTGTCCCAGACATGCCTCTATAGCGTATTGTTGTCTTTGCTGACACCATGCCACCTCTGTGTTGGGAAAATGCCTCAAGTTAGCCATTTCACCCTCGTTCCTGTGCACCTAGAGCAGCATAAAAGAACTCCATTTTCTTCAATGTCATCTTAAAAGAAAACACACTTTGAAACCTCTCCGTGGCAAACTGTTAAAAAAATCATTGTGCCAGATTCTAACCTCTTTGTCAGTAGTGTAAGATTAAAGTAACTCCTCTGATTTTGCCCTGTATAAATAGACAGCAGAATGTGACCAAGTGTCTTCAATGGGGTTGTCAAGTGCAGTTTATTGTCACTAAAATTGAACGCAGTAAACAATTCTGTTGCACAATCAGCTTCCAGTGTATCAAAAAGTAGAGATGATCAACAATTTTTTGACTAAATATTTTCTTCTCAGAGAATGCTAATTTGTTGAGATAGGTCCAGGATGAACTGAGAAACTAAGAGAAGGCACTAGCCTTGAATAACCAATAGCCCAAAAGATAGGGCTCTGATCTATGAGATGGGAAATCTAGGTTTAAGTCCCTCTGCTACCTGATTTGGAGCAAGTATCTCATGTGTTTTTTCATAAAAAAATAAAATAAAATACATAAAATAAAAATATCTAATTTTCATTCCAATGCAAGACAAAACCAAATTTTGAAAGCTCAAAATGTTTTCACAAAACAGAATTCTCGTTTTCTGGACAGCCCTATAAAAAAGGAATGGACTCTAGGTCATTCTCTTCTTACTCTACTGATGTTGAAGTGCTAACAAGGTCAAAAACTTACTTTTGTGACTAAAGTCAGAACACGAACAACGATCTGTTCAGGAAGATGCTGTTTGTACACAGTCACTTTTCAGATTAGGAACCGCACTTAAAAAGGAAGATAGCATGGCAAAAGAGAAGCAATAGCCCCAGTGTTGAGAGTTTAAAAGTTCACTTCTGGAAGTTTTCAGCTGGACCTGGAAAGCAGCCCTGCAATAACCGCAGTGCAGAATACCTTCTTTTAAAAGACTGTTACATTAACGCATCTAATAGTCCTGCTCTGCCAGACACTGTCAGTTAAATTATCTTTTACCGCAAGATAATAGATTTTGCAACTTAAGCCATTAGGAAACCAGTTTAAAGAGTCCATACAGGGAAGAGGTTAAAAAAAAAAAGAGAAGATTTAATTAAATTCAGATTTACCCATGGTTGTACACACAAAAATATATACATAGTGTTTTGAAAAAGCAAGTGACAGTCTGTGCTGTATTATATGGGTATCTGTGCATTTGGGAGTGCTGTTATATATAAATTAACTTATTAAATAAAAAAGTGAGTGAGTAAAAAAATATAAAATTATATAGACTATCATTTGCCTTTTCAAAACCCCATGCAGGGATTGTTATCCTGTGACTATTAGCAGGCAGCATTTATACAATATAAACAGTAAAAACTACAATAATACTAAAGTTTAAAAGGTTAACAATGAAACCCTACCTGCTGCTGTTGAATTCAGATTGCAAACTGGCTCAGCAAGCAGGATATTAAGAAAGAGAACAAACTAATTTCTGGGGACAAGTGCTGCAATGTTTTCAGTGCAAGTGGGAGAATAATTTTTAAATCAGTTCAGTTTTTTCATTGTATCCAGATGTTCAGACCTGTTCATATTTCACTCCATGTATGACAGAGCTCTCAAATGCACAATCAAATTAATTTCAGACTTGACCCACAGCTACACAGGAATGGTTTATTGAAGCATAATGGCCCTTTAACAAAATCAGCAAGCAGTACATTTTACATATGTTGAGCTGCAGTCATGTAGGAAATTGGGTATTCAGAGAATCACATGTAGTACTGACTGATCTATGCTGAGTCATATTCTGCAGTCATTCCATGTGCAGTCAACAGGAAGTTTGACTAAAATCAATGGCAGAATGGTGTGATTAAGTATCCTGGTGGCAGATGTATGTATGGGAGAAATATTGAGATCACTCGAAGTCAGGATATGGACAACATAAATACAATCCAGTATGGGAACTGTAATTATCCTATTACAAGATACCTTTCACAACAGAAGCAGTAACTTAGGCTTCATATTTTCGGGAAGAGATCATATAAACAGTACTGATATGGAAGGAAATAGGAGAAAATACCCTTCGCAGAGGAGGACTATACACTTGTACAGTATAAACTGTCTCTCCCCATGATTTGAATGAGAGAACTTATTTCACATTCTTTTTCATCTTGTAGATATCTTAATATTTAATTAAAAACCCAAACACTTTAGTCCATTACTAAGGTTTGGAATTATATGTAATTAATGGGGCATCTGAGCATATGTAGTCTATTTCCATTATTACTTTTGCTTATTTGTTTACCCTTAGAATTTGGACATATGGAGGAAACGGGGTATGATTGGGCATGATGAACCTATCAAAGAGGATGTGCCTTTGCTTGATCCACTAAAATAACCATTAGAGTTCTGGCCCAATACAAGACCCTAGTGGGAGCGGGTCACAGTGTAGCCAGGGCTCCATTTTTCCTAGCATTGGTTTGAAATGGTCAACTACAGCAATAATGACCATGAATGGTCAAAATATTTTGTTGAGTAATTAGGGTTTTGTACACAGCAGAACAAATGTTTCCCATTATCTTTTAAAGAGAGAATCTAGACACAAATCTGTTCTTCCAGCTGTGAAAACTAAAGCCGTCCTTCCCTGTATGTAGTCCTTGGGGTGCAGTAGGCCATGTCGGTACAGGAAGGGCAAGTTACATAAATGAATCTGACCAGTATAAACTGGGGAGAATGTGTAAACCATCAGGACTGAGGTCTCCAGTTAGCTCAGTTCTCACTGAGTGTATGAAGCTCATCTTTGAATTCTTCTGATACTCCTTGAAACCTGGCTACAAAAATGCAGCTAGGGGACAATGTTGCCTGGTTAACCTAAATAAATTTGAAATACTAGTTATGCACCTTTAAGAAATTCAATCTTCCAGCACAGTAACGAAGAAACTTTACTAATTCAATAAAGCAGATTAGAGGCCTAACAATTTAAGACTTTCTTTTGCCCCAAATGGCCTCTGTATGTGCTGGCCTGGAGGCATACCCTGGGTCTGATTTTCCTCTGCTACATTGATAGAATTCAAGAGAAGTTCCTCTGAAGGGAATGGGTTCCACTGCTTGGGCTTGCCAAGCTGCATTTTACACTGGAGCCTGGGCAGGGAGGGGGAAAATCAAGATCTCTCACCTTTACAGCTCTTGGACCCTGAAAACAGCCCTACATGAGAGTCAGGACATGCAGACATGGGGACATGCAAGAAAGTTAAGGAAAATTGACCTCATACACATAAGTTACAGAGTTTTAACCCTTAGTATGGACAGGGCTGCCCAGAGGATTCAGGGGGCCGGGGGCAAAGCAATTTTGGGGGCCCCTTCCATAAAAAAAAAGTTGCAATACTATAGAATACTATATTCTCATGGGGACCTGGGGCAAATTGCCCCACTTGCCCCCCACCTCCCGGGTGGCCCTGAGTATGGATGCTCTCATTCAGGAGTAAAGTGAAGCTTGGGCTACACTACAGAGTTAGTGTGTCGACCCAGTTGTGCATGTGTCTACACTTAAGTTTGTCTTCCACCAATGTAAGCACCCCTTTACAGTGACAAAGTAACACCAGTTCCCTGGATGGCATAAATCTAGGGAATACATAGACATTGCATTACCTATATTGACCCTGACAGTCTTCCTGCAGCTGTCCTACAATGCCAGACACTGACAGCTCTGCTCACATCTGTGAACTCCACTGCCCAAGGGGTCAAAAACTGGAATAGCCAGAATAGCAAGGGGTAGGCTGGGTGCCCACCATCATCATTATTGGCATTTCAATATCACCAGTGGTAATCCCCCGTTGGGAAAGGAAGTCTCTGCTTGCAGCTTTCTGAACAGTGCTGTGTTCTCAGAAATACCTGCCTCATGCACCTTCCCTGACCAGCCAATATTGATGCCAGTGAAACATCCCCAACGATCTACCAAATACTTGGATAACCATCGAAAAATAGCCTGTCTGTTGATATATGCTGGAATGAGGTAGACATGTGCCAAAATAGGGAAAGCATGCTATTTATTATTCTACCTCAGTTCAGGAACTCCTTAGCTGCAAATCCATCCATTATGTCCTGCAATTTGCCATGAGTCACAGTCCTGCATACCAAGAGAAAATTAATGGGCCTGCACATTTAACAGTCCCCACAATTTCAGAATGATTTCCCACTGACCAGTAGCAATCCAGCACTGCAAGTTTCCATAGTGTGACCGCCACTCGCATCTCCACTGTCAGAGCAGCTGTCATTCTGGTGTCCTTGCAGTGGAGAGCTGGGGCCAGCTCAGCACACAGATTCAAAAATTTGGCTTTTTGCATCCTCAGTTTCTGCAGCCACTGCTCGTATTCCCAAGCCTCCATTATAATGTGATCCAACCAGTCAATACCCGTTTCTCAGGCCAAGAAGCAGCGCTCTACCATCTGCAGCTACTCCAAGAATGCCAAAAGCCTTGAATTCGTTTTCGCTATATCCCACAGCAATCTGTCATCCACAAAATCATCACATTCCCTGTGGATGTGGTGGTTTTTGCAGCTTTGCAAAAAGTGGAGGATTGTATGTCCTGTGCTACAACACTCATGACAACAGTGCAGAGCTGCACAGGTTCTATGCTTCTGGCAGAGCTGACAAGGTCTATGCAGGTTTGTGGGATTTTTTAAAAAAGGTGTGAACATTGCAGCATATGGATGAGAGTATGAAATGGGCAAAGATGCATGCTGGGAACTTGACCCTTGGCTCCAGTCACCCACACAACTCATTTCCGCCTGTGTGTCAAAACTTCCCAAAATACAGTGCCTTGGATGGTGGTGAGTTGCATACTGGGATACCAACCCATTGTGCACCACACTATGCATCGACACAGGCACTCCTGGCGAGCATGTGCAGTGCCTAATCAAGGAACTAAGTATGCACGCACACAAGCGATGTACCAACTGCAGCAGTTTTATGCTGATGTAACTTGTGTCAGTCAAAGTTTGTAGTGTAGACATGGCCTTAATTCTCCTTGGAGAGCTTCCACATAGGTAATTTACCACAGCTTAATTTATATGCATTGATGTCACACCTCTAGTTGAGTTGCCCATATAGACAAGCCCTTAGAACAGTATCATGGCTGATCTAACTTACCCCCAGTTGTCAATGGCCCAAAGGGGCCCTTCCAGCAGCCAGGGACTGAGAGCACAGTAGTGCTCCAGTCATGTCTCTTTTCCCCAACCAGGCCCTCCACATGGGGCAGAGAAGCAGGGATGTGATTGAGCTGTTCTCTGGCTAGAGTCTTCTGGTGGCACAAAACAAATCAGCTTTATTGCACCTGGGAGTCCTGTTTTGCTCTCCATCCAGTAGTGGAGGTAACCATGCCTGCAGGTACAGGACATTATCCATAGCCCTTTAGCAATGTTCATAACCAAATCATTTGAATTAATTTTATATTTTGAATAGGAAATGTTTTACTGAAGTCCAACTGCACATTACAAAATTAGTGGAGGAAAGGAATCCAGACGGTGTAATATGATCCAAAGAAACATTCATATTTATGTATTCTAATTTGTTCTTTATACTGTGTCCTTTTACTGGGTTTGCTCCTGATTCCATTGTCTTCTAGATGTTTGCAGACTTCCCCTCTCCCCCCACCCAATATTTGTTCTATCCTTTTTCTAGGGATTAAAGTTTACCAGATGGTAATTCCTAGGATTTGTTTTTTCCTTCTTAGAATCTCAGTATCTTCATTGTTACCAATTTCCCAGGCTGGTGGGTTCACTAAATTTGCTAGCTAATTCTCTGAGATGCATATCATCCTGTCTTGCTTTTATCAACAATTATATTTTATCTCTTCATAGTTGTTACTATATGTTTTCTTTATTAGCTACACTGGGCCATATCTGCTTGCTTTACTCATGTGAGTAATCAGACTCTATTCCTTGCCCAAATTTAGGCCACAACCTTTAAAAAGAAAAAAAGTCTTTTTTAAATTAAGAAAAGCCAATTTCTTATGCACAGAAAAGAAACGAATGTGTAATATTTTAACGCATAGTAGCTCTTCCCACCACTGCACTCTATATTTATGCTAGTGGCATACACACATAATAAATCACAGAATATTATGCAATTCCCTCTTTTGAACCAGCTACACCATCAAACTGAAACAATGTATTTGTCTTGATGAATCCTCAAACAAGTCATTAGCGCTGTAGGGTTCTATTCAGACAGCAGTAGGTGATTTTGTAACATCTGTTATCTGTCATTTGTTTGGTGTTATCCTAAATTTTCTCCATGTGCGTTTTGGGCAATTTGTACTCTACATTCCAGTATATTTGAATTAGCTCTCAAACGCCTGCCTTTTCTGTCTTATATAAGGCTTAGCTCATAATAAATGCAAAACTGTCAGATCCTAGGGTACATAGCATCTACTTGTGCTGCATCGTTTCACCTAAAAATAGACCAGAGAGGAATACCTTCATCCAAGGATGATGCTCCAGGGTATACAACCAATGTAGGGGCTTATATGCCACACAGCCTCCTCGCTACAGGCACACTGTGGAAGGAGACTGTACTTAGTACCAGATACTCTGCATCTGCCATGGGCTAGGCATGCCTCTCCTTGTGGCCATTACAGTAAATAATCTTCCTTCACCACTGTCTAGCACTGTTTTCTGTCAATTGTCTTCCTATACAGTGGGTTTTGTCCCTGCCTGCAGGTATATGGCATCTTGGGGAGCAATTACCACACAGCTGGGGTTTCAATTAATTTCTTTATTAAAGAGAAAAAAAGGAAGTGGTGGGAATTTAATAATGAAATACGATGGGATGGGGTGTATAGGGTGTTTACAATAGACAACGATGGGAGGGGTTCTTCTTATTGAACAGTGTAGGGAGTTCTAATAGTGGGCTACAGCAAGTGGGGTTCAGCACAATGGGATACAGTACAGTCAATAAGCAACTCTAGACACAGTGTGGAAATGCAATGTGTACCCAAAAGAAATGCAAAATAAAATGGTAGCTTCTATATGAGTTAACAGCTAGATACACAATGTAACACAGTGGCATCAATGTAAATACAAAGTATATCAGAAAAGTGGAGGCAACCAATAGGGTGTTATAATTACAAGTAAAATGTGAGTTACAGTACAACAATACAATATCAATATAAAGGCTGGGTCAAGAAACAGGAGAGGGGGTGAGTGATTAGTGGTATGCAGACGAGCGGCTGGAAGCAGCGAGAGACTCTGAAGCCCTGCAGGGTAAGGACAATGGAGCAGCGTGATGGTGATCTTCGGTAGGGGAGGGGCAGCGGAGAAGGGCTAGAGAGAGGTTTAAGCAACAAGCGGACACCAAAAACAAAGGTAAAAAAAGCGGCAAAGGGTTTGGGAAGTTATACAGGGGGAGAAGCAGCAAGGGGTTTGGGAAGTTCGGAGAGAGTGCAGATGCGGGGGAAAAGCAGCAAAGGGTTATAACAGGGAGACATGGAGGAGCACACAGAGGGGGAGATTGGAGCGGGGGAAAAACAGACACGGGAAAGTTCAGGGAGAGATCAGGACAGCAGGAAGGCGAATTTAAGCAGCAAAAAACCTTATCTATCTTAACCAACGACTAGGCAAAACAACAAATATCACAATTCTAAGCAAAACTATAACAAGCAACTATAGGGAGCAACAAAACAGTAAACTATAACAAGGCGGGTGAAACTTACAAGCTCTACAATCTTAACAAACTATGACTTATTAAACTAAAAAAAACAAGACCTATGGTGCACCTTATGCTGTGGGGAGGTTACAGAGGGCAGAGTGGTATGTGTCCAGGACCCAGCTCCCAAGGAAGCCAAGGGATGGTGGCTACAGCGGTGAATACAGCTGAAAGCAGAGAGCCCCAAGGCAAAGCCCACAGGAGCAGAGCTTAGCAGCGGCACAAACTTATTTTTAGCGGCAAAGAGCCCTGGAGTTTAAGAGAGGTTTTAAGACACAGACCAAGGTTTAGCTTGAGTCTGTGTGCTGGGGAAACAGAGCCAGCAGCTAAAATAATAAAATAAAAGTATAGAAAGTTTTACAGAGAGATTCTTATCAGTCCCCAAGGCAGCAGCAAAGGCAGAAGCAGCAGCAACATCAGAAGAGGCAAGGAGGGCTCGGTACAGTCTCAATAATCAGGAGATCTCTCAGGTAGCAATTCGTTCTTCGTGGGGGGGGCGTTCAAAAAACCAAGGTACGCTCAAAAATAAAACGAGAGCGGAGAAAGGACCCCCCAGAACCCCTGGCTGATCAGACCAGGCAGCAATGCAGGAACCTTTCTGAGGTGTGTTTCAAAAATGTCTGGTTTTAAAGGCAAACTTGGGCAGTTTCCTGCCAGTAATCCTGATAGGCTCCCTCTGTCACAGGGGAGGGGGCACAGGGAAAAAACTGAAGGTAAGCCCAGAGACATGCCTGGACATAGTCCTGTGCAATAGGTGACTCAAGAGCACATGAGGCCTATGACTCATGCCCAGGATCTTAAAAACACATTAGGTCTTGCAGCTCTGGACATTGCCTACTCTACACCAAGCCCAGGCTCAACGAGGTGATAACAGGACTAACCCTTTGAACAGGGCAGTGGTCCCACTTAGCACGCAGCACAAGTGGCCATCCCTTTGAGAAGGGCATGGCTCTTGTTAAACAACTTAAGGGGCCCTCCCTTTGAGAAGGGCAGTGGCCCTGGTAAACAACTTAACAGCCAGGGAAGGGCGGCCACAGGAGAACAGAAAACAAAATGGAGTCTGGGGACAGCTGTAAGAAACAAAATGGAATAGGGGATAGCTGTAACAGACAGGTTTGTGAAACATGCTGGGATCTTTGAAGTGGAAGGTGTTGCAATAATGTCAAATAGCATTAGTAGGAGGATTCATGTAGTTAGCGTTCACTGATTTTTTTTTTTAATAAAAGTTAGGCACCTAAATTCTCCACTAATAATAGAAGAATAAATCTAATAAAAATATTGCAATGTCGCTACCCACTTCAGTTCTCTGGTCTTCCAAAGGATCCCTGCATAAAAATACCACCTGATATTTCCAAGATAGAAAATGTTTGTATTTTTTTTAAGAGGATGTTACAATTCCATCTTTATAAATGAGCATTAAAGCATAGAAACCCCTTTTTTTGAGCACTTTGGAGTTTCCTTTTAATAGGAAATGAGTGATTATGATTATTTACCAAAAGCTAAAACATACGGCATATATCCAGTGCATGGCAATGCTAATGGCATTTTTTTAAACAAAACATGGATAATAATCAAGGATTTTCTGGGAAATATTTGTAGTTTATCAATGTTATAACTTCTATTAAGTGGCTGTTAACCATTAATACGATGTTTTGTTTTGATATATACATCTATTATTTCATTGTTTATTGTTCCTGTCTGTTACAGCAATTCTGCAGTTCTCATAAGAATTACTCAGAGCTTAATCTTTTAATGTCTTTGTTTTCCTCCAGAAACATCTGAACCTTACATAAAACCTTAAAACTGAAAAAAACGATAATATCTGAAGGTTTGCAGTCTATAAAGACAAAAATATGGAGTAATTCATTCTGACATAAAATACATCTAAGATTTATTCCCGAGTGTAGTCAGGATATCTTCTGGAATCAGGGCATCCTGATTATGTCTGTCTAATCTATAATACATTTCAAAGACAGAAAAATACTTTCTCTTTGTAAAGATGCTGTGTTAGTGGATAATGCACATTTCATACAGATGGGGGATAAATTACACCAATAATACACATGCCACTGCATATACAGAATTAAGGATTTCTGCCTTTGAAAACCAGTATCAAAAGTTATACTAACTATTGGACTATAAATATCAGGCCTGTTCTCATTTATCCTAAGTCCCCTTTACATTATGCCTGCTCTCACTGTCTAGGTGGCAAGAGCCATTCTCACCCTCTAAAAAGAGCTGTTGTACGTGCATGGGCAATGCCAATAATGTTCTGAGAAGGAATGTTATATAGATTAAGAGAATTATGATTGGGCAAAGAATCCAAAAATCTTGGAGGACATCTAAACAATAATGAAGAAGGAAAAATTAGTCATGTTCCCTCACAGTTTGACAGAATGGAAGTACCAAACACTCATATTTTCCCTATATTTCTCGCCTTGTCTCTGTTTTTGCTTTTTCTGAAATTGCTTCTTTTCTGTCTGTTCTTCCTTTAACTCCAGTACTTCCTAGGATTGGATTACAAAGTAAATTTCACTCCTGTGCTTGGCCCATATTAGGCCGATATGTACCACATAAGTCCATCTAAAGATGTGGATCAACTCTATAAAGCAACGGTCCAAATACAGTGCCTTCTTATTGAAGAACTCTGCTTTCCAAGTACATTCCTATGGACAGCGGCTGACTTTAGTGACAAAAGTAAGTTTGGCACTTCCTAATACTGTAGAGCTAGCGCAGCTACAACTGAATGAGCTGAGTTCTCCATCTTGTGCATCAGCAACAGATTTGTTTCATAAATTTCAATTGTTATACATGCAAACTCATTAAAACAATAGGGGGTCACAGGTGTAATCAAGGGCCTAATTAGGTGTTCAGAAACTTTGTTACTATGATGGGGCATAAAATGGAAAGGGTGACTCTCAGCAGGGACAAGTTTTGCAGAGCAGGCAGTTACCAAAAACACCACTACATATTTTATTTGTAAACTGAGCACATATATGACAATCATGGAGACACAACACATGTAGAACTTTTTTTTTTTTTAAAGCATCACTTTTCAAGACACACATTAAACGTCTGGACTAGATCCTGTTCCCAATTAGGTGAATGAAAAACTTTAAATGGCTTACATAAGCAAAACTGGGCCTCTAGAAAGCATCTAACCATTCACGACCTTTCTCCTCATCTCCAAGGCATCACTCCTGGAGCAGGGTGGAGCAAAGGCTCCACAGTCTAGTCCATTATTTGTAAAACAGACAGAGAAAAGGAAGCATAGAAAAAAAAAATAAAATGTATCCATTAAACAGCCTTGGCAGGTTCTTTGTCTACGGTAAGGTGTAAAATTCTGCAGGTTTGGCTATATTGCTACCTTTCTCCCACCTTTTGTCTGTCTGGTCTATTTATCTTGTAAGCACTTTAAGCAGGGACCATTTCCCACTATGAGTATGTAGAGCAGCTAGCACATAAGGCGCCAGTCTTGACTGGGGCCTGTAGGTGCCATTTTAGAAAACAAATTATACAACCACAGTTAGGTCTGAATGTTCATGATGATATTCCAGCAGTATTTAGGGGCTATGGCCCCATTGCTCTACACACTGTATAAATATATAATAAAGAGATTCTCTCTGTCCTTAAGAGCTTACAATAAAACTGACAGATATTGCAACCACATGCAGCCATGTATTTTACATTGAAAGCACAAAACCCTCAAAAAGCCATCATAACCTGACATGGGCAAAATGGTATAAGTTATAGCACATTCACAGCCCTTTGTACAATTACAAGTCACATGTATTCATGTGTTCCTGGAATCACTAGGGAGTGATCAGTACCATATCCCAAGGCTGACTTTGAAGCTTGACGTCCTGGGGAATAACCATTTTACCTGTTTTCAAGAGGCTGGGAGACAAAACAAGATTTTGGTATAAAAGGCTGAGTTTAAACAGACTCAGGGTCTTCTTTCTGACCCAGCAAATGGATGGGACCTTTGATCCTAGAGGGTTCCTACCCCTGCTGAAGGGTTGGAAGGACTTGGGCCTACACCAGGGCCCCTTAGAACTAGTGGGGTATTTCTGGTACATTTAATGTGAGTGTAGGACATTGGTTTTATATCTTCTCTGTCTGCTTGTGAAGCTGAATAAATGTTCTTTGTTGAGGAGGAGCTGAGTGGTAATTTGTAATTGGAAGCACACACGGTTCATAGCCCTTGAAGAGGACGCAAGGTGCAGGTGCTGGCCTTTAGGCAGCCTGGCTTACTCACAGTGAACCACAGGAGACTGCAGCCTAAAACTCCCAGTCAGAAAGGAGCAAGACTCAGGCCCAGAGAAAGGTGAAGGCTAGAGGCTTGAGACCTCAGGAGCATTCCTGGAGCAGGCCATAGAACCCCTCAAATTGTGACAAAGACTATATAGAACAGGTGGATAAAACAGATGTGGGGAGCACAAGGAAAAGATGAGAATACTATTTTTCATGCTGGCCAGTAAATCACAAAATTAACTGCCTAATCATCATTGAGATTTTTAAACCAATTTAATGGGGTCTGGAACAATCGCTGCCTACATGCTTGGAAATCATTGAGATTTTCTTTATTTCTTCAGTACCTGGAAAGATAATGGAGCAAATAATTAAGCAATCAATTTGCAGACACCTGGAAGATAATAAGGGAATAAGTAACAGTCAGCATGGATTGTCAAGAACAAATTGTGTTAAATCTACCTACTAGCATTCTTTGATGGGGTAACAAGCCTTATGAATGGGGGAAGCAGTAGATATATATCCTGATATATCTTGACTTCAGTAAGGATTTTGATACTGTCTCTGTTTCAAACAAACTAGGGAAATACAACCTAGATGGAGCTACTATAAGGTGTGTGCATAACTGGTTGGAAAATTATTTCCACAGAGTAGTTATCAGTGGTTCACAGTCAAGCTGGAAGGCCATATCAAGTGGCGTCCTGAAGGGATCAGTTCTGAGGCAAGTTCTGTTCAATATCTTCATCAGTGATTTAGATAATGGCATAGAAAATACACTATAAAGTTTGCGGACAATACCAAGCTGGGCAGGCAGGGTTGTGTGTGCTTTGGACGATAGGATTAAAATTTAAAATTATCTGGACAAACTGGAGAAATGGTCTGAAGTAAATAAGATGAAATTCAATTAGGACAAATGCGAAGTACTTCACTTAGAAGGAGCAAATCAGTTGCACACATACAAAATGGGAAATGACTCCTTAGGAAGGAGTATTGTGGAAAGTGATCCAGGGGGTTATAGTGGATTGCAGGCCAAATATGAGTCAATAGAAACTGTCAGGGTTCCTTCCCCACTCTGAACTTTAGGGTACAGATGTGGGGACCTGCATGAAAGACCCCCAAGCTTATTTACCAGCTTAGGTTAACAGTAAACTGCCACCACCAAGCTTGTTCCAAATCTTAGGGGAGAGCCACTTGGAACTCTGCCTTCCCCCAAATATTTCCCAAGTTCCTAATCTCCCCGCCTTTTCTGGGCAGATTTGAGACTAATTCCTCCCCCACCAAGTCCTTACACCCCTTTTCCTGGGTAGGCTGGGAGTATACCCTCACCAATTAGTCCTGAAGAACACAGATCCAAAACCCGGGATATTAAAACAATGAAAAATCAATCAGGTTCTTAAAAGAAGGATTTTATTAAAAGAAAAGGTAAAGTTTATCTCTGTAAAATCAAGATGGAAATAACTTTACAGGGTAATCAGATTCAAAGAGCCCAGAGGAACCCCCTCTAGCCTTCGGTCCAAAGTTATAGCAAACAGAGGTAAGCCCTCTAGCAAAGGAACATTTACCAGTTGAGAAAACAAAGATAAAACTAACACACCTTGCCTGGCTGTTACTTACAAGTTTGAAACATGAGAGACTTGTGCAGAAAGATTTGAAGAACATGGATTGAGGTCTAGTCCCTCTTAGTCCCAAGAGCGAACACCACCAAAACAAAGAGCACAAACAAAAGCCTTTCCCCACCCCAAACCCCAAGATTTGAAAGTATTTTGTCCCCTTATTGGTCCTTTGAGTCAGATGTCAGCCAGGTTACCTGAGCTTCTTAAGCCGTTATGGGTAAAAGGATTTTGGTGCCTCTTGCCAGGAAGGATTTTATAGAATTGTATACAGGAGGGTTGTTACCTTTCTCTTTATAGTTATGACAGTAACAGTGTTGCCAAAAAAAATAATAATAATCTGATCATTCTGGGATATACGCATGCAGATAAAGGAGATCCAGTGGACATAGTGTATTTAGATTTTTAGAAAGCATTTGACAAGGTCCCTCACCAAAGGCTCTTAAGCAAAATAAGCAGTCATGGGATAAGAGGGAAGGTTCTCTCATGGATTGGTAACTGGTTAAAAGATAGGAAACAAAGAGTAGGAATAAATGGTCAGTTTTCAGAAGGGAGAGAGGTAAATAGTGGTGTCCCCCAGGGATCTGTACTGGGCCCAGTCCTATTTAACATATTCTTAAACAATCTGGAAAAAGGGGTAAAACAGTGAGGTGGCAAAATTTGCAGATGATACAAAACAACTCAAGATAGTTGAGTCCCAGGCAGACTGTGAAGAGTTACAAAAGGATCTCACAAAACTGGGTGACTGGGCAACAAAATGGCAGATGAAATTCAATGTTGATAAATGCAAAGTAATGCAGATTGGAAAACATAATCCTAACTATACATATACAATGATGGGGTCTAAATTAGTTGTCACCACTCAAGAAAGGTCTTGGAGTTATTGTGGATAGTCTGAAATCATCCACTCAATGAGCTGAGGCAGTCAAAAAAGTGAACAGAATGTTGGAAATCATCAAGAAAGGGATAGATAATAGGACAGAAAATATCGTATTGCCTCGTATAAATCCATGGTACTCCCACCTTGAATACTGAGTGCAGATGAGGTCGCCCCATCTCAACAAAGATATATTGGAATTGGAAAAGGTTGAGAGAAGGGCAACAAAAATGATTGGGGGGTATAGAACAGCTTCCATATGAGGAGAGATTAATAAGATTGGGACTTTTCATCTTGGAAAAGAGGCAACTAAGGGTGGGGGGGTATGATAGAGGTCATGACTGGTGTGGAGAAAGTAAATAAGGAAGTGTTATTTACTCCTCCTCATAATACAAGAACAAGGGGCCACCAAATGAAATTAATATGTAGCAGGTTTAAAACAAACACAAACATTATTTTTTCATGCAACGCACTGTCAACCTCTGGAACTCCTTACCAGAGGGCATTGTGAAGGCCAATACTATAAAGAGATTCAAAAGGGAGCTAGATAGATTCATGGAAGGTAGGTCCATCAATGTCTATTAGCCAGGATGGGCAGGAATGGTGTCCCTAGCCTCTGTTTGCCAGAAGCTGGGATTGAGTGACAGGGCATGGATCACTTGATGATAACCTGTCTGTTCATCCCCTTTGGGGCACCTGCCATTGGCCATTGTCAGAGGACAGGATACTGAGCTTGATGGACCTTTGGTCTGACCCAGTATGGCTGTTCTGATGTTCTTATTAGCAGGAGTGTTGTAAGCAGCACACGAGAAGTAATTTTTCTGCTCTACTCCATGCTGATAAGGCCTCAACTGGAGTACTGTGTCCAGCTGGCCCCTGATTGAGCTTGCTACACCTATGGTCAGCTACACTCTCAGTTGCTCTCACTCCTTATCCCAGCCACAGCACTCTCCAGAGCTCCTTTTAACCCCTGTTCTACTGGGGTAGGGCAGCTGCCCCTCTACAGTTGGACATTAGGAAAAACTTCCTAACTGTCAGGGACTGGAATAAATTGCCTAGGAAGGTTGCAGAATCTCAGTCATTGGAGATTTTTAAGAGCAGGCTAGACAAACATCTGTCAGGGATGGTCTAGATAATACTTAGTCCTGCCATGAGTGCAGGGGACTGGACTAGAAGACCTCTCGAGGTCCCTTCCAGTCCTACGATTCTTGGCAAATCCATACTATTCGGAGCCATTTCCATAGCGCCAAAGCACCTCAAAAATAGCAATGCATTAAACCTCACAAACATATTAATTTCTGGTTTCAAAATCATTGCTTCTTACCATTGTTGGTTGTATGCACTGTCCTGAAAGAAAGAGGACTATGACCACCTTTACTTCAGACACAATGGGCCTGGATTAGCAGAGAATCACTTTGACTAAAAGGACCATCTCTGTGGTCAGTGATCCTTTCCCTTGTAATGTGGTAGAAATATCCATTTCATCTGATTTATTATATAAATCTGATTTTCCTCACTTTCATTCCTTTTTTCAGTTTACTGGCCTCAGTTGGATCAACTTTTGTTTCAACGTTTTGGGGGTATTTTAATGTATATTTATTTGCTTAAGAAAAGATCATTGTAAAAGTATCCTAATCCAAAACATATACCTCCTATGGATATATCCAGTAAAAATTTTGAATATTTATTTGTGCCCATGAGATTATGAGCCTGAACAGCTCATATTAAATGGTTTGTCAAGCTTCATTAGAATTCAGCTTATCCATGTAGAAATTTCTTCTCATGTGAACACTAATTACATAGCTATTGACAGTACTAGATCTTTTTAAATCATTCTCAGACAACTATGAAACATGGGATAGGTAGTGTGCATACTAAGTAATTCTGCTTCCAGAGATGCTCAACTTTACTCTACAAAAATCTGTTTAGATGAAGTTATACTTTACTTGAGATATTTGACATGGCATCAAAATCTCTGGCCTTATACGTATAGAAGCCATGGATGTACACCAGCTGCATAGATGGCACAAGGAGAATCAAAACACAATCTTTCCTGCTGCAAAAATACTGCTTCTCGTAGGTAAGCTAATGGCATAACCCCAGTCAGACATCCAGTAGAGAAAATTTGTACCAAATCCAGGCATCTGAGATGATAGTTCAATAAGTCACACATGCACCTGGAGAAGGCGGGTAAGAAATCTTGTCCTTCAGTTCCAAAAATACAGGCTTCTATACCTGAGATAAAGAAAATCTTCCTTATATAGAGTCAGTAATTCTCCCTATGGGCCAGCCACTTGATGGAAACATCACAAACACCCACCCCAAACTATTACATTGTATGATGACTGTCACATAGATGTTCCTGACCCTATGGCAAACCTACACTTCTGCAAAGACAAGGAAGCAGCACTCCAGAGACTGTTGTCCATCACACATAGGATTTCCAACTTTGTAATGCTTCTTCCCCATCCCTTCCCCCTGAGGATCCACCACTGCCCTATCTCCTCCCTCTCCCCCTGAGGCCCTGCCCCTGTTCACTCTTCTTTTCCCCTCCCCATCGCTCCTCCCCCTTCTCCTTTCTTTCCTACTTCTGCCCAGGTCAGGAAGGAGTTGCCTGCAGAGCCATGGCTGGGAGCTACAGCCACCCAACACAGGTAGAAGGCAGCCCTGGCTAAGTAGGGGCTGGTGCGGGTGATGACTCAGCGCCTCCCCTGCCAGCAGTAACCAGACTGTGCATGACCAGTCAGTAGATCTGACCAGACACCGTCAGGTCATCTTTTCGACCAGACTTTCTGGTAGAAAACTGGGCACCTGACCACCCTTCTTTCTCTCTCTCTCTTACACACACACACACCCCTATACTCAATTCCCCAGCATCAGGCCCTTATTTAGCCTTTGTACTTTTATTTAATTAACTTGAAAAAGAAATCAAAACCAGATTATAATTACAAAAAAACACTAAATAAAAGCTTTGATTACAATTGCCTTCCTCTAGTTTCCATCTAAACTCATCTAAACTAAAGATCAAGTTACTAGTTTGTCTCTCTCGATTTGAACAGTAAATAACTCAACAGTTAGCCATCCTGGATAAAATGCTTCAACATTTGTGAAGTATGAGGGAGTTATGTGTAGTATCTATTACGGCTATTGATTAATCATAGTTAACTCACACACGTTAAGTATCAGAGGGGTAGCCGTGTTAGTCTGGATCTGTAAAAGCAGCAAAGAATCCTGTGGCACCTTATAGACTAACAGACATTTTGGAGCATGAGCTTTCATGGGTGAATACCCACTTTGTCAGATGCATGTAGTGGAAATTTCCAGGGGCACGTATATATATGCAAGCAATCTAGAGATAACGAGGTTAGTTCAATCAGGGAGGATGAGGCCCTGTTCTAGCAGTTGAGGTGTGAAAACCAAGGGAGGAGAAACTGGTTTTGTAGTTGGCAAGCCATTCACAGTCTTTGTTTAATCCTGAGCTGATGGTGTCAAATTTGCAGATGAACTGAAGCTCAGCAGTTTCTCTTTGAAGTCTGGTCCTGAAGTTTTTTTGCTGCAGGATGGCCACCTTAAGATCTGCTATAGTGTGGCCAGGGAGGTTGAAGTGTTCTCCTACAGGTTTTTGTATGTTGCCATTCCTAATATCTGATTTGTGTCCATTTATCCTTTTCCGTAGAGACTGTCCAGTTTGGCCGATGTACATAGCAGAGGGGCATTGCTGGCATATGATGGCATATATTACATTGGTGGATGTTCAGGTGAATGAACCGGTGATGGTGTGGCTGATCTGGTTAGGTCCTGTGATGGCGTCGCTGGTGTAGATATGTGAGCAGAGTTGGCATCGAGGTTTGTTGCATGGATTGGTTCCTGAGCTAGAGTTACCATGGTGCGGTGTGCAGTTACTGGTGAGAATATGTTTCAGGTTGGCAGGTTGTCTGTGTCGGTGTTACGTTAACTCACACTAACAAAAAAATTAATCGCGATTAATCACAGTTTTAATCATACTGTTAAACACTAGAATACCAATTGAAATGTATTAAATATTTTTGGATGTTTTTCTACATTTTCAAATATATTGATATTCTGTGTTGTATTTGATACAAAGCGTACACTGCTCACTTTATATTATTTCATTACAAATATTTGCACAGTAAAAATGATAAAAGAAACGGTTGTCTGTTTGACATTACCAAGGCTGCCCAGAGGATTCAGGGGGCCTGGGGTCTTCGTCAACGGGGGGGCCCCTGCTTCGGCGGTAATTCAGGGGTGGGGAGTCCTTCTGCCCTGGGGTGGAAGGACTCCCTCACCACCGAAGACCGGGAGAGGAAGAAGCTCCGGGGGTCCGGGCCCTGCAAGAGTTTTCCGGGGCCCCTGGAGTGAGTGAAGGACCCCGCTCCAGGGGCCCCGAAAAACTCTCATGAGGGCCCCTGTGGGGCCCGGGGCAAATTTCCCCACTTGCCCCCACCTCTGGGCAGCCCGGACATTACACTGCCTAACTGCCAGACAGAAAATCAAAGGAGTTCTGTTAAGAGAAACCAAGGGGAAATGAACCAATGGCAAAGATAAGAAATGTGGGGTAATCCTCAAAGGGGTTTAGATAATGACTGGGCCATCAGTTGGGAAGTAGCTACCTATGTGTGTCCCTCCAGGTTGATATGGTTTACTATCCCCTAAGCTGACAGCCTAGGATCAAGGAAGATCCTAAACATTAAAAATGTTGGCCTTGGAAAAGAGAAGGGGCATGTTGTCAGCAGTCAGAGGCTTCCACCCAAACAGACTGATGCACAGACACAGAGAGAGCCTGCTGCAAACAAGACAATCTGTTTCTCCCAGTCAGAGATGAGGGTTAGCTGGGTGGAGAAGAACTTACAAAAGCTGGTTAGGAAAGATTAAGGTGTAAGTAAGATCCATGCCTGTTGGCCTTCTGGCATTTTTAATAAAACCTGTCCCCAAAGGGTGCATTTGAGAGGGACAAAAAAAAAAGGTACCCAAGACATGACTTGCCCCATAAGCATAAAAGTGAGTATCAAAATAAAACACCGTTGCATATGTGATGCAGCCTGTATTTTCAAGGGGATGCATGTGTTTAGAATGATTATTGTCACTGTCACTTGAAACCATTATCAATCAATGCCAATTTGATGCAATACCAGATGACTGATGTTAAATTACTCTAATGCAAGCAGTACCATCTAGTCAATTCCCTAATGCCATCATTTCATAGTCCCTCAAGGTTTTACTTTCCACCAGCATGGACAAATTTATATAGGATTAGTTTTCTGGTACATTTTAAACTAATACTATTACTACTTAAACTGCTATTACTACTACTAGTATCTTTGTCAGATCTGTGACCAGAAAGAATAAATGAGCAAATATATAGTTGCTATATCCATTTAGAACACATTTTCTATTGTTTGTTTTCCTAAAAGATTGGGTAAATTTTTGGTTTACTGTACTAAAGATCAGCCCAAGAAACTGACTTAGCCTTGAGCAGCCTGAAATAGGATTGTTCAAATATTAATAGTATATGTATAGGAGACACAGCTAGGAAAATGTATTGTGGGGTTTTTTGTTTGTTTGTTTGTTTGTCAATGGATTGGGTGCAGAACTGAATTTCTTCTTCTATTGCAGGCTGTGAGACTTTTACCCCAATGGGTCATTGTTGCATTAGCACTAAAAACAGCCAAGCTAAGAGGCTAGATAGAGCTGCAGACTACTACTATGAGCCTTCAACTCTGCAGACCATGAATGTAAGCCAACTGTATACCTGGTGTGTGGGAAATTACATTTCATCCCTCTGTCATGCCTCGTTCTGCTAGAGGTCTACCTAAAGCTCTCACTGATTTTACTGAACCACTGATGAAGGACTGTGGGATTTGACCCAAAAGTCTACTAAACAATTTGCTGTGATTGGCAGTACTGGATTTACCATGGCACCACTGGAGTGGGCCCACACTTCAAAGGGGCCCCCGCCCACAGCTCTCTCCTGTGGGAGCAACGGGCAGAAGCTTGGTCCTGCCAGCTTCTGCTGCAGCAGGGCAGGATCCGCTGGCAGCCAAGCTCACCGCCCCCGCCTCTTCCCCAGAGCATGCCGCATTCCTCTCCCTCCTGCTCCCAGCGCTTCCCCAGCTGCCGAACAGCTGTTTGCTGGCACAAGGGAGGGGGAGGAGCAGAGCCGCAGTGCGCTCACCACTTGGGGGAGGAGACAGTGACAGGGCCTTGGGGAAGGGGATGGAATCGGGGCATACCCTCTCCAGCCCCCTGCCCTGAGCCACTCAGGGCAGGGGGCTAGGAGCACCCCCATTACCCCAGCCCACACCCCCAGCTGCTGCCCTGATTCCTGCTCCCCCCTCACACACACCCAGCCCCCAGTCCTGACTCCTGCACCCCCCCAGATCCCCACCCCCACCCTGAGCACCAAATGGGAGCTCCTGCACCCCCCACACACACATTCCCACCTGCACCCCTCACACCAAATGGGAGCTGCCCCAGGTAAATGCTCCACACCCCAACCTCCTGCCCCAACCCTGAGCCCCTTCCCTCACCCTAGCTCCTGGCCAGACCCTATACCCCAACCCCCAGCCTGCTCCTGCACCCTAACTCCCTCCCAGACCCTGCACCCCCAGCCCTGTGCTCAGTGCACCCTCACCCTCAGCTCAGTGCAGAGACAAGAGAATGGTCTAGAACCAGGGAGAAGGTAGGTACCTGCTCTGTGTGAGCAAGGTTGGGGGAGGATCCTGTTTACCCTTTCCCCAGCCCTGCTGCACTTGCAATTTATCCCCGATCCTTTCCATGCTCCAGGGACCAACCCTAGCTCCTGTCCCGCTGTGCTTTTGCTCCCAGCTTCTGCCTTGCTCCAGTCAGCAGGGACTGATCCTCCCACCAGGCCCCACTGTGCTCATCTTGCCCCTGGTTCCTGCCTGTTCCAGCTGGGGACCAATCCTTCCCCCACCATGCCCTGCTCTCAGGGTGGATAAAAATCAATGACTTAAATATATATAAATATCTGATTTTTTTAATTTAAATTGGATTTTTGAGGAAAAAACCTATCTAAAGATAATTTTAAGTAAGATACATTATATCTCATCATGGAATAGGGATTATAAATTCTAATTCTATAGTATGAGACAATATATTCATGTAATATTTAAGAAAAGTTTTGTAAATGAGTTCTAATACAGATTCTCCCTGGGTTATACAAACCTGCACTTAGGGAAAAAGTTCCAGAAGCCTTTTTGGTGGGGGGGGGCATAATTTTTGGATATACTTCCCCGACTTCCGCAAAATTTGACTTATGCAAGGTGTTTCAGAACAGAACACTTCCATAAGTCGGGAGCATCTGTAGTTCATGGATTAGGGACCCAATCTTATGGGGTTCCACAGGCTTCTGTATAGATTATTTAGGTTAATCGATCTACCTACCCAGTGAGACTCAGTGCTCAGTCTAGAAGATACCATCAGAGATGCTTAGTTTTGCGGTTCTCAAACTGTGGATTTGTGTCTCCAGAGGTAACATGTTTGTTAACAGCAAAAGTGTTTTAAATAAATAAATAATATATAGAGGTGAGAAATAAAAGTCCTCAACTCTATTGTCCCTCTGCAAATGTGTACACAGAGTTAATCTCTTACCTCTCTCTAAAAGTGAAAAGTTTCAAAAAGTTCAATGAATAGAAGATTGTTAGGGGGGGAATAGATCTGGACAAAGAGAATAAGTCTGGAGATAAATGTGAGAAGCAAGGGACATATGCTTTTTTGTTAAAATATTATTGCTGTTGAATACTTAACGTTGTTGTTTTAGTTAAATAAAACAATTTAAATGTCTGTCTGGTGATGTTCTCCTCCTAATACAGGCTGGCAAGAAAATCCTCCAAATATTAATGATTAACCTGTTGAACTGGAAATAGTTCACCTCCCAAAGACTTCATAAATATCTGCTTCAATTACCTTGAGTAAATGAAATAACCAAATAATCATTCATTTTCTGATCATAGAATCACAGAATATCAGGGTTGGAAGGGACCTCAGGAGATCATCTAGTCCAACCCCCTGCTCAAAGCAAGGCCAATCCCCAGACAGATTTTTACCACAGTTCCCTAAATGAACTCACAACCCTGGGTTTAGCAGGCCAATACTCAAACCACTGAGCTATCCCTCCCACCGATATAGCTGTGAAACTCATCTGAAAAGTTTTCAGAATAAATCACTGTTTAAAAATGTATAGTGTGTACCTTCTAAAAATGAAACCTACATCTCTCTGTGAGTAGTGTAGAATATGTATTAAGGTTGTAACAACCAACAAGAATCACTTTTATGTAGAAAACCATGATTAAATCAAGTCTTCCTGACTAGTGATTTAAATCAAATCCACCCTGCCTGCTGTGCTATTGCCCCCGACCCCTTCATTCCCCAAGGGGGCCCAGAAATATGTTTGGTGCCGGGCCCACTAAAAGTTAATCTGGGCCTGGTGATTGGTAGACTCTGTAGCCAAAGTCAAGAAGTTTTTGTAGCTTAACTGGAAAATTCTCATCTAGCTCAACAGGGTTTTGCTGGAAAATGCTGATTCACTGAACACAAAACGTTTCACAGAAACATATCAGGTTCAACAAACTTTTGATGAACCTCAGCCACAGTTCCAAAGCAACAGAAACAGCTAGCTCACCTGGTGGTCTACTAAAGACCCCAGGGCTTCCAGGCCCCCTGACATGGAGCTGGGAGTCTCAGTTCTAACTAGGGCTTGGCTCCTGGCTGTGTAAGAGAGAGCCTGGAAGCTCTGTACATAGGTGTGCTTGAAAAGGTACTATGCGGACTCACAGTTCAAAACAGTTCTGCAGAAATATAGCAAAGAGCAACAATAGGGAAAGAAACAGAATGCACAAGACTAGAGTGTGGCCTCTAACTATAGAGAAGAAGACTAGTGGGATAATTTGTGAATTGACAACTCGTGTTTGCATAAAATGAAGACTGCACACATTTGTATTTGATTATCTAAATGGGTGGCTACTGCACATCTACCCTCTCAGCACATTTACTGCTGCAGATGTTCCTGTTACTGCCTCCCCTAGATAATGCTAATCTAAGCTGAAGTTTTGCAGCCCTCATGTAAGTTTCCTCTTCTTTGCAGATATCTTGGGGCAGTTATTCAGTTCTTAAGCAGATAAGATGGATGATAGCAATATAAATGAAGACTGAACAGAGTGAGTGATTTTGTGGAGCAATAGGGCAAAAACAGAAATCTCCTTGTAGACTTGTACATAAGCAACATCTGCCTGCATTGGTCCAAATCTTGCTTTCTTACTAAGCTTTATTAATGCCACACTTGCATTGATTTCAATTGTCAGTTCGGTTTTACTACTTAAGTCAATGTCAGAAGTAGGACTAAAAGCTAGAGACGTTGGAATGATATACCTTTGGTACACAGTGGAGTGTTGCTAACACAATTACTGTGTTCATGCTGAGTATAGGGACTTCTTTAGCAAAAACTGAGCGATAGAGAGTAAAACAAAAATGGAATAAAAGAACAGTGGACAAATGAAAATGATACTATACAATTACACATACTACAGTACAAATGGCTGAAAATTATTAACAATCTGCAGATCATACTGCATGTATTATTTTTCATTAGAAGACTGTACTACTTATATGTGGGAGGTAGGTGGATAAACAGCAGATGTAGCAAAACTTGAGTTACCACTAATGCGGTCTTTGAAAGAATGATTTTAAAGAAATCTTAGAGTTACAGTGAATACTCTGTACACTTTTTACTGTGTCATCATGTAATCTACGCACTTGTTATACTCCTGTAATATTCCTCTGTTCAAAGATAGCCAATGCAGTCTCAAAAAAACAATCATAGTAGGCATTTACTGTACTATGGCATTTAATGGCAAATTCCTCTTCATTTCATTCCCATTCACATTAGCAATAATGTTCTCTCCTTCCAACCTACTTGCATCCTGCCACACTGATGCAATTTCACGAAATTAGTGTCATTCCCCTTTTTGCAGCCTCAGATAAACCATAGCACTTGAAAAACAGCACTTGCTTCTAACTCAAGCTCATCATTCTCAAAATTGACAAAGTCAAATTTAGGAAAATTGAATTGATTCAGCTCCAGGCATCTGCCATGACTGGTCTGACTTGTACCCCAGCATAAGCATAACAATCATTCTTCAAAGTAATGGAGCATACATATGTGTTTTCTTTATAAAGGAAATGTCTTCTCCCCAAGGGGAGCAACTAGCCCTTTCTTCGTATAGTGTTACCATACTGTAACTTATACAGTGTTTATAACCTGTTCTAAGACCTGGCATGAGAAAAGAACAAATTCTGTCTGCAGCTTTCATATAAGTCATATCAGGACATAGAATAGGATAAGAGTAAACTAAGTGTTTTGGTGAGCAAATCCTTCCAATCAGCATTTGGCCTGAGTTAACTTGTTTGTTGGCTCTTTGAAAAGCATGAGTTGTTAAAGGGAGCATGAGGGCAGGGAAGTGTCAAAGACAAAACCCGGTAACTGTAGATGAGAAAAAGTTAGAATTAGTCCTCTGGAGAAGGAGAAGAGAGTTTAACTGTATTGGCTAAGCTGTATTTCAGGAATCAAAATACTATCATCCTGTGACACTTCCCAAAAGGAATACAGGCTTGAGACATACCTCGCTACCACCAGCCTGTAGCATGAAGAAGCCTCATCTGTCCCTGCCATGGATCAGCTCCCCAACCCCACCAGGCACAGGCAACACAAGCACTCCCCTTTCACCCTATGTAGATTGTGCTGTCCCTCTGCAGGTAAGTGATAGGCATGCTCCAACCCCCAAATCCTCTGAGCATCCCCCTGGAGCGTCCAGTCCTGGTCCACTGGACACTCAGATTCCCTGCTCCCAAAGGAAAATCCCCCACCCCATCTGATCAATTACACCTTCGACCAGAGTTCCACACAGCACTTAGATATATTTATAGTAAAAAACAAGCAAAAGTTTATTTAACAAAGAACAGAGAGAGCAAGTATAAATACTGGAAACCAAATCGTACCGTGCATTCTAGAACCTAGACTTATTTAACTAACGCTCACCCCAAAATCCTTCCAGCATTATTCAGCCAGGCCTGGCTGTGATTCTTTTTCTATTAGGCAAGCCGCAAAGACAGCTTGTCTCCTCAGCAAAGGATGCAGGAGGGTACCTTTGCCCCCAAGATGTACTCCAACAAACCATTGTCGCTATTCCTAAATGGAATTCCCTCCTGTTGGTCTATTTGTTCCTGTAAGTTTCCTCTCCTGAAGATTTCACAAGCTCTTAATTAGCATTTTGGCTCTGTATACAAATAGACCTATATTGTAAACCAGCTGGAGAGGGAGAGAAGCATCTCTTTCCCTTTGCTGGGAAGGAACCAGTCTGAGGTATAACATTGCATGTTTACCTGCCTTAACTCCAAGGCTTTGGGAACATAATCTCCAGCATAGATCATCACTCCTTAAATATTACCCATACATACATTTCAAAAGGATTATGATGACCAGTGGGCTACTGGCTCTCAGAGACTTCACGGCACCCTTTGGTGAATTATTATGTATATACCTGACTTAGGGGAGCCCAGTAAAACTTTATCCCTTGATGCCAGTTGGCAAAGTGCACAGAGGTCCTTGGCTCACATATTCCCAAGACAAAGAATTGTCGTGATTGGGCCTATCTTCTAAGGACGTTGATTACTTGCATATCTGCATAAACATTACATATTACAAGAAATTTTGTTTCACTATTTCATAACAAAGAAACACAAAATGCTTCTGTGAAAAATGCTTGTGACAGAGGAAAATCAGTCTGTCAAATTATGTGTTATATAAAATAGAAGTAGTGCTAAAAGGAATTATGGCATACAGTGAAGTTTTTCTTTTAACTCCATGCAAGACAATTTCCAGGTCAAAACATGGTTATATTCAACCTTAAAAGGCAGACGGTTCTGGGGCAAGTAGCGCTTACTGTGGCCAATAAGCAAAGATGGAACAGAGATGGGCGCTGAAAACAATCCTATACCATATCTACACTGGAAATTTACCCTGATTCCATTGATTGATAGCCAGTCACTGATACAAGTTGTACTGGTGCAACCTTAAGTGTAGACTTCAAAAACTGCAAGTTGTAAAAGTGGAGCTTACCTTTACTTGAAACCAGGATAAGATCAAGTAGTGCAAATCATAGCTTTCCTTGTCTATACATGGAGTCTTTCACCAGGGTTGTCACATTAGTGGCTACCATCAATTGTGGCACCAGGGCAAAACCTCAGTGCACAGATGACCACAGAAGGCTCCCTTTCATATTAACAAATGGGTGTGAGTAGGTCTAACAAAGCTAGTTGAGAGTAAGGAAATCTTATTTACACAACAGCTCTGAATTTAGCCCAATTTCTGTCAAATCACAATGTGGCAAACAGGAGATTAGGATTAGGAAGGTTGTGGGGGTGAATCATTGGAGAATCCTGAACACAAGGAGTGTGATTTTGTTATTTATAAGTGACATCTCCCTTGCTGAACACTAAGCCAAGCGTAGAAGCATTTGGAGCACTATCCTGAAAGGAATGACCACAAGATCAAGCCAAATATCTGCATAGTCATTAATTCAGATGTACTGAAAATATCAAAGTTTTACATGTAGGTAGGATTACAGATGGTTAACTTGGTAATAATGCGCCTTGGACTCTAAAAAGCATACAAATCTGCTCAGATCAAACAGTCATGTTGTTCTTTTAATTTTAAAGGTGATGAACACTATAAATAGTGTACCATTAATGAAACTGAATGCTTGCTTTAGAGACCAAAATAGTAGTTATGCAGTCAGTGCTATAACATATTGAAAATGAGATTCATTCCATAGTATTGCTTTCATAGGTATTACACTGATTAATTTTACACTAATATCTCCACTCAGAATATAAAGCACAGAAACTAAAAAGTCTGCAGTTTGCCTATTTTAATTACATTGCCTTTTTGGCATCACATTTCCAAACTGGAACCAATCCTGAATCTCTCTCTCCAGAGCACTACTGTGGCTGAGGATTTATCAGAAAGATTATTGCATCTGATATTCTTTAATTTCAAACCATTTGCACATAACTACAGTAGGGATTTTTAAAATTCATCATGGTTATCATAGGAACACTTTAGTTTCTTTATTTCTTCAACAGTCACATTTTTTACATACTTGTACGTATCCAACACTAGTATGTTAATTTATCAGGCAGAAAAGGTTAAGCTGAAATATATCCATCTACCATTATATGCAGGTGGAAGGGGTAGAGGGAACTTACACCTGTCAACACGAACTTTAATGTGGAAAAAATACTGTTTACTTTAAAATGTGAATCCTATGACTTTTTGCCTTTTTTGGAGATATGTGGATTGTTTAAAAGACAAGAACACTTCAGATCCCACATTTCCCCTACAAAATTTGAATGCGTGTCTCATTTCTGGAAGTTTTACAAAAAAACACAACACACACAAAAGAATCATGCAGAAGTATTTTATTCTTTATTCTTATTCTTTTTACTACTTTTGAATGGTAACATTACCCTCCCTTCCAGTGCCTTGATACAAAGTGAATTTCATAGCATGCATAAAGTAAAAATGATCTTTTATTACTGCACAACTAGTACTGCATAAACCAGGAGGAATAAGTATTCACTAATCTTGTAATTGAGGTAGGTTCTCATTGTGCAAATAAAAATCTTGTATGAAATGTCACAAAACTTGTGATTATACTACTCCTAAATGCAGATGCTAGATAGCAAGTGAAATGAAATTTCAGAGGTATTCAACTGTGCATAAGGGTTTAATTAAATCTTTCCAATGCATGACATTATAGATATTCATAATAGTGCATTTTGAACCCAGAATTTATTATTTTTCCATTTTGCCTTTATAAGGAGGTTTAGTTACATTATACTATTAGACATGAAAACCAGAAGCACAGTTAATAGTATAAATAATCTTATATTTATATAACATCCTTCCTTTGAAAGAAGTCCAAATCTCTCTCTCTCTCTCTCTCTCTCTCTCTCTCTCCCTCTCTTTATATAACATCCTTCCTTTGAAAGAAGTCCAAATCTCTCTCTCTCTCTCTCTCTCTCTCCCTCTCTCTCTCACACACACACACACACACACACACACACACACACACACACACACATTGTACCTTTACAGAGCAAACACTCAAAAAGATATCACTGTGATGCAACTACCTTTGTAGTGGAACATAACAGCTCTCAAGTATCACACAGTGTTCCTTTGTAGCCTTTTAAGACAGGAAATCAAGATTTCCTCATCCGTTTGAAACTGCAGGGAGATTTTAGGTAAGCAGAATACAAATACCCAATTTGCCATGGGACCTAGAATGACCACAGGCTATAAAAAGAACCTCATGCATCAGAGTGTATCTTCAACAGCATAATTCCTCGTAACACCACATTTATTTTCACTCTGACAGTTAAAATTGGCTGGTGTTCAAAACAACTGGAGGGGCTAAAACACTCTCCGGCTCCTTCATATTCTCTCCACAGTACAGAACCTCACCTGTTTCCTTTATCCCTCAGTGAAGAAAGCCCCTTCTGCCATCTCCCTTCAGTCACTGCACACACACCCCTCCCTGCTGCTTTCCTTTCTTTATCCATCCAGACTCAAGGAACAATAATCCATCACTTTCCTCCTCACCTGATACAACACACTCAATACTAATGGCAAATTTTTTAAATAAAACTTTGCTTATGCAAATGAGATTAATACAGGTGCACTAATACAGACGTAGTTTCTTTAGAAATCAAAGAGCTGATGTAACTTCCCCTTATTCAGCCTTGGTTTGACTGATTTGTAGTATTCCTCAGTACAAAGTACGAACCACTGCTCCTAACCTCATGCCCAGTTTGCCTTTTTGGATGATAAAATGAAAGCTGATACTAGCTAAGTAATGTAGAATTTGTTTTATCCCGATCATTCCACCTGGATCATAAGAACAGTCTACAGAACATTTTGCATGCCATATACACTAATGTGACTCCAATGCCAGTTGCCTCTTTCACACCTTAAGTTACACTGCTCTACTTTGTAAACAAAGGACTTCCATAAGAGAGACAGCAATGCTTTTTTCTATTAAATTAAATTAAATTAAATGGCAAATCATTAAAACTTATAAATCTAGATAAATGCAATGGCCTCATATCACAGATAGTAAAACAAAAAAAATTTCTCTGAGGAGATGACCTAATGAGGTGATAATAGCTTGTCATTTACTATTACAGTACATTTTATGGTTGTAAAAAAATTCTTAAATATGTTTCTGTCACACTCGTCTGCTGCATACTCAAACACGTATCCTAGTCAATTTAAGCACTTTGCTGCTGTTCACCACAGCTGTCACTCAGCTCTTAGAGAATGCAGCACACTGGAATTCTAACACTTCAGTAGAACTATCCATATGGGGAAAACACCTAGTGTTGATTTTTTTTTTCTCGCATGGCTAATGTGATGTGCAAGTATGTTTTAAGGTCATGATGTATTTCCATTTTGTGGTGCATTTACAGTTGTACTGATAATGGATTTTTTGACTCACTGACTATACCGAACATTGGGGGGGGAATGTTGTGTTGAGCCAAAAATAAAAATCTGAAAACATTTTAAGAGAATCAAAGAAGTTGGGCGGGGGGAGAAATTACTTTCCAGTCACACTAAATATTTCATTCAACCCAAAACTAAATGTTTTGCTTACTTTGAGCTTTAACTTTAAAAAAAATAAAAAACTGAAGTAAATTTCAAAACAGTCATTTTGAATCAAAAAAACAAACAATTTCATTTAAAAAATACTAAAAGAAAACTATTTTTCTGGAATTTTTTTTAAAAACCACATTAATTTGGCACATTTGACACAAATTTGAAAAGTGTTTGGTTGACATGGATCTGCATTTTTCAGTGGAGTAAAAAAAGTTTTGGTAGAAAAATTTTCGCCCATGCATTGGCATACCTGATGCAACCAAAATGATGTTTGCTGGCAACATTACTGCACTGTGTCAAAATGCTACTCTGTCATGACACAAAATGCTAACAGTGATTACGGGACACAGGATCTCCTTGTAAAAACCCGGATATCATAGAAAGGGCAGGGTATGTGTCAGCCTGTGGCTTTCAACCTACTTAAGTACTTAGTACTCCAGATTCTGACACCTTTGTTCACCTTGAGTAGTCCCATATATTTCAATGGGACTTATTTTAGGATGATCAGAATTTGACCCATAATGGTTTTCATTCATGCAGCACTTTATCTGTAATATTTATGAATATAAACTGCATTTTAAATATGAACAGAAATGAAGCAGAGAAATTACTTGGCTAAAGTCAAACAATAAGACAGAAATGTATATTCTGGTTCCTACAGTTAGGCAACACTGATAGAGTTTGCATTTCTTTCATCTCAATGCTGCTGGATAATGTGAGTCACCTCTTAGATCTCTATAGAATGTGCTTTCTATATAAATGCACCTGCCTTAAATCTCATTTGCAAGAGAAGTGTTTGGAAGATATACCACTAAAATACATACCATTAACTGAGAAATCAAAGCTACTGTATCCTGGGTCTCAGTGGAAGGAGTGGCAAATTTAACTATGCTACGAGTGTCATTGTATTTGTCCTTTCTAAACAAATGCATAATACATTTAATTAAGTACTTATAGATCATGATACAAATCAGTATTATAGAATATTAATTATAAATACAAGACTTCAATTTCCTTTGCAATATAATTGATAAATTTGTAGTCTGACAGAAGTATGTGAAGAAGAAACCACAGCATTAACTGTCAAAGATAATTACTGGTACTTGATATTTCTCCGAACCATCTTGGGACATGCAACATTTCCAAGAATTATTTCAGGGTCAGAATAAAAAACATGACCTTTTATTAGGGAACTATTGATTCAACAACTAGATGAAGATGTGCAATTTTGTAAAGTTTTTCCTTAACACTGTATAAATTAACATAAGTTTAATAATGCTCCAGAAAATGGATAGCTGCATAGTATGGAACTGTCTAATGAGGGTGTGGGAAGTTCTGATAGATTTTAGGATGAATAACATTGGCAGATGTACTACAAACCCTACTGCAAGAACTATCTATCAGTACTAAAGGGATATGAGATATGATAGCCCAGTTATGAAGTATGTTAAGGTTTAATCTCTTTATACTTGGTCAGCATAAGAAAAAAGGCCTGATAATCCAATTATTCTTCATTGGCAACAGATTTTGAATTTATTTGTTTTAGGAACAGGGGCCAAGATTTTCAGAAACTAGTGATTCTGGGTCACCATTTTAGGATACATAACTTGAGACACCTTAAAAGGGATGTGCTTTCAGAAAAGTCAGTACTTTCTGCAAATCTAAGGTGGAATCCAGCCCCCATTAAAATAAATGACAAAACTCCAGCTGACTTCGGTGGGACCAGGATTTCACTCTAGGTTCCTTGAAGAGGTCTCAAGTTGGGCACCCAAAAACTGAGATATCCAAAAATTATTAGTCACTTTTGAAAATCTTGGCTATATAGATTTTCATATAGAATCAGACTGCTGTTTCAGATTGTCCTGTCTGATGCCTCTCCAGTAGTCAATGCCTGATGCTTCAGAAGAAGTTAAAACTGCCATAGAGCATATGCACCTAGGTTTTCTTTATGGAACTGATCCCAAGAAATCATGAAGCAGTGGGAGCTGTGGGTGTTCGTGACCTCTCAGGATCAGGCCCTATGTTTTCTTCTTGAATCTAAGAGACAGATGGTTATAAAAGAAACGAAACACCGTCAGGTTTTCAAGAGACATAAGGAAACTTACAAGTGGAATGTGGGCCAGAAAAGTACTTTCCACTTCATAGACAATTTTCTTAACACAGTTCTTACTTGCAAAATTGCCAAAGACACTGCTGCTCTAAATCAAATGCAGCACTAAGGTACCTGGGTGAAGCATTCTATCTGCAAATAAATTCATATGATCGCTTTCTCATTACATTTAGTCCTTAAGAGTTTCACCACTGTATTATGAGTGGAATCATTGTTCACTCTGGCCTATGGTCTCTATAATTGCACTTCCCTATAAAACAAGGAAATCAGTTTCATTTGGTTTTCTGGCTCTACTATCATCACTCCTGATTTATATCAGCTTATTCTTTCTGGAGATTTAACATCCAAATTAATAGCAGAGTGGGTTTGCTTTTCTCTTCTTAGCTAGGCAAATGCAATTTATTCTTAAAACATTCAAATATCTATGATGTTTTAACTGAAGTTTTCTTCAGATGCTGCTTAATTATATTGAAATTTATTACCCCAAATTCACTTCAACAGTAGTAAAGCTACACATATCAAACTTTATATTAAATAGCAAAGCTACAATAGTATCCTAAAAACCCATTTAATGTCATTTTAAAAACTAGTGAAACAGAAGTGACATTAAATAACTTTAATTAAACAATGTAGATGTACAGCTGAATAAAATAATCAATATTATTAATCTGAAATGGATACTTGGCTACAAACGTACATTAAGGACACCAAAGTCATCAGTTAAACTGGACATATATGATTTCATCACCGGTTTGTCCAGCTGCAATGATATCACTGTTTATATTTTGTTTGAATCAGCTTGAATAGGATATTGTGGTCACAAAACACTAGAGCAGCTCTGACAATCCATCCAACAGACAGCAGTGGTACTATGTACTAACTAGTATGCTACCTCCACCCCTCACTGAGGCAGAGCTCATTCAGAGGAATTTAAATCCAGCAACTGAGTTCCAAATGTAACAAACTCAAGCCTGTGTAGACTTCATGGTTGCCATATTATTTGGCTGTATAGAATGGACCCTGGACCTTCCATTTCCAAAACACAGACCTCTGCCCAGGGCCGGCTCTGGCTTTTTTGCTGCCCCAAGCAAAATAAAAAACCTGCGGGGTGGCCGGAGCTAGGGTGCAAACTTTTGGCTAGCAGGACTTCTTGCACTCCAGATGTGCCCCAGGCAGTGGAGTGCATGCCCTGGCTAGCGGGGAGAGGGGGCAGGGAATGGGAGGGGAGAGAGAGAAGGGGAGAGAGAGAAGGGTTCCTTCAGGGAGGATGCTTGCCACTCGGCCCCTCCCGGCACGCTGCCTGCCAGGAGGGCTCCGCTCCTCTCCGATCAGCAGGGAGGGAAGGACACAGGCTGCTGGGCTTGCTGCAGACCTGGCAATGGCTGGGGCAAATGGAGTGCGCAGCTGGCTCCCAACAGGGTGCTCCCCTCCTCCACGCTGCTGCCCCCTACAGGGGGGCCAGGGCAGTGAACAAAAAAAAAGGGCGGCCATGCTGCCCTAGGATTGGACAGAATGCCGCCCCTTAGAATCTGCCGCCCCAAGCATGAGCTTGCTTGGCTGCTGCCTGGAGCCGACCCTGCCTCTGCCACTACAGCTAGAAGCAATTTTCCATCAGCTTACCATTTTTGCAGGCCAAGGAACACTCAGAAATGACCTTGTAGCACCAGCAGAGGAACTGAAGCCAGCATAGGAAGTGGCCCAGGGAAGGGGCATAGTGGCACTTTGAATTATATCATCGAGCCCTGGGTTGGAACCTGGTGGAGATGGGAGAACCTAGGTTCTCCTACCCTGGGCTATTGGCTCTTGCCAGTGGGAGACACTGCTGGGAATGGACGTTGACTCTGGTAATTGAGTGACACTGCCAGGAGCAGCCACTGACTCTCGCTGTTGGGTGACAGTCCAGAGTACTTCCGGACTGGGACCCAAGACATGCCCCCAACAGATACACACAGAATCATAGGACTGGCAGGGACCTCGAGAGATCATCTAGTCTGGTTCTCTGCACTTATGGCAGAACTAAGTATTATCTAGACGATCCCTGACAGGTGTTTGTCTAACCTGCTCTTAAAAATCCCCAATGATGGAAATTCCACAACTTCCCTAAGCAATTTATTCCAGTGCTTAATTGACAGGAATTTTTTTCCTATTGTTCAACCTAAACTATCCTTGCTGCAATTTCATTGTTTTTTGTCCTATCCTCAAAGGTTAAGGAAAATAATTTTTCTCCCTCCTCTATGTAACAACCTTTTATGGATCTGAAAACTGTTATGTCCCCTATCCATCTTCTCTTCTTTAATCTAAACAAACCCTTTTTTTTTTTTCAAACTTCCCTCATAGGACATGTTTTCCAGATCTTTAATAATTTTTTTGCTCTTCTCTGGACTTTCTCCAATTTGTCCACATCTTTCCTGAAATGTGATGCCCAGAACTGTAGCCAATACTCCAGTTGAGGCCTAATCAGCGCAGAGTATAGCAGAAGAATTATGGTACTTCTCATGTCTTGCTTACAACGTTTCTGCTAATACAATGATCCCAGAAGGATGTTTGATTTCTCTACAACACTGTTACATTGTTGAGTCATATTTAGTTTGTAGTCCGCTATGACCCCCAGATCTCTTTCCTTTCTGTTTCATGCACACATTAGTCAGGGCATTTACACGAGGCTTAGGCAAATATCAGGCAACACAAACCTTCCATGTGCTGTATTAGAAACTGTTCTTTTAAAAATACATAAATGGACTACAAATTCACACAGTGCCAAGTTTATAGAATAGGCTGTGTGAACACACATGCAAGCATTTATACGTTAGTGATAAATTTAAAATCTTATACTCACTTCTGCAAGTTTTCTAACAATTGCTTTTAGCCTAAAATATTTAAGACTTTTTTTTTAGTTTAAATATGTTTTTTAAAATTCAGTCTCTAATATCTTATTCCTGCAGTTTCAAGAGGTTTAATTCATTCATCATAGCTAATTTATTTCCTTTCACACATTTCTCTACCTAAACAAAAAATACTAGTGTGGCTGGCATTTCTTTTGCAAAGGCATTGATTCAGTCCAAGGCTATAATTCACTCATCTTTGTTATGTCAAATGGAAGCCAGCAGTTATGCTGTGCAGGGTGTTAATGGTGGGCTTGTCAGTCATTCAAAATATCAAGGAACTTGTTTCTGAAAGTGCCTTTTCTGAAGGAGTGCAACTAAACAACATTGTTCCCTACCACGCAGATGTACAACACCAAATTCTTAAAACACAACCAGGAGAGGCTTTCCACTTGAAATAGCTAGAAAACTGAAAGCCATTGTGATTACAACAGCCAGGGCTGATAGGTTTCAAAAAATAGTAATGATGAGGGGCACTTTCACTGAAAACGCTTCAGCCATTCCTGTGGACAAGGCTAGGGAAGACACATTATTTTGCCCCTGTTCAAAAATTCTTGACACTTTTTCTTTGAAGTGCTCAACCATTCCCCTGGCTTTGGAGCAGGAACTTGAAAGTTGGTAAGGACCTGTGTGTCACTACCTCTTGCTGTCCCAAATGGCTAAGTTACAAGCCTTTGTAAAATTGCAATTCACACATGCTCAAGAGACACGACTTTGCTTTTATAGAAACTAAAATCTCAGATTCCATCTTTATTGAACATGCTTTTGCCTCTCAAATCCTAATGCTGAACAGACTGAGCATGCACTATCCCCACAGATCAACGGGGCATACTTCATCTTATCACAGCTCCTAGTACTAACCAGGCTGTGCACATGCCATCCTCACAGAGACTGAGCATGCTCCAATCCCAGGATGCGAGCGGGGGCGCGGGGGTGAGATCAGAAAGACTCTCTCTGCAATTGTTACTTCCTGCAGTTCTGGAGCCAAACCACCAGAACTGAGAGCTGGGAGCCTGTCGTTCCTGTGCTCTCAATGATGCCCACTGCTGGTACCCAAGCAGCATGGAGGAGGAAGCCATCTAATTTGAATGCAGAAGGAACAAGAACCAGTACAGGGGGGAGGGAAAGGTATACACTGGGACAAGGAGTATGGTAAAACTGGGACTGGAGGAGGGACAATAAACTGTGAGCGGAAATAGGAGGGGTGGAGACTGGGACATACTGGCCAAAGAGACTGGGAACTGTTGAGGGAAAGGGGTGAACTGGGACTGGTAAGGCAGAGAAGGAAATGGGTGAGGTCTGCTGACTTGTGAGGAGCAGGAACACTTCATCAAATGTGGACCTGAGGGAGGGAGGGAACTGAGGCAAGCTGGACAAGAAGACTGGGACTCAGAATCAGTGGGGGAGGAACAGGAACAGGCAGCAAGGAGAGAGATCTAATAAGGAGCTGTGGTGTGGAAGAAGAAGGTGGTTACTCACCTTGTGCAGTAACTGGAGTTAGACGTATGTGTCCTATGGGTTCTCCAGTTCAGGTGTACTCACACCCCTTGTACCTTTAATTGGAGATTTTTAGTAGTAGTGCCTGTTAGCCCTCGCATACACCCTACACTTTCTCATTCCCCATTGAGGCTATATAGGATCGTGCAGATGAACCACCCTCAGTTTCTCCTCTACTGTGAAGTCTCCAGAGGAAAACTGAAGCAGAGGGGAAGGAGGATGGTAGTGGATCACCCACTGGGAAACACATCTCAAAGTACTCCAGTTACTGCACAAGGTGAAGAACCTTTCCTTCTTCTCCAAGTAGTGTCCCTATAAGTCCTCCACTTCAGGTGACTATCAAGTCATAGGTGCCGAGTTTCTAATCTGCCAGGGGGTGCTCTCCCCCAGTTCCACCCAGACCTCTCCCCCACTTCACCCCTTCCTTCAATGCCCTGCCCCTGCCTGGCTTCTTGCCACCTCCACCCAGCCCTGCCTCTTCCCCACCCAGTTCCACCCCATCCCCTGAGAGCACTGCACCCTCCCCCACAGCACCTCCTGACGCCACAAAAACAGCTGTTTTGCAGTGGGAGGTGCTGATCAACAGGGCCCATGGGGGGCAGGAGGCAATGCGGGGAGGGAGTTCCATTGATGGGGGGGCTGCCAGTGGGTGCTCAGCACCCACCTTTTTTCCAGGGGTGCTCCAGCCCCAGAGCACCCACAGAGTCAGCACCTGCGTACGGAGTAGTACCCCCAGCTGTAGGGGCATGCTTTGGAGCCAAGTCCAAGACTGAAGACAACGCTGCATTTCCAATGGCAGCATCTGATCTAGAAGGCTGGAACACTGCATAATGGTTTGAGAATGTAGACCAAATGGCAGCTTTGCAAGTGTCCAAAATATGGACATTCTTGAGTAAGGCCATATAAGTAGATAGAGATCATGTGGAAAGGACCAACACCCTAGAAGGAGCCTATCTATGTATCTGAAGATTTATAGCACAATATGACAGTCTGAGATCTAACTGGAGAGTCTCTGGATAGAAACACAGCACCTTTGGATCGGTTTCTAATAGCCATGAACAGTCTGGGTGATTTCGTAAATGACTTAGTACTTCTAAATAAAAAGGTATATGCCATCTTTACATCCAAAGTGTGCCAAACTGCAACAGTATGTAGCAGAGGAAACTCCCTGACTCCAAGGGGGAAAGAGATTGCGAGAAAGTAAATAAAATAACTATAGTAGAGACAATAAATTAAAGCAGAGAAATGATGCTAAGAGACTTTAAAAGTTAGGCATGCTAATGCTCTGTCTCAGGCCAAGGCAGCTGAGAAGGAACAGAGGGCACTTAGCCTGCACAGCCCTATATAGCCCTGAGTGGGGCACAGGGAGTGTAGGGCACATGTGCCAAGTGAACAGGCATTACTGCCAAGAGTCTCTGATTAAAGACCCAATGGGAGTCTACAAAGTGGAGTACCCATAGGGACGTTGCTTGAGGAAGAACTGGGACTGGCTGGGCAAAGAGACTGGGAAAAGGAGCCAGAGACACTGGGTTGAGACTGAGATTGGATAAGGACCTGGGAGGGGGATCTGGGAGTGGCTGGCAAAGAAAACTGGGGACAAGGAGCTGGAGCAGGAAGGAAAGTGAGACTGGGAGTCAGGGAGAGTTAGGGGTCTCAGATAGTGATCTTGGAGGGGGAGACTAGGATTGGCTGGGCAATGAGCCTGGGAATGGAATGAGATGCCTGGGGAGCGGAGACTGAGAAGGCAAAGAGAATAGGACTGGAACAAGAAATTAAAGGTGGGGAACAGACAGGATTTGGACAGGTACAGGTTGGATTACATACAGATGAAGTGATCAAGTGTGGAGGAACAGGCAGAACACTGCATTCCCCTCCAGAGCCTGGAATGGAACCCAAGATTCCTGCATCTGACAATTCCTCTGCTTTCAGCAAATTTTAGTAAAACCCACTGACAAAGTGTTCTGTCTCCTCTAGCGCTGGTCCACACAGAGGATGGCAGCCTACTACGGCTATCAGTTGTTCCATTAGCGCAAGTGACAGAGGTCTGTGTAGTGCATCTAAAGATTCCAGCCCTGCTGATAAACCAAGTGGGTATCAATGGGTAACCACATGGTAGAATTTTTTTTCCAGTTTCTTTTTTTAAAAAGCTAGGGAATTCCATACAAAATACTCTGTTAAAAGGAACATTGCTCTTTGTTCTCATGTCCTTTCTGGCATTTCCTAACTTTTGAGTGCCTCTTGACTTTGCAAGCCTGCTAAAATATCTAACACACTCAGGGCACCAGTGAGTAACAACGGCCAAACTCAAGCAGAGAAGAGTGAGCATTTGTTCCCTCCAGATATTGCCCTCTCTACATTCTGACTAATTTTGATTCCATAGTTACACCAAATGTCCTTACAATGGGAGGGGTCAGCATCAGCCATGAAGTAGAGAATCTGCATTAACCAGGCTATCCATCATCCAAAAAAAAACCCTGATAAATATTTTTGCAAATACTTTTGTGGAGGCTAAGAAGCACAAAAAGCACCTGTCTGAAACAGAGATTATATTACGTGATAAGAGACTTCCATGACTGGAATCTGATTTTTTGTGTTTCATCTTTTCTGGATGATAATGTACTCATATTAGAAACTATTAGTTCTGGTCATTAACACCTGTGCATAGACATCTGTAAACAATTTCATAAAAGGGAAATCAATTCGACTGTGAATTTCCTTGTAAGTTAACTAGATGGCATCAGAGCAAACCTAAATATAGCTCAACTAATGGGACCCTGGAGTAAAATCCTTGAGATCGTTTATTCCAAGAAATTCTAATCAAATTTGAAATATTTGGTACTGTTGCCCTCTCCTAATTAAGTTAAACTAATTTTTGCCAATATTAAATTAATTTGCTAATAAGAGACATTAAAAAGGATCTATGATAGTATTCGGTAAGTAACTGCTTTCCTCTGATTTTGTAAACAAGTTTTTGGTGGATTTAGCTCTACAGTTCATCACTCTGGAGACTAAACATACAGCACAGTTAGGAGACAAATTCCTTCAGCACTAAATCTCTTGTAAATTACTACATTAAATATGGAAACCATCAGTCCACCCAGAAAAATATTGTATTTTAATAACATGTCATAACAGATTTGTGTACTAATCTCCACTTGTCTACACTGCAGTCTGAAGCTGTTTCTTACCCCCGTGCCTTGAAAGGCAGTGTGTCTAGGGAATTGAGCACAGGGGACCACAGACTAGAAGCTTGGATTCCACTATTGCCCAACACTCTCAACAACTTTGGACGAGTCACTGAACCTGTCTGCCCCAGGAAAGGACCCAAACTCCAAGAAAGAACTCTCCACCACCAAGGCCTGGTCTACACTATGAGTTTAGGTTGAATTTAGCAGCACTAAATCAATTTAAGCCTGCACCCGTCCACATAACAAAGCCGTTTATTTTGACATAAAGGGCTCTTAAAATCAATTTCTGTACTCCTCCCTGACAAGGGGAGTAGTGTTGAAATCGACATTGCCAGTTCGAGTCAGGGTTAGTGTGGGCGCAATTCAATGGTATTGGCCTCCAGGAGCTATCCCATTGTGACCGCTCTGGACAGCAATCTGAATTCAGATGCACTGGCCAAGTAGACAGACTGGCCAGGAACTGCTGAATTTCATTTCCTGTTTGCCCAGCCTGGAGAGTTCATCAGCACAGGTAACCATGCAGGCCGAAAATTGAAAAAGAGCTCTAGCATGGACCGTACGGGAGGTACTGGATTTGATCGCTGTATGGGGAGAGGATTCCATGTTAGCAGAACTACATTCCAAAAGACGGAATGCCAAAACATTTGAAAAAGTCTCCAAGGGCATGATGGAGAGAGGACACAATAGGGACTCTATAGTGCCATGTGAAAGTTAAGGAGCTCAGACCAGCATACCAGAAAACCAAAGAAGCAAACGGACGGTCCAGTGCAAAGCCGCAGACACACCGCTTCTACGCTGAGCTGCAGGCAATTCTAGAGCGCGCCGCCACCACTACCCCACCCCTGACCATAGATTCTGAGAAGGGAGTACTCTCAGCCATGCCTGAGGATTTTGCGGAGAGGGAAGATGATGAGGAGGAGGACGAGCTTGTGGAGAGCACACAGCACACCTTTCTCCCCAACATCCAGGATCTTTTTCTCAGCCTGACTGAAGTAGCCTCCCAACCCTCCCAAGGCAGTATCCTGTACCATGAAGCCATAGAAGGGACCTCTGGTGACTGTACCTTTGTAAATATAAAACATGGTTTAAAAGCAAGCGTTTTTTAATGATTAATTTGCCCTGAGGACTTGGGACGCATTCGCGGCCAGTACAGTTACTGGAAAAGTCTGTTAACATGTCTGGGGATGGAGCAGAAATCCTCCAGGGACATCTCCATGAAGCTCTCCTGGAGGTACTCCAAAAGCCTTTGCAGAAGATTTCTGGGCAGGGCAACCTTATTCCATCCTCCATGGTAGGACACTTTACCATGCCATGCTAGTAGCAAGTAATCTGGTATCATTGCATGACAAAGCCTGGCAGCGTATGGTCCCAGTGTTTGCCGGCATTCAAGCAACCTCAGTTCTTTATCTCGCTGTGTTATCCTTCATGGTAACCTGGTTGAAATACGGTAATTTAATTAAGGGGACAGAGGTGGCCCTTCCTACAGGGCTGTTTGCCTGTGGCTGAAAAGAAATCCTTCCCTGCAGTTAGCCAAGTACTGGTGGTGGTGGTGGGGGCATTGGCACTGAGCTGTTTGTGTTTGACTAGCAGGGATCTTCCCTGGTACCAGCCACGCGATGGGGGGAGGGGTAAAGTGATCATCCCAGAGAACTGGATGGGGGGGATTAGTTTGGTTTCTGCTGCTGCACATTAACATGAAAACCACAGCACTCAATGGGCTTTGCTTGGTATGGGAAAGGAGTGTGCTGCTTTTATGAAGGTCGCAGAAGCCGAAAGACAATGGCTTACCATGGCTGCATGCAAGCCGAATTCTGTTGCCCGGCCCTGTGTCTGTGATCTCTAATACCAAAGCGGCAGGCAATATTAAGATGCAAATGTGACCTTGTACTGAAATCACATGTGCTATGTAATGTGAATAGTGTTGTTCACCATGAAAGAGTATACTCATTGTTCTGTAAAATGTATCTTTTTAAATACTTCTCTCCATTTTTTCCCTCCTGCAGCTGCAAATTTTTCAAGCCTCCCTCCTCCGTCCCGAAGGCTATCTCAGATAAGGTGGCGAAAAAAACGCACGCGAGAAGAAATGTTCTCTGAGATCATGCAGTTGACCTGCTGTGAAAGAACTCATTTGAATGAGTGGAAGGACACAGTATCACAGTACAGGAAAGCAGCCAACGAATGTGAGGACAAGAGGGACGCTCGAGATGAGAGGTGGCGGCAGGAAGATCAGAAGAGGCAGGATGCAACGCTGGAGCTACTGCAGGATCAAACAGACATGCTCCGGCGTCTGGTGGAGCTTCAGGAACAGCAGCAGGATCACAGAGTGCCGCTGCAGCCCCTGTATAACTGCCCTCCCCATGTTCCATAGCCTCCTCACCCAGACACCCAAGAATGTGGTGGAGGGAGGCTCTGTGCACCCTGCCACTCCATCCCAGTGGAGGGCTCAAGCAAAAGGCTGTCATTCAACAAGTTTTGAAATGGCCTTTTCCTTCCTTCCCTCCTCCCCTTCTCCCACACCCCACCTGGGCTACCTTGTCAGTTCTCTCCCTATTTTTATAATCAATTAATAAAGAATACATGGTTTTTAAACAATAGTGACTTTATTTCCTTTGAAAGCAAGCTGTGATCAAAGGGGGGAGGGTGGGTGGCTTGCAGGGAATGAGTCAATCAAGGGGGCAAGTTTTCATCAAGGAGAAACAAACAGAATTCTCACACTGTAGCTTGGCCAGTCATGAAACTCATTTTCAAAGCTTCTCTGATGCACAGTGCTTCCTGGTGTGCTCTTCTAATCGCCCAGGTGTCTGGCTGCAGGTAATCAGTGGCCAGGCAATTTGCCTCAATCTTCCACCCCACCATAAATGTCTCAGAGACTGTGGAGCACAAATTAAGCAGCAATAACAATGGGAATATTGATTTCGCTGAGGTCTGAGCACGTCCGTAAAGTGTGTCAGCATCCCTTTAAATGTCCAAATGCACATACTACCACCATTCTGCACTTGCTCAGCCTATCCTTGAACAGTTCCTGACTACTGTCCAGGCTGTCTGTGTATGGCTTCATGATCCATAGCATTAAGGGGTAGGCTGGGTCCCCAAGGATAACTATAGGCATTTCAACATTCCCAACGGCTATTTTATGGCCTGGGAAGTAAATCCCTTGCTGTAGCTGCTTAAACAGATTAGTGTTCCTGAAGACGCAAGTGTCATGAACCCTTCCCAGCCATCCCACATTGGTGTTGGTGAGATGTCCCTTGTGATCCACCACTGCTTGCAGCACCATTGAAAAGTACCCATTGAGGTTTATGTACTGGCTGCCCTGGTTCTCCGGTGCCAAGATAGGGATATGGGTTCCATCTATCGCCCCACCATAGTTAGGGAACCCCACTGCAGCAAAGCCATCCAATATGACCTGCACATGTCCTAGAGTCACTACCTTTGGTAGTAGCAGCTCAGTGATTGCTTTGGCTACTTGCATCACAGCCCCCACAGTAGATTTGCCCACTCCAAACTGATTCCCGACGGACTGGTAGCTGTCTGGCATTGCAAGCTTCCAGAGGGCTATTGCCACTTGCTTCTCAACTGTGATGGCTGCTCTAATCTTGGTATTCTGGTGCTTCAGGGCAGGGGAAAGCAAGTCACAAAGTTCCATGAAAGGGGTCCTATGCATATGAAAGTTTTGCAGCCACGGGAATCATCCCACCCCTGCAACACTATGCAGTCCCACCAGTCTGTGCTTGTTTCCCGGGCCCAGAATCGGAGTTCTAGGGCATGAACCTGCCCCATTAACACCATGATCTCCAAAGTGCCGGGGCCTGTGGTTTGAGAGAATTCTGTGTCCATGTCCTCATCACTCTCATCACGGCGCTGCTGCCTACTCCGCATCTGGTTTTGCAGGTTCTGGTTCAGCATAAATTGCACAATAATGTGTGAAATGTTTACAATATTCATGACTGCTGCGTTGAGCTGAGTGCACTCTGTGCTTGCTGTGATATGGCATCTGCACAGGTAACCCAGGAAAAAAGGCTTGAAACGGTTGTCTGCCGTTGCTTTCACGGAGGGAGGGAGAGAGAGGGAGGACTGACGACATGTACCCAGAACCACCCGCGACAATGTTTTTTGCACCATCAGGAATTGGGATCTCAACTCGGAATTCCAGTGGGCGGGGGAGACTGCAGGAACTATGGGATAGCTATGGGATAGCTACCCACATTGCAACACTCCAGAAGTCGATGCTAGCCTCGGTACTATGGACGCACACCGCCAAATTAATGTGCTTAGTGTGACCGCATGCACTCGACTTTATACAATCTGTTTCCAAAAATCGAATTCTGTAAAATCGGAGTAATCCCATAGTGTAGACATGCCCCAAGAGTAAAAGGAGTAGAAATAATCAAGCACTACTGCCACTGCCTGATCGCTTCTGTAGACTACTATAGCTTAATCTGAGGTCTGCACTCCACAGCTCAAATAGAAATCTGACCAGCTAGTGAAGAGGCACAGTCAGATTCCTGTCACTACACCACTATTACTTGATGTGTCTGCTGGCACATGGCAGCAGATCCTCAGATAACCATATGTTGTACCTTTCACAAGCATATGTAAGAGCATGACACAGAGGTTTCCCTCAAAGCTCTGAGGTGTTCTGTCTGCATCTGCTCTGTTCAGGTAGAGTGGCTGATTACCTTCACCTACTGCAGCGTGGCACCTTCTCCCACCTGCTGTGCCCTGACAGCTCCCCCCAGGAGCAAGATCACAATGTGACTTTTATATTGTGCTCATAGCACTGAAATTTCCTTCCCTGAGTTCACTTTCCTTCATATTCACATCCTACAAGTAATGGTGAGCTAAGTTTCCTTGTACAAATGAGGAAATGTATCAGGTTATGTTTGCAAATAACTGTCCTGTGGTATCCTAACATCTCCTACAGCACAGATGTATTCAAAAGAGATTTGACATTAAGTTCATTCTCTAATGCAGCTAGATTAATTTTCTTCATGAAAATATTTTCCCTTCACTGAGAAATTATGTGATAAGAGCTCCCTCTAGAGTCTTTCCTCTGCTACATAAGGCAAAAAATGGAAAACAAACAGTTGCATGGGTCACTTATTTTCCTTGCCCTCTTACATGTCTCATCTCACACAACTCAGTCTGAAATTATGGCAACCCAGAAGAAACATGTATAGTTGTGAGTGGAATTCTTAGCACTGTGGGCCAATTCTACTTACACAGACCAAATGAAATCAGCGATATTTTACAGTGTACACAACTTGGCAACTTGAATCTAAACTTAGTAATACGGGTGAGGAGCAAATGGAGTGTTGCCTCTGCCCCTCCACTCCACCCAATGTGCCAGCCAGTACAGATAGGGGAATAATCTATGCCAGGAAGATATCAGGCGCATCTTATCTCCCCCTTAGAGCAAGTAGAGAAGAAGACTGAGACTCAACATTTGGTCCCTGGCCTGCACCTTGGGGGAGGGAGGGACACAGCTACATGCTGCCTCTTACTTAGGTTATGGTCCTAACCCAGCCATCACTGATTCATTCTAGGGAACAAGTCAAAGCAAAAGAAAGAAGGATTTTAACAGTGAATTGCTTTTCTCTATTTAAGCATAGGGTGGGTTTTTTTAAACTATAAAAAAAAAATCTCTTGAATGAATCAACTTCCAAGGAGCAGAGCGACTCTAAAGTTTTCCCAATCTTTTGTTTTTGTGTTATTTTGTACCTCTGTTCATAGAGCAAGACTCTTCTGTATTAACAGAAATAGGTTATGTTCCAGGTGTGACAGTCTCTTCCAGAAAGATGAGTCAGTTCTTCATAAACTTGACATTCACAATTATAAGTATGTAACTAAAACACAGCTACACATACTTCAGTTACAACTAGAAATGGACATGTGGGTTAACACTGTCACAAATGAATAGAATACAATCACAAATATTTCTTATGATGCTTAATTAGACTTAGAACTGTGATATGCCTATTTTCTTTCAAAGTAATTGCACCTTTAAAACGTTAGTCTTACTTTATCAGCACAGCATATTGCAGGATTGGGAACCACTAAGAATTTTCTTCATCAAAGTTTAAGAATAATTTCCCTGAAGATTCCCTCACAATTAATATTAAGCATATGTGAGAGAATTAAGCAGTCTGAAGCACCATTCATGTGCTACATTGACTCCCCGGTGAAACATTTAGATACAGTAGCCGAATAGGAGGCCAAAGACCACAGTCAAGTTCATATTGTGATATTTTACTGTTAGCTTTCAATACTAAGTGCACTGAAAAGTAGACACACAGCCCCCATTAACTATAAAGGGAGTGGTGCCATGCTAAAAATGTGTCCCAATGTACTAACATTTGGGGGAGGGGAGATTTTATCACTAATAGGTTATTCTTCTTATGTTAGGTCTCTCTGATCCAAAAGACGTAATCATTGTATTTACTTCTAATGCTTTACTAGTCATAAAAATGAATATTGAAATTAAAGTTGTGCAATCTTAAAGCAATTGGGAAGCTCTTACGGCATTATGGGACAAATGCCAGCCAGCTGAAAACTCCACGCATATGTACAATGCATGACATTTGAAAGTATGCTTCAAATCGGTGACATTCAACATCAACAGGTCTCATGGGACAATTTGCCAATATTAGTCACATATTAAAAATGAAACATGTTAAGAGGATTTGAATGGACATTCAGAATGCTGTATTTCTACACGTTATGACACACACTGAATGCAAGTGCACACTAAATTTCTAGAACAGTCAATAGTTTTACTAAATTGCAAGATGCTTATAAAAAGCTAGTTTATTTATTAAAGGTCTTCACAGGCAGTAAAAGAGTTGTTTTACAATTTCAGCACGGTAAAGGTTAAGCCTATTTGATGACCCAGAGCACAAGTTAGGAGACTATGGATCATTCTAACAGGAAAAAAATGGAAAAAACTTTTGAAAGAAAATAGTTTTGACCTTTCTTAAAAAATAATTGTTAGCATCCATTTTTTTAAATTAATGAGCTACTTCAGCTGGCTATATTTTTTTCTGCTCATTAAAAATATGTGAACATGATTCATTTGTACAATAGCATGCCAAACTTTTGCAGACTCTTTCAATGATTTCCTTTTTGGCAGATAAACAAGGAAATAAAAAAGTGATGCAAGTAAGTCACTTTTAAAATTCTCTCCTTACTAAGACTGTAAATAGTTGAACAGCAGCATTCAACTATTACAGCATAAGATACAACAATAAACCAGGCTAATACAAATGTGTCACAGGGTGCACTACTTGCTGCTTGTCTGGCACCTTCTCCTGGTCAGTCTGGGAATTACATCTCAAGATCAATACCCCTTCCTGTGGTTGCATGCCATCATGCAGTCTCTCATTTTCAGTCTACAGTTCTTCTCTCATCCCATTGACCACAGCATCCTCTTCATGAATCACCCCTCCAGCTATGTCACTGAGCATTTCCCACGCTCCAACTGCCTTAGTGGCCAGAACCACATGTGCCTCTGTCTCCCGCTCCCCCTGCCTGCCGTACAGCAGGTGCTTCACTTCCGGGGCCCACTAAGGCGGGAAGCGCTGGGCACGAGGCAGAGCCGGTAAGTGCCGAGCAAGGGGAGAGGCATCTGGCCTGGGCTCGAGCTGCAGCTTGGGGGGGGGACTGGGCTTAGACCCCCCCAACCCCCTTTTCAGTTGGGGGTAGGGCAGGTACTGCACTGGTTGGTCCCACCACAGCCTCCGTAGTGATGGGGGGGGAGTTGAACTGTCTGTGGGCAGCCAAGAAATCCCAGGGGGGGAGAGGGGTGTGTGTGTGGGGGGGTGTTGCACATGCCCTGCCCCAACTGCTGCCCTCTTTCCCGGTCCAGGGACCTTCCCCCTCCCCAGCCCCTATCACACTGCCCCCCGACCCCCTGGGCTGCCTGCAGCCCCTGTGTTTGTGTATTGAACAGTCACATCCAATCCCTTGACAGTGCCCCCTTTCCCCTCCCCTTAGTTCACAGCCCCAGAAAATCCCTTCAAACTGTCCCTTTTCCCTTCCCCTTATTTCATGGGGGGATGACGAACCAAGTGGGCAGGCAGTGGCAGCAAGGCTTTATATTGCGGGAGTGAGGAGGCAAGTGGTGAGTCAGTGGCTGGAGGGGGGCATCCATTTTCAGTATTTTAATTTTTGGTACTGCTGTGTGCAGTAATACAGTGACCCCTGGGGGGTTGAAGAGGGATGTGATGGTGGGGCCAAGCGGGTCCAATTTTACTGCTGTGATCTGGTCACCCTATGCGCATTGTTTCTTTCCCCCTCTGCACGCTTCCACGCACCATCAGTGCCTTGTTAGTGTGCCATGCACCGTGAGATGTCTCTTCTCTGTGTGTGACTGTGAGCGTTTCCCTTGTGTGTGAATTTATTCAACAAAATCTTGAGCTTCATAATGGATATCATGAGTGAAAAGAAACACAGAATCAGAGCACAGAGTTTTCAGCACCGAATGGATGAATAAATAATTATGTACTGTTTCCAAAGACAAAATACTGTGCCTCCTGTGTCGCAAAATCTTAGCCGTCCTGAAAGAATACAACCTTCGGCAGTGTTTGGAGGGGGCTGGGCAGTGCTGAGGGGGGGTGTGTTTCAGCGGGGCTGGTCAGCGCTGGAGGGGGGGGTTGGGCGGGCCAGGGGGTTTCGGCCCTCATCTGTTTTCTTTGGAGTAATATGGCCCTCGCCGCTTTATGAATTGTGCAGGCCTGTTATAGGTTGTAATTTCATGTATATAGTTATGAGGATGAAAAGTTGTCTTAATGGCTTAAAACAAGCCCAGGCAAAATTCTACAGGAGCATGAGGGTAAGTTCACACCTCATCAGGGCATGTATGGGACGAACCCAGCCCAGCCTCACAGGAACAAAGGACACTGGCCTAGGCAGCAACAAAGCATCTGTTGGACTCTCAAGTGAGTTACCCCCTTCCCTTGGTCAATTTGGGACTGCAATGAGATAATGCTCACCTGACTCTGAAGGGGGGAGGCAAGAAAGAAGAAAGAACATGATGAAAGAGAGAAATGTTTGCCATGCTGTCTCTCTTCCACCTCCATCTACAAACACCACCACCAAGCAACTGACGCGCTGATCAAAGTTTGGAAGGGCACTGAAAGTGTTAAGATCAGCTTAGAATCCATTTTGCTTGTATTTCATTTGACCAAATCTGACTTCTTGTGCTTTGATTTATAATCACTTAAAATCTATCTTTTATAGTTAATAAATCTGTTTGTTTATTTTACCTGGTCGTAAGCATGTAAGAGACTCCCCTTAGGATAACAAGCCTGGTACATATCAATTTCTTTGTTAAATTGACAAACTCATACAAGTTTGTAGCGATCAGTGAGCAAAACTGAACACTGCAAGACAGAAGGTCCTAGGGTAGTGTCTAGGACTGGAGATATTGGCTAGTGTCATTTGGTTGCACAATCCAAGCAGCAGCTGGCCAAAAGTGCTCACTCACGTAACTGGGAGCAGTTTACATACTAGAGGCTGTGCGTGAACAGCCTGGGAGTGGGGGTTCTCACAGCAGAGGGTAAGGCTGGCTCCCAGAGTCGAGAGTTGGAGTGACCCAGCAGATCACTGGTCCAGATAACACAGGGGAATGTCACACTTACCCAGAGCGGGGAAGTCCTCAGGGCAGCTCCACCCCATCCCCCATCTCCGTCTCTCCCCCAGGTCCCTAAGGATCCGCCCCTTGGTTATGTCGGAGTCCGGAAACTGCAGTCAAGTGAGATGACTGTTTCTCCGGCTGGCGCCATGCAGCGGGCAGCCACAGTGTTCCCCCATATCCTCCTCCTGCCACTGATGCCTGCCTGGGGTTGTGGCTTCTCCTCAGCTCCCACCCCCCTTTGACTGCTCATGCAGCTGACTTCGGTGGTGGGAGGCCTTCCTGGCACACAGTCCCTAGCTACCCCTTTTGAAGAGCTACCCCCTGCCCGCACAACAGCTTCTCCCTGCACCCTGATCTACCCCCGCCCACACAGTCCCAACTACCCCCTCCCGCCTAAACACAGTCCGAGCTACCCCCACTGCCTGCACCCTGAGCTACCATCCTGACCCATACAGCTCCAGCTACCCCTGCTGCCTGCACCGAGCTACCCTCTGCCCCCATGCTGCTCCAGCTACCCCCACTGCCTGCACACTGAGCTACCACCACTGCCCACACAGCTCCAGCTACCCTCGCTGAGCTGAGCCCTTCCCCCCCCACCTTTATAAGTTTTGGTTGCAACTCCCTCACCTCCATCAACCAAGACAGGCTGGGTGGCCTGCTGAAGTGAGTGGCACTCTCCTCACAGCTCTCTCCCCTCACCCAGTAAAAGTCAAACTACACCTATGCCAGAAGGCGCTCCCAGCCCCAACCCCAAATCTCTCTCCCTGGCCCTGGAGATTTTATACCAGGCTGGGGGGGATCACTGTTACACCACAAAAAGAACAGGAGTCCTTGTGGCACCTTAGAGACTATCTGAGCATAAGCTTTCATGGGCTACAGCCCACTTCTTCAGATGCATAGAATGGAACACAGTAAGAAGTTATATATACGTACAGAGAACATGAAAAGGTGGAAGTTGCCATTCCAACTCTAAGAGGCTAATTAATTAAGATGAGCTATCATCAGCAGGAGAAAAAAAAGTTTTGTAGTGATAATCAAGATGACTCGTTTCAGACAGTTGACAAAAAGCTGAGCGGATACTTAACTTAGCTCATTTTCATTAATTAGCCTCTTACCATTGGTTTGGATACTTCCACCTTTTCGTGTTCTCTGTATGTACAAATATCTTCTTACTGTATGGTCCATGCTATGCAGCCGATGAAGTGGGCTGGAGCCCACAAAAGCTTATGCTCAGATAAATGTGTTAGTCTCTGAGGCCTGGTCTACACTACACATTTATACCGATTTTAACAGCGTTAAACCGATTTAACGCTGCACCCGTCCACACAACGAGGCCCTTTATATTGATATAAAGGGCTCTTTAAACTGGTTTCTGTACTCTTCCCCGACAAGAGGAGTAGCGCTGAAATCGGTATTACCATATCGGATTAGGGTTAGTGTGGCCGCAAATTGATGGTATTGGCCTCCGGGCGGTATCCCACAGTGCACCATTGTGACCGCTCTGGACAGCAATCTGAACTCGGATGCACTGGCCAGGTAGACAGGAAAAGCCCCGTGAACTTTTGAATTTCATTTCCTGTTTGCCCAGCATGGAGCTCTGATCAGCACGGGTGGTGATGCAGTCCCAAATCCAAAAAGAGCTCCAGCATGGACTGTACAGGAGATACTGGATCTGATCGCTGTATGGGGAGACAAATCTGTTCTACCAGAGCTCCGTTCCAGAAGACAAAATGCCAAAGCATTTGAAAAAAATCTCCAGACAGAGGCCACAGCAGGGACTCAGCATAGTGCTGCGTGACAAGAGTAACAGAAAGCCAAAGAATCAAATGGACGCTGATGGAGGGAGGGAGGGAGGACTGAGGACTACAGCTATCCCACAGTCCTCGCAGTCTCCGAAAAGCATTTGCATTATTGGTTGAGCTCCAAATGCCTGTAGGGTCAAACACATTGTCTGGGGTTGTTCAGGGTATAGCTCGTCAATTTACCTCCCCTCCCCACCCCCCTGTGAAAGAAAAGAGAAAAAATCATTTCTTGACTTTTTTATATGTCACCCTATGTCTACTGCATGCTGCTGGTAGATACGATGCTGCAGCACTGAACAGCAGCACCCTCTCCTCTCCCCTCCCCTCCCCGGTGGCAGACGGTACAATATGACTGCTATCCATTGTCATCATCAGCCCGTGAGTGCTCCCAGCTGGCTTCAGGTGAGGTCGGCTGGGGGTGCCTGGGTAAAAATAGGAATGACTTCCGGTCATTCCCAGTAGATGGTACAGAACGGCTGGTAACCGTCTTCATCATAGCAACTGGGGGCTGAGCTCCATCAGCCCCCTCCTTTCATGTCTAAAGAAAAGATTTTGTACTGCCTGGACTAGCATAGCAGCAGGATGCTGGGCTCCTCTCCCCCGCACCGTTTAATGTCCTGCCTGGACTATCATAGCAGCTGGAGGCTGCCTCCCCCTCATTTTATCTCACTAACAAGTCGGTGTTTCTTATTCCTTGCATACTTTATTACTTCATCACACAAATGGGGGGACACTGCAATGGTAGCCCAGGTGGGTTGGGGAAGCAGGGAAGCAACAGGTGGGGTTGTTGCAGGGGCACCCCCTAGAATGGCATGCAGCTCACCATTTCTGCGGGATCTGACATGGAGCGGCTGTGCTCTCTAGTACATTGGTTTTCTAGCACACGTGCCCCATATTCTAGGCTGGACTGACTTTTTAGATACAACATAAAGGAGGGAATGACCTAGGGGGTCATTCTCATTTTTGTCTTTGCGCCCCCGGTCGACCTCAGCAAGGAGCACCCATGACAGCAGCAGATGGTACAGAACAACTGATAACCGTCTCTGCTATCTTGCAAAGGCAAATGAATGCTGCTGTGTTGCGCTGCAGTACTACCTCTGTCAGTGGCATCCAGTACACATATGGTGACAGTGACAAAAGGCAAAACAGCTCCATGGTTGCCATGCTATGGTGTCTGCCAGGGCAATGCAGGGAAAAAGGGCGCGAAATGATTATCTGCCGTTGCTTTCACGGAGGAAGGAATGAGTGACATTTACCCAGAATCACCCGCAACACTGTTTTTGCACCATCATGCATTGGGAACTCAACACAAAATTCCAATGGGCGGGGGAGACTGTGGGAACTAGGGGATAGCTACCCACAGTGCAACGCTCCAGAAATCGACGCTAGCCTTGGACCATGGACGCACACCGCGGAATTAAAGTGCTTAGTGTGGCCGCGTGCACTTGACTTTATACAATCTGTTTTACAAAACTGGTTTATGTAAAATCAAAATAATCCCGTAGTGTAGACGTACCCTCAGGTGCCACAAGGACTCCTGGTCTTTCTGCAGATACAGCCTAACACGGCTTCTCCTCTGCAACCCGTCACACCACAGACACCCAGCCCAGCGCGGCCACTGAAGCCGGGCACAGGGACTAGCACAGGGAACGGCGCTGACAAGCCCCCTCTGTCCCTCCCCGCGCTCCGAGCCCGGCCCCGGCCCCGCCCCAGGAGCCGCGGCCACGTCAGCCCTCCCGGCTTGGTGACTCGGGAGCTGCCCGGCCCCACCTGCCTCCGGCTCAGAGCCGGACCTGCCTCCGGTTTCCGCCTTGCTCCTCCCCCGTCCCATGCTGCTCCGCGCCGACCCCTCCTCCTCCGCTGCCGGCTCCTGCGCGTCCCGCCGGGAGCCCAGCTCCGCACAGACCGGTAAGAGCGGCCTGCCTGGCCCGCCCGGGGAAGGAGCAGCCGGGAGACCCGCCTCATCTCCGCGCATCCCGCCGCTCCAGCCCTGCCCTCGGCCACCTCCCACCCCGCCTGGGCTGCTCCCCCCAGCCCCGCGCCTCCCCTTCCTCTCCCTGTCCCCGTCCCGCTCCCCCCAGCCCCGCAACTCCCCTTCCCCTTCCTCCCCCCGTCCCGCTCCCCACAGCCCAGCGCCTCCCCTTCCCCTCCCCCCAGCGCCTCCCCTTCTTCCCCCCGTCCCGCTCCCCCCAGCCCCGCGCCTCCCCTTCCTCCCCCCGTCCCGCTCCCCTCAGCCCCGCGCCTCCCGTCCCGCTCCCCCCAGCCCCGCGCCTCCCGTCCCGCTCCCCCCAGCCCTGCGCCTCCCCTTCCTCTCCCCCTCCCCTCTGTCCCAGCTCTTCTCCTCGTCCCGATCCTACCTCCCCAACAGCATCCTCTCCCCTAGCGTCCCTAGCCCTGGTTTACCCGTGTTCTGCCCTCTGCCTTCCTTCCTCAGCCTGTCACACACCCAGCTGCTGCTCTCTTCTTCCCCATTGTTGTGTAAACCCCCCCCCCCCCCCGTTACGCTGCTAAAGGAGCTATCTTTGTTCGTAGCCTGTTTCACACAACCTGCATAGGCCGCCTATACTATGCACAGATAGAGATCATCCCCCACGGTTACGTGCATCTAGGTACACAACAGGCTGCATGACTCTGCCGCCACCCTAGGCCAGCTGAAGCTATTTGAATAAGGGAGGTTTTTAGGTTCGTTTTTGATTTTTAAAGGGTTTTAAATGTCTAATTGAAACACCTTTCACTCCTGGGATGAAAGATTGTGCAATATTAAAACAATTACTTTTAAACTACTTGTTCCCACATGCAGAAATAGCTCCTCCTCTCAGTGAGGGAGACTAGGAGGGAAAAATATTAGGCAGGAAAAGCAAGCAGAAGTTAAATATATTCCTAACTGGTAAACATGTCTATGCTTTACTGTCCATCAGTGGGGGCTGTTCATATGAGTAAAGCTTTGCAAAATTAGCCCATACCAGAGAAGGAGTGATAAAAGTTAATGACCACTAACACTTAAACTAAGTAGAAATATCAAAACTTTGATAGAGTTTTCCTGTTACTAATGTTAGGCTGCATTCTGCTAATGTATCTTAATAACTCATCAATGTAATATATCAAAACCTCTACTAAATGGCTTTTTCACCCCTCTTTACAGGTTGTAACTTTTGCAAGGCAGTTATCATGTGACTGTGGATTATGACAACTAAAATCTTAAAGAGAACTCCTTAAATTAAACATCCATATCTTTTGAACATCTTGGAACTTATTGGATACGCTCTTTGAAGTCTGTCTGAATTGTAACTTGTATAACTTTTTAAAAGCTTCATAATGGAGTTCTTATTATCCAAAGGAGACTGCATTAGAGATTTGAAAAGAACTTTATTATTTTTAGTTTTAACATGTCTGGTAGCTCTTGTTTGCACTGATCAGGACTATTATAGTTTACTTGGAATATCCAAAGAAGCAAGTAATAGAGAAATAAGACAGGCTTTCAAAAAACTGGCATTAAAGTTACATCCTGATAAAAATCAGGTAAGTAAAATCTTTGAGTTCCTGTGAGCTAATTTGTCCATTGTTAACTTTAAAATGGACTTTTATTTGCTTTTTAACAAATTTGAAACTTTGCATCTTTGTGTCTTAGATTTTTGAAGTGATGTAATAACATGATACTTACGGTAGTTTAGACTAGCTGACTGTCCTGCAAAGAAAAACAAAAGTAAAAGAGTGGATATATTAGTAAATTATGGCCAAGTTGAACTGAAGTCATACTGAGCCATTGCAGCTGAGAGGCATGATAGGTTATACACTTTTTCCAGTGCTTTCTCTTACTTAGAATTACACTGCCTCTTTTGGTGTTAGCTATTAATTATTGTTCTTACTAGAAAGCTGCATCTGTGAAATAAATATTGCTGGGCTATGTCATGTCAGTCCCGTTTGGAAACTGAGCAGGGGAAAGCAAAAATTCTAGGATGGCCTGTGGCTGAGAAGGGGAAATGGAAGGACCCCTGGAGAGACAGGAGACAGATCAAATTTTGAAAACATTATCCTGGTTAAGAGAAGTCTGTTAGTGTAAATTCAAATACACTAAAGAAACATTTTTTATTTTTATTCTCCTATATGTTACTCACGATTTGCTGGAATAATTAGACTAAAAGTCTTGGAGTAGGACAATACAAAGGTCCTGCTACTTGTTCCATGCATGTAGAGCCCTGCACCCTCAGAGAGCCCCAATGATGTCAGTGAGGGTTCATGTGGACACAAGGATCTACCTGCACAGAGAAAGCTGCAGGAGTGGGGCCTAAAATGCAAACATTGATGCTATACTGTTGAACTTGACATCAAGGAGAAGGACTATGACCAAACATTTATGATATGAGTCTAGGATGTAAATGTGTATTTGACTATATACCCAGTACTAACATTTCAACAGGGAAAAGAAGAGTGACTGAACATGGATTAACTGTTGAGGAATATGTGATTGTATATAGCCTCTAACTAGGAAGACTTTATTTTATTATGCCTTTCCACCCACAATAAAGATAAAAACAGATTAGCTGTATGTAACCTACTATATGTGACTGATTCTTGCTATCTCAAAGAGCAATTCAGTAATAACTGATATGCCACTTGAAATAGAATAGCTTATTCTCAACTGTGTGTGAAATGCTCTCTCAGCTACTTTATAAGTTTTAACAGGATTCTCTATTTATACTTTCAAAAGTATTAAGATTCCAAAGTAGTATCTATAATTTCCATAAAATATGGAAATATTACTATGTAAAAGATTTCTCAACAGACTACCGTCTGCAGAATTAAACATACATTTTTTATAGACTCTTAGATGACACTGATTCATGCATGTAACTCTCTGTAATGTTAATAGCAGCTGTGCAGGTATATTAGGCGGAAAATAGTCTCTTTATAACTTTTTTTAATATTTCTGTACATTAATGTAGTAATTTAAGGCAAATTTTTAAGTAATAATGGGAAAGGTGAGAGAGTTAATAGAACACTAGTGAGCTAGATCTCTCAGTCAGCACAGGACCAAGAGAAGGGATGTAAAGGTAGTTGTAAGTCAACTTTCCACTCCCCTGATTCTGGAGCTGACTAAAAGTCAAAATGGTCCTTGATGTATTTAAAGGAAGCCTAAGGATTGTTCTGAATTGTGCCAGCTACAGCATTTGGTCTGGCCCTAGAGGATCACTCATCTCTAGCCAAGGATTAATGGAGAACATTATATTCCATCTCCACCCCAGGCTGCCCACCTTGTCTCCGTCACTTTCTCCACACCTGAGTGGGGATGGGAAAGAGGAGTGGGAGGTAGAGATTGCTTCTGTGTCACAGGAATTCCGAGCTGCAGTTGTTTTGTGCTACCAGACAGATGCAAATAAAGTAGAGCCAAAGGCCAGCACGTGCCCAAGTTTTATTTCTGTAGGAAAATGATAAATCCTCAGAGAGCATGTAAGTGTTTTCTTAAGGGAAAATTGCACTGTAATAACATATTGCAATCACTACATCTAATTCACTAATATATTTAAGTATAAAATAAACAGAATAAAAACCAAACAGAAAACTTGCTAGCTTGACAGTCTAGTGTAGAATTCAGCTCACGTTTGAGTGATTAGAAAAGCTGAGACTTTCAAAGTTATTTTAAGATGATCTTCAAATGTGAGTTGACTTCTCTGTGCTACTCTACCTTATTGTCAATACTGGTTGTCTTGCTTGGAGGCTTCCATCTGATGGCAGCTTCCACTGAGAAACTTTACAACATTCATAGTTATAGAGACATTGAAACAAATGTATAACTAAAAATATTAAATAAACTTTCAGCAATACATTAGACATATTTAATAATTGTGGTTTTCCTTTAATAGAACGATCCAGATGCTCATGAAAACTTCTTGAAAATAAATAGAGCATATGAAGTACTAAAAGATGATGAGCTACGGAAGAAGTATGATAAATATGGAGAGAGAGGTCTTGAAGATCACCAACAAGGAGGTCGATATGAGAGCTGGAACTTTTATCGCTATGATTTTGGTAAGATGTGTGTTTGTAGTTTGCTTGTCTTTCACAGTTCTGAGTAAATGCAAAATTGTCAGCTATGCCAACTCTATGCACATACTGTCCTCTTAGACCCTCTCTTCCTCTTTCTAGCCTCCACAGCTTTTTTTTTCTCCTTTCTCCCTACTGACTATGTTAGCCTTAAGGTATCTTGTTAAAATAATCCACCAAACAGCAGTAATAATACAGTCAGCTTGGTATGAAATCCACTCATTATACTAAGTATTTGCTTTTTTACTGTTCAGTTATAGTTTATGTATATATATGCGCGTTATATGTGATAAGTGATCTTTGTTCATTTGCAATCAAATACCAATAGTGTCGTATTAACTTCTTAATACAGGGAAGGGTTTTTTCTTTTTAATTCCTTCAGATGATTTTTGTTATATTGGAAACACATAAGTATTTTCCCATACCAAGTTTTTTTTTTAATTTATTTATTACACTTTATACATAAAGAGCCCACTCCTGCAAAACAGTTAATTCCCTTAGAGTGTTATTGGAGATCAATGTAACAATACCAGGAAGTAAGCATGCACACCAGAGCAATAGGGTTAGGCCAAAAATGATTTTGAAATCAGTTCTTCAAACAAAAATTGTCCAGATATTTTCTGGGAATTAGACAGCCATGTCTTTTCAGAACTATTGTGACACTGGTAGCTAACCTGAAAAATAGGCAACTGAAAGACTGCAATGATGATTTCTATCATGCCATAAATATGGAAGCTGAAGTGAGCCTCTCTTTTGGTCAATTGGCTAAAAACATCAGAAGTGAAGGAGAGAATTTCTACACTTGTATTTTGCTAAAGCAGTCTAACCCTGAAAAAACTCAGAATACAAAGGGAACATTTTATAAAACAAAAACCTCAAGAACTACTTTAATGTTTGTGTACACCTAAATTAAATAAACCAGAGACATGCACATTGCATGAAAATGAGAGTGATTTCAAATTTCTTTAGAGGTTACAATAATTTTTAAAAATCACATGTTTGAGTCTGCACTTGATGAAAGTGGTTGATTTAAGATGTCAGATTTTTAACTTTTATTGAATATTCATTTTAAGTTTATGTACAGTTATGCTTATTGTTTTCTTTTACGTCTAGATTTTTATTGTGAATTTATTATTTCCGTATGGCGGTGGCTTGATATCTCTGCAGGAGACTGAAGTTCTGTCTTATTTATTTGTATTATAGTAGTACCTACAGACCTCAACTGATATTTGGGCTTATTGTGTTAGGCATTGGACAAACCATAGTGAGACAGTTCCTGCCCCAAAGAGCTGGCAATCTAAATAGATAAGCCAGACAAAGGGTCAGAGAGGTTTGGGGCACCAAGAGGGAAAGTGACAAAGGTCAAACAGCAGCCCAGTGACAGACCTGGGATTAGAACTTGGGTTTCGAAAGTCTCAGTGCTGTGCTCTTATCAACTGAATTGTGCTGCCTCTCAAACCCTCATCAGGCACTCAGTATTGTGTCTCATCTGTGACAAAGATGCACCACCTCTTTGTGTGAACAGCCAGTTCAGTCTCCTATGCCTACTTAAAGATTGGTTTGTCTGCTGAAGATGCCAGAAGGTTCCCAGCTGTGATGGTGGCTATTGTGATGTGGACATTTATCTCCTGGGATTTGAACTGAGACCAAATGAATTTTATACATACCACTGAATTACATATCACATGGTAAAATCTTTCACCTTGCTAATATGCACCATCTTTTGTTTTCTACAAATTTCATTTTGTGCAAGAAGCACAGGAGTATTTCTGGATTCTTTTATGTAAAGATTGCAAAAGAAAAACATAGTTGCTGACTTTGTATTTTTTCTTACTAGGTATTTATGATGATGATCCTGAAATTATAACATTGGATAGAGGAGAATTTGGTATGTCTGTCAAGTCATATGGGTTAGCTAATATTTTAACATTGTGTAAATATTATTTTCAGACTGAATATTTTCATGGTATACATAATTACAAATTGTCAGAATCCCACCAGAGAAAAAGTGCACATTATTTCCAAAGATATAAATGTTTTTGAGCATCATGGTCCAATTAACAAATGCTATGCAGATCAATGCCTGTCAGCTTTTTAGACTGAATTTGAAAGAAAGTGTGTAATATCTGAAGGAAGGGGAAATTATTTACCTTGTAACTTTGTTTCTCCAGATTTATTATCCTGCAAAATTCTCACTCTTTTTGGTCTTGTGTCTTGAGCACACATCTCCTACTAGGCAGCTGATCTCCAAAACTAGCAATTCAGTCACTTCTACTTACCCACAATTCTGCTTGTTTGAAGATACCATTTGACAGGATTCCTATTCTGACATTCCTAAATCTTAGCTACCTAATGTCAAAAATAAAAAGTCTTAATCCGGACACCAGGAAACAGCTCATACTGATCAATGATGCGGGTGGGAGCTTTTGTTTTTCCCCTCTCATATTTATTGTTAGTGTTTACAGACAGTTGATGATGTGTTTTCAAAATAAGATGCTGTGTGTACTCACAGACAATTACCAGTGTTATACTATTACACCTCTACCTCGATATAACGCTGTCCTTGGGAGCCAAAAAATCTTACCGCGTTATAGATGAAACCATGTTATATTGAACTTGCTTTGATCCACCGGAGTGCGCAGCCCCACCCCCCCAGAGCACTGCTTTACCGCATTCTATCCAAATTCATGTTATTTCGGGTGGCGTTATATTGAGGTAATTAGTAAATCTGGAAAATAGTACAACTTAACTATCTTTTTTATACTTCAACATCAGGGCCGGCTCTAGCCATTTCGCCGCCCCAAGCACGGCGGCACGCCACGGGGGGCGCTCTGCCGCTCGCCGGTCCCGCGGCTCCGGTGGACCTCCCGCAGGCGTCCCTGCGGAGGGTCCACTGGTCCCGCGGCTCCGGTGGAGCATCCACAGGCACGCCTGTGGGAGGTCCACCGGAGCCGCCTGCTGCCCTCCCGGCAACCGGCAGAGCGCCCCCCGCGGCATGCCACCCCAAGCATGCGCTTGGCGTGCTGGGGCCTGGAGCCAGCCCTGTTCAACATTATATTAAGACAGCAGTTTTCAGTCAAACATAATGACATCTTGTAGCACAAACAATAATTCTCAGACAAAATAGAAAAGACAAAATAGAAATGAATTAGAGCCAGGATGTGACAGAGATTTTTTTTATACAGATATCTGAAGAGGACAGCTTGTTTTTCTGAGATACACTTTGGCTCAGATTCCTTAAGTGTGCATGCAATGTACTGCTGCTACTCTTTGTCAAACAAATGTGTAATAGATACAGTAGAATCTACGTCTAGGATGAAACACACATATATACTCCAAAAAAATATGAATTAGTGCCAGGAACTGTATACGGATTAATTACTTAAATTAAAAGAGGAATTAAAATCCATCCTCCAACCAAGATACAGGACAGCCCTATGCCCCCTCAGCATTCATTTTCACAGCAGCAGCCATCACCCTTGTACACCCCCTACTCAGGTGTTTGTGATCACTGGATTCAAGCAGTTACCAGTGGTTCAGACCCCAGCCAATCCCCCAAATCCCTGCTATGACAGGCTTTGCAGAACCAGTACTGAGAGCCTTCTTGTGTGCTTGTTTTGCCACCACCTTATTGCCCCTTTCCCATGCCATTGAACCAGTGTTTCTGCTGTTCTGAGGACCTTTTGCACTCTCTTCTATGATAGGTGTGTCATAAACAGATAGCTAAGGGTTAATGTCTCTTTCACCTGAAGCACCTGACCAGAGGACCAATCAGGAAACAGGACTTTTTCAACTCTGGGTGGAGGGTTTTTTGTGTGTGAGTCTTTTGTTCTGGGTTGTCTGCCTGAGTCCCTCTCAGCTATGAGGAGGATTTTTCTTTTTCCTTTCTAATCTTCTGTTTCCAAGTTGTGAGTACAAAGTTGGTTTTTTGTTTTGTATTTACATGTCTATAGTTGCTGGAGTGCTTTGAATTGTATTCTTTTTGAATAAGGCTGTTTATTCAATATTCTTTTAAGCAATTGACCCTGTATTTGTCACCTTAATACAGAGAGACCATTTTTATGTATTTTTCTTTCTTTTTTATATAAAGCTTTCTTTTAAGACCTGTTGGAGTTTTTCTTTAGTGAGGAACTCCAGGGAATTGGGTCTGCAGCTCACCAGGGAATTGGTGGGAGGAAGAAGTCAGGGGAAAACCTGTGTGTGTTAGATGTACTAGCCTGACTTTGCATTCACTCTGGGTGAGGGGGGAAGAGAGATTGACTCTCGGTAATTCTGTTCTCCAGGCTGGGAATGGGGAGGGTGGAATCACTCTGTTTAGATTCACGGAGGTTGCTTCTGTGTATCTCTCCAGGAACACCTGGAGGGGGGGGAAGGGAAAAGGATTATTTCCCTTTGTTGTGAGACTCAAGGGATTTGGGTCTTGGGGTTCCCAGGAAAGGTTTTTGTGGGGACCAGAGTGCCCCAAAACACTCTAATTTTTTGGGTGGTGGCAGCAGTACCAGGTCCAAGCTGGTAACTAAGCTTGGAGGTTTTCATGCTAACCCCCATATTTTGGACGCTAAGGTCCAAATCTGGGATTAGGTTTTGACAAGGTGGTGAATTAACCTATGGTTAATGATGATCTAACAACAAATTTATTTTATAACAAAATGTAATTTTCTATGTATCACAGCTTCCATGTTAAAATTCTGGATATATGAATTTAAACAAAGTTCTGTTTAAAAAAAATTAAAGGGATATAGCCAACTTAATTTCACTTCTGTGGCAATCTTTTTCTCCTCCTTGTTAGAAGTAACACCTAGAAGATAAACATAACTAATATAGAATGTTGAGGAAAAGTCATTGTTTTCCCACTTGTATGTGTTTGACAGCATTTTGTGCATAGTTTTCTTTATATCGTCAGCTAGGCTTTGCACCTGCAAGCTGAACCACCAAGGTACACCATTATACCCACATAGAGTCTCACGAAGACAAAGAGGTTCCACATGAGAACACTGGCCACCTGCAGAAACAGGACTGTAGTCAATTTCTCCTGTTCATTTAGATGTTTCACATAGCAACAGCAGAGAGATTTTTAACATAGGAAACATGACTGAAAAACTCCACAAAAGTTAGGGACTCTGAACCCTGACATCAACGGTATCCCTTTAGTAATGAGTTTTCTAATATACATACATGCTTTGACAGGGTAACAAGCCTTGTGGATGGGGGAAGCAGTAGATGTGGTATATCTTGACTTTAGTAAGGGTTTTGATACTGTCTGGTATAACCTCCTCTTAAACAAACTAGGGAAATACAGCCTATATGGAGCTACTATAAGGAAGGAACATAACTGGTTGAAAAAGTGATTCCAGAGAGAATAGTTATCATTGTTTCACAGTCAAACTGGAAGGGCATAATGAGTGGGGTCCCACAGGGATCAGTCCTGGGTACGGTTCTGTTCAAGATCTTCATCAATGATTTAGATAATGGCATAGAGAGTACACTTATAAAGTCTGCAGACTATACCAAGGTGGGAAGGGTTGCAAGTGTTTTGGAGGATAGAATTAAAATTCAAAATGATCTGGACAAACTGGAGAAATGGTCTGAAATATAGGTGATAAAATTCAATAACAACAAATTTAAAGTACTCCACTTAGGAAGGAACAACCAATTGCACGTATGCACAATGGGAAATGACTGCCTAGGAAGGAGTACTGCAAAAAGGGATCTGGGGGTTATAGTGGATTGCAAGCTAAATATGAGTCAGCAGTATAACACTGTTGCAAAAAAAGCCAACATCATTCTGGGATACATTAAGGGGTGCATTATAAGCAAGACATGAGAAGTAATTCTTCCCCTCTATTCCATGCTGTTAAGGCCTCAGCTGGAGTATTATGTCCAGTTCTGGGTGCCACATTTCAGGAAAGTTGTGGACAAATTGGTGAGAGTCCAGAGGAAAGCAACAAAAATGATTAAAGGTCTAGAAAACCTATGAAAGAAGATTTTTTAAAATTGGGTTTATTTAGTCTGAAGAAGAGAAGATTGAGATGGGATATGATAACAGTTTTCAAGTGCATAAAAGGTTGTTACAAGGAGGAGGGAGGTAAATTGTTCTCATTAACCTCTGAGGACAGGACAAGAAGCAATGGGTTTAAATTGCAGAAAGGGAGGTTTAGGCTGGACTTTAGGAAAAACTTCTTAACTGTCAGGGTGGTTAAGCACTGGAACAAATTGCCTAGGGAGATTGTGGAATCTCTGTTGTTAGCAATTTTTAAGAACAGGTTAGACAAACATCTGTCAGGAATGGTCTAGTTATTTCATAGTCCTGCCTTGGGGCTGGAAGAGATGAGACTCTAGGTCCCTTCCAGTCCTACACTTTTTTGATTCTGTGCTCCCCTTTGAGACTAGTCATTAGGTAGCTGGCCCCTTACCAAAGCACATTAGACTGATTCTAGCGTGCATTTTAAATTGCATTTTCAGATGTAAAAATAAATCTCTCTTATTTGAAATAGATTTTTTTTATTCAGTTCAGATTTGAGCATTACTTACCATATGGCAAGAGTGCAAGTGATTGTCAGGAGATAACATGTAGCTGATGAGTAGAGGTATTTTGTTAATGTAACTAAGTTTCTATAATCCTTCTGATATTTAAAGTATATGTTTAATCTGTTGGAGTGTTTAAACTACTACTCTAGTGTGTTTACTAGCTCAGTTAGATGTAAACAAAATTTCATAGTTAACCAGGTGATTTCACTTTAATTATGCCTGTTGTGTGTCATGCATATGTCAGTAAGAGTGTAAATGGAGTTGCAGTCATTACACTATTCAAGGTATTAATGATATCCACTGAATCAGGGAATTCTAGACACTTGAACTCAGGCCTTAAAATGGGTGTGTATTATTCTCTCTCACTCATGCTATTTCTAGATACACAACTTAAAAAGGAAGCTTTTATCAACTCTTAACTTAAGTATATTTTTGCCTCCCCTTGTTAACCAGATGCTGCTGTTAACTCTGGAGAACTCTGGTTCATCAATTTCTATTCTCCTCGATGTTCCCACTGCCATGATTTAGCACCTACGGTATGTATTTACAGTCAATATCTTTATTCTGAAAATGTATTTCAAGTAGACACTTTTTTTTAATTAGAGTAAAACTTTGTCAAGTTTGATTTGCATGTTGAAGCCAAAGTCTAAAACAGCAATGATTCAAGAAGCCAGAAGAATTTTTTGAAAATTGTTTTCAAAAGAAAAATATCCCAAGTTTTCTTTTTCCCCCTCCTTTTTAGTGGAGAGAATTTGCTAAAGAAATGGATGGACTAATACGCATTGGAGCTGTAAATTGTGGTGATAATAGAATGCTTTGTCGGATCAAAGGAATTAATAGTTATCCAAGTCTCTATGTTTTCAAAACTGGAATGGTGAGTAAACGGTTTTGTTTTCTTCCAGGTTCTGTAAATGGATATTTATATGCTCTTTCCATCTTGTGCATGTATTTGTGTTTTGTTATGTGTTTATTTTTATATAAAAATAATTAAAGAATTCTAAGGAAGAATACTAAACTAAAATACATTTTATCATTGATGCTATAGCTATAAAGAATTTTTCTTTAATAGTCTAATTTATTTATCATTTATAAAAAAAATATTTGGACTTTCATTCACCATGAACAGCCCAATTACACTAGACAATTCCATTTTTAATCATGTCATATTACAACTAAATGAGGAAATAAATAGATACCTCTCCAACAGTTCTCTTCACATCATTTTGCAATAGAGAGTAAGTATCATTTCTTCCATTTGGGGGAAATTGAGACACTGAGGTTAAATGATTTGTTCAGGGCCGTACAATGAGTAACTGATAGATCCAGGAATTGAATACAAGGCTTTGAACACCAAGACCAGTGCCCTATCCACTGAGCCACACTCCCTCTATCACAGTTCTGCATTGGAGTTTCCAACAATGTAGGATGATATTTAAATATATGCAATACTCTGCTTTACGCCTAAGGAACTTTGACAGTATTCCTTTAAAAGACACCCAGACTATTTGTTACAAAATTTCTTCTACTGTACCAATATGCTGTACTGCATGCTACTTAGTCTGGTTAGTGAGCGTTCAGCACATGCTACAGTGGAGAGAATGTGTAAACTTTTGAGGAGGTTAAAGTAGAGAAGATGTATATTAACAGAAGACTGGCACAATACTCACTTTTTAAACAAACAAACATGACTATGTGAACTGTTATTTCTGAGGCCCTATAATCCTTGTATTGCTGGACTAAATGAAAGCCACATATAAACTAGACAAGGGCCTGAGTCACAACATTCAAATTTAAGGCTGAACTCCAAACACTCTAAAGTTTGGAATGGAGGGTGAAAGCATTTGTATCTAGGATTTTAGTAAAGGTCCATCTGCAGTGTAAATAATAATTTCAATTATTAATTACTGTGTAATGATTTCTATGAATTAAATTTTGCGTTAACACACCTTTTTTTTCTTTTTTTGCGTGTGTGTAGAATCCAGTGAAATATTATGGAGACAGATCAAAGGAAAGTTTAATGCATTTTGCCATGCAGTATGTCACAAGCACAGTGACAGAGTTATGGGCAGGTAATGTAATTTGTTTGAGTTATTGATCTTTTTATGTTTTTTTTGTTTTTTTTAAGACAAGGTGGTGTTGCTAGGATTATATCTATATTTAATTGTGTGTGTGTGTACCCAGTCTTTCTTACTCAAGGTTGAACACACACACAAAAAATACTTGAAGTTAAAAAACTGTTTAATTATAATTGTGCTAATAAGCATGCTTGTTTCATAGTTTACATGCAATATTTTTTCATATTTAAAACAAAACAAACAAATTGATATGGATTTTGTGCCTTTTTTTTCTTTCAGGAAATTTTGTTAATGCTATTCAAACTTCATTTGCCTCTGGTGTTGGCTGGCTGATCACTTTCTGTGCTGAGGGTGGAGGTAAATATATTAAATAAGGCAAACTGATTGAAGAGAAAACAATTCTCTTTTGTTTTACACTGACAGTGACACGTTTGCTGCTGCTTCTAATGAAGGTTTTAATGGGGTAAGATTCACCCATAGTGTTGAAGGCCAGCACAAGGCCATGTTGACCACTTAAACCTCATTATAGGGCTACTTGGGAAAGGGAACATTAATGGAGGAACCTTACAGTGGTGCTTGCACACCCTACATGTGTCACAGGATGGGCCTCTGTCCTGGGCCCACAATGGGGCCTGGCCATGGGATCCATACTTTTGCAGTAGCCTCCACATCCCATGCAATTGACACAAACAGGTTTAGGCTGCATTACAGCTCATAGGCTGCAGCATCAGATACTAAAAAAGTACACAGCATCCCTGCTCATTGGCCGTGGATTGGTGGGAGTGGTGGACTTCCCTTTCCAATCAATGCAGAAAAGATTGAATAGTGATTAAATATTTTAGGCATTATGTAGCCCTTGCACAACCTAAGTTTGCATATCGCAAACTACAAATATGATGATCAATTCTTTTTTAAAGTATGTGTGTGTGGGGTAAATTTCTTAAATAAATCAGTGGGGATTTGGATTGGCACGCTTCCTAAAGCCCTCCCCATCTAGTGTCCCCTCTCCCGCCACTGGAGACATTTGTTCTAGCAGTCACAGATGGGCCACGTACCATTGTAGGAAGTCATCACACCATCCCCTCCAGAAATTTATCGAGCTCAGTCTTGAAGCCAGTTAGCTTTTCTGCCCCCACTCTTCCCCTTAAAATGCTGTTCCAGAACTTCACTCCTCTGATGTTTAGAGACCTTTGTCTAATTTCAAGTATGAACTTGTTAATGGTCATTTGTTCTTTTGTCCACATTGGCGCTTAACTTAAATATCTCCCTTCTCCCTCCCTTGTATTTATCCCTCTGATGTAGAGTAATCAGCCTTCATTTGGTTAGTCTAAACAAACCAAGATCTTTGAGGCTCTTCTCATAAGGAAGGTAGGTTTTCCATTCCTCTGATCCTCCTACTAGCACTTCTCTGCACCTCTTCCAGTTTGAATTAATCTTTCTTAAACATGGGAGACTAGAATTGCACACAGTATTCCAGATGAAGTCTCACTAGTGCCTTGTATAAAGGCAATAACACTTCCCTGTCTCTAGTGAAAATACCTCACCTAATGCATCCTAGGATCACATTAGCGGCTCATAGTCATCCTGTTATCAACCAATACACCCAGGTCTGCCTCCTCCTCATGATACTTCCAACTGATAAGTCCCCAGTTTATAGCAAAAATTCTTGTTGTTAGTCCTTAAGTGCGTGACCTTGCACTTCGCCTATTAAATTTCATCCCATTTAGATTACTCCAGTTTTCAAGGTCATCCAGATCTTCTTTTGTGACGTTCCGGTCCTCCTCCATTTTGGCAATACCTCCAAACTTTGTATCACCCGCAGATTTTATTAGCACACTCCCACTTTTTGGGCTAAGGTCAGTAATGAAAATATTAAATAAGAATAGTCTCAGGATTGATCCCTGAGAAACTCCAATAGTAACCTCTCTCCAGCCTGACAGTTCATCTTTCAGTATGATCCATTGTAGTCTCCTCTTTAACCTGTTCCTTATCCATCTTTTAATACTCATATCAATCCCCATCTTCTCCAATTTAACTAATAATTTCCCTTGTGGAACTGTATCAAGCACTGAAATCCAGGTAGACTAAATCTACTGCATTTCCTTTGTCAAAAAATCAGTTACCTTCTTAAGTTATTACTTTTCAGAAATGTTTGGGAGGTTTCTAATAATTCCAATGAAATATTTTTCTATGACAATTTGATACATAGGTAGATATTTTTAAAACTTTGCTCAGGTGAGAATCAGTTTACAAGGGCAAGAATCATAAGCCATGTAAAACGTTGCTCATATTTCAAAATCAGAGAGGATTTTCTACTGATGAAGCCAATATAGAATATTTTCATTCATAATTGTCATCACATAGGAAGTAGCTTCTCAAGATTTTCACTTGAAAAGCCACAAAAAAAAAATGGGGGTTTTGTTTGTTTTTTTTAAAAGCTAGCAAACTTACATTGTGAAACTGTAGCCTGCTTCCTCCTGGGATTCTAAACTAGAGTAAGTTTAGTGATTTGATCATTTAAAGCCTTGTGTTTACAGGTAAATAATTATTTTCATTTTCCAGATTGTTTGACTTCCCAGACACGCCTTAAACTAGCTGGCATGTTGGTAAGCAGTATTTCATTTGAAGATGTTACCCATTATATTTACATTCCAAAAGGTGAAATCCTGATGTCATGGAAGTCAATGGCAAACTCTCACCGACTTCAATGGGGCCAAGATTTCACCCAATAACTTTCAAAGAGTTATTTTTCAAATCACCTTTATGTTTGAGAGCCATCTCATTATTGGACATGATATAATGGAACCAAATGTTTAAAGGATGTACATGTAAAATGGAGTACATGACTATAAAAGTATTGTTGTACTTCCCTGTAAGTCTTCCTTTTCCCCATCTCCTAAAAACTAACTAGTTGCCTCTGTTGTCGTTGCAGAAATTCTTCTGACCTTGACTTTCAAAACAACACACTGAAATTGTTGCTTTTTTATTTCAGGAAGGCCTTGTTAATGTAGGCTGGATGGACTGTGCCACCCAGGGTGAGCTTTGTGATAATTTGGATATCTCATCTAGTACTACCGCATACTTTCCACCTGGAGCCACCTTAACTAATAAAGAAAAAGGAGGTGTTTTGGTATGAGTTACTTTTAAACAGTTTGTGTCTACATACAATATGGTGGTGGTGATGAGAAAGTGGATTATAAACATTCACCAATCAAAGAAAATTGAATTTATTACACTGAGAAATGTTTGTTCCCAGTTTTAACTTATGTGCTACTGGTAAATTTGATATATAATGAGCTAGCTACCCTTCTTAAAATCTCAAAGAAATGTGATCTACATGCAATGAAAATGGACTTGCATCGCCTGTCACTATGGATGTGTGTTGTGTTGTGCTGTGCTGTGCTATCCTCCTATTACCATGTCACCTTAAACTCTTGTTTCAGCTGTCTTGAGGTTAATATTCTTAATTTATGCAAGAAAATCACCAGTCTGAAACACGACACTCACTCACTCTCTCTCATGCTATGGCCAGCTAAGCCCTTCTGCAAAAGTGAACCTGAAAAGGAAGTAACAATCACTGGAGCTACATTAAATCCACCAGCATTGAGTTACTACTTCTTACGCACTTCCTGATGTATTTCTGTAATTTTGCAAACAATGATGTGAACTATACAAATAGTATAGTAAAATAGAGATATTGCAAACAAAGTATTTTGTGAGTTGAGGCCAGGACTTTGTTTTAGCACTCATTTTGAGAAAGCACGTGGTATTTTGTGTTTTTAGTGTGAGGAATAGGGAGAAAAGCAATGTGTGACAGTGGGATTTAGTCTCCTATGTGCCTAAATCACTTTTAAAAATGAGACTCAGGCATCACAACACTGAGCACAGCGTGCCTAAATACATTTTAAAATCTGGGCCTAAAAGAGCAGACTGCTTAGAGTATAGTGTTCTTGTAATAGCAATTAAAAGGAAGTTTGAATCAAGAAACATATGTTGATTAACAGCATTTTTCAGTTGATGAATGGGGACTAATCAGGTTAATTCTGTTGAGGATTGCTAATCAACAATCAGTTTAATGTTTATACATTTTATATAATTAGAATGACTTTTTTCTTTTCTAGTTTCTTAACTCCTTGGATGCCAAAGAGATATATTTGGAAATAATGCAGCATCTTCCAGATTTTGAAATGTTCTCTGCAGCCTCATTAGAGGTAAAGTTTTAAAAAAAAAAAAGTAAATTTCTGATTTTAAATTTAAAAGGCCACATTCAGCAAAATAATCTCTTGTCTTTCTGAAAAGTTTTCACCTCCTCTTGGTATAAACCAGGGGTCAGCAACCTCTGGCACGGGGCTCACCAAGGTAAGCACCCTGGCAGACCAGGACAGTTTGTTTACCTGCTGCATCGGCAGGCTCAGCCGATCGTGGCTCCCACTGGCCAAAGTTCACCGTTCCAGCCCAATGGGGGCTGCAGGAAGCAGCATGGGCAGAGGAATGTGCTGACCGTGGCTTCCCCCCGCTCCCATTGGCCTGGGTCATCAAACTGCAGCCAATGGGAGCCGCGATCAGCCGAACCCTCTGGACGCGGCAGGTAAACAAACTGGCCCAGCCTGCCAGGGTGCTTACTCTGGCAAGTCGCATGCCAGAGGCTCCCGACCCCTTGTATAAACAATTCTTAAAATTACTATACCCAAAAAATATTTCCCTCTCTAGCTTGCTATGTTTTCAAGCCCTTTTACCTGTATTGAGTTTCATTGTTTCCTCTATTTGCAATCGGGCCTTTCGCACAGCAACTGAGGAAAAGCATTTTTTTTAAAACAGGAAACTATGACTAAAACCATAAAAGAATTCAGAATGGTGTAATGACTACTGTTTTTCTTTTTAATTGCCTAAGTTCCTAGTTGACTGTTTTGACAACTAGATCTAGTGATATTCTAGATATTAGATAGCCTAATCCTTAAAGACTCAATTGAATGGGTTTATATGTGTTAGAGTGCGTCCAAACTAAGGCCTGGTCTACACTAATGAGGTACGTCAACGTAGCTTAGATCAACTTACAGCGGTGTCTACACCACGCTGTGTCGATGGAAGATGCGCTCTCATCGATGTAGCTTCCACCTCTCAGGGAGGTGGAGTACTGAAGTCGACAGGAAAGCACTCTCCCATTGACTTATCTTGTCTTCATCAGGACCACTAAATTGATGCCAGCTGCATCGATCGCAGCAGCACTGATTTAGACAGTAGTGAAGACAAGCCCTAAGCCTCAGTCTCCTTTCACTAGGCTAATAATATTGTTTGCTGCAAGTGGTTCTTTAATGTGTCGCCTGCGGCTCTTTGCAGCGCATTTAATTATTAACCAATCAGGATGCTTTTACTGTGTTATTAACCAATTACGTTATCAACGTGCACTAAGTTATTAACTTATTTGCTGTGAGAATTTATATATTTTAAAATATAAAAATAAAATATTTCCTGTCATACTGTTAAATATGAATTGTACTATAGTAAATGAAACAGTGAATTCACACTCTTATGGCTCTTTTGGGTAATGTTGATTGCTTCTTTGGCTCTTGAACGACCGAGGTCTGAGTATCACTGCTTTAAAGAAGGAGTGCAAAGTTTAGCAGTTTTGATCTAGTATGAGGGAGACAAACCGTAGGCAAGATTAAAAAGATATAGAAAGTAGTTTTTAGATTTTCTCTCTTAGGGTGGTGCTCTGTTGAAAAGCTGAAGGGCAATGCAATGTGTGTTGGATACAGGTTTAGGTTCTGGTGAATTACTTAGCATTTGATTTACAATAACATGACTGAAAACATGGATTTAACTTACATAACTGGTAGAAACTGGAAGCTAAGCATTTCTCTCTCATTTGCTTCCCATTTTAAGGACCACGTGGCTCATCACCGGTGGCTGCTTTTCTTTCAGTTTGGTGAGAGTGACAAGTCAAATATGCATGAGTTTAAAAAACTGAATTTTCTGCTTAAAGATGAACATATTCAGGTAAGAATACTCATTTATTTAGCATTACAGAATTTCGTCCCCAAGTATTTATCTGAGATGCTATGTGCTCTCTTAACATTTTATTTGGAAGAAATCGGATTGGTTTAGTTTCCATTTCCTATACCTGTCTTTGAGGTAAGAATTAGCAGTGATTAGCTGTGTTGCAATATTAAATTGTTTTGTTTTTAGAAGCTTTTCTCTACCTAATTGTGCTTGTGGTACATAATACATCTGTGTGAATTGTATTACACCTTAAACATCGTATCAATCATAAAACTGATCAAGATCACTAGCACTTATAAAAGAATATTGCATTCATAACTGACAGGAAATACCATTTTGGAAAAGCATCTTAACTTATGTCAACTTTCCAAATATAATAATATAAATAAATTAGATTTCCTTATTAAAAAAATATATATATTGTTTGTTTAATAATAGGTTGGAAAGGTTGACTGCCTTTCTGCACCAAGTGTCTGCAGTAATCTGTATGTCTATCAGCCATGTCTAGCAGTCTTTAAAGGAAAGGGAACTGAAGATTATGAAATTCATCATGGTAAGGCAAACTGACAGAAGTTAAGTTAGTGTGTAATTTTTTTAGATGAAGTCTTTTGCAGACTGAATTTGTTTTTCAGAACAATTGTTTCCACAACTCTAAGGATATTACATCGTAATTTTGCTTTAACATTGCCTATTGTCTTGTTAAATTATTCTGTATACTTTTTTCTTCTATAAGCAATTCTCAAACACCAAAAGGTTCTCCTCCTACTTATTCACTTTTTAGTACTCCTTCTATTTCAAAGACATCATTACAGCCTTGGAATAAGAATGGGAATTTCTGAGGCCGATCAGTGCTGCTCTTTGCTTTGGCAAAGATAGCTGAAAAATGACATAAGGCACACCCTTCCCTATATGCTGAACATGCTGCTTACACAGTGCTTTTGGCTTTAGAATCTTGAGACTTGATCTCATATTTTACGTGTCCATTTGCTAATTTCACATCCACCCACCATTGTCACATTCTGGCGTGAAATCCACACCAGTGAAGAATTGTAACCCCAAGTGCCTCACAATGCCTTGTCACTGGCTCTCTGCCTGAAGCTCCCACAGTTAGCAACAAGCATTCTGTCTATGTATTGGGCAAACTTGGATCAATGCCTGCAATACCACAGATTTCCACTGGCTTCACCTAGCCTTGGTTAACAACTGCGATGATGAGTCCACACTGTCCCTGGCCCTGAATTTTCCCAAAACACATGTCCAGCCCTGTCCTGGAACAATCAGGGGGATATTCAGATTTGTTACCCTTTTAAGGAATCATTCAAACACTTTACTACTTTAGCTGAAATTACAAAATAGTTCACACCACTGGGTTGGCTTAGATTAAAAAAAAAAAAAATTCAAATGAATTCAAATATAAAAGATAAAATTAGAAATGGTTACCAGCAAATAAAAAAGTGAAAACACACACAAAACTTAATCTAGCAACTTTTAGTTCAAGGCTGTTTGTAAGACGTACAATCTTCCAGCAAGATAGTGACTGACCCTCTCCTTGATCAGGATCTGTCCCAGAATCCCAAAAGGTTCTGGTGCTTTTGTCTTAGGTAAAAGAGAGAGAACTTGGGGTACCTACCCCTTTCTTTTATCGGCCATTGAATCTTTTAAATGGATTCTTCTGAAGGATACTCCCTCGCCTCCCCTAAAAAGTGAAGTTTATTCAAAGCAACGAGAGAAAGGCAACATGGTATGTCATGATAAAGGAGGCTCCATGCTCTTTCTTCCCCCATTTGTGTTTGCAGAAATGAAAATTGCTCTGTTTCCTGCTATCTTCTCGCCCTAGTGTCTCGAGGACTCTGTTTATTGCTAATATGTAAATTAAGATAAACACACATTCCTTTGTTTAGGATAAACCTGTTTAACAATGTTTGTCTAGGCAGGGCTGTGTGGTTTTGAATGTGCTAACAACATACAGCGAGAATTCATAACTTTACAGATAATATTGCTGCATACATTTCACCATGATATTATTGACCAGTGAGTTATTAGTTTTACTAAATTAATGTGTAGAGTGTGAATACAGGGGTGCTTTCAGTCACAGCCACTTTTGCCATATGTGCTTAGATCCTCCAATGCCCACCAGTAAATAATTCCAAACCTACAATGTTGAAGTGTCCCCTTGAAAGAATTCTGAAGTGCTGTAAAAATTTAGATATTGACTCAGGGCTGGAATTGCAGTTCATGTCAATCAGTGTAGCTCCATCAAATTTAATTGAGTTGTGTGGTTACACCAGCTGAAGATCTGGCTCAGGCACTGATGCATGAAGAGCGTAGCACACAAAAGATCTCAACTAGAAACTTAGGCCTGGGCTGCACCAGTGGAGAGGTTCAGACTATTCGCATAGCTGAAGTCGAAGTATTTTAATTCGACTTACCTGGCCATCCTCACGGCGGCGAGTCGACTACTACGGCTCCGCCATCGACTCCGCTTACTCCCCCTGCCAAGGTGGAGTACGGGTGTCGATTTATCATGTCTAGAAGAAATGCGATAAATTGATCCCCGATACATCGAACACTACCTGCTGATCCAGCGGGTAGTATAGACGTACCCTTAGTCCGATACAGCCTCCTACTGAGCTAAAGCCATTGCTTTAGAAGGGACCAATAGAGCGCCTGTCAGATAAGTGTGATGTTTTTGTAGCCAAATTCTATACAAGATGCAAACAGCATAAAGAGAATTTATCTTATTTTTAATGCTGGAATGACTGCAATCAGTGCCAATTCATCTAACCTTTTTCTTGCAAGTTTTAAAAGATATCTGTATCTTCTGTTAGGAATGTCTCCTTTTAACTTGTGCAGAATAGGGGGCATCTACAACCTTTGCCACAACTTGTACTTCTCCTAGTTATTATTATGAGAGAATAATGTTGAGGGTCTCATCTATCTAAACTGAGTGAGAGCAATATTAAATTGCATCATCACTAGCAATATCTCAGGTCACAGCATGCTTTGAGTTTCTTCAACTCAATCATTTTCAAAATAAAAAACATTTTCCACAAAGAACACTAATTCTATATTTTATCCTGGCTAGACGTTTTATGCATTAAGCATTTTCATATCAGATGTCCAACATGAATTGCCATACTTGTTCCCTACACTGAGCAGACCAATGAAATGATGCTTACATAAGTTGAGGTAAGATGATAGCTATACAGTTTATTTAATAAGGCCTTGTTCAAAGACGACTAAAGTTAACTGAATAAGTCCCATTGACTTTAGTGGTCTTTGAATCAGGGCCAGTGACAAAGTTTGCATTTACCAGCTCTTCAGCCTGATCTCTGGTATAACATTCATAATAAGGCAAATCATACACTGTTAATGCAGCGTGCTCCGGTTTTTGGTAAATAAATAATGAGTAATCATAAGAATATAGATATTAAGAATAACAGTGGGTTGTTTTTTTGGGGGGGTGGTATTTTTAGGAAAGATGATCCTATATGACATAGTTGCATTCGCCAAGGAGAGTGTAAACTCTCATGTTATCACACTTGGGCCTCAGAATTTTCCTGGCAAGGAGAAGGAACCATGGCTTGTTGACTTCTTTGCACCTGTAAGTATTTGATTGCTATATTTCTTTTCCTTTTTTCTAAAATATGTAAATACTGTATTAAAATACCAGCATTGTTTTTGAAGATGATATTCTATAGCACAGAGCACCCAAATAATTCTTTAATCCAAGGTTGCAACATTCCTGCATTGAATGTTTTTATCCTTTATTGGAGTCTTGTTTGTCAAGACCAAATACAAATTGCTCAGCATACTGTGAGACATTAATATATATATATTCACATTTCTGCAGAGAACTGCTTACAGGAGAGTTATATGTTCTTTGCTTTGTTTTAACAGTGGTATTATGATTTGCATTTTTTTTTTTTTAGTGGTGTCCTCCATGTCGAGCTTTGTTGCCAGAGTTGAGAAAAGCATCAAAGCACCTTATTGGTCAGCTTAAATTTGGCACACTAGACTGCACAATCCATGAAGGGCTTTGCAACATGGTAAGCTGCAAGTATTAAAAGGTCTTGTTCAATAAATGCTGTTTTCTTGTAGTTAAAATTTCAAAAACACATCCAAAGAGGGTGCTCCATTATCAAAGCTTTTTTCAAGAGAATAAACTATACAGATCTCTTAAAAGAATCTAAACTTAAAATGCATTCTGTGATAAGATTAAAATCTTGTCCAACCTCCTTAGTGGTCAGGAAAGATTTGAATTCCAGTGTTGGGTTATTCCCTTTTGAGAGAAAAATGAATGAGCACAACTCAGTTACTTCTTCCTGATCTATTTACAAAATATAGAATATACACCTCTATCCCGATAGAACACGAATTCGGATATAACGTGGTAAAGCAGTGCTCCGGGGGGGCTGGGGCTGCGCACTCCGGTGGATCAAAGCAAGTTCAATATAATGCGGTAAGATTTTTGGCTCCTGAGGACAGTGTTATATCGAGGTAGAGGTGTATACACTGGTCCTATTATACATTATATATTTGAGAGAGAAATGAATGAGTGACTCAGTTACTTTTTCCTAATCTATTTACAAAATATACAAAGTATTCTCTGGTCCTATTATTGCTTTGAACATGGAGAGAGAAAAACAGCAGAGAAGTTTATGCTGATGGAGCACCATTTTCAGAATGCCACAAAGAGTTCAAGTTCCCAGCCAGCCTACAGCTGCTTTGTAATTTGCATTGCTTTTGTCTGCAGTACAAATTAGGAGTTTTGAAGGTCACAAGAAATACAGGATCAGTCCACGCATTTAAGAAGGAACTTTCATTAGCATTTTTGCCTTTTTACTTGCTTAGGCCTTTTCTGTATCTGTGCACTGATTGAATTCAGCAACAGATTTTTATATATATTAGGCAAACTGGTGTAATCTCCTAACGTATGCACAATTAACTAGGATATTTCTGTTTTTATAGTGAAAAATTTAAAGTCGTAAGATACATGGGGAAATTGGCATAGAATTGAAAGCCTTAAAGATAAGAGTTGCCAATGTACATGGATATTTAAATCACTGAAGAATCTAGGTTTACAGATAGCAAAATTAATGTACAGTTATTAGTACAGTACAAGCTATTTTACCTGAAGGTTGGAGAAGGGTACATCTGAAAACTTCAAATAAAGGGTTTTGGTTGGTTTGTTTAGAGAATTAGGAGGGGCAGGTCAGAAGACTTAGAAAAGGCTGTAGTTTTGTTCCCTTAACCATGAGCACAGTGAAAGGAGTGTGGGATGACTTTTAAACTCCAACAGCACAGCCTCTTAGACAAGCCAGCATCCTTTTCGCTGTGAATTAGGGTTTGGAGACCCTAGTCCATAGTCTTTTCTAGGCCTTCCAAACGCCCATTTATCAAAATCCAACAGATCATAGAAATGTGGGGCTGGAAGGGATCTCAATAGGTCATCTAGTCCATCCCACGCTAAGGCAAGATTAAGTATATTATCTAAACGTTTGAGGAGTTGTACTGTGCAAAGCAGATTGGCTAGCAAGCGCATGAATCATTAGTACCAATGGTCCTTAATGGATTGGCAGCAAACAGGAACATTCTTTGCAATTTGTTTTGTTGTTGTGTTTTTCAATAGCATAACATTAGAGCTTACCCAACAACAGTGGTGTTCAACCAGTCCACTATTCATGAATATGAAGGTCATCACTCTGCTGAACAGATCTTGGAGTTTATACAGGTATGTGACTCACACTTTATACACATGCTATTTTGGTGTAAAACATTCCAAGATATCTTTTCTAACCAGCTATCCTAGTATCACTACCTGATATTCTTAAAATAAGAACGAGTGGAGGAAGAGGAAGGATGGTCTCCTGAGTGCTAGTCTGGAAATTCAGAGACCTGGGTTCAGTTCCCTGCTCTGCTACACACTTTCTCTGTGACCTTGAGCAAGTCCTTTATGTCTTTATGCATTAGTTCCCCGCCTGTAAAATGCAGTTAACAGCACTTCCCAACTTTATAGGGAGGAGAAATACATTCATTATTGAGAGTGCTCAGAGACTGGTACCTAATATATGTACCTAAGATTGCAAATAGTTTTACCACCTTTGTGAAATAAGGTGCAGATCTCTACACACTCAGTCCACTCTTCAAAGGCTGTTAATTTAAAGGATTTTTGAGTTATTGATACTTAAAGACAAACAAGCTTCATTTGTGGGATGAGCATGGTAGTATTATATAATCAGTTTGTATTTGATAATACCATGTGCAGGATAATGTCATTGTAGGTGAAATGTAAGTCTCATTATTTGTGTATTTTAGGATCTCATGAACCCTTCGGTGGTCTCCTTAACACCAGACACTTTCATTGCACTAGTTAAACAAAGAAAACGGGATGAAGTCTGGATGGTTGATTTCTATGCTCCGTGGTGTGGGCCTTGCCAGGCTTTAATGCCAGAATGGAAAAGGATGGCCAGGGTAAAGTGGAAATCACATTCTAAGTTTTAAAAATGCCCTATTTAATAGAAGTATTGAGATTGTTCAATAAATTGACCTGGAGGAGTTACCATAAGTGGAAAAAAAGGCTAGTGATTAGTATAATGGACAAAATGATAAGTTCCTCCATGGCAGTTTTTTGTTGTTCCAACTATGATGATTTTTTTTTTTTTTTTTAAAGTTCCTGGACATTGCTAATGTCTTCCTAAATACTCATCATCCCACACATTGACAAGTTTAGAATAACTTTCCTTGAAGTTTGATTAATTCCTTATGTATTGTGAATTACAGGGTGACTAGGTATTTGTGTTTAAAATAAAAAAAAGTAAAAAGACTCATTTATGTACACTGGATCAGAAATGGCTTTAAGTAACCATAGCTGTTTTTCCCCTCTAAGTTCCTTTATGGATAGCTTATAATTATTTGTATTTAAGGTAGCACCTAGAGTCCAATCAGGATCTAGTTCTGATTTCAAATTGATGTATAAAATATGAATTTAAGGTTATTTATATTTTTTAAAATATATATTTGAGGGCTTTTTCAATTGGTGTTATTAAATAATATTTCCAGGATGTTTTAAGTCTGATTTTCAGTGATCTGAACTATACACACTTCAGTATTCAGGTCTATGCTTACTTTGCATGGCCATTGCTCTATGTAGTCATTTGCGTAATAGTATTGCACAAAAATCAAGGATTTGCAATCACATAACCATTTGGTGCCAGTTAGCAGTGTGTATAGACTAATCATGGCTCTGGACATGTACAGCATAACTTTGATTTTCATGAACAACAGTCATATTAACAGTCAGTTATATGAACGCTGTTCTCCATCCAGGGTGTGTGGGGGGGTCATAACAAAAGTGATGTCAATTAAGAACAAGTTTACATCCCATCACATGCCAATGGCTTCAGTGCATTGGAAGTGCTCAGAGGGACTAAAAAAAGCAATTCAGAGCACCATACTGCAGCTTATGTACTGTACCTACTGTAATTTTGAGATGTCCAATTTTATGAACGTTTTTATTATTAGGAATGTCTCAATCTCCAGTTCGTTTATAAAACAGGGGTTCTACTACATGCATCGTATTTCATGTGCAAAGTATGTATGTAATTGCACACACAAAATTACCATTAAAAAAAGGAAAAAAAAATCAGCCTTTCGCTTTTTACCTGCTAAATACTCCAGAGGCGAGACTGCAATAAATGCTGATGTCTAAATTCTGAAGTATTCACATGCCACAAACTAACCCCAATGACTAGAAAATGCAATATTTTTTTTCTTTTTCAGTTGCTAAATGGATTAATCACTGTTGGCAGTATGGATTGTCAAAAATATTTTTCTTTGTGTCACCAAGAAAATGTACAGGGATATCCTGAAATAAGACTCTTTCCTCAAAAATCAAATGCAGATCATCATTACTAGTAAGTAATTTACATTTGGAAAATATGTCATGGTTTGTATTTCAAGAGTTATGATATCTTCAAAACGTATTAAGAAGGGCCTGGGAGGGAAAAATAGTATTTTTCAGATGGTAAGTCAAAACCACTGGAAACTCATAAGTGTTTACAAGTATTGTATGAATGATTTTATTCTCACACATTCTGAGATTTTCAGTTTTTTAATACTAAAATAGTGCAAGAAATTAGTTTATCTAAATAATTGCTTGGGGTTCCTATGTTTTATTAAGTTTGCCAGAGGTTTTCATGAGCAGCGTATTCATTAGTAACATAGAAATGAATTATGTAACTTCAAACAATTAGTCCTTTGCCATGTTAGTGGCGAAATATGTAGTTAAGACAGAACAGTGCCATAGATCCTTACATTTTCCAGTTCTTTGTCTTCTGCAGAAAATGCCAATAGCTCTGACTCACCGTGCGTACTTTACTGCAACCTGACCTTTAAAAACAGATCAGTATGGGGGTATATATTATATATAAATAACCTTATTTGGCATGTGTCTGATATCAACATTGTAGAACTTTTGCTCTCACCTGTCCAGTGAGCCCATCCACCATACCATTTCTTTGGGACAATGACAGAAAAATGCTTGATAGTGAAAAACCACCTGCTACGGAAAGTGAAATCTGACCATTTAAAAAAAAAAATTGTAATAATGCTCTGATTCTATCGCATATCATAAAGCTTTGTAACATGGAACACTTTACATTTCTGACCCCGGCACCTCAGGGGAAATGGAATATTGAAGAAAGAGATTAAACTGAATTGGGAAAGACTAATGATTATTTATACAATTGAAGGGTTCCATCAAATGCTCATGGGTAGTAAATTATGTAGACTGTGTTGAGGGGTGCCTAAAAGGCTGCTGAAGCTTTGACTGTTGGACTGCCTGTGATGAAAGTTGATTTTCTTCTTCTTCATAAATCTCTCCCAAAGCACTAAAGTTCCCCAGAAGGGGTGTTTTATTTTCCATTTTTAGGGGAAAAAATTCAATCTTTAATAGTGTCAGATTTTTGAGAAAGCAGGATTCTGTAATTAAGAAATATGTTAAAATATACTCTGAGGACAAATAGTGCCCCTGGAAAGAAATCCACTAAGAACTGTTGGATTAGATTTGACTATGAATTTATATTTTTGTGAAAAACTCACAGCCTAGGATTATTAGTTTCACTAATTTGTGTGAAAATTCCATTGAGCAAACAATCGCCTACAGTATTTACAGTTCAAATAATAGATCTTTGGGTTACTGACTAGCTTGTTTTCATAGTCTAAGCTGAGAGAAATACAGAAGTTAATAGAATGAAAAGTAAATTAATTGAAAATATTTCCATTGTAATAATAAAATGTTCTCTGTAATATAGGTTAATTTTGTTTTGTTTTTTTTTTTACTTAATTGTGTTTTCTACTTGATCATGTGGTATTTTTTTGTCCCACCTATATTAGATGTAGAAAATTTATCTGGAAATGTTACCAAAGAGACAATGTTCACAAGCCTTTTTAGCTGACAAAAAGTCAATTTGACTGAAGTACTAAATTTATCTTACTCTCCTTTAATTTAACATAACATAGGATCAATCTTTCCTTCTCTTTATGTTCCTGTACTTTACAATGTGTATCATTGACTTGCATAATTCAGATTTGAAATTAAAATAGCTTTTTCAACATCTAAATTATAGTATAGATATATTCTAAAATGTATGCATTCAAATGAATTTTATGTCAGCCTTCGTGAATGGGTTGTCTTGGGTTCAGATTTAACACCGCTACAGTCTTTCAAACCTATTTAAGCTATTGTATAATTAGTATTTTCTTGTGTGTTCTTTCATAGTAGTTACAATGGTTGGCACAGGGATTCGTATTCGTTAAGAAGCTGGGCACTTGGGTGAGTTGTTACATTAAAATTTGTTCACAAGCTAACCCAATGGTTGTGTCTAGGAGAAGCTGGCACCCAGCTGCCATGGAAACAAAGCATTAGAAATGCCTATATAGATGGATATGTTGCTTCACAAGACAGATGCAGGAATTTCTGTACTCTGTTGGCTCAAGCCTTAAAAGCATTGTTTAGAGAAGGTATTCTTAGCTTCCTACAACAGTGAAGGTAGCATCACGTTCCTGACCCCACAGTTAATATAAAGCATTATTGTAGTCTCAGAACACAGCTCTTTGACTTCCCAGATTCAGACTAAATACCAGGTTCAAGTTTTCTGAAGAAAGGAAGAAGATATTGATGAGAAAAGAGCATTCATATTGAATGGACACATGTCTGCCCTCCCCACACTCAAATTAGACAACACCCTCAATTTTTGGTTCAAGGAAGGATGAGATAATGCTTAGATGCCTATACCTCATGTACACTAAAGGGCCTTTCAACATAAAAGTATTATGGTGTTTACATTTCATTATAGCTGTTCCCTAATTTCTGGAAGCTTCCTGTAGTGTAACTGGAATTTTAAATATATTTAAGGTTTTTAAATATTATAAATGTTTTTCCCCTCTCCTCAGATATTTACCTCAAGTATCTGTAGATCTGACACCTCAGAGCTTCACAGAAAAAGTTTTGCATGGGAAAGATCATTGGGTCATTGATTTTTATGCTCCTTGGTGTGGCCCTTGCCAAAATTTTGCTCCAGAATTTGAGGTGCTAGCGAGGGTAAGTTTTTAACCTATTGACACCAGCAGTTAGTTTGCTTCTGATAAGTAATAATACCACCTACTTCTTATATAGCTTTTCATTAGTAGACTTAGTAGCAGTTATATATGCCGCTGCCATGAAGTAAAATGTTTATTTCAAAACTATAAATCTTAGGGCATGTCTACACAGTAAGTTACTAGGCAGCAAGCCGTGGTGTGAATCTACAGTGCATCAACTTCCCGCACAGTAATTCATTATGTGGACAAGCCTTTTATTTCCCCCTCTGTTTATTTCCTCAGCACCATTAGGTACTTGCATATGTGACTAGAGAGAAGTCCTTCTTTAAACTTAGAAAAATCCCATGTCCCTCGTCCCTGTAATGGAAGGGAACCATAATTTCCGAGTATTTATTTACGTAAATACTTAGAAATTATGGTCCCCTTCCTTTACAGGGAAGAGGGACATGGGATTTTTAAATAGGCTTGCCAATTGTGCTTATCACCACAGTATCTAAGTGTTTCATGTACGTTAATGAGTTTATCCTCATTACCTCTGTGAGGTAGGCAAGTATCTTATTTTACAGATCGGAATCTGTGGGGGGCACAGGCAGATTCAGGGATTTGTTCAAGGTCAAAACAAAGAACAAAACCCAGGTCTCTGTTCAGTGATTTTGCATTCCTTTTGTATATAAGAAGGGTGTCCCAGTAGTTCATAGCTTCATAGGGAGACAAATTGGTGACAGCTATGCCTAACTGAGCTCCAAAAGACAGGCACAAATTTGAAAGTTGTAGGGATGAGATTCTGTGTTACACCTTTTAAAAGGAGCAGCACAGAACTTGCAGACCAAGGCTAAGGAGAGGCTAAAGTGGCTTTAAGCTACCTTTGCACCCTCCAGATGCAGGACTGCTGTAGGAGATGCTGCAACTCCAGCATAATTTCTGGGGGGGGTCTGACTAATTGACAGTAATCTCCTGGGGCTGCCCGATAGAGACACCTCTCCCATATCCCTGGCACAGGTGCCCCTGCATCGGGGCTTATTAAGGGGTACGCCGAAGGCAGCCTTTATGGATGTTTTTATATGTCTGCAACTCTCATCCTAGATCTTTCCATTTGAAAAGTGTTGTTATTCAGGCCTCTGTTTACGGTTTTTCTTCTATCAGTCTGAATAAAGATTTTGCTTTTTATTTTTCACTCTGCTTAGTACAGTTTTCAGAACTGTTAAATTACACCTCACCCTTTTTACAGCCATGCGAAAGCCTACAACACAACATTCTCATTCATATTTTTAGCATTCTAGGTAGATTAAAGCTTGCACTGGTACATTTACACAAACTGCAAATTACACCCCTACTTGCACTGTAGATATACCGTAAGTCTCACTGAAAAATCAAGGGGATTGAGGCTTCCAGGTGCCTATATTAAATTTTAAAACTAGGACTTTAAGCATTTTTTAAAAATGTTACCCTTTATCTGCACTTGGCGGAATGAATGGACATATTCTATACCATCTTTCTTTGTTGTGTGTTTTTCCTACAATTCCAATTTATAAAAAGTTGTCTGAGTCGTGGAAATTTTAAAGTTTGCTTATTCTAATGGGGTTTCTAGTAAACAATTTTCTTTTTTAGACTGTAAAAGGAAAAGTAAAAGCTGGAAAAGTTGACTGTCAGGCTTATGCTCATACTTGTCAGACGGCTGGTGTCAGAGCCTACCCCACTGTTAAATTTTATCCCTACCAAGGAGCAAAGGTAAATATTAGTTTAAATATGATTCATACAAACCATGATTTGAGGACTTCAGTGGCTCAGACACAGGTTTGATACAGGAGTGGGCAGGTGAGATTCTATGGCCTGCATTGTGCAGGAGGTCAGACTGGATGATCATAATGGTCCATTCTGACCTTAAAGCCTGAGAGTCTGACACATAAGGGGAAGTACTGCTGCTTAAGTGCTCTAGTTCCACTACTATTTAAGATTGTATTGTGCTTAATTTTGTACTGGAAATTACATTTTGACATATATTATAGTTCTTACTTTGGATTCTATCAATCAACATTGATTCTCTAACCTAATCTATCTAAAGGAAATAAAACTAAAAAATGCTTTTTTAATAATACTTGGAATTTCTGTAGCAGGAAAACACTAGTGTAATGAGAGAAGTCATTGTGTCTGATGGGAAAGAAAGCTGCTATCTAGACAAATTGATAATGCAAAGTAAGGAAAAATTGTAGAGCTAAGTGGGCACCAGATTTTTCATTTAGTGAGAAGTGTCACAAGTTTTTGTTCCTAAATGGAACAAAAGGAACAAATTTCAAAATTTCCTGCAAAACAAAATTTAAAACATTTTTGATCCAGTTGAAAATGCTTTGCTTCAATAAAACAAAACATTTCATTCAGAGTTTGATTTTTGTTTTGTTATATAAAAAGCGAAACAATTGTGTCAAAACAGAAAATTGAAATGTTCTGTTTTGAGATGATTGAAATATTTGTTCGTTTTCTTTCCAAACAAACTTCTGTCAAAAGTGACATTTCCACTAAAGATCGTGCTTTTAACAAATCAGCATTTTTCAACAAAAGAAAAAGCTTTCCATCACAAAGCTTCCAGCCATCTCTAGAAAATCGCCTTTCATTAGAAGTCATTGGATGTTATTAAACTTCCAAACTATTATATGGCAAGATCTATAATTATTTCTTGTGTTTCAGAAAAAGTGTCCACTTTTCAATACTTTCTAATGACAAAGCTTATTCTTTCAGTTTTACTTTGCATTTACAAACAGCCTCTACTGGGCAATATTAAGAGCACGATTCTGAAAATCCTTACCCCGGAAGCTAGTCTGTACCCAAATAGTAATCCCATTCACTTCTATGGGATCTCTCTTTGAATGAGAGTTTGTTACCTACATTCAGTAAATCTCTTACTGCAGGGTTGATCTGACAATGTGATAGATTTCTAAAATATGTATTTATAGTTGAGTAAATATTTAATATGCATATCAAAAGTTAGAGTTTTCCTTAATGTGCATGTTTTACACACACTGGAACTCCATAGTAATTATTACTGAGGGAGTTGACATTTTATGAAACACAGACTTAACAAATTCTCTCTCCCGTCGAAGGGTGATATTCACCCCATTTGGGAGTTTGAACACTGCATAGGGCCTTGCAGTTGTTTCCAGAATGGGTGTGAATTTCATCCAGCAGTCATAAGATCCATTTCTCTTCAGTAGAGAAGGCATGAAGTGATGATAATGTACTCTTCTCCCTGTTTTTAAAGAAAAATGTTCTTGGAGAGCATATAGACAGCAGAGATGCAAAAGGCATAGCCGATCTTCTGACTGAAAGATTAGCCGTCATTAAAAATAAAGGAAAGAGAAAAAAATCTTCTAGAAACAAGGTAAGAAACTTGTGGCTTTTGTGAAGACATGTATTAATGTAAAGAATAGCTATTTAAATAATCTTGATAGCCTTTCATCTTTATGTCCATAAAATGTATTTTTATATGCAGTCTTGGTCTAGTTAAAGTATTTACTGAGTCAGCTTTTCTGCTTGTGTGGATGGGCACAGAAACAGTTACTGCATCCTCCCTGAGGCTATTTTTGCACCATTCCTGCCAAAGTTTAATTCAGTATAAAAAGGAACGTTCCAAGGGACCATTCATTAGCTGGGGTTAGTTTAGTGTGCTTTAGCCAAGCCCCTCATACTGAGTATGCCTACTCTGCAACGTAATCCCTGGTTTAGAAGAACTAGAGTTAGCAGACCCTGGGTTTGTTAACCTAGGGCTTGAGCATCTACATTTATCTGTAACCTTAGATTAGTAATTGTTGAATCCTGGGTCCCAACCTGGGGCTCCAGTATCTACATGGCATTTTGTGGGCCTGACTCCAACTACTCATATCCCAGACTTCTTAGCACTCTCCCAAAATGTGGCCTCTCTAGCCCTTTGCTAGTGGTGCAGTGAGGGAAAACTTGATTGTCCACGAGACTTGACTGTCCAGAGGACAAGGACAAAAAGTCAGCCCATGGTATTCTTGGATGTTTTTGGCAGGCTCCCAAAGCACAAGTGGAATCTCCATCTCTGGAGATATTTAAGAGTAGGTTAGATAAATGTCTATCAGGGATGGTCTAGACAGTATTTGGTCCTGCCATGAGGGCAGGGGACTGGACTCTGACCTCTCAAGGTCCCATCCAGTCCTAGAGTCTATGAATAAGTCCAGTGGGGCTGCATCTACACTGCAAAGCAGCGCTGATTCCAGCTGGATTCCAGCTTGACTCAGGATCAGACCCTCCACCCCCATAAGGTCCTGGGAGCATAAGTCAATGTGATTTGTTTGTAGGTGGAAAGTGGGGCGGGGGGGAGAGGGGAAAATTAGGCTTGAGCCTGAGTTTGAATCCTGGGCTTACACTGGGGGGCAGACTTACCTTGAGCCTGGCAGGCAAGGGGACATAGGTACAGAGACATATTAGCCCAGGACTAGTATTTCTGTTTTCCAGCAGGAAGGAGATAGTAAATTATTAAGTGTCAAAATTTGAGTTTGCTAAGTGTTTGTCCAGCTATGTTATGGTGTTAAAGAACCAGTGCAAGAAAATATAAAATTACTGGTGTGAATTAAAAAATGGAGTATCCGTGCGGATTGTAATTTTGTTAATTTTATTGCCACCAGGATGAACTCTGATGTTGAAGACGATCAATTTCAGAGTATACCGAAGCTGTGACAAATAGAAGGCACCATGATGAAAATATAAAGTTAGACTAATTTCATGATAGGAGAAACTGAAATGAACCTTAATTTGAATTCAGGGGCACCTAGGCTTGTCCAAATGAATTCTATAAAACTTTTGGGAGGGAGTTGCTCTATTTGTTGTGGAGGGATTCCAAGAATTTGGGAATAGGCTGTGCCTGCCTCACTTGCTGATTAGGAGACACAAACTTCAAGGGCTTAGACAATAATGAAATAGGGAAATGTGCATTCAACCTGTGGACGAGCGTGCAATAAAGCCAGCCAAACTTGCATTTTCACATAGCACAGTGCACTATCCCTTCCTGAACACTGAGGAATCATCTGACATCAATGTGAAGGAAAAATCATCTTATGACGGAAGTTTAGTTTTGGATTTTTAATTTTGTAGTAATTCACCAAGCAACTAATAGTTGGATAGGTTTATAGAATCAACAGATCACCTTCCTTGTAGAATATTACTATATCTTACCAACTGAGGTGACTAAAGTTTTGAAGAGCTGTGTCTTTTTTTTTAAAATTCATCTCACCATATTAGGATTCCAAAACTCAATGTTTAACTGAAATACAAATGTGTTATACCACTGAAGTATCCTGTACGGAATTCTCAGCTTGTTTCATAGTAAAGTTTTCCAGTTTATCTTTAACTCAGATGAATACATGGGGGACATCTTTTTAACTTGTTTTGGTATAACCACTGTCAAACTGCATGCTCCCAGCCACCCTTGAAAATCATCATGAAATATGGATCTGGTCCACGGGGCATATTTCCCCCTTTTTGTACAAGTGCCTTCTGAATTTTGACTATTTCATAATGGACATTTAACATTGTTCATGTAGACACTGAGGTCATTCTTTGAGGTTATGGTTTTTAAAAATTGTGTATGCGACAAAGGATCCTATATGCACCATTTGCACTTAGCAACGTTTAAATCGTTTTACATTTTCGTTTTACTGGAGTCCACAAAAACTGTCTACTGTGAGTCAGACTTCTTTGAAAGATCACTGTATTTTTTAAATGATTTACTCTTTAATAAAATATAGATTAGCCATTGTCAGATGAGCTTTTCTTCCCGTTTCCACCCACCCAGCTTTGGCACAATTGAACCTACTGTAGTTACCATAATGAGGAGTACATCAGAAATTCATAGAAGTTCTGTCCTCACTGAGTAACTTATTATAAATTAGAGTGTGAGACACAAAAACAAAAAGTGATTCTAGTCAATCTGAGGCACCCAAACTCAAATAACTGTAAACATGGGGTAAATGTATATTGTTTGCAGGATATTTAATATATGTAACCAGCCCTTCTAACTCTTAGGTTTTTCTTAAATGAACATACAGATTCAATAATATTCCCTCCCATGTTAGTCCTTCCAAACTTGTATTGATAGTATGGAAATAGGACACTGTTGTGCCCATCAGAAGTGTCTAGTTCACAGAATACCAGTATTTGGCAGCCCAAGAAGTCTACATATGAGACCTCACCTGGTAGAAGAGAAGAAATACAAGATGGGCTATAAGGAGGGAATTTTGTCCAAGTAAAATTTTAAAAAAGATTTAATTTGATGTGAAGGAGCTTGTATAGAAGTCTGTTGTCTGGAAAGATTCTTGCCATGTTCCACAGCTCTGAAATAGCATAATTTCAAGACATGAAATGAAAAAAATTACTGGATGAACTGAATTGAAAAAAGATTAATGGATAAACTGTATTTTAAATTTTTAGAGATTTGGTATTGAACTTTTTTCTTCCACCCTCCGATACATCTCCTTATGTATGGTTAGAAAAATTACTATAGGATGTTGTATGTTTTCAAAGACTTGCAAGATTTTATTTGCCAACTGCTTTGTCTGCCAGTTCTTACTGTCACAAAGCCTAGACTTAATTTCCAGCTGTGCAAAACACTCATCTTACATTATTTTACTTGCTTTTTTAAGGTACATTTACTTTGTTGCTAATATCACAGGTATGATTTTATGCTAGTAATCTAATTTACTCAATAGTTCAAATGCACTGTCCAGGACACCTGCTATAGCAAGATCACTAAATAGAAGATCCTGATTCTGCAAGCTGTAAGATAAATTGCACGATATTGGCCCTCAAAGTAGCATCAGGGAAGCGTCAGTACCAGTCGCTATGCCGTGAAAGTGGAAATAAATGGAGATGCTGAAGAACTCCTCTAAAACAATGGAAACATGGGGAAAAAATTCCATAAAGAATTAAACTGACAGTTTGAAATACCACATGGTCTCCAATACAGAAAAAAGCAGGCATTTCAGAATAAACTGCGTGTTAACTGCTGTTTTGATATTTTAAAGTAGTGTTTATATTAAAAAAATTCTTCCAAACAACATACTTAATAGCCTGTTTGTAGATGCAATAAACTAACTGGAAGATGAATCGTGATTCATATATAAACTGGATGCTCTGATTTAAGAAGTGATGTTCAATGGTTCCTTATTTCCTCTCCACTGAAGAGGCAGATACAATAAAGCTTGAATCTTACCCATCCCCACCAGCAACATAGCATTCTCCCTTCTCTGTGGAAATATTAGGACACCCAGCCCTGACGATTCTTTCAACTGTTTCCTCTCCCACTCTCAGTCCACCAGTCATGCTCCACAGGATGGAGAAATACCTGGGGTGCAAAGGATTTCTTTGGCTGGAGTCCACGGAATGTCTCACAGTCAAGCTAGAGCACAATGTGAGCACTCTCCAGGGCTTCAGCTGCTGAAGACACTCAGGGTATTAAGTCAACAATGTCAAGCTAGCCAAATTTCTCACATTACACACAGCAAACTAATACAGCTGGGCTTCTTCCCTCCCCTGCCCCACATGGAAGTGGATGTGCATGAAACAAAGGTTAGTGCAAGGGTGAGACACAGAAGAATTGCATGAGTTGTCCTGACAGATTTGGAGGTTTTGAAATGGGCCTTTGGCTCTTTGAATTATGTTTGCTTTAATCAGGACAGGGGTTTACCACAGTTAGGGCCACAGAGCTAGTGAGCTGCAGAAAAGTAAACTGTCATCTCTGACGAATCTAACAAACTTGTCAGCCATGTTTTGCTATTTGAATCTTTACTGCTGATCTGATGTATAAAGCAAGAAGGAACACAGGCTGATTCAGGCATGAGTTGAAAGACTTGGTTTTGACTGTTAAGCAGAATAATAATATGGATATCCAAACTATAACCTTAAGTTTGTTTTCTAACAAAGCATATTTCAGGTTCTATTAATTTTGGAAGCACTGTATTTTTCAGTAGTTGTAAAATCAACCGTAATTTATAATCAAACTCTGAAACAAAGACGTTTTAGATTTTAAAATGGGGGAGGAGAGATTAATTTTCTGCTCAAATCATTGGGGGAAAAAAAGAAAAACCCAACATATTTTGCCTCGTACGTCAAACTTGTCAAGTCCTAATAGTCTCAGCCTTATGCCCACTAGCAATACATCAAGTCATCTATGTTGGAATCCATTATTACTAAATTTGTTTCTTTTGTTTCTTTCTAAAGCATGAAGTGCTTGAACTGAACAAGTGATGCTAAGATTGAAGTCCTGAGGTACAAAGGTATTACGTGTTTTTCAAGGGGAATTAGGCACCTACCCTGGTTAGATGCTTTTGTGAATCCCACCTCACATTTATCTGTCTTTAGGCACCTAAATGCCTTTGTAAATCTGGCCCATTATACCATTCACTTCCCTTTTAAATTTTTCTTGCTCACAAAAAGGAGTTTATACATACATTTTATTTACAGATTCTTTACGTGAATACCTTCATATGAGTCAAGTCCATTACATCTTGTGCATATTCTCCAACTCCCAGATGCCAAGTCTTAAGTATACATATAGAACATCAATAAGTCTTCATAATTGAAATGATACATAAATATTCACTGCTGAAACAAATAGGTCTTAAAATGTTACCAGAAAAGCATCTGAAACAAAGTAAAAGCTTATTCAGTTAATATCATGAAATCGAACATTTGGCAGCCTGAACATGCTGATAGGATAGCATGCAAAGTTACTTCTTTTCCTTGAATAATTCGGCACAAGTAGTATTTTAACTTGAACATGGAAAAGTGATGAGAAAACATTTTCCCATGGGGGGGGGGGTGGCACTGTACTGAAGCACAGATTATAGGTACTCAGTATTGCAATACTTTTCTATGCATTTGAAGTACTATTAAAGCTAATCACCAGTAGTGATATTGTTGGCTGGAAGATTTCAAAAGAATGTGGAGAAAGAAAATGAAATACCCAGTTGAGAATGTGTTCATTATAGTATTCTGGGTTGCATATACTATAATAAAGGTGCCCTAAACATTATCATTACATCTGGTTTAACTCATCATTAGTAAGAGAAAGTATTATATAGGTGCAGTGTGGGTGAGATAAAGTTGATTACCTTACTTTTGTCTTTTCTGATACAACTGTTTACATTTACATACTGAATCAGATTGTGATCCCACTGAAGTAAGTGGACCAGGACTTGGTTCAGATCATATATATAAGATGTGGCCATATATGTGTATAATGGGTTCTTGCCATGTGTATGCCCGACTTTACTAATGGTTGTGTATGAAGAAAATATTTGATAGTGCAGGAGCCCAAACTTGTTAAAACTCAAGAAGAACGTGCACCTAGCTGGGTAATTGTTGCTGAATGAGTTTAGATCAGCTATAGTGAAAATACAGGAATAAGCACAATCCCTACTAATGGAACTTACAGATAAATACAGTTCTTTCCCTCTGTGCTAGTGCAAATGCTCTTGAACACCAAATACTTTGAGCAGATGTTAGATTCAGTTTTGTCTCTGAAGTCAGGAATCTGAAGTTTTTTTCCAGTAAAAACAAGACAGTGCCAACACGGTCATTGAACTTGCAGAACAAGTTTGCTCTAATGGAAAAAAATGTTACTTGGAAGCATGATAGATATTTTTGTTCTTTGATAAAATGGAGTAAGAGGCTATGCATGTGAATATAAATACAACCCCAATCAAGTTCTCTCTCTATTCTAATCCAGTCCTCAACACCATGATATCTGAGTGCACGGGAAAAGGTTCCCCACCACCACCATTGTGCTGGATGGGAAAGTGTGGGATTATTTTAAGGTAGAGACATCCAAACTTTGCCCCACTGAGAGTTAGTGATCTGGGTTGATCCACAGAAGAGAGTATCATATGCTGGGACCTGCTTTATCAGCAGACTGGGGGTCAGATTCTCCCTATACCATAGCAACTGTGAACTGCTCTGCTGGTGCAAGGCTAATGCCAGATTAGCACGCCATAGCAGGATCACCCAAATAAAAGACTATCTTTGGGTGGCATATATCCCTTTAGCAGGCCTAGGGGGTCCAAGTTGTCCTTATGCCTTGGAGACTGCCAACTGCTGTGGGCAGTTGGCACACATTAGAGCAGTCCTCAAATTGTCCTAACACACCAATGAACTGGACCAGTGCAGGGTAGCCCCCGGATTGGGGAAGTGCAGAAGTGGCTTTTACACCATCTCAACACTTCTGGACTCTCACAGAGTGCTCCTCAGCCAGAGGCAAGGATCGGCATCTATACCTCCGCCTGAAATACCACATGGGTGACTGTCAGTGATACTGTAAATCTCTGTGGATATCATTTGACTGCACCCAGTTTACGAAGAAAACTGGAGCTATAGCTAATGGAAGAGTGTGAATAAATTTAAGTTAATTAAAATGTCTTAGCACTAGGCTCACAATCAATCTTATTGACTCTTTCTGGCAGGTAGTCTTATGCCTTGCTGCTAAAGTTCATTTTGTTTTTTAAATGGGTTTTCCTTTTGTCTCTCTGACAAGGGAAAACCCCGAGATAAAGTCCTGACAGAACGAAAGTAAGTATGCAGTCTCTGGCGGAAAAAAGAATGGAACTCTTAGCACATTCACTGACACTTTCATAAGCCAAATTCTCATTTACTGTCAATTTAAAACTGGAATAAACTCTAGCTGCTTCAATGGACAGCAGTAAACAAAACAGATGGAGTGCCTTGTTTCCCTAATCTTTTTGAATGTGGAGAGTAGCTAAAAAAAAAAAAAAAAAAAAAAAAAAAAAAAAAAAAAAACAACATCACCACCACGTGACAAAGAGACTGGGACAAAACTAGACTCATCAGAAGCCACTAAGTCCCTGTGTAGGATAGGAAAGTAACCCATTTGTAGACAGTGCATATTGCTAACCTGATCTCTCTCCTATCAGGGTTGAAAACACTTTGGCTGCTGGTGTAGTCAGTGCCAAATTGTTTTCAAGACTCATTTTAGAACTCAGTCAAGACATCTGGTGTTTTGATTAGATGTGGAACGTCTTTAAAAACACTCCAAGTGAATTGCCTTCACAGTGTAAACACAGCTTGATATTATCCCAAAGTACCACAATTGCCCTCAGGTGTCTCAGTGCTGTGGAATCAGGTCCTTTTGCCAAAACTCTGATGCTGACACCACTTTGACCATTTTCACTTTCAAATGCCTTGGCTTGCTGCACATTCTGTTGCTAGCCATGGAGGCACTGAAACCACAGAATAAAAGCCTGTCATGTGGCAGTTATAAAATATGAATTGACTTATTTAAGGCATCTGTCCCAATGCTGCCATTCTTGAGGAGGTAAAACTGTCATTGCCTCAAGAAAAGCATGGGACAGTCAACTCCCTTTACTGGAGGGAGGATGGGCACTACCTGTTTTCATGACTCACTCCAACTACATTATACAAAAACCCAGATGAAAATCAATCACAGTTGGTGGAGGAGGTTGTCCCCCAAATCCTCAAAAAAATAAACTCCTTTGGCCAACAGCCTTCAGCAATCAAGTTGAAATTAAAAATGGGGAGAGAGTTCCAGGGCCCTGAGAATGCTCTGCTGGAATCCCCCTCTTCACAGTGAAGGAAATCAAGCGCCAGCATCACTGCAGCTGTATGTCAACAGGAGAGAGGGGAATCTTGCATGTAGGTAGATCAGGGTCGTAGCAACAAAGAACGTGGCCCTCTCCGAACGTATGTCCAGGGCCCCTTACAATGCAGAAACTGGAATGCGGTATTTATTTTATACAATATACAGGGTTCATATTATGTATACATAGGCCTATAGTGTACATGTATTCCGTATTTACGCAAAGCGCTTCTTTCACGCCTTGTTCTCTGATGCATTGATTAACCAATTTGCGTAGTCCAGAGATCTGGCAATCTTGTTTTCCATTGAGATAACTGCAAGTGCAGAAAGCCTGTCATCTGTCATGGTTGAGCGCAGGATATTCTTGATCAGTTTCATTCTGCTGAAGCTCCTTTCAGCACCAGCGACAGTAACTGGTGTGGTCAGAAGAATTCTGATGCAAATGCAAAGATTCAGATATATCTCCTGAAGGCTGTTCTTGTATATGTACGTTAAAAAATTGTTTGCCGTGACAAGTCCTCTCTCTTTCTCAATGACATAAATAAAACGATTCAATTCCATTACGAGTTCGTTGGCATCAATGTCTCCCATTTTTCTTTCAAAATTTTTGCTGTGATTCTCTAGTTCATTTTCTCTGTCACACTGCTTCAGGCAGTTAGCGTTGTACAGAAATCCAAACAACTTATACCACTCCACGAGTTGGTCAAATCGTGACAAAACAGAAGATATGGCCTGATCAGTGAGAACAAGAAAGAACTGCGATTTGAATTTTTCTTCGGCAGAAAGACGACTCGAATCATCAGCACATTCGTAATCAAAACATTCTCTTCTTACGTCGCACCCTGGTTTCTGGAAACACCTGCTCAATACCCATTTGCTCTGCTATTTCACGTGCATTTTTGACCACAGAGTTATATCCTGTATTTCGATAGTCTTCCAAAAACTTCATTGTAGCACTGACTTCTGCCTGCAGTACGTCAATTGACACATCTGGTGACTGAATTAATTTGCTGGTTTTATTGACGTGAAATAGTATATCATACCACGTGTACACAGTCAGAACAAAAGGCCACGTAGTAACATGGTCTAAAAGCGCACCGGCTTCTGTTGCTGTATTGCCATCTTTCTTTTCGAGCGCATATTCTCGCAAAGATGACAAAGTATTGCATAATTCTTCAAGGTGATAACGCAATGGCTTCACAGCATCAATTCTCAACTCCCAACGAGTGTCCGATAACCCTTTAACAGATATTGGCATACGTTCTTGAAGTATATCCCAATGTGAAGGTGAAGAAGAAAAGATAACGTATATTCTGTTAATCAGACCGAAAAAGTCAACGGCATATTTTAATGACTTTGCCGCGTCTGAGATCACAAGATTCCAAGTGTGAGCTCCACATGGTACATACAAGGCACGGTCATTTATTTCTAGCATGCGGGCTTGAACTCCTTTATTCTTTCCTCTCATATTTGTGCCGTTATCATAAGCTTGGCCTCTCATGTCAGCAATGTCTATTCCTAAGTTATTTGCCTTTTCAAGAAACGCTTCCAATAAGCCCTCGCCAGTTGTATCATGAACATTAAGAAAACCAACAAATGCTTCACGAATATTGACACCATCTCCACCGTTGCATTCAACAAAGCGTAACACCACAGACATCTGTTCTTCATGCGACACGTCGGGAGTACAGTCCAAAATAACTGAATAATATTTTGCTTTTTTAAGCTGCGCTATGTTGGCCTCTTGAATGTTACTGGCAACAAGTTGAATCAGCTCGTTTTGGATCTGTGGACTGAAGTACTGAACATGTGTCTCTGCCTTCTTAATCCTCTGTAAAAGTTCGCTGAGGACAGTATCATACTTTGCAAGCATTTCAAACAGTCCCAAAAAGTTGCCATTCGAAGGATCGCTGAGCTTTTCATTACTTCCTCGAAATGCCAAGTTTCTTTCAGACAAGAAAATAACGACATCAACCATGCGTTTGACAACATTTCTCCAGAAATCTCTCTCTTTCAGAAAAGCCTGCAATTCAAGTTGGTCAATAGATGTACGGTTTACTATGCCTGACTGAAGGTCAAACCATTTTTCTGAACTGAGTACGTCAACCATGAACGTCTTATTTTCTCACCATTTGCCATGGTTTGATAGAAATGAGTACTTGTGAACCTCCGTCTTTCCTCGTTAAATGGAAATTCAGAATTTTCATTCTGCTGCGGTGGGCCACGTGCAACAATGTCACACACTTGCCTGTCCGATATTATAGACGGCCAATCTCCTGGATCATCAGTCAGTGGCTCAGATTCAGATACTTCTTTCCCGGCATCAGCTCTAATATCTGTCAGTTTGTTTGGTAGAACAACTGGCTTCACCTTCGACCTCATTTGAAGCACTTCTGGATACAATTCATCACTGCTAGTGCTGTCCGTTTCATGTGCCTGTACCTGTACGTTGGATTGCAGCGCAAAATATGTTGACACCTTTGGAATTTTCTCAAGTTCCTTCTCGGCATCTTTTGCTGCCTTTCATTTACTAGCTCCGCTCTTATACATTCTCTTAGACATCACAAAGCACGCTTCTGCTTTGGAGGATAAAAAACTAAACAACTAAATTAATAACATTTATCCACCGAACGCCATTATGAACGCAAATACACATTCTTTGAATGGGTCCAACTAAAATTCGAAACTGACCGACAGACAACTGATGTAGCCAATAGCATTATGATGTATCATAATGACTTCACAGTTTTGTCAGTAAAACCGACATGGATTGTGCAATAGTGTCAATAAATGTCACTTACCTAGTTATACCTTACATTTTTTTTGCCACTTTTAGGGGGCCCCTTCGTTGCAGGGCCCCCTCCGGTTGGAGGGCGCTCGCTACACCTCTGAGGTAGATGCCAAGCTAGTTAGGGCTTTATGAATCACACATCAAGAGACAAACTGGCAACCAGTGCAGATCCCTTACTGATACTATATTTTCCTTCTCTGTTTTTCAGTCCCGATGTGGAAGGTAACAGATACAGCTAGAGTACCTACTACAGTTAGAATGACATGACAGATAAAGTGGTTGTCAGCAGGTGGCAGTAAAGATTCGGGATATGGTCCTCATGTGAGTCACTTGAAGACATGCTTACAGTCTCAGGACAAAAAGACAAAGTGCATAATCTTTTGTTGTTAAGTAATAACAAAATAGTTTTCTCCTGCCTTCACACTCAAATGTGCCTTTAGACACATTGGCTGCTCCTTGGCTACACAGTACTTCTAAATGGAAAAAATCCTCAGTCCATTTACTGAATGCAAATGAACTTGTTTCTGATAGTTTATTCTCAGCTACTTCTCATACTGTTCTGAGATGAGCTGAAATCTACACTGTTGGAGTTTGAAGATAATGAAAATTCATGAGTACTGACTCAAATCTCAAGCTACCTAAATAATCAACTTGAGTTTATAAAAGAGGAGAACACACCATGTGATCATCCAGTTTTCTATAAACCCCTAACAAGTGCTCCCAGATCAATTTGAGAACATCCAATAAAAGCGAAGTGAAATAACATTTCTCCATTGCCCATTTGAGTTCATCCTTCCACCCTTGCCACTCCCATGCCCCCAGCAAAAAAAAAAACACGCAATTCTCTAAATCTCTTTACATACGGACATTATGAACATGAATCAACAAAAGCATTAACCACAACAAAGTGAGAGAAACTAAGTTCTTATGGGGCCTGGATCTTCAAATTGTTACATGAACAGTCCTAGCTGAATCACTGGGACTGCTTCTGCGAGTAAGAATTTGCAGGATGAGTCCCACTGGAAAGGCAAAAGGTAGGAATTTTTACAGTTACTACCCTCACTTCCTGCCTCTTTGCCTTCATTATGGGCCTCATCCTACAAGGTGCTATGCACCTTTGACTCCCAATGCCATCAAGAGATGTTGTGAGTGCTCAGATCATCATAGAATTGGGCCTACATGTAAAGTGATGGCTTCTAAACGTGATTCAGAAGAGCGATAAAGTGGGTGATACCTTTTATTGGACCAACTTCTGTTGGTAAGACACACAAACCACCTTGTCTTTCTAATATCCTGGGACCAGCATGGCTACTACTACACTGCCTACAACAGCAGAAGAGAGATGGCTGTCAGAAGCCAAAAAGCTAGTCTTAATGGCCTACTTAATTTCACTGCACTAAACTGCCATTTTCACAACAGTCACTTAGCATATTACTTTGTTGTTAAAGTCACAGAACCACCAACAGAAAGCTATTTTTAACTCACAAGGAATGTTCCTGATTTTTCTGCTTTAGTTATACCCTTGATTTGTTCTCCCAATGTTTTTGTTAATTGTAAAGTTGCTCAGACTTCTCTTTCCCCCAGCTTTTTAATTGTTATGATTATTAATAAATAATTTAGGGCTATATTCTGTTTTGTACATCTCAAATAACTTTCTGTAGTCATTCAAGGGAGAATTTGGCCCTTTGTTTTAAGGAAATTTTCTCTTGGTAGTACAAATTCTATAAATTGATTTATTAAAAACAAGTAAGCAATTAGATAACAAAATTTTAAAGTGCAGTTTAATGCTAGCCTACAGTTCCAGCAGTAAGATTCTATTTGATTAAAACATTAGGATTTGTACAAAGGTCACACAAATGCTACTTCATGAATAAACAAAGTGGTGCTCTGAAATTAATAGCACCTAATAACTTAGAATCTTTCTGTGTTTCCTACAATATAAATGAACTCCTAGCATGGCACCAAGTCAAACAGTAATTATATAGACATATAAGCAGATATCCGATTACATTAGAATTGGTTCAGTTTGGACAAAGTAAAAACTGCTCCTAAAGCTTAAATCAACCCCTCCGCCCCTTTTTTATGTCTGATAAGTTTAGTTATTCATGTGACCCGGCTCTTCTGGTTTCATGTGCGAATAGAGCCTATTTATGCAGAATGTCCAGCTCAATTCTCAGATCAAAGAGAGAGTGAAAAAGCCTGTGAGTTTTAAGGGGGTTATCTGAATTGAACCTCTGACCACCACTCTCCAGTGAAATTTAGAGATTATATAGCAAAAGACCATTGATATTCAGTGGTTGCATTATTTAATATTTGTCACCTAGTGGTCCCAACCCAGATTAGGGCCCCACTGTGCCAGACTTTTTACATACAATGTAAGGAATGATCCTTTTCCGAAAGAGTACCATCTCAGGCCCAAATCCTGAAAGATCTTGTGTGCAGGTGGACTGCTGTGCCCATGTGGAGACCTATTGACTTTGGGGCTCTGTGTAAATGCAGCAATCTGCTCCCACCACAAGAAACCACAGGTTCAGCAGTTTTAATAGATAAGACAGATGAAAGGTCGGAGAAAGGGATGCTAAGATTTTTAAAGTTTTCTTTGTGTTGAAAAAAATTCTACTAACTTGATATACCCCGAATCTATACTGAGGAATAGTGTTGGATTTGGTAATCCCTATCAACATGCAAGAAGAGACAGTATCTGTCATTTCAAATGAAAGGAAAATACAATTTCTTAGTAGCATCATTTATAGAACATCACCACAAAACATTCCATGGCTGATTACAGTCTGTACATGCAAACGGTGAATGTATTGGATATAAACAAACTACAGTGTGGTTTGTAATGTGCCCTATAGAGAGATTTAGGGTACAGGTAAGAAGTGATACAATGGCCATCTTTCAGAGTGAACAAGTTACTTCTGATTGTCTAATACATCTGGTATGGGGGGAAAACAGGATTTGACAGAAGACAGAAAGAAGAGATTCAATTTGGAAAGAGTAAGGGCATTAAATATAAAGAATAGGGAGTGTGTTTCAGATTTTGGGAGCAACATGGGAGAAGCATAAATCCATCATCCACTAGTTGACTACAAAGAAAAAAGAAAGGAAGGAGGGAAAGCGAAGACAGACAAGGTGGATTTTGGTCTAGACTTTGAAATGGATAAGAAGCCGGCAAAGAATTGATGCTCTGGTTTTGGATACCAGTGAAGAGTTGAGAGTTCTGGTTCTCCATACTTAGGAAGGCCATAAAGAAGGAAGTTATGGTAGTTGGCACAAGAGCAGACATGAAAGCACAAATATCTTCTTATATGTTAACAGAGGTGCCTAAAATGATGGATTTAGGGTTAAATATTTTCTGCATGTTTACATACCATATCTCTCCCAAATACTTCAAAGGCATCTATGACCTTAGCATATAAGGGTAGATAACAGCGCTAAATGCTTGGTTCCATGTTTTTATAAGTAAATGCTTTCAAGTGAATTTCTGAATAAAGTATCTGCTTAGTAGGTTTCCTTGCCAGTGCATCTGCATCCTGTTGTGAGGGGGAAGTGTTCCAGCATCCTGATACGGAATGGATGTAAGAAATGTTGGGGGAAAGCTTAATAAAATAAGAGAAACTTGCTTCCACAGTTCTGTTATTTTCTGCTAGGTGTCTGTGTGGTAGTGATTTAATTAAATTATCTCAGAAATACCATGGAGTCCCATTTTATCTTCTATCTCTATGTAAATAGCTGAAATTCCATAGAATGGTCACATCAAAAAAGCAATAGGCCACTTCTTTTCTGGATAAACAGTGAAAGCTGTAGATCTTCAAAGACTGTAACAACAAACTCCTTCTGTAGCATATGTCATGTCTCATCATCATTAAGACTGACTCCTAAGAAAGCTTGATTGATCACTGTTGCCCTCGAGCTGTCCGAATATTATCTCGGTGTGTCTTTTAGGATAAAGCATGGGGAGGAGTGTGTGTGATTTTTACATATTTAAGGTAATCAGTATCATTTAAGTCATATGATAGGAATGCTGGTCATGCTGCTTTAAAAGATCTGTCAGATTTGACCATTATTTATCCTGTTCTTCCATCCTTTGACATTCAAATGTAACTTCAGTCACTTCAGGAAGAAACTTAGCATATAAACTTGACAACAAGTGATTCTCAAATTTAGTTTGATTTATTCTTCTATGCCAGCACTTGGTGCTCACTGCCTGTAAAGGACACACTGAAATGTCTACGCTGCAGAATTAAAATCAGTTTGATAGATTATAGTAATAGGAGACCGCAGCGAATGTAATTTTTATGGTTTCAGACATTTATGGAGTTCCCAAAACTTGAAAAATAGTTTTGCAGAGGACTAGTCCAGAATATATAATTGTACCTTTGTATAAAAAGAATAAAAAACCTGAAATCCTAAAACCATCTTTGCTATTAAGATTTTTAAAAGGCAGGGGAGCTGGACATGTGCATTAACTCCTTTTTCAGAAGAGGTTGAGTATTCACACTTCCTTTAAATACACAGTACAGTATGCCAACGACACAGCATATTTTTTGAATAATACAATTGTCACAATGGAATGCTACAGCTCTAGAGGAGCCTGCCCATTGTGTCAATTGTCTGCAGATTAAGAATCCCTACTAGAGTGCATAGATGGTAGTTGTTATGGTCTGTCAAGTCAGAGAGCCACAGATTAAGGACCACTGAGATCACAGCAGCTCCAAAGCAGTTACCACAACCTGAATAAAAGAACCATGATGATTCTAGTGGGACTGCTGCAGATCAAGCAGCCAACATTGCTTTCACAGACTCTTACATATGATCCAGTGATTTCTGGGGGGGCTAAAAATAAACAAAAAGGGGAAGTTAAATGCATGATGTTTGTGAAAACTTGAAATAAATATTCCTTTCACCTCAACTCTCCATCTCCTAGGCAAGAAAATGTGGGCAAAATTCACATGCCTTGATGTAGAAGACAGGCAAAATGAGAAGTTCTCTCCTCTCTTCCCCCCACCACCACCTCAAACCTCTCCAGAAACAGAGAGTGAAATTATGGTCCCGTTGAACTCAATGGGAGATTTAACTTCAGTAGGGCCAGCCTTTTACTTAGAACATCAAATTCTGTTGCAAATGCGTGCAACTCCCTTGCTGTCAGCGGATTTTCATGCATTTACACCAGCAAAGAATTGGGTGTAGTGTGTGGGGAACCACTGTGCTTGGCCATAGGCTCATTATAACAGCCATTAGGTGCAGGGTGGTTACAGTCAGAAAGCCTGTGCAGCTTGTGGACCCACTAGCTATACCTTCACCATAACACTGATTCACTCACAATCCCTTATCCTTAACACCACTGTGGAGAGAAACATGCCATAGTTTCACTCAAGAGCATGCAGAAGGTTGCAGAGTCCCTCTGAGTGGCCTCTCTACTCCTTCACCTTTTCATGCTGCAGAAGTGCTGCCAGGCTTTGGCCTGCCCAAAGCTATGAAGAGCGCTTGAGGATTTAACCCTTTGTTCTCAAATGATACCGTCCCCTTTAGCTTCAGGCACAACAGGGTGAGTTCACAACAATACAAAATGCCCATTCACATGGATCCCTTGATTGTCTGAACATTTCTAGCTGTATCTCTGTGGTGAAATGCCGCCCGTACCTCCCAAATATCCATTTGCAGGGATTATAGGGTGATGTATTCATATTTTGGAAATGAGGTTTAGGACCCTGTAGTCCAGCATTTCTCAAATGCAGCCACCTTGGCCACCAGGGGCTTTGCTTGCGGCCACAGGCTTCTGGGAAGTGACGGGGGGTATGGGAGGGGAGAGAAGCATCGGCCCCTCCCCCACAGCCACCAGCAGGGGTTGCACCCTAATCCCCTCTGGAGCCAGAAACACTGGAGGAGCAGGCAGCTGGTATGAGTTCGCCACCTTCCTGGGACCAGTGGAGCTTGGGCTTCTGGCTTCAACCATGGGGTGGTGGGCTTTGGTCCCCAGTCACAGTGCTTTGGCCCGCACCAGCTGGCCCCCACTGCCTCCCCTAGCCCATCGCCCCTGATCCCACTGCCTCCTCTAGCCCCCCATCCATTGCCTTGGCCCCCACTGTCTTACTACTCACCGCCCCAGCCAGGGCTTAATTTGTCCCCCAGATTGCTGAGGCTTTGTAAATTTGCTGTGAAGAGTGATATTTTTCACTGCCTCCCAGCTAGCTAGCAAGTCTGCTGTTGCGAAAAATATTAACATACAAACAAATACCAGTTTCCAGTATTCCTTATATTCCTTCAGGTATTTTATATTAAAATATAATATTTTAATATATATTTCCTTCAAGTAACATAAAATACTTGAAGGAATATAAAGAATACTGGAAACAACTATACAATGCAGGCCATGGCTGAAGAAGCACAAAGTGACATTGCTTGCCTTATGCTATAATAATTAAGCTGCACTGGGCTTTTTTAGGCAAGCAATTTTCTCTTATAAGTTAGTCAAAAATTTTAGTTATATACCTGATGGCCCAATGGATCCCTAGAAAGCCTTTGATATACAAACATATATACATACATAAACAAACACACACACATATATACACACACACACGCACAAAGCTGAGACTAGTATCAAAGGGGTAGCCGTGTTAGTCTGGATCTGTAAAAGCAGCAAAAAATCCTGTGGCACCTTATAGACTAACAGACGTTTTGGAGCATGAGCTTTCGTGGGTGAATACCCACTTTGTCGGATGCATCCGACGAAGTGGGTATTCACCCACGAAAGCTCATGCTCCAAAGCTGAGACTGTACCTAGAATACTGCATGTACTTGTGGGTGTACCAGCTTGAAAGGAGTTCAGAAATGTTGCAGTAGCTGGAGGGTCTGACTGATCAGGAAAGAGTAAAATAGCCCCGATTACATGCATTAGGTTAACAGTGTTTAAAAGGAGAACATCTACAATCTGAAGATATAAACTGCTGAGAAATAAGCTGCTTAACACAGAATGGGCTTATATTTGACCCAAATATTAAAACATTTAGCATCTTTTTAGGGCATTACATTACACCAAAGCACTATACAAACAGATCTGTTTCCAAAGTCCATGAAATCTATTTGGGTAAAAGAAGTACATTGGGGCAGGTTTTCACCCATGAATTTACAAATTTTGAAATTTTTGTTGGTTTGTTTTAAGTGAAGGGTGCCAGATCAACATATTTAGACAGTGAATCCCACTGTAGTTGGTTTAACTTGGTGGCAGACCACGGCTCATTCATCCGGCAGAGTCCTGGGGTGCCTGAGGCCCTGGCAACCATCATCTTCCATCATCCCCTGGTGCTCTATGCCAGATGAATGAGGAGAGACCCCTACCTCTTTACCAGGTCCGAGAAGAAAAGGGTGAGGAGTGTCTCAGTCTCCTCTAACGAGGGATGAAAGTGAGCCGATGCGGGCCTGTACTCCACACCGGTAAGAACCTGCACTGGCCCATACCCATACTAGCCACAGCAGTGCTTTAATGTCCTTGCCACTTTTGCCTCTCCTGTCAGGGGCCTTGCCAGTAGGGTCCATACCAGCAGGGCCACAGACAGTGGGGGTAGGGGGCAACAAAGTTAAAGCGCTTCTGCGGCAAAGGACCCTGCAGCACTTTAATGTCCCTGCCCCTTTTGCCCCCCAGCCAGTGATTTAAAATGGCCTGGAGCTCCAGACACCACTGTCCCTATCACCTCCAGAGCTCTTGGCCCTTTAAATCAACGCAGGAGCCCCAAGAAGTGCGGTCCAAGAGTTGGCTGGGGGATGCTGAACCACCAGCCCCACTCCTTCTGCCCAAGGCCACGCCCTTTCTGGGTGCCAGAGCCATGCCCCCCCCCCGCCACCAGTAAGTGTTCTCAGTTACTTTCACCCCTACCTTTAACTGATGGCCTGGGGATGCTGGTCCAGTGTATTTCCTACCTTCCACATTCTCTCATTGTTTTAGCACATGATCACAGCCCTCTGCTTACCTCTCAGTAGAGGGTTGCTCACACAGTCAACAATTCAGATGTCTGTTGGGGTTTCCCAGCTCACTTTTCAGTGTCCAGCTGTTTCCCCTTGTCAGAGAGATGCGGGAGGAGAAAAAGCATCAGGCCCCTGACCTCCTGGTTGGATCTTACTCACAGTCTAGAGACAGTAGCTCCCTCTGTCCCAGAAGCTGCAAAGTGGCTTCCTTCCTGAAGACAACCTCTCCTTCGCTCTCCCCCTGCTTGACTATCAGTGTCTTCTTAAGCAGGTCCTCCATTTGGAGCATGCTCTGCAGCTGCTAAGAGGTGGGGCCTTCTTGGCCCTCTACTGCCCATCACGCCCTTAGCCTTGGTGTGAGGTCTCTAAACCCCATCACACCCTCTATAGCCACAACAAGAAGAGCAGGAGGAGTGGCACTGCAAGCTTCCTCTCACAGGCCTGGATTACAGTTCTCTTCAGCTCAAGTCCCACTCTACATTCCAAGGGTCTGCATGACCTTTTTTGGTTTTACATCATTATCTTGCACTGCTTTCACCATAACCCCCTTCCCCACTACTTCATCTTACTTTTCTTAACAGCTGAATATATTTTGTCATGACGCTGTCATTATGTGTGTCATGCTGCCTCATTTTCTATTTGAGGATTACATGAAAAACAATTATGGCATTAAACAATAAGGTACAACAAAAGCTGCTGGTGTTTATTCTAGCTGTTTTAGACCCTGCTCCAAAACCCACTCAAGTTAATGGGCATCTTTCCACTGGGCATTGACTTGTATCTGCTAGAAAAGCTATTTACATTCTAAAAACCAGTGCCTGCAAGTTCCCTTAATGAGAGTCTTGTCTGCATGAAGAACTGGACCATAGCAAACTGGGGTGTGACTGTACCCTGCAGTTCATTGATCTAGTCCTCTTTGAAACAAGACGAGCTCAAGTATTCTAATATGAACTGCTAATTTGTATCAGCAGGGTGCACATGAACCGTTAGACTGCAGCAGCCTATTGTGCTGTAGATTTACACCCCAGCTTGCTGCAGTCTAATTATTCATATAGATAAGCCCTGAGAGTAATGAACCGATTTTAGTAGTGCCTACCCTGTTGTCCAACCAGCTGATGATATTTGTTAATATAGAGATAACAAGCTTTGCTGCAGTAACTCTAAATGGGTGTCAGAAAGTGTTACTAGGATTAATCCAAGACAAATTTTGATTTGTTCCACCCCCTACGCTGCCTGATTCCCACCTGTCATTTTGGAGACAGAAGTCTGTCCATTTACACAGTATTTGCCACACACATTTACAGTAAAAACATCCAAAAAATGTGCCCACGCTGAAAAGACACCCATGTGACTTTTTAGAAGTCATGCATGTGAATATTCAGAGTGTGTATCAAAACACAACTTAGCTATGGCCACACTTGGAGCTAAGGGCAACACTACTATTTTCAGTGCAGTAGCTCGACGAGAGCTAGAGTGAGTCTACACAAGCTGGGAATCACACCCCAACTCCAAATGTAGCCATAACCTTAACTGAGAATATGCACAGCTGTAATTTATTCCTAAATGAAATCTCTAAAACAGGCCTTGCCTGACATTAAATTCATCTGGAGGTTGAATTAATTAAAAACAAAACAAAACAAAAATCTGCTTGTATTTATAGTAGAAAAAGTGCATTAGAAATCACTTAAGTGGTTTAAAAAATAAACTTGCAGGTTTTTAAGTTATACTTCAATCTAATCAAACCTACCAAAGTAAATCAAAAACGCATTCACCTGCCAACTGAGAATAAATGGGGAATTTCAGCCCCAAAGGCAGTGGGTTAGAAGTGATAAGCAGCTAGAAAATAGGGCCCACACTGAAGTGTAACACCACAATCAGCCTCAATCCGTGTTCATTGTAAGAAATGAAAGCCAGCAAAGGGGATAATTCCCACTTTCTGCATTATTTGCTTTCCTTCACTACAGGACAATAAGGAAATAATGGTTCTCAAACTTTTCCATAATGGATATGTCTACCTGGCCCAGTGCAGCAAACCTGGGGGCATCTATGTAGATATTGTGGCTTGGGCTGGAGCTCAGGCTCCAAAGCCTTTCCAGCCTGAGGTGCAATTTAAAAGCATTGTCTACACTGCTATTGTTAGCATGGGAACATAAGCTCAGAGCCCAAGTCTGTCAACCCAGGCTCAGAGACTCATTGCTACTGGCTGCGGAGATATATCCGCTCCCCTGCCATCTAATTGGAACCTCCTCCCATTTAGCAATATGGGACAGATAGACAAGAGGATCGAGAACCCCGACACCTAATGGAGACCCCCAGGTTAAGAAACTATGTTTTAGTAAATGCCAAGAATAAATAAATATTACATTACATTTGATATTTTAAACTCAAAGGGACAGGAAAGTTGTAGTAATGGGGTCAGATCCTCAGCTTATGTAAATCAGCATAGATCCATCAAAGTTAGGATGACCAGATGTCCCATTTTTAAAGAGACAGTCCTGTTTTTTGGGACTTTTTCTTATATAGGTGCCTATTACCCCCACCCCCAATCCTGTTTTTTCACATTTGCTGTCTGGAATTCAAATCAAAGCTGATTTTCACCAGCTGAGGATCTGGCCCATGCTTTCTACAGCAACCGTAGTGTTGTATTAATGTAGCTTGAGAGAGAAAAAAAGTGGTATTTAACCTGTTTGGGCCTAGTCCTCCAGAGATATAGCAAAAAATACACTCCTTATGAGATCTCCATGCACCCCTCCCTTCTCCCAGGAGCAGCAGTAATGGACAGGCAGCAGGAGGTGGAGACCAAGGGATGCACCATAATCCAACTTGGGCACAGAAAGGAGAGACAAAGGTTGTAAACATGGCCCCACTGATAATGGGATGGAGTTAGTGATCAAGCATAAGATCACTATGCAGGTGCTGAGATGGTGGCAACTGCAGTACCTGATCTGCTGGTGAGAGACTCATAGAAACAACTGCCCATAGCAGAGCGAAGCTCTAACCAGGGTGGTGTGACACAGAAGTATGGAAAATACTCTAACTGCCCAGGTAAGCTTATCCCTTGAAGAAGAAGAAAAAAAAAATCACCTTTGTAGGAAAAATGAAAGATACAGCAGAAACTCCACATTGTGATGAAATCCCATTAAGTTTAACAGGAGAAAGATCAGGGCCCTGGATGAGACCCACCCACCACTGACAGTGTGAAAGCCTGGCCCCACTGAAGTCAATGGGTGTTTGGCCACTGACTTCAGAAGATCCAGGATTTCACCCATCGTTGTCATAAAAATAAAAATATTTGTGAAATAAGAGAAAAATCTAAAGTCTGTTCAGCTTTCACAGTCCTATTGCTTGTGCACATAAGCCATTTTACTTTGAATACAGCTTAGCATTAAGGGTGGGGGAGCAGTTAAAGAAGTGAAATCAAGGTGTTACCTAATTATTAACTAATTCTGCTGCTTTTTATGAGACTAGAGAGTTATACTGGCATTTATTCCCGAGTATTTATTTAGGAAAGATATTTTGCAAGCTCAGTAAAATGTTTACAATTCTTATGGCAAACAATTCCTATTTTTATACAGAGCTTTAACACCGATTAAAACACATGACCCAACATAACAAAGAACAGAGCATGCAGAAACTAATAACTATATGCCATTATAATGTAAGATAATACCTTAAAATGTTATTGCAGTCAATGCAACATATTCATGCCCTACTAAATACATTTTATCAAATTACAGTGATTACTACTTCTTAAAATTAGGGAGACCCAGTAATTGGTCACAGCTGGACACTGAACCCAGCAGCCAGAGCACTGGCTCAATCTTGGACAAGCCTTTAATTAGCTTTTATTTGAATATTTTTAGAATTACTGAGTGGTCCTCTCTGCTTCATTTAACAAGAAACTTGGATTCTAAAAATCAGACAAATTAAGAAAGGTAACCAGTGTAAAATAAAAACAAATCCTATGTTTCTGGGAGATTGATACTGCTGCTGTTCAGCTCAGTAACAAATGGCATGGCACATCACATTGATAAAATAATCTTAATGAAAGACTCCATAAATTAACCGAATATGAGGGTCAGTCTAACAAGAATGTTATTCTTGCAAGTATCCTCAGTGAAGTCAATAGGGAACTACAGGTCTGAGGAAGGATGAATAAGTTTGCAGGATGGGAACCTTGATCAAAATGTAAATCAAAAATTGTTCCTTTCCACTGTTCTCTGTTTCACACGTTTGCAAAGTGGTAAAATACTTATGCTCGATACCAGCCAGCTTAAACCCACCAAATAAAACCCGTTTCTAAAGATCCAACTTATAATTACTAACACATCCTGGAAATTTAAAAAAAAAAAAAATTACTGTTGCAATGGTGCCTTTATCATTATAACAGTGGTATGCAAAATACTTCCAACCCTGAGCAAACCTTACCATTTGAATCAACATGTTTGACCAAGACTAACTACACTGAAGACATTTTGATCTAACTGGTTACTTTAAGAAAGACAGAAATTGACTGTAGCAGGCATTTCCGAGGATAAATCCTTGAGTTACTAAAAATAGGGGCATGCAGGAAAATGTCCAATCTTGTTACAGTTGGTTTTTGGGTGGATGGAACAAAGAATGCTGCTGTCTACAATAAAGTTACCAAGGTCTGCCCTTGGAATGGCATAAATAACTCTCTTAACATGAATTAGCCATTGTGTACTTTACTGAAAAGGTACAATCAGGAGGTAGCAGTGTAATACTGGTAAAAGTGCTTATACCTTATAAAATCCAGATTCCTGCTGCACCCAATGTCCAGTTAAAATTTAAAAATGTTTATGAAAAGTTACTAAACTGGTTTCTTTGTATTTTGAATATATTTGGATTAAATTAGCAAACAGTTTCCTTAGCAAAAGGAAATGTTATGAAATTCACTTTCAAATTCAGAATAAATGGGTTCTGTTCTCAGCAGTGTTTATTAAAGCATGTGTTTCATAGACCATCACTATGCAAGGGTCCAATCTTCCAGATACTTCTGGGCAAAGAATATGAATAATCTCACTGAAGTCAGCTCATAGGTGTTTTCCTGAATAGAGATACTTTCCTGAATCAGAGCCTAAGAGTCCCACTGAAGTGCTCTCCTGAATACATATAGAATAGGGCCTTTACATTTCAGTTTTTGTGTAGTATATTCAAGCCTATTATAATTCCCAGACAAAAAGCTTTGTTAAGATGAAGTTAAAGTTGAGAGTCCAAAATTTAAGGGTAAAATAAATTACAAAAGCGAGCACAAGGAACTGCAGACTTACAGGTAAACTTAAAAGAAACCCCAATATGGTCAAGCAGGGCCGGTGCAAGGATATTTCACGCCCTAGGCAAAACTTCCACCTTGCGCCCTCCCTCCACCCACCCTGAGGCACCCCACCGCAGCAGCTCCCTCTCTCCACCCTGAGGCACCCCCTTTGCGGCAGCTCCCCACCCCCCACCCTGAGGCGCCCCCCGCCCAGCTCACCCCTGCTCCGCGCACGAGCACCCTGAGCACGCTGTGGTTGCTTCACTTCTCCCGCCTCTCAGGCTTGCGACGCCTAAGCTGATTGGTGCAGCAAGCCTGGGAGGCGGGAGAAGTGAAGCAGCCACAGAGCTCGGGAAGGAGGCAGGGCAGGGGTAAGCTGGGGTGGGGAGTTCACCTGCGTGCTGCAGGCGGCCCTTCCCGCTCTCTCCTGCCCCAGCTCCCTCCACCTAAATGCCGGCGGCGACTGGGGTGGCTGAAGATCCGTCTACCGCGGCCGCTGCTGAAGAAAACGGCGCCCCCCAAATCTTAGTGCCCTAGGCTACCTCCTTGCACCGGCCCTGTAGTCAAGTGTGGGAATGAATTATTAGAGCACCCAGACAACTTCAGCTCTGCCCTACAGTGACATCAGGCAGTAACTATACAGTTATGATTTCATTGTTCATGGTCCCAGAGAAGATTAAACAGATCTATAAAGAGACATCATTTTTTCCTCTTACAGCTTCACGGTGGGGCTGGGGCAGCCCAGTGCTGTACAAAGAGGGACTCTAGCTCCCCTTGTGCTCCTGTCTCCCTTCCCCTGGCAGTGCTGCCTCAGGACACAGCGAAGCCAAGGCAGCAGTGCCAGAGTGAACATTTCAAGTACCAATGCCCAAAGTTACCGTGAGACACAAAGCCTTAGGAGTAGTGACATCTGGGTCAAGCAATCTACCAAGAGGGCAGGCAATAAGCCATATCAGACATTTAACAGCATAATGCAGTGTGTGTTAGAGGCCTGCTCTTCTAGCCTTGTTGTGATGGGCACCTTTCTTCACATACACCCTGCATGCACTCTCCCCTAAAATCCATCTCTTTTCACTTTCAAAGATCACCTTAAAGCTTCTTCTCTCAATCCCCCCTCCAAGAGGCTTTTATTCTTATATGTTTTACATCCTTTTTCTAAACTGGATCCCCTCATTTGGTTTGTGTGTAATAGTCTTTTACAGGGTGGTCCATATTTTCTTATGTTGCATTTGTTTTCATTCTGTAGTTTAGCACTCAGAAAACTTAACATGGTGAAGAAGGGTAAGAGAAATCATTGTATAGTGTAGGTGCAGCAATTACACTGGGGAATAGAGTCCTTTTAGATTTGTTCTAGATTTTTATTTTATCTACACTTTCTTGTTATAAAAAGGAAGCTGTTGTGCTGGTGGATAATACATTCTCCCAAGAAGTGTTACTAGGCCTTTTGTGCCATCATGTGGGAATCTAGTAACCTTTTCATAACCACAGCCAGAGATATGACAAAGAGGAATGTATTCATTCAGTATAAATTCTTAACTTTACCAATCGTAGGTCAAGTATTAATGCTATCAGGCTGGTTCATAGCCACTTCATTGTGTCCTTGTCTTGGTAAAACAAATATTCAGCAAGGGTTCTCATGCTTAAGGCAAGACACCAGTTTATAGGGCAAAAGGCAACAGGACAATATAACTTTTCAGTTAAGTGCTTTTCCATTAATTGAGCCACACATTGTTACAAGCACAATCCCACACAGTTTTGTCCTGAGAAGATTTGCAGGGGTTTTGTGTGTCTTTTGTCAGTTCACAACATACAGATTATTCTTGATTTAGCAGACTGCAGAGTTATGCAGGACTTTTTCTAATTGCTTCTCATGCAGACTTGGAAGAAACAGCAGGTAGCCTCCAACTAAGTTTCTGTAGTTTAAAGTAGTAGCTTAAAGCATCTGCCTTCCTTTGTTTATTGTTGACAGTTCAATTAGCATGCAGAAGCATGCTGTGCAGATTGAAATGACTTGGAAGGGTCAACTGTGCCGTATGGATAAGACTAACTTTATTAGCATATAAAAACCACTAGGAGTGGAAAAACAGGAAAGAATTTTACTGGTTGCGTTTATTAAAATAGATTAATGAGAAGGGGGGGAAGCATCTTTGGTCTTAATTGGAATTACAAGGTTTAATTTTTAAATTAGTGAAAAATGCAAGTTAAGTATTTGACCTGTATATGTTTAACATGAGCATAACCTCCCCCAAAGCACAGGTGCAGCTCCTATTTGTCTTAATGGGGACAGATGACTTGACAAGAGAATACATCCTTTGGAACTGGCTCTGCTAAATGAAGCCCTGTCAGACGGCTGCTCCACTTCTAAATGCATTTCATGCACATTAATTTACCAATGTACAGAACTCATATACTACTTCAATCCACTCCAAAGGATAAATATATATATAGGACCATCAGCAGAGACATCTTTTACACTGTTCCTCTGGTTTGTACGTCTTGATTTCAGTAAACTGGGTTGGTAGGCCCAACTTCCAAACTAACGGGACTGCTCAAAGTGCTACCAGGACACTTTGTCAAACAGAGAAATAGTAACCATTTGAGCATCCAATAAAGTGATCGTTGCAAAGTTAGTTACTAAAACACAGTATCTCAGATACCAGTTACTTCTCTATAATTAGAAGAAATAACGTTGTAGTCTCATCACACACTTAGGCTTGGTCCAAAAGTTTTGCCAGCATAGCTATGTTGGTTAGGGAAGTGATTTTTTGCCATTGTAGCTCTGCCAGCAAAAGGATTCTTTTTTGCAAGTATAGATTGTGCAGAGATTCTTTTTTAACTGAGTGTATACAAAGTCTGACCCCATACCTGAACCTACTGTGAGATGGGTGTAGGAGGGAACATTAGGAGCAATTGTAATGCAGATTGACTGGGGCAATTTGTCACTCGGGAAGGGCAAACGGGGGAAGGAGGGGATGAGAAAGCACCTTCACCAGAATGAGATTTTGCTTGTGTGCATTGTGTTTATCTTGTATTTTTAGATTTCAGCCTATTCGAGGAAGTGACAGTGTCTTCTCATGTTTTTGCAGAGCACCCAACAGAATAGATCTAAGTACAGCATTTGGGCAGTACTGCAAAAATAACTAACCATAATAAGAAACAAGGCCCCCATTCTGCTCCCACACACAGCCCTTTTCTGTGTCTGCACAGAGCCAAGTGCTAGGGCGGTCCTCCTTCATGAGCCATGTTAAACAATAAATAGCAGAAGATCCAACAATTTATTATTCTATGTAGGTTTTGGCCTACATTGTCTCATGGCCTAAGCTCTTGCATTTTTTGGATGAAGGATGAAACAAATACAGTATCAGGTTCTCTTTGTATTTTTCACTTTTTTGTTCTCTTTTTTGCACTGTCTTTTCCCTCTCCTGTCTCTCTCTTTCTTGCCATTCTTCCTCCCTCATCTTTTCATGACCATGCTAACTTTAATAGCAAAGCTGCATGATTTCTAAACATGTACAGCAGCCACAAAGATATCCCTTTGAGACAATGAAAATGAGAAAGTATTGTAACAGATGAAGTGCCCAAACCTATAAACAGGTCATAGTTGAGCTGCTAAACAGTTACTTAATACTTGTAGAACCTCTGTGAGAATAGAAGACTAGAGTTATATAGCCTATCTTCTAGCCTTGTGGGATTTGGCTGCATTTGCTGTCACTGATTATGGTGCCCTATGCTTTGTTCTTGTAGAAATGAACAAGAAATACTGAGAGACTGATGCAACAATTGCTATCTACTGTTCTTTAAGATTAAACTTTCAGACTACTCAGAATTGGCTGCCATTTATCTTTGAGTTGACTGCATGGCATGTAATTCACCTTCGGTGATTTTACCCCTTCCCTAGTTGTTAGATCCTCAACTCTTACAAATTTAGTTTGTTCACTGCTTAAGATACAGAAAGAAAACATCGTGTTAACATCTTTACCTAAGCCTATCGGGAAAACAAAGCAAGGTTTGAGCATATGTGAATGCCACTATAAAAATACATTGAATTAATGACAACTCCACGTTCATTTTACATATGTTTCAACACACAAACACATTTTGGTGACATGTGTCTAGGAAAAAATATAATTAGATTTTTAGAAGATGCACTATAAATAAACATACTATCATATAGTAAGTAATGAATGGACAAAAGCCTTCTCTCATTTACACCAGTTTAAATCCAGAATAACTCCTGTATCTCAAGTGGTTTTACTTCAGATTTACATCAGTGTAACTGAAAGCAGAATCTGGTTCAGTGTGTTCCAAATACCTTAGGCACACATACTGGGTGCAACTTATTCAACACCCACACTCCTAAATGATAAAAGTATCTATGAGACCCTCTGCCACATGGAGGCAGCAATACTGTGAAATGATTGGTTCTGCCCCTTGGGCCCTAATTGGTTAGAAGCATGACAGGCAGGGGGAGCTTGCTTCTCTACTTCCCTACTCCCTGTTCCTCCTCCCCCTCACAAAAAACATCCAGAGGTTGAGCCCTGATATATATGTACTCTCAGTGTATTTTTGCTGCAGTTAATTAACCGCATTTATGACTCAATTATTCCTTTTTTTGAAACTCCATGCCACCAGGGTGACCAGCTGTCCTGATATTTGGGTGGTTGTCCCAATATTTCGCTTTGCCGGCAGCATTGGTTGTTTTTTTTTTTTGCTCTGCCAGCGGACCCCCAATGTGTCCCGATATCTCATCTGGTCACCCTACATGCCATTATTGACAGTTAACAGATGCTGGAATGTATTTGTATTTATTCTTGGGTAAATTCCTGCCTCCTCAAAGTTAACCTAATCAAGGCATGTGGGGGAACCAGTGGAAATTTGAGACAGCTCACAAAAGCCAGAAGTCCCACCATAATTCAAATAATGGAGGTGTTTGAATGAAATGAAACTTATTTTCAGGCTTCAGTGATACATGAATATAGATGTCAATATCCTTGGCCTCTCTGCTATGGCCTCCACCGTGAGGATGCGAACTGTGATAGTGGTTGAGTTCATGTGATGTGGAAACCTATTCACTAGACATAGGCTGAGACCAAACAACTCATTGCACATATAGGCTGTCCAACAGCCTCTGGAAGTAACAATTTTCATTACTACTATTCTGAACTTGATTTGAACCCCATGATACATCAATACTCAGACACACTTTTGAAAACTTTGAAAATAAGAACACAAATTTTTTTGTTATAAAAAAACAAACAGGTACGCTTACAGAATTAATATGATTATCACTGAATTTTGAGTTACTGCTACTTAAACCAATTCAAGTTTAGTAATTTGTAGAACAGATCAACAGTTGGAAACATCATTGGTATTTAATATATAAAGCTAACTTATTTTAGGAGAAAGCTATAGTGGATTAAATCAATTGATCATTATAAAATACATTTCTAAGAAAACAATTACTATGCCATTTACACATGTGCTAATTCTTGGATAGGTTTTAATACAAAGTAGAGATATATAAATATACAGGTAATATTCTATTACCTGTATATTTCAAAACTTTGGCTTAAATTTGTACCTTGAAACAGCTGAGTTAGCAACAGATATAAAATGCAAAACACACAAAAATGAGATGGTAGTAGAATAAATGCTAGAAAATGTAATTCCCATGTGATATAGTAAACACCACAACATAACAGAGACCTCTCTATTTGGCATAAAAACGGAAAGTATATCTTTAGTTACTAGTTTCACTGGATGCCCTATAACCGTGTCATTATTTTCCATATCATTACTGAATCCTTCATGCTTGCAGTATACTCCAACATGTTTATTCCAGTTTGCTATTAGAACACATTCTTATAGGTTTGATATTCCAGTTTTTAAACTTGAGGGCTCTGTGTAAAAGTACATCAAGTTCTCCTCCCCACCCTCAACATTCTTTGTGCAGACTTCCAAAGAATAGTTATCTGGAAATTCTGAGGTGTTTAATGCTGAAGTCTCAAACGTTATAGTTTAGATATTTAGGGCGCTAAACTGCATTCCCATTGTTATGTGGATAAGAATCTATTCCTCTGACTTACTGCAGGAGATGGGCCTCTAAATGTCTTTGCACAAAATGTATTTTTTGAAAGTTAAATTCCATCACTATGGGTGTGGATTTATGCGGAAATTAACATAACCATGTAATTTATGGTGACCAGAAATGAGCCTATATCACTTGGATCTGTAGATGGAATCTTACTATAACCATTTTCAACACAGAGTTGCAGTATATCCTATAATGGAACTCTTGATATGAACCAATTTCAGGATCAGAGTCCAAATAAACACCCCCGAGATATGAACAGATTAAGCTGTTTAAATTATGGAGCATATGGGAGTCATCAGATACTGACATTAAATGTAAATCAGGCTTCTTTTCTGAAAGGGTTAAACACACAGTAGTTTTTTTGTGCAGGAACAGCAGCTTTCCAGAGCTTTTTCCTGTTTTCAAGGGTTTTAGCAGCATGTTTAAAAAATGTAATATACATTAATAAGGATTTTTAAAAGTACCTTGAAATTGTCCACATCATTTTAATAGTTGTCAGTATGTCTGCTTTAAAAATCAGAGAGTAATTAAAAATCCATTACAGCATTTCTATCAGGCAACTAACAGAGGATTTCTTGGTTCAGTATAAAATATTGACCCAATTCAACAAAGCATTTAAGAACATATTTAGTTTTAAAGTCAATGGGATTGCTCGTGGGCTTAAGAACTATGTCATGTTCTGAAGAGCGTTAAACTGTCTTCTGCAGACAAGAGAGTATTAATTTTGCATAAGTAATTATATAAAAAACTTTTAAAAAGATCCCTGATTAGTGATAAATTTATCACAAAATAAGATTACAGCTTTCTGTGGGTACCCACAATGCTTTTTTGTTGTATGGTGCTAAGATCACAATGTGATAAGTGCCTTCAAAGCACCCAAGAGATAAAAATGTTTGTGATAAAATTATACTACTGAAATGGATTTTGTTGGTGGGTGTGGGCATGCACTTAAAAATATCTGTGACTGGCTTGTCAGAGAAGGAAAGGACGCTGCATGCTTAGGTGTATACCTTTGTGGTGTGTTTTTTTAATTTTTGTAAAACAGAAAAGTAGATGTAAAGACCATTCTGCCCACAAACACAATAAAGCTCCTCTCGTCCAGATTACTGATATAAAGCATGCCAGTTTCAGTTCAAGGGTGGCTCACTGCAATCAAGTTCCAGGGAGAAAGAAAGGAAACCTGCCACATATTTTCCTATAAGCTACAAATTGTAGCCTACAATGTTTTTCCAACCTAGAGAAGCTTTCCTTCCTGACCTGCACTACCCCAACTGTCTACACTACAGTACTCTGGCCACTGTCAATAGTCCTACTTGAGGAGGATTGACTCCTGGGGCAGATCCTCATGTGGTATAAACTCTCGCAGGTCCATTGACTTCAGTGGATCTATGATCTTTTACATTAACTGAGGAACTTCTCCTTAGAGATTGCAAACTTATTCCAAGGGAACTGCTGTTCTGGCCAGTGTTACTCTGAGCACTCCTGACAGTTGTAGCACAGCTGTGCTCTGATCAGGGCAGGAAGTCTTCCTTCCCAGTAGGGTGATCAGACAGCAAATGTGAAAAATCGGGACAAGGGGTGGGTGGTAATAGGAGCCTATATAAGAAAAAGATCCCAAACCCGGGACTCTCCTTATAAAAAATTGGGACATCTGCTCACCCTACTTCTCAGCAACAGCTCTCAGTCTTACCCCCTGCCTGTGTCCTCTCAGCTGGATTCAGCAGGAGGGTTGGTGTTGAGGTGCAGCTGCTGGTCACAGCACCAGGAGAGCAAAGAGGAGATCTGCCCTGGCACAGGAACGATGGGCACAGCAGAGCGGGAAGAAGGCTTTGGGGATAGAAAAACATGGGCTGCAAACATAGAAGGGGCAGACCTTTGGGGGAAACGGAAGAAAGAAGGGGACAGATGTGGCAGGCAGAAGACACAAAGTGGTGGGGGGACACATGGAGCAGGCAGAGTGATGATGTATTAAAAGGGGAGACTTGGAGGGCAAGAAAGGTGGGGGCAACATAGGCAGAATGAAAGAAGAAGCCATTAAGGGAGAGATGGAGCCTTGGTGGGGTGAAGGGGCACAGGGAGGCATAGGCCCCCACTGACAGGAAGGCAGTTTGTTAAGTAAGTTAGTGTTTTGTGAACCTGTTGGTTAATTTCAGGTAATTTTTCTTTGCCTTTTCCTCTTAATCTTGGAAGAGCAAAATAACCTACAATTCACCTGAATTCACATACATCTGTCCAGCATTAGAAGAAATTTTCCCAGGTAAAACTCTTCATGTTGGCAACTATGCCTCTTATAGCATGTGGAGGGAATTAATGATTTCCCCACAGCTGGTTCAGTCCTCCTCCCCTGCAAAATCTCTGCACTCAGGCTAGCAACTTTGGTCCTTCCAGTCAGCTGGGGAAAAGTTAACCCCTTTCTTACCAACACCAGGATTGCACCCCTGCTGCCGTTTACAGTCAATTGAATTTAAATATCAGAAGCCGAAAGAGCAGGTGTGAAAAAACTCAAAGGCAACATCTTGTATCATTAATCTCACTTCTGTAATATACTTACAAAATTTCAAAACTCTTAAAAGGCAGAAACAAATACACACCAACAGTAAGAGGGTTTGGGGGAAGTTATTTAGTATGGAAACAGTCTTTAAGATCTATTGATCACTACATAGAATACTTTCTATCTAGGCACCGTACGTAATTTGTACAATATTTTAAAAACTAAGAGGGGAAATGTTTGCTGTATAATTTGGGAGGATTATAGGGCCACCAGCTTGCCCAGTACTGTAAATAAAGGTCCTTAGTGCAAGCAGGAAGGCCTAGTCTGATTTTCTGACATTTGCTATCGGGGCAGGTAGGACCCCATTTTTCCTTGTGTAATTACATGCTCTGAGCAACGTTCCATAATTTGTAGCAATCCTACACAAGACTCTGGAGCACTGACGAACCTGTCCCTTGTCAGTGATACAGCAGCTGGTAATGAAAAGAAATTGTGTCCCATCTCCTTGTACCCTACTGGGGACCAGGCCACCCCTTAGGCCCCTCAAGAACCTCTACCATCAAGCAAATCAGCAGGAGTGGATTTGTTGGAAAATCTCTGCAAACCTTGTCTGCTACTGGGTTTATTTTGCATAATCTGCATGAGCTGAACCAGCAGAGCTCACGCAGCACTAATCATATATGTGAGCCAAGTTTCAGTGGCATCTCAAATGTAAACTAATTACAAAACTGCAAGATGCAAACCATTAAAAAATGACATCAAAAGCCAAAAAGGACCCAACAATGGACAAGAGAGGGATACAGTGGATTCCATTGATTCCATTCCATTCCTTTGAGTGTCCATTGGCTTGTCTCCATAATGATGGGGGAAATGTGGATATTTACTTTTGTTCATAAATGCACACAGTAAAACTAAGTGGAGAAAGGACATGATTGACCTCGGGGACATTTAGGGTAAAATTTTTACTTTGCTTTCCTGGTAATTCCAGAAATATTTGGAATGCATTAGCATATTCCGAAAGCCTGTTGATAAGGAACAATTTTCCCAGCATCCACAGTAATATTACTAGGAATTTCTCTGAAAGCAGAGTAGTGTATTTTATCCTTAAAGATCAGTCAGGTTGCTGTCCCTACTTCCAATGACACACAGTAAAACAAAAGCTAACGTGATAACATAATAATGGGTTAAAAATCAACTGGAAAACTCAAAGATCTCACATATATTAGAAGCCTTGATTTTTCCCAAGTATTATGGAAATATTTTGTGCTGTTTCTTTCATACAAAGGGAAATTGACTACTCTGGGCATCATGACAGCCAATGTTTACTTATTAGAGGAGGAGCTGGCAAAGGTGCCTATACTTAAGGTTCCCCAATATTTCTTATTATAATACCCTGCTTTCAGTTGCTTATGACTTGGCCAGATTTTAACCATTTGGGCTGAAATTTTCCATGCTGGGCATGTACTATAGGCTGAAATATTTGGAAAGGTTCATCAAATATATTTTAGCTATTTCCAAGAACAAGATTGGGTGGGGGAGGGGGGGAAACATTGGGCAATCATGTTAAAAATGTCTACAAGTTGTTAAGATAAGTTCCTGTCTGCATCCTAAAAACTTGTTCATACCAGTATTGCCCTGGCCTCTTCTTTTGTCATTCAGTGTTAAAATGCATTCTAAACTATATGCATTTCCTCACCTTTTGGGGGCGAAGCCAGACTTTTAGGCACCTGCTCCCCTACTTGGTGTAAACTTTGCTTGTACCAATCAGAAACAAACACACACAGTTTTTGGGCCCCGTCCCCTATGACACTTCTATGATGTCATAGTGGGTATTTTAGGCTGGTCTGCCATGTGCAGGCAGAAAAGGAGAAAGAAAAACGAATCCTGTGTACCTTGTGCACACCCGTAACCGAGCCTGATCACCTCGAAGCCTCTCTCAGCTCACGTGTTTTAAGCAGAGTTTCTACGTTTGCTGGTTGTTATGAGTTGGTTTGTATTCATAAGTATTGGTTATTACTAAATGCTGCATCTGTGTTTATAAATATTGTTTACTGCATCTTTGTTTATAAATATTGTTTGATAGTAAATACTTTAGCCATTGTATGTTTTAAGTTCCATTAACCCTATTAGCTAATCATACTCTGCTCCCCTACCCCTTGTAACTATCCCCAATCAAACTTTAAATTAATTAACTTTAGTTGTGTGCGTGCCTGCAGTTTGCATCGTGACCCATACCTTCCTTGCATCCCTTACCTATACAGTCTATTGCCACGTGCAGCCTGGTAAATAACAGGTCTGCATTTTTCTTTCACCCCTAAAAGTACGTGGCAATCTACACAAGTGTTTCGCTGAGAAACTTCAGCATCTCCATGCATTGAGCAGGGACTTGATCTTTGGCAGGGGGTTGCCATAGTGTATGGAACGTGCCTTTTCCTACACCTGTAAAAGTCTTTGAAAAAAAAAAATCTCACTTCACACAAGCCCAGTTGAAATGTTAGAATCTGGCTGGTAAATTCCCCAAGGATTCTGTCTGCACTGATCCTGCTCTTGCCCAGAGCAATTGCTGCTCCCAACTGCTGTGGGCCACTGTGGCACTGGCACAGGAACTGAGGGCAGGGAAACAGTCTCCTCTGGGTTCTAAGTGCTCCTGCTGCTGGTGCCCAGGCAATGTAGAAGGGGAAATGGCCTGGCTCAAATGCAGATAGGACAAGAACCAGACCTGGTGGTGGATGACAAGGAGCTTGGGATTGTGGGAAAAAGGCTGGGACTGGGAGTTGGCAGGAGACGACTAGGGCTGGCTGGGCAAGGAGACTGGAAGCTGGTGGGGGGGGATTGAGAGCCAATGGGATGTGGAGAAGACTGAGGTTGGATGAGGAGCTGGGTAGGGAGAAGATTGGGACCGGCTGTGCAAGGAGACTAGGAGCCAGTGGGGAAAGGTAATGGGAGTGGGAGGACTTGGAGTGAGTGCGGGGAGGGAAGATTGGACAATGATCTGGGTGGAGGACAGTGAAACTGGGACAGATTGGGCAAAAAGACAGGGACAAAGAGGAGGGGGAGACTGGGAAGAGGACCTTGCGAAGGGGGCGGACAACACTGAGATCAGATGAGGAGCTCATGAATGTGAGATTGGGCCTGGGCAAGTAGTCGGGGGTGGGTAGTTTAGAACTGGGAACTGGTGTGGGTGGAAAACTTGGACTTGAATGAGGAGCTGGACGGAGGGAGAGATTAGAACTGGCCGGACAAGAAGAAAGAGACTAAGATAAGGAGACCAAAATCTGGAGATAGGCTAGGTGAGGAGACTGGGATTAAGACCTGAAGGTATGGGAAGGGGAGGGGGGAAACTAGAGAAATATATGGTTGGATAGGCCAAGACAGAAGTGGTCAAGGTTGAAGGGAACAAGAGTAGGAGGATGTGTGACCATTAAAGTGTACTTCTAAGAGAACCTGGAAGGTAACCCAAGATTCCTGCATCTCACTATTCCTCTGCTGCCAACAAACATCTGTGAAACCCACTGGCAAAGTGAATGTCTCATCCTCCTCTTTTGCTGGTCCACATAGAGAGTGACAACCTACTATTGCTTTTAGTTACTCTGTTAACTCAAGGGACAGAGGTCCATGCAGTGGATCTAATGGTTCCAACCCTCCTGGTGAACCATGAGGGTGTTAATATGAATCCACTTGATGGAATTTCTGGGTTTTTTTTTTCAGTTCTCTTTTTTAAAAATTCTAGGAAATTACACACAAAAGCTACAGGAAAGGAATGTTAAGGTTGCAAAGTCAAGCACTCAAAAATTAGCAAATACCAGAATTAAAGTTTCCAGTCCAACATTAATTCAGTTCCCTTGTGTGTATACATTATGATACAGTCTTCAATTACATGATCACATACTGTGCTCCCCCCCATCCCAGGACATCCAGTGAATGGATAGTTAGTCAACATTTCTTTTTATCCTCCACATTGAAAGTGTGGTTCTAGGCCTATTTAACACCCATCATTCAAACCCACCATTGAAGACGATTACTAATTTCCTCTTGGGTGTTTCTCAGTTGCTCTCACCATCACATTTGAGTGCTTCACGAAAGTTAATCAATCTAGCTTCACTAAGCCCCCATGAGACCAGATGATATCCCCATTTTACAGCTGGGGAAGTGAGGCACAAAGAGTAAGGCCAAAAGCATCCACCAATTCTAGGTGCCCAACATGACACCTAGGACTTGATTTTTCATAGAATTTAGCATGTGTTCAGCAATTTATATGTTCAAAGCATAGCTCCAGTCAACTTCATTTGCAGTTGTGCATGTATAACACTTTCGCAAACCTGCAAGGCACTGGCTGTTTCATGCTGGACACTCAGAAAATGAAGAACACACAAGTAGTGGCCAACTAAAACATGTTTAAGTGACTTGCCCAGCACCATATGAGAATTTATGGAAAAGGCAAGGATAGAATCCAATTTTCCAGGGTAAGATTCAACTTCCTTAACCATGATACCATTCTCTTTTTCTGAAGCCACCTGCCTTCTTCATAACCAACTATACCTTCCAACTTCTGCAACAAATTAGGCAGGGATCAAACAGCCTCATTCACTACACAACACTGTTTCATTCTCTATGCATTGAATGAGGCAGAGATCCTATGAAAAAAGTATATGTGAACACTATATCATAATGCATATGCACAAGGGAGCAAATTAAGTTTGCACAGGCAAACTTAGTTCTGGCATTTCCTAACTTCTGAGTCCTTGACTTTGCAACCTTAACATTCTTTTAATGTAGGGAGGCTTGTGTTTGTGTGTGTGTCATTATGTATGTATATTACATACATACACATTTGTACAATATATTGTATACCTCAGAAACCTTTGGACACAAATGTTGCATATAACTTCAAAGATATGGCAATTATTTTGACTTTAAAAAAAAATAAACAAACACTCAGAGGTTTGGTTTTTCCACTGAGTGGAATTAACATTGAGAGGCCTAAGTCTCCTCTCTGTTACACTATTTTTATGCTGGTGTAACTGTTGATTTCAGCAGTTTCACTGGTGTAAAACTAGTGTCACGGAGGATCTGGCCCATTTATTCTATGGCAGTTGGGTATCCAAGAGACATAAAATAGTCAGGTCAAAGCCAGCATAGGCTAAAGGCACCCTTTTTAAGTTTTGTGGACCTGGGATCAAAGATGACTAGATCTCACTATCACCTTCTCAGGAGCCTGCTGATTATGTGGCCAGTTCCTGATTTCGAGGATTTTCAAAGTTCCACAAGCAATAGTGCAGACTGAATTAAAGAAAGACTGGACATTACACAAGACTTTCTTAATGTAAATGAGGTGGGTTTGTGTTTGTTTTTCTGGTTTTTTTAAATTAAAGGCTTTTCTTCAGGAAGATTCCAATCTGAGCAGATGAAAATATTTAGCTCATATATCTCACTTTATAGGGTCAAAGTGCTGTAGAAATGTAAGTGCTTTAACTACAAACTGCTGTACAAACATTAATCTACACTGCGCCCCAGTATGGTAGGTATTAACTATTTTACAGATGGGGAAACTGAGGCAGAATGCTTAAGAAAGTGACCCAACCCTAGATACAGAGTCACTGGAAGAGCCAGGATTAGAAATCAGGACTTCTTGGGGGGAAGCTCTAATTTCCCTCTCTCATGTTTCATAGTAGAATAGATGCTTTCATGGAAGAAAGCAACCACTTCTTCCATGGTTCATCCACACTGTTATCTGTACTAACTTCTACACTGTGAGCTGAAAATGGTGATTTACTACATATCTGGAAAGCATCATATCAGACGGCTTGATAGCCGGAATATAGCTTGAAAGTGCTCTAGCAGTTAGGAAGCGTGGGAAGAATGATGAACTAGTCAATGTAATGCTCAGAGGAACGGGACTGAAATCCAGCAAGGTTACAGTTCAACTGGGGAGGACAAATGCATTTCTCTTCAGGAATCCTGAAGGGAACAAAGAATTCGTTCAGAGAAAGGCAGAAAAGCCAAGAGCAGATTGAAGATCAGGGCCTGATCCTATCCTGTCAGAAGTCAAAGGGGCTTTTGCCATTGGCTTCAGTGAGAATAGAATTGTGCCAGGGACATCATGGGTGACAGTCATAAAATAAATTTTCTGTTTGCATTACTACCTCCTGGTCTCCCTTATTATTGCTGTGAGCATTCAGAACACCCCGGAACCTAGCATAATTGTATGGACCAGGTGCTTACTATCAATAAGGGGAGCTGTACTTCAGGTGTGTTTGCATTTTTCTATTTTGTGTCTCTCATGTAGATTTATTACACATCTACAGGGAAGGGAATAATAGCAATGTCTTGCACTTAACAATACAGCGGTTGCCATTTAAAGAGTCAACCTTTGCCAACAGTGAGCACAAAGTTGCATTTGAAATATTTGTTTTCCCTAATACTTAAAATTGGAAATAACTGTGACCTTTCAATGAAGATAATTGAATATAAATTCCTTACATCCAAGGACTGTAAAATGCTTTACAGAGGCATGGAATTCCCTCAGGAGGTAGATTAGTATTGTTATATCCATTTTACAGGTGGATAACTAGGACAGACAGGCATAGCATCTTTCCCAAAGTTACACAGCAAGTTTTTCCAAGGGAACTGCAAATAGATCCCAGAAGTTCCATCTATTTTTGTAGACCATCAGGACTGCTGTATGACTGGAGATTACGAGGCAACTGTGTATCAATTTTTTTTACATTATATCTTCTGAGTGAAGGGAAGCAGGAGCATCTGGTAAATCTCTCCTATGGCTTATGCCTCCACAGCTGTGTTATTTTCCCAGTGTTTACTGTTCTCTCTCTCTACCTCTTTCCAACCATCTTTGCCTTATCTGCCTAATTTAGGCTTCAGGATAGAGGGCATGCATCTTATAGGTCTGGATGGTGCCATGCACACCACAGCTGTTATGTAAGTCAATAATCATAATGACATCTCCCCAAAGGTTGGAGCTTTAGCAGCCTGGTTCCTCAGAGAAGACTCTGGATCTGCCCCAGGCTATAACTCAAAGTAGGGAGGCTTCCTTCCCTGCCATCAGTCTTATACTCAGCTGACATTTCCTCAGGCTTGACTCACTAGAATCCTTTAAAAGCCTGGCCCCTTGTCACCTCATTAAGTAAACGTATGCTCTTGCCCTTTGGAATCTTACTCTGTCTTTTAAAATGGTGAAAGATCCTTACCCATATCGTGGGGGTAATTTTTGGCTGCCTAGTGATATTTCTCCTACTCAAAATGGAGGCATGTTTGAAAACCTGAGCCCCTTGGTCTTTCAATTTGTATTGCCAATGTCTCCGAGAAAGAGCAGGAACCTAGTTTAAATCAGATTGCTATTTCCATTAATGTTAAGGCAGGCATTATGAAAGAAGCTTGTGTTTCAATATATGCCACTTGGCTCCACTGCTATTGACTTCCTTGGGAGTAGGGTTAAATCTGAGTAGCATTATATAGACTAAAAATGAAGTCTGCCATTACTTTCACCTTATTGCTAATGTATACAGCACTGAACAGCTGTGCTTGCTGTACAGAATTAAAACCATGAATCCAGACCAGAAACCAGGACATGCTTGTGAATGGAAATGCTAAAGTGTTTACTCTTCCTGCCTTCTCATCTGTGGAATTGTAAAAGGAAATGCTCCCTTATGGTAAGCAACATGTCCTACTAATTATCCACAGAGATTTGAGTTGCATATTTGCTTCCTGAAATAATCAAAAACAGATGTGGGAAAGGCCTGGTTTTTAATCAATCATTCTATACATCCCATGGCACTGAATCACATGTGTGTATCTCACAGTGAAATACCCACAGTCTCCACAATTAATGTATGGTCCAAGTTGGCTGTGACATGCATTTTTGTCAGCTTATTCAGCCCATCTGTACTTGTTTGTCCTTGTGTACGATGATCTAGATATTTTCTCCAAGCAAATTCAAGCTTGAAAGGTAATCAGAAAACTAAAATTTTTAAATGAGCAGTTTAAAATAAAATCCCTAATCATTACAGAAAAATCCCATTTCCACTCCGTGGTCCCAAGAAGGGCCCTAACAGCCATGCCTGACCCTCAGTGGTTCCACTGCAGGGGACCCAGGATGTTAGCAGCCGACACAGGCTGTGCTCACCTTCTGAGCATGGGTTCCTTCTGCACCCCCTACAGAAGGGTCTAGGGAGAAGAGGAAAGACTGCATTACACATCCCTTCTACCCAGCAGACATGGCGGTTTACTTCCATTCTGAGGCTACAGTAAGGGCCTCAGAGTGGCTGCACTGCTGCGCTGTAGCCTCAGAAAGATAATTCTTTCTCCTACAGTCTCCAGAGAGTACACCTACACACAGCCTGTTTCCTCAGGCTGTGCACAGAGACATGAATGGCCCTTACGGAACACATGTGCAGACTGAATAATACACTTTGCAACAGAACAGCTGAAAATCAACTTTCCTATCTGGCAAGACCCAAGTTCAGGTTTTCATGTTATATCACCCACACATTTCACTGCAGGCCCTGCTCTCTTTCAGATGTTGATTATATATCCTTGGATGGTACAGATACAACATAGAACTTGGGTCCTGGGAGGTAAATAAACCATGTAAGCACCATTAATTAGTTCAGATTTGCTAGCTAACCAACCAGAACTTGTTCTATTAGAAAACTTGTGCACACTATCTGTTTTGGAACTAATAACCATGTCCTGGGTTAAATAAACTCACCGGCCAAGGTGCTCATCAGCCCAAGACATTACAGCTCAGTTAATAAGGAACATCCTCAAGGTCTCATAACTGAGATCCCATCATAATCGTTCCTCTCACAAAGCCACACACCCCTACAAGGCTCCCTCTTACCTGGATGGTAGCTGTCCTCTTTGATGGAGAGGTGGACCCTGGGGCCTGTTTCCCCCTTCCAGCATGCTTCAGAGAAAAAGAGCAGGCCTGCTCTGGCTAGTAGAAGAGAGAGCTCCTTTTTGCCCTCTTTAGTAACTTCTAAGAAACAGCTGAGGCAATTAGAGGTAATCCCAGCCTCAACATGGTCTCCCACCTACTCATTACAATGCCTACAAGTGGCTGAATGAAGGCTGATGTTTCAAGCCTTTACAAACAAAATGCTGGGGCCAAGGCCAGAAGCTGGGATTGAAAACAACAAGCTGGTTGGTAAAACCTGGACCCAGTCCTGCCCAAAATGGAACCTTAGTAGTTACCTCCTTCATGTCGCTCTTCCCCTCCTCTTAGACTTTTCTACACAATTTAAAATTACTTAAAAGCTGAATTGGGGTCTATATCCTCTACTACAGAATTACCATAGCTGAGGCTGGAATAGAGGGAGGAGATTTTCAAACAATTATAATTTGACTGACAACAAATTTGGCCGACTACTCAGCATGACAGGACTCAACTGGAATACTGTGTTAAGTTCTGAGCACCACACTTTAGGAAAGATGGGGACAAACTGGAGAAAATCCAGAGGAGAGCAACATAAAAAAAATTAAAGGGCTAGAAAATATGACTTACGAGGAAAAATGGAAAAAATTAGGTTTGTTTAGTCTGAAGAAGAGACAGTTGAGTGGGGACGTAATAGTCTTTAAGTACATAAAAGGCTCTTATAAAGAGGAGTGATACACTGTTCTCATCCACTGAGGACAGGACAAAACTTAATGGGCTTAAATTGTAGTAAGGGTAATTTAGGTTAGACATTAGGAAAAACTACCTTTCCAGTTAGGAAGTTAAGCACTGGAACAAATCACATGGGGAGATGAGGGAGTTATGGAATCTCCATCATTGGAGGTTTTTTAAGAACAGTTTAGACAAACACCTGTTAGTGAAGGTGTAACTGGGTATACGAGGCCCCATGGTTCTATCATACCCCTCTCCAGGAAGGAACCAGGACTGCGTCAAGAGGTTGTTAGGGTTGGCAACCCTTCCAGTTTCACCAGGAGTCTCCCAGAATTGGACTATACCTCCTGGAGGCTACTGAAGCCAAACCAGGAGATTTTAGTTCACTAAAAATTTGGTGGTGCAACAGGGCTAAGGCAGGGTCCCTGCCTGCCCTTGCTCCACGCTGCTCCCAGAAGTGGCCGGCACATCTCTGCGGCCCATCAGGAAGCAGCCAAGGGGGTCTCTGTGAGCTGCTCCCACCCCGAGCACGGACTCTGCAGCTTCCATTGGCTGGGAACTACAGTGGGAGCTGTGGGAGTGGTGCCTGCAAGTGGGGGCAGTGCACGGAGCCCCCTGGCCTTCCGGGAGCAGCACAGAGCCAAGGCAGGCAGGGAGCTGCCCAAGGTAAAGGCAGCCCAGTTGAAGTCCTCATCCCCCCCCTTCATCAGCCCTGAGCCCCCTCCTGCACCCAAACTCCCTCAGAGCCTGCACCCCAATCCCCTGCCCCAATCCTGAGCCCCCTCCCAGAGCCCACACCCAAATCCATTCCACAGCCCTGAGCCCCCTCCTGCACTCCAATCCCCTGCCCCAGGCTCAGCCCAGAGCTCCCTCCCACACTCCGAACCCCTCAGCCCCAGCCCAGAACCCACACCCACTTCCATACCCAACCCCCCTGCCCGGTGAAGGTTAGTGAGGGTGAGATGGAGTGAGCAAGGCAGGGCCTCAGGGAAGGAGAAAGGAAGGACAGGATAGGGGTGTTTGGGTTTGTGTGATTAGAGAGTTGGCAACCCTAGGCTGCATAGACATAGCCAATCAGAGCTCAGCAGGCTCAGATAAAAGGAGCTCTAGGGGCTGAGGAGTTCACTGTATTAGCCAAAGGAGGTGTGATGGACTCTGTTTGCTAAACCTGGAAGAGCCCCTGAGCACTCTAGCCCAAAGCCAATAATGGACAGATGTGAAGAGGCCCAAGGAATGTAGCAGCAACTAAGTAAAGGAAGTAGCATGTGGCTGCTATGTACAGGATCTCTGGATTGGGACCCAGAATAGTGGGTGAACTGGCCTGGGTCCCACTGCCAGCCAGGGCTGGGATGGCCTAAGCCCTGAAAAGGGGATATGGCTAGTTTTAAAAGCCCAAGAAAATGAGTTAGATTTAAAGGGGCTGTGACATGGCACCTGCCCTGTACTGGCCCTGAGAGGATTAAAACCAGCTAAAGGAATGGCTGCAGGGGAAACAGCCAATTTGGCTGGTCCAGCTGTTGCCCTATCAGGGCCCAGCCAGCCCATATAAAAGGAAACTGCAGACCAGAGTGAGTAAGTCTGCTGCAGCGAGCCCTAGGAAGAAGACTGGCTTATGATCCTGGGAACAGGGGCAAAGGAGCTGGAGCCAGATGCAGCAGTAGAAAGAACTTAGGCTGTGGGGAAGTTGCCCAGGGAATAACAACAGTGAGCTAGCAGGAAACTGCTGTTTGCAGAGGCCTGCAGTAGTGTGTGGGCCTGGGCCCCTCCTCCACTAGCCACTGGAGAAGCGGCCCGGTTGTGGACTGCCGAGGAGTCGTCATCCCTGGGAGGGAAGGAGGGGAGAAGGGATGGTGACACAGCCAGAGGACTGTGCCACAAAGCAGATGCCGAGAGGAAGGAGCCATAATGGGTCTGCAGGCAGAAGTGATGATAGCAGAGGAGCCACCACCCAAGAGTGCACCTGCTAGGGGGAGCTAATTCCTAAAACGCCCAGCAGGAGTTGCCAGTGTAGTAAGTGACCCAGTGACAGGGGCCCAGAGACAGGGTTGAAGGCCCTGGTGAGTGTAGACTGCCTGTTCTGGTGAGAGTGTTTTCTAAGCCCTGAGATATGGTAAGTTTCCTTTAGAAGCCTGAGTAGGGGCTTGATTTAAAGGAGCTAATCAGGGGCAGAGTCCAGCTTGAGCCAAGGATTGGAAGACTCTTGCTCTTGTTTGTTTTGGGTATGAAGACCTGGAAGAGGTTTGTCCATATTGACTGAGTCAGTGGTTCTCAACCTCTCCAGACTACTGTACCCCTTTCAGAATTTGACTTGTTTTGTGTCCCCCCAAATTTCACCTCATTTAAAAATTTAGAAAATCAGACAAAATACAGAAATGTCACAACACACTATTACTGACCACTTGCTTGCTTTTTTATCATATAATTATAAAATATCAATTTTGGTGTGAGCAGTATAAACAAGTCATTATCTATGAAATTGTAGTGGCTTTGGTAGTGCTTTTTATGTAGCCTGTTGTAAAACTAGGCAAATATCTAGACGAGTTGATTGTATCCTCCAGAAGACCTCTGCATGCCCCCAGGGGACCGCTGGTTGAGAACTACAGAACTGAGTGACTTGGCCAAAGAGCTGAGCCACTGAAGACCTGCCTAATGAGGTTGACAACCTAGAGGGGGTGCCACAAGAAAAGATTGCAGCATCACATCAAGCTGACAGGAGGCACTCATGAGAGTCTAGATCAGAGGTGGGCAAACTATGGCCCGTGGGACCGTCTTGCCCAGCCCTTGAGCTCCAGGCCGGGGAGGCTCGCTCCTAGCCCCTCCCTGCTGTCTCCCCTCCCCCACAGCCACACAGGCAGTGCTCTGGGCAGCAGGACTGCAAGCTCCTGCCGAGCAGTGCAGCAGCGAGTCTGGCTCTGGCCGGGCAGCACAGCTGCCAGACATGCAACTCTGAGCAGCATGGTAAGGGGACTGGGGGGTTGGATAAGGGGCAGGGGGTGCCAGGAGGCAGGCACGGGACAGTGAGTGGTTGGATGGGGCAGAGGTTCTGGGGGACGGTCAGGAGACAGGGGAAGGGTAGGAGTCCCGGGGGGCCTGTCAGGGGTGTGGATAGGGGTCAGAGCAGTCAGGGGATAAGGAGCAGGGGGTTAGGAAATGGGAGGGGTCAGATAGGGGCCAGGCTGTTTGGGGAGGCACAGCTTTCTCTACCTGGTCCTCCATACAGTTTTGCAACCCCAATGTGGCCCTTGGGCCAAAAAAGTTTGCCCAACCCTGCACTGGCTCAGTGGTTCTCAAACTAGGGCCGCCGCTTGCCAGGGACTTTCCCTGAACAGGCCGGGCAGCTGGCTGCCCTTCCTCCAGCCCTCATTGGCCTAGAGCGGCAAACAGCAGCCAGTCGAAGCTGTGATCGGCTGAACCTGTGGACACGGCAGGTAAATAAACTGGCCTGGCCCACCAGGGGCTTTCCCTGAACAAGTGGCAGCCCTAGTTTGAGAACCAGTGATCTAGGTAATACTTAGTTCTGCCTCAGTGCATGGGACTAGACTAGATGTCCTACCAAAGTCCCTTCCAGTCCTATGATCCCATGATTACTCTTGAAAGAGGAGGCTTTGACCTCCTTCAAAATGAAGGAGTGGGGAGGGCAAGAAGGGAAGAGATCAAGCAAATCAAAGTGCCACTTGTATTTTAGTGATGGAATTCTGAGGACACAGAGGCAGAGTGTAGGGATTTCCATGCCATATGTGAGAAGTCACCCTATACCTCTAGGCTCATTCCATGAACTCCACTGAATAGCCATTGCATAATAGTAGGGCGGGTTGAACATTTTCCTTCTAAACTTTGACTAAACAAGTTTTTCATTAAAAGTGCCTGCTTTCCAAAGAGAATTTACATTTTGCATTAAAACCAAAATATTTTGATTTGGAAATGCTGCCACAGTGCCTCCCATGGGAGCTGTAGTTGGTTGTCTCACATCCTCCCATTCTGCGATGGGCTGGATTTAATTCTCCTATATTGCACCAACCAGAGAGCCCAAGCTATGGAGAAGAAAGGGAGCATCAACCATATAAACTACAACTCCCAAGAAGCATCAACGTAGCAGTTCTGAATTGAAATATTTTGATTTTCAGTAGAAACATTTTGGTATTCAAATTTCCACCCAAACACGAACTCTGGAGGGAGAGGAGGCATTTTTCAACCAACTCTAATAGTATTGAAATCTGCTACCTTGGCACACAAAGGCGGCTTTATATCTAGAGCTGTAGTCAGGACATTTTTGACAAAATGGTTCCACTGAAAAATGCTAACTGGTGAAAACCGAAACTGCTCAGCTTCAGACTTCACTAATCTCAACTCACAAAAATTAAAAAAAAAGAGTTGGGAGAAGCTTTGAAGTTGTGTAAATATTTCATTTTGACAATTTCAAAATGGAAAATTCTAGTTTTCCAATTTAAACTGATCTTTCATTTTGAAATGTAGCTAATTAACCTAAAAAAGGAAGATAAAGGATTGAAATCAGCATATAGACATCATATATTTCAACTGACCCAAAGAGAAGCTTCCCCCCCTCCTAACCCTCACCATCTCCTGGGTATTGAGATTTCCACTTTATCCTAATTTTAGCCAAATAGTCAAGGGATGACGCAAGTTTCCTGGCCAGCTCTATTCGCATCCCATTGCTAATCTCCAGTGACATCCAGTCCCCATCTGTAGTGTTACTTTGTTTTGTATCTTTTAAAATACTTTGTCTCTGTGTTGGCACATTATCTAGCACAATGGAGCTCTAAGCTTAACCTTTGGTTACTAGTGAAAACATTACATTATTAGAAAATATTTCTAAAGTGTTCATATCTTTACTGCTTTATTCGCATTTCAATTCAGTAATGTTTAACTACCTAAACTCAGTGGTGGTGTTTCCTGTGGATCAACAGCAACCAGGAGATACTGTATATGGGTGTCCTGGGAAAAGAAATCTGGTACTTACAACTAAAAATGCAGTAATAGTTTGCATCATAAATGTTTTATTTTCTGTACACTATAGCACAGAAGCTTAGTATTCTACTTACATCATTATACTTTTTTAAAAAAATGATTTCAAATTGTTGGCACTGACTAAAAAATTCTATTGAAGGAAGAAAATGAAGGGTTTTTTTTTTGCGCGCTGGCATACACTGTGGACGATAATAAATCATGGATTTTAAACATTCATTTGGTGCAAAAGTCAGGATAAGGTCTCTGACAACTATAATTTTTATTAAACATATTTTACTGAGCATTAAACACTGCTGTTTATGTAGGCACAGAAATAAGAATAACACCACAAAATCAAAACGATAAAGTGCAGACCTATTCTGAGAAGCAGGCCTGGTAAGTCAGTCTACTCCTACGATGGGGGGGAAGGGGAGGAGGGGGAAGGAACTGCCATTACGAGAGCAAGTATATTGTAAATTATGTTGTAAGTTAACAGAACTATACATTTCCCACAAGGATTAAAGCATTTAAGAAGTCCCATGTGTTTTTGTTGTGACAGATGTAAGTTAAGAGTTAACCTTACATAGTGGCTTATTTAAGAGTAAGCAAACTGAAGGGTTGTGCTGATTAGACCACCACTTTTAACATTAATCTCTTCCTTAATGCTGATTAGTTGTTTTTTTGTTGTTGTTGTTAGATAACTGTAGAGCTAAGTATTTAAACTGGTTTTCATCAGTCAAAATTTCCCTTACCACTTTGCTGCTGCTAACAATTAATTTTGCTCTTCAGTGTCTTTCCAGAAGTGCCATATAATTCTTAATTTATGTGTAGATATAGTCATTATATTTCAGATTAAAACTTATACATTAAAATAACCCAGTTGCTGCAGCCATGATCAAGCATGTGAGAAAAAGGGACAGGAGCAGAGAAGCTGGGTTAAAGTCAATTTTTTTTTTTTAAAAGGGCCTGGTCTCGCCAGATTCCATTCCTATGTTGAAGTCTCTCTCTAAGAACCGTGGCCCCACTGATAAAACCACCACCCTGTCTTAACTTCAGTAAATGTGTCCTCCTATTTTTACCTCATAAGGGCAGTTTTCTGCAGTTATTACTGAGATGATATATATAAATTTTCAGGATTTACACCCCCCCTTCAAAAAAAGGCAGAAAATGAGGGAAAATAACTAATTAGCTACAACATGATTTTGTAGTAAACAATAGAATATAACGTGCAATAGTGCAATTTCTCCCTTGCTGCTCCAACAATGCAAGTCTTAATATATAGTCCATTGATTTTTACATAGCTTTTCACATTTAGTTGCGTGTTTGTCGTGGATTACTGTTCTTGCCAGACTTTTGAGCAGAATCACTTTGTCCAGGCTCATTTTTTCCCTTTCCAGGGTGACGGAGTTTCTGATCCCAGCGCTGTACAATATAAGCAAACAAAACTAATAAATGGCAGAAAAAAATTTAACTACAGCTGCATGTGTTTCAGAATACCCTAACTCAGATATTTTTACAAAACTAGTTCACAAGTTACACTCAAATGCTGCAAAGTACTGGTAATATTTCTAAAAGATGCTGTTACCCCCACCAGAAGAGGAAAATGCCAGAGACTTTATAAAATAATAGTGAATGTGACTTAGATTATGAACAGAAGTAAGGAGTTCTGCCCCAGAGTGCAGAGCATAGTGACAGGAATGTGGCTTCCTAAATGTGTAACTACATAATATTACAGTATGAAATCTACAAATTACAGGGTAAAACAGGTCCTTGTTCTCATAGTCTAATGAACATATTTCTTAAACCTTTGTTTCTTTAACTGTTTTTTGGTAGAGATGTGCCATTTTAAAGGCTCAAATGTTAGCTACTTACTAAGGCTGTGATTCTGCAAGCTGATTTGTACAAACCCTCTTTACTTTAGCAGGGCTCGGTAGTAAGTAGTCAACCTACATGACTCAGCCTGGAGGATAAGGATCCAATCCTAAGAGGTGTTGAGCACTCAACTCTCAGAGAAGTAGTTGGAAGTTGAGGGCACTCAGCACCTCACAGGATCATGCCTTCAAATGCATAGCATGTTATTTACACAGACAGGAGATGAGTGACATTATACACACAGACCTAAGTTATGAATGCCAGGGTAGATTATGGTCAAAACATAGACTTTGAAAAAGTTATTTTACCAAAATGAATGATTTAAAATGTTAATGCATTTTTCTTTCAGTGAAAACAAGCTTGGTTCCCCCCCCGCCAAGATTGGACCTAAACATTCCCCTCCACAGGCTTGCAACCCAACCACTGCAGTGCTGAAAATCAGAGAGTGACTATAAACTATAGTAAAACTGTGTCCGTGTCCAAGCTGAAAGAAATACAAGTAGTAATCAAACACCACTGTGAAAAGCACATTAGATTTTAATATCTTATATTTAACTTTACTTATGAAACTAGCTTCATCAAACTCAAAGCCATGCTTGTGCTCAGCAGCCTAAGAACAAAACTTACGCACATTATTTATTTGCAGGGTTATTGTCCTCAGGTCTTACTAGAAACATGAGTAAGGATCTTTTTCAGTTCTTAGGGGGTTTTTAAACTAGTGTGTGGGTTTTTTGGTTTGTTTTTTTTTAAACAACTTGACAGTTGACTTGAACTGCTGGTTGCCTAAGAGATCATATTAACATGGAAATGAATGATCAGACACCATGATACAATGACAAGCAAACGTAGCTTATGTTTTTTGTTTTTTTTTAAATGTAAGTAAAGCCACCGGTGGACCATTTTAGGAAACCATGATAGAAAAGCAATCAAGTGATTCATAGAGCAGAGCTGGCATGAGGGAACTGTGTGTGGTGTAACAGATGGTAATGAAACTACCAGGGATGTAACAGTCACCAGTAACTGAAGTTACACTAATATCAGGAAACCAGAATTAAAGTACCAGAGAACAACATGAATTATCACATGTTCTCTGGCACTGGAGTAGAGGAGGATCTACCAGATGAGAATTTAAAACAAGTCATCCCGTCTAATAAAAGGCATATGGATGACAGCTAGATACAGAAGAATTTCAATTTGTATAAAAAAGTAGGATTTTCTCTGCAATGATCACTAAAACTGAAGAAAATAAGGGGAAACAGACAGACCAGAGATAGACAGCTGCAGCGGCCCAGGAGCCAGCAAACAGAGTTGTAAACAGGGGAGTTTGAGTGGGACTTCTGTTGGAGGAGAAGGTATTTGTAGCTATTTGTATTTGTACCTGTGGAGGCTGGTAGGGGCAGTGTGCTGGGAGAGAAGCTGAGCTCTGATTAGGGGGCAGGGCTTCTCTGACTAGGGGTCCTATAAAAGGTAGCCAGCCAGTCAGGCAGCAGCACAGACAGCTGCAGTGGTCCAGGAGCCAGCAAACAGAGCTGTAAACAGGAGAGTTTACAGAGGGAGTTTGGGGGAAGACTAAGAGGCAGGCAGAGGAACACACAGGCTACTGAAGGGGAGTGTGCAGTGTTCTAGCAGTGTCTTCATGCTTGTTGGGGGTTTGTTTTGCTGTGGGTGGTGGTGTTTTGGGTTGGTCTGCGTTTCCCAGATTTACAGAATTTAGATGGGAAGCCTATGACAGATACAGAGGCAGCAGTTGTAGTGACCCAAGCAGTGGAAGACACAATGAAGATGACTGGATGTGGAAGCTGCAGCATGTACATGATCCTGGATGGGGCACCTGCAAAGAGTTTTGTCTCCATAAAGTACCGCCTGATAGAGCTGATGGAAGAAAAGATCCGAGGACTATATATATCAGAGGAATAAATACCAGGGGGGGAGAGGAATAAGCTCAGTACCAATGTGGACACAAGAACAAATGGGTATAAACTGGACACTAGGAAGTTAGACTTGAAATTAGATGAAGGTTTCTAACCATCAGAGGACTGAAGTTCTGGCACAGCCTTCCAAGGGGAGTAGTGGGGGGAAAAAAGACATATCTGGCTTCAAGACTAAGCTTGGTAAGTTTATGGAGGGGATGGTATAATGGGATAGCCTAATCGTGGCAGTTAATTCGTCTTTGATTACTGGCGGTAAATATGCCCAATGGCTTGTGGCGAGATGTTAGATGGGATGGGATCTGAGTTACTACAGAGAATTCTTTCCTGGGTGTCTGGCTGGTGAGTCTTGCCCACATGCTCAGGGTTTAGCTGATCACCATATTTGGGGTTGGAAAGCAATTTTCCTCCAGGGCAGATTGGCAGAAGCCCTGAGGGGTTTTCGCCTTTCTCTGAAATATGGGACATGGGTCACTTGCTGGAAGGTTCTCTGAACCTTGAAGTCTTTAAACCATGATTTGAAGACTTGAATGGCTCAGACACAGGTTTGATACAGGAGTGGGTGGGTGAGATTCTGTGGGCTGCATTGTGCAGGAGGTCAGACTAGATGATCATAATGGTCCCTTCTGACCTTAAAGTCTATGATTCTATAACACACATATGCAAAAAGATGTGAGGAACTTTATTTATGTCAAATCAACATGTTGGAGAAATTGTTTTTAAAATAAATGCTTTCCATGTAAAAAGTGATGTTTTGTAATGGTGCCAAGGTCACTAAAACCATTTGAGGTCTGATGGGTGTCATATATGAAAGATAAAGCTCAGGGGCCAAAGTCTGTGTGGATGCTTAGCTTGCCCAATCAATCATTCCAAGAATTACAAGATATTAGGGCGAAGCATACATCATTTTTGTGTCTGCTCCAGTTCCTTCCTATTTCTCTACTTTCTTTCAGATAGGAACTCCCACACTTTTATTCCTCCCATGTTCTTTTTCTTCCTAACATATGTCAAATGTTTCCTTAGAGGAAGAGCTAAATCTAGGAGCAAGACCAAGTCTGCACAATTTAGATGAGAACTGTATTTAAACATTTAAAATCTGAGACACACAAGTCTGTAAATGAGGTAAGGCGGTGGCTTGTGAAACCACATTCTGTCCTTGGCTGTGTGTAGATGGTTCCCACTGAACTGAATAAAAGTGCATGTATGCATCTAAACGCAGAATTTGGCTGTAGAGCTTAATACAGATCCTGCTGACTGAAATAAATGATTCAGGTTTTAATCACTGCTAGACTTGTATAAACCTGGAGGAACTCCATTGATTTCAGTTATGTTACTCCAAATTTACCTGTGTGTAATGGAATCAGAATCTGACATGTTAACTTTCATGGGTGTAGAATTGGGCCTCATGTATTTTCTCTCCTTTCTTAAAGGCGAGATACAAACACTGTTTCCAATGTCAATTGTTACTAAGATCATGAAACATTGTCTTACCTTTACTTTTTTACCAAGACGATCCTTCCACTTCTCAGCTATGGAGCCTTCTACCAAGAGTAACCTACACATTTCAGATAAGCTAGTTATTTTATTATTGAGGAATGTGTATGCTGTACATAGCAATATACACAACGCTAAAGGGATCTGCTAAGGGGGAGAAGAGAGAGAACCTCATGGCACTCAGCAGTGACAAGACCAGGTAACTCAAAAGCATTGCTCATGAGTTCTGAAGAAAATTCTGCCCAATTTTCTTCAGAGGGAACAACGGTGGCTTCAAAATGAGGTCTCATGGGTGGGTGAGTAGAGCAGGGAAAGTAATTCTTTAAAGAACACTTTAAAGAATAAATTACCTGGAGCGTTCCTCATCTTCATAACCCATTATAATGTATTCTTCATTGGCACTGAGGGGTGGGCATAGACAGCCAGAGTTTGTGTAAAGGTTAACAGTGTCCTTAGGAATATTCACCAAGGAAGATTTTAGTATCTCCTTTACTTCAACAACTGCGGTGACATCATGACATTTAGTCTTCACCTCCTTCACTTTAGCCCGAATGACTGCGGAAAAGTAACAGAGTAGTTAACAGCAGCAAATAATGTAGGTCACCCGCATGCCATCCTTTATGACCTGGTGGATTAGTCTTTTGTGTGCTCCTTTATCAAAACCTCAGCTGAACTCCATCTAGATTTTACCCAGAGATTCCTCTCTTCCCTTATTTCTTCACCTTCTCTTCTATCAAGAGTAACATATATATTTCAGGTAGCTCAGTGTATAGAATAGCAATGTAGGTGCTCTGTGCAGGGAATAATTTAGCAATGGGCATTCCACCTTACTTTCTCTGGGATATAATTTTTTAGCTTTTTTCTTTTATTCCCTCTGTGTTTTTTAAATATGTAGTTCATACTTCATATTATTTCCTCTTTGTTCATTCATCTAATGCTACCACAACTTTTTTCTTATTTAGGTTTAGTACAGACTCTTAATTTGGCACCCAAAGCCTTTCACAAAATGGAAAATATACTTGAAAGCTTTATTGTATCACTATCCCTATTGGATGACAGGATCTTCCCTTTTCTCTTCTTCCTCAAGTGACCCAGCACCAATTTGCTCTGTTTTCCATGAACGCCAACGCTCCTGATCTTTACCTGATGACCTGTCTAATTGTTTCTTCTCTGATCCTATCATTCTCCCATGAATTGCATACTAGGGAAAGTTGCCTTCCAAGGGCAGCAATTTTTCAGGTCTCTCATGGCAACCAATGAGCTGACACTGCATGCAAATCCACAGCTCATACTTCAGGGAGTACTACATCTTGCCCTATTTTGAAATCATAGAATCTTTCTCCATTTTACATCCAAATTCCTCAGATTCTTAATCTCTTATAACTAGTGCCCCCCCCCCAAAAAAAGGCAAAATGGAAGAGATGTAATGAAAAATAGAGAAAATCCATTAACCCATCCCCACTCTCTCTCTCACTCACAGGTTTTCCACCCACAGATATGCTCAGCATTCTCTCAGCTAAGTTAAACACAACTATTCAACAACTCACAGGAGTTATACAGAGGAAAATTTTTACCCAAACTTTCTTAAATTAATCCACTTTCTTAAGACTTTACCACAAAAGCCTACTTTACTTTGGTACTCTTTCTACTGTGTTTCCAGAGGTCTTTACATTCTAAAGAGAGGAATGGTATAACAGAATATAAAGAGAGCCTGTGGTAAGTCATCTTCATTCTCTCCAACACAGCCCCCAAACTGTAGCTGTAGCACACTCAGTGAATCTCTGCCACAGGCAGCTTGCAGTATCTACTGGACAATACTCACACCAACCACCATGACATATAAAACCGCTAAATGAGGCAGAAAATCATAACCCTGCTGCTTTTCAATGAATATGAGAGTTCATTAATATAATTTAATAGGATTTATTTTATTGCCAAATTAGTGGATGCCATTTGTATACATATATGTACTTAAGAACATTGGTTTAACAATAAAATTGTATTCACTATGTCCTGGTCATGTAAACCCTTTTCATGAATTCAGTGAAACTAAGAGTAGCTACTCACATGAGTAACAGGTTGCAGATAAACATATTAAGACTTCAAGGGTCCAGTTCTGCATTTCTGACTCCTATACGTAATCCTTACTTATGCAAGAAATCTTGTTGACTTCATCAGGTTTATTTGTATAAGAAAGACTTGTCTGAATAAAGGCTGCTGAGTTGGACCCAGAGGATATTTGAAGAATAGAGAAATCTGGACAGTTCAGGACATAGTCTGAACACACAGGTGTTACTGACATAACTTGGCCTACAGGAGCCTCATTACTGGCAATGATATAGGAGAAGGAAAGAACCTAACTTCAATGTCAGATCCCAGGATGAGTTTGGGGGGATGATACTTAGTAAAAACATCTTTTTGTTTGTAAACTGAGCTAGAAATCAGAGAGAGATGAAAGACAGAATCCCACAATGTCATTTTTACCCAGTCATTTTTAAGCCTAGAGATGTTTTTCAATCTATAAACACTTAGCATTTTCCTGGAGCCAATGAAGTGGCACATCTCATACCTGACTAGAATTTAGGGTGAAACACAGCAACATTGTACAATGACATACACTGGGCTTGCATGTTAATGTTTAAATATTGGTTTTTTTTAAAAACGGTTTACAGAACATTTTAATCTCAAAAGCTACTACTGACCCACCCTTGCCTCATCCTTCTATGAGTGAATCAAGTTTTGATCTTAAAACATGAAGTAAAAAAAAGTTCTCTTTTTGTAGGTACTGCTAATGAATTAAATCAATACAATCAAGCCGAGCAGCTTCCTTAGTACAAATGAGTGTGAAATGATGACATGCTTAGGCCATAGCCCATCATTGTGGAATTTTTTCCTGTTGCATTACTAAATTTAGAGTTCCCTGAAAAACTTAATTTATTCCTTTAAAGGTTTGATATCTAGCCATGCAGCTGTCCTTACCATAGTTATAATTGTTCCGAAGATAGGTCTTCTGGGTAGCTTTAATAGGTTTGCATTTGCAACGCTCTGCAAAAGAGAAAACCTTTGCTTTAGAAGAACAAAGAATTGATTCAAAGACAAACTCTCCCATCCCCCCCAAACCCCCACCCCAACTGCCTTTAAAAACAATCAGAGATTGATGGCAATAAATAATTTATACATACATTCAGGTTTGATTAAAAACCGTAGGATATTATTAATCTCCTCCACACAAACACAGTGAAACTGAGCATCACATTGCTGATTTGAAGAAATTTACAAAAAGATCAAAGTGGAGCCTAAAGAAAATCAGAATTTCTGTCCTGCAGGAAATTCTGATGTTTCAACATTGATTTTCATCCCAAATCTGAATAAATAGTTGAAATAGCAATACTCTTAGGAAAGAAAATATTTTAAAAATTGGAAGTGGCAAAATGCTTTGTTTTGAGCCTGTTCAATGTTAAACAGTATTTTCCTATTGTGGCACATTACCTCAGGGAACTGTAGTTCAGGAATCACATGGCCTTGTTCTTCCCTGTGGATCAGACTCCCTACCCAAACTACACCTCTGCAGTCATGGGACTTCCATGATGCACCACTGAGCCAGTCAGATGAAAAACTGTATTGTATCATGGGAGATGATGTCTGGTGAGGGAGCCGAGCCCATAGGAGAGAATGGAGGGTGGAATTATAGCTCCCATGAGGCAATGCACCCCACTAGGGAAATGAAATTTAATATTGAACAGACTTGAAACTATACATTTCAGCCAGTTCAACAAACCAACTCAAAATGAGATGTTTCATTTTGATTTCCCCAACAGAAAACTGAAAATTTTTGCAGAAACTGCATTTCCTATCAAGAGATCATTTTGATGGAAAATTCCCAATCAATCAACTGTCAATCAGACTAAATTCTGCTTTCAGTTATACTACATCAAACCCAGAATAAATGCACCAGCAAAACTGAGGGCAAGTTGTAGATTCCCTATGGCAGCTCTCTATAGAAGAGTACAAATGTGAAATAACAAGCACGGCCAGCACATTTGTTACGGGAACACAATCCCTTTAAGCTCGGGCTAATGACATTTGTAGTCTCCAGACCAGGCACATCATTAAGAAATATCAGATGACTTAGCATCATGTGACTTCCTAGCGGCTACTGTATAAAGGAATGCTTCTGGCAAAGTCTTGTGAAGGCTGGTTCTGTGGCCATGTAATATGAGGCCTAGTAGATGTCCAGGAAGGCTACCCAGGGGAAAAGTCAGTCTTCTCACCCACCATCTTGATGAAAGGTCTTGTCTGGATGTTGCAAGTGTCTTGTATTATGTTGATCCTGGTTTGAAATCTCCTTGAAGTTAATAAAGCCAGCTGGGACTGAACTATCAATTGGGCTTTATTTTACCTTCCTTAGTTGGCACGTCTGCCCACTCACTGGCCTACACACGCTACAAAGGACTGAACTAGGATCAGAGATTTTTGACTAGTGCTCAGACAATTCTAATCACTGAAATGTTTGCATTTGATCTTTTTATTCTAACATGTACTAAAAAGAATCTTCTCAAATAGGTACCCTAAAGAAATATATGGCTAAAATATAATCAATCTCACTTCCCATCCCACACCAGAAAGGCAAAACAAAGAGCAAATTAAGGTGCTGATCCAGCAAACCTTACTCATATGGATGAGACAGACATGATATTTTGTATGTATATACTATAAATATTGGTATGAACAAGGCAATCAGCTTTGTTTGGATACTCTTCCATTTAAAATCTGTGTTTTACTTGTCTCAGTATGATCATGATATCTAATGTGAGTTTTTGACACTGACTTTTGTGAGAGCAGTTCCTATGTTTCTACTTCATTCAGGGAAAGAATAAGGGAAGGCTCTTGTAAGTAAATTAACATTTGAAAATTGCATGAATTATAATAAGTAATTGTGGAGTGCTAACTATAACAAATAACTACCCTATGCACTACTGCAGATCATTGGCTTGGGATGGGAGATGTGAGGATGACTTTTTTTTTGGCAAGAACCCTGGGGAAGGGCTCTTTGTAATCACTCCCCTCTCTAGATACCCAGCAAAAAGGAAGGTATAATTCAGCTCATAGAGAATATGCAGAACCCTGTGTACAATAATGAATATGTGGCCACATAATTGCCCTTTTGTCTGAATTTGCTACACAACTGTGCTCTAGAATCTAAGCTTTCATTATCACAGTGAGGTTACTAGCCCTTCTGGTTGCAAAGATAATTCAAAATATAAACCCATGCAGCGCTGTCTGCCTGAGTTTGCAGAAAGCTGGAAACAATAATACAGATGGGTATACTTCATTCATTTCAAATAGGTTGCTAACTCAGTCTGGAGCATTTACTCACAATTTTGCTATCTGAAGAGTTAACTATTGATCATTTTAGCAGAAAAAAATCAAGCTACTTCATTATTTTGGATGTAGTGGAAGTTATTGAGACTTGGTAGAGTGGAGCAGCTGATTGCTGTTGACAGTTGTTGGGGTAAACACCTCCACTCCACACACACCCCACCAAATTTACAGTACCATCCAGAGCCATACTCAGAGGCAGCTCCCTGCTGGCTCCTGCCACCCCCATCCAGCCTCTCCCCTCCCAGCTCTGCTGTGCCCAATAGAGAATTTCTCCCATTATGTTTGCTAAGCACACAACATTCTACTACTATTCAGAAATACATAAAGAACATCCTATGAAGTAACAACTGCATCAGTATTCTTACTAGAAACATCATGGTCCAAAAATAGGCATATCCTGTTATTGATCTGTTTTGGGGTTCTAGCTGAAGCAGCACATGATTCACAGATTAGAAGTCAAATTAGGAACAGAACCCAGGTGCCTGGACTCTCACACTCATGCTTTAAACATCTGACACTGCCTCCCAAGTCATGTATGCATCCTTCAATATTAAAAACAGTAAAACCCAACACAGCTGATTTATATACACTTAAGATCTAAAACAACAGTGCCCATTTCAGATATTTCAGTATAATCTGAAAAGAACAGTTCCAAAAAATAAACTTGTATTTTTGTGCTTTGAAAAAATTAGGAAACTATTGTGTTATTTATTGGGGTTCTCAGTTTATCATTTACTTTGGCTTCAATGTATCCTTATTGTTAAAAACAGAAAATAGTGTATACAGGAAAAAAGAACATTTCAAAAGGAAGACTGTTTCTCTTGAATTTCAAAATGCATCCTCAGAAATCTATGTATACACAGAGAGAGAGAGAGAGAATACTACAGAGTTGAGCTTTTCTATGTTACTGTTTTAAAATAAGGCAGAAAAGAGAAGTAATTTTTGGTTTTCATTAAGCCTATGTGAATTCATGGACACTTAGGCCAAATTATGGCTCATTTTGTGAACAGCCTCAAAACAGGTGCTTATAAAGGGACTAGTTCTGTAACCCTTATTCACGCTAGTTTCACATTTCAAATCAAAACAGAGCCAGACCTGTATCCAGGAGAGTTACCTTAACAACAGACTATGTCAATCCCTTAAAATTCCCCTTCTCTGCAGAACTTTATTCCACCACACTGGCAAAACAGAAGGTGATTGAAATTGACAGCAATGCCACCTATGGGTTTACACTCCTAAAACAATGACAATCTCAGAAACTGCTTTAATCCAAGGAAAATAGTTTACTGTTATTGTCCTAGAATATAATCAATGGGCTTCTCCCTGATCTCACTGAATGAATCTAATAACACTTATCAGCACTTTCAATTTGTAGATTTCAGAGAGTTTTACAAAAGAGGGTCCATTAGTATCCTCTTTAGAAATGGAGAAGCTGAGGCACAGAGAACTTAAGTGACTTGTTAGGCCAGTTATGAAGTTATCAGTAGAGTCTGAATGAGAACCCAGGTCTCCTGACTCCTATTATGGTGCCCTATCCACTGGATCATGTTGCCTTCACGGGGAAAATGATGTGTGTATAAAAAGACTTGATTGATTTGATGTCTCTTGCAGGGATGAACCTATCTGAGAGGAAAGGTCAAAAGCAAGCACACGCACACACACACACACACACACACACACACACACCCTGGAGGAGAACCTAGAAGAATTATGCTATTGAAAGGTAAAATGTCTCTTAGATTCTAGGGGAGCATGGAGGGTGTGAAGCAGTAGGGAGCAGGGTGGATTGACCTAGGAATGTCATTTAGTTTTACTAGGACTGTCTGCATGGAGGATGGGAGAGCAGCGGATGACTTTAGGTGAGAGACAGTACCTGAGCCTGTAACCTGAGCCAGGAAGAGGGGTGAGGCGAGTCAACACCTTTGCGGGGAAACTGGACAAAGGGAGAGGGAGAGAGGAGGAGGGAGAGAGAGCCTGCTGAAAGGGTTTTTGGTTTCAGTTTTGGGCTGGCTGGGAAGAGGCAGGGAACCCCAAGTCTGGGGTCTAAGATCCTTGCCCCCCAGAGGGACCTGGCTGAGCGGTCCTGTTTGTACCTACAAGCCCTGCTTGGGACTGTGTTCCTGTTGTCTAATAAACCTTCTGTTTTACTAGCTGGCTGAGAGCCACGGTAAATCGCAGGAAGTGGAGGATGCAGGGCCATGACTTCCCCACATTCCATGACAGAGGGAAACACCCCTTTCTATACATGTGTAACTGCAATAGAGAGTTATCCCCCATCTTATTGTGCAGGAGTATGGGACGTGACCCTGCCCACACTCTATCTAGCCATTCTCCTCTGGAGCTGCTAGAGCTACTGACAATGCTCCACCTACCTTCCCTCTAATACCTAGGGCACTGGGAACCAAATGGCAGCTAGACCCCTAACTCCACTGGGAAAGCAATGAAACATTCAATTTTTAAGAAAAAGTCAGTGGGAGTTAGGAGACTATGTGCCATTTGTGCCTTTGAAAATGTTCCCCTACAAATATATAGGGGCTTTTAAAAATAAAAATATATAAAATATGTCACTCCCATAAAACCTGGTTGTATTAATGATTAATATAAGTACTCAAAGCTGGCAAAAGTTTCGCTGAAAAAATAATAAAATCTGGAGAAACTTCTAAGCAACTTTAAGAGCATCTGATGAAATAGACAAGAATGTAGTTTCTAGCCAAGGAAGGGGAAAAGAATTATTTACATGCAGACTTGGAGGCAAGATTTTGCCAGTTGACTTTGCCAGGGATAAGAGCTGCTTTGAGTAGATTTAACACGCTGACATTACTTACAGGCAACAATATACAACTATTTGCAATATCCTTTATCATCATACAGAATGTCCAGTCCTGAATTTTTTAAAACACTTCATCGTAATACAACTTACAAAGGGTCTATTTACAATGGTGAAAGGACAAAAGCTGTTTTACTGAAATATAAACAAAGCAAATATTAAAAAATAATGATCTTTTCTCATGGGATTAAATTATATTTGTCAACTGAAAAAAATACTATATTGAGACTCAAAATGTGATTCTACACTAAAAAAATATTCAGCTTATTCTTCAGAGCTGCTCCCTGGGTGTTTTCACAATCATATCTGCTTTCTTTAGTAATGTATATTTTTATTGCTTTTCACTCCTATTAGTCCAACAGTGCCAACACAGCTAAAATAATTTAAACTGGACTCTCTTTTTTCTTGCCACATCACAACAAAACTGTTTAAATTCCAAGCAGTTAAATTTGAGTGACCACAATGAAGACAATGCGATTGGCATTGAAGCAATTCAGGGCCAGCAAAATATTTCATTACTGATGGTGCAACATGACGAGGAAAGTAAACAGTTTGACCTTCAGATCCCACAAGTTTGCAAGACTCATTATTTTTTAAAAAAAAAATCTTTTTACTTATAAACTGAGCATATCTGGTATGAAAATCAGTGAGATGCAACAAACATGCATAATATAATGTTCTTTTAACAGTAATTGGTAAGCACAAAACTGCATTTAGACTATGCAAAGATCATTTTTGCTTGGTTTAGAGTTAAGTGAAAAAAATTTACATTAGGGCATCTACAGTTATTCACTTAAATCCAGATTTAGGTGTTTAAAGCAACCTGATTATTATAGCCTTTAAGGTCAGAAGGGACCATTATGATCATCTAGTCTGATCTCCTGCACAATGCAGGCCACAGAATCTCACCCACCCACTCCTGTAACAAACCCCTAACCAATGTCTGAGTTACTGAAGTCCTCAAATTGTGGTTTGAAGACCTCAAGCTGCAGAGAATCCGCCAGCAAGTGGCCCGTGCCCCATGCTGTAGAGGAAGGCGAAAAACCTCCAGGGCCTCTGCCAATCTTCCCTGGAGGAAAATTCCTTCCCGACCCCAAATATGGTTAAACCCTGAGCTTTTGGGCAAGACTCACCAGCCAGCACCCAGAAAAGAATTCTCTTTAGTAACTCAGATCCCACCCCATCTAACATCCCATCACAGACCACTGGGCATACTTACCTGCTTATAAGCACCTCTTACAAAAATGCAGTTAGTAACTTAAATGTGGGTTTAGCTGCCTAACTTTAGATGCCCGAGTCTGAACCTTTTGGCCGTTGTGATTTGACCAGCAGCCAACAAGAAGTTATTGGCAAAAATAGTAATAGAATCCAGGAGCTCTGACTGTCACTCCCTAGCTTTAATTCTCAGGCAATACTTCCATATCAGATCTATCCATATGGGGCAATTCAATTTTTGTTTTCCTTGTATTACCTAAGAATGGTGGTCAACTTAAAGGGATTAAATCAGTTCTGACACAAAAACAAGACAATGGGAGGCTCAGTGGAGTGAAAATTCATGGATTCATAGTGTGAAATCCTGATACTATTAAAGTCGTTGGGAGTTTTTCTCTTGACTTCAGTGGGGTCAGTATTTCACCCATAAGTTTTAAGGCCAGAAGGGACCATTATGATCAGCTCATCTGACCTACAGAGTAATGTCAAAAATGGTGGTTGCTAGTAGATTTAATTAAACTTAATAGAAGAAAATTACACAGAAAAATTATTTGCAGTGATTTGTAATGTATTTTGCTGTAAAGTAAAACAAAACAAATTTTCCTTTCCTTTCTTAACAAAGCCCAAACAGGCTACTAAAGATTAACCCCATTTGACTGAAATTAATAAATCAATTAATAAAATAAGATGCATTAAAACAACAAGAACAAGAACTTTTTAGATCTTTGCTACAACTCTAGAAATTTCTGAAGCAAAGAACAAAATTAAAGTTTACAATATTTACAGGTCAGAAGGGATCATCATGATCATCTAGTCTGACCTCCACGTACCCGTGACTAATTCAAATTACAAGTTACTCAGGTATATGCTTTATATACTGTACAAGAAAAATTCTACCACTTCGCTCTACAGTTTCAAGGTCTGAAAAGCGAAACTGCTGGCATTTCAGCAGAGTGCTATATACACTGGGCCTGATTCACTACTGTTTCACTCCAGTAAATTAATAGCAGTCCTCCAACATAAAACTGGACACAGTAGTGAATTGGACCCTATATCATACAAAGAAACATCAGAGTAATTTGTAAGGAATCTGATTCACTAGAGATCTGCATGCTGAACAATGCACACTGGGTCTAACATATGTGGCACTGTTGATTTTTCTTTCCAATGCCAAAATGTGAAGAGAAGTGTTGTCCATTGCATTAGCATGCTGTAATGTAATATGTCATTCACCTGTTCAAGACAATGATTCGAAGTAACAAACGTACTTCTGCACACTGAATTTCCAGCTTGTGTGAAAAAATAATTAGTAGGAAGATGACTTCCAGAGTTGCAGGATCTGAGCAGCAAACCAAATCATATTTCTATAGTATGGAATGACACAATGAAAGTGGAAAGCACAGTAAGGGCTCAGTCCTAATACAGACAAGACCTCCCCTGAAATCAGTAAAGTCCTTTTGACCTAAAGGAAGTTTTGCCTGGATAAAAGCATCAGAATCAGCCCCTAGAAAAGTACTCAAAGTGAAATTCACCACCTAAATCCAACTTTCATCCACCTTGAATGTCTTATTGCACATGTAACTCTCATAGCAAACATTCAGTGTACAAAAAAATTGAGACAACACAACAATATATGCATCATTAAATACTGGTCTTATTTAAAAGTTAAAAGAATTTGAAAGAAGATAACTTATTAAAAAAGTTATATATAAAAATGTACTCACCATTGCCGGAGCCTCTACAGTTGCCATTATTAGAATCCATAGGGAAATCTGGTATGGATTCGTAAAATATGTAAAGAAATGTTAGTATTTTTAATATTGATTATTTCAATACAGCCACATTAAAATTGCTTAATTTTTCTCTAATATTTAGTATATTAAAATGTAAGACCCTATTAATGAAATAGAGGTTGCATCGTTTTAGAGTCCTCTCCTGTTCCTATTGAAGTCAGTCTGAATTTTGTCTTTTAGCAGGCATCTAATGTTACATGCTGAAGTGTCCTCTACATTATTTATAGTTCACAATAGAAACTGTCAAATTTCCATTGGTGACGGTGCACAGAGTAGCAGGATCTATACAAGAATGGAAATACGTGTCAATTCAGACATGAGTTTGGGGCAATTCTGAAATGTACATATACTGCTTCTCTACTCAGTTGGATGCCTGAGGACAATTCAACTTTGATTTCCTCAGTAACAAAAAACAAACCAACCACAATCCTGTCACTGAAGGGAAAGCCAAGATAAGCGTTTCAGTTTTCTCCCCTTAAAAATGTTCTGATTATTTTGTGAGAGAGATAAGGAATAGGGGGTAAGGGGGAGGTCATGATGCCCAATTTCCAAAGAACTGCATTTGGGGACATTCTAAATTGAGAATATGTGCCAAATTAATATTCTTATTTTCAAATCTATTATTTTTAAACACTACCAAAGTTTACATGATTTATATGCATGTCTTGTTAATAAAAATATATTAGCTGTTGCATATCATTCTCTACAAAGAAGAAAAACTGAAGGAATATATATATATACACATAGCAACAGACAGACACCCAATCTTGCAATTGGATCAATGTGGTTCTGCTTGCACGGAGCCCCATGGAAGTTGATGAGGCTCAGTATGGTGCAAGGGTCCCATTATGTGAATTCAACTGCAATATCAGGGCCATACGTTTTATTTACAAATGACATGTGCATGTTTGTGTGCACATGCGCATGTGCCTAAATATGGATTTAAGAGCCTAACTTTAGGCACCCATTTTAAAAAAAGTCTTGGATGTATCTATCTATCTATCTTATTTCCTTAACGTATATTTATACCTTGTACAGCATGCAATATACCTTATATAGATGGATAAAAGACATGTAGGATGAATGTAGATTTTCAAATATCACTGGTTTATTTCACTAAAATAGTAAACTTGGCAAACCTGAGACTTCAGCATCACATATCTGTATCAGCGTAGTATGCATAAGGGTAATGTCCTAGCATTCCAGGGCAGAATCCTCTTCTTAACAATGGCCAAAAACGGTTTGCCGCATACAGAAGTACTGACCCCTACATAATGCATTTAACTTTACAGTATTGCAATAGGGAAGAAATTTCTTCCTGATGTTAGCTTATTCTTCAACTACAACTTATGCTGGGAAGCACAGTACTTGTCATTTTTATGTTAACCAGTAACATTTCAGCTACTATTCTTATTCATCTTATCTGAGACTTTTCTTGAATCTTGCTAGGCTGTTCACTTCAAATAGCATCTAGAGGTGTAAACTCTACAGATTATACATGGCTTTTTAAAAAGTGTTTCCTATTATCCAATTTAATTGTGTTTTTAATTTTATGAAGTATTTCTTAACCTTTTATTATAGGACAGGATAAAAGGTATAATCCATATAGCCTTCTTCAAGTTTGTTATTTTCTTATATTGAGCTATCATATTTCCTCTTATTTTTCACCTTTCCAAACTCCAGTACATAGTCTGGGACCTAGCTCTGTTTTCTTATTCAGTACGTTGAATCGTGGCCTCTCTTTGACCTGTGGCAGTTGTTTCTGCCTCTCCTATTGTTACTACCAGTCTGATACTCCCCCCAGCAATTTCCATTACTAGAAGTCTTGTGAATTCTTAAAAAAGAAAAATCTACAAAATGCCCATAAACTGGATCTTTCTTACACATTCACAGCAGCCTGAACTATTGCTTACCCCTGTAACCTCTGTCGGTTTTTCCAGCCCTGCAGACTTGTCTGTTTCATAATGGGTAACAAGGGAACAGAAACAGACTCAAAAAGAGGGACGGAGAGAAGGAAAAGGAGAGAGACAGAATCTAGCCAGCAAAGAAAGTAAAAAAGAAACATCATGGGCAGCATTTTTCATATCTTCGTTCCCAAGGAGCGGGTATGGAAGAAAAAATAAGCAGCACTAAAATACACTCTCCAAAGAAAAGAAATGAAGATTTCCTTAAACCAACCAAAGCCCCAGCTCCAACGTCGCCTGAACGTTCGGGTGCTTGCATTTCACATTGAGATCTGCATCTGAATTTTTAGGTTGAGCCCATCTCCACATTAAAAACATTTTTTAGTATAGTGATCATGAGAAAGGCTTATATGCAGTGACACCTCTGGATTACAAACACTTCCACTTCCTTCAGTCTTTTTAAATGAACATGGAAGAACCCCTCTTAAAAGTTAAATTGCACTCAAAAAACAAATTCCAGAGAATTTTATTATTAATCATTTACACAGCACAGTAAATTCATATGACACTAGTTTAGATTCTGCCACTGGATCTGCTCTAGCACCCCCCTGCAGCTGAGCAAAGTGCCATTGACATCAGTGGTGTTATAAGTAGGATAAATTTCATAATGGGAATATTTTTCAATAGCTTTAGGACCAAATGCACAGCTGGGGTATATCAGTTTTGTTCCAATGTAGTTAGTAGAGCTACACCAGTTTACACAAGCTGAGAATCTGGCCTTATTATCCAGTAATATATAAAAAGCTTTGGGACTGAGAAACAGTTATGCATGATGTGTATAGCAATCCTAACACAAACCCCAAAACACACATAAATGAAAAATTAAGCCACCTAACACCTCCACCCACAGTACACCTTAGCATGATCACACCTTTCATACCCTGCCATCTCAACTCAGCTCCATTTTCAGCATGCTCTCATTTACCAGTTCATTTTTCTCCTCCCCCAGTGCTAGTAGTTATGGATGTTTGTTGTGCTGGCAGAGGTTAATTTGGGAAAGGGTTACGTGTAGAAAGGCAATTATAGGGGGTGATGTAAAAGTCTGGCAACCCTAATGGGCAGAGTTAAGATTGTAGTGTATGGTCTTACTATTACCACACACCGTAGATGTGTGTCTATGGGAGGAGGAGAAGAGGATATACAGTATATTATTAGGTGGCTTAACTTTTCATTTCCTTGTTTTGATGAGTTTGAGAGAGGCACGTCATGTGTGTAGCAACCTTAACTGCTTCACAAGGAAGATTTGTATGTATTCATCTCAATTTATTTCATGCTTATTTAGGGGTGGGCATTGGATAAGTGGGGGGATGACATGTGGGGCTTAAAGTACAGTGGGAGAACATTTGATCCCTTCTCTCTTGTAGAATACATTCTGACACAACAGTCTAGCTTCTCATAAAGAAGGCTTTATGTGCTCCCGGTCCTCATCCAATAGGTTTGCATGCAGCTCTCCCACCTCTCCGTCAACCAGTCACACTTGAAAATGCCCAGCACTTCCCCATGCCCAGTCAGTCAGACTTCTGTGCACCCAGCATTCCCTGTCAATCAAGCTTTAGTACACCCATCCCCAATAATCAGGTTTCTGTGTAACCTGACCCAATCTATTTAGTTTGCACCTAGCATCCATTAAGTTTACGTGCACTGTGCACAAACTTTTACTCATAATGCAAATAATGGTTTAAAACATTTGTTAAAAAGAACCAAAATAAACAAATAAAAACACTCTCCCTGTGGCCCTCAGGATCTACCTCTCTACCAAGTTCTGTCCAGACAATTGTGTACAGAAATTTCTGACAAGGAGAAACAGCAGGCCTGCCAAGGGAAAAATTTAGCACAAGCCCAAATTCAAAGGCTATTAACAAATTTGTTATGAAACACCAAACAAAAACTGCATCAAAAATTCAAAGGCCTAAAAATTAACTCTCTGTGAAATTTCACATCAATCTGCTATCAACTTTTAGAGAAAAACAAGAATTGATGCCCCATTAAGGCCATTTTAGAACACAAGCCAGTAGGCGCCTCCATAAGATAATATAGCAATAAACAGAACCATGTCTTGAAATAACATTTGATAGTAAATGATGATCATATGAGTTCCAAAGGAAAAGTGTAATCTCATTTATGTTCGAGATATGCAAAGCACAGACAAATCACAAATCTTCTCTGAACAAATGCAGACTCTTATCACTGCCAGAAACCGACAATGCTATGCTTTTAAAAACAATGGCCTTGTTATAAGGATCCCTGATCTTTCCTACAGCGCATTCCACCAAATCTATTTTCAGAGGAAAACTGTAAAAATAATTGGAAAAAAAGTATAACAAAATGCAACAATTCAAGGGCCAAAGAGTGGGAGGAAAGGTTTGAAAAGGGGAGACGGACAGAGGTGATTTGGTAGAAAACTTTGTTGTGAATAAACAACCTGTTATGGCTACAGGAAATCCAAGAATAATGTGATCCTGATTATTACTGCAATTAAAATGACATTGAGCAGCCTTACAGAAGCCATTTCAGGAACTCTGCTGGAAACAGCAAAGTCAAACTGAGGGGTTGTTGTCTGAGGACTTTCTTCAGTTCCTTTGAGAAGATGGGAACATTCCTCAGCACTGCTGACTAAGAAATCTTTCAATGTGAATTAATTTAGTTTTAATTATCTACTTCAGATATTTATTGTTCTTTAATGTATCTTCTTTAACTGCAAAATATTTGCATTGTACAAGTATTTTAGGATAGGGCATTATGTCATCTCTGAACTAAAAATGACAAAACAACTTTCAAGGTAACAGAAGATCTGTCCTTAGATTCACACAGTGAATCCTGACACCGGTATTCTGCTTAGATCTTCCACTGCATCAATGACAGCTTTGTGTGTTAAGATCCAACAGCAGTATCCAACAGCAGAATTTTGCATTTCATATGAAAATTAAAAATTTCTAGCTTTATTCACTTAAAATGATCACAGCCTGAGGTGGTACTTAACTCCACAAATCTTGACTTTGCACATAGATTATCAATACATACACCACAAAAACCATTTTTCCTACAGTTCATGCTATAGATATATTAAAGAGAGGCACTATACGGTCACCAGCAGCAACAATGTTAGTAAGGTTTAGAATTCTCTCTTCTTTAGCTCACAACTTTCTCAAAATGTCTCTTGTAAGGCTGGAAATACACATGTTCAGCTTACAAGTGAATATTTTTTCTGAAACTAAGAAAATGGTTTACTTGCATTTTTTATGCAGAGGACTAAAAAATGACAACTTTAAAATGACAAATCTGGCATGCACACAGTCTTCCCTTAGAAATGTGTGGTTTGTTACATGCAAATGACTGCCCTAACTTATACACTTGTACAATTTCACTGAAGTCCAAGGAGCTGTGCAAAGTATGTTCTGAGCTGTATTTGACCTTAAGTCTGGAAACAATTGGATTGGAAATAACAGAGCTAATAACATTTGCAAATAGTTATAATGAGCACGAACAGTTAATGCTTTTACTTATGTTTTAAGTGCTGCTAGTGCCAGGGTGGTGGAACAATTTTTGTAGTGGGGGTGCTGCTGCGGGAACCGTGGATGTGGTGTTTGTTGTTACTACTTCTAGCCAGGGGGTGCAGCAGCACCACTGCTGCTAGATACATATCATTGTGTGTTTACACATCTAGAGAGACAGAGAGGAGAGAAGGAAGACTTAACTGAAGCTAGTGTTTCTCCACCTAGCCAGTGAGACACAAAATATGTTTTACTCTGACCACAGAATCTCTAAAATAAAAAATAAAAAGGAGGAAGGGGAGGCACAATACAGCAAAGAATCTCAGACTTCCAATCAGGTGCCCCATAGTAAAGTGATCCTAGCATTTGTTTTACTTGCTTTACCTTCTGTGGTTGTGTTTCCTTCCCTCCTCCCCCCACCCAATCTCACCAAGGGCACCACACACCTTCAAGCCATGTTTTTATTTCCTTGTAATACTGGGTGTCCATTCTACATTGCTCCTCTTACAAGCTAAATGGACAAAGTTTTATCAGCTTGGGGAAGCCTTTCCTTTGATCTACTCTCTGGTCTACTCTCCTCTCCAAATGCAGAAATTCACATGTACCTTGACACTGCTCAGGAGTCCACTGATGTGATAGGCAATACATGGACCACCATTTAGGGGAATGGCTTCAGCTTCCATATGGAAACGAAGTAGAGTATCACTGGAGAATATGTTATGAATGCTACAAGAATGCTCCAATATAATTTAAGGACCTTGCCCCTTCATGATAGATGCAAGTAAAGCCAAGAATTAAATATATTATTTCTCTGAAATATTCAAAGCAATCAACCTATTCTCATCACATATAATCAAGGCAACTGTTTTGACTGAAGCATAATTCAAGACTCGGCAAAGAAAATATCCAGATCTACGAAGTTACACTTCCATGTCCTGCAGGTGCACCATGACACAGAATTTTTCTTTTTTAACAACTACGTTCCTGTCACTTCACATGAACATATCCCATTTTATAAATTGGACGTTTCCAGAGATAAATGTTCAGCTAGCCTAAACCAACTCTCTTATTTTGCAAGTGCCCCTTTCTATCTGCTGTTGTTTTATTGTTACTATTTGTTCAGAAAAGCATCCCTATTCGGGACTTCAGCACTGTCTTACATAGGGATAGATATAAGCACATCCTTAGGTATTTTCTTCAGTCAGGTCTTTAGCACTGACAGCATATTTGATGCTGCACTGTATACAAAAATAAAGACAATTCCTGCCTTCAAGCCGTTGGAATCTAAAAGCATGACACACAGGTGGCAGGTCACACTGAGTAACACTCACATCTTGCAGGCTTTGCAGAATAAGTGAGTTTTAAAAGGGACTTAAATGAACAGAGAGTGACTGTTTAGTAAACTGAAGTGAGACGAGCATTCGACTAGCAGGAAGTCAACGTGGAACAACACAGAGACAACAACGGGTGGAGGAAGCAAATGGGGTAACAAGACTGGCATGAATGGTTGAGCCACCTGTGCACACAATAGCAATTTAGCACATATAAAATGGTGTACCCCCACATCTGTGGGTAAAAATCGCTTACATGCGCAAAAGCTGGCGACAAAAATCAAAGGCCAGAGATGCAAATTTGGACCTTAGCACTCTCTGTTCCGACAACTGGAATGCAAACATGTTGAAAATATCATTTTCTTCTCCTTCCAGGATTGTCTTGATTTGGTTGATCCTGAAGACTAATCAAAGATATACAATTTCATACTGGCCTCCAGAGTCAGCTATAAACATTGATGTATTTAAAGTTACAGTATCTTCTAAATGCAGACTTGGAGACTCTCTTTTACAACAGTATAAAGGAATGGCACAAATTTAAGGGCCAAATTTTGGCTCATCTGCTCAGAGCTTACACAGAGCTTAGCCAGAGACCCTCTGCTCTGTGGCTGCCCATCTTGCTCCTTCCGTATGGAGAGTGGACTCCATCCTCTCCACTGACTCATAAGAACGGCCATACTGGGTCAGACCAAAGGTCCATCTAGCCCAGTATCCTGTCTTCTGATAGTGGCCAATACCGGCTGCTTCAGATGGAATGAATAGAACAGGAAATCATCACGTAATCCATCCGCCGTCGCGTAATCCCAGCTTCTGGCAAACAGAGGCTAGGGACACCATTGCTGCCCAACTCATATTCTCCCCAGATAATATCCCACGGTGTAGAGCGTAGTAAATAAGATCAGGATAGTGGTCTAGGATTTGAATCAAATCAAACTCATATGAGGTTTGCAGGGAGTAATATCAGAGGGGGTGGCGCCGCCTCCCCTGATATCCCCATTTAAGAGTGGATTCTCCCAGATGGGTGACTGCTGAGGAAACAGTGAGGGGGCTGAGTGATCCCCTTTCAGCCTCCTAATTCCATTTGTACAGGTGTGTTCTGCTCTGACTGGTCTGTTAAACCCTTGACTTACCTCTCTCCCTTCAGAAAAGGAGGCAATAGCTGTTAATGGCAGAGGATGGGAGTGGCACAGAGTAACTGAGATTCCCCTTCACAGCAGTCACAAGGCTGAGTGAATGGTACAGTAGTGGACATATCATTCCTTCCACAAGTAGGGGGCTTTGGAGTAACAGTAGAGAAAAGACACAGACAGCTCCTTCCAGGGCCGCCCAGAGGATTCAGGGGGCCTGGGGCAAAGTGGGGGAGCTGCAGTGCTTGTACTCACCCAGCGGCGGCGGCGGGGCCTTCAGTTGCTCCACATCTTCGGCAGCACTGAAGGGCCTCCGTCGCTGAAATGCTGCCGAAGACCTGGACTGCCACCGGGCCAGGGCTCATGGGTCCCCTGCGGGGCACGGGGAAAATTGCCCCACTTGCTCCCTCCCAGGCAGCCCTGGCTCCTTCCAGGGAAGTGGACTTTAAATCAGTCTGACATCATAGCCTGGATATGAAAGACAGAAGCCCTAAGCAGGGTCATGGTAGGAATCGCAACAGCCTCTCCCACGCAGCAACTAAGGATGGGCTTTTGGCTAGGGTGTTGCCCCAGCTCTCACCCAAGCTGGCCTCTTTATCTTTTGTACCCGTCACCGTCCAGTAGATTTCGTAGTTGGGTGTCTGGTTATATTTCAAGCTCTGGTAACACAGGCTCATGGGAACTCAAATGGACCAAAGGAGTTGGGCTTTGCCTTATGGGAGAACCCTGTACCGAGCAGGGAGCTAGACAAGATGATTTAATAGGGCTCTTTCAATCTTTAATTTTACAGTTCTCCTTAAAATGGCCACTAGAATGTGTTTACTGGAATGAAAAAATAGGTGGGAAAGACAGACCTGCCAGACCAGTGTTAAAGAAAAGCCTCTCTGTTCTTCACAGAGTGGAGAAATGATCAAATGACAGTTCACTCATGGAAAAATTTGGACCCTATTAGGGTGACAAGCTTAGAAAAGTCCCCAGTGATATACTACGTAAACGATACTGGCACAAGCCCAAGATGCTATGCCCATTTATGTAGTGGTCAGTTAGACCTGATTTATCTAACTTGTTAATTAGGGCCACTCCCCTGACCTTTTGGGACACAGACACTCACTGATTTACATACTTGACCACTGACGACATGTGCAACATAATCTCTGTGAGGAAGAATGTGCATTTTTCAGAATCTGTATCAAGATGCTGCACTTCATCAACTGTAGTTCAAACTATGCAAAAAAGTGCAGGTCTGGGAGAATGGAGCCCAGATTTAACTCTCTTCTGGTGAAGATGTTGGGTGCTAATTAGTGTGCACAGTTTTCCTGTACGTAAACTGCTTTGTATTATGCATTTTTCCTCCCTTTGTCCTATTATAATTATAAACCTGATGCAAGAACATCAGTCTCCTGAAAGCAAAGAATAAGAAATATTTTCTCAAGATAAACAGAAAACCAGTCCAGTTCTTTTACCCAGCCAGAGCCAGATGAAGAGTTCACCCTAGCAATCTAACAACTTGATCTGACTGCCAATCCACATGCACAAAAATGAGTAAAGAAACAAAATTTTATTTTAATTAAAAATACTATTTGCTATGTTGTGGATTAACTGGGAGAAACTCTGTGAACTGAGATTTTCTACAACGGGATAGAATATAAAGTTATTTCACACTGTGAGTCCATATACTGTAAATTGTTCACTAGGGAGGTGGTATGGTCTGGTGAGCAGAGAAAAGGAATTGGGCTCAGGGGCTCTATTCCTGACTCTACCACTAACTATGAGCTTGGTTATGTCATTTAACAACCCCATCCTTAATTTGCCCTTTTACAACAGAATGGACTGAATAATGCTTACCTTTGTCAGTCAAAGTTTAGAAAGAAATCTGTGATCCCTGGACAAAAGATGTGATAAAAGTGCAAAGAACTATTACTTTGTGGGTGATATTTTCATTTTGAATGATGAAAACCTTTTCAGTAAAAAATGTGAATTTACACATCCATTGACTGTGCATTTCACCAACAATATTAGCTGCAGAAAGTGCATTCTTAAGAGGAAAAAACTTAGGAGAAATGCCTTGTATACAAATCATTAACTAGTCTGTTCTTTGTATTAGTGATGTTTTCTACTGGGGTACAATCCTCTAATAGGATGATACCAGTTTTCTTCTGACCTTTTCTTAGATTAGAAATATTTCATTATATTTTTTAAAGGAGAGGATTTAGTATTCCTCAGAAGAATACCTTCAGTCCAATGGATAGTATGCTGGTTTAATTTTTAAATCCCAGAAATCAGAACATCATCAGGTTTCCAGACAGTGAAGTGTTCATGGATTTCACACTGGAATCATTCAAAGCGGTTATTGTGCTGCTGTGGTCCTCAGCAATAGGTAACTCGGGGGCAATTTTAGAGAAACCTCCTCCCTTCAGTTTTGAATGCCACTGCTTTCAAATATCTGTTGACTTGCCAAGCCTCATTCAGTTTGGATCCATTTTTTAAAGCAGTTTTGAAAGTATCTCAATGCTGCTAAGGAAAGAGTCTGTAAATATGCTTCAGAATGAGACATTCACAAACCTATTCCTAATTTTGGAATTCAAAACCAGCCTCAGTGAAATCCTCCTGCAGGTCTGCAGAGAATCAGCAACAACAGATCTATAGACAGACACGTGGAGTTAGAGGTGGGGTACAATTACAGAGGAAGGACAGGTTAGAAACGTATGAGGGAAAGGGTTAGTTATGGAAGTATAAGGAACAGAGTTAGCTTGAGGTATCGGTTAAGAGTTGTAGAGGGGGATCTCAGAGTTAGAAGGGGTGGAAATGGTAATTTGAAATGTTGAAGAGGAGTTAGATTGGTATGGAAATAAAAAAATATACGGGTAGGGGAAAGAAATGATGGAAGGGAAAGGTTAAATGGGCACACGAAGAGAAGCATGCAATGGAATAGGGTATAAGATGAGACTGGAAATGGAGAAAGCATTGGAGGAGGAATTATGGGGTTTGGTTTATATGGAGTGGAATGAAAGGTAAGGGTCAACAGAACGATGACAACAGTAATGAGTTACATACTGCACCTTTCATCCAAAGCACTTTGCTATGGATCAGAATCAGAGGTGACATCAATGGTGGTATAAGTGAATCAACAAATTGGTGTAAGCTGGTGTAACTTACACATCAAAGGGGCTGAAAGATGGGGCTGCCACAGAATGAGCAACTAACAGAAGAGTGTAAGTAGGTGTAAGATAAAGCACAGGTGCAAGCCTGCTCGATCTTAAAACTTCCTTTTCTCACTACACCATCCTCTTCTGCCAACTTTGGCATGTAAGTCAAACCACTTACCAATAGTTAACTTACACCATCACCTATGGTATCTCCAAGCGTGATCAGCGATATGTATTTCTCTCTGATGAGATGAACACTGAGATATTGATCATTTTGTAAATATGCAGGATTCTAGTGCCAGAGCCTTGACCAAATTCCAGTCCTAGCCAAATCCCCAAATTACATATTGCCTAATTTGGCTTATCTCAGCTCTTTCAATCGGAAATAAATGGGTTTCTTTCTCCATTGCTTGTCCTAGTACATTGTATTGCTGTGCAATGTTTAACAGGCTCCATGTTCCATCCCAGAGGCAGCAGCTCAGGGATGGCTGAAGTTGTATCTTTTTGTATTAAAAAAGCCAGCGCCCAGCCAATGAGAGCTTTGCAGTGTTCTGGCAGCACAAAGCAGTTGGAAAGCCAGCTTAACCAGCTATGTAGGGATTCTCCTGCAGTAAGAGGAACACCTAGATGGCAGTGAAACAACCACCAACACTACCTTTACAGCTCCAAGCATGGCCAATGAAAGGGAATGGGGCCAGAGAGCTGCTGTGCTCCAGAAGCCTCCAGTGATCTCCTGGGAGGCCACTACAGCCAGATACAACTTAGAGCATCTCTGAGGCTACTCTAATTTGAACTGGGGGCCAAACTGACCCTCATCTAACCCCAGGACCAGGAGACATACATGTTATCATGTAGCCATCTTTACCACACTCATCCTTCAGTTACATTGCCTGCAACCCTAATAGCTGAGGTTCTGGCCCAGTATCTATGCATGCCGTAAAACTAGTAATATTTATTATAAGTTTATCTTAAATATGCAACAATTATTTTCTGCCGCTCTTCCCCCAGCTGCTATTGCACATGTCCTTGTGCTACTGCTGGCACGGGAACAGGCAGGGGCAACTGCTTGTCCTACCTCGAGCCTCACTCCTCCTGGGGCCATCACAATCTCTCTCATGTTGACACCGCCACGGAAATAGAGGCACCGCCACCTTGCTCCCATCAGCACAACCTAGCTTGCAGCATGAAGTTCAACAAGCACACATGTGCAGCTACTCGTCTATGCAAAATAAAGCGAGTGCAGCCTATTCCGGAAGGACACATGGTTTTAGTGAGTGGAGGGCATGAGGAACTGTATACACAGTATTGGGTACATTTATAGTGTGGCAACAGCCCTACTATAGTACAGTTATATTTACAAAATACTAAAGCTGAGCTAAAATATGGGAAATTGTTTCCATTTTACAGGATTTCATTTTTTCAACAGTTTTTACAAAAAAATTAAGCTACTTTTTGAACAGAGAATGTTTCTGAATCTGTTGTTGAAAGTATTCATTTACCAAAGACCCATTTTTCAATAAACTAGAAATGCTGATTGTCCACAATGGCATTGATAAAAATTTTGACTGAAAAATGTCAATTAAAAAAAAAATCACAAGAAGTTAAAAATTTCAAAAAAGTAAGAATTTCTTATGGAATTTTTCAGTTTTGGAAAAAGGCCATTTCAACAACAAATGTCACTAAAAAATCTCAATCAGCTCCACACAAATGCTAAACAAGAGTAAAAAGTCAGAGGTAAACTATTTCACACAAAAGAGCATAAAGATACTATCAGAAGGGTGTAGAGTTGGATGGAGGTGAGGGTTAGATGAGAGGTAAGTTTAGCCTATGGTAGGAGACAACAGGAGTTGAGGGCAAGAGCTGGGTTTGGAAATGGGAGACAGGATCCGAGTGACAAGTTTAGAATTGGAGGAACAGGTGGCAGGGGAGGGTTATGTTCAACCACACATGGAAGGCTGAAAGAATTGGGTTTATTTAGTTTGGAAAAGAGAAGACTGAGAGGGGACATGATAGCAGTTTTCAGGTATCTAAAAGGGTGTCATCAGGAGGAGGAAAAAACTTGTTCACCTTAGCCACTAATGATAGAACAAGAAGCAATGGGCTTAAACTGCAGCAGGGGAGATTTAGGTTGGACATTAGGAAAAAGTTCCTAACTGTCAGGATAGTTAAACACTGGAATAAATTGCCTAGGGAGGTTGTGGAATCTCCATCTCTGGAGATATTTAAGAGTAGGTTAGATAAATGTCTATCAGGGATGGTCTAGACAGTATTTGGTCCTGCCATGAGGGCAGGGGACTGGACTCGATGACCTCTCGAGGTCCCTTCCAGTCCTAGAGTCTATGAGTCTATGGATGCAGTGTCCAGCCTGTTAGAAATAACATTACTGCAGGGCACTATTGTCCATTGTCTCTGCACCTTTATATGCAAGCATCACCTACCCACTCTCAGATGTCACCAGCATCCATGGAGTGAGATGGGAAGGCAAGGGGAGCAGAGGGGGAGAAGGGACTAGATAGGGGAAGGAGGGACAGAGATAGGTTTGGGAAGAGAGTGAGATGCTACAAAGGGAAGCGGAGAAAGGGAGGAGAGTGAGATTCAGGTGTAGGAAAAAGGTCAAAGGGGAGAAGAAGAGGGATAGCAGATGGAGCTGGCTGGGGGCCCATGAACCTAGGGTTGACTGAAGATTAGAGGTGATCTCCTTAACTATCAGCAAGGCATGAGGGCTGGGAGTTGGAACCAGAAGAGGATCACAAGCAGGGTGGGCTGGAGTTGACTGGGATCAGAAAGGATGAGAACCGGGGACTGGATTCACAGTGTGCTGGGCACATGCAGGGGGGGACAAAGAGGGTTCTGGGCTGGATTCACAGGGATGAGGGCATGGGGGGAGTGCAGAGACGGGTGCGGCAGGGCTCCCGGGGGTGCGAGCAGAGAAGGGAGCAGAGAGAAGTGCAGGATGGGCTCCTGGGGGTGATGGCAGAGAGGGGAACAGAGGGGGTGTGGGCTGGGCTCCTGGGGGAGATGGCAGAGCAGGAGCAGAGGGGGTGCGGGCTAGGCTCCCGGGGTGCCGCAGGGAGGGGAGCAGGGAGAGAGGCGGGCTGGGCTCCCGGGGTGCCGCAGGGAGGAGAGCAGGGAGAGAGTCGGGCTGGGCTCCCGGGGTGCCGCAGGGAGGGGAGCAGGGAGAGAGGCGGGCTGGGCTCCCGGGGCGCCGCAGGGAGGGGACCAGGGAGAGAGGCGGGCTGGGCTCCCGGGGCGCCGCAGGGAGGGGAGCAGGGAGAGAGGCGGGCTGGGCTCCCGGGGCGCCGCAGGGAGGGGAGCAGGGAGAGAGGCGGGCTGGGCTCCCGGGGCGCCGCAGGGAGGGGAGCAGGGAGAGAGGCGGGCTGGGCTCCCGGGGCGCCGCAGGGAGGGGAGCAGGGAGAGAGGCGGGCTGGGCTCCCGGGGCGCCGCAGGGAGGGGAGCAGGGAGAGAGGCGGGCTAGACTCCCCGGAGTGCCGGCGGGGCGGGGAGCAGAGGGCGGCCGGGCTGGGCTCCCCGGAGTGCCGGCGGGGCGGGGAGCAGAGGGCGGCCGGGCTGCGCTCCCGGGGTGCCAGCGGGGCGGGGAGCAGAGGGCGGCCGGGCTGCGCTCCCCGGAGTGCCGGCGGGGCGGGGAGCAGAGGGCGGCCGGGCTGCGCTCCCGGGGTGCTGCACTCACCGGCTCCCTCAGCGGTCACGATGGCCTCTGGGGAGATGCAGACGCCGCGGTCGTAGACTGGCAGCTCCTCGCAGGCCAGGCTCTCGGGCCAGGCGTGGCGGTACTTGATGAGGACGGGCTCGCAGCCGGCCCGGGCCCGCTCGCACACCGACTTGCAGGGCTTGATGGGCTCGTGCTGGAAGTCGATGGTGCAGATGGGCGCGTACATGGCGCAGAGGAAGAAGAGCAGGTCGGGGCTGCAGTGGGTGCCCAGCAGCCCCTCGAACTGCTCGATGGCCAGGATGGCGTTGGCCTGGGTGCTGTGGTGCAGGTGGTTGGGCATCTTGGTCATGTTCCAGGGCAGGGACTTGCACAGGGGGATGCGGACCGGCTCGCAGGCGGCGCCCTGGGCCCCGGGCACCCTGCTCAGCGAGAGCCCGGTCAGGGCCAGGAGGAGCGCGGCGGAGCCGCAGCACAACATGGTCCCGCCGGGCTCGGGGGTCGGGACCTCACACGCGCGCTCCCCGGACCTGGCGGAGTCGCCTCTTCGCTCCCTGCCCCTCGCCACAGCGGCTCCGGCTGCCCACCTGCCCCGGGCAGGCGCTAGGGGTCGCGGCGGGATCGGAGCAAGGCGCAGGGGTTGGGGGGGATCGAGGGGAGCTGCCTGGGTGCGCCCCGCTCCTGCCGGCGCCGAGCACGAGGGAGGGCCCGTGGGCGCAGCCCCGGCAAAGTTTGGCCAGGGCGGAGAAGCGCTTGGGACTCGCCGGGCCCCGCTCTGCAGGCTGGAGGGACGGGCCGGCTTTGCAATACGGGCTCCGTCTGAGCCCAGCTCCTTTTCCCTTTCCCACCTCCTGGCCAGAGAGCCCCAGCTCCTCCTCCTGGCCCTCCTTAACCCCGCTCCTCTGGGCGGCGGCGGAGAGGAGGGGGGCCGAGCTGACCTGAGGCTGCATTAACTTCCATCAGTATAAGACACCGCTTGTCCCGTCCCCGCACCCCCCGCCTCCTGTTTATCCCTTGGGAAGGTTGCGAGCTCTCAGTTTTCGCTGCAGCAAGGCAGAGGGGGGAAGCCAAATCAAGCTAGTTCTTGTAAAGCGACTGGAAAGTGCGGGCGCCGAGCCAACCCTGACAGAACCTCTTGAACCAGACCTGTAAGAGCTCACAGACCCACAAACTCTTAAATCCGAAAGGAGCAGCATGATCGTCTGACCTCGTGCACATTGCAGGCCTCAGAACCTCGCCCACCCGGACCCCTAGGCTCTGGCTGAGTTGCTGAAGTCCTGAGATCCTGGTTTCAAGCTTGCACGCTCCAGATCTAAACTTTAGAAACACACCTCTCCTCCCACCCTACAACGGAGGTAAAGAAGAGTCTCTTTCAGACACTCCACTGGACACAAGGAGGCGGGTTTTTCCTTCCCGAGTGTCTCTGTTCTGGTGTAAACAATCACGTCTGGGGCTTTCTTTTCAAACATAAGAGGTAGAGTTTCTGATCTGCCTTGCTGCACGGGAGCCGATACCTTTGTGAATTGCAGCCCTTGCCAGGAGGGCTGCATTCATTCTGTCACTGCCCACCCCTCTCCGGAGCCAGAGTCCTGCGGCAAACTTTCCCCACAGTAGCAGAACGTGGTTCTTTCTGTCCTTCAGTCCAGATGAAGTTAATCTAAAAGAGAAAATAGAAAGGCGATCCATCCCCTAGCAGCTTGCTCTCTCCAACTAATGTAACCTCCTGTTCAGGGCATAGTCTAAAATGACGTGACCTACAGAGGCACCTTCCCCTCTGCATTGGGGGGAGACAGAGAGAAACGGGCTTAAATTACCAGAGAAAAAGAGAATTCCCTCAAAGGGGCAACCAAGCCCCAAACATAACAGGAAATCACCTTTGCTCTGCACCATTAAAATGTGCCTTTGTTTCAACGCAGTCATTTCTCACAGCTGATCATTTTTTAGCCAGACCTATCCCTTTGGCTCCCACCCCCTCCCCCACCACACAGAGTGGGCTATCTGTTTCTAGCCCTGGATTTGACTTGAAGGCAAGATGTTTAAAAATGTAACATTCACTTGCTGTTTATATGGCTTTGTTATTGCTGAAATAATTCTGGACAATGGCACCATAAACATTTTTTTCCCCAAAGAAAAGTTTGTTAATTTGAGAACAAAGAATAACAGACTCTAAACTTGGATTAATTCAGTTGAAACACAGAGTGGCTTATTTTGGTGTAACTGTTTAGTATTTTTAACAACAAATAAATTAGGCATGAGAAATATTAGCACTAAATTATGTTGGAAAAAAGAAAATAGAGCCATGCTGAGATAAATACTCCCCTTCTGAATAGTAAATTGGGAGGTAGCTATATTCAAGCTAGAATGGATTTGGGACTCTCATTAGCAGAACTGTTCTGAGATGGAAGATGAGGACCTTCACACAGCCTACACTATTAAGTGGGAAACCACAACTATCATCATCAAACCAGCGACTGAACGCTGCCTGCCAACCTCCTGGTCAAAAGAGCAACAAAATAAGTCTGTCTTTTCAAGGCCAATGTACTAGGGAGATCAGACCTGGGTTAAAGATCTGCCAGGACTCATGGTCCAAGAGTGATTATCTGGAGAAAATATGAAGACAATCAACATCGATGTCCTCACTCTCCAGGAGACCCATATTGCAAACAAAGAAAAAGCCAATTGTTACAAAATCAATGGCTATAAACTCATAGCCAGCAATTACCAGCCAAAATAAGGGCTGGCAATTTACATAAAGTGGGAGATCCACCAATATCTGAGCAACGTCAAGGGCAAATCCCCCCTCCATCTCTCAGTCTGCAGGATGCCACATACAGCAGCATGGATTTGAGGAGACCACACAGAAGATGCACATCCTCTCTGCAGAGTGCATGCTTTCATATGGATGCCCTACACAGTTGCAGGAGACTAGGCGGGTCAGCTCCTGAAGATCTGCCCACCCATGCCCTCCCCATCCTGTTACAACATACACTAGTGAACAAAGTGTTAAACATGTTGGTACTGAAAGGAGACAAGAGTAGCCATGTTTAACATCTTGGTTAACCCTAGGGTGGATCATAGGATTAAACATGATGAGCTGACATAGAATCGTAGGACTGGAAGGAATCTTGAGAGGTCTTCTAGTCCAGTCTCCTGCATTCAAGGCAGGACTTACTATTACCTTGATCAGTGGTGAGCCACATGTGGGTAATCAGAGTAATCTGATTGTGGGCCATGAGACATTTTGCTGACATTGACCATCCGCAGGCCCAGCCTGCGACAGCTTCCAGTGGCCGCAGTTCACCATTCCCAGCCAATGGGAGCTGCGGGAAGTGGGTTGCCCACCTCTGACCTAAATCATCCCTGACAGGTGTTTGTCTAACCTGCTCTTTAAAATCTCCAATGATGGAGATTCCACAACTTCCCTAGGCAATTTATTCTAGTGCTTAACCACTCTGACCATTAGGAAGTTTTTCCTAGTGTTCAACCTAAACTGACCCTCCTGAAATTTCAGATCATTGCTTCTTGTTCTATCCTCAGAGGTTAAGAACAATTTTCCCCCTCCTCCTCGAACAACCTTTTATGTACATGAAAACTGTTATGTCTCCCCTCAAGCTGATCTTCTCCAGACAAAACAAACCCAATTTTTTCAGTCTTCGCTCATAGGTCATTTTTGTTGCTGTTCTTTGGACCTTCTCCAATTTATTTGTATCTTTCCTGAAACATGGCACCCAGAACTGGACACAATACTCTAGTTGAGGCCTAATGAGTGCCGAGTAGAGCAGAAGAATTACATATTGTGTCTTACTTACAACACTCCTGCTAATACATCCCAGAATCATGTTTGCTTTTTTTGCAACTGCATTACACTGTTGACTCATATTTAGCTTGTGATTCACTATGATCACCCAACCTCATCTCCATTTTTGCAGTACTCCTTCCTAGGCAGTCATTTCCCATTTTTACATGAGTGCTTCAATATGAGCATGTTCAGTTAGTGCTTCATGATCTGCACTGGCTACCTATGAATTTCCAGGTGGGATTTAAGGAATTGGTATGGAGCTATACATCTAAGGAATAATAGAACTGTTATCACACTAAGTCATTTCCTAGAGTATACAAGCCTTTAGTGGAGCTGAGGCCAAAGTAGGTTTGTTCTTAGAGTGGTTTATATAGAAATTAAGGGAAAAGTTGGATTATTATATCCTGCAAAATTTTGGGTAATCTACAGTGATGCAAAATATATCTTGTAGACCCAAACTGCCCTCAGTTACACTAGTGCAACCTCATTGAAATCAGTGAGCTCACACTGCCATGAGGACAGAATTCAGCTGTAAGTTGTCTGATAATGTTCAGAGCTGTGTGGATGTCTGAATAAGTTGATTAGGACATACAGATGTAACAGCAGTAGTGCAGATTTGACAAGAATGTGAAAAGGGATTGATTTCTTTATTCTTCTTCTCATAGCCATACCAAAGCGAGGCTAGGAAAGAAACTGCCTCTAGCTGGCTGGAATTAATTTGTTCCCTTGTTTAACTTTCTCCCCTTTCACTTCCCCACCCTCTTCTACCTCTCTCTCTCTCAGTAGTCAGTCGGCCAGTAACTGGATTAAAAACCAAGGTCAGAGTCATGGTGTTTATCTTAGTTATTAGAACTGTAAATTAGCAAAATCTCATGCTTTTAAAATAGATTATTAAAAAAAGTTTATAGACTGTTGCCCTTTCACATAAATATTTTACTGAGTAAGTGGTAAGAGAGGTTGAGTAATATGTGATCAGAAACAGAAAGTTATGATGCAAACTATTAGTGGGACAGTAGGAATTACTGGTGTGTTTACTTGTGCCTTAGTGTAACTGTTTATAGTGCATCATATGCACTAAAATGTTTTCAACAGTAAAAAAAAGTTTAGACAATTAGAAAGTGAGAAATGTCTTGTAAAAATACTTCACAGCTACAAAAATTTACTACATAGCTATAGCTTGTCTAAGAACTGACTAAAGGTTGGATGTAATAATAGTTTATAAATATCTGAAGGTGAACACCAAAAAGGGAAAGGAGTTCTTTTTTATAATTAACTGGAATACAACTAGGAGCAATGGGATGAAATCAAGAAAGGAAAAATTTAGACTGGATATCAGGAAAAAAACATGCAACAGTGAAATCTTTTAGTCAGTGGAATACTTATCCAAGGGAAGGGATGAAGATCCAGTTACCTAATTGATCAAAACACCCCCCCTGTTTAACATTCTACAGTAGGATGACCAGGTGCTAACATGACAATACCAGGTGTTTTCTACCTTTAGATTCAGATTCTATGATCAATCTTGTAAACATTAGCTAGTGAAGGTGTTTTGATAGCAATCATGGTTTTCTGTTATATTCTTTTGATTATTTTAGTAATACGAGACCCAGGTACCTTGGTAACGGGCTACTATTTCTAAAGAGCTAAACACATTTTGTGTGAAGCTCTAGCTAAGGAAAACATCCAATACGATATTTTTGCTTTTAGAAATCTGTCTGCTAAAACCAATTGTCCATTCCAACCATTTCTGTTTTACTCCATGTAGTATTTTCTATATCCATGTGTACACAGACCCAGACTGTTAATAAGAAAAGGTCATGTTGAGATCAACAGCATGTATTCAGAACAGGTTTTCACTTTCCTGAGCCTTTCTGTAATGATCTTAGTATTACTTACAATTTAATTTACTTATGTATCCAGAAAAAAACAGAATATTTTATACAGCTGTTACTAAAACCATAAAATCATTGACTTACAGAGTCATAAAAAGGGGATTTATTGTACATTTCCTGTTCCAGCCAAGGTTTTGTTACAGCTCCCTCAGGTAGATAAAGCACAGGAGACTATTAACTTACTTTAATAAACTTTCAACTTCTCTTTGGACAACTTACAAATAGAAAGGAATAAGAAAAGGTTCTTTTCATATAATCTTTTTCAGACCTGTAATTTTTCATACTGTTCGTTATTAACCATCCTGAGCCTTCTGGGTCTTTAATATGAAAAATCTGAAGCTGTGATGCATATTTTGCTCATATCTATCTCCCTGAGAAGTCAGGAAGAACGTGTTTTGCCCTAGAACTCCATATCCTTTGTTACTAGTGAAATTAATATTATGGATTTGGAAACATGCCCAGCTACATTTAGCTCTATACATAATTGACAAACATTGAAAAGGCTCATTGACATCAGCAACAGTTCTGTGCACCACAAGAGTGTAGAACATGCTGGTAAAGAGTCTATTTTAGCCTATTCTAGGTATGTGGCATACATGCACACACGTACATGTCGAATTTGGCAGGCTGAGAGTGTAAGGTGCTTGCGACTTTCCCAGATTTTGCAGCCACGTATGGATTTTAGCTCTTGGTAGGGTTTGCCAGCTGTAATGCAGCTTTTCAACATGGGCACAGCTATCTGTTTTGGTTTGCCTGTGTAAATTGACAGGCAGAGTCTTTATGTGGCAGGTATGCTTTTTTGGCATTTGGTCACACAGAAGAAACTTTCATCAAAGAATAAGAAGCTTGACAAATGGACAATAGAACTGCTTTGACAACTGGCCCGACTTTATCCCAAACACAGCTGCTAGGGACCCAGTAACTTCACTATTGTGTCTCAACATTGTTATAGAATTGCTCCATTTTACACTGTAACTGGAATTTATTAAGGCCCAGATTTTTAAAGGTATTTAGGCATTACAGTGCTCTGCGCTGCAATGCCTAATAACGTAGGAGCTTACGTCTCATTTTCAAAAGTGATTTAGGCACTTAGGAGCCTAAATCCCATTGACTGATACTGGAATCTGGGGTTTAGTCTCCAGGCCACATCAGTGTCTTGTTAAATACAGTTTTCAGTGTGGCAACTGACAACTGATGGTGCTTCCACCGTTTCACCTGGGAGAACATTCCATAAATTGACAGAGAAGTTGTTAAATTCTGTTTGTGATTCTGACACCATCCAAATTTTCAGCCATGACCTAAAACCCGTCACATTTTTCTCCCACTACTTTATAGCTCAGAACCTTTGCATTGTTTCAGGTTAAAAAAAAACGCTATAGAAGTTCCTGTATTATTGTAAATGGTAATTTGAGGTATGGTAGGATTACGCAAATTTAATTGGCCAAAAGATGTATTTACATTCAGGGCAGACATTTTTAATTTCACACTTAAGTGTATCAGAACTTATTTATATGTTCATGCTGAAAGTCTAATATGAACAGAACATTTCCCAGTGCAATCTACATTGATGCCAAAGTAGTTATATTCAGTTTACATTTGGATCATTATCTTTGCAACCACAAGGTCTAGAAATGTGAATGAAAAAATTTCAAATGTTGGTGCCTAAAATTAGATGCCTAAAAAAACAGCCTGATTTTGAGAGGAGATGAGCACCTGCAATGAAGTCTTTATATGAATGCCTAGACCCTGATTCTGCAAACACAAGCCTGTATGTAACTTTATTTATATGAGTAGCACCAATTAGTTCAGTAGGACTGCTAAGGTGAGTAAAATAACACATGTTTAAACATTTGCTGAATCAGGACTTCAGTCTGTGAAAAATTTTGTGTCCTACCAAAAACATCTTTGGGTCCTAACTGCAAGGTTGGGTACCATGGGAAGCCAACAGAGTTGAGAGACTGGAAGATTTTCCTGATATTCTAAATGTTCCCATTTTTAAGTTCCTACCATTACTCTCCAATAGTTCATTGGTCTGTTCTAATATGGCAGTTCTTCAGTGCAAAGTCAGAGACGGGCAATCCACAATCCCTAACTGTATTTACTACAGTCTAATTAGTGTCATCAACACAATTCCTGCTCTGATAACTTGACTGAGGTACATGAACCCCTAAGGGCTCCGTTGGAATCTGATTCACATTTACAATTTAAATACTTTAGGATCTGCATCTCCATTGAAGGGATAGAGACAAAAGGGGACAAAGTTCAGGGTTTCCTAAGCTTTTTTCCTTAGGGGGAATAGAAGACAGTTGCCTCAGTGATTAACACATGATGAAACAATTTCCTTTAACAATATAACCAAATACAGAGTTAATTAACAATGTTAAAAAAAACCAGCTTTTATGTCATTCCAATAAACCCAGACAGATAAAAGCCAAGCAGTAGATTAGAATTCACACAGATCTGCAGCACATCAAAGAGTCACATTAGTGAGGTGGCATTCAATTAGTTGAAACGTTTTCAGTTGCATAACTAATGTTTATTGTTGTCTTGAGTTGGGACCCATCCGGGCTAGCTGAGGGCAGTCCTCCCGAGAGCAAGAGTAAATTGGCTGCATGTTTTAAAGTAAACGAAGTTCTGTAATCTCAAGTGACCCATCCTAAGGACCGGAGAGTTCTGTTTAATGAGAGCTAGAGCAGGTGCCTTTCCCAAACTGCTCTAAAACAGAGTTCACAGACCTTGTAGAGCCTCTGACTCTGAACACTAAGGAGGGGGGTTTTCAAAAGCACCTGCATGATTTACAAACAGAAATCACCATGAAAGTCAAATTATTTACATGCTTTTGAAAATGTCACCCTAAAGGGCAACAAAGTTCAGTGGAAGCCTTCTTCTGTGGTTGCCCTTTCCTGGGGGTCCTGACCAAAGGATTGCTGCTCAGGTTATTTCCCTTCAGAGAACTACTCCCATCTCCTTTGCATCTGGTCAGGGTAATGAGCCATCTGCCTCAGTAGCCGCATCTTTAGCAGGAAAAAGATGCATTTTAGCTAATGCATGATAACTAACATAGGTTAAAATCCTATGGTAGACAAGGCATGAGTATGTATTAACTGGTCAAGGTAAATCCTAGGCTCCCCACTAGGTTTACCTCAACTAGATAACACATATTAAATACACTAAAACTTGCCTTGTCTCCACTAGGATTTCAACATGTTAGCTAGCACATGTAAAAATACACCTTTCCTGCAAGTGTAAGTAAGCTCAGAGAGTCCAGCAGAACCTACTTAACCCTTTGTCAGCATTATCAACCCCTGCTTGCTAACAGGACAGGGATTTTAAGGCAAAGATGGCCAGCTTGTATGGTTATGTCTTGTGCAACTTTTCCACATGTGCCCTCTGTAGAACTCATTTCAGATTAAACCCATACCCAAACCCACTGCAGGCCATTACTAAGACTTATTCCCTACCCAATGGCAGGGCCAAATTCCACCCTCATTTGCACCAGCACCACCCCATTATCAGAGCAGAGCAGCATTTTATGCCAGATCAATCCAATTTCTAAAATCAGATATGATACAGTTAAATTTTACTATAGGGGCATGATCTTGCAAAGTGCTATGCACCCTCAAGTCCTGTCGACTTTATTGGGAGCTGATAGCTCAGCACTCACAGGCTCAAGCATTGTCTCTAAATATGAGCACACATCGTTCACATATGTTCGGTAAGTATTTGTTCACGTACTTCGCTCTTTTCAATCTCTACAAAGAGCCTTACTTACATGTACTACAAAAATCTTATAATTTTCTCAATCTCCCTGTCTCTCTCTCTGAGACAGACAGACAGACAGACACACACACATAAATATAGTCCCTCCCTTTTGGCCAGTAAATGCTTAATAGCAGAATCCTCTAGTAAGGTCTCTTATTACCAAGACTCTATTACTTCCATAAAGTGTATTATGAAGTTTATAAATATAGACTACACAACAGTTTGTTAAAATTAGAATTATATAAAAATAACTACATTAAAAGAACATTAAGTATGCAGAGTCAAGTTCCCCAAAGTTAGGAAATGCCAGAATTAAGATGGCTTGTGCAACCTTAATTTGCCCCCATTGTGCATATGCATTATGATACAATCCTAAATGACACTGTCACATACCATTTTTTCCACAAGGCCCCCGTTTCATTCAGTGCACCGGATGGATGTTGCTCCCTGAACCTGTACTGAGTATGAAATTATTGATGGGTTTCCACTCATTCATGTGGATTAACAAAGCCCTTCCTTTTGCAGTTTATTTATTGATAGAGAAAACAGTGAGGAAGGGATGTAAATTCAAGGAGGGTCACAAAAATTAGATGCACACAGTGATTGTGTACAACAACTGATGATAAAGACTATTACCCAGTTAAAAAAACTACTAGCTATATACAACTGGGACTATTCCAAAACATATTTTAAATATCAATCTAAAAATAAGATCCTTGTCTCTTTAAATTCTTCATTCCTGTAGAGTTTTGTCCCTGTTCACTGGCTCTCCCAGGTTATTGCATGAGTCTACAATGTTCAGTATATCTGGTGATTTACAATTACTCTTTGGGCCATGGCTGGTGCTTGTAACAAAAATGGGTTTCTAAAGGTAAATTTGAGACCTTTATAACTTTAAGGTCTTGGGCCCCAATCCCGTACACACTTAAAAGCTTGCAGAATAAAGCTCAGACCCAGGAAATTATTTAAAATCATGTTTACCTTTTACCTAATTTTCTCACAATGTAATAATTATTTTGTATCTAAAACTATAATGCAAACAATTTGATGAGGAGTTTGCTGATTGCTGCCAAGTGCACTCTCTTACTTTACTGATATATAAACAAACCTCCTTGGTTCAGTTAAAAACAAAAAATGCAAAATTCAGTTGGCATGTTTTTCCGCATCTATTTCCAATTATTACAAACGTAGATAATTTTCTGATCATCCCTGACATTTCTGTTACAAGATCTATAAATCTAACCTCCGGACAATTTTTTTCCTCAGTCTAATTTTTTCCACAGTTAAATACTGTATATAGAACATTGCTTGCTTGTTTATTTTCCTCCCTGCAACCACAGGCTTGTTTACGAAAATTGGAAACAACCATTTTTAGCAGAAGAGCCAGCAAGCATACATACAAATATTTGCAAATCTAATGGATGGGAATAAATTTTATCAAGATTCGTGACTTAAAACTACTTATCTATATAATTAATCTACACACTAAAACCTAACCTAACATACAATGATTCAAGTCTCTGTCCTCAATACTGTCAATCATCGTTATGCTGGAGTCATTAGGATAAAGCTTTATACAAATATATTTTACCAAGCTGTAAAATACCACCACAGGATTTTTGATGACTACTTTTCCTTGACTGCCTTCTCCCTGTGGTTTTGTCTGCCTCCCACCTCAGCTCCAGGCTTCTGGTAACTGCCAGTGCTCTCAATGCCCCCGATTCTACTTGGTTCAAATAATTTATACTGTAATATAACAGTTACTTGGCAGTGCTAGTCGTTTTTTATTTTACTTTGCCTCCTAGTTTAGGATTTGATACATCAGCAGCCTGCAGACACAGGAGTAGTTCATTTCAGTTAAATTAACACTGAGGTACAAGTACCTAACCATAAAATTATGATCTGAAGATTGGTGCTTGGACTGCTTTCAGTTCCAATCTCACCTGTCCAAGATGAGTTTTCTAGCAAATGGTCAGAATGGAGAAACTTATAACTTGTGCAGTAGATCGTCAAAAATACCTTAAGGATATTGGTAGGTGATTTCTCTTTTCTTCATTAAACATAAGAACGATCACACTGGGTCAGCCCAAAGGTCCATCTTGCCCAGTATCCTCTCTTCTGACAGTGGCCAATGCCAGGTGCCCCAGAGGGAATGAACAGAACAGATAATCATCAAGTGATCCATCCCGTCACCCATTCCCAGATTCTGGCAGAGGCTGGGGCCTCTAATAGCCACTGATGGTCCTATCCTCCATGAATTTATCTAGTTCTTTTTTGAATCATTAGTGGTTTGGCCTTTACAACATCCTCTGGCAAAGAGTTCCACAGATTAACTTTGCGTTGTGAAGAAATACTTCCTTTTGTTTGTTTTAAACCTGCTGCCTATTAATTTTATTTGGTGACCACTAGTTCGTGTGTTATGAGAAGGAGTAAATAACACTTCTTTATTTACTTTCTCCACAGCAATCATGATTAATCCTTCTGCAGAAATTTACATTTTTGGATTATTCTAACCTGGTGCTTAATTGGAGTGTCCAAGGAACTCAATTAGAAAGAGATCTGGTGACCATCTTACCAAACTCTGGGTCTGATCCTCAGTTCATGTGGATCAAATGCTTCATTGAAGTCAAAGGAGATACACACCCACTTACACCTACTGAAGACATGGTTTTCAGTATCAAATGAATTATGACTCAACGTTATACTAATCAAAAAACATGAGACAAGCTTCAAATGGCTATTATACAAACTTAGGCTGCTATAATCTTTGTATTGGAAGGCAAACTAGCATACTGCTGTGACAATGCAGGTTCAGATACCCCAAAGGGCAAACAGAAGGTTCAAGCCTTGAGAATGAGCAATAAAAGTAATGGCTTGTAATACTGCATGCTAAAGATATATTGAGTAAGCTCTTATATGAAGGCTTGTAATGTTCTCCACTCAATAGTCATTATGAGCTATGTATACAGCAGTGATAATCAGGCGTCAGTTGTTCAGGACACAACTTAGTGATCAACATTACCGGAAAGTGCCACAGTAATGTGAATTCATGGTTTAATTTATACATATTCATAAAATTTCTCACAGCAAAATGACTGACCAAGTGTTCTACAATTGGTTAATAACATAGCAAAAGCATCCAAATTGGATAATAATGTAGCTTAGTTAATAGTTAAATCACACAGTGTTTTAATATGTGCTGCAAAGAGCTGCAGAGATACATTAAAGAACCACTTGCAGCTCCTGAGCTTCAGCTTGAGTCACTGGTATACACATTATGATTATGAATCTATGTATTTGTGTGTATAGAAAACTGGGCTCATAACCTGTACCACAACTTCAGCTACACCTCACAGCAGGATGGTGAGCAGTCAAACAGGGAGAGGCACCTCCCAAGTCAGCTGTTCACATGAAAGGAACTTCAAGTAAATATTCATTGTCCAATCCAGGAAAAGATCATGATGGACCATTACAGTTAACAGAAAAACATTGAGACATCCCAGCTATCAAGAGGGATTCCCCCCCCATTTAATAAACATTAGTCACAATGAGACGGGGGGGGGGCGGAGGTAAGTCTTTTAAAAACAGGCTTGAGATGAAGGTTTTTATCCAGTACTTGAGGGACAGTCTTGAGGCAGGTGGCTGTTTGTGAAACTTCGATCACTCCAATAGCGAGGAGGGGGTGCACTGAGAAACTGTTTTAAGGCAATAACTTGTATTAGAAAAGGAATTTTATCTATTATAAAAACATGATGCCTGAGATTGCATCTTTATGTGCATTTACTATGTAATTTCTACCTCTGCTTTCCATGTTTCATCTTTGAATCTCTGGTTTTTCTATTAAAAAATTTTGCCTATATTTTTCCCAAGCAGATCTCTGGTGTGCAAACTGTGGTGTGTGTCCTCCAAAGTGAACTGATAATGGGGGGCTGGTTTCATGCCAACCAGAGCGGAACAGTCTGAGGCCATGGCTACACTTACAGTTTTGCAGCGCTGGGAGTTACAGCTGTGTTCGTACAGCTGTGTAGGACCAGCGCTGCAGTGTGGCCACATTTGCAGCACTTGCAGCGCTGTTGGGAGTGGTGCATTGTGGGCAGCTATCCCACAGAGCACCTCGTCCCATTTTGGCGCTGTGGCTTGTGGGAAGGGGAAGGAACGGTGCGGGTCTTTCCGCTTCCTGTTCCAACGCCCCGTGGTGCTTTGCTACACATTCCGAGCATTTTGGCAGCATTGTGAGTCTGCAGCGCGATTTCGGAGATTTCTGTTACAAATGGAGCCTGAGCTGCTGAGGACCTTGCTGATGAATGTTGCCAGCACATCACGCATGGCAGTGGAGCTATTCCTTCAGCTGCAAAGTGACAGTGAGGAGTCAGACGATGATATTGAAACGCCTGACGCTCAAGACACTCAATTGCTTGTGGCAGTAACAACGTGCTCAGCACCGTGGAACGGCGCCTTTGGGCTCGGGAAACCAGCACTCAGTGGTGGGATCACATCGTCCTGCAAGCCTGGGATGACGAGCAGTGGCTGCAGAACTTTAGGATGAGAAAAGCCACTTTCATGGCACTGTGTGCTGAGCTCGCCCCTACCCTGCGGTGCAGGGACACGAGATTGAGAGCTGCCCTGCCAGTGGAGAAGCGGGTGGCTATTGCAATCTGGAAGCTGGCAACTCCAGACAGCTACCGATCGGTGGCGAACCAGTTTGGAGTGGGAAAGTCCACCGTTGGAATGGTGCTGATGCAAGTTTGCACAGCCATTAATCGCACCCTGCTAAGAAAAACTGTGACTCTGGGGAACGTGCAGGACATTGTGGATGGCTTTGCAGAAATGGGTTTCCCTAACTGTGGAGGGGCAATAGATGGGACGCATATTCCTATTCTGTCACCACCCCACCTGGCATCAGAGTACGTTAATCGCAAGGGGTATTTCTCCGTGGTTCTGCAAGCGCTTGTGGATCACCGTGGGAGTTTCACTGACATTTACTCAGGATGGCCTGGAAAGGTGAATGATGCACGCATCTTTCGGAACAGTGCCCTGTTCAGGAGGCTGAGGGCCGGGACTTTTTTCCCAGACCGCAAGATCACAGTAGGGGATGTCGAAATGCCCACTGTGATCCTTGGAGACCCCGCTTACCCCCTAATGCCATGGCTCATGAAACCGTATACAGGGAAGCTTGACAGGAGCAAGGACCGGTTCAACTACAGGCTGAGCCGGTGCAGAATGACTGTGGAGTGTGCTTTTGGCCGTTTGAAAGCCCGCTGGAGGTGTCTTTATGGGAAGCTAGATTTGGGGGAAAGCAGCATCTCCGCTATTATATCCGCATGCTGTACCCTCCATAATATTTGTGAAGGGAAGGGTGAAAGATTCAGTGAGGAATGGACCTCCGAGGTTCGACGCCTAGAAGATGAATTTGCACAGCCAGAGAGCAGGGCTACTAGAGAGGCCCAGGAAAGGGCTTCAAGGATTAGGGATGCCTTAAGGGAGCAATTTGATGCTGAGAGCCAACAGTAATGTTTGGTGCCTTTGCTGTGCTCCTTTCTACCTTGGGGTACAATATTTACCACTTCCTGCAATAATAAAACGTATTGTAAAAGCCATAAAATCCTTTATTCAAAGTACAGTACATAAAAGGCCAGGGGGGTTAGGGTGGTGGACTGTACATTCAGAGGTTTGAATATGTCCTGTTTGGATTACTGTTCAATGTCTGCTGCACATCAGGATTACTATGCTGCAGGGTAATGGGGGTGGAGTGCACAGGGTAAGAATTGTAGTTATCTGGGCTGGTAGGTGATCGTACAGGTGTTGGGGGCAGCTGGGGGTAATAAGAAACTGGCTGCTGGAGAAAGGTGTTTTGTGCAAATACTGGGGAACAAGAAAGAGAGCTTTGGGAGGGGTGTGGGTTACCACGGTACAGATCTGCCTGCATGGCTACAAGAGACTCGAAAGACTGAGTTTGGCGAGCCAGGAGGTTTATCATCTGCTTTGAGGTTTTTTTGGTAGCCAATTCCTTTCTCCTGCTGTTTGCCTCCACTCATACATTTTCTCTCTCCATTCCTGCGTCTTCCTACTTTCTCTGTTGTAGTGAATCATAACTGCTTTGATCAATTCTTCTTTTGATTTTCGCGGATTTTTTCTCAAGTTCTGCAAGCGACGTGAGGCCGGTTATCCGGCTGCATTAGTCAAGGTCACTAAAAACAACATAGATAGAAACATGTAATACACAGAGGCTACATTGTTTATTATCACACAGTGAAGGAGTTTTTAGACTTTTTGTAGCATCCTTCCCACATACCTAACATAACACAGAGAGGCCAGGGAAGCGAAGGCATGGCGAGCAATGGGGTGAGTGTTTCTGCCCCAACTGCACCTTGGAGGGGGAGTTGACCGATGGGTCACTGGGGTTTATCTGCACTGGGTACAGGAGGTAGCTGGTGTCCTGCACAGGGGACAGTAGTGAACAGGAAGGTGGCAAGCTGCTGGGGTGGAGGGGGGCGGTCCGCGTAACTGCCGGCCTGCTGGTGAGTGGGTGGGGGAAACGCACAGCTGTGCTGGCTGCCTGCTGGGAAGGGGGGGGGAGAGACTGGAGCGCACCGCGGGGCTGGCTGCCTGCTGGGAAGGGGGGGGGGGGAAGACCGGAGCGCACCGCGGGGCTGGCTGCCTGCTGGGAAGGGGGGGAAGACCGGAGCGCACCGCGGGGCTGCCTGCCTGCTGGGAAGGGTGGGGAAAAACCGGAGCGCACCGCGGGGCTGGCTGCCTGCTTGGAAGGGTGGAGGGGAAGACCGGAGCGCACCATGGGGCTGGCTGCCTGCTGAGAAGGGGGGGGGGAGACCGGAGGGCACCGCGGGGCTGGCTGCCTGCCTGCTGGGAAGGGGGGGGGAGAGACCGGAGGGCACCGCGGGGCTGGCTACGTGCTGGGAAGGGGGGCGGAGACCGGAGGGCACCGTGGGGCTGCCTGCCTGCTGGGAAGGGGGAAGGAAGACCGGAACGCACCGCGGGGCTGGCTACGTGCTGGAAGGGGGTGGGGAGACCGGAACGCACCGCGGGGCTGGGGGAGGACCGCGAACCTGGCGCCCTGCACTCAAGTATCCCTAAATTCTCAACAGGGTTTCCTACTGCCAGATATATCACTGCTGCGTGTTACCCGGGAAGAGAGGGAGGGTCTTCTACAGCAATGTGGATTCCGCCCTGGCCCCTATGCAGCCTGCCTGTGTGCAGCCATGGTCCCCCCACCCCTCGCTGCACAGTGGATCGGATGAGTTAGCCTGACCGGGACAAGGACCACGGTGGCTCTCCCGATAACCTTGAGAAAGCAAATTGCGCGCGCTCTGGCTGCAACTTTTCAAGAGATTACCGAGGCAGATTACAGAGACGTGATAGAGCAAATCAATGGGCTATTCCACGTTTAGGCATGCATGCAGGCAGCCATAACCCAAACCGTCCTCTCCCAAAACATAAAAATCTGCTTACCCCGAGCACGCTCCTCAGCTTCTTACTCACCAGCAACCAGCTGCTGCGACTGGCTAGCCTCCTCCTGGCTTGAGAAGAGCTCCTGGCTGCATGCCTCCTGGGACTCCGGGGTGTCTCCCTCCACCACAGTAGCCTCACTGTCGGCTTCCTCTACACCCTCCCCCACTTCTCCCTGCTCTGAACTCTCCATTGTGGTCCTCGGATTGGCAGTGGGGTCACACCCAAGTATGGCATCCAGCTCCTTGTAAAAACGGCAGGTTGTGGGGGCAGCTCCTAAGCGGTGATTTCCCTCACGGGCTTTGCAGTAAGCACTCCTCAGCTCTTTTATTTTGACCCTGCACTGCAACGCGTCCCGTTCATGGCCCCTTCTCAGCAAGGACTGCGATATCTGCCCATAGGTATCATAATTTCTCCAGCTGGAGCGCAGCTGTGCTTGCACAGCTTCCTCACCCCAAACACTGATGAGGTCCTGCAGCTCGGAATTGTTCCATGCTGGGGCTCGTTTGGGGCATGGAGGCATGGTCGCTGATTGATTGAATGATTGATTGCACTCCACACCTGGCTGAGCAAACAGGAAGGGGATTTTTAAAATTCCCGGGGCATTTAAAGGTGGGGTCAGCTGAGCCCAGGGCAGTGGAGTGTGCATGATTACCAGAGAGGCTTATAAGGTATGCTGGGATACCTCCTTATACCACGGAGGTCAATAAAAGCACTGGTGGGCGTCCACACTTGCTGACCAGCGCTGGATCACCAGCGCTGGAATCCCTACACCCGAGGCTCGACCGGGTGTACAGCCAGCGCTGCAACCAGGGAGTTGCAGAGCTGGCTGTGCTTTGCAAGTGTGGCCACATCCTAAGTTGCAGCACTGTAACCCCCTCACCAGCGCTGCAACTCTCTTGTGTAGCCATGGCTAGAGTGTCTCATACTTAAGAACTCTGGGAGGATGAATTTGGGAAAATGATTAAGTAAATTAAACTTCTGACATGATGCCAAATACCCTTTAATTAATCCCGATTGATAAAGGCAGATGGTTGTGTGGAGGGTATCACTAAACATGGCTGACAGCAACTTGCATTTCAAGGAGAGAAATTGAACTGTGTTCCAATCAGGATAAGCCACTTTCATGTTTCTGGGTGATGACAGTAACTAGATCCATATTAACATCTCACAGAGTTGCCTACTTGGTCTTGACAAGCACAGCTCCCAACCATTATACCTCAGAAATGTGTGTTCTCAGCTCTTTTCTCATATGTAAACCTAAAACACTGGAAAAAAACTCTTTCCCACTTATGGCATGAAAACTATAAATCTTCTCCATTAGGACTGCAGATGCAATTGCTAAGTCAAGGAGAGGCAATCTAGACTAATTCTCCAAAAAGTGCTGTAAGATATCTTCACACCAAAGTGGTGCCTAGCTAAGGAGCACCATAATGAGATGGATCCAAACCTTGTGGACATCTGGATCCTTCCTAGCTACTCCTATCTTCCACCACGGAGCCTTCCACGATCTCACCTTTCAAACACACGCTATTCCTCACACACAAGTTTTCCTAGGTTTCTCTTTCTTAATTCTCATGTCAAGCTGGCATAAGGTATATTTACAGTACACACTGCAAGATGGCAGACACACCTTTGAAAAACTGACATTCATGTCTTTCCTCTTCTCGCTTTTCCATGGCTATGTAAACACACATTATGTGTTACTTTACTTCTGCTGAAGAAATTAAATGTATGTTTTAAAATAACATTGCTATACACAAGCAGAGCTAAACAGGCTACCCTGTTCTCTGCTCTTCACCCTGGCTTCCCATAGATTACTGGCTCAAGTTCAAGGTCTCAGTACCTGAGTACCTATCCTACACAGTTCTCCACTTGCCTAAGCCATGCCTTCAAATCTACACTATTTTTAGCAGTGTAATGTCCTGCTGCCTCCTAGCTGCTGGACCCTTTCCCCTCTGCAGGAAAAGGTGGGCATGGGGTGGGGGGGGGAAGGGATGGTTCCAGCCCTGGCAGTGGAGAAAGGCTCTGCAAGCTAGAGCCTTTCACCACTGAGGAAAAAACTCCAGCAGCTCTCCATTGCTAAAGCCTTTCCCCACTGCAGGTAACAATCCTGGCAAGGGGAAAGTCTTAGTGAAAGCCCCTGACAGCCGGGAGTTGCTGTGAAGCCTTTCCCCGCTGCCTCACCTCCTGCCAGTGCCTTTCACTGACACATGCAGCTACACACTGCAGCAGGGGTGAAGCCTGCTTTTCAGTGTGGCATGCAGCTACACGTACCCTACATGCTGCCAAAAGTGGTGTGTAGAGTAGATGTAGACTAACACAAGGGTAAAGCTAGCCTGTGGTACTCTGAACTGCCTTCTCTAACAAACACTTAGCAACATGTATATATATAAAATACCCTACCAAACAAAACACTACACTGCATGCACAATTCTCCCCTTGGAGGAGAAGAAAGAACTAACTACATGAGGCAGATGTTACTAATATCGCTAAATAAATGATTGGAAAGCACTTAGATACTATGAGGTTGAGGGCAGTATAAGAACTTCTGTAATACCTAACTTCTGGAGCACTTTTCATCCATAGATCTCGGAGGAAATAAAATTATCCCCCTTTTACAATTGGGGAACCTGAGGCACAGGAAAAAAAGTGACTCACCCAGGATCATTCAGCAAATCAGTGGCAGAGCAGGAAATGAAATCTAAGTCTCCTGGATTCAAGTGCAGTATGCTATCCACAGGGCCAGAGAGACTAGGCTAAAACAGCTTCAGCACTGGACACGATTCCTGTACCTGTATGAGTCACACCACCCTCCACTTCCTTAAACGTGGTTCAGTAAGCAAAAGGTACGTGGTTGGAATAGAAGAGTGACAAAAGATTTTATAGAAAAGTGATTAGGGAGTATATTTTCTGTTCAAAAATCATAACTGCTCCCATAGTCCTGCCTATTCAGAAATAACAAGCAGTAAAGACCCATAGGGAGGAATGAAGTACAAGGGTAATTAGAACAAAACAGTCTTACTGCTTTAAAAAGCCTGCCAAAGGAATCACCATGGCAGATCATTTATTAAGTGTAATAGACATGAATTCTAGCACAGAAAAATTGTTGGGGCTTTACAGACCTGTCTCCTTAGATGTAGCTTGTAACCCTCTTCCCCCCACCCCACAGGATGCACCTGGGGTTCTTGAGTGTGCCTTCTGGAACAGTCTGGTTACAGGCCACGTAAAAGTCGCTGATGCAGCATTTAATCCCCCTTGCCAGAGAATACTTTGGAGATTTAGCCCCTTTGCACTGAGTAAAAAACACAAACAGAAAGCCTCACAGCTGCTGTGCAATTCAGCTGCATTCATATTGCTGACTTCGTGCCACAATTTGTTAAAGAATGTTGTTTGCATTGAAAGAGCAATTTACTTTGTTTATAAAAGGACGTGGAGTTAGAGTAAGTCTTGTGAGCCATACACGACAGTTTGTGTGTAGACAGTTCACGTTGCACACACGATTGTTACAAATGCTTTGAGACAAATAAGTTGCAATTATGGATTCAAATGTGATTGTAACAGCTTGAAGCACCAGAACTCATTTATTCGATGTGGCTATTCTGTTTTTAGAAATTTGGTTGGGGGAATAATCAATTAGAATTTATGTAGTTCTTGCACAGAGTATTTGGTGTAGGAGACACATCTGGTTGGCTCAAAGACTAGAGTGCTAGACCATCCTACAGTAATTCTTGTAGTGTTGGAATACTTGGTCTCCTGGGGTTGAAGCCTCTTTCTTTACATCAAAGGTTAAACCTGTGGCAAAAAGATTTTTTTAGATGAAGAGCATTTGGATGAAAATCACATTTTCTGCAACAGCCTAAATCATCTCTTTCAGCCAACATTCTCCTTTCAATTTCCAAACTATCAAGTTGAACTACTCTGTTTCTTGAAACAGGAGTCATCTTTGGCTATGTTCATGTCCGAGTGGTGGAAATAATGGCCTTTTTATTGCCACTATCTAGAATTTCTTTGGTGGCTTGGCCCATCGTGATGTAATGACGATAACTGATTACGTTTCCTTCCTTATTTTCAGAATCATCCTCCCCAATGTTACGGTAGGTCTAACTAATAATATGGTAAGGTCTTTTGAATGTATTTTCTTTGTTAGAAAGAGGTTGTTGCTGTGTTCCTTCGTGGTACTTTGCTTCACTTGATGTCTGTTCAGCACATTCCTTGTATTCTGTTGAAGTATTCAGGGTGCGGTGATGGGATGATGCTCCTTCATGCCCGAGACCTCTTTCCTTCGCATTGTGAAGTTCAGAGGGCAGGGGAGTATGTTTTCAGTGTTAACTTGTTCTCAGCAGTGTTTGGGAGAGTGATCTCACATGGATTGAGCCTTCCAGTCTTGAACTAATAATGCTACCTTGCTGAGGCAGTGTGGTGAGGGAGTGCTCCATCAAGAGTCACAGACAAGGTGTAAACACCAGAATACTGCCCTGAGGGTCAGATGTTGGCATGTCTAACACAGAAAGCAAGCTTGTTACCTGCCAAATAAAATTAAAATTTTCAATAATTTGATGTCTGAGTGTTTACAGCTGGCAGGTGTGTCGGAGAGCCATTATAAAGGGTGTGGCCAAACCAGGTATGATTTCCTGGCAGTAAAATTCAGCTACCTCTGGTTACACTGGAGAAGGGACATGTGCACTAATTAGGACTAGCGAATGTTAGGATTTAAAATACCATCGACAAAGATAAGTTGCCAAAAGACCAGTAGAGAATTGGCTAATAAACATCAAAGCAACCATTAAACATGCAAAGCTTCCCCCACCCCCCATACACAGCTGTGCTACTTCCTTAGCAGATTTTGACAGCAAAGCTCGAGACATGCAGGACCTGTTGTCAATTGGAAGATGGGAGCCCTTTTGCCACAAACATACTGCACTTCAACCAAGAGCTATTTTAATTAATATTAGGACAGAATTTTGACATCTTAAAACTAGGGTACTGAACTAATAAGCCGCATCAGATCTCCCATCTAACTTCTTCATAAACCAATTAACTTATCTATGTAATGATACTGTATAAGCAATATAAAAAGCAACATTTTTATTTCCCTAGTTTTAAAAATAGATTGAATAAGTAATTAATATGGATGTAATGTGCTACTCATTATTTCTATTTCATCCCACTGGCTTATTCTCCTCTGGACAGAGGAAACCATTATAACCGATGAGCACAGAACAGCTCTTTTATCACAGAAAAAGTTAGCAGTGTGTATATAAGTTGCATCCAAGAACAGGGGCCCTATACAATGTCCAGAGTCAGTGCTGTTGAGAACCACAATCTTTAAGGCACTGATCAAAAAGCAAACCATCTGGAAAACCAAATGAGCCAACTCTATCCTGCATGCCAATTTGCATGACTGACAAAAACAGATCTATTATATGTCTGTCTTGTTCAGTAATGTTTGATGTCACGGTTTTAGCAGCATTCTCTCAGATTCTACAATTATTTTAAATTTTTACTCTTTAGAAGGGCATTTTTTCCCCTATAGGTGCAACTGGTGTTGGTATGCAGAGATACACTTTTCTTGTTGTATCTTATAAAATGAAAAGTTGAAAGTCAGTGACATTCAACTGAGGTTTCATGTGTTTTTTTAAATTCCTTCCTCTAACGTTTTCATAAATTATCTACTCTACTGCAGAGCTCTACACAAAGCTGAATATTAAAAAGTCTTCACTTGGAAGGTTTAAGGGCTGATATTTAATCAATTGAGATTGGGAAAGCAATGCACAAGATCAGTGTTAAAACGTTAATGTGCTAGGATAAATTAATATTTTAATTGTAATTTTACATTAAAAATAATTCACCAGCATGTAATACAGTCTAGTGTTTATTGTATGTTATGGAAGTTACACTTGAATTTCAAAAATTTAAAACATATAAAAAGTGGTTAAGGGGTAACATTTTTTATCAACATCTGATAAATGTGTAAGAATGTTTATTATACAGCAGGGTACAATGGTAGTGTTAATGCCAACAGGGCACCAGGGAAGTTAGTCTAAAAATTTTTTCCACTTTGCTTTATACAAACAACACCACTTGCTGTTGCTTAAGAATATCGGGAGAGGATTGCTGTCTAAGGATAAGCAGTCCTATAACATTTTTAATGTTATATAGTGTCATAGTACTTAGTTTAGTGAATGTTTCAAAATAAAAAAAAGTAGAAATGCTGTAATTACTTCACAGAAATGCACATCCAATTCTTGTTTTCAATAAGAACAATAGGTACAGATTATAACTTTCCCTATATGAAATAATTTACACACAGATGAAAACTAGAACACTATCTAAAATAATCACTAAATCCATTTTTCTTCTTGGAAATAAACAAGCAATTATGGTTTTGCATGATCAAATATCAAAAACATATAGCAGAAGTAGTGTTTTTCTTTTAGAGATAACCGATACTCTAAAAATAAAAAAAAAAGTAGTATTTTCCATGAATGTGCAACCTAAAATCAATCAAGCTCATATTGTAGTACAACCATATTAAGAAACCACTGATCAGAAATACAACCTTATGGAAGAAAGTTTATAATCCACAAAACTGTTTGTCAGGCCATAAAGTAAAATAGCTCCACAGTTTACAGGTAAAACTGAGGCAACATAGATGCGTGCTATGTCTTTAGTAAGTAGATATTTATGCAGAGGATGTGACACTTTGTTTGTAGACAGCATGGTATGCGTTTCTCAGCAAGACATAAGGGAAACAAGACTCCAAAAGATCCATTGTCAGGAATGGAGACTCTTGCACAATCTGAAAAATACCAAAAACGTATCAAGATTCTCTAATGTTCAAAAATAAACTATCAGTTGATGAGAACCATCTACACTATTTGATTACTATCAGCCTGCACCACAACAGCATTTATATTTCTTAGGCTTAAAAAGGAAAAGGCAAATACTGCAGCATGTTCATCCCACAAAGTCCTTTCAAGTACAAAGTATAAGCAAACAGATACGAAGCTTTTCAAAGCTAGCTGCAAATACTTCAAACAGGCTTGTGACACTAAAAGAAATGCTCAGAGCAGACTGTCTCATGGGTTATCCTCACTGTTTAATTTGCACTAATTTAATGTGACATCAATATAAAGCCGTATCCACTAATCAATCGTGAAAGTTACTTGAATATTGCTTTAACTTTTTCTGGCATTTCTAGGCAACACAGAGAAAGATAATACTCAACAGTAAAGTACTTGTGGGGAGGGACGGGAGGAAAAAAATAATCAAAAGAACTTCAGTTCTTAATGTCATTCTATTGTCATGATGTCAAAAAGTATTTCTATTGGTTGATGAGTTACAACAGCAAGTGTGTCTGTCAAAAAGGCCTTTGTTGTTAGGAGTAACAATGAGCATGAGAACTTACCATGTCTAGCAGTAAATAAACAGATTCTCTGTTCCTTGTAGTAGTTTTGTCTGTCTCTTGACCAATTTTCAGTAGACTAGATGATGCAAGCTACAAAAAAAAATATTGAAAAATAAACATTTTAAAATATATCATATTTTTGTGCTCTATTTTAAGTTGATCAGTTTTTGCTACTTTTGTTACATTTCTTTTAACTACCCTCCCTAACCAGTGTAGTTATTAATACAACATAATACATAACGGAAAGGAAATACCATGACTGTATTACAAACGCGCTTTCTGCATACTGTGTTTTGCTCTGCAAGTCATGTGCATTTTTTGTACAAATTGAAGTAGTTTATCATTAGCAGTGTTTGACATGTATATTTGAGGAGAGAAAAAACAAGGTTATTATTGCACAGAATTTCTGGGTGAAATCTTGGCTTTCACAAAATCAGCAGTTTTGTCACTGACCAACTTTTTCCTTCCAATATGTATGCAAGTTTATGTACTCTTCTTGCATAATCAATACAAATAAATTTTTTAAAATTTATCATTCCATATCAAGGTCATGATGTGGTGGAGAGAAAAAAAAATCAAATGCTCAAACTCCAATACTACATATAAATTAAAGAAATGCATACATTATTATTTTATGACAACTGCCGGTTAAAGTGTAGGCAAACTAAAAGACTTGTTTCAGTGATAAAGGCCCAGATACAGCAAAAATGAAAGCACCTGCTTAAGTCTTTGCAGGATCAGGGTCACAGACTTCAGTAAAATATTTTGATCACAAATGAACTGCTAATTTTATTTTCATGAACTGTAGAATACACAAATAAGAAATAAAATTCGTTCAACTTCCAGAAGCAGAATTTTCAAGATATAGTACATGGAAATGAAGCAGCAGCCCCATGTCTAATACCTGTTCATAAATCTAAGTTTCTGAGTTGGGAATTTTCACTTTAAAATATTCTTGAAGACTGAATCACCATCTCTTACCAAAAAAGAGGTTAATACATTTGCCAAAAGAAAAAAAGTCTATTTTTAATCTAAGGTGATAGTATTCACATTTCAAAAAATCTTTTAGAACATTCCCATATTTAATTTCAATTGTTAAGAGCAATTAGGTTATCTAGTACATTCCTTTATCAGAAGATAATTATTTCCCACAGTATATTTTCTTGAGCTCCAGGCCTTCTCAGGCTAATCGTGGAAAAAAAAAATTCTTTAAAGATAAGAATTTGGAAGACACCAAGTTGAATAAAATAAGGTCAGTGACTACACTACTTTAATTACAGCCTGAACAGTCAAAGAAAACAGGTGTACCTTCTAGATCACATGACCAAAAATGAAATTCTTGTAGGAAAAATGTTTTTATATCACATGAAACTGCACTGCTTTCCTTTGCTTGTCAAGCATATACAACTTGACATAACTATTTTTCTTTTCATCTTTTGCTACCAGCAGCTGCAGCAGACCATATCAACTCATGAGGTCAATGGATTAAGATGCTTTTTTTCTTCCACAAAGTAACAATGTATTACCAGAAGTGAGACATTTTTTTACAAAAAGTACTGCTCATTATACCTCTCCAACTGTTAAAGATAAAGACAGATTCCCACCTCCCCAAATTCACACAAAAATATGTTTAATTTGCCCAAGTAAAGCTGTCATTTCTGACCACATTTCTTAAAGCTGGTAATCCAAAAACAAAGGCACTCAAAATCACTGGCTATTTTTGAAAATTGAGACCAGACTATCTACTTGGCAGTCTGTCATTTTAACCTTATGTACCTCGGAAGTGCCGAGAGCCAATTTTCAAGATGAATTTCTATTTTGAAAACACAGTGAAATATGCTAAAACTCATACCAAAAAAATCCCAAAACCATAAACCACAGATACATGTATTTGACAAGTTACAAAGATCTGATCCTAAAGCAGATACATGTTGGAGACAGATTTTAGAGCATGATGGCAAGTCAGGTCATTCTGGATTAATCTAGATATACAAAGCCAAAACATTACATATCACAGATAAGACCTGGACTTCCAATTCACCCTGAAGACACCACTAATTCTCTTACACAAGTTTTCTTGGCTCTCTAGAGCTCTATACTCCACCTAATGGTTACTGCACAAACAGAACTTCAGCGTCAAAAGAACAATCCAAAAGATACACCAAGTCAGCTAAGGTTACTTGTTATGACAGACTAACATATAATAAACTGAAAGTACAATATATCTTGTGGAAAATCTCTCAGAGCTTCAGAAGGATAAACTCTGCTTCCAATCTTGCATTACAATCTAGAAGATCATGTACACTCTCTCTCTCTACACACACACACACACACACACACCCCACTACAAAAATGCTACATGAGTTTCAGGCTCAAGTTTAACTTTCATGTAATGGCATATTATCTGACCGATGTTTAACCACGTCTTGCAAAATCACACATTTAATCTATACACATTTAAGTCTGTACTATTCATTTGTAGTCTGTGTATCAAAATTAAAACAATTTATAACAAGTTTAAATATAAATGAGAGTCAAATAGGTAGCTCCTTAAAATTACATTTTCAATCTGAATTTTGAAAGTATCTGTAGACCACTAAATCAGAGATTAATTTCTAAAGAATAAAGTACAACTATATACTCCTGACACAAAGTTTAATAAAAAAGGTTAGATCTTCAAGAAATACTTGACTAAGAAAGCTGGGCAAATAACTGATTTTTTGGTTTGGCCAGCAAAAAAAGAGTCAACAAATTGGAAACGCCCATTTCAGGATCAGCAAACGTACCCACGTATATCTGAGTCCCTTTATAACCTTTGGCCCAGAGGTTATGGCCTATGCCCAGGATGTGGATCTCCCAGGTTTGAATCCCCACTCTAGAGCATGGACTTGAAGTTAGATCTCTCCCTCAGCTATTGTCTATTCTAGAGCAAGTTACTCTCAATCTGTCCTGCTGAAACTGTTCCACATTGTACACATTTTTAAACAGTCACTGGCCAAAGAGAGAGTGTGATGATGATTCTATTGCCTAGTTATTAAGGCACTCACCTGGGAAGTAAGAGATGTAGATTCAAATCCCTCCTCTCAATCAGGCAAAAAGATGATTAGCCTATAGCCTGGTAGTTAGGATGCTCACCTGGGAGGCAGGAAATCTGATTTCAAGTCCCTGCTCCAGAGTGGAGATTCAAACCAGGGTCTCCCACATCCCAGTGCCTACGCACATGACTAAAGTTAATGGGGGGAAGGGGTGGCAGGGTGCAAGCACACACTCACTTTGCTGACTCTGGAAAACATTTTTCGGCACATAAACCATTCACTCAAAAAATTTCACCCAGCTCTAATGATTAACCAACTGATTGTGTCCCTATATCAGATTTTCTCCAAATGAAAATGAAAACATGAAAACGCTACTGTGAATAATTTAGCCTTATTCTCTTTAGCTTAAGACCAAAGGGAAAATAACTACCAATACTAAGCAAAGTACATATATACTGTTACATAAGAAGCAAACAGAAATTGCAGATCAATTGAAGTCACTTCTATTAAAATCTTTATAAATATTACAATGAAGATTACTGTAGCACTCTGTTCTATGCATGGGGAATACCACAGTAATATCTGTTTGCAAAGGCAAAATGTTGAAGATTTTAATAGTGACCACTGTACATCTAAAAGGCAAGTCTGAATTGCAACAAATGTTTAGGGTTTTGGTTTGGTTTTTTAGTCTGATTTTTGTAGCAGTCAACTCTGGTTATCAAACTGTACATACAGCCAAAAATTCTTTAAGACGGTCTTCAATGCTTCCCTTGTGGATGGTAAATAAAGCTGCAGCAATCTGGTTGATAGCTTTTGCCAGACAATGTATGTTGTTGCAGTGCCCTAAACAAAAACACACAGACACGTTATTACTTTAGCAACGCTCCTCAAAACCAAATGATTCTTTGAATGTTTTAGCCAACAGGAACATAATTCATAACTGCAACAGGGTCTAGGTTTTGCAGTGAACTAACTTGAAATCTGCTAGCAATTGTGAGAGTGCTTTGGACCTCAAGGCCACATTCAGTTAAGAGCTTATAAAGGAAACATGTTTAGAATTAATACAATGAAATACACTATTTTACTCCCATGTTGCAGGTAAGCCACATATAGCATACTAAAAATAACAGACATTTATTACAACAAAGGTTCACCTTATGCTGCCATTGTAAGGGTCATTAAAAATCACAAGGTGAGATATTTCAGTATTTAAATATTACATGGATTGAACTTGAAATCATACAGGTAATGAAAAATTCAAATCCTTCCCTCCTAAGGGCTATGATTATCACCATGCTTGGGAAAGATCTCAGAGACTCTTGGAATGAAGGGAACAGCCATGTATTGGAAAAATACTTAAGTTTCTGCAAAAATGAAAGATTTTGTAACTAGTTGGGCATATGGGTATGTACACACGGTGTCTTTCAGGTTCAATGAGCACAGGATTATTCATTTTCCATGTGGTAGTTGTGGAGCAAAGGAGATCCCTTGGATAAAGCAGGGGAAGGACCTTCATTTTCAATCTGGATTTTACACACATCTGGAGAGGAGACCAGTCCAGGATAGGGTGTAAAACAGTCTGTCCTCTAAAACTTTGTCAATAATTCTCTGATGGGTGAACACTAGTAACAGCTTTTGGTGTGAACAGTTTGCATGTCAAGACCGAGAGAGATTGCTTTTTCTCTGACTGGAGGGAAATATGTGAAGAGGCATTGTGGTAGACAGGGAAGGAGAATCTGACTGTGAAACTGGCATGAATGATCTCTGCTCATCTGTCAGCAGGTGACTGGTCCAAGTTTTAAGGAAAAATTAATCTCTGGCAATTAGTTTGAAATTTGGCTAACTGTCAAGATCTCAGTCTTCTGTTAGCAGGAGCAAATATGAAGGTTACTTTGGGTCTGGCTCTCTGCCAGGAGACACAGAAGGAGCCCTTGGTCTCGAATAAACAAACGGGAGGCACTCAGATATGGCAAGAATATCTTGAAGTCTGTATTTTTGAGATAACATTTTCCCTCTCTTTTGCTTGGCTTGGGAACTGAAGCTAGTTCAAATCTAAACTTTTTAGAGGGCCATATCCAGGATTTTGCCAGAGCTGAATGGCACTAAAACGTGCACAGCACAAATGAGACTGAATCTCTAGCTTACATCCAAAGCCAAATGCTATACTTCAGGATTGTAGAACACAGACGGGGAAAAAAAGTGATAAAAGGGACAAAAGCCGTATAAAAAGGGTTAAGTGTCCTGCTTTTAGTTTTGACTAACTCAGATGTAATCACCCAAGAAAAGGAAGCCCTGTATATCCAAGGCAGGCTATGGAGACAGAGTCCTCTCTTCAAGGATTGCTTGTCCACTAGGTAAAGGAGATTTGCCCCCCTGACAAAAATAAACCTCTTTTTTGTTCAGTCTTGAGACTGAGGCAACCAACCGAGCCTATAGCAAATTCGATGTGTTTATTCTTCTGATGTTGTACAGTCAGTGACAAGTCCTGATATAGATTATTTTGTGCTCTGGGTAGGATCACTTAAAGGGTCTGGGAAAGTTAATGCACTTCCACCTTTCCCCATTTTAAAGGGTTCCTCTTAGGGTCATCACCTTTGCCTGACTCCTCCTCAGAGCTGCTAAATGGAAGAGTCAGACTGCCATTGGAAGAGAAACTGGTGACAGAGGGTATTTTCTAATGCAATATATTTATCAAAATATAAACAAGTCCTGTTCATCTTCAAGAGAAGTGATCAAAACTACATATGAGCCACTCCACTGCAGTAAGACTTGGACTGCAGCTGAGAGAGTCAGGCCTGTCACCATGACTCAGTTCCCTTCTCTAGTTCTTGAGCTGTCTCTTCTCTTTTAGTACACTTTCTGGTCCTGTCTCCTCCCTGTCCCCCTGAACATTTAATCTGGGAAAAGTTTCCAGCCCTTACTGGTTTTGAAAAAAGTGTCCCAAAATGGAAAGCAATGCACTTCTGGCTTTCCAAATCTGCAGATAGCCTGAACTAATAGTTCTGAGGGTTACGAATTGTTCCCCCTATTCATCTAAGTAAAATGTTCACATTTAAATTTGTCATTAGGTACACCTAATTTCTGTTCATTACAGATAATGCCAGAAAAGATGCATGTATGTGCAGAGCTCAGACTATTACTCTACACTTACTATCTAAAAGTTACAGCGTACAAACCTATGCACCTTGACGATTAAAGAAAATATGTCTCCATCAAGGAAGTTCACATTGTTGAATTAAACAGAAGCTTGAAATATAAATTTCCACAAAAAAATGTGCACACATAATAATACATGGCAATTGCAATCTTAGTCTGCAGACTTAATTGTTGTATGCACAAGTGGCCAGCTATGCACACAAAGATTTGAAACACGGGATCTCGTGCATCTAAAATTATTACACACTATGTTTTCTTTAATTTGATATTCAAAACTTTAGAAATTTTGGCTTTTCCCTTGCTGCTTCTACTAATTCTGGGAAACCTGGGGAAGGAAACGATTGATACGCTAGATGTCCTATGTTAACTAAGCCTTGTCCTGTGCAGGATACGGTGCAGATTCTGGTAAAGACCAATAAAGAAAACTCTGTGGATCAAGTGAATGGACACAGACTCCAGGTATTCCTATCTGGACCATGGTACACAGCACTGAAGAAAAGTTTGAACTGTTGAAAAGTGATGTGTGTGTGTGTTGGAGCAGTTTTGACAATCTTTTCTGTTAAACTTAGTTGTGTGTGAAAGAGCTAAACATTTTTTTGTGTGGATTACAAACAAAGAATTTCCTTGAGGCAAAGATCTTTTCTTTTAATAGGAAAGGAAAGTAGCAAAAGATTCCTTAGAAGATGATTCTACTTACAATTCATTCTTTCTAGATTTAAAAAAAAATATTCTTCTTCTTAGTAGCTGAGATATTAAACTATTAAGTCATATGAATAGGCACAAATCCAGAGTAGTAGTAATAAATTAACAGTTACTAAAACAACACATATGCTAATCAATTTAAATTCTTAGACTAATCAAAGTGGAAAATATGTTTTAGGTTATCTGCTGTGTGCGTCAGTTAAACATTAACTCCTAAAGTGCATATTCTAGGACTATGTCTAGTCTTCAAAATTTCAAGTGGACTATATTAATTTTTAATAATCATATTTCAAAATAAGATTAAGGTAAATTATTTTAAAAATCGTGATTTAGATTCAGTTCAACCTGTTAGATCCATCCACCATAAAGCATATGATAATAAAATATAACTAAATTCTGCTACTTCGAAGTGCAAATATTTGAGAAAAAACACTTAAGATTCATAATTGAGATATTTGAATAAGAAAATATTCATACTGAAAATTTACCACCACCAAATGAACAGTACCTTCGATGGCAGGGCTATATTGAGACATCACGTTACTGGCCAAAGTTGGCAAGGAGACTGCCACAAAGACCATGAGAAGGCAGGCGATTTTATATTCTTCTTCTGGACTAATGTTTTCTGAAAAGAAGAAGAAATGCCTTAAATTTAAAAGCTAATCTGGGATTTATCCAATGGCAACCGAGCAGAAAGTTGCCTTTTTGGGTCTGTCATGATTCATGTCACATTTTCTATATTATTATTGCGGCCACTTATAATGGGATTGTAAAGTTTAAAAAGTCAAGTAGTGAATTACAGTATCTAGCACACTATTAATGGTCAGCATGTATTAACTAATTGATGATAGTAAGTCACTCCACCCAACTGCAGAAATAGATGGGAATGAAAATACAAGACCCCAACACCAAAAGGAATGAGTAAAATAAAATGCTATGTCCTGTTTATACAATTTAACTTCATCATAGTTACTAGAATATGTTGTTGCTAGAACTATCAAGGGACGAGATATCAGAATCACACAAATGTTAAATAATATTTACTAATGACATTTTAAAAAGCCATTCAGGTAGTTTGAACCCAATATGTGATTTACTATTAAAATAACAGGGACAAATGTCTTCAGGAACTTAAATGTGTTTTCCACCCCTACTGAGAAAATGGAAAAAAGTAACTTTAGGTAGGATCTCTAATGGTTCATGCTTTATAGACATCCAGCCAATAGCAAGAACAAAGCAAATAAAAGAAATATTGATAGATTTGTGTTACCACTGTTTCATCAGCTTTTTCTTGTGTACGGAATAATCAAAGTGTTTGATAAGAAACAGTGAACAAAATGAATATCTGCCAATTAGCTTTAAGAATTCCATTTATTTTTACCCCTCTAAATGGATACTGTCAGTCAAAAAAAATTGGAAAACTGAAGGATTTGCAATGGCTCTTTAAAATATATGTCGTAGAATCTGAAATTGTCCCAACATGCCTTGGATGCTTTCACAGGCATAGCTGAAAATGTTTTTGTCTGCCTTCATGTTAATGTTTGCATAAAACACAACCTTCATATACTTCACAATATTGGTTTGTTAACTACTTTGTAAAATCAAACTGACATTTTAAACATTAAAAGTAGAGAGGAATGGATTTAATAGTTACTGTGCATCAGAAAATAGACTATTTGCCTTCTGTTATCCTCAACATAACCCAATATTTTCCTTTCCTTAAACGAATCCAGTTTTTTCCCCAAAGGCATTACATTCATCCACGTTTCACTTATTATCCATTTCTACAGCAGTTTCCCCAATGCAGCTGGCTCACAAAACTCGTCTACATATCAGTGCATTTTATGCAGCACGGATAGCAAATGCTTAAGTTCCAAAGGAAAATTCACCTGGCAATGTATGTGGCTCATCTGAGGCAATACAGAAGAGCCAATAATCCACCTACAGCTCTTTGCCTACTGCTGCAAACATCTGCACACGTTTCTAGATTATTTTTTTTTACATCAAAAAGAGTCAAAGTGCATTCCTAACTATACTTTTTAAAGATTATATGATTTGTTACCTGATTTTTGGGAAGACAGTGCTACAACCAATGCAGGATCAATTTCACATGGCAATCCAGCAGCAGATGACAGCTCATATACATTCATTGCCACCTGAGACACAATATAGCAATTATTACAGGGTGAAAAACACTAAATGTTTCCTAAAAATCTCATTTCTGAACACAGCTGTACTGAAATGTTTAAACTGCAGAGTTTGAGAACACTAGGGAATTTCAGTCTCTGAAATATGATAAAGAACCTTTGGATTTGTATTATGTCTAACCTAAACTGAACAGCTGGTTCAGTACTTGGTGTGCTAGGAGGTTATCATGTCTTGCTGTCAAGACAAATGAAGGTTTTGTAACTTTCCTCAACTACCTCCAGCACACACATCTTAGCATCCAGTTAGCTCTTCTAACGGAAAAGAAAGATGCAGAAAGTAAAACTAACAAAGATGTAAGCAATCAGATCAGAAGTGTCAAACAATGCTTTAAAAAGTATTTTAAGGTAAATATAGCCAATTAAGACCATATGTTGATACAGTGTTGCAAATTAAATGCACAAGAGTAAGGAAAAAGTTAATGCCCCTATAATAATAATGTTAAATTAGGTGAACATTTTCAAAGTGACAAAAGATTTTGGGTGCTCAACCTAAGACATCTTAAAACGGTCCTCATTTTCAGAGGATGGATATACAGAACTTTCTGAAAAATTAAGTCCACGTAGGGTGTCTCAAGTTAGGAACTCACAATTCACTAGTTACTTTTGAAAAATCTTAGCCGTAGAATGTTGTACATCCTATGTATTTTATATTAAAACCAGTGATTCCCGATTTTGTTTTTGTTGAAAACCTCCTGTGGGACAGACTGACAGGTAAACACCCAGATTCCATACTCTTTTACATCATGTTCTGAAATATTTGCCTTTTTTCCTGTTCACTCTCGCTCTTGTTCTTTAATATCCCTTTAAAAGTAGATTTACTACCCTTCACACCCCTTGTACAATAGCTAATTTTTAATCATTAAGAGCATTAGTAAGACTTAAAAAGGATTAGACTGTTAGATGCTTAATGAGAATATTCACAGTTAAATTTAGCATTAAAAAAACATTTTTTTCCCCCTCAGAAAGACAAGTTTTCATTCTTCTGGCTTAAGCCAAACAATAGCCAACATGGGAAAAACTCTCCCTCTGGGCTGGCTACTCCATAAAGACCCACTACAGAGTTCCTGGCACCCTACTCTGAAGCATCTGGTACTAGTTTTAGGCCACTGGATCAGATTGGCTTCTGGTCTGATCCACTATGAAAGTCTCCAGTCTCCCAGGAGAGATTGCATATTTTTGTTAGAAGCTCAACCACTTCATTTTCAGGTTCTTTCCGAACTCCTGCAAGTAAACCATCCTGTTCTTATTAGTTTATTCCCCTCATTTATCTACCTGTTCCAGCACCACCTCTTGTGATATTTCAACGTCTGGAAGTACCTCATCATTATTTTCTAAAACGAGAAAGCATCTTCCTAACATGCTCTGTTGTGAAGGTTGATACAAAAATCATTTAGCTTCATTGCAATTTCCCTCATCTTTTTTTTAATTGCCCGTCTACTCTGGTAGTTGAGTAGGCCAACCACTTTTCTCAGGAGCTTCCTGCTTTTAATATCTGTTTAAAGCATTTCATATTGTTTTTAAGTCATTCAATATTTGCTCTTCTAATTCCCTTCTAGCCTTCCTAATTTTTAACCTTACATATTACATGCCATAGTAGTTTATGTTCCTTTTATTGGCTTCAAGCGGACTGCATCTCCATTTTCTCACAGATACTTCTGGTTTGAATAACCTCTATAACCTTGACATAAAACCATGCTATTTTTTCCTTGCCTTCCTTTTTGTTGCTGTTTATTGGTATACATATCTTTTGACATTTCTGTTGTAAGACTTTTTAAAAAAAAAACACATCTGGTGCTGTAAGGCTTGACATCACAGGGTTAACTTATAGTTTATTAGACTTGTACAGTTTGAAGAAAGATGATAAAGTGGCACAAATATCTTTCGTTACAAGCTGGTATATTAATAAAGTACAAGTGTTTGGCAAAGTTACCCTATAAAGTGGCCACTTTTTATAGTGCTCCTTAAATCTTAAACACACTTAAGCTCTAAAGCTTAATGTTTATCTTTACCCTCAATTGATCCTAGTTTGGTTAGATAAACAATACTTGGTGCTTCTTCAGCTAACAGACACAGGGTTCGGCATTAAGTTTTCTACTACAGGGAACTCCAATAAATCATATACTTTCCCTTACACATCTCATTCCTATATGAATAAGAGAGAAAACCACACCCAGCTTATTCTTCTAATGCTGAAATGTCTATGGCTGAAGATACAATTAATAGAGTACATCATTTATAAGCACCTAGAGGATAATACGGTTAATTAGGAAAAGCCAACTTTGATTTCTCAAAAACAAATCATGCCAAACCAATCTAATTTTCTTCTTTGACAGGATTACTGGCCTACCAGATTGGAGAGGGGGTGGGGAGAGAGAAAATTTGATTTTTAGTGAGGCTTTTGTTACAATCCCACGACACTCCCTCAGTAAACTAGCAAAATGCAGTCTAGATGAAATCGCTACAAGGTGGGTGTACAACTGGTTGAAAGACCAAACTCAGAGTAGTTATCAATGGTCTGCTGTCAAACTGGGATGGCACATCTAGTGGAGTTCCACAGGTGAAATTCAATAAAAATAAGTGCAAAATACTTCACGTCAGGAAAAATGAAATGCACTACTACGCAATGTGAAGTAACTGGTTAGTGGTAACTGTTGAAAAGGATCTGGGGGTTATTACAAATTGAATGAGTCTACAATAGGATACAGTTACAAAGATGACCAATATTCTAGGGCATATGTAAGACACGACACAACTGTCCTGCTGTACTTGGCATCGGTGAGGCCTCAGCTGAAGTACTGTGTCCAATTCTGGGTGCTCCGCTTTAGGAAAGATGTGGACAAACTTGACAGAGCCCAGAAGAGAGCAGGTTTAGAAAAACTGACCTCTGAGGAAATGTTACAACTGGACATGTTTGCTATTGAGAAAAGAAGACTGACGGGAAACCTGATAAGTGTCTTCAAATATGTTAATGGCTGTTATAAAGAGAATGATTATCAATTGCTCTCCATGTCCACTGAAGGTAGGACAAGAAGAAATGGGCTTAATCTGCAGCAAGGGAGATTTAGGTTAGATAGTAGGAAAAACTTGCTAACTATAAAAGATAGTTAAGCTCTGGAATAGGCTTCCAAGGGAGACTATGGAATCCCCGTAATTCAGTGGTTTCCAAATTTTTCAGGGTTGCCCCCCATCCAATACTTCTGTCCGCACTCCTACCTAGCCAGGGTGGGACCAGGGACAGTCCTGGAGTTGAGAGGGGGACATGGACGGGGTAAGGCAGCCAAGGCTGGGGACACAACTGGGGATGGGGTTGGCATCCAGGGGCAGGGCCAGAAGCGGAGCTTGGTTGTGGTTCCTTCCCTGCCCGCCCCCCCAATGGGGGCTGGCCTAGGCCCAAGCTGTGCCCCCCTGCAAACAGTCTTCTGCACTCCCTTTGAGGGGCACACCTCACACCCTTTGCTATATTCAAGAAAGGCATATGTTGTACATACCCTTTTCTGAAGGGTCAAATGGAAAAAACAGTTACTAATCTTTCCGTAACTGTTGTTCTTCAGGATGTGTTGCAAAGGTGTATGTGAGCTCCAGTGTGCAGTTTCTGAGTTTTATCCTTAGCAGTATTTGTCGGGGCTGCAGGAGTGCCCTCTGCTGTCTTTCATACTGTGTGCAGGCATATAGCAGTTTCCCCTGATCCTCCTCAGTTCCTTCCTACTGGACAGACTGATAGAGAGGACATGTAACACATCTCTAAGAACAACAATAATGGAAAGGTTAGTAAGTGTTTCTTATTCTTCGAGTGATTGCACATTCATGCCACTGAAGGTGATTCACAAGCAATCCAAACTGGAGACAGGCTTGGATCTATTTGAATAGGGATCGAAGGATCATTCATCCAAAGCTGACATCATCTTTAAACTGGTGGGAGATTGAGTAGTGAGAGGCAAACATATGACATGACGACCAAGCTGCCACTTTGCAAATGTCTAATACAGCTTGTGAGCCAAAAAGGCCGGCAAACCTGCTTTGAAGCTAGTTGAATGACCCAACAGTATCCGGAGGCATCACGTTAGTCAACTGGTAACTTAACCAAATTCAACTGGATACCAAGATGAGCTCCTTTGACTCAGGATACTTGGCAGCCTTTCATGCTATCCACAAACATGATAAACAGCTGTGTTGAAGACCTAAAAGGTTTAGTCTGGTTCAGATAAAAAGATGAAGTTCTTCTAACGTCTCTACAGCATGAAGCCTCTCCTCACCTTTATGACCAAGTTTTGGAGAAAACGGCTAGTAAAAAGATTACTTGGTTAATCTGAAGACTGGAAACCATCTTAGTAGGAAACCTTGGGTGTGGACGAAGGTAAACTTTGTGTAGAAAACTGTAGATGGAGGATCTGATATTAATGCCCTCAATTCCCCCAATCTCCTGGCTAATGTAACAGCCATAAAAAAATGCCACTTTCCTAGAGCAATAGGGAGCAGGTCGCTAGAGGCTCAAAGGAGGGAGTCATCAACTTTGCTAAGACTAGATACAAGCTCCATGGGGGAACAGGATCCTGCACCTATGGAAACAGTCTGGAGAGACCAGAGGATTGCAACCATGAAGACTGTTGCATAGTGATGGTTAGGCTATGTAGCGAGCCTGCATAGCTGTTCTAGAAACAACTTACACTCTTCCACTATAGCCTGAAATTATTGTTTAATATCATCTGGGAGCTCTCTCTTAAACATCAAAATTGTATCCCACAGGGTAAAACTGTAGCGCCTCAACAGAGCTTGCTGGTTCACGGTACAAAGCCATAACCTCCTGTGGAATAAAGTTTCCTTCTGAACAAGTCAAGTTTCTTAGCCTCCTGGGGGTTTTTTTTGGTTTGCTTTTTTGGGGGGGAGGTCTGAAGGGGGAACCGTGCCTGGTGACCCTGCCCCAGCCCACTTTCATTTGCTGCAGATACCACCATGAAGCCAGGACGAGGGATGACTGTAAAAATGTTCAAATCCCTGAGAGGGTACACAGTACATTCTCTCCATTCTTTTTGCAGTAGGTGGCAGGGACAATGGGGTCTGCCAAAGAACCTTAGCAGGATCTACAATAGCCTTGTTAATAGGCAGAGCTATCCTTAATGGAACCACTGATGTTAAAATGTCCACAGGCCCAAGGGACTTTTACTGGACATCCTCTGGATGGATGTCCAAAGCCAAAGCCATCTTTCTCAACAACTCCTGCTGGACTTTGTAGTCATCCAGCGGTGGGAAAATTGGTTCCACCACAACAGCTTCATGAGGGGATAAGGAAGAAGATATCAATGGCTCTTGGGGTTGATTCTTTTCCAACTCTTCTTGGGGTAGCTCTTGAGAAGGGTCCTGTCCTTGCCTGGTGCTGGGGCCAGTACACAGGGTGGGCTGCTTACAACATCTTGTCAACCAGCCAAGGAAGCAGGCTGGGAAGGAGATGTGGGGGTTCCCCCTCAATCAGGAGTATCCCCCACAAGTTCCATAAAGGCTGCTGATATGGCCTTGGCCCCCAACTGTGCACAGACCAAGGGTCCTTGCAGTATGCACCCTGCTGGAATTGAAGTTGAAAGCAGGGCGGGTAGGCACTGCCCACAGGTTACTGGACATATCCAGGCTGAGACACATATGAATGCACTTCAGAATCTGAAGAAGAATCTGATTCTTCAGACCATGGAGGAGCTGCCCCCATCAGTACCAGTGAGGTAGAATCAGATTCTGGAGAAGAGGATACCTGTGAGATCACCTGCAGCTTTCCCTCGACAGTATCATTTTAATCTGTATGGCTCCACAATGGTGTAGTGCTGAAGCGGTGACCATTAGTGCTGATGCCAAGAGAATCTTAAAGTGCCAGGGAAGATAGTACCAAGAGATTCAACAACTTTCTCACAGCCACAAACTCCTCAGGCATAGATGGTATCAGGAAAGCATTCTGATTTTGTGGCACCGGAATCTGAGGCAACAATGATGAACCTGGCACATCAGGAGTCGTCGTCACCTGGCCTGAATTAGGCTTTGGAGTCAACAAATTCCCATTTTGAGGCTTGCTCTGCAAAGTTTCTTCTTTCTGAGTGCACCTCCAAGTCCTTGGTAGGGCTCAAACCTCTTCATCTCCAATCTTGAGGTGCCCAGTACAGAGTGCTTAGATGACCTGCGGTACTTCTTGGCACTGGTGAAACCATCTCTCAATTCTGCCAAAGCTGAAGGAGCACTGTTGATCGATGCAGAAGTGCTTGATACCCAGACTGAAGAAGGTAGTTCCGATGGAAGATAGAAAGTACTTAAATTTAGCTGACCTATCCTTTTAGGATCAGGGCTTAAACCCCCTACAGATACTGCACCTGTCACTAATGTGAGCCTTCTCCAAGCACTTAAGGCAGCCAGGGTGCAGGACACTAACCAGCATTGGTATGCCACAAGAGTGGTAGGACCTGAAGCTCAGAGAACGAGGCATAACTGACATCAGTGCCCAGGTGGGAAGTGGTGTCAAACAATCTTTTTTTCTTCTTTTAAAAGAAACACAGTGGAATGGACACGTGCAATCACTCAAAATAAAAGCATCTCTTATACCAGGGCAGTCCATATGTACTTCAAATCTGGTATGCGGCCTCTCACAATAGGCCTTATCAGATCCTTAAGGGGAGAATATCCCCTATAACGAGGAGTCAGTTGTGCAATGTGGTAAATTTGAGGGATCGTTACCCTGCTCATGCCTTGAAGTATGAGAGTTAATTGTGCCTGTTATAGAAAACAAATACAAGTATCTTTGGTCAAGATTATCCAGCTCCTTTTTACAGCTAGCTAGAGTATCAGACTTATCCCCTTGTCCTTGTACAATAAATTAGCATAAAAAGCAGGGATTTATCAGTTTTCACTATACCCTACATGCTCTCGTACACATAATCCCATTAAGTTCAAGCCATTTTTTATCTCTTCCCGGGGGCTTTTCAATTACAGCTACATTTTTAAAGTGAGGAAACCAAGCTAAATGTAGTTCTCCAAATGATGCCATATCATTCGCAAATATCACAATAGGCTTTGTATTTTTTTATCCTTTTAAATAGATCAAACATCCTACTTGCTTTGACATTCCCCCAGTTTGTGGCAGCAATCTTCAAACTGTTGACAACTTCAGAGGTTCCTATCAACTCTAAATTCAGACTATTTTACTAATGTATTTATGCATTTTCCCTTTGGCTTCAATCCCCTAATGTGTTTAAACCCAAAAGAAGTTTCTGCCTTTTACTAGGCAAAAGAACTTTGTGTCATCAACAAGTTGCATCAACAAATCATTAATAAAACAGAAATGGTCCTTTTTCTGCTGCTTAACCAATTTAAATTCTTGATGAAACTTGCTTTTTAACCCTTTGTTATATATTTCCATAAAAGTCTTAGTGTTCTAAGTTTTTTATAATAAGGGTCACATATAAGAGGTTACATAAACACAATAGCCTAAATTCACAGTATATTCGTTTCTGGATTTTTCACATCAAGTATTAATGATTTTGCCCAATATTTTTAGTAAGCCATAAAAATGACTCTCTCAATCAAAAACATTACCTTCATGTCAGTCTCCCTTGGAATGTGATCCTTAAAGTCTTCAATTGAACTTACAAGGAAAGGAATGTGGTAGGATAAGACCTAAGAGACAAACAAATATGTAACTAGAAAATTCTTTCAATAAAAATAATCTTAAACACTAACTTATTACTGGATTTACTCTACTTTGTCATGAGTTACTATTTTATGCGTATCAGATAGTTTAATCTATGAGAGACTTGGAAGCATAATACATTCAAAACTGAGCGTAGCATTGACCAAGCGGATAAGCACTTTTAGACATTATTAAAGTTGAAAAACACATGCTGACACACTGTCAAAACTATCTTACAGATTCTAACATTGTCAGCAAAATGGTTTTGAACAGTACTCAATGAATGCTCTGTAAATGCCTATTTCATCTTGCAGAACTGGGAATCTTGGGTTCAGTATGTTTCTGCATATACTCATTTTATCCACAAGGCAACTTATTTTAAGTTTGGTTTTATTTTTAAAACACAAGACACTTGAATGCTGAGACATTTAAATACAACGTTAATTCATCTTAACATCATGCAGAATAAATTTAGTTATTTCTTACATCTCTAAGTGCTTCCTGTGCCAATGAGCGAAAAGACAAGATTACGCCAATAATGGTCATCCTCTTCAGAACACTGTCAACAGCTGAATTAGAAGAAAAATAGTGAACTAGAACAGCATTTCTTAAACTTGAAGTACTGACCCAAAATGGAGGTCACAAGGCTATTGTAAGGGGATCGCAAGATCACCTTTTCCTTGCTTTCAGAGCTGGGCAGCCGGACAGCGGTGGCTGCTGGCCGGGTACTCAGCTCTGCAGGTAGTAGCACAGAAATAAGGGTGGCAATACCATACCATTCCACCCCTGCTTCTGCACTGTTGCTAGTGGTGGCACTGCCTTCAGAGCTGGAGAGTCGAGGCTGCTGGTTGGGCACCCAGCTCTGAAGGCAAAGCTACCGCCAACAGCAGCACAGAAGTAAAAGTGGCATGGTATAGTTACTTAGCTCTGCAGGGATCCGGACTGATGTCATGAAAGCTATGTCCAGTACCAAAAGGGAAAGGGGATCATCACGCTGTGAAACATTTTCAAAGGGCGGCCCAGCAAAAAAAGTCTAAGAACCCCTGAACTAGAATATATCCCAAGATTTACAAAACAAGCCTTTTCAAACATTCTACCCCAAATTAACAGCAGCAGAAAAATATAGAAACAACTTTAAAGTATGTGACATTCGAACAAAGGCAAAAAAAAATCACAACAACTAAAATATTCCTGACAATTGTTTTTCGTATGCAGCTGATATTTGTATTTGGCAATAAATGTATAAACTCCTGTTGACTACTTCAAAAGAATGAGCTTTTTACACACAGATGTCAAAGTCTGGATGTAAGCACTCCTCTCTGCATAGTTTACAATGTCTCTGTTTAATACTTACTTTTAAACACTCCTGTTTTTCTCAAGAATGCAGCAATATACCATGATGGAATCATATTTGAAACAGGTGCATCCACATAACACTATTCAATTTCTGCTCTGCATGCATGTACTTCTACATGCCTGTACTCTGAAGAATTATATTTATGGCTATTAAAAGTGGACAACAAGATCTGTTTCATCCCAATGCACGACAGCCCCTATCTTTGGCAGAAAGGCATCATATTTTTGCACACACCCCCACCCCAGCTTTTCATTGTTATATTCAAGTGTCTATGCACTAATTTACACTGAAATCTCATTTTGTTTATACATGAACAGTCTGGATAAGTTTTTAAATTTAATCAGTTCACATACATTATGAGTCAACTCTAGTGAATGAAATGTACATTTCAATGTTCATGTATATTAAATTCAGAGAGGATAGTTTTCACAATGTTTTATTTATGCAGACAACTGCAGGGACAAAAAGAAAAAGAAAAACAATATTGCTAGTTACCCACATGATAATCTTTTGAAGAGTGCTGCCATCTGGTCTGGTTTGTCAAAGCTGGTCCTCATTTGTGTTAGCACTTCAACATTCTCCACCACAAGTTTCTAAAGAGAAGCAAGACCTCAGGTCAGCCGTAAATCTCAGCGTGTTAAAAAGATAGGTGCATGCTTTAGGACATTTCAATCTAGCAAGCAGGAAATCAAGCTCATGAAATCCAGATGTTCTGCTATATTTCTTCTGAAAGAACTACAGGATTATTCTGGTAAATGCTGATTGTACACCAAATAAAGCTCTGAATGACCAAGAGAGGAAGAAAAACTGCTGATGGGAATGCAGTTTATATTTTCAGAAGTATGTGCAATTTCACAATCTTAGACTAAAACTTAACAAAATAAACCTTGTATAAATATAATTAGTATAAAACATCTTTAACGCCAATAATATTCTTACTCATATCTCAATAGCTTTTTTCGTAAAGCAGCCCACTCTCTTGCTCTTTTTCACTAGATGTATGCTTGGGTGACGGTTGGATTGCAGTGAATTTAGGAAGCCTCCTTAACTGGAAAGCAGTACCTCTCTCAAAATTTGATTGCTTCACATTTTAGTGTAAAACAAGAGAGGTTTTATTTTTTTAAATAATCTGGTCCTCATAAATTATTCAAATATTAAATATCAGCGCAGCTTTCCTAAGATTATTTTCTTTGACTCCAATCACAAAAAGAGAGTATTAAAGAACAAGGAATAAGAAATTGTTTATTTAAATCCATGCAATTTAGTCTTAAGCAGTAAGTCAACTTTAAAAGAAAGCCAGAATTCTTCTGCATGTCAAACACAGTTTGGCTGAAACAATATGTAAAGGAAGTGTTTCTCTTTGATCCTTAAATAAACACACATGAGCTAGAGATTTCCGTAGCAAGTATGTAAGTGTAATAATTATTCTCCAAATATATAAATTACAAGGGATTTGAAAAACTGTGAAGCTGCATAACCATAGCTATAAAGTTGAACTTCTTGGATCCAACAAGGAATGTTTTGTACCACCTGGTAAGGCACCTATGCTACCTCAAGTCCTCCAACCACAAGCAAGAAGTGGTTATTTTACTCTTATAAAAAGGGAACCTACAGTACACGAATGATAATCCATTCAAATGTTTATCTTTAGAGATAGAACTATTGTCTTGAATATTAATTGAGCTTCTTACGGAGAGGTCAACCTTCATGTAGCTCTGCATACTACTAAGTGGAGGAGAGATTATGCCTACTTCTCCCTAGACATCACTCTCTAAGGCCATGGCTACACTTACAGTTCTGTAGCGCTGGTAGTTACAGCTGTGTTCGTAGGGCCAGCGCTGCAGCGTGGCCACATTTGCAGCACTTGCAGCGCTGTTGGGAGTGGTGCATTGTGGGCAGCTATCCCACAGAGCACCTCGTCCCATTTTGGCGCTGTGGCTTGTGGGAAGGGGAAGAAAGTGTGCGGGTCTTTCTGCTTCCTGTTCCAACGCCCCGTGGTGCTTTGCTACACATTCCGAGCAGTTTGGCGGCATTGTGAGTCTGCAGCGCGATTTCGGAGATTTCTGTTACAAATGGAGCCTGAGCTGCTGAGGACCTTGCTGATGAATGTTGCCAGCACATCATGCATGGCAGTGGAGCTATTCCTTCAGCTGCAAAGTGACAGTGAGGAGTCAGACGATGATATTGAAACGCCTGACGCTCAAGACACTCAATTGCTTGTGGCAGTAACAGACGTGCTCAGCACCGTGGAACGGCGCCTTTGGGCTCGGGAAACCAGCACTCAGTGGTGGGATCACATCGTCCTGCAAGCCTGGGATGACGAGCAGTGGCTGCAGAAGTTTCGGATGAGAAAAGCCACTTTCATGGGACTGTGTGCTGAGCTCGCTCCTACCCTGCGGCGCAGGGACACGAGATTGAGAGCTGCCCTGCCAGTGGAGAAGCGGGTGGCTATTGCAATCTGGAAGCTGGCAACTCCAGACAGCTACCGATCGGTGGCGAACCAGTTTGGAGTGGGAAAGTCCACCGTTGGAATGGTGCTGATGCAAGTTTGCACAGCCATTAATCGCACCCTGCTAAGAAAAACTGTGACTCTGGGGAACGTGCAGGACATAGTGGATGGCTTTGCAGAAATGGATTTCCCTAACTGTGGAGGGGCAGTAGATGGGACGCATATTCCTATTCTGTCACCACCCCACCTGGCATCAGAGTACGTTAATCGCAAGGGGTATTTCTCCGTGGTTCTGCAAGCGCTTGTGGATCACCGTGGGCATTTCACTGACATTTACTCAGCGTGGCCTGGAAAGGTGCATGATGCACGCATCTTTCGGAACAGTGCCCTGTTCAGGAGGCTGAGGGCCGGGACTTTTTTCCCAGACCGCAAGATCACAGTAGGGGATGTCGAAATGCCCACTGTGATCCTTGGAGACCCCGCTTACCCCTTAATGCCATGGCTCATGAAACCGTATACAGGGAAGCTTGACAGGAGCAAGGACCGGTTCAACTACAGGCTGAGCCGGTGCAGAATGACTGTGGAGTGTGCTTTTGGCCGTTTGAAAGCCCGCTGGAGGTGTCTTTATGGAAAGCTAGATTTGGGGGAAAGCAGCATCTCCGCTATTATATTCGCGTGCTGTACCCTCCATAATATTTGTGAAGGGAAGGGTGAAAGATTCAGTGAGGAATGGACCTCCGAGGTTCGACGCCTAGAGGATGAATTTGCACAGCCAGAGAGCAGGACTACTAGAGAGGCCCAGGAAAGGGCTTCAAGGATTAGGGACGCCTTAAGGGAGCAATTTGATGCTGAGAGCCAACAGTAATCTTTGGTGCCTTTGCTGTGCTCCTTTCTACCTTGGGGTACAATATTTACCACTTCCTGCAATAATAAAATGTATTGTAAAAGCCATAAAATCCTTTATTCAAAATACAGTACATAAAAGGCCAGGGGGGTTAGGGTGGTGGACTGTACATTCAGAGGTTTGAATATGTCCTGTTTGGATTACTGTTCAATGTCTGCTGCACTTCAGGATTACTATTCTGCAGAGTAATGGGGGTGGAGTGCACAGGGTAAGGATTGTAGTTATCTGGGCTGGTAGGTGATCGTACAGGTGTTGGGGGCAGCTGGGGGTAATAAGAAACTGGCTGCTGGAGAAAGGTGTTTTGTGCAAATACTGGGGAACAAGAAAGAGAGCTTTGGGAGGGGTGTGGGTTACCACGGTACAGATCTGCCTGCATGGCTACGAGAGACTCGAAAGAGTCAGTTTGGCGAGCCAGGAGGCTTATCATCTGCTTTGAGGTTTTTTTGGTAGCCAATTCCTTTCTCCTGCTTTCTGTTTGCCTTCTCTCATACATTTTCTCTCTCCATTCCTGCGTCTTCGTACTTTCTCTGTTGTAGTGATTCATAACTGCTTTGATCAACTCCTCTTTTGATTTTCGTGGATTTTTTCTTAAGTTCTGCAAGCGACGTGAGGCCGGTTATCCGGCTGCATTAGTCAAGGTCACTAAAAACAACATAGATAGAAACATGTAATACGCAGAGGGTACATTGTTTATTATCACACAGTGAAGGAGTTTTTAGACTTTTTGTAGCATCATTCCCACATACCTAACATAACACAGAGAGGCCAGGGAAGCGAAGGCATGGCGAGAAATGGGGTGAGTGTTTCTGCCCCGACTTCACCTGGGAGGGGGAACTGATTGATGGCTCACTGGGGTTTTTCTGCACTGGGTACAGGAGGTAGCTGGTGTCCTGCACAGGGGACAGTAGTGAACAGGTAGGTGGCGAGCTGCTGGCGGGAGGGGGGGTGGGTCCGCGTAACTGCCGGCCTGCTGGTGAGGGTGGGGGAACGCACCGCGGGGCTGGCTGCCTGCTGGAAAGGGGGGGGGGGAGACCAGAGCGCACCGCGGGGCTGGCTACCTGCTGGAAAGGGGTGTGGGGAGACCGGAGCGCACCGCGAGGCTGGCTGCCTGCTGGAAAGGTGGGGGGGGGAGAGACCGGAGCGCACCGCAGGGCTGGCTGCCTGCTGGAAAGGGGGGTGGGGGGAGAGACTGGAGCGCACCGCAGGGCTGCCTGCCTGCTGGGAAGGGGGGTGGGAGACCGGAACGCACCGCGGTGCTGGCTATGTGCTGGAAGGCTGTGGGGAGACTGGAATGCACCGCGGGGCTGGGGGAGGACCGCGAACCTGGCGCCCTGCATTCAAGTATCCCTAAATTCTCAACAAGGTTTCCTACTGCCAGATATATCACTGCTGCGTGTTACCTGGGAAGAGAGGGAGGGTCTTCTACAGCAATGTGGATTCCGCCCTGGCCCCAATGCAGCCTGCCTGTGTGCAGCCATGGTCCCCCCACCCCTCGCTGCACAGTGGATCGGATGAGTTAGCCTGACTGGGACAAGGACCACGGTGGTTCTCCCTATAAACTTGCGAAAGCACATTGCCCACGCTCTGGCTGCAACTTTTCAAGAGATTACCGAGGCAGATTACAGAGACGTGATAGAGCAAATCAATGGGCTATTCCACGTTTAGGCATGCATGTAGGCAGCCATAACCCAAACCGTCCTCTCCCAAAACATAAAAATCAGCTTACCCCGAGCACGCTGCTCAGCTTCTTCCTCACCAGCAACTTCCAGCTGCTGCGACTGGCTAGCCTCTTCCTGGCTTGAGAAGAGCTCCTGGCTGCATGCCTCCTGGGACTCCGGGGTGTCTCCCTCCACCACAGTAGCCTGACTCTCGGCTTCCTCTACACCCTCCCCCACGTCTCCTTGCTCTGAACTCTCCATCGTGCTCCTAGGATTGGCAGTGGGGTCACACCCAAGTATGGCATCCAGCTCCTTGTAAAAACGGCAGGTTGTGGGGGCAGCTCCTGAGCGGCGATTTCCCTCACGGGCTTTGCAATAGGCACTGCGCAGCTCCTTAATTTTTACCCTGCACTGCAATGCGTCCCGTTCATGGCCCCTTCTCAGCAAGGACTGTGATATCTGCCCATAGGTATCAATTTCTCCTTCTGGAGCGCAGCTGTGCTTGCACAGCTTCCTCACCCCAAACACTGATGAGGTCCTGCAACTCGGAACTGTTCCATGCTGGGACTCGTCTGGGGCATGGAGGCATGGTCGCTGATTGATTGATTGCACTCCACACCTGGCTGAGCAAACAGGAAGGGGATTTTTAAAATTCCCGGGGCATTTAAAGGTGGGGTTAGCTGAGCCCAGGGCAGTGGAGTGTGCATGATTACCAGAGAGGCTTATAAGGTATGCTGTGATACCTCCTTATACCACGGAGGTCAATAAAAGCGCTGGTGGGCGTCCACACTTGCTGACCAGCGCTGGATCACCAGTGCTGGAATCCCTACACCCGAGGCTCGACCGGGTGTACAGCCAGCACTGCAATCAGGGAGTTGGAGCGCTGGCCGTGATTTGCAAGTGTGGCCACATCCTAAGTTGCAGCGCTGTAACCCCCTCAGCAGCACTGCAACTCTCTAGTGTAGCCATGGCCTAACTCTTTAAGAGTTCATTTGGTGCCTTATGCCCCTGAAAATACGGCCAATGCTGGAACATACATAAGGAAGATGTAAGAAGAAAACAGGACACGCTTTGGATTGGAAGATAATAAGCAGTCTCAGAATAGCCAATATGGAATACAAGTGTCCTATTGCAGCAGACTTCTGCCAATACAGATCAGCTACTAAGCAGCAGTAAGCCACAGCCTAAAACATGAAGGAAAAAATGATACCTCATTAACAAGAGTACATATAACTATAAAAACCTTGACTTTTCATCTGTACTCTAAAGAGAAGAGATGGACTCCATGATCCTACAACCAAAGCAGGCTCATGAAGAGATTACAAGTTGTATCCAAGCACATTTGGGGAAGGGGATGTAAGGCTCAAGTAGTGACTTTTGCAAACATCTTTACAAGAGGCCTTATAAGTCTTCAACAGATGTAGTAGACAGAGTGAAACATTAATTAGTAAGCATGGAAATTCAACAACAGATTAAAATAATAATATGAACACAAACGAGACACAAATACCATAGTATTACTCTATGTAACTTGACAAAATTGTTTCCCACCCCCTAACTACCTGGCAAAGTTGTTCCACTGCAGACTTCAACTAGCACCAACGACTGGGTACTACAAACCTCAAGGTGTTTGTGAAAGTCATGCCCCCATGCCCTCAGGCCTGCCTAGGGATTTGAGCTCCCCTCCTCCACACTGAAGGCAGGAGAAATAACAGAAGGGAACCTACAAGCTGTGAGAGACTGAGGCATACTCCTTAACCATGCAATGCTGTGCCCAGGACCAATGTTCAAATAGCTGACGGGTTAGGGACCTCAAATGGACCCCTTATAATCTACCAACTGCATTGTAACCGCCGAAGTTGCAACAATTGGAATGTAAATCCCCTAAACCACCCTGGAGGTCTTTCAGACAGAAGGTGAAAACCCATACAGGTCGTTTTCCAATTCTGCCATCTGGGTAAAATCCCATAATTGGCAATCTGCCTACCCCTAGGCATCACAAGAGATTTAGTATCTCAATTCAAGGATGGGAACGTTAAGTCTGAAACAGAGCTCAAAATGGCTACTCAGCTAGGCAACAAGCAGTAGCCACTTCAGTTCCTCAGATAGGAACTAATATGTTGCCAACTTCACTGCCCATTGTAACAGCAATGGCTCCAATGCCCTGAGCCAACATGAGATAACCTACCCTCTTCCCCAAGCCATGCATCATGAAGAAGAGAAAAGAAAACAAGTACCCCCCCACATGCTGAAGTATAGTTTGAATCAGTGGCATCCCAGCACACCAGGTGACACCCCAGGGGGCTCAACCAGTCATACATACTGTTTAGGGAAATGGGAAAGCTTGCAATATCTCTGCTTAACTTCATATTTTCAAGGGTATCATACACCCTGACAATTCAATGTCATTGAAATTCACTTAAAGGAAGGAAAATGCGTATGGGTGGGGCTGGAGAGACAATGTATATAGATGTGCACACACTTTAAAAGGGTTATGGTATTCTAAAAGGATTTTTTCAAGAACAAATGTAACTGGAAAACAAGAATTCTCAAAGAATTTAAGCTGTCTGTTTTTAAAAACAGTAAGACAGCATCCATCATCAGGCAGTATGTTCCAAATAAATGCAAACCCATCATTAACTGCAATGGGAAAAAAAACTGAGTGGGACTCAATATGGCTACTAACTTGCTACTAAGTCCATAAATTACAATATTAGAGGGGTCAATAACAAGAATAGCACAGATTTTATAGCCCACAGTCTATTTGCATAAACAGGCTACTGTCTGGCAAAAATACCGGAATAATCTTATTAGATATTTTAAAATGTTCACCTAACAATAGTTAGTATAAATATGTATTAAATGTACTTTTCCACTCTTAGTGTTAATGTATGTCAATTTGGTTTCATATGTAGGAAACTCCTTGCATACCTACTTATAGTGTTAATTTCCATTCAACTTTTGCAGAGCACCACACTAGATTTATTGCCTTTGTATCAGTAGCAGATGCACCCTCCCTTTTTAATAGGTGCACTCCTCTTTCTCCTCTTTGCTTTGCTGGGGGCGGAAGCCCCAACCACCCGCAGCAGTACATCTGCCCTGGCACTGCAATTCTAACACTAGTTGTGGAAGGGAGGGCCGGAGGAAGGAGAGTGTGCTGGAGAACAAAGCCCACCACACATTCACTCCTGCAGCACTGGGTCCTGTCCCAAAGGGTTGGACCTAGCTCCCTGCTCTAGGCATAATGACAAGGCGCATAGGGTTGCAGTGCTGCTCAGGTTTGGCCTGGCAGCCTGGGTGCCAGGTCACAACACCAGGAGCGGGGAGCCAGGCCCAGACCCTTGGGACAGGTGCTATTACTGCAAGGGTTTCTGTGGATGCAATTACTCCCATGAATCCTGATTAAAGCTGCCCCGGCTTTGTAAAGTAAAATGGTAATAGTAGGTCTAATTTTGTTTAGAACAGAATCTTTCAAGTTGTACTTGAGTACACTGGACTACTGGGTCTTAACGTTCAGTTGGAAAACACTGTAATAATGCAGTCCCAAAGCACTCAAACTATTCAAATCCCTGAGGACAACGTGAATTTGAACAGGTATTTCATCAGCTTGAACAAAGTTCAGAATCTATTTTAAAGGAAAACCATTCAAACTGGAAAGGATAATTTTGTCCAAAAATTAAGAGAGCTTAAAATAGCAAAACAGAAAATAAAGCCTATTTGAAATTAAGTGCAATCAAAGTGAGCAAGATATGCTAATATAGTAGCAGATTCTTAATGTTAATTTAAAGGAAAGGGCTCTTAGAAATCAGGTGTTTTGGACGCAGTCCAACCATTGAGAGAATATGATACAGAGATATGCTCAAGTGTACTATGTGTTCATAGATGACAGATACGAATGAGAAAAAAATATCCATATGTTTTCAGTTTTAGTGTGGTATGGTAATACTCAGTGAATAACACGCAAAGCATAGCTCTTAAGCACTATAAATAAAATGTGCATAGGGAAAAAAATCAAAACATAATTACCTTAAGTTCAGCAACCTGTGAGGAAATGTGCCACATAAGACTTTCACTTAAGAACTTCATGCCATATGGTCCAAGTAGTTCTGAGAGGGCCCTCATTTCTAAAGGAAGAAAAAACAATTGTCTTTATGTTGACATTTATTTTGCAGTGATTTAACAACCATAACACATGTAGCAATACCATTCTATCAAAGCAATCTCAAAACTGGATACAGAGTAAAGCTTAAGTTGTAACAGTGGGGTATAAGTTCACCTACTGCATTTACTTACAACAAATCACATATACATAGCCAGTAATTGTTTCAGCAAGAACAAGAAAAATATTGGTACTTTTTCCCCTGGGTAGCATAACACAAAAACAGCAAGAAGAGAACACAAGAAAGGCAAAATTCTTCTGTATATTACAATATTTCTCTAAAAACAGCACTGGTATTCCACAATCTCTCTAAAAGTCTTAGTCTCAAGCACATGAAAAACAGCCCTCACAAGGAATATCTAGAACCATGTCATAAAAAGTGTACCTGATATGTCAGAGTATTCTTCAGCATTAAACGTCAACTCATTTTCTGTGGGCAAGTTCACAAATGCCTTCATTGCTGGGAAATATGCTATATGCCCATTGCTGACTTGCCTTAGCAAGGTTTCCAAATACCTTAGCAGGAAAAAAAATTTAATGTAAAAATATTAGTTCGATGAGAATTATACCATGCTACTCATAACATTAAAAAAGTTTCACTGATCTGCAAGGGTGAAATTCATCATTGTGGAGAAGGACAGCATAAGGTCTACACACCACTTAAATTCCTTTTCAATGGTTTAACTGTGCACAGACCTGTCTTGCCCTCTGCAACAAGAAGAAGAATTTCACCTTCAGTGAGTTTTTGGACTCTTTTTTAAACACCTATTGGTAGAAACAGTAAATCTGTCTTGTTTGAAACTTGCAAATTTGCAAGTGTTCATGCCATACACAATTCCAATTTCCTGATGCAAGCTATTCAGTTTAATTAGATTTTAAGTGTATTTAAACGTAAAACAAATTGCTCACAATAGATGTTAATATGTTAAATTCTTACCAATTTGTGTACAGACTGGTAATAGTTGGCTCCCCGTGACTATCCAAATGCTGGGTTTGCTGAAGAAGAACATTGTTAAATACTCTTGTTATGTCAATCTGCACATAATTTTCTATTGACTGGAGTACTGTCATGTAGGCTCTTACACTCGTTAACAGCTCTGAAGGTTTTGCAATCTCTTGTGTTGCTTGATTATACATAGTCATTCCAACAATTGACCTTTTAAAGAGAAAAGAGTTACCTTTGTACATTAATGAAGTTAAGCAGTATTTAATTCTTCCTGGTTGTATAACGGATTGGGTATTCAAACTTTTAGATAAATATCTCAATGAGATTTAAAATATGATAGCAGCACTTTTCAAAGAGAAATCAGCAGGAATACTGACTCATAATCCATGTTCTCAGATAAAATTGCATGGGAATTCTTAACACAAACACTTAGTGAACAGTATGAAGACACCCAGGGAAGTATGATCTACAATCAAGTGAATGACCCATGAACTAGAAGATTTAAACTACAAGCAATTTGGTCAAGAAAACACTCCTAAAATACATTTGCATGAGAGAAACTAGCTGTAATTATCTACCACAAACACATACTTGGGCTTAAAAGGAAACACCAGCCAGTTAATCTATAACCATTCTCAGGAGCACCATTTAGGACAAATTCTTTGTACAAAGGTACTGTTATAGTTTATGACCATTTCTATATATTTTTAAAGGGTTTAAAATAAAATTTATCATTAAAATAAGCACAAAAGGAAATTTAACAACAAAACTGAAAGTAAAAGAATTAACTCATGCTGGGGCCTCAGATCAGCTTGTGATCTAATTTACATGCACTGCAAAACAAAGAAGACAACCAAGCATATCAAGAACGGACAATTTAATTTCCTGAATCAAAACATAATATATTATGTTAGAAATGGAGTCCTAGTAAATAATCTAGCCCATTCTGTGCAAGTGCCGTACTCTTCTCAAGACTAGAACATATCTATAATTAGTCTGTCAAATCTAATTTTAATTGTCTTGTTTAATGGATCTTCTACTACTGCTCTTGGAAAATTATTACCACATCTCATTGTTACGAAGTTTTTCCTGATATTCATTTTTAAAAATGGATTAAAAGATACCACTTCTACATAAGAAGTGTCAGCCTACTGGGCTCCCCTCAACCGTGTTAGCATTCATTATTTTAGTGCTAAGCATTTGTCAGTGGTGTCATGGAGTGTGGGGGAGACAAGGTCCTGCATCCCTGGCTTCCTGCAATTCATCATGACTCTCAGCCAGCCAGAAAAACAGAAGGTTTATTTAGACGACAGGAACAGGGTCCAAGACAGGTCTTGCAGGTATATACAACAGGACTCCTCAGTTAGGTCCATCTTGGGGGGCAGGGAGGCCAGAGCCCCATCTGGGCTCCCCTCCATTTCCCCAGCCAGTTCCAAACAAACTCCCTCCAGCCATCTCACTCAGCCTCCCACTGGCTTCTCCCTCACCCTTTGTCCAGTTTCCCGGGCTGAGGTGTCACCTGACCTCCAACCCCCATCCTGGTTCTCATGGAAAGTCTCCCATCCCCAATGCAGACAGTCCCAGAAAAACTCCCTTGCAACCTTCCCAGGTCAATACTCCCCATCCAGTATTCAAAGAACATATTAAGAACATTCCCAGTTCGTCACATCTGGACTCTGCATAAGCATTTCTTGGTTATACAATTTTAGCCACAAAAGTGATTTTTATTTCCTACTAAAATGTCTGAAAAACACATGACACTTAAATAGTGCCTTCCATACGTAGATCTCAGAGTGCTTTATATAAGCCAAGTAATCACTACTAAGGAAGCAATTTTGCCTCGGATTCTGTGAGTTCTTCTGGGGCAGGTCTGCAGCAGCTGTCATCCCAGGGCTTTCAGAAGAGCAGCGGGTAAGGGGGGGGTGGGTGAGGGAGGGGAGGAAAAGGGGGGAGCACACCAGAATGGACTGTAAATTCGTGGGCTTTTGTGAATTTTTGTTTATTGCCTGCAACCTGACCCTGATTTTTTACTAAAAATACCTGTGACAGAACTTAATCTTAATCATTAGCCCTAATTTACAGACAGGAAAACTGCAGTAAAACTTGATTTGTCCAAATTCACACAATAAGTTAACAATACTAGGCATGAACCATGTATCAGACTAATTCAGAGACCCATGCTGAATCCTCTAGAGGACAACTGCCCGCTTAGACTCTGATCCTGAAAGATCCTGAGCATTCTCCACTCCTATTAATTTTAGTGGGCATAAAATGTACTCAGTACCTCAAAGAACTAGGCTTTTATACAGTAAATAGGGTCAAAGAGCTTGAGAAGTAATTCAGTATTTTGGTAATCATTTTGGACTCAATGATTATAATTACACACTCAAGTTTGTGCTCATGGTGATATACATTATGAAGGCAGGACAAGAAGAGCTGGACATGAAATGATTGTTTTAGCAGAACTGAAGTTTGTTTAAAACCAAATGTAATTTTTTTTGTTTGTTTTGAAGAAAGTGACATTTATTGTTGAAATGCTTTACTATTTATTTTTACAAGTTTGCCTCTGATGCCATCTTTCTTTTTTAAACCTATTTCAGGAAGTGCTACTTTACAAAATAAAGCTGGCATAGCAATATAAGCAATAGTTCAATCACAAAAAGAAATATACAAGCTTAAAGTAGTAAAAACTAACATGTTTATATAGGATAGGAAATCAACCCTTTGAATAAAAGATAAATTGCAGAACTCTGGAAGAAATACCACTTAACATCAGAAATAGAAAAAAAATTAAGACATTGCAGTCTCTGAATAGCAAATCCCATTCCTAGTTTGGGGCTACCCTGAGTACCCCCTCAAAACCATCACTCAGCATTTTTGTGGACTTGCTACCCACCCCTAAGGCAAAAAATAAAATTACAGAGAGCACTGTGGTTTAGGGACTTAAACCCAGGACTTCATGAAAAGTCAACAATTTTTACCCTTTTTATGTCACCATCACTTCTCAGTGTATCAAGAGAACATTCTAGACAAAAGTCTAGATCATGTCCTGATCACTAGAGACAGAGCCGACCAGAGGAGGGGGCAAGTGGGGAAATTTGACCCGGGAGCCCTGGCGAGGGTCTTCGGCAGCATTTTGGCGGTGGGGGGCCCTTCAGTGCTGCCGAAGACCCGGACTACCGCCAGGTGAGTACAAGCGCCGCAGCTCCTCCGCTTTGTCCCAGACCCCTGAATCCTCCGGGTGGTCCTGACTAGAGACTCCCTAAAAATCTTATGTGAAATACAGAAGATATAGTTCGAATCTCTACCAAAGCTGACTGTCAGCATGATCAACAGGGATGGCTTTTACAATGAGAAATTCTCACAAGAGGTTGAAATTTACCTTTCATTACACCCACTTACTACAGGGAAAAGTCAAGCCAAGAACTCACCTAGTAGTGCATCAAGCAACCATTACACCAGCCCACAACACTTTTTATTTTAAAGCAAATATGTTAAAAAGTTTCCTTTTAGGTTCCTTGCCAGGTCCTGAGTTCATATTTCTAAGTCCCCACCTCCAAACACTGGTAAAATCCAACACCGGAAACAAGGTTCAGCACTACAGGGATGTGGCAATGTGAAGAGAATCTCTGTAGTATTAGGATTTGTAGTCATGGACTCCTATGAAGAATATGAAACTAGTACTCAGAATCTGGGAGGTAAGTAGAAGAAATTTATTTTCAAATATTTTGTTCTAAATATAATTTCAATTTAAAAAATGTTGTATGCCTACATATTTATTCTAATTGATCTGCAATCTTGGTTCTTAGAATTTGCTATTTTAAAGCTTTGCAGTTCATGTTTAAAAATAGTCTTGTGAAATAGATACACACCGTATTTTTAACGTTAGAACAAAAAATGATTTATTTTCCTTGGTTAAGTAAAAATTTAATTTTGCAGTCTCTTACTTGGTAAAACGGATTTCCAGGTGAGATGTTAAGTACTCCCTTGGGGTAAATGTATGTTCCCAGACAACCATGTTTGGTACGTAATTGATTGAGAAGCAGAGCTCGGAAAGTGCAGTGTGCAGTTTGTCCAGGCTTAAAAAAAATTGACATACAAATTACATAAGAAATTACAAAACTATTTCAAAGAAACACAAGCACACATTATTATTGGGGAGTGTTGCTGACAATGTTTACGTAAGTAAGATCAACTAGTTCTGTCCTTTAAAAATAAGTTAGAAGTGTGCAGTAATCATATGAGGAAGCTTTTCACACCTAGTTAGTTAATTTAAAATCAGATTTTGGGAGAAAACTGACTAATGCAGGATGCTACGGTTCTGTGTTGCTTTATACTGTGCAGAACAAAAGAAAGACTGTTGCACAGTTCACCAAAATGAAAAACTTCTTTAGGGGGTTGCTTAACTTATGTTTTGTAATCCAACAATCACTTCAAGAAACTACATGTCGTAACCTCTGAAAGTTATTAAAAAATTCTTAAGATTAAAACTAACTAATTTCACAAATTCTAAGGGAGCCTTTTCTCTCAACCACTCCACTCACGCTAGCCATCTGATGCCCCACTGCTGACTGTGGCAGCAAGCTTTCCTTCACAAAGTGCACGCACATACTCAGCATTTCCAACTGTAATGGTAAGCAATGGTAAATGCTTCTCAAACTTTTTAAAAGTATTTAACACTATTATAAATACTGGAGGCAAGGTGGGGTTTGGGATGGAGGCTGCCAGCTTGTGACTTCCCATGTAATAACCTCGCGACCCCCTGAGGGGTCCCGACTCCCAGTCTGAGAACCCCTGCACTACTACTTCCTTTCCATCATTTCCCCTCATCCTGGTGTTTTTGTCCCCTTTACCATATGCACTCTTCTCCTGCTGTGTTCCTATCACATTGCTTTTCTAATAATTTTCAACCCCCCCGTGGCAGCTACTATTCAGAGAAGATTCCCTGACAGATGGGGGTGCAAAGGATGGAAGGAGACTAACAATCTTGTAGGCACCTCAGCTCACTTTATTTAGTGCTTCATCAAATCAGATGGTACTTTGGTGGCAATGTGCAACTGACACTGCTCTCCTGCCCCACAGGCTAGCCAAAATTCTGAGTGGGACAGAACCACCAGGTGGGATTGTGCTGCCCAGGAGAGAGAATGCTGAAGGGGTAGATTAAAGGATGTGTAAACCCCACCTTCTCCACACAGCCAATGGGGAAGGGAGGAGAGAGACCGACCCCCACCGCTTTATTTACATGGCTGTAAATTTACTCAAAAGATAAAATGAAAATTCCATTAGTACTGGTCCTAAAATTAACCATGTAAATCAACACAAAGAAAACATCCATGTTTAAACAAAAGGATTGGGGAGAATGCAGGAGGAGGAGGAAGAAATAGCAAGAGAACATGCTTACTTGGTCACCACCAATCTGTTTTTCCTCATGCTTTCTACTCCCGGTTTCTCCCTCTCCGGTTCCCCTTTCTTTCCAGTCTGTTTTTTTGACTTTTTGTTCACTGCTTGACTGATTGTTTTGGCACAATGCTTTGGCAGTAGCTAAAAGAGGATGGAAAAAAATCTTAGCTACTATTAGATTAAAAATAAAGTTATGGTTCAGGTGGAGTATTCATCACAAAGAAATCCACACTGTACATGTTTAGGAAAGTTCTCCACCCCATCCTCATTCACTTTCAAGATATGCCCAAAAGGAAAACTGATTAGGAATACAGCTATGAAAATGATCTCAGAGTGTCTGAACACTTAGAGAAATAAATAGAAGAGAATAAATGCCAGGGAGTAATTTGATAATATATATTTAAAAAACTGTGTGTATTTATATAAAGAGGTGGGAAAATAACTTGTTTTAGTTCGCTAGCATTTCTGAAAAAAAATTCAAGTCGGGTCAAACAAAATGAAAATTAAAAAACAATGAATCTGAAAGTCAGCAAAAAGTTCATTTCTGGTGAACAAAATATTTTGTTTGGCCTGGGCCAGATTCACAAAACAGTTAAAGGAGGAGGTGGTGATGGTGGTGCCACGTCCCTTATAATGTACAGCCCGGTGCTTAGGGCACTTACCCACATTACCCCCCACCCACTTCTGCCTAGAGAAGGACTCTGAAGTTGGGTCTCCCACCACCCAGGACAGCGAGTTTAAGTCCCAGAAAAAGTATGTTTTGGCTTATCAAATTCATGAATAGTTTCAGGTTGACCAAAGCTATGCTTTTCAGTGAATAAATTATTAGTCAAAAAAATGTCACCCAGCTCTACTGGTATATAGATGTGCACACAACCACAAGTTTCTTGATGGGCTCTGTAGATTTCTCAGATGTATTATGAACTATTAACCCATGTTAAATAAACAGCAGATAGTACACACACACATATACATACAATGAAGTGACTTTTCAAAACACTTAGCACAGGACTGTGGAAAATGTTAGGTTGTAACCAACCTGTAATATAGCATAATCTTATTCCTAGTAGATTTCAACACCGAAGATCAGATATTTGCTTTTCATGTTCTCCATCACCACCAAAACCCTCTTCACCAAAGTGCCAACCTTATCTTTCCCACATAAGGCATCTCTTCCTAACCAAATCTTTGACCAAAGCTCTTCTTTCTTCCTATACTTCTTAAATATAGCCCTTCAGAATTACTTGCCAAATTCCGATCCTCACAATCTTAAAGCACCTTCCTTCCCCAATCAACAAAGCAACAGTCTGACAATCCTTCCATACCTAAACCTGTCCCTGATCTTGACACCCCTAAGTCCATATTACATACAAAAGTTGCAATATTGGTCTCTAGTCTGGTGAATTACTTAAAGCTTAAACTGCTATCCATTCAAAGATGTGTTGTCAGTCAAGTTCTTGGAAATAAAGGCGTGACATGGTTTTAGTGTCAATTATGCCATTATTCCTGTTCTTAATGGTGATTTTTTAAACAAACTTTCCTTCTCATAGACTCATAGGTCAGAAGGGACCAATCTGATCATCTAGTCTGACCTCCTGCACAAGGCAGGCCACAGAACCCCACCCATCCAATTTTATAACAACCCCTATCGCAGGACCGAGTTATTAAAATCCTCAAAATTGGTTTGAAGACCTCAAGCTGCAGAGAAACCACCAGCAAGCGACCCGTGCCCCACGCTGCAGGGGAAAAACCTCCAGGGCCCCTGCCAATCCGCCCTGGAGGAAAATTCCTTCCCGACCCCAAATATGGCGATCAGCTAAACCCTGAGCATGTGGGCAAGACTCACCAGCCAGCACCCAAGAAGGAATTCTCTGCAGTAACTCAGTTCCCATTCCATCCAACATCTCCACGCAGACCATTGAGCAGACCTATCTGGTGGTAATCCAAGATCAATTGCCCAAATTAACAATCCTATCATAACATCCCCTCCATATACTTATCAAGCTTTGTCTTAAAGCCAGGAAAATCTTTTGCCCCCACTACTTCTCTCGGAAGGCTGTTCCAGAACTTCACTCCCCTAATGGTTAGAAACCTTCGTCTAATTTCAAGTCTAAACTTCCTAATATCCAGTTTATACCCATTCGTCCTCGTGCCTACATTAGTACTAAACTTAAATAATTCCTCTCCCTCCCTAACGTTAACCCCCCTGATATATTTATATAGAGCAAGCATATCCCCCCGTAGCCTTCTTTTGGCCAGGCTAAACAAGCCAAGCTCTTTGAGTCTCCTTTCATAAGGCAGTTTTTCCATTCCTCGGATCATCCTTGTAGCCCGTCTCTGAACCTGTTCCAGTTTGAATTCATCCTTCTTGAACATGGGACACCAGAACTGCACACAGTATTCCAGATGGGGTCTCACCAACGCCTTGTATAACGGTACTAACACCTCCTTATCCTTGCAGGAAATACCCCGCCTGATGCATCCCAAAATCGCATTTGCTTTTTTAACAGCCGTATCACATTGGCGACTCATAGTCATCCTGCTATCAACCAGTACCCCAAGGTCCTTCTCCTCCTCCGTCGCTTCCAACTGATGCGCCCCCAACGTATATCCAAAATTCTTATTATTAATTCCTAAATGCATAACCTTGCACTTTTCACTGTTGTATTTCATCCTATTTCTATTACTCCAGTTTACAAGGTGGTTCAGATCTTCCTGAATAGTATCCCTGTCCTTCTCCGTGTTAGCAATACCCCCAGCTTCGTGTCATCCGCAAACTTTATTAGCACATTCCCGCTCTTTGTGCCAAGGTCAGTAACAAAAAGGTTAAATAAGATCGGTCCCAAAACCGATCCTTGAGGGACTCCACTAGTGACCTCCTTCCAGCCTGACAATTCACCTTTCAATACGACCCTCTGGAGTCTCCCCTTTAACCAGTTCCTTATCCACCTTACAACTTTCATATTCATTCCCATCTTTTCCAATTTGACTAACAGTTCCCCGTGCGGAACCGTGTCGAACGCCTTACTGAAATCTAGGTAAATTATATCTACCGCATTTCCTTTATCTAAGTAATCCGTCATCTTCTCAAAGAAGGAGATCAGATTGGTTTGACACGATCTACCTTTACTAAATCCGTGTTGCAATTCGTCCCAATTACCATTGACCTCTATGTCCTTAACTACTTTCTCCCTTAAAATTTTTTCCAAGACCTTGCATACTACAGACGTCAAGCTAACAGGCCTATAATTACCCGGATCACTTTTATTCCCTTTCTTAAAAATAGGAACTACATTAGCAATCCTCCAGTGATACGGCACAACCCCCGAGTTTATCGATTGCTTAAAAATTCTCGCTAACGGGCTCGCAATTTCACGCGCCAGTTCCTTTAATATCCTTGGATGGAGATTGTCCGGGCCCTCCGACTTCGTCCCATCGAGCTGTTCAAGTACGGCCTCTACCTCAGTTGCGGTAATATCCACTTCCATATCCACATTCCCGTTTATCATCCCTCCATCATCGCAAGGTTCCTCACTAGTCTTATTAAAAACTGAAGCAAAGTACTTGTTTAGATGTTGGGCCATGCCTAGGTTATCCTTAACCTCCATTCCATCCTCAGTGTATAGCGGCCCCACTTCTTCTTTCTTTGTTTTCTTCTTATTTATGTGGCTGTAGAACCTTTTACTATTGGTTTTGATTCCCTTTGCAAGGTCCAGTTCAATGCGGCTTTTAGCCTTCCTCACTTTATCCCTACATGTTCTGACCTCACCAAGGTAGCTTTCCTTACTGATCCTGCCTTTCTTCCACTCCCTGTAAGCTTTCTGCTTTTGTCTAATCCCCTCTCTGAGTTGCTTGCTCATCCAGTTCGGCCTACAACTCCTGCCCATGGTTTTTTTCCCCTTTCTTGGGATGCAGGCTTCCGACAGTCTCCGCAGCTGCGACTTAAAGTAATTCCAGGCCTCCTCCGCATTTAAATCCACTAATTCCTCCGTCCAATCCACTTCCCATTACTCATTGCCTCCCAAACCTCCATCGTTGATCCCCATCTTCGGAAAGCTTCTCTGCAACTTTTACTATTAACGCTCTTTTTCTCCACCACCACAATCAACAAAGACCACACAACAGCCTTTTAAGCAACACCAATCCTATTGTGACAGCATAAGTCCTCTTCTTGCATAAAACACAGTTTATAAATAGGGCCCTACCAAATTCACCGCTGTGAAAAATGCATCACAGACCGTGAAATCTGCTCTTGTGTGTACTTTTACCCTATTCTATACAGACTTCATGGGGGGAGACCAGCATTTCTCAAATGGGGGTCCCGACCCAAAAGGGAGTCACAAGGTTATTGTAGGGGGGTTATGATGTTGCCACCTTTACTTCTGCACTGCCTTCAGAGCTGGGTGGCTGGAAAGCGGTGGCTGCTGGCCAAGTGCCCAGCTCTAAAGGCAGTGCCCTGCCAGCAGCAGCACAGAAGTAAGGGTGGCAATACCCTGCCATGACATCTTTACTTCTGCGTTGCTACCTTCAGAGCTGGGCAGCCAGACATTGGTGGTTGCTGGCCAAGGACCCAGTTCTGAAAGCAGCAGTGCAAAAGTAAGGGTAGCAATACCATACCATGCCATCCTTACTTCTGTGCCTCTGCTGGTTGCAGCGCTGCCTTCAGAGCTGGGCTCCCAGCCAGCAGCTGCTGCTCTCTGGATGCCCTGCTCTGAAAGCAGCACCACTGCCACCAGCAGCGCAGAAATAAGAGTGGCAATACAGTGACACCCACCCACACAAAATAACCCTGCAACACCCCCCCACAACCCCGTTTTCGGGCAGGACCCCTAGTTACAACACTGAAATTTCAGACTTAAATATACGAAATCATGAAATGTACAATTTTTAAAATTCTATGGCTGTGAAACTGAACAAAATGGACTGCGAATTGGCAGGGCTTAATTCAAAACTTAAGCATAAATCATAGCTTAAAAATTAATGGTGGATAATATTTATTTTAAATCCAACATTTACAGTGTACGTGGAATTGAACTAAAAGCTTCTCAGAACTGTCTCAAATGAATAAAACATATTTCTAACAAAAAATTAATTCTCACCTGGTCACTCAGCGTACACTGTTCTGTGCAAATATCTGTGATAAGATTTCGAGCCTGCTTAGCCATTTCATCCAAGAACATGTTACACAAGGAAAGACTGCGATCTCCAATGTGATGTCGCTATCAAAAAAGAAAATAGAAAAAAAAATGGTTTTCCAAATTTCTGCCAATCCTATAATATACCTGTAACAAGTCTATGTTCTGCAAATAGGGGAGTTAGGACAAAATTCCTGGTCTTTTAGCTCCAAAAATAAAACTTCCATCATTTGAGCTAAGGGGAGATATTCCCTAGCTACTGCAATAGTAACATAACCCTTATCTTCTTCTCAACCAGCTAGCCAATAGAGGGCAGTGACTCCTATGTATGCACACATACCACCAGTATATTACATACGGCTGTAGTACAAAACAATTATTTTGGGTGTGGTTAATAAAGGAGACTAGTCAAAGAAAAATTCTCTATATCTTCTTTCCCTCGTCCATCACAAAAAAGCAAACAAAAAAACCAATCAAGTTAAAGAAAGTGTTTTTAAGCAGCTAATTTAAATGTTAGCACCTCCTTAACCGAAAGGCTGGATATTACAAACCAAAACACAAAAATCTCAAACATTTCCAAAGGGCATGCAAAAACATGAAAAAATTGAGTAACTTCCTAGAATTGTTCTCTTCTTTTGCATTTTGTTACTTTTCGTTCACATCCAACAGCAAAGAGTTTTATTTTATTTTAAGCATTTTCAGTACTGTGCAAATCACTAGAATAATCAATGATTGGTGGGAAACAACCCATGTCTGGTTGTTAAAGCTGAAAAATAAACCAGGAGTAGCTGACATATAAGATATACTGGAAGAAAAAAGAATGTGAAAAGCTTTACTCCGATACTTCCTGTGGTAGACAGATTATGCTCTCTGAATTATCAATGCTATTGAAGCCAGGAGAGAAGGCACCCAATTAAAATACTCTGTGACTATTTATTTAAAATACAACCATAGTTTAAACTGGGCTAGGTCACACATGTTTACAGACAAATATGCACAATAACATACCTCTGAAGTAGGTCAACTGTGACTAGGGAGCCCTATAAAATGTATTTAAACTGTCTAATCTCCAATATTTGTTAAAAACAAATGAAAATTCCAGCATGGGCAATGATGGATCCAATACTTATCTGAGATACCGCATGTTCAGAGCTTAAAGTTACTGTCAACATTCAGGCATGCAGAAACACATGTAACCCACTGATATTTCTTCCCAGATACATACACCATTCTTCAATAGTTGCTGAACACTGTCAAAGCCAGTGAGACATGGGCTATCAACGTTGCCAATGCCAGTGGAACTGCACTGCTAACAGTGGGTATTTTTTGTCAAAATTCCCAAAGTGCAGAGTAAACTTTAATTTAAATGCTCCTGTCCCTCCTTCATACATCAAAGCAGCACATATGCCCTCTCCTCTCATTACTTTTTGCGGATCACCTTTAAGTGATTAGCCTCAGAATCACTGCAGTCTAGTGGATTAGTCAAGGATATGCACATCATAAGTCCTTAGTCCTTATATTTCTGGCACAGATTAGCTGGGTATGCTTGAGAAAGTCACTCGATTTCCCTCATCTGTAATATGTGGATAATGATATTAATCTACTCTACAAATATTTAGTTAGGCCTCTGAACACCACTGTAAAGTTAACAATGTCAGCCACAAGAGAGATGAGAGGTGTTCTGGGTTCCCAGACCTGTGCTGCTTATGCTAGATCATGTGACCTGCTGGGATGCTGGGGAAGTAGGGAGTGAACCACCACCACCACAGCACTTGGTAGGCCTGGTGAACGTTTACAGTCTGTACAAGTTTGGAGTGCACTAAAGTACTGCACAGTGGCTTCAACATTTGAAATAGTTGTATATTAAAACAGAAAGATAAACCTACTCTGCTTGTACATCCCAAACACACATTTTAAACCACAGATCAAACAAAATCTTACTGCACATCTAAAGAAACTTACAATATTCACAACTTTAAAACTAGTAAACCAATTCACACCTCTCCCTAGGCTTCAGAGCCCAAGCCACAACATTTACATAGCTATTTTTAGCACTGTAGCAATACTCCAAGTCTGTAGACCCCCAGCTCTCAGCCTCACTGCCATGGGATCCTGCTTGCTGTGTACGCTTAGTTTCACTCAAGACACTGAACAGATCCACCATGCAGCTCTGCTGTATGCAGCTTGCGGGATTTAGCATATTTGGTTTTTGCTCAGCACAGCTCTAGCATTATGCCTCAATGAAAACCCTTCTTTCACTAGTCATTTTTACTTTTTAACACTTACACTACCATTCATTATACAGTATAATAAAGATTAATTTTTCAAATTGGAAATTGTGACCAAAATACACAATTAATGCACTAAATTCAAGCTGTGTGTTAGCCGTAGCAGCATTTTCTCGCTACAGCTAAATTTACAATAACTACTGTAGAGCAGACAGCAACTGAATCTCTTCACTGTTCCTATAAATTGTTCTGAAAGACACTTCTTGTCTTGAACGGAAATTTCCCTGGAAACTTTTTTGTGGTTCTCCAATGTAAATAAAGTTTGCAGCTGTTTAAAGCTGAGTGAAAAGAGGAAAGAATGGTATAGATATACTGGGAGAAGGAGTTTAATGTTTAAATAAGGGAAATCCAAACCATGCATATTTCAATAAATCTCTTTTATTCATTTAAGTGTTTTCAGATTAGTTCTGAGCAGTACTAAGGAATACTTCTACTGGCCCCAAACAAAGATTCATCCCTGGTGTAATTCCAAAGTCAATGAAATTATACCAAGTCTATTGAAGGATATATTTCATTATAGCATGAAAATGTAAACAATTCTGTGGGAATAATCCTTGTTTTTCTTTATCATTCTATAAAGGTAGGTCACAGTGTAATGAATACTTGCATAATACTATAGCTCAGAGTCAGTGCCTTACAAATATTGTTCAGATAAACTGTTATAATTTATAACATAAGGCACAGACATCAGCTTGTTGTTTCCTTTTTCATTATATGGATACAAGTTTTTAAATGTTTACAAACCATTTATAAGAACAGTCTTTACATTTTAAATGCACATATGGCACCAATTAGCATCCATAACCAGATACAATTGATATATCAGGAACTAAGCCGATTAACCTACGCACTTCAGTCCATTCCCCTCACCACAAACCAAAACAAAATATTTTTAGATGAATACTTAACTTTAAATATTTTATTTTACCAAAACTTAAGTTATTTAAGAGAACTTTACAGAAGCTGATAGGACAATGTAGTGAAGAGATCTCAGTATTACTCAAAACTCCACCATTAACCCACTGAATAACCCAAGGAAAGTCATTTAACCCCTGCACCTTAGTTTAGTTTCCTTTTAGTTGAAATGGTAATAATAATGCTTATATATCTTGGTAAAGGAGGGATAACATAACTGCTAATTATTAATAAACCAACATGTGATCAACATCAGTAATATGCTGCTTTATTCCCATTCACTCTGAATCTCTGTAAGCTAACAATGGTATTCCAGATGCATCATTTCGGTGATGTATCCGTGCGGTGTACTTTAAGCATTAATTAGCTGCAAATATTTTCAACAAGGCAGTATAGATAATTAAAATCTCACAAGAACATCCACATGAAGTATTTTGAAATTACCTCTTCTGGACACAGCTCATGGGTGCAACTCATAAAGTGGGTGCAAAGCAGCGGGAATGCAATTGAATACCTCGATTGAGAAGGTAGCTCCAAACACTGCTGAAACATCTTCTCAAAAGCACGACTATAAAAACTGTTTAGAAATGGAAGTTAAAATTTAATATTAATGTAACCTGATGGCTACCTTTCAGCAAACAAATATTGTAAACACTGCCAGAGGCTGTAATGCGGTCTTCATTTACTCAGATTAACTCTAATGATTACAGTTAGACTTCTACCAAAACATAGTTCATCTGCCAGGTAAGAGTGTGTGTGCGCGCACACAGAGACACCAGAAATGTCACTGCAAGGCTTTACAGCTATGTACACCTCTACCCCGATAAAACGCGGTCCTCGGGAGACTAAAAAATCTCACCACATTATAGGTGAGACCAGGTTATATCAAATTTGCTTTGGCCCCCCGGTCCTTGTTCCATGACCCCCCCTCCCTAATTACCCCCAGGGGAGGTGGCAGAGTGAAGCAGGCTGGGGCCGCGTCGCTCCACTTCCTGCCGCCGGTGAATGCGGGGGGCATCCTTGCCCCAACCTCCTCACACTCACCAGCGGTGGGAAGCGGAGCAGCCCAGCCCCAGCCAGATCCACTCCGCCAGCTCCCAGTCATGGCGCTGCACTTCCCGCTGGGCAGGTGAGTGCAAGATCTTTCCCCAGCTGCCCTCCAGTGACACGGCTAAGGCCCAGGCAAGGAAAGCGGAGCAGGCTGAGGCCATGTCGCTCTGCTTCCCACTGCAGGTGAGTGCGGAGAGGTTGGGGAAAGGATGCCCCTGTACTCACCTGCAGCAGGAAGTGGAGCGCTGCAGCTGGGAGCTGGCAGAGTGGAGCGGGCTGGGGCCGGGTTGCTCCGCTTCCACCGCTGCAGGTGAATGCGGGGGGATCCCTTCCCCCAAGCCCTCTTCCCCGAGTGACACGGCTGGAGCCGGGGCGAGGGAAGCAGAGCAGGCTGCTCCCAGCCCCCCACTAATCCCCCGAGCCACTCTGGGACTGTGAGGCCCCCAAAAGTGCCCTTCCACAGCTCCTGCCCCCCCCCCAGACTCCAGGAGGGGAGGGGGCCCTAATCGCCCCTGAGACTCTCTGCCCCTTATTAAACCCCTCGGCCCGGCACCCTTAACATGCTGCTCAGAGCAGCGTGTCAGAGCTTTACCGCCTTGTATGCGAACCCACCTTATATCAGGTCGCGTTATATCAGGGTAGAAGTGTATTCAGTCTGTACTTCTCAGCTATGAAATACTGTATGATTTTTAATGCACCAAACAGCTTTTTTTTTTGTTGTTCTGAGATGTACAACCCTACAGTTGGCCATAGTGGTTTGAGCATTGGCCTGCTAAACCCAGGGTTGTGAGTTCAATCCTTGAGGAGGCCACTTAGGGATCTGGGGCAAAAATCGGTCCCGCTAGTGAAGGTAGGGGGCTGGACTTGATGACCTTTCGAGGTCCCTTCCAGTTCTAGGAGATTAGTATATCTCCAATTATTTTTTTTATTACATATTACTTGCTTATGCCCAGTTTACAAAGTATTCTAGATTACTCTGTAAAAGTGACCTCCTCTCTTCATTTACCATTCCGCAACATGTCATCTGAAAAATTTATCTGTAGTGCTTTTATGTCTTCTCACAGGTCATAGATAAAAATATGAAATAGTGCCAGGGCCAAGAAGCGATTCCTGAGACACCCCATTAGGAAACACCCTGTTCAATGATTCCCTGTTTTAATTACATTGAGACCTATCAGGCTAGCCATTTTTTAATCCATTTAAATGTGCCATGTTGATTCTGTGATCAAGCATAGTACTCTCTTACATCATATCCCTCAAAATTGCTATAATTTTCCTCACTGTCTGTAGAATCGACTAAAAATTATTTTATTTCCAGAGATATTCTTGTTTAGTTTTTATTGTCCCATTAATGTAGTGTCCCATCAAATAAAATGTCTTTGTTAACAGAGTGATTCAGAAGTGCATAATATTAACCTAATTTGGTCCTCAAGGCATTAAACTAACAAAAAGGAATGGTGAAAAGAGTTTAGCACGAAATTTCTAGATGTCAAGAACTAAATTAAGCTACGCACATGAAAAGACGAAATTCTATACACCAATGCTAGGAGTTTTGGTAATAAACTAGAAGAACTGTTCAACTATGAGCATAAAGTCAATCTAGTTAATAACTGAAACCTGGCAGAAAGATTTGCAAGACTGGAATGTTAAAAATAAATTGTTATGACCTATTTAGGAAGGACTAACTGGGCAAAAGAGGAGGGGAATATAGCATTGTCTGTTACTGGTGCTAGCTAGATTTAAGCTAATACAAGTATGCCTACTCGTGTTACAATCACACCTCCACTTGCAGTGAAGACATACTCTCAAGGAGTTCACTCTAGTTGATCAAGTCATCCTTTAATATTATCTTTGATAAAAGTCTATAAGTACTTAAATAGGGAATGGAAATTTGGTAACAGAGGGTTTTTCAAGCTAGCCAACAAAGTACAAGATCTAATGGCTAACTGCTGAAGTTCGATAAATTCAGACTAGAAACAAGAGACACATTTTTAGTAGTGAAGGTAGTTAACCAATGGAACAACTTGCCACTGGTTGTACTGGATTCTCCACTGCTGGATATTTTAAAATCTGGAGGAGATTTTCTCAAACATATGCTCTAGTTGAAGCACAGCTATTGGGCTTAAAGCAGAGATTAATTCACAGAAGTTCTATGGCCTGTGTTATGCAGGTCAGACTAGAAAATGACTTATGGTTCCTTTCATTCCTAAAATCTATAAAGCATTTCTAATGTAACGTTTGCTATTGAATCAAAACTTTGCTTCAACTTCAGTGCTAATTCTAGGAACTTTGGCTTTTTGGGGTGGGGGATACAAAAATAAATACTGAACATAGCTATTGCTAATTAACACTTTGTGAATAAAAGAATTGCTGAATGACGTGCAAGGTTTGAAGCACCAGTTCAAGTCCAAGTTTTGGACACCTGATAAAATGTATTCTTTACCAGGCACTTGACTCCAGACTGATTTTATAGCGGAGAAAACATGCCTTGTTTTCCCCTTCTCTTGAACATCACCCCCCAGATTTGCTCCAGTTAGCTCCCAATGGACCTGGAGGGTAAAATTGAGTCCTGAAGTTGAAACTGTTAAGGCAGGAATAAAAGTGATTTACAGTCTTCTATTTGGCTCCCATAATGCAGAAGCAAGCACTCTCTCTCAATTAAAACAGGGTGAAATATAATTTACAATCTGTAGCTGGTGAAAAGCCTTTTTCCAACTTACATATACTACTGTTCTGAACAAAGGATTTTGTTTTTAAATACTATAAAGTATTATGGGGTTAAATACAGCTTACTTTGGGAGGAGAGGGTATTTTTATTTTAGCTGACACAGATTGATGAATTTTATATAGTTTAATATATTTATTAGCCAGGACCCTTATGATAAATGTACTGCAAATGTATAAATAAGTAAATAAAAAGTAGAGTTATTGCCTGCTTATCAGCTTTGTTTGAGAAACTTACATGTTGAAGGGCAAACTCCATATCAGCTAGGAAAATGATGGATAATCACGGAGACTGCTATTGTCCTTTGAATGAATCAAAGCATACGCCTGCTATATGGATTTTCAATGAGGAACGAACACACACACACACACAAAATCACTGCTGTAGAAAGTTACTGTAAACAGAAAATCAGGAACTATCATCCACTCTCGCATTGCTGGATCTTCCTAGATGATATGCTGTTTAAAAACTGCACATGTAAGAGGCTTAAAGTAACCAAAGTTATAAAGACAAAGCTTCTAGAGCCAAATTAATGACATACCAAAATATAGAAAGGTCTGATGTTTCCACCAACATCTCCACCAAGGAATCTACCATTTTTGTGTGGAAAATAATTGTATTCATCATCTTTCCAAGTTCTCTGTGGTCTGCAAGACTAAGTGAAGCCTTAGACACACTGGTGTAGGCCTGTAAGAACATAATAGAATAAGGACAATAGTTTAATAACATTAAGATTCTTATATTTATAATTAACTCAGTCAGAGTTAATGTGGATATGTAGTTGCATATAAGTTATTAATGCTTCTTTAAACTTCTCTTCAGTCCAGTGTAATTTTAAAGAGTGGCTGAACCATGTATATGACCTATGCTTTTTAAAAATATCAAAGCTTGGAGTAAACACCTGTTTTCATCCTCCATCCCATTTTTTTTTTAAATTTAGAACCCACAACACTTTACAATCAAATTTCCATATTAAGGTGTTGTCATACCATACCTTCAAACAGGAAATCATGGCATGACAGGAACACTGGGGTAAGTTTCTGGACCAAAGCGGTACTCTCACAGCAGAGGAAAGAGTGTTCCCACATAGCCACTGCTAAGATACTTTTGGCTACAAGACTGTACGCATCTACTTCTCTGCCTCTTCCCTTAACAAATCAGATTTGTTGGAGAGGAGAGTCTAGACTGTGAGAAGATATCAAGTTGCATAGGAAAAAGAGCATGGGCCAAGAAATATGGAAGCGGGGTGTGCATAGAAACCAAGAGTGAATTGGATGTAGCTGCACAGGTATGTTTGGGGGGGGGGGGGAGAAAAGGTTCGATAGGGTAGAGATCAAGTGCAGGAAAGTTCTCTGTGGGGAAAGTTCTGTGTGTGTGTGTGTGTGTGTGTGGGAGAGGTCTGGATGCAAGGGTGTTGGGTGGATGGGGGCCAAGCTCCCCATAGTGACTTTCCTCTCTGCAGCTAAGAAGTGATGGAGGCAGGAAGCAGGGGAGGGATGTGGTGCTTCATGCAGCCACGGAGGTTCCTGGGGGTGGGTCTGACCCAGACCCAGCTGTCCCAGAGAAAGAAGAAATCCTGTCCTCTCCCTCACCCCCCAGCAGCTGAACCAGGCGCAGAATTCCAATTCCCACAGGAGTAATTCACTGTCACTCACTTGGGCTGTACGATGCAGACGCTTGGGAAGCAGTTAAGCCGCCTGCCTCTCCTAGGTCACAGCTTTCCTGCTCTCCCCTAACACAGCCCAAGAGGGAGAAACTGACCTGCTATCAGAGAACGCCTGGCTGACCCCTCCCTCCAACATTCCTCTATGCCTCCCATTAGAATGAGAGGGTGCAGGGGCAAACAGCAACTCCAGGTGCTCTGTGCCTGCTGGTCAGTTTCCCCACATGGGTTGTGTGGTGAGTCAACAGGAGCTGCTCCATGCCCTCCCCTTACAAAGCCCACGTGGGCACAGTGACCAGGAAGCACAGAATGCCTTGTGTCTTTGCTCGCCCTGCCTCCTCCACTTTCCTTCATGAGGAGAAAGCAGACTATGGGAGAAATCTGGGCACCGCCTCTCCTCACGCATCACCTCTGAGATGTATCCAGTACGAGGGATGCCCCTCTATGTCCACCCCCCGTTCCCCAATCATTACCCATGGGTAGGTGAGAGACTATAGCATGGCCAATTGGTTCAAGATAGGCTTTGTCTTTACTGCAAGAAGGAAAAAAAAAAGTGTGCGTTATAGCATAACTAACGTACATTAGCTATCACACAGTAAATTCCTAGTAGACATAAGATATTGATGGTAGTTCATTAACTGAAATATGAGTGCTTGTAATGACTGGAACCAATCCCTGGGCAGATATATTTTTTTCTGATCTGGAGTTGATCTGGGCTCCTGCTAACTACCATCAGCAATGGCATGAGTGATTTTTTCCTAGCTTATTAGGTGGCCCAGCCAGATGTACAGGGATACAGCATATTCAAGGCTCATTGGTGCCTCCTGCTGTAATCCGCTTCTGATTAGCCAGTCATCCAAGTATGGGTAGACATGGACGGAATGATGAAGGCAAGTGTTACTATCCTGAATCTGAGGAGGCATATCTATCTATATATCTGTCTATATATAGATATATCTGTTCAGTCTTCTGAGTCTAGGATAAGATGAAGATTCCCTTTCTTCTCTGGAATAAGGAATTACCAGGAATAAAACCCTCTCCTCCTATATTACTCTACACAGGAGCTGTAGAAGAGTTTGCAAAGTATTGCACTTTTTAAATTTTTTTTTTTTTTTTTTTTTTTTTTTTTTTTTAAGGCTTGTGAGAGGTCCCTGAAGAGGGATTGGAAAGTGAGGTGAGTAGAGCTAGGAGGGTATACTAATGGATGGGATAACAATAGGTGATGATATCCAACATCCATTTGTCTGAGGTGACACTGGGCCTAGCCTGATGGAATGAGGCATGGTAGCTCCCAAAGAGTTATATTCGGCAAACAATCCTGATAGTTATCATCTCTTTCTTAATTCAAATCATTTTAATAGGTTATAGTAAATTCACACAGATTGTCAATTACAAATTTAATTTTAAAGAAGTTTATTTTTAAAAATAAACCCATATTTAATTTAAAATTTAAAAACATTCAATTTAATATTTTTTAAATAATCGAGTTTTATTCCCCCTGAACCAGAAAAATCGCCAACTGTGGCCATTAACCAGGAGGATAAGTCCGGCCTGTGTTGGGCAGGGTTTAAACCCTGATAGTTTGCAGTCTGCCATGGTGGGAAGCCCAAGGCATCTATCCCTGCTATAAATACTGAAAACTGAATGAAGAGGATGGGAGGTTTTTTGGGGGGCAGGGGGAGGGGAGAAAAAGATGAAATTTACAGATCGAAAACAAGGAGGGTGAAGATAAATTTGCTTCAGCAAATAGTTTGGAAACTGCTGAGTCTGAAGCTCCGTAGGAGTAGTAGGTCAAATGTTTGCTGGGTTTTGTCTCATCGCCGCAGGTGGTAAGATACTAAGGGAGGAGTTGCAGTCAAATTGCCCTTTATGCCTTTGCACGAGAAGACACAGGTTGCATGCACGGCCCTGATGGACACCGCAATTCAAAATAGCCCACTTCGCACACATCAAGTACATGTACACCTACAGTGGGTAGGGTGACCAGATATCCCGATATTATAGGGACAGTCCCGATTTTTGGGTCTTTTTTTATATTGGCTCCTATTACTCCCCACCCTCTGTCCTGATTTTTCACATTTGCCATCTGGTCACCCTAACAGTGGGATCCAAACTAACACGATTGGTTCATCTACCACACTAAGAATCGGAAACGAGAAGACTTTGACAGACCAAGAACCTCTTTCCTACTAACTATACATGTTCTCTTGCAGATGTAGGGAGAGGAGTAGATAAGAGGAACAGCTGGACCGAAATCTTCCAGCAGTCCCTGACTGAAGCTGTTCAAAAAATCAGAGGCTCAACCTCACTTCCTGCTGCATGCCTGCATAAGCCGGCAGCTACCTGGGCTCTGCAAAACCCATCTCTTGCAAGTAATAAGAATCTGAACAACGCCCATTTGAAAGCCTGCTTATTAGTAGAAGCAGAGGGAACATCTCAGCCAAAATCGTATCTCAGCTTAGTCTTTGGACCGTGTTTTGTTAATTCCGGGAGCTCTGCTATTTCCAGATGTTATTAGCATATCACCTGCAGGTCCTGCCTTCAATCAAGAAGTGGACGTAGGAGCTAGAAATGCAACAGTGGATCAAAGCATTAATACCAAGATCGGTCTGTGCTAAACAGAAGTACCTGCCCTGAAGAAATTACAATCTAAAGGCAGTAATGAATATGACAGCACAACACAACATAGAATGCTTTATGGCATAATAGCTTCCAAAGATTCTGAAAGAGCAGAAGGAAGAATCCAGACACACATTTTATTGCAAAGCCACTCCAGGTGCATGTGGTACTGTGAGATGAGGAAACTGTGAAATCAGCCAAGAAGCTTGAAGGGGCAGGTAGGAAGAGATGGAAGCAGAAATGTACGGATGGGTGGAGGCATGAACAGCTTTGAAGATGCAAAAAAGCAGCTTGACTCTGCAAAGACTGAAGAGGGTAGGAGACAATCATCCTCTCCTGCATCTCCAGCTATTAAATAAATCTTACAGTTTTAAATCCCAGTTAGGATTCTACTGTAAGTTTCCTATTTTAAAAAAAAGCATAGGTGGGCCAAGACAAGGCTAATTTACCCAAAATTTAACTTGATAAATTTTCCTGTATTTCTCTGTTGTTTCTATCTAATTCTTGATGTATAGTTTTTAAACAACTACTTCAATTCACTTCTTAAAAACAAAAAGACATAGTACTCATGAACAGCCTTCTAACAACATATCAGTGATTGATGGATGAAAAACAAATGGGTGGCAAAAAATACTTCAGTTTTGTGCTTCTAAGTGGTAGCTATAATCAGAATTTTTTAAAAAGGTTTAAAAGCTTTAACAAATGTCATGTACTGTCCTTTTTAACATGCTAGCAGTGATAGCCCAACTCTGTTGAAGTGAATGGCAGAACTCCCAGGAAGTTCAGTGGGGCCAAGATTTCAACTTAGATATTTTATGGAAAATTTGATATGTAGTGGCTTTAGGAAAAATCTGCTTATCTAATCACCATACCCAACAAAATCTCTTGAATCACTCTTTTCTGCTTTCCATTTTAACTCTATATATGTAGTCTAATCTTAGTACAGTAAAATAAGAAACGGTAAATCCAGCTTTGTTTTTGCTATTGTAATAAAGTACACAACAATTACTATAACTAAGATGAGAGAAACATTAATTTTCTTTATTTTTCAGTTTCCTTAGTTTGTGCAGCCCACAGCAATTTTTGGATCATAAGCTGCGTGTTTGTATGTATTTTCACACAGTAATTGGAGAGACAGACACCTGTAAAATGTAGACAAATTATTAAATAAAAATTGACATGGAAATTCAGGAAAAGATGTAGTAACAATCTAACTTTTGTTTTTAAACTAGACATTACTAAATTTCAAGTTGCCAGTGGCCCTCTTGAGCACAGTTATTCTTTTTTCATATCAGTAAAGGGTAAGTTACAAAGCAGAATTTACAGTATGCCTGTATGAAATTCATTTACAGAAAAGTGCTGAAAAAATGCAAGGCAAGAACTATTTGTCATCAATGGCTCACAAGTTATTACAACTTATATTAGCTTCAATTTATATTTAAAAATAAATTGCACCCTTCCATTTAATGCACTACAGGATAAGAGTCTGATATGTAATGGCATTCAGATTTATGCTTAATTTTAACTAATAACGAAATCTAGGTTCCCCCACCTCCGCAAACCAATTTTTGTTGAAAGTTAATTTTTTTTAAATAGATGTTTTCTTATTTCTATCACAACAAAGATCGTTCATTTGAGGATTTAATACCTCAGATTTGGCTACTAATGTTCTCTGTTGAAGAGACCTTCCAGTTCTTTTTAAAACAAATATTGCTGCAGCTCCCTGCAATTACCAATAAAAATGTGTTTTTCTGCTACTGTTTCAGATGTTACATGCGAGTAAGGTAACTTAAGAATTTCAGTCACATTACATGTGTAGCCAAAGATTTCCTGGGTGCATGTGTTCAATTTGTGAAAAACAGTTACATGAAAAGGGAGATCATGTTTTTCCAATCCTGTTTTTACAGCTTCTTTGCACAGCTGAGGAAAACCAGGCTCTTTATGGTATCTTAAAAATACTTTCCCAGAAAGACGATTGGCCTGCCAATTGACAATCTGGAATTTTGCTCAGGAAAGCTTGCTTGAGTATTCTTTGCAATAAAACACTCAAGAACAGGCGGTTTGGAATATTATTCTCAATATTTGGAGGTCCACAGTGATTTTGCTAAAAACTCATGTCTATGCCAAATTTCATTTTACCTATCTAAATATTCTTCCATGTCAACAATACACAGTATTTTTTGCTTTCTCGCTTAAATGGTTGTGTGGTATTGCAATGTGATGCTTAAACAGATGTCACATTTCAGGGAAGGGAAAGCTCTACCTATAAAAAGTCTGTATTTCAAATTTACATTTTTAAAAGTACTTTGAGGTCTACTACAATTATGGGTGTGATAAAAGACAATGAAAAGTGCGGCCATACATTGGCAAGTGACTATGAAAAACAGCAATCATTCAACAGATTTGCTTCACTGTGTGTATTCAGAATTGCATCTACTTACTCTACAAACAAAAAAGTTTTAATTACTTTTTAATCCTGTTAGCACTGCAGAGCCAATATTACTGGCATTCAGAGTGCTGTATTCTATTTTGGTTCAAGCACCAGATTTGTTAATGAAGTTCTAATGGTAGGGCTAAATTCTGCCATTAGTTACATCTGTGCAGACTCATGTAAGAGAAAAATTGTACAAGTGTTAAGAAGATCAGAACATAGCTTGAGGAATCTGTATCACTGGTGATAATGCAAGAGCCAGAAAGCCACAACTTTCAGATCCAGGGTTGAATTTCTAGTGCTGATATTTATGTGAAAACCAATACGATAGTACGAGCTATGCCATTTATACTGATTATCTCAAATGCAATCAATGAGCAATGCAATGGAACATAATACAGTTATATACACTGGCACCTTGTTAATATAGCTGGCCACACTACAGCGTTAAGTATTTAGACACTTGAGCGTTCATTTTTTAATTCTTAGTTAAAAACCTTAAGATTTTCTTTCTGATCTGTAATAAATTCAAAGCTAGAGTAGAAATTTCCTGCCTGGAAAAGGCTTATTCCATTTGTGAAGCACCGTGTAATGTAATTAAATGTAAAGTAACAGTTTTACCAGATAGAAATACATTGCATTATTTTCTTACACTATAAAAAAAAGTCTATCAATTCCTTTGGTTGAATCAAATACCAGTGTACCGTGTGGTGTATTCAGGTGTCAGTACCATGTTGTGTTCGGTATATTTGATTTCTAAACAGTATTAACTGTATTAGGTATTTACAAAGACACAGAAAATATAAAAAGAATTAAAATAAAATAAACCAATGGATTATCCTCTTAAATTTTATTTATATTAAGTTGTCCTCCTTTGAATATCTGTCACACATTTGCAAGATAAACACAGTTAAATAGGCAATAATTTAAAAACAAATGATTCCTTACAACATACCTGCAAAAGTACACACATTTAAAACTTACCTGCAATCTAAACCAATCTAATCTCATTCCTCTGAAGTCAAACACCTCCCCATCTTCAACTGCATCAGAAAAAAAATACAGACTGTAAAATAAAATCTTTAAAGAGTAAATATGAACACAAAAATTCACTCGCATTTTTTTAAGGACAATTTTAACAACAAGGCTCTTAGTGACCACTTTCTTTAGGAGAATAAGGTTAGATTTGGTCTGATAATTTACTAAAAATTATTCCAATCCAGCATATATGATCATGGGAATAAAATTGCCTTTGAGTGGATAAAGCATTTATCTGTATGAGTTATGAATAAACACTCACTTTAAATGAAAAAAAGTGCAACTACTACAAGAAAAACCACAACAGTTTTGTCACAGCTGCAGCTGCAAAGGCTTGTGTGTCTATCCTAAGCCTGGTAAATGTATAAGGACAACACAGCTGCTTTGCAGACCTCTTCCTCACAGCTTAACAGGTGAAGTTGCCTCTCAAGGAATGGACTCTGGTCCCCTCATTGTAAGAAAAGCAGTAATACAATACACGGTTACCCTAGATTGTGTGCACCGACAATGGTAACTAAAGATTAAACTGAAGGAGTCCCTTAGGTTAACAACATGCCTACCAGAAACTGAATTTATTGTAGTCTAATTTGACATACCACTACATGAAATTTGACATACCACCATATGACATTGCCCTGACATGCCCACTGGGCAATAAAGATGTTCTGCCCACTGTGCCTTTTACAGAGAAGACAAAGTAATTTTTAATACTTTCAACATTCTATTATCCCACCATTTTTCTTCCTCCTCTTTCACTTAATCACTTTGATGCTCTGTTGTGGCATTCCAAATTCTGTTCACTGAAACCAGTGGAACACCATGACATAATGTATGTGCAGCAGCAATGAAAGCGCATTTTGTCTGATGTAAGTGTTTCACTCCTGCTTAAGATTCCAGGTACACTCTTTCCCATTTACCATGTGTCAGCAACAGCAATGTGAAACTTACTTGAATACTAATTTCTGAAAATCATGGAGCAGGATTCCTTCCAGCAAATTTCCCTTTGCTGAATGTGCACTGATGTATCAAGCAGACGGGTTTATATAAGACAACAGAAAGCAAACAGGAGGAAGTAGAATGGAGAGAAGCAGCCATCATGCAGAATGGAATTAAGAGAAAAATATCTCTGATCCTAAAACACCAGAAAGCCTGAGCTTCAAGGTAACAGAGATTGAGCTTCAGTTGACTTTTGCTTGAGCTCTTCATCTGAACAGCCTTACCTTGTTTCACACTCAGAGAAGTCATAGTGTTTACAAAGGAGGACATGATGATTGACTCATCTTCAGGGCACACTGAAAGATTCTAAAACAATGGAAACACATCAATTGCTTCACAGAAACAATATCAAGAATAATCAAACCCACAAATTTAGTAAATACACACCAGAGTGTTTTTTTTAAAACTTATTTTTAAAAAGTTAACTTTAAGAACAAGAAAACAATCTCTCTAGAGGCAGCCTTAACAGGAGACTGGTGAAAGTGGTTCTGGAACCAGTAAACTGGAACTAGTAAACTTTTCCAAGTTGTCCTCAGCTAGTGATGAGAAAAAAAAAATATTACAACCCCTATGTAGCTGCAAAGGGATTACGCAATGCTTTAGTAAAGAGTGCACTGTTATGAGCTTTCTAGGTAAAAAGCCTCCACACTCTCCAGCCTAGTCATTCATGCAATAGTCACTACACATTTTTCTGTTCCTAGTATTTTGCTGATCTAGATGGCCACCTGAGCTCTCTGCATGCAAAAGTCAGACGAGACAAGCTGCAAGACAGACTATTAAACACATGATCACACTAGCTCACCACCTTGCTTCCCATTAAATCCCACTTCAACTATGATTTCCACATCTAACAGTTCATAAATTGACAGTTAGATGGGATTTATACCAGTAGTTTTCAACCTGGAGGTCCACAGACTACATCTAAGACTTCCAAAGGGGTCCACACCTCCATTTGAAATTTTGTTGGGGCCCGGAAACAAAAAAAGGTAAAAAACCACTGATTTATACCATTTGGAAGATGAGATATGACATTTTCAGACAATATAAAAAGTATTGTTTCACAGAGATAGCAGTTGTTGTAAACGCTAAGACCATATTGCAATGGAAGACTACTAAACCACAATAGTAATTTTATATAGTTCTGATTAGGGTCAATATTCTTGGGTTTTCTTCCAGACCTGGAGTTTCAAAAGATACTGGATCTCACCACTTAATGATTTCAACCTATCCCTCTGTTTCTAGTACTAAAAGTAGTTAGCCTCAGGACTCAACCTGCTATTATGATCATTTCCTCATTTCATGGCTCATCTTAATGTACATTTGTACAAGGAGCTCAAATGTCATTTACTGCGTCTAGGATATCATCTCTCACTGATCACTGATGCCAAATTCAGAAAAATGTAATCTATACCATCACTCTGGAGCATGCAGATGTGAAGAAATAAGGGTACAACTTTTATAGTCATAACTTTTCCAGATAGAGAAGGATGATCTGATGACAGGTGGAATATACATAAGCAGCAAAAAGCAGGTATTTAATTGCTAGAAGCAAATAAATCATTCCAAATCAGTAACTCCAAGTATTCCCTTAGTTTTAAATAACACAATATAAAAAAAAAATTAAAATGTAAATGAGAGTTATTTTTATTGTTTTACAGTATTAAGTTCAATAATTAAAAGAGAATTTACAACACATTCAACCTAACTATAAACCTACAATCTAACACACACTAAGTAACAATCTAATTAAATAAGGCCATGTCTACATCTAAAATTTTGCAGCGCTGGTTGTTACAGCTGTATTAGTACAGCTGTATAGGGCCAGCGCTGCAGAGTGGCCACACTTACAGCAACCAGCGCTGCAAGTCGTGTTAGATGTGGCCACACTGCAGGGCTGTTGGGCGGCTTCAAGGGGGGTTCCGGGAACGCGAGAGCAAACCGGGAAAGGAGACCAGCTTCGCCGCGGTTTGCTCTCGCGTTCCCAGAGCCACCCAGCAAACCGCTGGGAAGGAGACCTGCTTGCTCGGGGTTCCGGGAACGAGAGAGCAAACCGGGAAAGGAGACCAGCTTCGCCGCGGTTTGCTCTCGCGTTCCCGGAGCCACCCAGCAAACCGCAGGGAAGGAAACCTGCTTGCTCGGGGTTCCGGGAACGAGAGAGCAAACCGGGAAAGGAGACCAGCTTCGCCGCGGTTTGCTCTCGCGTTCCCGGAGCCACCCAGCAAACCGCAGGGAAGGAGACCTGCTTGCTCGGGGTTCCGGGAACGAGAGAGCAAACCGGGAAAGGAGACCAGCTTCGCCGCGGTTTGCTCTCGCGTTCCCGGAGCCACCCAGCAAACCGCAGGGAAGGAGACCTGCTTGCTCGGGGTTCCGGGAAGAGAGAGCAAACCGGGAAAGGAGACCAGCTTGATTACCAGAGGCTTCCTCCTTCCTCGGAGGTCAAGAAAAGCGCTGGTAAGTGTCTACATTGGATTACCAGCGCTGGATCACCAGCGCTGGATCTTCTACACCCAAGACAAAACGGGAGTACGGCCAGCGCTGCAAACAGGGAGTTGCAGCGCTGGTGATGCCCTGCAGATGTGTACACCTTCAAAGTTGCAGCGCTGTAACTCCCTCACCAGCGCTGCAACTTTCTGATGTAGACAAGCCCTAAGAAATGAATGTATTCATGTGGACGGAAGTACAGATTAGCAAAATGTGAGCTCCATCTACTGGTCACACAAGAGTCTAGTCTAAATACAGTAGATCACCATTACATACCTTTGTCATGTTCTAGGTGAAGAAAATAATTTGACTAATATTGTATTAATCATATTAATTTCCAATTTCTTTGAGCTTTAAAAACAAAACAATTTTCATGTGATACCAATTTTATTCCTGGCAAGTTATTTTACATAAACCCAAAACTCGTTCTGCTTTGCCTTTTGCTTTGGAAATATCATTTGCTGAATGTTATCAGCATATTTAATACTATCCAAAAGAGACAGGGTCCTAGCTTTCAAGAATCACATAGTGAAGTCTGATGCTGAGTTCTGTTGCTTCGTCTCCCCATGCCCTTGGCAATGATGAGTGAAAGTCACTTTCCAAATATAAACACACACTATATATATATAGTCAGTGGCTTCTTTGATCTGAGTTTGGAGCCATCCATGCTCTACTACTCTGGTTTGCAGGCATGGCCACTCGTATTTTAGGTATAGCTACTCTGACAAAATAAATGGAATTTTCTTGTCATATGTCTGCATTCTCTGCCCTACTGGCTTGTCTTTACAGGCAAGAGATATGACACTAGTGAAGAACCTCATCTCCAGTTACATTTACTTCAACAAACTCCTTTTGAGCAGATGGGAGAACTTGAGGCACCTGCCTTGAAGCACTGAACCTCTTTGTTTCTACCCTTTCAGGAGCTAGTGAAGACAGGGACTTGACTTGGGAGATGATGTGCCCAGGTGCTATATCATCAAATTTGGAGAAACCTTCAACCTAATGGGCTGAGCACAATCACATCCAGTAGGGATGAGAAACAGATCTCTCTCAGATAAGGCATTATCAGCATCTTGGAACACACATTTATCCTCAGATTGGCCAGGCTTCTTATCTATGAAACCGTGCAAGGTGTATGTAAAAGTCCTTCCCTATGAAATAGCAAAGATATCCATGGATCTCAATGTCCATCTCCATGGTACAGGGCAGTCTCTCGTGTAAAAAAACAGCAATAAGTAGAGGTATTGCAAAGAGGTCCATATATTGAAGGTGGCTCCAACACCCCCTTGAGATGGGAAGGAATCAGTGAAGTTTGTGAGCATGTTCTCCTTTGCAGTCAGAAATTTCTTTTGAGACATCTGCAGTTCCACACCTAAAATTTCCCAACAAAGATGACAAAATGTCTCTCCTTTCTCTCTGAAGTAGAACATTGGTATGACACTCAGAACCCACTGAAGTCAATCGGAGTTTTGCTCTTGATATAGATGGGGCCAGGATTTCACTATACTTGAACTGTAACCACATTTTAGAATACCGGGTCTGTTAGTGTCCAAAGAATATACAAGATCTTTTTGGGGAACGGTTTCGTGAAGAGGGATTACTAGTGACATAAGCACTGAATCCCTCTGCCTGTACTTTCCACTTCATAGTGAGTGCTTCCATATTTACAAAAACTGTGAACTCCTTTCCTCCTGCTGCAAAATGACCCTCAAGCTAATACAAAAGCATAACATCAGGCCCTTGATCAAAAAAACCCCAACCACCTCTCACTAATCCTTATCACCTCATCTCTTTTGTGAGGGGAAGCTGAATAGAGAAGATTGCGGCAAAGCAACTTGTAACAATACCTACAGTCCCAGATTTCCTTCACATTGGCCAATCTAGTGGTAGGCGTGTGAGTGAGAGTCCACCAGCATAATTTGCAAGCTTCTTGCTGATAATGGACAAGAACCAAGAATTCACAAAGATTATCAGATCTGTCAACTGTCTTTGATACTGCTGATCATGAAATGTTGCTAGCGTAGTTATGGTACCTATTGGTGGGTGGATGGATGGATGCAAGCTTATAAGGGGAGCCAGAGGGCTCCAGTCAGTCAGCCTCTCCCTTCTATTCAGCATATTTGTGAAGTAGTATGGGCCAAGGTGTCTCCATTATGCTGATAAACTACATCTTATGACTACTCTCAGGGCAGCAATTGAGGGCACTGTGCTGCTTCCCGGAGATCTTATAAAGAAGAAATATCACAAAAGAAAAAAAGACTATCTTAGTGCTACTAGAGGCATCAAGCTTTATTGCTCTGTGTGGACAAATAAATACATATAAACATTTTAAAGTGAGATCAGAAGCAATAAGGCACAAAAGAATATTATTCCTGAGGAAAACTGTCAAGGGAACTGTTGAGAAATGCTGAAAATACAGCTGAAAAACCTAAAGTATTTGCATAGTCTAGATCCTGTCAGTTCCTTTTTCACATTGACAGAAGCAGGAATGTACTATGCACTGGCGAAATGGTTCAACAGTTTTACAACTCTGAAGCTACAGGCGTTCTTGCCAGTCAGTTGGCGAAAGAACACAGCCAGGAATCTTAACCTATTTCAGTTTGTACCTTTGGGAGAATACAGATTTTTTTCACCAAATGCAACAGAATTTACATTTTTTTTTTACATTAACAACGTAATCAAAGTCCAATCTCTATAGCACGAAGCTGAACCATGAACTAATTTGGTTTGTTTTATTTTGCAATATTTATTATTTAAACAGCACAAATGCAGCAATCAAAGTTTTATACAAAGTGAGATGCTTTTCTAAATACCACATCAGAGGCAACAGCTAAACAAGCTCTTTGGCAAACCTGCACACGTGTTTATATAAACAAATGAACAAACAACCTCTCACCTGCACAAGTTCATTTAAGACCACAGCATCAAAACCTGAGAGATACTGCACATAATATCTCTGCATCACCGGTCCATATTTTCGCACATGAGCTCTGAGCTCTTCCATGTAGAATATCAGTTCAGCTATGTGCCTTAGGAAGAAAAAAAAAAGGAGAAGTTTACAAATACAAAAACATACCCTTCGTGAAAGAAGTTAAGATAGATCCCTCTCCACTAGAAACACTTGTCTACAAAGGATTTAGAATAGTTTATTGGCTTTCAGCTTTCACTGTTTTCTTTTAAAAAACATTATTTACTAGAGTCTTTCAGTGAGCAGGGAAAACCAAGAAACTATTGGTCTCACCTTATAGATCAGAGTTTCTGTAAGAAGGCACACCAAGAGGCCAAACGGTAAAAAACATGAAGCTCTGGCCCCAAAGGAATGCTTTTAGATCAAACTCTATTTTCCAAAGAAGCTCTCCCTCTCCCACTAGTACCCCAATTTAAATGTCCATATGGTTTCAGAGTAGCAGCCTTGTTAGTCTTATCTACAAAAAGAACAGGAGTACTTGTGGCACCTTAGAGACGAACAAATTTATTTGAGCATAAATTTATTAGTCTCTGAGCTGCCACAAGTACTCCTGTTCTTTTAATCAAATTGATTAATTCTGTGAAATACAACTTAAACAATAATTACAATGGTGAGGCTTTCATACTGGAAGTTCTCCCTACTAAAAAATAAATCTGTTTACAAGATAAGATCAAAGTTTCCTTATCTGCTGGATGCTCACTGGACTGGAAACAGGCTATGCCTAGCCGTTCCCACAAGTGATACTATACAATGAAGGAGCAGCACCATCTCAGGGCCTGTCTACACTTGAAACACTACAACAGCACAGTTGTAGCACCGCAGATGCACCACTGTAGCGCTTCATTATAGAGATTCATTACAGCAATGGGAGGGGTTCTCTCATGAGCGTAGTTAATTCACCCTCCCCAAAAGGCAGTAGGTAAGTCAATGGAAAAATTCTTCTGTCAACCTAGCACTGTCTACCCCTGAAAATTAGATGTCTTATCCGTCACTCAATGTTCCCGAAGTGATGGACCTGGATAGACTTAATTTTTTAGCACAGACCTAGCCTTAGACTATGGCTCCCAGTATTGTCTGAAAATCGTATCTGTTAATGTGCTAAACATTCACTTAATAATTTCAAATGAAGCGGTGAACTGATTGCCAGGTAGTTACTTGGTAGATTTAATCCATAGAGATTTTCTGTTCTACCCAAAAGACAGTGATTTTTCTGGTGGAAGGTGTCTGGACACCCAAAAGGAGCTTAGTATACTACTTTAATACATATGATGGAGTCACTCTGCTAGGATATGAAGGCCTCTCCTCACACTTGGAGCTACTGAACAGAACAAAAAAAAACTCTTGACCTGCAGAAGCCATATCGCGAAGTAACTAGTTAAAATTCTAAACTAGGACCTTAAAATTCTAGACTAAATCTAGGTTATGGCACATATGAGTAAGATAAACACAAGGTATGTTAATGGTAATTTTTCTGGTTCTAGGAAAACTACTGTCCAGCCTGTAAATAAAGTTAGGGATTATCCAACAGCCACCTTATTGAGGGAGCATTAGGAAACTCCCCACACTCCTTTCCGAGGTAACGATCACTACGAATGGTTACCTAAAACAAGTAAATGGACACACAGATTTGAGAAAAGGAACGTGAGTCCATTCAGCACTGTAATTAATCTCCATGCAAGAATTACCCAGCATGGGCTTTAAAACAGGTTCTCCACTGCCCTCAGATCTGCATAGTGAGGGGTGCCACACACAATGGACAACATCCACAGAAGGGCCTCTGATGGCTCCTCAAACGCTGAGTGCAAAGGGTTTTTGCATACCACAGATGGCACAGGATTAAGTTGTACACACCAAGGTAATTTCTCCTAGGTAAGGTAATAAAATTAAGGTGGATACCCTTCTTGATATTAGCACTGAAGAGATCTGACAGCCAATATTGTTAGGAGTTTTCTTTTCATAAACCAATCCTTTACATGTAGTTTTTCTAGTATTATACAGAGTCAGCATATAAAATTTGTTGAAAGAAAAATATTAGGATTAACAGCAAATGGTGCCAGCATGGTGTAGTTAGGATCAGATTTTGTCCAGTTTTCTCTCTCAAAACCTATGGAATCAAGTGTATGGGATGTCTCAGCTGACTCTCCCCAGTGGATGGAGAATAGATCACTGGTTGAATCACAGGGTTTCCTATTCCAGTTGTAGAGCACAGAAAGCTCAATCTTCATTGGTGTGAAGAGATTCATGGTTAGCTTGCTCTACTGACAGCAGACCTTCAAGGAACTTAACATTCAGTTTTTACTCTTGTGGGAGAATAGATTCACAGTGTAGCTAGTCCACTTGAAGACTGAGAGAAGTTCCTGGATTGGCTACTAAAGGAAGCTGGCGCTGTTCCCCCACAGTCCGCCAGAATCATTTCTTTATCCAGGTATCCTGCGGCCACCTTGCTTGTTTATATATGGCACTTTGTACAACTGGATTAGTGCTATCTGATTTAACATTAGTCACTTGAACTTCTCCATAGGATTGGGGTATTAGTAATTTTACAATGCAAGGTAAATTTAAAACTAGTTTATATCCATATAATTTTCTGTTACATTGCTTCAACAAAAAGTATAAGCAGCTGGTTTACATAAACCAAGGCTAGTCAAAAATTTTCCATCTGAACTGTTTCCAAGATAAATTGGGGTTTTGACTAAATTTTTCATGAAAAGTGTCAGCTTTTTGCACAAAAGTTTTAAGTTATCATCAAAAAGTTCCAGTTTTTGGCTAAAATTTCAAGTTTTAGTATTTCAATGAAAAGTTGAAATTTCCACTTTTCTGAACAGCCCTAATTCATGCATACAGCCACAATGATTCCTGCACAGGTCATCTTACATTCAAATATATTTTCCCTGTTAATTCTGCATAAAAATTTGAAGTACCACACTAAATATCATTAACCTACTTATCTATGAAGTCATCTGCACTCTTTTTAGGCATGTTATCTGCATGACGAAGAAGCCAAATAATTTCATCACGAGCAAATGATAACGCCATAAATACAAAAAGTGCCTGGAAGAGAAAAAATATGAATTAGTTCCTAAAATAAACACCTTATATATGTTTACCTTTTTACCAGATTTTGCCTTTTTTAAAGTAGCATTTTTTCCAAGATATGTTAAAAATTAGCTTATTGTAAGAAGTTTGAAAGAAAATGTAATAGACTATATACCCATCAAAAATAACTACTGCAATTACCTTGGGACCTAACAAGCCTGGCTGATCGGACAGGACAGTAGCTAGTTCTTTCAGTGCAGATCGTAAAAACTTGCGTCTTTCTCTATGCATTGATCCACTGTATTAAAAAAAACGAAGATTGAAATTCATTAGTTATCAATATCTACTCTGAGTCACTATAAAAATGGGTTTGGGGAAAGAATTTTATTTTTAAATTAAGCGTCTTGGTCTTAAAATTTACAGTTCATATTTCATCAACTTCAAAGACAATTCAGTAACTGAAAGAACACAGGTCAGAATAAAAATGTCCCCTCAATTACTAACACTTTAAATCACTGAGAAGTTTATTAACAATCTACTCTTCACAACTCACACTTGTCAATTTGTATTTCATTCAGGTTTCTACCTAGTTACTTTGAGTTCTCATGCATTAGCATAGCAATGCTCTATTGTGGAGATTCCAAAAAATGCTGGGGGAAATGCATAAATTTAAAAAATTGTCCCTTGGAAATTGGAACATTTATTTTTGTTAAATAAATCTAGATTTGGGGTATAAACTACCTGCCATGGTTTTCTTGATGATGTATTATTTATAAAGTCTTACACCCCCACTGAATTTTGTGCTTCACGGAAAAATAGCAGGAAATTATTTTCAGGTATTTGGGTCTTAAAATGAAAAAAAAAAAAAAAAGTTGAGTTTTTAGAAGTCTAATTTGCCATTAAAAGCCAAACCTGTAGATGGCTATTAGGATAACCAGTGTACGGGTCTTAAGTATGATATGCTCCTATGTATCGGAATGGTCGTGGGGAACATCTAATTTTCGGCTAACCCAAGGTTCAGATAAACTGAGTGGTATTTTGAGGTAGATTTTAGCTACAGACTAGGAGGCAGAAAAGGTCAAAGCACAGCTAAGAGTAGAAGGCTCAAAGAATCACTCGGGGTGCTGCTTTACTCAATTGGCTTCTATTGTTGCCCTTCTGGGCTATGAGCCAATGGCAGCACTCTGTCCCTCCCCCCACACGTACCCCACACCTGCTCTGTGACTATCTGGGTCCTCAGGCTGCCTCTGATCATCTGTGGCTGGACATGGACCCACAGAGACTCCCATCCGCTCTGTTCTTAGGAGAGGTGCCCCTGGTTGTAGGGTTTCATGGCGTATTCCTCAAAGAGAGGAAGAGGGTATAAAATAAGACCTATATATGACCTCTCCTCACAGTAGCAGGACTGTTTGAAAGACAGAGAACCATCATTGAACTAGGGGGGAGTGGTCCTAACTGGAAGGCTTTCCAGTTAGTATGGACTGCTGAAAGTTTTGGGTGAGAGAAATCCTTTTGCTTTCTATTATTATTTAGATTACTAACGTTTAGGAAATAGCCTGAGTGTTTATCTTTTGTAACCAATTCTGACTTTTATTCCTTTACTATTTATCACTTAAAATCTCTCTCTAGTTAATAAACTTCTTTTATTATTTTTGTGTTTTGATTTAAGGGTTTGAAGAATCTCTACTCAGGTTAAAAAAGCTGGTACATAATCATTCCCTTTGATGAAATGATGGACTTTTAATGAGATTACTCTGTTTGGGAGTGGAGGGGTCCTGAGCAGTGTAAGAGACACATTCCTGGCATGCAAGGCTGGGGTATTTGTGGGCGTTGCCTTGTTCATGAGTAGCTGGGAGAACACTGACATAACTCTGCTAATGGCTGTGTGTGAGCAGAGCCTTGAGAGGTTGCTTGTCACTAGCAAAGCAGTGTAAAAGGCACCCGGGGCTACAGGGAACATAGTGGTTTAACAGTCCAGATTGTACCCTGGGGAATGTCACAGCAGTACCAGGGCAAATGCCTTACAGAAGTCTAAGAATATTACCTTATCAACCAAACTTGAAATCTCCTTAAAAAAATCATCAAGTTAGTTTCACAGGATATATTTTCCTCATCTCCAAGCTGACTGACATTTATTATATTACTCTCTTAAATATTTATTAATCAGCTCCTGTGTCAGCCACTCAATTATCTTGCCTGGGATCAATGTCAGGCTGATAGGCATAAAATTAAAGAGGTCATCCTGTTTACTCTTTTTAACTATTGACACAAAATTGCTTTCTTATAGTCTTCTGAAACATCCCCAGGTCTCCAAGACTTAATGAAAATCAACATTAATGGTCCAGTGTGCTCCTCAGACAGCTTTTTAAAAAGAAAAGGAAAAAAACCAACCAACCAAAAAAACCCAAAACATTCTTGGATGCAAATTGCCTTGACCAGCTGATGCTACTTCAGTAGCTGCTGTTTAACATTATCCTAAGAAACTAGTGAAATGGAAAGAGTTATATGATTAGATTATCTCATCTCCCCCACCCCAATATAGAACAGAAATATTTAACATCCGTGTTTTTTGTAGTATTAGTAATAATTTTACTATTTCTATCTTGTAATAGACCAATACTATTGTTAGGATTATTTTTGTTCTTAATACACTTTAAAAACTCCTTTTTGCCCTTAACTCAACTGGCCACAGATTGCTCGTGTCTCTTTGCTTCTCTTATCAATTTTCTACAGTTCTTACAATCTGATTTATATTCATTACTATCAACTTCACCCTTCTTCCATGTGTGTCTGTCTGTCTCTCTCTTTCTTTCTCACACACACGTTTTATAGCTGCCTTCATTTCTGCTCTAAACCACCTTTTTTTTTTAACCAATATGGCTTTCCTCTTGAATTCTGGCTTTTTGGACATCTATGAAAGTGTTCTTAAAAATATCTAATTCCTTCAGGCAGAGCTATGCAGTGCAAACAGGCTGAGGTGCACTGGAGAGCTGGGGGCGGAGGGTGAAGGATGACTGGGATGCCAGAAGGTTATGACGCATTAGCTGAGTGAGAGGCTGGGGAGAACTGGCACAGGTGAGGGGCAGAGCGTTGAGGTGCACTGGTTAACATGGGGGGTGCAAACGGTAGGGTACACTAGCAGAGCTGTGGAGTACAGGAAGATAGGGGTGCAATGACACAGCTGGAGGGTGCAGGAAGATGGGGTACCCTGGCCAAGCTAGGGGCTGCTGTACATGTCTCCCGACACCCCATCCTCTCTCACCTCCACTATCATCCATCCACATTTATTTCCCTCTCCATATGACCTCAACACCACTCCCCCATATTTCCCTACACCTCTACCCCCTCAACACCTCTCCACTCCCAAGAAGCAATCATGTATATTTCCCTCCAAATAGTTTGCCTATATTCCCCCCAAAACAAAACTGCCACCCACGACTCTCAAATTACAGTAACTCGAAGCCAAATCCTTTTGTATTAGATGGGGGCTTGTGATTAATTTATCTTTAGACGTGTTAACTAAAGGGTGAGATCACAGCAACCAAGAGGTCTGTGATTCATCCAGTTATTAGTACCTCTCTTTTTAACAGTACAAGGCACCTGATGCTTTTGGGGAGAGAGGAAGGGAGGGGAGATGTAACACTGGAACCCCTCCGTCAAATAACCCCAAATTTGAATCACTAATACTATCATGAGCCACCATGAGGCACATCAAATTTCACAGCAATCTGAGTAGCCATTTGGATTTTAGACCACTTACAAGAGTTGAGTTTAAAACATAAAATTGTGGGAATGGAAACTCTCTAGCTATTTTTTGGCATTGGTGTGTGTATGTATTGCATAAAATATACATTTTCTTAAATACAGTTTTCCATTTGGGTCCCCCAAATATAGAATGAGTGTCATGCACTACCCGGGGTAAAACATTACAGATTGAGACTATTTTGACCCACATCACATCTCCAGTGCTAGGCCCCAAAGAAATAAAAAATTAAATGGCTAGTATTTTCCAGGAATTATATCTTCAGGACTCCTGGCTCAAATGGCTCCAAATTTGGATCACAAACTTTACCTTGCACCTCCTGAGGTACACCAAATTTCTCAGAAATCCAGCTAAAACAAGTCAGTTTTAAAGGACTCAGAAAGGTCCATCTCTGAACATGTCATGACACAACCTTAACTATAGTAGTGCTCCTGTGCCACTGTTAAGTTTCTACACAGCTACAACTATTCAAAAATTAAAGGAGACGGTTACTCACCTTTGTAACTGTTGTTCTTCGAGATGTGTTGCTCATATCCATTCCAGTTAGGTGTGTGCGCGCTGCGTGCACGTTCGTCGGAAGATTTTTACCCTAGCAACTCCCAGTGGGTCGGCTGGGTCACCCCCTGGAGTGGTGACACCATGGCGCCGGATATATACTCCTGCCGACCCGACCGCTCCTCAGTTCCTTCTTGCCGGTTACTCCGACAGTGGGGAAGGAGGGCGTGTTTGGAATGGATATGAGCAACACATCTCGAAGAACAACAGTTACAAAGGTGAGTAACCGTCTTCTCTTCCTCGAGTGCTTGCTCATATCCATTCCAGTTAGGTGATTCCCAAGCCTTACCTAGGCGGTGGGGTCAGAGTGAGATGTCGCAGAGTGTAACACTGCGGAGCCAAAGGCTGTGTCATCTCTGGACTGCTGAGCCAGGGCATAGTGAGAGGCGAAGGTATGCACAGAGGACCAGGTAGCTGCACAACATATCTCATGGATGGGCATGTGAGCCAGGAAAGCAGCAGATGAGGCTTGAGCCCTGGTAGTGTGCAGTGAGGTGGCTCGACGGAATGTGAGCCAAGTCGTAACAGGTGCGGATGCACGATGTTACCCAGGATGAAATCCTCTGTGAGGAAATGGGAAGGCCCTTCATGCACTCTGCTACCGCGACGAAGAGTTGGGGGGGTTCTGCGGAAGGGCTTTATCCGCTCGATATAAAAAGCGAGCGCTCTATGGACATCAAGGGAGTGCAGCTGTTGCTCCCTGCGCGATGATTGTGGCTTCGGGAAGAAGACCCGAAAGAAGATCTCCTGGTTAATATGGAAGGCCGATACCACTTTGGGGAGAAAGGCCGGGTGTGGTCGCAACTGCACTTTGTCTTTGTGGAAGACAGTAATACGGAGGGTCAGCTATGAGAGCCTGGAGCTCAGAAACTCGTCTAGCCAATGTGATGGCTACAAGGAAAGTGGTTTTCCAGGAGAAGTAGAGAAGGGAGCAAGTTGCTAATGGCTCGAATGGAGCCGACATAAGTCTGGTAAGAACCAGATTGAGGTCCCAGGTTGGGGTGGGGCGGCGTACTTGGGGGTATAGGCGCTCCAAGCCCTTGAGGAATCGAGGTATCATAGGATGTGAAAACATGGAGCGGCCATTCTCCCCTGGGTGGAAGGTAGAGATGGCTGCCAAGTGCACCGTCAAAGAAGATACCGCTAGGCCCTATTGTTTAAGGGACCAGAGGTAGTCCAAGATGGTGGGGATGGGGATCTCAGTGGGAAGGACGTTGTGCTCTGCATACCAGCATGTGAAATGCTTCCACTTGGCCAGATACGTTGCTCTAGCGGAAGGTTTCCTGCTACCCAGGAGTACTTGTTGCACTGGGGTAGAGCAACGCAACTCAGACTGGGTCAACCACTCAGGAGCCATGCCATGAGATGGAGGGACTGTAGGTCTGGGTGACGCAGTTTGCCGTGGTCCTGAGTTATCAGGTCCAGGTGCAGAGGTAGTGGGATAGGGTCCGCTACTGACAGGTCTAGCAACATGCTGTACTAGTGCTGCCTGGGCCACGCTGGAGCGATCATGATCAAGTGGGCTCTGTCTCTGCGTACTTTCAGTAGGACCCTGTGGACAAGCAGGAACGGTGGAAAGGCATATAGCAGGCGAATCGTCCACAGTATGAGGAAAGCATCCGCTATCGAACCCTGTGAGAGGCCTTGAAAGGAACAGAACATTTGGCATTTCCTGTTCTCGCGGGATGCGAAGAGGTCTACAGGGGGAAATCCCCATTTCCAGAAGACTGAAAGAATAACGTCAGGCGAAGCGACCACCCGTGGGAAAGGAAGGATCTGCTGAGGCGATCCACCAGAGTGTTCCGAACCCCCAGGAGAAAGGACGCTATGAGGTCTATAGAGTGGGCTATGCAAAAGTCCCAGAGTCGTAAGGCCTCATGGCAAAGGGTCGAGGACCTTGTCCCACCCTGTTTGTTTATATAATACATGGCTGTCATGTTGTCGGTGAATACTGACACACAACGGCCTTGCAAGTGCTGTTGGAACGCCTGGCAAGCAAGGCAAACTGCTCTCATCTCCCAGACATTGATGTGCAAGGCCAGTTCCTGAGATGACCAAAGGCCTTGCGTGCGTAGATGTCCGAGGTGAGCACCCCAGCCGAGAGATGACACGTCCATCGTCAGGGACATAGAGGGCTGGGGCGGATGGAACAGCAGCCCTGCACACACCGGGGGGGCTCAGCCACCATTCGAGGGAGCCTAGGATGCTCAGGGGAATAGTGACAATCATGTCTATGGCATCCCTGCCTGGTCGGTACACTGAGTTCAGCCACGATTGGAGGGGATGGAGGCGCAGTCTGGCGTATTTCGTCACAAACGTGCAGGCCGCCATGTGACCCAGGAGACTGAGGCAAGTGCGTACCGAAGTCAACGGGGCGGCTTGCAGACTCTGGATGATCACCTCCATTGCATGGAACCGGCGCAGCGGTAAGCAGGCCCTGGCGATGGTTGGAGTCCAGGGTGGCACCAATGAAGTCTATCCTCTGAGTGGGAATCAGAGTGGATTTTTCTGCATTGATCATTAGGCCTAGATGTAGAAAAAGGTCCTTGACAATGCCAAAGTGATGGATCACCTGTGCCTCGGAGGTTCCTCAGATGAGACAGTAGTCTAGATACGGAAAAACATGTACCCGACGGCGGCAGAGGTGAGCGGCAACTACAGCCATGCATTTCGTGAATACTCTTCAGGCCGTAGAGAGGCTGAATGGTAGGACAGCAAACTGAAAATGTTGGCAGTTCACTACAAATCGGAGGAATCTCCTGTGAGGTGGGTAGATGGCGATGTGAAAATGAGCATCTTTCATGTCAAGGGTGGCATACCAGTCTCCAGGGATGGGATGATGGTCCCCAGGGATACCATATGGAACTTTAACTTTTATCATGTATTTGCTGAGTTCTCGCAGGTCCAGGATAGGTCGAAGACCCCCTTTTGCCTTGGGGATTACGAAGTATCGGAAATAAAACCCCATGCCCCATTCGTGTTTTGGTACCTCCTCTATGGCTCCTTTGGCGAGGAGCATTTGCACCTCCTGGAGGAGGAGTTGCTCGTGAAGGGGTCCCTGAAGAGGGACGAAGAAGGGGGGTGGAAGAGGAGGCGTAAAAATAAATTGGAGGTGATACCCAAATTCCAGCATGCATAAGACCCAGCGACCTGATATTAGTCGGGACCACGCAAGGAGGAAAAGGGAGAGGCGGTTGGAGAAAGGAGGGAACGGATCGTTTGATGATACTCATATGACACCCTCGGGTGCACCTTCAAAAGGAGGGTTTCTGCCCTGTGGCAGGTTTGGGGGACCTTGGTTCTGGCCCCCTTGGTCGCCTGCCTGCCTCCGGCGACTGGTTCTATCCTGCCTTCTAGCAAAGTCCTGTCTCTGTCTGGGCTGAGGGTAAGAGCGGTGTGGCTGGGGGCGGAACTGCCTGCGCTGAGTCACTGGAGTATGCATGCCCAGCGAGCGCATAATCACCCTGTTGTCTTTTAGGCTTTGGAGCCTAGGGTCTGTTTTATCTGAAAACAGGCCTTGCCCTTCAAAGGGGAGGTCCTGGATTGTATGTTCGAGCTCCGGGGGAAGGCCTGAGACTTGCAGCTATGAGATATGCCTCATAGTCACCCCGGAGGCTAGAGTCCTCGCCGCTGAGTCCGCTGCGTCCAGGGAAGCCTGGAGGGACTTTCTAGTCACCCTTTTTCCCTCGTCTAGGATGGCCACAAATTCCTGTTGGGAGTCCTGCGGGAGCAACTCCTTGAATTTGTCCACCGCCGCCCAGGTATTATAATTATAGCGGCTAAGGAGGGCTTGTTGATTAGCCACGCGGAGTTGGAGCGCCCCTGCGGAATAGACTTTGTGCCCCAGTAAGTCCATGCGCCTCGCGTCTTTTGATTTCGGGGCTGGGGCCTGCTGGCCATGGCGTTCCCTCTTGTTGACCGACTGGACAACTAGGGAGCAATGAGGGGGATGGACGTACAAATATTCGTAGCCCTTGGAGGGCACCATATATTTACGTTTCACTCTGCGCACAGCAGGTGGGACAGAGGCCGGAGACTTCCAGATTGTGTTGGCATTGGCCTGGATTGTCCGTATAAAGGGAGGGCCACTCTCGTGGGGACATCCGATGTTAAGATGTCCACTACTGGGTCCTCTACCTCCGGGACCTCCTTGACTGGCAAGTTCATGTTCTGCGCAACACGCCTGAGGAGATCCTGGTGGGCCCTCAGGTCGACTGGTGGAGGGCCTACCGCCGACGTTCCGGCCACTGCCTTGTCAGGGGAGGAGGATGAGGAGATACCCAGGACAAGCAGGTCAGTTGAGGGCTCCTCCTGGTGGACAGCCTCTGTCTCCCTAGGGATCTGGGAGTCCTGTGGCTGGACTGACACCTCCTCCGAAACAGAAGGAGGAGGGTGGCTAATAGTGGCTTCCGGCACCCAGTGTTCTGATGTGGCAGAACGCAATGGGCCATAAAATGCTCACTGTTGAGGTCCGTGATCCTGAGCCTGGGGCTCGTGGAATAGCGCGGTGGGCACATCCATGTCCCTGTCTTGGGCATACGCACTGTCTGCCTGAGAAGACACAGAGGGGTGCCGGGACGGCCAGGGAGGAGCTGAGAGGCCGTGGTAAGGGTCTCTCTGTCTCTCCGTCGGTGATCTCCTCGGCACTGAGGATCGGTACCTGGAGTCATACCGGTGCCTAGAACAGGACCACAACCGGCACGGTGCCGGGAGGTCGACCTGGATCTTGAAGGTCTACGATATGAACGGCTGCGAGAGTCGCGGTGCTGGGAGCGGTACCGAGAGTACCGTGGAGGCCGAGACATTGATCTGTGCCACGAGTACGACCGGTACAGGACAGGACAGATTGTCGAGATTGTGATCGTCTATAAGATCACAAACAGCGCCGGGACCTGGATTGTGATCGGTGCTGGTCAGCCGGGCCAACTGAAGGAGGTCTCATTATAGCTGGCTTGCCTCTAGAGTGTAGTACCCACACCGGTGGTGCCAGGGGTTGAGGCAGGACAGACTCCTCATGGCAATAAGGTCCCTAGCTGCGGAGAATGTCTCCGGCGTAGAGGGGACCGAAAGCTCAACCACAAGCCTCGGCGGGGAGCTCTCAGGGACCGGACTCGATGGCCCTCGCGGGACTGGAGTTGACGGTACTGCAGTAGTCAGTGCCCCGGCAGGTGCAGGTGCCAGGCGGTCCGACCGAGGCTGCATCTGTGGCGCCGAGGGGACAGAGGCAGCGGAAGACTTCAACCTCTTCTGCTTCAGCGAGAGAGATCGGTGCCGAGCAGCTCCCTGTGCCGGAGAAGGCCGGTGCCGCGGTGTCTTCGCAGTACCGGGACGGTCCGGTGCCAGAGGAGCGCTGCTATGCTCCGCGCTCGGTGCCGAGGACAGAGGGTTCAAAGCGGCCTCCATGAGGAGAGTCTTTAGGCGAAAGTCTCTGTCTTTCTTTGTCCTCGGTTTAAATGCCTTGCAAATATGGCACTTATCTGTAATGTACGATTCCCCAAAGCACTTGAGACGCGTCGTGGGGATTGCTTGTGGGCATCGGCTTATGACAGGCCGAGCACAGTTTAAACCCCAGTGAACCGGACATGGGCCCCGACACCGGGTGCGGGGAAAGGGCTAATGCCCAAACCCCACTAAACTATATACACTATCTAAGAACTAACTAACTATAACTATAGATAAACCAACTATATACAACAAGATAGCGAAGAAACAAGGAGTAGCTAGGGAAGTGGAGGACAGCTAAGCCGCGCTCCACTGTTCCAACAACTGACATGGGCGGTAAGAAGGAACTGAGGAGTGGTCAGGTCGGCAGGGGTATATATCTGGCACCATAGCGGCACCTCTCCAGGGGGCGACCCAGCCAACCCACCGGGGGTTGCTAGGGTAAAAATCTTCCGACGAATGTGCACGCGGCGCGCACACACCTAACTGGAATGGATATGAGCAAGCACTCGAAGAAGAACTTCACGTTCCATGTTTTATTTACAATAGTTTTACTCTTGAAGAAGCTTGATGAAATAATGAATACAAATATACCTCTACCCCGATATAATGCCACCCGATAGAACACGAATTTGGATATAACGCAGTAAAGCAGCACTCCGGTGGGGATGGGGCTGCACGCTCCAGCGGATCAAATCAAGTTCGATATAACGCGGTTTCCACCTATAACGCGGTAAGATTTTTTGGCTCCCGAGGACAGCATTATACCGAGGTAGAGGTGTATATTTTGATCTGACTTAATATGAAGATGAAAAACTCAATTCTGAATTTAGGAAAACTTCATGCACAAAAATGTCAATTTAAAGACTTTGTTCAAGTAAGGGTTTGGTTTGTTTGTTTTTAAACAGCAGTACACAAGAAGATACCGCTCTCAAGCAGGAAAAAGAAAACAAGGCCAAGAACAATAAGCTTAGTATGACAGGATAGCTCAGTATAAAGTTCCATTTAAATGCACTCATGATATAAAAAAATTCCAGTTAAGACTGTTGTTGGTTTTAAGCTTTTTACAAAAGTAAGCAGTACTCAAGTCTGAAAAATCACAGCATACTGTGGTTTTATATAAGATACTTACGCATGTGATACAGCAGCTTCTTTGCACTCTCTAATGTCATTAATCCGTTTATTGTAGCTGTGAGAAAAATAAGATGAAATGTCAACAATTATTGGTAACAGCCTTAGAAAGAGCTAGGGCCCTATACTTTCTGTAGTTTCACAGCAAAGGGAATTTGCCTTTAGCAAACAGCCCCTGGATAAAGACTACCTTGCTCTGGTTAAATGAGATGAGCCACTGGACAGGAACAGGAAATACCTATCCTTGATCGAGATCTCAATTTCCTGTGTTTCTACATATTTTATATTTATATTTTTTACACTTGATTATTTGACAGACCTTTAGAAATCATTAAAATGTATCGTGATGCTTCCTTCCTCACTGCGAAATACTGAATTTCAATATTTTAGTGGTTGATCTTGCAAAAACTGTTGCAGATAGCTGTAGCTTTCAGATAACACAGATTCTTCTTCCTCTACCCCTTCCCCCCCACACCACCACCAGAATCTCTCCCGTTTATTAATATGGATAAGGCATGGTGATCGTGACCCTCTGACACCTTTTGAAAACCCACAGAATACAGTTACATTAACTCTTGCTGCTTGACAGATCAGCTGCCAAATCATGTCTGAATTGACATGAAAATAAAGAACACAAAACTCAGAATAGGAATCCTTCAGTTCATGCACTGAAAAGAAGCAGTCTATGATTTACGCTAAGGCTATGGCTACACTACAAAGTTTACAGCAGCAGTTCAGATGCTCTAAGCCAATGAGAGAGCTCTCCTGTTGACCTACTCCTATTAGCAGCAGTAGCTATATTGGGGGCAGCTTTCCCAAGGTCAGAGTAATATGCATCGCTAAGGGGGGTGGCATATTCACCCTTCTGAGTAACACAGTTTATACCGACTTGAGCTGTAGTGTAGCCTAAATGTTGTAAATACTGAAAATCTGCATGCAGAACTTTCATCTAACAGGTAGATGCATAATTTTCTAACCAACTGTTCAAGCAATCGTACGTTTAAACAAAATCCCTGGAACACACTTCTCAGTTTTGATCCAGCCCTCTAGAGATGTATGTACAAGGACTAAAAGCAATCCACAAACAAGTGCTCAATTTAGGAACTAAAGCACAGTTGGAGGACCGGAGGGGCTTTTGTTTTGTTTTTTTCATTGCTAATACCTCTGAAAGATGAGTACCTATGGCAAAAAATATATGGAACAAATTATCAAAAAATATCAAAAAGTGTATATATATGTTTTCAAAAAGTGCCTTTTTTATACAAAATAGCTCTACATTTCATTGTATTTTCAATACTACTAACATGATCTTAAAATACATGTAGCTTTCTAAACAATGAAGGATTAGAAAAATACATTCTGAAAAAAAGGAATGTTTCTATTTCAAGACTTCCAAACATGTCCAAGTCATGAAAAAACTTACAAGCTCTGACATAAAAGAGTTAATTTTTTACCATAAAGATGATAATGAAACAGACATGAGAATCTAACCTCCTACTTCCCCTCCAACAGTATTTCCGTATTCTAAAACCATTAATCAAAGCTGTAATATAATTCTCATCTTGACACAGCACAGGGCTAGAATAACAATTTCTAACTCCATTATTAGCAATGAAGACAGTTTGCTATCACAATACATTCATGAAAATACCATACCCTCTTATGTTCACAAACAAGTCTTCTGCAGCTTTGTGAATATGGAAAACTTCATCTCGAAATAGAGACAGGCAAGAACTGCTTTGAAGAGCGAGTTTCCAAAGGTTCAAAGCTGTAGCATCACTATTCAGGATTCCATGGCACAAAATAAACCCAACTTCAAAAGAAAATTCAAGATGGATGTAAAATATCACAGAGCAGAAATACAAAGACAACATGAGAACCTGAACTACTGAATGGACTACTGTGGCCAACTGCCAAACCAATAGTTTTTAAATATACTGATTTCATGTATAGTTGTATGTGTGACATCGTCTACCCAGTTGTCAGCTCAGGACAGGGCTGCAGGCTAATTCACACATATGCTAAAAGAAATCAAAGGAGTGTCAAAAGATATTGTAGTGTAATCAGACCAATTCACTTGTGTAAATAGTTTATTTCAAAAGAAACGTTAATGGTATTGCCTTCACTTATTTATAATCTGTTGATTGCTATCCTATTATACTATGTATACTCATGTAACTAATTAACCCTACATCAAAAGTGTGTTAGTGTAAAGATGAAAATGTACTTAATGTGTAAACTTCATGCAAACTAATGAAGGATTGTTGTTTGCTATTACTAACATTTCCACTCACATATAACCCTGGAACTAAAGTTACTCCTCAGAGAAACCTTGTAAAATGTTAATGAAGGACTTAATGGCTGTAACAGGAAATGCTAATTCCAAAGCAAGGAGCCAGGCAGTAAGTAAAAACACTTGTCAGAGTGTTATCTGAGGAAAGAAAATACAAATACTGATTCAGAGGAATGATTCTTCATCTCTGGACTGCTTGGATTCTAACAGAGTAAAATATCTGGATAAGACGACAAAGATCCCCAGTTATTCTGGGTAACCCTGGAAGACTTTTGGGAAATCAGCAGATTACTACATCTCTGCTATCATTTTGGATTTACAAACTTTGTAATGTATTTTTCCTGCTTTAAACTATCAATAACTCATTTCTTTTCTTAGCTAATAAATCTTAAATTAGTTTACTAGAGAATTGGCTGCCAGCATGGTCTTTGATGTGACATCCAGAGTACCAAACTGATCTGGGGTAAGTGATTGATCCTTTGGGATTGGGAGTAACCTGATGTGGTGTGATTTTTAGTTTATGTGACCATTATTCACTAAGTCCGGTTTGTCTGGGTGGCAAGATGGGCAGGGGAGCTTAAGGGGATTGTCTGTGACTCCACAGTAAGACTGATATAGTGCTCAAGGAGTTCACATTTGTTGCGGGTTTGGTGAAATCTAATTATAGAATATACCACCAGTTTGGGGTGTTGGTCCTGTTTTCTGACAGTCTGACCTTAGATTGGCACTCTCAGTTGTGAGCCACTCTAGATAGTGTGACAGTATATGCACCTTATTTTCTAGTACAGCAATGAATAATCAAAATGTCATTGGTATGAATTAATTAATGGTACTGCTTAAATTATTATTAATAATAACTCAAACACAAATTATGGTCACAAAATCTGAAACTCAAAATTCAAGTGTAATATATGATATAAACTAATTTTTTGAAGACATACAAAAGCACGATATACTGTATAAGTGAAAGGATCTACAGGGTCTAGTCAAGCCACATTCTACAGAATACAACTGCTTTAGTACAGCATTCTGAAAAGTTAATAGTCACTTTATAGAAGTAAAACAATTAAAAAGGCACAATCTCTTAAAGCTGTACTTACAAATAATCCATTTTTCCATTGCATCCAAAGAGAGGTATTCACATGGCATCTATTTGAAAGAATAATTTGTAATAAACTAATGATACATAGTAAAAAAAATTTCTAATGAATACATTTTACAGAATATAGCTTTTTACACAACAGCAACAATTTAATAAGCTTTTCCTCACAAAGCCTGTCAGGACATATTACCCTAATATCAAGAACAAAGAAGATTGCTTATGTTTACTAAACTGCTTTTAGCTTAGCTGATGCTTAAGCATCAATAGTCTTATATACTTTAGAGAGACTGAACTCTTTTCAAGTACAAAAAGCCTACTCAGTCTAAAATCAGTTTCTAATTCCTGGTGAGTTTGACATACACTTATTTATGTCGCCAGTCTCTTGAGCAAAATGATAAACAATTGTCAATTTTTTATAATCTCAAAAAACCACACACAATTTAGTAAATTAAATTTCCAGCGCACAAGATAATGTGGAAAATTAAACGAAGCTACGCAGAACCTTTTATAAGAATATCTAACTAATATTTCTAAGGTAAGATTTTCAACAGTGACTAGTAACTTTGGGTGACTATTTTTGAGTGCTCAACTTGACACCTAGAAGGGGGCTGATTTTTTTTTTTAAACAAATTACTAAATGTGCACCCAAAAACGTAAGCATCCGAAGTCACGTCTCACTTTTGAAAAAAATCTTGAGCCTGAAGTCCCGTCTGTTTCCCTATCAACATGCTAAATACTACACAGAATTCTATCTCCTGCCCTCCCCATCCAATACAATCCACAATATTTTCCCTCAGAGGATAATTACCAAGAACTGGGGATAGAGGTATGTGTTAATACAAAGGATATCTTACAATTAAATAGGTAATTAATTCCATTCTGCACTGCAGGTATAAATACTCAAGTGTTACCAAAGTGATTATTGGTTCAAAAATGGCCCAGAAAAACTGAATTCTAGACAGCGAATTAAACAGTTAAATCTAGTAATATGTAATCCTAGATCAAATATATATATACACACAATTAAATTATTTCACAGAAACTCATTTAATACTACTGTATTACTCAAGGTAAAATGTCGTACTGTGTCTGACTGTGCAGGATTAAGCATTGTACTCGGGGCACTGATGAGGCTCAATAGTTGTGCATTCCTCCACTGGTCAGCTGACAGATTTCTGCGGGGATAGACCATCTGGAGTGAAATTAGAGCATCTGAAAGGGACTAGGAAGTAAGAAAAATATTTAGTTAGAAGAACTCTGCAAGACAAAATGCTTTAATTTAGCAAATAGCCAATATATGTACTTCATTTGAAGTCTTCTTGTACAGTAATAATATCTAGACACAATTGTTAGAAACTATTCTACCTCATTAGCACAGTATTCTGTTCCAATAGCAATCAGCCAAATAGTTGCTATTTTCAGCAGTTAAATAGCTAATGACTAACACTGGCATTCAAGCCTTGATGTAATCTAGCATAAAAACTAACTAATCTCTAACAATTTGATACTATATGTCCATTCTTGCAATAATCACAATTGTCTACTAAAATATTTGAGGCTAAATACTACACTAAGCCTTGAATTAAACTAAAGCCAGTTGTTGCTCACACAGAAAAAACAAGATACTCTTTTTTTAATAATGGAAAACTAGTAAACTATTTTAAAAATACACTGCTACCTCGATATAACGCGACCCGCTATAACAGAAATTCGGATATAATGCAGTAAAGCAGTGCTCTGGGGGTGGAGGACAGGGTTGGGGGAGGGAAGGAATGTGCACTCCGGTGGATCAGAGCAAGTTCAATATAATGTGGTTTCACCTATAACATGGTAAGATTTTTTGGCTCCCGAGGACAGCGTTATACCGAGGTAGAGGTGTACAAGGAATCAGGGTACATGACATTAAAATAAAATGAAAAGACAAGGGCAGAAGATTTTTATTTTATATATACTCGATCATAAGCCCGTTCATTTATAAGCCGACCCCACCCCAAGATGGATAACTAAAAATGGAAAATTTTTATGACCCGTTCATAAGCCAACCCTATAACTCAGAGGTCAGCAAACTTTGGCTCCCGGGCCATCAGGATAAGCCACTGGTAGTCCAAGATGGTTTGTTTACCTCGAGCATCTGTAGGCAGAGAGGTAAATCTAAGTAAACAAAAGTGTCTTGGTGTGCCAGCTGCTCACCCTGACAGGCCGGGACAGCAACTGGTGGGGAAATTTTTTTTGGGGGGGAAGGGGAGCTGGAGGTCCAGGAAGTAACCCGTGACTACCCCCCACATGACCTCACCCACCTCTAACCCAGGACCCCCAGACTCTCCCCCATCCCATCCCTTCCCACCTTATCTGCAGAGGGTCAGGGGAGGATGTCTCTGGCCTGGCTAGAGCTGCTCCAGCAGGCTGGGCAGCGTGGCAGCAGCCTGCTCCAGTGGGCTGGGCCAGGCCAGGCGGCACGGCCACAGCATGTTCCAGCGGGCTGGGCCAGGTGACATAGCCACAGCATGCTTCAGCGGGCCGGGCGGCCACAGCCTGCTCTAGGGGCCAGGGGGAAGAGCAGCATGGCCAGAAGGGGAGAGAGACTCTGGCCTCACCTCTTCCCTTCTGGCTCTGCTGGCTGTGCTGCTTCTCCTTGTTCCCTCTCTATACCCATTCATAAGCCGACCCCCTTCTCTAGTGCTTCCCTTTTTCACTTAAAAGATTCCCCTTATGAACAAGTATATACGGTAATCCATGAGTGAATAAAAATGAAATTGGACGCATCAAGTTGTTCATTAGTTCACCTATGCAGCCAGTTACACTGGTCCTGCCAGCCAATTATCCCCCCATAGATTAAGCTCACTTTTTCCATCTCATCTAAAAAAAAATTAATAATAAATTCTATGGTCTTACTGTGAAGATGTCTGAAGGCAGCACATTGGGGTACTAAACCTGAATGGGGCCTCTAGGCTACCATACTACAAATGAACAGTAAGTTGTTTTTATCTATTACACAGTCAAAAAGCATAACCAGTTTTGGTTTAGTTTTACTTCTGTGAGGCAGAGGGGCGATTTGGCAAAGCTTATAAATTGTCTGTCTCTGTTCCTATAACTGCTAAAACAACAATTTAATTTCGTAGTTTTTTTTTTAATAGTAGTCTTATAACCTGTACATTTGCTTTCACATATATGCTTCTTTCAAGCAGCAATGACTATAAACCTGTGAAAAGTATTCAAACATACCTTGCTGTGAGGTACAAATTCCTCCATCATCTTCTTTAAAGGATTCTCATAATCCACAATCATCTGTCCAAGACGTGGATATTCTCTATCACTAAAAAGCGCAATAAATAATTTACCCCACTGCAGACAAAATCATGTAAAAAATACTATTTGTTAAAAAATATAAAATGGCTTTTTACCTTGCTCCATGCGTCATTTCATGAGCATAATTGTACAATCCAATGATTGCCTTCCTTTCCTCAATTCGAGACAGCAGTATCATTAGTGTTGTGTAGGTTATAATCAAATCTAGGTAGTTCTTTGTTAAATCAAAGTTTACAGTCTAGAGATAAAGTACAAACGGTTACAGGTTTTTTCCCCATTCTGAAGACCTTCAGTAGCAAAAATATTAATATATATACACACATTGGTGAAAAAAGCCTAAATCATACTCAAGAATTATCATCAATTAATTTTTTATGCCAAAATGGAAGGTCTTATTTTTCTTGAACACTTATGCACAAGCTTAATTCAAGCACTTAAATCACTGGGACAAGTCAAAATGCTTGAAGATAAGCATACGTTTTTGCAGCATCAGGGTGTTAGTGAATACCTGTTAAATGCTGTGTAAGGAAAGAAAAAACCTGGAAATAATTTTTCTCTGAAATTACAAAACAATCAAAATGTGAATGTGTTTTGTCTATAAAACTTTATTGCATTTTAAAAGATGGCCTGCAAAGGACAAAAATTGGGCTACTACCATTTTGATTCTTAATGACATATAAAGATCCCCTGAAGGGGTTCATCTGTGCCTCTTTGTTACATTATATATCCAAATTTGCCAGACCTAAAAGACTAATGACTATCGAAACAGTGAAATGACATTATAAAGGTCAAGAATGAAAGCCAAAATTAAGAACAGCCATACTGGGTCAGACCAATGGTCGACCTAGCCCATATCCTGTCTTCTGACAGCAATGAGTGCCAGAAGTTTCAGAGGGAATGAACAGAACATGCAATTTCACCTGATCATCCCCTGTTGTCCTGTCCCAGCTTCTGACAGCTGGTGGCTTAGGGACGCCCAGAGTATGGGAGTGTGTCCCTGACCTAACAGCCATCAATGGACCTATCCTCCATTAACTTCTCTAATTCTTTTTTTAACCCACTTATACTTCGGACATTCACAACATGCCGTGGCAATGAGTTCCACAGGCTGACTGTGCATTGTGTGAAGATGCACTTCCTAATGTTTGTTTTAAACCTGCTGCCTATTAATTTTAACAGGTGACTGCTAGTTCTCACATTATGTGAAGGGGTAAAATAACACTTCCCTATTCACTTTCTCCAGACCATTCATGATTTTATAGGCCTCTATCATTCCCCCTTCCCCCTAGTTGTCTCTTTTCCAAACTGAACAGTCCCATTTTTTTAAATCCACATCACTAATAATTTTTGCTGGCCCTTTCTGTACCTTTTCCTATTGTAATATATCTTTTTTGAGATGTGGCAACCAGAACAGTGTGCAGTACTCAAGGTGTGGCCGTACCATGGATTGATATAGTGACATTATGATGTTTTTGTCTTATTATCTACCTTAATGGTTCCTAATATTCTGTTAGGTTTTTTGACCGCTGCTGCATATTGAGCAGACGTTTACAGAAAACTATCCACAATAATGCCCAGATCTCTTTATTGAGTGGTAACAGCTAATTTAGATGCCATCATTTTGTATGTATAGTTGGGATTCTTTTTTCCAGTGTGCATTATTTTGCACTGATCAACACTGAATATCATCTCCCTTTTTGTTTCCCAGCCATTCAGTTTTGTGAGATTCCTTGGCAACGCTTCATAGTCAACTTTGGATTTAATTATTTTGAGTAATGTTGTATCATTTGGAAATTATGCCATCTCACAATTTACCCTCTTTTCCATATTATTTACGAATATGTTGATCAGTGCAGATTCTTGATGGACCCCTCTATATACTGCTCACCATTGTGAAAACTGATCATGTATATTCCTACCCTTTGCTTCCCATCTTTTAATAAGTTACTGATCCATGAGGGGACATTCTGGCTTATTCCATGACTGCTTGCTTTGCTTAAGAGCCTTTGGTGAGGGATTTTATCAAAGCTTTCTGAAAGTCCAAGTAGACTATACTCACTGGATTACCCTTGTTCTCATGCTGGTTGACAGCCTCAAATAATTCTAATTGACTGGTGAGGCAGAAGCCAAAAGGGAAATGGGTTTTCTTTTTTTAGCTTTTTCTACACTGGAATTTTAGCCACTAGTGTAGCTGCACTGGTGTACAGTAACTCCTCACTTAAAAGTCATCCCAGTTAACGTTGTTACGTTGCTAACCAATCACAGAACATGCTCGTTTAAAAGTTGTACAATGCTCCCTTATAACGTCCTTTGGCAGCTGCCTGCTTTGCTCACTGCTTGCAGGAAGAGCAGCCCGTTGCAGTTAGCTGGTGGGGGCTTGGAACCAGGGTGGACCAGCAGCCCTCTTATCTGCTCCCCATTCCCAGCCAGCAGGCTATCAATTGCCCCATCTTCCATAGGATGGTAGTGGGGGAGGACACAACAGGACTCAGGAAGCTTCCTGGCAGCAGCTGCCGCCTCAACTTACTGATCTACTTAAAAAGGCAATATACTTAGAGTGCGGACAGCATACTTAAAGGGGCAATGCGCATCTCTCTCTCACACACAGGATGTGCGTGTGTGTGTGTGTGTGTGTGTGTATGTGCGTGCGTGCGTGCGAGGCTGTCTCCCCTCCCTCCATTCATGCTGACTTGCAGAGTGTGAGGCTACATTAACAACGAGTTAACCCTTAAGGGCTCAGCCAATTGCTAGTTCATCTTTTAGCAGTAAGGCATTCCCTGGAAAATATCCCACCCACTTCATGACCTCAAACAAGCTTCACAATCATCATTCCTGTGTACCAGTATTAAACTGTTTAAAAAACTTATACTGTGTGTGTGCAGCTCTAAGCCTTCAGCTGACAATTAACCAAGTATTCCTCCACAGCAGACAATGAACTTGTAGAATCAGTGCGACAAGAGATACGCAGCTGTGTATCATTAGTGGCTGACAATACTGTAGCCACTACTCAAAAGTGGTCTTGTTAAAAAGTAAGCTAGTCTTAAACACCTTAGCAGTTAAGTTGTGGGCATAATAAAGATCCATGATTTACAATAAAATTAGCCTGACTAGGTCATACACAAGTCTACAATCATAAAACCATGCTATAAATATCTAGCAAAATTTTTGTTAATATATCAATTTTCTAGCTTTTGTAACTATTCTAAAGCATATAAAATTCTGAAAAGTTATAGTTATACTTGTAAATGTATGGAAATGGTGAAGGATTTTGCAGAAACTGAGTGAACGCAAAAATAGTTCTTTTTTTCTATATGTAATTACCATTTTTAGTTTCTAATGGTATTTGAAAGCTTATTTAAAATATTTTGTAAAAATCAGAAACTTACAATATCAAAGAAGACTTGGCAAACATCAATAGTATTCAGCAGCTCACAAACATGGTCCTTACAAAAGAAAAATCCTTTATTTTAGTTTAGAAATCTTAAACAATTATGTCAATATATATTGCCAAAGAAATCGAACACATTTTGAGTCCATTATACACAAAACTAGAAAAGCAGCTATTTCATTATACATGATACACTACTGCAAAAATAGGTTTGATAAGAGACCTATTTGATAGGACACATAATTTACTGCAAAATCAATCCTAATAGTGATCCGAGTTGCATTTGCCAAGCCCTACCTTAAATTCCATAACATCAACAAATGTGAAGTAATACAAAGCCAGATTCTTCAGAATCTCTGATTTTTCCTTCTGTAGCTGAGCAAGCTGTTGCTGTAAAAGAAAACACAAATGTATGTATACTGTTCTCACCAGATTATTAACAAAACTAGCTAGAAAAAAATGACACCAATAAAATATCTGTGAGGCGCAGATGAACCACTAAGCTTGCTATGCAAGAAAATGCTTTTTTTTTCTATGACTGAGGTTCTTTTGCATTTGTTAGGTATTTTTTGTACACAGACAGAGTAATATAAAACACTTAAGACTGACCACTTTAATCGCCACTGGCTATCATTAGTTTTAAGATTAAAGCCAAATTAGTACACATTAGTACTGAAGTCATTGTTTAGTGCAGCTTGAGACAAAATTGGGAAATGTTAAGAAGTGTTAACACACGTATAATTAACAAAGGCACAACAGTACATGAGCACATGTCAGTATGACAAAAATAATGACAGATTACTTGAGGTGGGAGAAAAGGTGGCAGAATTTACAAGTTTTACTACAGAAAAAACAATTTGCTTTTAAATTCTGAACTTACCAAAAAGAATATCCAGGCAAAGCCACGTTAAGCATGCAAAATAAAATGTAGATACAAACATAAAATACAGTAACGGTTCTTTGACTAGTTCCATATAAAACACAATACATTAAAACAAAAGCAACAAAAAAAACCCAAAGAAATGAAAAAGAAGCAAAACACTAGCATTAGACACTGGCGGATAAATGGAAGAGGCAAATGTGAATACAAGGGCATAAAAGTAATTCTCATTAACTGTTTTTTTTTAATTGAGACAATGACAGCTAGTTGTATTTTCACAGAATTTTTTTTAAATGATTTTTAGGCTTGTCAAAATTAACTCTAGTAATGATCATAATAACTGTAGCTCACAAGTATAACAAAAAACTTGTTGTCAGTTACTTAGCAGATGCTCTGTTCACCCATATTACAGCCTCTCATAGCATTTCTGGGTCCAGTTATGTTATGACATCAGAATTCCAATTAATCATAGTTTAAGTTGTGACTTGAATTTTAAATACACCGAAGCAGTCTTGAGACTCAAAAAAAAAAAAAAAAAAAAAAAAAAAACCAAAAACCCTCAAAAAATCCATAATATTTGAAAATAAAGATAGCTTAAATTACCTTTTAAGGTAACCCACCACGATTATATTTTCCTCCTTGGTGTAAACTAATCTTTAAAAGGGAGGGGGAAGATCACTTCAAGATTGACTAATACATCTTGAACTGATATAGAGAATGAGAATTTAACACCCTCACTACTTTTACTCTTATTTAGATGAACATTTTGCGCAGCCAGACTAGAGAAGACCATCTACTCATTCCACAAAGGTGCACACTACTCCACTTACTGACACGTACACATTGTATGGTACAGTCCCCCACATATATCTGGCAATTTATTTTTGAACTTTGCTTCACCGAAGATAAGTCTCTTTTCTCTGCATTTTAAAGTGAGGCACTGGTCATTAGCCACAAGATTCCCATTACAGCCAGTACGAATTTTTATCCATGTTTCCTCCTATCAACTACTTCAAGGCCTAAACTCCCAATCCTGAAAGACTTTTGCACATACTCAAATTTAAGCTCATGCACAAGCTTTAGCCTGTAAGGCCTGAGCCTGCAATGTTTGCCCAAGGTGGTTTTTCAATTTCTTTTATATCACCCACTCAAATATTAGACAAAGAATAGCTACTACAAATAACCAATTTTTTATGTGACTGGCATATTGTATGTCTATCTTTTGTCCTTGCTGTTCTTTTCAATTTCATGAGACTGATGTGTGACAGAATCAGTTTCCCAAGCACACACCTGAAGAGAAGTGTTCTCCTTCAATCCTCAGCTTGAATTCTCTGTTTACTTCTCACACAAATACTCAAAACCATCCCAGCCTCATGTTTAAAAGGTAGATGAGCACCAGCAATCATCATTCATTCAGTTTCACAAGCTCATGTGGGTCTCCTCATTTCTCCATTAAAAATGTAACCATAAATTCTGATGGCTTAGCTCAGCCATCTTCTCCAAAGAAACAACCCCTTAGGATTTTCAGCACTGCTTTCGTAGGCCACAGTTGTCATAACATGAAAATCCCATATCAAAGTTAGGTGGTTTTATTCCTCCTTCTGACATGACAATTTTTTTAAATAGCTAACTTGATTTTTAAAAACCTCCCTTTTTAATAAAGTGTACAAATGACTGAACCAAAAAAAAGATTATTTGTTGTTTTTGTTGTTGCTTTAACTATCGCAAAATACATGTCTGAGTGGATATGCTTGAGAAGTCACTTCATCTCATTTCAATGACCGTAAGCTACATGAATCTCGACTAGGAAAGTTGCGATTCAGAAATAAGTGTACTCTATACGTTGCACCAACAATTGCATTCTCCCCTCCTCGGAGGGTGTGGGGGGGAGGATAGAGTCAGACAGATTGGAAAACAGATCCAATCATCCAAAACAGATCCAAATTGGCTCCAAGGGACAGTACTGGGCCCAGTGCTATCTAACATACTCATAAATGATCTGGGAAAAGGGGCAAACAGTGAAGTGGCAAAATTTGCAGACGATATAAAAGTTACGTTCCAGGTAGACTGTGAAGAGCTACAAAAAGGATCTCTCAAAACTGGGTGACTAGGCAACAAAATGGCAGATGAAATTCAATATTGATAAATGCAAAGTAATGCACATTGGAAACATAATCCCAACTATATGTAGAAAATGATGGGGTCTAAATTAGCTGTTACAACTCAAGAAAGATCTTGGAGTCATTGTGGATAGTTCTCTGAAAACATCCACTCAATGTGCAGCAGCCGTCAAAAAAGCGAACAGACTGTTGAGAATCATTAAGAAAGGGATAGATAATAAGACAGAAAATATCATATTGCCTCTATATAAATCCATGAATACTGTGTGCAGATGTGATCTCAAAAAGATGCATTGGAATTGGAAAAGATTCAAAAAAGGGCAACAAAAATGATTTGGGTGTATGGAACAGCTGCCGTCTGAGGAGAGATTAATAAAACTGGAACTTTTCAGCTTGGAAAGAGATGACAAAGGGGGGAACATGACAGAGGTCTAAAAATCATGACTGGTGTAGAGAACGTAAGTAAGGAAGTGTTATTTATACCTTCTCTTAACACGACAGGGGGTCACCAAATGAAATTAATAGGCAGCAGGTTTCAAACAAACAAAAGGAAGTATTTTTCCACACAATGCACAGTCAACCAGTGGAACTCCATGCCAGAGGATGTTGTGAAGGCCAAGACTATAACAGGGTTTATAAAGAAAAACAAAACAACAACAACAACAAAACTAGATAACTCCTAGGATAGGTCCATCAATGGCTATTAGCCAGGATGGGCAGGGATGGGGTCTATTTGCCAGAAGCAGGGAATGGGCGACAGGGAATGGATCACTTGATGATTGATTACCTGTTCTGTTCATTCCCTTTGGGGTACCTGGCATCGGCCACTGTTGGAAGACAGGATACTAGGCTAGATGGACCTTTGGTCTGACCCAGTATGGCTGTTCTTATGTTCTTAAAAAGAACCTGATCTCTCATACTGACCAACTTTGTGAAGCATTAAAGATAGTTATTTAAAAGGAACTTAAGTTGCATATCATGTATCACATTGCATTACCAAAAACAAAAACACCTAAAGAAAGTCAAATTAAAATATATATTCGATATCAAACCAAATACTTTTCAATGCAGAATTTAATGTACAAGTAGAACACACCTCATCTAATTAAAAAAATCGGTACTAAATCCAAAACAGCATAATTTTACTCAGCACATTTTCAATACCAAAGAGAGGGAAGATTATAATAATTATGCTTAATAGGGATGACACACAAAATATAACAGTTCTGTTGTAATAACAGTGATTTTTATTTTTATAACATACAGATACATATATGAAAGAGAGAGAGAACGACCTCGAGCGAGCATGCTTTTGCTGCAATTCCATCAGATCTCAAACTAAGCAAGGTTCAAAGCTACGAAGGTATACATAGGTGTTACTGCAAGTGGCACTGGTGATTCAGCAATTACTTTTCCCTCTAACTCTACTGAGGAAATATGCCAGTACTGTGTAAAGAAGCCAAGATTAAGTACAGCTGGAGGTATTATGGGGATGAGACAAACTATGGGAATCTCCAGAGTTATTGGAAATCCCATAATGCTTTTTTGCATAAGAAGAGAAGCTGGGGGCTGTTACATTCCGCACACATAATTCCTTCTTCAGAACAGCTCTAAATTGTCATGGAAGCATTTTCATTCCAGCACTGGTTTCATTTCAGCAACACAAAGATGACTAATATGCCCTAGGACCCTTTGGGATGCTCTAGGCTATACTTAAAGCAGGATATTAAAAAGCACAAGATGCCAAGAAATATGTACTCTAAATCACCTAGAATACAGTGGTGGTAATTTTAATTTTCAAAACAGAAGATTGAAAACAGCTAAAAAACAAAGCTGATATTATGCAGCGTCTTAGTCATTTACTTGGGTTTTCAGCACTCAGGAATGTGGGTGTAGTTCTTTCCACACCCGTGCAACAAAGTTTTTCCACTACTAATTTCTAAGCAGTTGCTGAAGAGCAATATTTAATGCCATCTTCAGTGTCAGTTTTGTACTTTGCAAATATAGTTGATTTGCATAAACCCATAATGCTCATTTAGGAAGCTTTAAATATTTCTACTTTCCAATAAATAGTGTAGTCGTACAGAGTTTGGAGAGCAGAAACAGAATAAGTTCAAAACTTCAGAAAGAACAATTCCAATTACAGATAATCATAATGGCTTCTTGACTGAAACACTACAAAACATTATATTTCAAAATATTTTAAAATAGTTCAAAATATATAAACCAGGAGAGAAAGTATTCTTGAGGAACAGAGAGCATGTGAAGTAAGAGACTATACTAGGGTTCAATAGTAAGAAGAAAAATGCAAGGATTTTAGTACAGAAGTTTTAACACAAAAAAAAAAAATTAAGAAAAAGTCACCTGCATCGGTTACCTAAAGTCTTCATCTGATCTACAATCGTGTTGGAGGAAGAGCTTTGAAGCAGTTAGCCACTGGCACTGATTTTAATGCTATCAAAGTAAGGTCAATGGTGAAAGTTTTTGGGAACAGCATCCTTTAGAAGCTATTCACGATTTGATTGTCCACCTAGAAGTCTGATGGAACATTTGTGCTCCTTGATTATGGAACTTTGTTCTACACTAGGAACTTCTTTTCGTGATAGTGTGATTCGTCTTCATATGCTACATGACTAGCTAATCATAAGAAAACATTTTCCTGACATCTCTTTTCCTTCCTCTCACTTCAAGAAAGTAACTAATCCAGGATACAAAAAAAACCATACTCTTCCTCTCCAAAATGCTTTGTCAGGGCACTAGATCAGCTGGACTGCTCCTACTAAGTCTCCATGGTCAAATTAATAGTTTTAAAATCCAGAAGGGATCATTATGATTATCTACTCTGACCTCCTGCATAACAGGCCACAGAACCTCTCTCAGGAATTTCTGCAGGAAGACCATAACTTATGTTTATTATCTGCATTTCTGCAGCACTCAGAAACCCTAGTCACGGACCTGGTCCCCAGCGCGCTAGATCCTGTACAAAAACAGAAGAGACTGTTCCTGCCTCAAAGAACTTAAAATCTGAGTATAAGACAAAAGACAACAGACTGATACAGACAGAAAGACAAGTAAGTACAAGGAATTAATGAGACAATATTGGTCAGCATGACAGACAAAGGTCTAAACACAACAACAACTGAACCATTTTTCAGTTTTTTAGTGGTATCATGGTAAAGGAGACTTTTAAGGAAAAATTTCAAAGATGACAATAAGGTAACTTAGCGGATGTTTACAGAGACCTCCAAGCCTGGGGGGTGGGGGGAAGCATTAAGGTACTTGTCTGAAGATTTAACAAGCAGGCAATGAAGGCTGACATCATGAACCAATCTGAGGCAGGAGCCAATATTTTGACAGTGAACCAGAAATGACTGGTAAAGTTGGCCATGAAAAGCCAGGACGGGCCTTGAAAATGAATAAAAGCAGCTCATGTTTCGTGTGAAAGAGAAGGGGAGGACAGTGAAGGGATGCAAAGAACAGGGTGACAAGATCAAAGCACCAGGCAGGTATTTCTTAGAAAGATCAGTCTTGATTCAAAGACTTCAAGTGAAGTCCTGAATACCACATCCTGAGTAATTTGCTCCAATGTTTATTTACCCTCATGTTAAAAGTTTGTGCCTTTTTCTAGTTTGAATTTATCTAGCTTTAGCTCCCAACTATTTGAACTTGCTATGCCTCTTTCTGCTACAATAAGCAGCCATCTACTATCAGAAATCCTTCTCATGTAAGTGTGACAGATATGACCAACACAGGCATATATTTTAGACTATTGCATCGACTTTATAAATGTTATCTTCACCTCTGTGAGTCAGACTGAATTGCAACTCCATGAGGGAGATTTGCTGAACTATAATCAGTAAGAGGCAATTACTGCAAACCCTGGGACCACTATAAAACTCTAATGAGGTACCACCATTTGGAGATCTGTGCATGTATTAGGTAAGACTGAGCCTGAGGGGAGTAAGAAAGGCTTTTGATATAAAGGGCCAGCCTAAACTGCGTAGGCTTTTGATCAGAAAACTGACATGAACCTTTAACCAGGAGTGTACACGCTGCTAAGGGTTTGAAGGACTTTGACACCTACCAGATCCCCAACATGGAAGATGGGTGACCTCTTGTAAGTTTAATATGTGTTTTTACTTTGTTTTATTATATGATTTCTGTAATGCTTTGGTCCTTAAATAAATTTGCTCTGTTTCTGAAAGCTGTTGGTAAGCCACTATCATTGTCCCTGGAAAAACAGTGAAAACGCAGGTACTGAGCTAGGTCAGACCTGTTGGGAAATACATAGTGCATAGCAAGAGAAAGAGCAGGCTAAATCCCCAGTCTGAAGAGAGAGCGTCATGGGACTTTGCTCATATAGGCACCAGCTTGATACTTGAAACCTGAAGGGGGCAACGCCTGAGCAGACCACCGCGGAGTCAAAGGTGCAGTTACCCCAAAACTGTGACAGTATGACTTAGACACCACAATTCAAGTTACCTCTTAATGTCTGCAAACTTTTTAGTTTATCCAAGAGCTTTCTTAAGGCTCTCACTTAAGTCAAAAATACAAAAGACACTTAATGAAGTAAAGGACATAGAGAAAGTATGCAGAAGATATTTTCAATGAAGGCCCCATAGCTCCCAAGTTCTCCCCAGTCAATGCAAAACTTCTATTCAACCAAACCTGTTTAGGAACCATCAAATTAGTGGGGGTAAGATGGTATGCTCATGTTTTAGACATGTATCTCTGGATACCTGAACAGTTAGAATTACAAATGTTGGATTATGCAGTGTAGTCATCACCATGTAGGTCCCAGGATATTAGAGAGAAGGTAGGTTAGGTAGTATCTTTTACTGGACCACAGTGTCTGGAGTGGCTCACAACCATGAGTGCCTACCTCTGGGCAGACATCTCAACCCCTGGTGGTATGTTCCATAACTAGATTTCACCAAGCCAGTGACAGATGTGAACTCTTGGATCACTGTAACAATCTTACCATGGAATCACAGTCCCCTTAGATTCTCCTCCATCCTGCCACCCAGACAAGCTGGACTAAGTGATAAATGTGATTTTTGGTGTAAATGGCCATTTAAGTACAATAAGAAATGTATTTACTAACTACACTGAAATAAGTTTCAGCGGTAGCAAGAACTCTACTATTCAACTGCAAAGGCATAATGAACATTATAAGCACATTCTACTCCCAACAGTGACGGGCAATCTAGATAGCTGGCACCTACGCAGAAATTAGTTCAGGTATCCAAGACTGATGCATCTTCTTAGTACTGCACAGGAAGAGCATTACAAGTCATGGGTGGTGGTAGGATAACAATCATGTCACCTTAACCTGCAGCAAATTCCCTTTATGAGGGAATTGCTGCAACAATGGACTTTGGAATATCAATTTCAATTCAGTACCAAATTAGCACTACAATCTACATAAGTCTGTCCAAGCATAAGAGACAGAAACTATTTAGTTACATGTCTGAGGAAGGAATGATATGCCCCAAGGCAGGGCTTCATCCTGGAAAAGGAGTTTTATCCCATGATCATTCCTGATCCAGTAGCAATTTATGTAGTATAATGCCAAGCTCTTTGCAGTTATAAGGCTGCAATGATCAGTCTGGGAAAGAGGGTTTCTTACAGCTGTGAGAGATACAATACTCCACAGAAAATGGGGAAAGAAAAGCAAGTTTTTGGTAAACTTAATGTTAATCCTTTTGACATTTCAAACTGGAATTGCTTCTTTCCTAGAGAGCAGCCTGCCCCAGCCTTTATGTTGTGTGTACATATTGATTATTGTATTGTTTCCTCATGAGCAAGCAACTTCTCTTAAACACATAAAACAAAAACAACCACCACCAAAAAAAACAAACAAAAAACAAACACACACACACACTTTTTGGAATTTGCCAGTATGTGAAGCAGCTAGGTAAATTACACTCTGAGCCTCTCACCCATAACCCATTTTTTTAAATGATATTTGAATTACCACTATAATATGCTCAAGTACTAAAAAATTTCATCAATTTCAAATTTCCCTTTATGCATTGTGTTGCCTTCAGGGAATCTTAGCAGTAAATCTGAAAAGCAAATGAAGGGCTGCAGTGATATATATTATTCAGGTAAGTACTTTGTACAAGAAAGATGTGTTTATTAAAAGTATCTATATCTCAAGAAGTTCAGTTAACATAATGGCAACTTGGCAACTATACAATGTTGTTTTAAGTACTGCATTGAACATGGAAGCATGTAAGTGGTTTATCAGTACAGTGTGATAAAGTCTTCAAAAAATCCGGTTTCTGTAAAATCTGAATAATCCCATAGTGTAGACACACCCTAAGTTAGATCTCTGGATGTCTTATGCTAGGGCCTTGGCCTTTTGTCTCAGGATGATCATTGCTATCAAACTAGTAGGTCATGAAATGGAATAGAGAGAAGAGAATCACCTAGCTCAGTAGTTCTCAACCAGGGTTATGCATACTCCTGGGGGTAAGCAGAGTTCTTCGGGGGAACATCAACTCATCTAGATATTTACAACAGGCTACATAAAAAGCACTAGCAAAGTCAGTACAAACTAAAATTTCATAAAGACAATGACATGTTTGTACTGTTCTATATACACTATACACTGAAATGTAGGTACAATATTTATATTCCAATTGATTTATTTTATAATTATTTGTTAAAAATGAGAACCAAAGCAATTTTTCAGTAGTACTATGCTGTGACACCTTTGCATTTTTATGTCTGATTGTGTAAGCAAGTAGTTTTTAAGTGATGTGAAACCTGAGGGGTAGACAAGACAAATCAGACTTCTGAAAGAGGTACAGTAGTCTGGAAAGGTTGAGAGCCACTGAACCTAGCTGCCTGAACAACAACATGCACTGAGAACTACAATGGAAGGAAAATTAGTAGTGGTGACAAAGAAAGTGTGACATCTTTCAATATTTTCTATCTATTGTCAGAAATGGGCCTGTTCAAGGCACGGGGTCATTATTCATTATTAACAACTATAGTTTAATTATTTCATTATTATTACAGTGTAACAAGAACATGATAAAAAATGAATGATATACATCAGTAATAGTCAGCATATTGAAATCCTGCTTACTTATTCAGGTCAGCATTTAACAGGTTTCAGGAACACTACATCTCAACTGTTTTAAATTACTGAATCAATTAAAATAATTAAATTTAAAGTTAAATGTAAAGCTTATCTAATACATGGCAAATACCATTTTGAAGAAGAGAAAATATAGCAATATTTTTAGCACCCACTCACACATCCTGAAATAATATATACACACACAGACACAGAAACAGACACACACTATCCTCATCAGGTTATATTCCACACATTTCAAGAAAGTGGCCCTATCCCATTCAGGCAGAAAATCTGTTCTTGCTTGGCCTTGAATCTTAAAAGACTTTACCCTGTGGTTCTGGTAAGCCCTGCCTCCTCTAACCTTCTTATGTAACACAGTAAACAGAGGAACAGCAGAAGCAAGCTGTGAAACATTGCCTTCTAGGAAGTTAGGTGTGTGCCAAGAACAATGCCAAAGGGGGTGAGACAGACATTAACTTAATTTTCCAGTCATGCAAGATAGCTGAAAAGACATATGCTCACAGCTATTCAAACCCATAGGAACCATTGAAAATTACACAGGTATTTCTATCCTGGGCATTTCTAATGCATCAATTAATTAAAAGCTGTGTAACAGTTTACTAAGCTGCTCGCTTCACTAGTTACTAGCTAAAATCTCAATGCGTACTAAAATAAGGACACACTTTCTCTATAAAAGACTTCCCAACATAGTCAATAGGAAACTGTTACCCACTTTGAGATCTCTTCAGTTTCCTCAATTTGAGAAACAATGTGAAAGATGTCAGTAATTATAAGGATCTCCCCTATGGAGTTTAGCAGAACGGCATGGAGATTGGATCCATTACACACAATCAGATGCAGAATTAAAAGGGATATCCTTGGAGGTAGGAGGATCATTCAGATCCCACCTTGACTCCACAATAACTTGGGGAGAAGTTGTCAAAAGGAAGCTAAGCTTCAGTAGGTTCATTTTCCAATGTCATCAGTTTGGTGGCAGGTCTTCAACCAGCACTAAGGAAGTAAAGAGGATAGGTAAAAACAGAGCCATAAACTGCTATACTTTTTATTTTTTTGGTGGGGAAGGGGAGGAGGTATAAAAATATACAGAGCTAACTTTAAAAAAAATCTCCCTCATTTAAACTCCCAAGTTGTTGAGTGCTGAGCTCTTTTGAAAGTCTGGCCCAAAAAGACTAAGCCCCACTACAGTGGAATTTTGCTACTGAATTCAATGCAGTCAGGATTTCACCTGAAGGTCTATCTAGTCCAATTAATTTTTTTAATATTTGTAATTCCAATCAAGACACAGGAAAACAGAAAAATTGAATTTTATTCAATCAGAAAATGGCATTAGTTATCAGCTTGATATATAACAGCAGTTAAAGTAAGAAAGATAGGCTTGTTTATAAAAGAGACTACTGTGACACCTGATAGCATTACTCCAATACATGATGATAAAAATCATAATGACGAGTTATGGCTCTAACATCTAGAGACTCAAGAGTATGAATCTGCTTGTTCAGATCAAATGCAACAAGTAAGGTTCCCAATCCTACATCAGGTCCTGTATAACTGTCATTCTTGCATGGCTTTGGCATGGTACAGAAATTACTGCTTTAGGTTCTCTCTCACATATCAGTAACCGGGCAGTCATTTGAAGCTTCTCACCACCAGAACACCTTACCTATATTTCCACTAGGAAACAAGTGTCATATATGCAGGCTAGCCTAACTACCCACTGCTAAAGTTTGTAGTGCATCATTACTGCCAGTCTTAAAAGGGACATAAACTAGGTCTGTAGTTTTAAAAAAATAAGTTAAAACTACACATATATTACACATACCTCAGACTCCCTCTCCCAGTTAATGTTTTTAAATCATATTTCTTTTATCTATTGCTGTGTAAAATGCCAATAGGAATGTGTCTATAAAGGCAAAATTATTAGACTACTTAAAGGTGCTGTCAAATGCACAAAATGTGGGAATAAAAAATAATTCTCACTAATCTTTCTTATAGTCTGTTATATATATATAAAAGATGAAAGGTGTTCAGGCAGAAGAACAATTTTATAATTGGCATTTCCTTTTTAAAAGCATGCCCAATGAGCATTGATTTTTCAGCAAACTAACTATAGCTTCCAAATGTTGTCCAAGCCTGTCCAAGGATTTTGACTCATATCTATCTCCTAGTTCCAAGTAGGTGTCAGCTTGCTTAAAAAAAATGAAGACTACTGTGTACTCAGCTACTAAATATCATCTACCACCCCTTTCTGTAATCTCTCCGTAATGAATGTCATGCCAGGCAGGGTACAGGTGTATTGCTATTCTCACCACCTTGCTAGTCTCACCAGTAATCTTGGTGAAATATGCCCTAGTAGAGAGATCCAAAAATAGAATTTCAGAAGCACTGGAATAAAATCTTTCCCTAATCATCCTCACTTGGTTACAGGTTATCACTTCTTCAGATGAGGAAGGAGGGTTAAGTTGCTTATAGTTTTTTGCCATTTCCCATATTCTCTTTTTGTGAATGTGAAACACCTCAGAAAAATCCCAGCCTAGAGGGTTTATAAAGCTGGCATTTTAATTTCTGTACCAACCACTGTTATTAATTTCTATACCAACATATTGATTTCTGTACCAACCACATGATAATGCAAAGACTTTTCATACTAGATATGTCATGCTCAATTTCATTGGCAGATTGATATCAAACTATTCTAAAAAGTAGAAAGCAAAGTGATGAGAACATCAAGACGTATGTCTAACGCAGTAAACCATAAAAAAGTTATAGAAATGAGAAAGAATGGGTGGTGATGTTTGTGATTGATGAGAGTATGGCTAAAGGGTAGAAACAAATGTCACTGGATTCTTAAGAAGGGAGCATGCGGAGTTATGTATTGGGGGGGAGGGGTCTTTGGTTTGTTATAATCTAGAATTATTTTGGAAGATAGGCAGGGCACCTGGTAGTTTGGATCTTCAGAAAACCTGCTGTCACATTTTATTTTTTGACTTTCATAATACTGGATTAATTAGGCTTTTCTCCCCCTCATTCTAATTGTAGTAAATATAAAGTTGTTAATCCATACTGAAATGTGTGATTAGCATTTAGTGATATCTGACAGCGCATGAATTATTTGACACAGCCTGTAAAAGTTTAAGGAAGTGGTAGGAAACCAGCGAATGAATAAAGAAGAGTCCGAATAAAAATTTAAACGTTGTCAACAATCAAATTGAAAAATAAAGATTGACAATCATTTCAGAGGCTGCAAAAATTTAGTCTAGTATTCTTCAAGACATTCCCATCAATAAAATTCTGTCTAGTGAGATTCAAGAGCAGAACACTGAATGAGACATTTTCAACACTGCTAACTTTATCAAAACTTTGCAATGACGACAATTTAAGTCAGATTCCAGGCTTTCCAGCAGCTCTTCAGAAACCTTGTCTGTTCATCTTTGACACCAAAAAATGGCAAAGATAATTCAGAGACTATGCCATTAAAAACAACTGAAAGACAGACAAACTTGAGCTGCAACCTTCTTATTCTATCCTTGCCTTCAATATAGCACACAGCGAGGAATTTATAACGCAATGATTGCAGCATTTCCCCTTGGCTCCACTAATCTAGAAAGATTTTAACTCTCGTATCCACTCGATCCTGCAAGTGAAGAAAGAGCAACAACTAATTAAAAGACGCAGCAACACTGAAGTGAGGTGACTGGCTGAATATGAAAAACGCCAAGGAAAGAGTGTTTCCACTTACTGCTATTAATTCTATGTGTAAAAAGAAAGGCACAGAATACTGTGACCAAATAGCTGAAGATGCTAGAGACACATGCAAAGAAGAGAAAGATGATCTTTTCCATTGTATAAGAGAAGGTCAAAAAGTGAGTACGGGTTCCTATATTTCAAGCATTTCAAAGTGAAGATCTAGATTTCTATACCTAAAGCATGTTTCTAAAGGAGGCTGTGTCACAGTTTACTGCATCAAGATGGTGGGAAAAAACTGAATTCAGAATCATGAGTTTTAAGACCCCATACTGCTGTCCAACCACAGTTCAGCATCAATTGAGTATTTTTAGTACACTTCAACTGACTTGGTTAAAACTTTACATACATTATGGTAGGTACTAAAATGAAAACAAGTTGGTAAGTGATTAATATCTTAGGGCAGACAGAAAAAGTGGTAGGCCTTACTAGTTACTGGACTGAGACTATCAAATTCTTAAATTTTACTGAGAATTATATGCTATTATTTTGAATTAAGGGTGAAGAATAAACAGTGAATCAAATTATATGATGATTCAAGATTCATACTGTATTTGTTTAATGAAATTTGTGGGTTTTTCAATTTCTCATTTTGTCTTTAATCTGAATTATGGGAATGGGTGGGTGTGGTTCTGTGGCCTGCAATGTGCAAGAGGTCACACTAGATGATCATGATGGTCTATTCTGGCCTTAAAGTCTAGGAGTCTAAAAGTGTTTTTTTCCCCCTCAGATTGTGAAAACAAAACTGCCAACATGAACTGCATGCTCATGATTTTCTGACTACACAAACTTACTACTATTGTCTGTAAGCAGATGAAATTGCCAGCTGAGTATCAAATTCAAAGGTCCGGATGCATTGCACTGAACAGTGGCAATTGCTACGCTTGAAACTGGAAAAATTCAAGTCTCTATGAAAAGCTGGTAGGAACTCTTGTTACATATGTTAAGATTACTTAACTGTTGTCCCTCTAGTAATGCTCAATAGAATTTTACTTGATGACTCTTCTGTGCCAGTGAACTCCTTGTCCCTTGTGAGTCTTTGAACATCTGCTTCCTTAGCAGAGAACCTCGTCAGTGTGCTCTGCTACTGTAACGTCCACTGGAACTTGAATTGGGAGGAGGAAGAGGAAGGAGGGAAACCTGGCCCCTTCCTGCTTCCCACTGAGTCAGATATTCTTAAATTTTAAAGAGGTTTCATTTGTGAACCAAAAAATAGTTCCTTCAAAATAAGGGGTGCATTGCATCCAACATGGAAACTTGATTTTGGCCTCCTTAGGTCCGTGTCTTTGTGGTAAAAACCTCCTTTCTGCAACTCTGAAGTTTCTGTATCACATAGATGCTAAATATCAATTAAAAACTCACTTCACACTCTCCAAAATTAATTTTAGGTAGGTAACTACTTGGTGTTCTGATCACAGAGGCAGAACTTCTGAAGATAAGAAAAAGTGCAAACTACTGCGAGAACAGGTTAAATGTCCTTAAGCACTAGAATACAGATTAATCTTTAGAAGATGTAAGGAGGGTATATTGTAAATAATGCAATTTTATTTCAGGGATAATGAGAAAAGGATGCAGAATTTACTCTCTCCATATACAGCCAGGATGATATAATGACCTCATCCTAAAATAATTACAGATTGTCACAAAATGGAAAGTCAACAAACTCAAGTTTTTTACAAAACTGTGCTTATTAAAATATTTCAGCCAGCCCTAATCTACATATTCGATCTTCAGAGAACCAACTTCTTGAGTGTATAACATTATCTAAAATCTAATTCAAATATACCCAGGTATGACAATCCACACAGGCTATTTGCAAGAGTGTTTTAACTGAAGTTCATTTCTTGTGCTCAATACCTAGCAATGTGCCATTTTATTTTTAATAGGAGATGAGCTGTAATAAAACGTTGAGAATTATAGAGGTTTCACTGGACCTGGTTTAAGAAAAGTGTAGGTATATTTTTTCTTTTTACATAAGTCTAAGACAGATGTTTTCATATATGTTACTGAAAGACAAAAATTCAATACATGAAGATAAGCAATCTTAAGAATGGTAAACAATGCAAACATATTCAAGAATACAAAAGAATTCATTGCTGTGCTTAAATAAAAAAGTTTACTTATTTAAAAAGAAAATACACTTTTATAGGCTTTTGTTGGCTTTGCTAGAGATACTACTTGGGACCACTAGGAGCTATTGTTAGCACAAACCATAAAAAGAAAGAACTAGATGCAGCTTAAGGCTGCCAAAATGGAAACTGCGGAAACAGAAGAATGCTCTAAGTGAGCCTAAATAATTGCCTTGAAAATGGGAGTTCTCAAGCAGTCATGCAAATCGTTGCATGCATGAAACATGCAAACCCATTACCTACCTCCCTTTCCTCTTCTGGAAAGAAAAATAAGCATGTAAAGAAATCTTCCCCTTCACTTTACAATTCTAAACAGTAACAGAGCAACTAATGTGTGTAGATCTTTCTGCTCCTAACAGAAATCACAGCAATCATACATTAGTCTCTCTAAAAGGTTACAAGCTAAATTCAGCAATGCTGGTAGAGTGATCTAAAATATACTTGCTTGTATCAGCAAGCTCACTGTATGTAAAGCTGGAGGGGAAGAACCCTTCCTCTGGAAGAAAACTAGGGTTCCTGCTGTTGCACTCAATAAGGATTTTTACTGAGTGTGTCGAAGCATCTTTAATCCACACAGGGACTCTCCATATACATTCTACTAGCATGAGTATCTGTGCAGAGCAACTAAACTGTCTTAACTCCCATCTATCTGAGTTGTCTCAGTTATGCTGGCCAGTTCTCTCATATAAGTAAGGCCCGATTTAGTCACGGGTACATTTAGTAAAAATCATGGACAGATCACGGGCAATAAACAAAAATTCACGTCTCGCGACCTGTCAATGATTTTTGTTAAAAGTACCTGTGACTAAATCTTGGAGGGGGTGGGGGAAAGAGTGTCACCTGGGGACCGCTGCTGAGGGCTGCCGACAGCAGCTGCTCTGGCCACACTGGTGGACTTGGGCAGTCCCCAGGGATGGCAAGTCTATTGCAATAAAAAAAAACCCTAGAAATACAGATTAATATATTCTTGTCTTTCCCTGCTTAGACAAACATAAATGCATTGTCACACTAGTTGGACCAACAGTCCATCTAGATAGGTAATCTGTCTCCAATAGACATCAACAACAAATCCTTGAGAAGAATGTGTAAAACCGCTACAAAGCAGAGTTATGCATCAAATGCAACAGGTTTTTTAAGCAGATTGCATATTTACAGAGTCATTTGGGTTACTTACATTGTTGTTGCGTGTTTCTACAGCTGGAAACTTTCTGACTATGAATTTGACAGCAGATTCCAGGTTTTTGTCGATAAGATAGGATGGTTTTGCCTTGGGGTCCCCACATGCCTACAAAAAAAAAAAAGTGAACTAAAAATACATTCATTCATCTGGCTAAAATTAAGTAATTGTAGCAAGTCTCCAGTCAGAAACTAGAAAGACTTATTGGGTTTTAGTGAGCAGGTGATAAAATGAGTAGGCAAAGTGCAGGGATTGTCATAGCTGGAATATGCAATGGGAGACAGTACAGAGATGCTCTTCTACTGAAAAAAATGCATGGAAGTTTCAAAGCAGTTAGTGCAGAACAGCAGTGAGGGGAAAAGCTCAATCCTAAAAGAAGAAAAAGATATTTTACTTCTATTCGTGGTTTGAGGTAGGGTTGTATTCATCTGACGCTAAAACTGTTGGAAAATCCAATCATATAATCATCCATAGAGGAGAGTGCTGGGCATATTAAATGATTAGTGTATCCTATGTGAAGAAAAATAGGAAACAACCTGTATTTAAGTTTTTCTCCTTCATTGTATTCTGCAAGACCATTCTCCCTCCTGAAATTAAGCTACCAATATTTGCCTCATCTAAAGAAAAGGACTATTTCCAATAGCATGTTAAATCTACTCTGATTGTAAATTAAATTTTAATTGTTCCCCTGACTCTAAGCAAAATTACAGTACTGCTGCGGGCTGTACTTTAAAAACAGTACTTCAAGCAATTATACAAAATATGATATAATACATGGTTCTTAAATGAAAATGTTAACTCTGAAGTAACTGATTTGGCCACATCAGCAGTACAGAGTTCTCTGGGCAACCAACCAATCAATCATCTTCATCAGATGACGGTGATCCTTGCAAACCTAAGAGAAAGTTTCTTTAGAAACTTACTATTATGAACTTCAGTGACAAACTGCATAGACCACTGAGCAATGCTGTACTGTTTAAGTGTGTGAGAAGTATAATTAAAGGAGTGTTATCTACAAGACAAAACATTGTGCTCAAACTGTACTTCCATTCAAATATTTAGTTTCGTATTTCCCATAGGAATTAATATAATATCTGTATCTCATGCAAACTAAATCACATGCTATATGCTTCTACACAGGATAGTGACCTAGGATGATAGCTCATTTTAATACTTTTTTATATTGATTTCTATGGCTGTCGTGGATTATAGAGACAGAAGTCATGGAGTATGAGACTGATCTGAAAGCGGGCAGAGGGAAGGTGAAAAGCTTTGCAAACCTTCCAAACTTGTCCTTGCTGGGAAAGCATTGTAACAGAGAGAGAAAAAATTACACATAAACAAAATATTCTCAAACTCTGGCATTATTACTTTTAAATGAATTAATGCACTTATCTATATTCAACAAATTAAGGTTATGGCTATATTTAACATACTTTCTGCTGGACTGCCATTCTAAATATACACAAACTATTACATTTAGTTATTACAATTAGACTGCTGTACAACAATGTTCCGAGTGCAATACATGTTGCATCACGTCAGTTCCCCCTTTTCAAACCCAGTTTGAGGAGTAAGTGGGGTTAACAAGAGACAGCACATGCAGCTATAAAAAACTGGAAAAAGACTGTCAGTGAATTTTACATACCTGAAAAAGAAACGGTAGCCAAGAATGAAAAAAAAAGTCGTCATAGTATAATTCTAAAATTCTTGCTCATATTACATAGACTTTCTGGAAAACCACAGACTATGCAAATATATATACACCTGAGCACCACAGCTGCTAGTTGTCCTGTGGAGAACAAATTCAATACTAACCTTCCTTGAACTGTCACCTCTCTACAATACTTCAAAAAGTAGTTACAATAAAAATAAAAAAGTGAATGCACACATTTTTAATTAGGAACAATAATTCTTGCTTCAATAGTCTCACAAGCAAGCACTATAAATTGAAATTATTTAAGCATATAGAGAATCAGTCCATACTGTACACTTCCTTTAGTTTTAAAGTTATTTTTCCATTTTCAATAAAGTGAAAGCTATTGCATTATTGTATGCAAAAGAGTCAAGAAAGTAAAAAATTTAAGCTTTCAAATTTAGGATTCAAAACCTTAGAGGTTGTCATGGGTTCACCTGCATCTCCATGGAAAATCATCTCAGTTTAATTTATAATCATTTCACATTCATATTCTTTCCTCTCTGAAGGCAGGGCCAGAGACTAAGAGCCTTTTCTTCAGCTACTGGCTGAGATCTCAAACCAAAATTATAAAATATACAATACTAGTGTCAATTTGATAGATTCAGAAAGAAAAAATGTGTAGTCCTTTTACTTAGTGGCGTAACCTGAAAGTAACCTCAAAATTTCTCCCTATGTATACACTGCAGCTTAATCACATAATTTAGGGCCTGAACCAAAGCCCACCTAAAGTCAATGTCACAACTCCCACTTACACCAATGGGCTTTGGATCGTACCATTAGCCTTTTAAAAATTGTTGTTGGAACCGTGAGGCAGAGAAAGATAAAAACATTTTGTAACCCAGCTAGCAAGTATTTATATGTTGGTTGATCATCAAAATATGAACTGTAAGCTTTTTTTGGAAACATTTTGCTTAGAATTTTCAATATTAAATCTGTGGTTAGATACTCAAAAAACTTTTCAAATCTGAATAATTCCTTTGAAGACTAACAACAATTTTTTTTAAAAGTGCTTCAATTTCAAAGTTTTCCACATTTTCTTTCCAAAAGCTTGCCTTCACGTTCTGAAGAGAGCTACATGGGGTCTCTGGTTACGATGAGACACAGAATCTGTGATGTTCAGGAGAGGGTAGAACACAGCAGTTTTGAGAGCATTTCTACTACACCACATGCTTGCTGAACACTTCAATGAGTAACATGATATTTTACTCCCTACCTCCTTTTCCAATATTCCAGGGATCCACCTGAATGTCCACCTAAGAGCCCTAGCATTTGATTTGGAGTTAGGAGACTGACTACTCCTTAGGTAGCTGGCATAGCAGCCTAACTGCAGTGCATCAACACTTAGCTGGCTTAGGGCCCATCTAGTGTCTGTACCAGCAGCAATTCCTCAGAAGCCTACCAGAAGGAAAGGGGAAGTATCAGGGAAGATTTCTAGGCCAGCTGGTGGGGAAGCAGCTCTTATTTTGGATGGAAATCAAGAGTAACAGCAGATGCATTGGCCAAGAAGGGATCAATACCAGCCAACAGTTCAGCCTAGACATCCTCTATATATCAGTGAAGTTAGCATGTATGTAAACTCCACTGATACTGCAGCTCACACACAACTTGTGGGGACTGTGTATCGAGTCAGAAGATGCACTAGCTTCTTTACTATTGCCTCCTTCCTCAGAGCTAGGGCTTTCAGGAAGTTTATACGGAGAGCTGCCTTTTCCTGTCCACATGAACAAATTGTTCTAGGGCATTTCCAGGTTCATCAGTCTCCCTGAGATGGAGCCCTTGGATGAGGTAGCACGGTGAATATCCTGTAATTCCCAGCACTGTTCTAGCAAGCAGTAATGTAAGATATAAAGCTATCTTTAAAGTTACTCTGCGCCTGTTCTACATTTCACAGGTTCTTGCTCCAAAGTCCTCACCACTAAGGAATCCTCAAAGACCTAGTTTCAGTCACAAGGAACAGGAAACAAGTTTAGTTTCTGGAAAGAAAATAGAGATACAAAACTTAGATTAAAAAAAATTGTACTAGAAGAGTGTTGGACTACACAGTTTTAGCAAGTGATTTTTGGAGCGTAGCCACATTTTAGAAGATCATATGAAAGCAGGCAAAAGATATGGAATCTTCAAGTAGCTTCCACAGTGCATCTAGATTAATGGTGTCATGTGTGTCACTTTAATCTAATACCAAGTTCACTACAAACAGTTTTAATTTAAACATACTTTCACATACACTATTTCTTACTCCTGTAGTGAGAAAAATAGATACCATTTTCTTCTAATACGAGACAGGTTCGAGTCAGTAAGCTTTCATACTGAAAACTGAGTTCTATGTGAAGTATTACATACAGCGAGACCTCAACCTGCAGGGAAAGAGGCCTGAAAACAGAAAACTTCTGACTACTTTTCCCAAATCATCATAAAACTGAAGTTTCCTCAAGATTAGAGCACCGATTCAACATTTCAGAACTTATGTTTACCTATGTCAACCCTTCTGTTTAGGTGATCAGTACTGTCATTGATAAAATCTGCAAGATGAATACAGAGATACAGATAAACAGAACTTGGCTTAATTGGGTAACAATACATCCAGAAGATATAAAAAGTAACCAATACTGTAATACCTCGGATTCATATATTTCTAAAACTGAAGTTTTTATTTAGACCTAATCAAAGACTAATGTTCACCCGTTCAAGGAAATGCAGTGCACCAGACTAAAGGAGTGTGTCAATGCTTAAAGCAACAGGATCCATCTCCCTTTATCATATACTTTTCCTTCCTTTCTTCCATGCATCATGATCATTGCTCAGTAACTGATCTACTAATCCTGCTTTCATTCAGAAACAGTTTTCACAGGATGACATAACAACCACCACTCTTCCACTGGGCGAAAGCAAAGTCTCAGCACAGTTCCCAGACCATTGTTGGCAGATGGAGCAAGGAACCAAGCTTGGTTACCAGGCCAGCTAATACTACACCAACATCTCTTTCACCCATGTGTGTGACACCGCATGCAACTTCATTTCTGTACCCTTCCCACACTAGACCTCTTGTGACACTCCCGGAGTTGTCAAAGGACTGCATGTATGCAGCTCATGCCCAGAACATTCACTCTACTACCCAGAAAAAAAGAGTGAAACTGAGAAGTCCTATGCTAGTGTCCTCTGCTGCTGCTACTGAGGAGTCAGTAGCAGAATTAACAGTATAATATTATCTGGGTGGGGTAGTAAAGAGAGAAAAGACAGGGATGATGAAACAACACTCAGAATAAAAGTCCAAGTAAATAGTGGGTAGTGTTTGTTGGCTAATACAAGTGCAGCGTTAAGAACCAACTTTAACCCCTCTTTTCCCCACTGCAGCAACCAGGGACACTATGGTGCAGTGTATGCCCAGTCTGAGACAATTTGCCTCACTTTGCACTCTAGAATTCACCTTAGGTGAACTAAAAAAGCAACATTAATAGATTTCAGTAGGAGTAAGGGTTAGTCTGCTTAACAGTAACCGCAACACCACACAGACATCTTTTCTCCCCCTAACTACTCAAAAGAGGGAAATCGAAAGTAAGAGAAGAAAGGTTCTGAGACAGATAAAAACAACTGGATAAAGAGAAGTGAAAAAAGTGAACAACTTTAGAAGAAAAGTAAGATTTTTAGATACCAGTCAAATAAAAGTTGGATGTAAAATTTTTTAATCACCCATTTGACTGTGTGGTGTATGGTGCTGAGAATATAGTCCAATAAAAATCAAACATTTTGCTATTAAATCAAAAGCACTTGATTTTTTTTTTTAAAGATTCAGTATCTTTAGATGCTCTTCAGGCTTGATATCTGGCTAGATGCAGATGCCCCATTCTTAACTAAGTGGGTTGATATAATTATGTATTTTTGTTTCTGATCTATGGCCACAGAATGCAATGGTGACTTTCCAACACTTCCAAAAAATTAAATCAAGACCTTAAAAAAAAAAAATTTACAACTAAAGCAGCATTCCTGGAATACATCATTCAGAAGCTATGAGCTTCCAGCTGCTTCAGAGCTAGAATACTATGCTCAAGGAATCTTCTCCAAGTCATTTCCAAATTCTCTTCTATGCTACTTGACAGATGTAACATAATTATGCTGGGAAAGATGATGCAACAGAAGTATCAAGATCAATACATGGAACTGCTATTTTAGAAATAAAGTCTCATTAAATAATAGAGACATTAGATTCCTATCACGTTACAGAGCATGTGTTTCCTCAGCATCTATACTAGGATGGTAGCTTGCTACAGTTCGTGTCCTCACCTTAAGATAAAGATTTTTCCCCATAATGAAACAACATCAAACACAAATCTGGAACAGAGTCAAAAATTATATCAAAGGATTTTAGTTGCTACATTTTCATTCCTAGCTAATGTGTGCTTATGAAAGTAAAAGCAGATAATTTTAATTTGATGTCAGATAGTCTGACCAAGATCTATATAAGCACAATTTGTCAAATGGAGTTTGTTTTAGTGAATAAAGAGACACCGTCAAGTCTTTTTAAAATGTGTTTCCTTATTTGTTAAGAAAAGCTTAGACAGTTTTGAAGAACTTACAGTAATAAAAGGAATCAAGTAACATGGAATAAGGTATCTCAGTCTGGATAAGGAAAACAATCTAGGCAGTTTCACTTTCTGGTTCACATTCACTAGGACAATACTGCAATATTTGGGTAGCAACACTGCAAGGACATATCCAGGGAAAGGCTCTTTTGTCTGGTATAATTACACCATTACAATAAGAGTTAATTTGGTTACAGCAAAACACAAAACCTAGTGTATTTTACTCTACTGAAAAGATCAACCAAATTACTGTGTGTGGCCATACAGGTCACACAATCAGGTCATAATCAGACAAGATCAAAGGAGCTCACATATAAAAGACACTATCAGTCTTTAAGATATGGCTACATGGTCTAGTGCAGACGCGGGCAAAGTACAGCCCGTGGGACCGTCCTGCCCGGCCCTTGAGCTCATGTACAGGAAGGCTCGCCCTGGCTCCTCTCCTCCTGTCCCCCCCTCCTCTACAGCCTCAGTGCGAAGCAACACCAGCGCGGGAGGGGGCTGCACTGCGGGGGCAGGGGAGAGAAGGAAGGGAGGCTCACCTGCTGACTCAGGGGAGCAGGTGGGGTGCAGGTGGCGGGAGCTCAGCGAACGCAGGCGGAGGACTCAGAGGAACACCAGGCAGCCACGCAGCCAGCTAGAGAGAAGCGGCACTTTGAAGAGGAAAACATCGCTTCTCTCCGGCTGCCCCTGCTCCTCCTGAGTCCTGCGCCCATGTTTGCAGGGCCGCATTCTGAAAGGGGCTGGGGTGGGTGGATGGGGGGGGGGTACCAGGGCAGCTGTAAGGAGGCAGGGGTGTGAATAGGAGTTGGGGCAATCAGGGAGCAAGGGGGTTGGATGGGGGTGGGGTCCCAGGAGGGGGTGGTCAGAGTACAAGGAGTAGGGGTGGTTGGATGGGTCGGAGGTTCTAGGGGGCAGTCAGAGGGTGGGAAGTGGGACAGGACAGACAGTGTTAGGGGAGGCAGAGTCTTCCCTACCCAACCCTCCACACACTTTGGAATCTCGATGTGGCCCTCAGGTCAAAAAGTTTGCCCTAGTCTAGTGGATCAAGTATTGAATTGGAATCAGGAGACCTAGAGTTATTCCCATTTTATCCTGCTTTCCTGAAGACATGTCAAGTCTCACTCACCGGATGTGAGACTCACTCATTAGCATGCTCTCTCTCATACACACCTTCTTAAGATTATCTCACTCATTTTGAGTAAATATATAAAGATATAAAATACTTTTACTCAGGTGCTGAAAGAGACAACAATACATCTGGGGCCTCAGGCATGGGGCTTAGAGCTTGGAAAGCAGCTTGTGTACTGTCGTAAGCATGGAGACTACCAGTTTGTGTTCTACATGCGCGCAAGAGGAGACAGGAGGCTACAAAGAGAGAGAGAGAGAGAGAGAGAGAGAGTGTGTGTGTGTGTGTGTGTGTGAATGAGAGAGAGAGAGAAAATACCTGACGGTCAAAAAAATATGAGTTCACCCACAAAACAAGCAGGATCTGATCGAAAGTTTGCAGGTTCTGAAAAATATAGTTCAAAATTTAAATCACAGTGGACAAATTCATGGCCATTGTCCCGGCAGCACACCAGACTTAAAAAAAAAAAAAAAAAAAAAAAAAAGTACTACTTTTGTCTGTCCAGGGTTGCCAGGCCTGTTTTAGTTTTATATGATTCAAATGCATGAGAAGAGAGTGTTCAGTCTTGTTCTAAAGAGTAAGACACCATTCAGACCAAACCTCTGACTAGATGCGACACAGTTCTCTATTATCCAAGTCAAGCTGGAAAATCCTAAGCCATGTTTCAAGTTTGAGCCACCAAAAGTAGTCATATAAACCACAAAGGGAGCCATATGCAACATAAAAAGCACATGAATAAAATGTGAAAGGTAATTAGACATTAAAAGAAATGTGGAACCTGAATCCTTTATCTACGGTTTGTTAGTTTCAAATTAAATAAAGTCAATTTAATTATTTTTACAGTCATTTAATGTATTATTGTATTTAATTTTAATTATTTAATTTTAATTTATTTTGGAATCTGATTACGTTTTGCTGTAAATGTAATATGAGCAATCATATACAAACCTAATATTTGTACTGTAGAGTGTTTTTCAAATGGATGATCATTACGACAAGGCAACAGGCAAAATAAACAGTGTATTGATAAGAGGTTTTTTTGTTAGGTTTATATAAGAAGGGTTTAGTTTTGAATATTTCTCTTTTTGTTCCAATCAATAATTGTTTTTATGAAAATCCACTGGTTTGCATTGCTTACAGAATTTTCACATGCCTTAGTAGTCCCCAAACTTTTTACCTTGCACCCTCCTTGCCCCTGTCTACACACCCCTTCCTGAGACAAGGTGGGGAGCAGGGCCACGGCTCCAGGAGATAGGGGGATGCGGACGAGGGTAAGGGGCCCAAGGCTGGGGCCACAGCTGGGGATGGGGCCGGGGTCAGGGCCAAGGCCAGGAATGGAGCTAGGTGGCACTCCCTCACCACCCTCAATGGGGGCTGACCTAGGCCCCAGCTACATCCCCCCAATGTTCCTCCACACCACCTCCCAGAGGAGTGCACCGCACAGCCTGCCCTAATATGAATTAGGACATTTAAGGGTTTTGTATGCAATAGTAACCAGTGTACATATTAAACTATTAAACAGCTGGTTGGATTGAAAACCTGGACTATTGGATGTCGCCAGTGATCAAAGATGAGAGTCCATGTCTTAAGCAATTATCTAACACATGACCAGGAAAGTCTCACCCCTTTGGCTTTGACTCTCACCCTTTGGAGCTGTACATCTCACTCTTAAGGACCGCCAACCCTTGGCATCTCTGGATCTGCTGTGCGACCCTAAGCAGACCACTCACCCCCTATGAATCTGTCTCCCCCTCTTCCCCTACCTTGCTAATTTAGATTGTAAATGTAAGCATCTCAGGGCACAGCCCAACACTTAATATGTTTGTTCAGTCTCTAGCACAGACTCTAAATCTAGGTTGGAGCCTCTAGTTGATACCCTAACAAATAACATTTTACAAAGAAAAACACTGAGTTTTAAAATATTCCAGTGCAATTTGAGAAAAATGCATAATTGTGAACAAGGAAATAAATGCACAGAGGATACATCAGAGCAAGGGTATAGCAAATTTATATTATGTTGTTTCTACAAGTCAGAAATACTTTTTTTACCCTACTACCCCCTTCTCCTCCTTTCAGCTACCTTAGTCCAGCCCATTCCCCTTGCTCCAAATGATGTAGAAGGGAAACATCCCCAAACTTTGTATTAGTAATAAAGGTGCAACTTTCGGCTGGCCAGAAGACAGTTGGAAATTACATCATTATACACTTCTATTCTCCAACAGAACCTACACATCTGTGAATGTTCCTGAACTAAAGGGTCATGCTTAGAAGCACAGCACGTTCTCACTCCTACATAAACCACCAAAACACATTCTCTCTTTTCTTTCTGAATGCAATTTTAAAGGAAAATATTGCTATTGACCGTAACTACACTGATCCCCAAAAAACTAAATTTAGCTTTTGATCAGATAAGTAATTATTTCATATATAAAGAAATCACAACAATGCATGGAGTAATTTGCACTCCAAAATAACGAACTATACATACGTTATTGTATTTTTAGTGACAACAGAATACTTGCCATCCACTGAGGCTGCCTTTATAAAAAAAGCTTCAGTTGCTAGAGAAATCACTTGTGTAAGATAAACAGGAACTAAGCCCTATGTTTAAAATGATGTAAAAATGGCATAAAATGACAGAAATTATTAAAATGTGAAAGTAAAGAATTGGACTGACACAGTATCACTCTGCATTTAGGATCTGTAGCCTGTGTCAGAACCAGTAGATTAACCACATGTTGATTTAACCCAGGGATTGGCAATCTTTGGCACGCAGCCTACCGGGGTAAGCCCCTGATGGGCCATGCTGGTTTGTTTACCTGCCGTGTCTGGGAGCCAATCGCGGCTCCCAATGGAAATTTAGGTGCATAGAGACTTTTGGTGACCCCAGAGTTAGGTGGCAGTTGAGTAGTGGTTTTCAGGATCTCAGTGCCACCTAAATACTGGACTTTAGCATGTAAGTCCTTTTGTGGATCTAGCTCTTCGTATTCTTCCTCTGCTAGCTGCTGCATACACAAGGATGCCCACAATCCAAAACTCAGCCACAGTGTCATATTTCTTGACTGCCAGCCTTAATAGTTTCCCTTTAAATAAATCTATTGAGTCCAAGTGCCCAGGTAAATCAACTTTATGCACAAATCAGTTAAATCCATATGCCAAATGCCAAACAAACTAAGGGCTGAAAAAAAGAGAATCTTAAAAAATTGCCCTGCAAAATCCCCCACCCAATGAAACTTCACAGAGGTGTCCTGGTGTAAATGAACTACCTTTGGAAAAAGTAGTTAGATTCTATAACAGCTGGCATGAAGATTACTAAATATCTATGGACGCTATCTAGGAGGATAGAACTGTTCACCATGTCAAAAGCTACACTGACAAAGAAAGAGCAATGAGCAGAAAGGAACACTCATCAGATGGAGAACTGAAGTTTGTGACCGCAGTGAAAGCCAGACTGGGAATTCATTGAAACTATTAGCGCAGGGCTAAGCAATCTATGGCACGTGTGCCGAAGGTGGCACATGAGCTGACCTGGCCACCGGTCTGGGGGGAGTGTCTGCATTTTAATTTAATTTTAAATGAAGCTTCTTAAACATTTAAAAAAACTTATTTACGTAACATACAACAATAGTTTAGTTATATATTATAGACTTACAGAAAGAGATCTTCTAAAAATGTTAACATGTATTACTGGCATGCCAAACCTTAAATCAGAGTGAATAAATGAAGACTCGGCACACCACTTCTGAAAGGTTGCCAACCCCTGTATTAGTGCAAGACATGACCAGAGGAGTTAGTTTCTCAGGCATTTATAAGAATATAAAAATGGCCACACTGGGTCAAACCAAAGACCCATCTAGCCCAGTATCCTGTCTGCCAACAGTGCCAGTGCCAAGTGCCCCAGAGGGAATGAAAAGAACAGGTAATCATCAAGTGATCCACCCCTGACGCTCATTCCCAGCTTCTGGCAAACAGAAGCTAGGGACACCAACCCTGCCCATCCTGGCTAGTAGCCATTGATGGACCTATTCTCCATTAATTTATCTAGTTCTTTTTTGAACCCTGTTATCACAACATCCTCTGGCAAGAGTTCCACAGGTTGACTGTGTGTGATGTGAAGAAATATTTTTATTTAGTAATTGCATTAAATTTCTATGACATTCCTCAAAATTTGCAATTAAACTACACAATGCTAATTACAAGATACCCTAATAAGAGATGTAGATGTACAGTATTGCAAAACATCCATACGGCTTTCCAAAATTTAGGGTATGTTTTTAGTAATTGCATTAAATTTCTATGACATTCCTCAAAATTTGCAACTAAACTACACAATGCTAATTACAAGATACCCTAATAAGAGATGTAGAAACTCCTGAGCCATTGCTATCTGCTGTGTGGTAAATTCACTTGCCACACAAGAAAATCATGGGCAGCGTTTTTACAATATGGAGGGGAAAAAAACAAACAGTTCAGTCAAACTTCTGTAAGTTGCCTTTTATGTATGAGTGGCCTGAAAGTGACTAATTTAAAAGTTAGGCAAAAAGGTAATTCAGAGATAGAGTTGCATCATCACCTCTGAATTTCCCTAGGTTTGTCAGTTACTTAACCTTTGTTTGCCATTTATTTAAAGCTAATTATCAGTTAATGTCTAATTTTGAAAAAGTCAAAACCCTGAAGGGGAGGGGGAGAGGGAAAAACAGCTATTCTATTGAAAAGCTATACTGGACGTTCAACGTATAAAGAAACTCTGTACACTATAAATGAACAAATTAAGATTAAAAAGTGATTGCCTTAACATCGCTGGTGAAGGCTGCCGCAGCTGACTCATTCTCTTAAATTTTCCATACTGTGTGGAAGTCTACAGTTGATTAATCAACAGGCTTGTTTGCTAAAAAGCTGACGTGAATGAGGGCTTTCATGCGAGAACTAAACAAGTTGCTGTGAAAAGTAGTCTGTAGTATATCGGCAAATTATTTCTCACAGTAAAGCTTTGAATGCTTTGATGTTTCTTAAAAGCTTTGACAAACTTCCTCCTACAAAAGCACATGCTTAATTCTGTGTCACAGAAGTTCCATGAGTTATTTGTATTGTGTACAATCAAAAGTTCCACCAACTAACCTACAGATACAAACATGCCAAGGGACTCTGTTATACAGTTATTCCCTTCACCTAGTTACAATTTTTAGCATGGACTAAACCCCTCCATTCTGTAACTGGATCAGGTACATAAGATCAAGCTTTGGACTTCCTTAGTGAAGTCACTGAAGGCCTTGCAACGAGGATAGGTGTCATCCATGTGACAAATTTTAATGTTTTAACAGGCTCAGACAGCAATTTGTAGCGTAGGCAGGTTCAACTCTTCAAAATATTTCCTGAATACTAAAATTAAATCTACCACCTGTCATTTCTGATGCAGCAATTGAAGTCCAACCTAATGTCTTCTAGAACTAGACTAAGACAGAGCATGTGTTTCCCAGGCACAGACACTTACAGCAATGGCATTTTTGTGTCAAGAATGGCTACAAAATCAGACACTTTACACTTAATTCTAAATCTAATACAGCCCATCACAGAAACCTAATACATTTTATATGGTTAACTCTGAAAAGTTGTAATGTTTGTAAATATCACAACTGATCAAATAGAAAAGGTTGATTCTACTAATTAAGTATGAGGGCAGTGTGACAGGTAATGTGAAGAAAAAATAATGGGCTTAAATTGCCACAAAATTTCAACATCTTAATTTAAGTGTCTTGTGATCTGCCCAAGAAGCAAAAAAGTTGTTAAAACTTTCTCTTTCGTTCCCAAAACATAGACCAGCTCTTTTGGGATGATTTTCAATTTAACGTGTAAATCAAAAGAGGCGCATTAGCCTCTTCAGCTGCACCTGATCATCCTTTGTACATTAAAATAAACTTATCTTTACAGTAACAAATTAGTCACCTTTGTAGAATCACATGACAGACTGAATAATGAACAGGGTGTGGAAATGAATAGGCAATCTGCAGTTTTGTAATAACAGGATTTCAAAGTTCTCCTCAATATTTCTAAAACCCATAGCTGAATATTCAAATGAATCCTGAAGCACTGCTTGCTGTGGCCCTACTCCAGATATAACACTCCTGTTCCCAGCCTGAGGCCTTGTCTACACTTACCAGAGGATCGACACTGTGGCGATCGATGGATCGGCGGTCGATTTAGCGGGTCTCTAGATCTCCACCTGATCAAGACAAGTAAGGGGAGTCAATGGGAGAGTGTTTTCCATCAATGTTGCACAGTGTGGACCCCGTGATAAGTAGAGCTAAGCTACGTCTATTTGAGTTAAGCTATTCACATAGCTCAAATTACGTAGCTTAGACTGACTTTTGCCTTTAGTGTAGGAAAGGCAGTCACAGCCCAAGGGCTGGGAATGAATTTTCTGAAGGCAGTATTACAGCTGTCTTCTGTAGTACCTATGCTGACTGAAACCCTTCTCCAGCCAGAATTGGGGATTTCAGGGACTCTGTCCTTATATCAAGTGTAAAGGGGCTGGAGCAGAAGTGAGAACTTCACTCACTGTCTGCAATGGTGTTCCTCCTTAGAGACTATTCCTCCTTCAGCACCATTTTTATGCTATATATTACTCTTCTGAAATAATGTGTACCTGTAATTATGGCAAAAGTTAAATAAGTGAAAAAGCACTCACCTGACTTATGAGTAAGTGCTGGAAATTTGACAAGTGGTACTATATCTGTTAATATAATTAAAAAGCAAAGCTTTAACAACCCTGATTTTGAGATTGCAAAATGGAGGATGTAATTTGCTACACAAGGCTTTAAGCTCTGATTTCACAATAAGCTCTATATGGGATGTCTCTTCACCTCCATGCAGCTCACTGTGGGATCAGGAGCCAAGTCATCAGTTTAGAAAGCTAAAAGTAGTCTTAAGTTAGAACTAATATGTAAAACAATTTGTTCTTTGTCGATCCTAAGGCTTAGTTTGGTTATGCTTTTCACATTCAATATTCCTATTAGGTAAATACATTTTAATACTATTATGATCTGCTATTTTGTACATTAAACTACATATCTTACTTTATTTTCCAAGATGGCCCTTACCGACCTACAAGGAAATTTAACAGAAGTTAAGCAGATACCAATATTTCAACTCCTACTACTGATCAGTTGTAATAATTAGGCCTATAAGTTTACTCCACTTATGAGTCTAACTGTGGAAAGTGGTTAAAATGTGTAAACTGTCACAATAACTATAACAAATGTGGATGGGAAAAGGGGCAAAGTGAAGACAAAGACTAAATTAGTCTAAAAAACAAGAAGACCTAGTGATCTAACTCAAGGACTGAGTTAAGTCCATGCCTGGCACATAGGAGAAGTGTGGGACCAGAACTCAATGAACCAAAATTAGTGTGATGGAAATTAGGCCTAATTGGTGAACAAAACCAGGAGGGAAAGGGCTATTCCAGTGGTTCTCAACCAGGGGTATGCAGAGGTCTTCTAGGGGGTACATCAATTCATCTAGATATTTGCCTAGTTTTACAACAGGCTACATAAAAAGCACTAGCGAAGTCAGTAAAACTAAAATGTCATACAATCTCTTGTTTATACGGCACTGTTGTAAGTACAATATTTATATTCCAATTGATTTATTTTAGAATGATACGGTAAATCAGAAAGTGAGCAATTCTTCAGTATAGTGCACTGTGACACTTATGTATATTTGTGTCTGATTTTGTAAGCAAGTAGTTTTTAAGTGAGGTGAAAACTTGAGGTATGCAAGACAAATCAGACTCCTGAAAGGGGTACAGTAGCCTAGAAAAGTAAAGAGCCACTGGGCTATTTCACCTACCACTCCCTTTTTGGGTCCTTAACATAAAAGACTTTGGAGAACAGTTGGCTACAGCAACGCTGGCTGATTTGAAGACAAAAGAAGGGGAAGGAGGCAAGGTTCATCATCATGGCTGCCATTCCCATCATCTCCTGGAACCCCAAACCTTTTTTGCCCTAACCCTGAGAGATGTCCTGACCAGAGATGAGGCCGCCACCATTGCCGCCACCACCACCTGGAATGGGAGTCTGTGTCACATATATCCCACCATGTGTCCCTCTCTTTTCCTACCTCGTTTCTTTTCTTTCCTATTTCTCTCCTTTTTTCTTCCATCTAATAGAGAGTCTGGCTACACCAGTCAAGACTGTATATTTTGCAACATTAATGTAAGTCTGTGACCAGAACAGCAGCTAAATGCAATGCCTTAACCAGACCAGTGTTGGTAAAACTTTGCCAGGTCTCAGAGTGGTGGTTAAGAACATGTGCAGTGCCTGTGTTTTTCCAACAGCAAGGCTGCAAGTGAAAGTAACACCAGGGACAGAAATTTCATTTTATGTCTTTGCTGTTTTTTTCCTTCCCCTTCTGTGTAGGTCTGTCATTTTTCTCCTAGGAAATGGGATCGGACTTCAGGAACCACATCTCCATTTCATCTCAACTAACTTCTTCCCTTTTCCCCAAAAAGGACAGCTACTACCATCTTCAATACCATGGAACAAAGGATGTCATTAAAATGAGAACCCTATTTAATACCTTGCATTTTAAATGCTTTAACTGTTTTTTTCTTTTCCTGTATCTTTAATAAATGGTTTAAAAGATTTTAAATGACACATTTGCCATGTTACCAAACAGAATGAAGTCACTATGTACCAAATGCCGAGCCTTGTTTAAAACGGTTTAATTTTGGAAAGCTACAAGGTCATGTAACAGCTTTAACCTGTGCCCATTTTTTCCTTCTAAGTTAAATACAACATCTTCTGACAACATCTTAAGAAGAATTTTGCAAATTCTGTACACAGACACAAAAGCTCTGCTTTGGAATTGGATATTGAAAGCACAATGACAAGAAATGCAATTAAAATATTAAAAATACTGATTTCTGATTCCTTATTTTTGGAGTATTATTCTGTGACCTTAACTGTATTATGTTGCTCTGACATTCATTAAAATAATTTATTCAAAAACCATAAGAACTTTAACACCAACACTGGCTTCCATCATAAATTCCAGTCTTGGTTTAGTTAGCTATTCCAGGTATTTAAAATTCACCATTGAATCTTGTAGCAAATACTACCTGGCAACCACACACTTTTAAAAAAAAAAAGAAAAAAAAAGTCTCTAAAAAGAAATACCCCCACTGAAAAGAATTGTTCCTGTGTCACTGCTACCTAGAAACGTAGGAGCATTAACAGAGAAATTTACAGTCTAATCATTTATCTTTGCTGCTCTTACTAGAGGCAAAGTCACAAGCAGGACAGCTTTTACTTGTGAAGCATGCTTTCAGTAGAACAGAGGTTGGGGGAGAGCATGAAGAAAAGTTACTCACCTACAAGCATAGTAGCTAAGGAAGTTCTGTGTGAAAAGCATCATCATCAATATAATTCTTTGAAGAGCTGAAGAAAGAGGCAGGCTCAAATGATGGAAAGGAACAAGGGAAGAGAGAAAGTGTAGAGGCAGCATATTCAAACTCAAAATTGAGATTGGTCTCAATATCAAGAAGGGTTGGGACCACTGTGCAGACAACTGCGATCCTGTAGAAACCCACTCCTGGTACAGACCAGACATAAAACAGATGGTCCACTAGCAACACACTAGCAGTGTCTTACTGCAACATACACCACTTTACTAACCACTCTTCATACTACCCACGCCCTGAGCTCTCACCATAGGGGGGAGTGAACCATTCACCTGGTACTCTTCCTTACTTCATGGCATTCTTGTCCCCAAATCACTGTTGCTAATCAGAATCCTGTGGGCAGTAGTGAAACCAATGGGGATTACATTAGCTTAACTCTGCTGCTGGAGAGAACTATGAACAGAAGAAGAAGACAGATCTTTTCAGTGCCACAAGATTGGAGAAAGTAGAGTAGTAGACAGTGTACTGGCAGCAGAGAAGGGGAAGAAGAATAGTCTAGTGGATCCTACAACCACTGCTTCTGTGCAAACTCATTTAAGAGCATTAAGATTTCCAGATAACAAATCAATTAAAACTGTTCACTCATATGCAGTATTAAAAAAAATAAGAACATTAGCAAGAAAGATGAATGATAATCAAGTTTTGCGTAAAGCACATGCTGTGTATTACATCTAAAAACACTGAAGAACCTGTGACCTTCTTCATTTATTAAAGTTTGTGCTATTCAAGATAGACAATATCAGTTCAAGTTGTTAAATTTAATGAATTCCAAAAAACAATGTAACAGCAGGAAGTTTCTGCAGACCGGAACTGAAGAGCAATCAACATAAAAACTGAGATGTTTACATACAAAGATGAAGCACAAACTCAGGTTTTAACCATTCCTGATAACTTCTAAAATTACTTTGGTGCGAATATTTTGTTTAGCGCACTTAAAAAGGCAAGAAATTTCTTAACCATCTTTTAAACATCCGTATTCTCTAAACAATGATTACAGCAATTTCTCAGTCAGTCTTATCACTTGATCTACTATCACTTCCTCTTATTAAAACCATCTTAACCATTTCCTTTAACCACAGTACCACATACTGACTAGTAACACCTAGTAATTTGAATTTCCAATTCTCCTCTTCAATAGTTAAAGGGAGTTTCAAAACTAAAAACACTAAGATTCTTTCCTCCTGCAGAGTTCTCTGAAAATTCAGCAAGTTTCAGTTTGGTTTCAGACACAGTCTCCTCTTTGAGGAGAGGTTTGCAGTCACAAAGAGCTTAGGGCATGTGCACTTCAAGCCCAAGATTCATGGGAAACTCTAGGCCCAACCCTATGGAAGCCCCCCCATCTCACTGAGACACCATGTTGCCATTCAGTTACCACAGTGATGAATGCTGTTTAAAAATAAAATGAAATAAAAAAAAAAAACAGTTATGTAGAAAAACAAGCAGCTACATGAACTCCCACATAGATTTCCATCTGGGACTCTACAGTAACTCCTCACTTAAAGTCATCCCGCTTAACGTTGTTACGTTGCTGATCAGTTAGGGAACATACTCATTTAAAGTTGTGCAATGCTCCACTCTTACCTTGTTTGGCTGCCTGCTTTCTCCACAGCTGGCAGCCTCCCTACATCTCCCCCACCCCACCCTCATGCCTCCCGCCCGCCGGCAGACCCCACGGATCAGCACCTTCCCCCCTCCTCTCCCTGCCCACGGCAAACAGCTGGTATTTTGGAGGCAGGAGAGAGGGGGAAGGAGGAGGAGGAGCAAGGACTCAGCACACAGGGTCCCCCTCCTTCCTGAATGCCGCAAGCCAGCTGATTGCCCAGGGCAAGAGGCGACGGTGGGGGAGCCTGAGCCAAGTCCTCGCTCCTCCCCACTCTCTCCTGCTTCCTAAGCGCCGCAAGCCAGCTGACTGCCCTGGGCAGGAGGGAAGGGGGAGGAGCAAGGACTCAATGTGCCTCCTCCCTCCCTCCTGAACGCAGCAATCAGCTGGCTTGCAGCGTTTAGAAGGGAGGGGAGGAGCCAGGATGCAGCATGTGAAGTAAAAGGGGGGGGAGAAGAGGTGAGTTAAGAGTGGAGGCTTGGTGCTTGCAGAGAAGGGCAAGCTGCCCTAGAACCTTACCCCCCTGTTTACATTAATTCTTATGGGGAAATTGGATTCACTTAACATCGTTTCACTTAAAGTCTCATTTTTCAGGACCATAACTACAATGCTAAGTGAGGAGTTACTGTACCAACTTTGCAGTGGAGCACGCAACATAGAGCTGAACTACCTACATACTCCTAAACTATCTAATGTTTGAACATGGGATATCTGCAGGCATGACGGAAGTCCTGTCCTCCCTAAAGGTGCATCAGCACTGGGAATTTTGGACACAATGGGCAGTTAAGCACTTTTACCATCATGTCATCTGGAGCAGATGCAACTTTAGAGCCTTGAAGGGCGAGTATCTTATCCCCAAAAGGGCCAAGTAGACCCAGCCCCAGTGAGTCACTGTTGGTGACTAAAGCCAGACCTACCCTTAACACTTTTGCCTGCATAGATATTATTTTCAGGTTGAATTTTTTTTTTTTTTAGTAAGACAACATATGTATATGGGCAAAAGCCTTGACTTAACACAGATAGTTATAACAGTGCAAAAAAAAGTGCTTACCTGTATAATGTATCTCACTCACCAAATCAGCATAAAATATACTGTTAAAAGATTATTGCCAATATAACTGTCTACACTAGGAGGGTTTTGCCAGTATACCTACACCTGCAAGTTTTTAGACTTCATAGAAGTGTAGATAAGAAAGATTTAATAAGTATCTTGAAGTCATTTTCCCTGAACACAAGGTTTCTCTGTTTTACTATAACTTTATATTGTTATATTTATACTGCTATTAAACTGAAACATCAGAGAGAACAGCCTGGTCACTTCCCAATACACAAAACTGTAAGCTAAGAGCACCTTTATATAGATATACGTGCTCTTAGCTTACAGTTTTGTATATTGGGACGTGACCAGTGTGTTCTCTCTGATGTTTTAAGTGAAAATCTGCTCCCAAATGGACAAACTAAATAAGTCCTAAATAAGCATGTCCAACACAGCCTTTTTGCACCAGTTTAACTAAATCAGTTACAAAAAAAAAACAAAATCCCACAGCTTCAGCAAAACTGATATTCTCACATTACAAAGCTATTAGAAAGCTACTGTGGCACATTACAATTTAACAATGTACACAATATAACTTCTGAAGTAAAAATGCTTCCTATAATGTAGAAGCTATCTGACAAGAAGTGTGTTGCAGCTCATAGTTTAACCAGGAATCATTCAGTTCAGTTACTCAGTACTTGTTAAATCCTTCAGTGTGATTCTTTTTTCATGTATCAAACCCGAAGTATTTTTTAAATAATGAGTGCAAAATCTGAGTGTGCAGAATTACAAACTCATAGAATAGCTTGGGGAATGTAAGGCCTCAATCCTGCACACATTTGCACATCCTCAGAATATAAAGACTAAATCAAATGAAGTGCAATCAAACTATGCCTTCTAGAATACACTAATTAGATAAAGCAGAACAGAATAGGAGTCGTAGTAAAATCTTAGTTAACCAAAATTCACCCTTTCAACTGGATTCATTAGAAAGCTCAAGTTCTACCTAGTGTCAGTCTGTCATTGTTGAAGAAATTAAGCTAACAACAAATTTAGAATATGTCAACAAGAACTCAGTGCAACTAATAGCTGACTAAAAATGGTCACTAATTAGTCGATAAATACAAAAAAACCTTGCTTCAAAACTAAACAAGGTAGAACTAAATTTGAGAAACCTTTCTGAAGAGGGAGTGGCGATTTTTCCCTACATGATAAATCATAACATATGTTTACTTCCTGAACCTCTGAACCATTTTCCTTCATCAAACACACTATTTTCTTTCCTTTATTTTTCTAATAAAAGTAAAACCAACGTGGAGACTAGCTGTTACTAGTCTTTTAGCAAGGAGAACTCAAAACATCTGTTACAGCTGAAACCAGCAGCAATCTTTCTAAACAACCACCTGACCTGCCTCAAACTTGTTGAGATCAAAGTATATTACTTTTAATGAGCCCCTTTCTCTTAGGCAGCCGGGAACCTTTGGCAGGTTGGGCTGGGAAGCTGACCCATACTCTGCCTGGTGTCATGACTCACAAGCAAAAAAAACCTGAGGGGAAATGCCTGCTTTACACCCTGTTGGGCTCTTCCCAAGAAGTGCCGTGGTCAGACGGGAGACAATCAATTCATTTCTCGGTGCGGGCGGCTCGCTGCCCGCTTCCCTTGGGATTGTGGGTGGTCTCCCAAACCTGCCCCCACTTTTGTACCTCCTGGGGAAGAAACACCCACTCCTGGACTCCACAGTTCTGCCCGATCGGCCTCCATCCTGGCGGCGGCCCCGGGGAGCGGAGGGGTCCCTCCCCGCGGCGATCTCACCCCAGTGCCTAGGCCGACGCCAGACGGGAAGTTTTCCCAACGCGACCCCGCTTCCCTCGCAGGAAGCCCCGACCCCGCAGCCCCCGCCCAGCGCCGCAGCCGCGGGCCGAGCCTGTGCGGGGACCGGAGCTCTCGCCGCTCAGGAAAGCTCCATTGGGGAGCGGCTGCGCCCCGGGCCCCGCAGCTAGGCCGCGGCGGAGCCGCCAGGGTCCCGCTGCAGGAGCAGCGGCGGCCAGATCAGGCGCAGGAGGGAGGCGGCGGGGGCCGCCAGGGCCCAGGAATGATCGCGGCGGCCGTGATTCCGCCCGGCTCCCCGCCGCGGGGCCCCCGCACCTTCTTGATGTTGTAGAGCCGGGTGAGCATGCCGATGCCCCGGTCGTTGAGGATGGTCAGCTTCTCCGCCAGCTTCTGCTGACTGGGCTGCAGCACCGAGCGCGACATCCTGCTGCTGCCGCCGCCGCCCCGCGCTCCCGGCCCAGGCTCCGCCGCCACCTCCCTGCCAAGCTCCGCTCACAGCGCCTCCATCGCCCGCCGGCCCCCGCGCTGCCCCTCCGCCCGGCCTCGCTCGCAGGCTCCGCTAGGCGTGGTGGCGGCGGCGGTTCTGCCCGCTGCCCACCGCCAGGCCGGGCTCTGCCTCCGCATCACATGACGCGTCTCTCTCTGCCGCCCCCAGTGGCCACCAGGAGGAGACGCGGCCGCCTGGACAGGGCGGGATAGGCTGGTCTTGCTTAGCCGGAGTCCTGCTCCGTGCTCCCCGTCCAGCCCAGCGCTTGACAGGCCCGATTAACTTTTTGTGGGCCAGGCTTCAAACATATCTGTGGGCCCCCATGGGGAATGATTATAAAATACAGGAGAGCTACACAGCAGGAGTTGTCTTTGACACAGCACACAGCTGCACAGTTTTATTTACAGGTTTAAATTGCAGATGAAGGTGGCTGCCATTAGGGTACCAGAAATGGTAGCCCTAGGGCAAAAGAAATACTTGTGCGCATAAAATCAGGGGCGGCTCCAGGCCCCAGCACGCCAAGCGTTGGGTGGCATGCCTGCAGACGGTCTGCTGGTCCCGCGGTTCCAGTGGCCCTCCCGCAGGCATGCCTGTGGAGGGTCGGCTGGTCCTGCGGCTTCGGTGGCACGCTTGCAGGAGGTCCACCGGAGCTGTGGGACCGGCGACTGGCAGAGCACCCTCCCCCCCAGCATGCCGCCATACTTGGGACATCAAAATGCCTAGAGCCGCCCCTCCATAAAATAAATTGCTAATCCTTCCCTCCAGGCCAGTGTTGCCCACAGGGATTGAAATTAGGGAAGGGAAATGTTCAAAAATACTGGGGGGGAGGAGGGAGGACCAATGAGAGGTGAGACTATTAGGGTGAAGGGGACTGTATGGCACTCCAGTAAAAACTGAAAAATGTTTCATGACCATTTTATTAGATTTAACTTGTTTTTAAATCATCACACAAATTAAAGCTGGCTACACAAGCCTACTATGAAGAACTATATCTACATCCTTCTTGGTTTCTTGTTATAATTTTAAACAATGCTGTTAATGAACTTCTCAAATGCAGTGCATTCATTTTTGGTGGCTTCTCATCTGGTACTTCCAGGCCTTCATGATAGGCTCATGATCGTGCAGAAGGTAACTTCTTTCAGAACCCAAAATTCTATTCAATGAGGACAAAGAATGCTCAACTGTAGCTGTTGTGAGTGGGACTAGAAAGAGATGAATTCCTACTTTTTTCATCCCAGGAAACAGCACAAAAATTGGGTTGAACCACTAGTGAGGATAAAGAAGTTGAAGTCAAATCTTAATTTGTTCATCGTATGGTATTCCACTTTGTGTTCGAATTCTCTGTTAAGGTGACCAGACAGCAAATGTGAAAAATCGGGATGGGGTAATAGGAGCCTATATAAGAAAAACCAAAAATTGGGACTGTCCCTATAAAATCGGGACATTTGGTCACCCTCTGGTAATGCCTCACTCTGCTCAACTTGGCATTTTATAAAACAACCATCTGTAAAAGCTATGTAGAGATTGATAGAATCCATAAGTTGCTGTTGTAGAGAATCAAGTCTGTGTACTTTACTTTTTCAGCTGGCTTAACAAACACTTCTTGTCCTCTTTATTTAAGGAGTCAATATAAGTGCCCTAAATAGTCAACTTCTGAAGTCTTTGCTTCTTCCAGTACGTTTTCAATGAATATCTCTCTGATTGATCCAAGTGTAGCTTCCATTTCTGGACAGAGATCTACTACTGTTGTAGCAGATGCCCGGATGGCATTGTTTAATGACCCAAGTGGTTTCAACAGTAGACTTACAAGAGATATTGGTGATTGTCTTCTCTGAACTTAGTGGCAAAAGTAGTCCAACAGCCTCACTACTTAGATCCGTCCCATCTCGGTAGATACCTTCCAAAACCAATAATAATGGTGGTTGTAATTTTAAGACAACAGCCAAGGATCGCTCATGAGAAAGTCATCAGGTTTTCCCAGGTTGGACTAATTTGAACTTCAGTCCCAGTTAGGGTGACCAGACAGCAAGTGTGAAAAATCGGGACAGCGATTGGGGGGTAATAGGAGCCTGTATAAGAAAAAGACCCAAAAATCAGGACTGTCCCTATAAAATCAGGACATCTGGTCACCCTAGTTCCAGTGTACCTTCTATATTTTACAAGACGTTCAGTCCTTTTGGACTCTTGCTGAAAAAAGAGTATAATAAAGACATTAAATGTAGAGCTTTTTAAATCTCTTTTGAAGATTCTGTAGCTCATACTAGTGCTAGTTGGAGTAGATGGCCTCTGCAGTGTGTATAGGAGAGCTTAGAGTTACACTTTTCTTTGATAAAACCTTGTACTCCACTATGTCTTCCAGAGAAGTTTGCAGCTCCATCAAACGCACAAGCAGCCATCTGTTTGGAGTCCAATTGAGAAACATTTAACTCTTCTAAGACATGGGTTGTCAGAGATGCAGCCGATCTGTCTTCTATAAACTGAACATCTAGAAATTCATCTACTGGCCTACCACTGACCTCAAGATAATGTATGCAGTGACTTAATACTAGACACCCATTTACATTGGTTCATTCATCAGCCATATATGCACATTTTCTGAATGCGGTGAGAGAGTTCTTCAGTTTTTCAACTGCTGAGTCTTTCACTGTTGCACTGCCTGCTTCCTAGCAGTCAGTTGAGTGTCTTGCAGAAAAATAGTGAGCGTTTGCTGATCTTGGTCTGAACCAGGGTCCAACTTCAGGATTAACAAATGATAATGCACTTCACATTGGCCTCCAATTTATAGTGTGTGGTATCTCTTTCTTAAAGAGAAAGTATGATGTGACAGTCATGTTTGTTTGAATAAACTGTCTTGTATCTCCAGCATTTTTAACAGCCTCATTAAGTACTTCTAAAATTGGCTTTGACAATGACTGGCTTATATGGCTTTCTGCATGTCAGTGCAGTCCAGAGGATTGGTGTTTTGCAGCCTTTTCACATAGTTCGTCAGCATTGGCTTTGCTGATCAGTCTGGCAAACCAAGCTCCTCCACTTGTACTATATAAATCCATGATATGCTCTAGGGTGACCAGATGAGAGACATGAAATATCGGGACATGAGGAGGGCGGGGGTTGGGGGGTCGCTGCTGCCGGAGCATAGGAAAAATTGGTGGGGACTGAGTACCCACCAGCAGCTCCCCACCCCACTCTCCACCATACCAGCTCACCTCCGCCTCCCCTGAGCGGGCTGCCGCCTCCTGTTTCTCCCCCCTCCCTCCCAGCGCTTGCATCGCTATACAGCTGATTCGCGCAAGCCTGGGAGGGAGGGAGAGGGAGGAGGAATGGGGCATACTTGGGGAACAGGCGGGACCAGGGCTGGGATTTGGGGAAGGATCCAGTGAGGCAGGGAGGGGGCAGAGTCGGGGTGGGGCCAAGGCTGAGTTGGGGGCATGAGCCCCTTCTGCCTGTGTGCAGAGTGCAAAGTATTGGGACAATTCGCGTCCTGACTGAACATCGGTCAGGATGTGGGACAAACAAGTAAATATCGGGACAGTCCCGATAAAATCAGGACATCTGGTCACCCTAGATATGCTCACATCTTGAATACTGCAAGCAGTTCTAGTCACTCCATCTCAAAAAAGACATATTGGAGTTGGAAAAGGTACAGAGAAGGGCAACTAAAATGATTAGGGATATGGAACAGCTTCCATATGAGGAGAGATTAAAAAGACTGGGACTTCTCAGCTTGGAAAAGAGAGGACAAAGATGGGATATGATAGAGGTCTATACAATCTTAACTGACATGGAAAAAGTGAGTAAGCTCCTTCACATAAGAACTAGGTTCACCCAATGAAATTAATAGGCAGCAACAAAACAAACAAAAGGAAGTACTTCTTCACACAACATACACTCAACCTGTAGAACTTTTTGCCAGGGGATGTTGTGAAGGCCAAAACAATAACAGGGTTCAAAAAAGAACTAGATAAGTTCATGGAGGATATGTCCATCAATGGCTATTAGCCAGGATGGGCAGGTATGCAACACCATCCTCGGAGAGCCTTTGCTTGCCAGAAACTGGGAGTGGACAACAGGGGATGGATCACTTGATAATTGCCCTTTTCTGTTAATTCTCTTTGAACCACCTGGCATTGGCCCAGGGCTGCCCAGAGGAACAAAAGGAAATGTGTTTAAGAAAGAATAAAGATTCAAACAAAAAAACAGTGTGAGAAATGGGAACAAATGGTTACATATAAAACAAAATCATAACATGCATTCTCGAGTTTGAACTTAATTAACAAGTTCTCCTCCTATCCAGAGAATTCTATTGCACACAAAGTTCTTTCAGCCAAGTCTGGCTGAGATCCCATTTTCATGAAGGAAGCCCACTGTCAGTTTACTTCCTAGGTAAAGGATGGCAGGGTGTCTGCAGAATTTTAAAATACTGTGTGCAGAATTTTTAAATTTTTTGGTTCAAAATTTCCCCAGGAGCAAATGCAATATGATCCACTATAGAGGTAGGTGCATGGAGGAGTTTGTCTCAAGACACGCTATCTTCGGGTGACCTTTTTTTGACTACATACCGATAAAATATATTTTTGTGTGTGTGCGTGTATACACTGTGATAGACCCAGGCCAGTTGGGAACAGCAAAGTAGTAGAAGGGAGATATACTGGCTACTGGATAAGCAGTTTTTTGTTCCCTGAGTGACCAGAGCAGGGGCTGCTCCAGGCTAATGAGAACACCTGACTCCAATTAACCTGCTAAGAGTCATTTGAGGCTGTTAAGCACCTGACTCTTAATTAAGGCCCCTCTGATGCTGTAAAAGGGCTCACTCCAGTCAGGCCAAAGAGAGCCAGGGGAGAGGAAGTGTGTGTGAGGAACTGGGAGCAAGAGGCATGCAAGAAGCTGAGAGTGAGTAGGCATACTGCTGGAGGACTGAGAAGTACAAGTATTATCAGACATCAGGAGGAAGGTCTGGTGGTGAGGACAAAAGGTGGTGTTGGGAGGAGGCCATGGGGAAGTAGCCCAGGGAGTTGTAGCTGTCACACAACTGTACCAGGAGGCACTCTAGACAGCTGCAGTCCACAGGGCCATAGGCTGGAATCCGGAGTAGAGGGCAGGTCCAGGTTCCCCCCAAACTTCCCAACTCCTGATCAAACACAGGAGGAATTAACTTGAACTGTGAATTCTACCAGAGGGGAAGGTCTCTGGGCTGTTTCCCAAGCCACAGGGTAAATCTGTGAGGTGAGCAAATCTGCCAATAAGCTCAGGACCCACCAAGGTAGAGGAGGAACTTTGTCACAACACACACACACACTAGAGATGTAAATAGTGCTTAAAAAAGCGACCATTAAAACTATTAAAATTTAGGGCTGTCAATTAATTGCAGTTAACTCACACGATTAACTCCAAAAAATTAACTGTGATTAAAAAAATTGATTCCAATTAACTCACATTCTTAAACAATAGAATACCAATGGAAATTTATTAAATATTTGTGGATGTTTTTCTACATTTTCCAATATATTGATTTCTATACAACACAGAATACAAAGTGCTCACTCAAAAACAAAACAATGTAAAACTTTAGAGCCTACAAGTTCATTCAGTCCTACTTCTAGTTCGGCCAATCGCTAAGACAAACAAGTTTGTTTATACTTACAGGAGACACTGCTGCCTGCCTCTTATTTACAATGTCACCTGAAAGTGAAAATAGCCATTCTCATGGAACTTTTGTAGCCGGTGTTGCAAGGTATTTACATGCCTGATACACTAAACATTCATATGTCCCTTCATGCTTCATGCCACCATTCTGGACAATAATGCTTCCATGCAGATGATGTTTGTTAAAAACAAACAAACAGTGTGTTAATTAAATTTGTGAATGAACTCCTTGGAAGAGAATTGTTTGTCCCCTGCTCTGTTTTACCAACATTTGCCATATATTTCATGTTATAGCAGGCTTGGATGATGACCCAGCACATGTTGTTTGATTTACAAACACTGTCACCACAGATCTGACAAAATGCAAAGATGGTACCAATGTGAGATTTCTAAAAATAGCTACCAATCGCTATCAACAGCACTCGACCCAAGGTTACAGAATCTGAAGTGCCATCCAAAATCTCAGAGGGACGAGGTGTGGAGCATGCTTTCAGAAGTCTTAAAAGAGCACCATTCAGATGTGGACGCTACAGAATCTGAACCACCAAAAAAAAATACCAACCTTCTGCTAGTGTCATCTAACTCAAATGATGAAAATGAACATGCTTCGGTCCACTCTACTTTGGATCGTTATCGAGCAGAACCTGTCATTAGCATGGATGCATATCCTCCGGCATGGTGGTTGAAGCATAAAGGGACATATGAATCTTTAGCGCATCTGGCATGTAAATATCTTGCAACACCAGCTACAACAGTGCCATGTGAATGCCTATTGTCACTTTCAGGTGAAACTGTAAACGAGAAGTGGGCACCATTATCTCCTGCAAATGTAACCAAACTTTTTTGTCTGAGCGATTGGCTGAATTAGGACTGAGTGGACTTGTAGGCTCTAAAGTTTTACATTGTTTTATTTTTAAATGCAGGTTTTTTTGTACATAATTCAACATTTGTAAATTCAACTTTCATGATAAAGAGATTGCACTACAGTACTTGTATAAAGTGAATTGAAAAATACTATTTCTTTTATCATTTTTACAGTGCAAATATTTGTAATCCAAAATAAATATAAAGTGAGCACTGTACACTTTGTGTTCTGTGTTGTAATTGAAATCAATATATTTGAAAATGTAGAAAAACATCCAAAATATTTATATATATGGGATTTTATTGTTTAACAGTGCGATTAATCACAATTCATTTTTTTAAACACACGATTAATCACCATTACTTTTTTAATTGCTTGACAGCCCTATTAAAATTGTATCAGTTAAATGTTTAATAGTTAACAAGTTCACAATGAATCTACCACACATATATATTTTCTTTGTCAAGTGCCCTTATTAACAACAAAAACAGCCTGTCTTATGTGTAAGACCCACCTTTTTTGTTTAAATTTTTACATAATATCCCTGAGCCATCCAAAACCACAAAAGGTCCGATTAAAATTTCAATTCTACAGCTGATTTTTGTTAAGAAAAATTAACATATTTACATGCTCTGGTGTCAGTCTTATGCGCAGCCGATTAACAGTAAGGCCAATGTTGAAAAACACACATTCTGCAGGCACAGACATTCCTGGAATGCATTGGTAACTCTTTACCAGTTTTCCAAGCCCTGAAAAATACTTTCCACCTTTCCAATGGACTGTATTCCAATGAAGAACAAGGCTGCCTAAAGCCATTTCCCAGTTCATTTTTTACTGGATTCTCCTATTTGGTATAATCTTCACCTAAAAGCATCACTACAGCACTCTTCTCATTTTCACGCATTTTTTTCAGCTCTGTCAGCTCATCCAGGTCAGCACTTCTCGATTCAGCCCTGGCACTCAGAGGTTCTTCTATTTCTAACATCGATGCAAGTTGCAGAAGCTTTGTTTTAGCAGCGATCTGGACAACAGGTGAAAGAAACTGCATGTGTTTATGGTGTGGCTCTAACAAGGAGGCAATAAGTGCAGGTTTGGCAGGATCGTTGGATTTCATGCGATAATCTAGAGAGTAATGAACAGTAGCCTTGAAATCAGTAACTTTTCCATTTTTGACAGGAGCTTTGCTTCTGAGATGAGTTTGGAGAAGACTGTTGCAAATTGCATAAATATTTGAAATTGACACTGACTGTTCAGCAGACATGGCAGTTGTAGCACATTTTAAAGTGGAAAATAGCGGCAAGATGTCCTCTATTAATTGCCAGTGCTCAGCTTGCAGCTGAAGTGCTTGGGCATCAGATTGTTTTGTTACTGAGCTATCTGAAAGCACAGCTGTTACAGCCCACTTTTGCTCACTGAGTCTTTTGAAAATGTCATATACCGAATTCCAGCATGTTTTACATGACTGGATCAGACGGTGTCGCTTGTACATGACTGGATCAGACGGTGTCGGTGAAGCTGTGTTTGTTTTCTTTCGAGCGCCTTTGCAGCCACGGTGCTGTGGTGAAAGTGTGCAAATAGTCTACTTGCAGCTGCAACAGCACGATCCACACTACTTGAAGAAAACCCATCATTTATGGCTAGCTGAAAAGTATGGGCAAAACCATTGACAGATTCCCATGTAACATACCTTGAGGTGTTGGTGAGCACAATGTTGTTTGCATTATCATGTACGCACAGCAAGACACGGCCTGCTAGACCCCATCTTTCCACTGTAGCATTTAATTTTTCAGTAAGGTTTTCCACTGTATGTTGTTCTACCATACTTTCAGTTTGTAGAACTGCGGATCGAAGCTCCCAATTTTCAATATAATGGCAAGGGACAGTCATGTACCGTTCTGTAGTTAATGATGTCCAGCAATCAGTGGTGAAAGCTACTTTAATGGCATTTTCCAATTTTTCCCAGGCTGACTTCACACAGTCTTCATAGCACTTCTCTAGTTGTGAGGCTATAGTCTGTCTCATAGGCACATGGTATTCAGGTTCTACAAAACTCATCAATGCATGAAAACTTGTGCCCTCAACAATACTTACAGGCAGCATATCTGTAGTGATCAAGGTGCTCAACAACTCCATTAGTTTTTCATCATGTTGCGTGTTGTATTTTCTTGAATTGCCAGAAACAAATGCTGTCAGCGTTGTTTGATTTTTGCCTTCTTTTTCACAGAGGGATGTTTCAGCTTCAGATGGTTCAGCATTGCTCCGGTGCTGTTTGTTAATTAACCCAGAGTAAGTATTAATACCTGGGGCGGGGGCAAACAGCTAAGCATATCTCTCTATCAGTGTTATAGAGGGTGAACAATTTATGAGTTTACCCTTTATAATACCTCAGCTCTGTATTACTGTTTACATTTAACGGTGTCTTCTGTTATTTTTGTGAAATGATTCCAGGCATTACTTTTTTTTGATTGCTCCATCTTCACTATGGAACAGTAGTTACCAAAATCGGGATAACCTACATTATGTTGTTTGAAGGTTTATCACTACCAAAGTGTGATGTCAGTTGCTGACTCCTAACAATGCGGAACCTAGTTCCACATACATTATGAAATAGTATTGCTGCGGTGTTTTTAATGTGCACGTTAGGCATTTAAATGGTAACTGAATGCATTACCGGTAAGACTAACGTTTATTGGTTAACCAGTTAACATTTTACATACCTAATACATGGAAAATATGTGAAGCGTTATATATTTTACATTGATCATCAAGACAGATAGCTGTCTAATCTAATCTAATCTAATCTAATCTAATCTAATCTATCACAACAATTATGATGACCAATGTAACATAGGCTTTCAGAAGGAATCTTATATGACGTCTTTTGGTGAACCTATGAGGTCCCTGTACTTCTATATACCTCCATGCCTTCTGCTAGATGTTATCAAGACATGCTTGGGTCACTGTGACGGGTTGGATCACAGAAACCCCCTTGGGAACTGACAACTGATATGCCAAGACTACTTCTGCTTCTGCTTTCCCTGCCAGCTTGAGATTCCAGCACCCCTTCTTACTGAGCCAGACACTCCAGTCTGTTCCACTACAGACTCGGGGTCTGAACCATGTGCCCCAAAGCTGAAGACTTAACTGAAAGCAACTTACAGAAGTATTCCTGTCTTTAACACTCAGATGCTCTACTCCTAATGGGGTCTAAACCCCAAATAAATCCATTTTACCCTGTATAAAGCTGATTCCCAGAATCTATTAATGCAATTATTGTTGCCAGGGTTACCATCCTGAATCACTGTTAGAGGACAAAGGTGTTCAAAGTCCTGAGATCCAGAATTGGTCTCCACTTTCTTCTTTTCCTGGGAACCAGGAAGTATTTGGAATAGAACGTTTTTCCAATGAAATCAAGTGGAACAAGTTTGATGGCCCCTAAAAGCAGGAGATATTCTATCTCCTGACTTAAGAGAGCCCAGTGAGAAGGTCCGTAAAAAGAATGGTGTGGTGGAGTGGGAGGGAAGGCTGCAGGTGAACTGGATTGAATAGCCTGTCGAAACCACCTCTAGGATTCATCTGTCCAAGGTGAGAAGCTCCCAGTAACTCAGGAAATTGGAGAGTCTCCCTAGGGTGGGTGAAAGATGCAGCAAATGATCCAGAGCAGAGAGCGATTTGTGACCTTCAACCAAAATGATTGCTTAAAAGAAGTGGACAACTGGGAGGTCACTGTAGATTACGATCCCTTCTTAGGAAATGTGGATCTCTTGCTTGGTGTTTCAGTCAGTTTCAGGGAGATCTGGCAGTGAAAAGGGTGAGAGACAATCATGGATTAATGCCTGGCCCATGGGGAGCCCCCACAGAAGTGCCAGAACCTGTGTAGAAGCGGGGGGCCCACTGGTGCCAGAATTATGGCCCTGCCCCTTGCTTCTTCTCTTCTGCCCGAGGCCCTGCCCCCTGGCCAGGTTAGAAGCCAGAGCTGGGCTGTGGTAAGGGCCGCTCATGGAGCCTAGGCCACTGTGGGCAGCCATGGGTCCTCCAATGGTCCTGAGTGGGTGCCTGAGAGCAGCCTCCAGTCCATGTCCCCACCCTGGTCCTCCATAGAGTTTTGTAAGGCCAGAGGATTGCAAAGGCCAGAGAATTGCAGATATGATGCTTGATGCATGAGTACAGCAGTTACCAGAGAGTGCAAAGCTGTGTTCACCTCATCAGGAGAAGCCTGAAGAGAATCCTTTGCAATCATCTGGCCTTCTGCAATGAGAACTTAAATCTGCTTCCTCTGGACTTGAAGCATACGTTCAAAAAAAAATTTTTTTGTGTAATTTGTAAATTCATATTTTGCCATCAAGGCTGATAGTTGGCTACTCTGAATGGTAGAGCAGCTGAAGAAAAGCTTTTGTGGCAACCAAGTCCAGAAACTTAAGGTCTCTGTTGGAGAGGGTTGATCTAGAACAGGGGTAGGCAACCTATGGCACGCGTGGCAAAGGTGGCACGCAAGGTGATTTTCAGCAGCACTCACAGTGCCTGGGTCCTGGCCACCCATCCGGGCAGCTCTGCACTTTAATTTAATTTTAGAAGAAGCTTCTTAAATATTTTAAAAACCTTATTTACTTTACATACAATAGTTTAGTTATATATTATAGACTTATAGAAAGAGACCTTCTAAAAACATTAAAATGTATAACTGGCACGTGAAACCTTAAATTAGAGTGAATAAATGAAGACTCGGCACATCACTTCTGGAAGGTTGCCGACCCTTGATCTAGAATGATATTGTCTATTTCTCTTATTGACAGCATCAACAACCAAGGAGTTAGGGACAGGAGAAAAGTTACTCTGAACCCCTGGCCAGACACAGTACTTCTTATCAGTCTATTTACATGTGGTGGTATGGTTACTAGCGCTTGCTGTACAATTCAGGCTGGTGGCAATAGAACATCATTAGAGTGTGTCAGAAATATAAAGGGAAGGGTAACAACCTTCCTGTATACAGTACTATAAAATCTCTCCTGGCCAGAGGCACAAAATCCTATAAAAGGGTTAAGAAGCTCAGGTAACCTAGCTGGCACCTGACCAAAAGGACCAATAAGGGGACAAGATACTTTCAAATCTGGGTGAGGGGGGAGGCTTTGTTTTATCTGTTCTTTGTCTGTCTGTTCTGTGTGCTTCCCATAGACCAAGAAAGCAAGCAATCCAACTCCATTAGGATTAGTAAGTACTAGAAAAGGAATGAGTTAGCTTACTTTTATTTTGGCTTGTGGTTTTCTCTGTGCTGAGAGGGAGGTGTATTACTTTTGTAACTTTAAAGTTTTGCCCAGTGGAAAATCCTGTGTTTTGAATCTGACTGCCCTGTGAGATTACCTTCCATTCTAATTTCACAGAGGTGCTTCTTTTAACTTTTCTCTTTCTAATCAAGTCCTTTTTTTTAAATCTGATTGGTTTTTTTTAGCGGTCTAAAAAAGCCGAAGCTTGGTTTGTGCTCATCTTGTTTATTCTCAAGCCTCTCCAGGAAAGGGGGTGTAGGGCTTGGGGGAATATTAAGGGAAAGTAGGAACTCCAAGTGATCCTTTCCCTGAGTTTTGTCTAATCATTTGGTGGTGGCAGTGTTACCTAATCCAAGGTACAAGGGAGAATTTGTGCCTTGGGGAGTTTTTAACCTAAGCTGGTAGAAATAAGCTTAGGGGATCTTTCATACGGGTCCCCACGTCTGTACCCTAGAGTTCAGAGTGGGTAGGGAACCCAGACAGTGTGCAAGACAGTCTCGTCCTGTGGGGAGATATGTAAGATATCCAGCAGGGAGTGTTGAGGATCTTGTATTTCCTTTGATGGAATCCGCAAGGCCTCTGCTATCCTTTTCATGAGGTCTTGAAAGCCTTGAACTGAAAGATGGCAGAGGAGACATGTAGTGCAGTGGCAGTTCTCCTTTCCCTCTGGGTCAGAGGGAGGCCATACTACCTCACTATGTCACCAGGGTCACTGCCTAATATCAGGGACAATTAGCAAGTCAGATGCTTGTGGTCTGTCCTCTCTGTGGGGTGGAGCACCAAACAGTCTATGGTCTCTCTCTGGTGTGGAGCACCAAACAGTCTATGGGCCCTCAGGCGGGGGCAGAGCAAACAAGCAGCCTGCCGTCTTAGTGTTGGCAGATGGCAGACAATGCAGGTCTTTGGGCCCATGGTAGGGAGACTGCCACCGTAAGGGAGGGGTTGACAGCATGGGGTAGGAAGACCTCGGCCCACTCTACTCCACCAAGTCGCAGCCTAGGGCCCTAACCGTAGCAGAGTGTTCCACCACTGGGTCAGCAGGGATCTGCCTTAAACACGCTGACCTGACTTCAGGCAACAATGAAACCACCCACTGTTTGGTACCTCGGCTCCATGGGTGTCTGCTGGCTCACTGAGGTAGATTGCCAGCAGCAGTCTCAACAGCTCTTCTGTGGTCTTGACTTGGCAGCAGAGTCAGAGGCCTGCAGCGAGCAAGGTAAATCTGCCTCCTTCCCTGGCTGGGCTCCAACTGAGCTGGAGGGGCTCCACCTTTTATACTTCCTGTCCTGCCTCTCGATTTCTGGTGGGAGAGGTGAGCCGGCCTGATTCTGCCCATCCGGGCATAGAGTGTGGTATCTCCAGCTCCGGCTCAGAGGGAGGCCACACTGCCTCACTATAGGACATAACTGCCTCATCTGGTCTTCAGGTTTCGTATGTGTTACATATCAATACCTAGTATCAGAGGGGTAGCCGTGTTAGTCTGGATCTGTAAAAGCAGCAAAGAGTTCTGTGGCACCTTATAGACTAACAGATGTATTGGATGCATCCAACAAAGTGGGTATTCACCCATGAAAGCTCATGCTCCAATATGTCTGTTAGTCTATAAGGTGCCACAGAACTCTTTGCTGCTTATATCAATAGCTAGATTGTTCAGCCATCTGACTGCTGCATCATGCTCATCTGGTAAAAAGAAAATTCTGTTAGATGGTCTCCTTTATTTCAAGCTCCTGTTCTTCTGGAAGCTGTTATTGAGGAAGACAGTCTCTACGTGTCATTGGCTGCTGGTCCTGATGGGTGGTCTTATACGAGGGCACCCTATAGAATGGGTCACCATAAGGGGCCCAATGTTTCCCAAAAGCCCATTGTGGTGGTACATAAGGGAAAGGGGCAAGAATCCAGGAGTGCTCCTTCCAAGACTGATGGTCAGTTATCTACTGAAGGGGAAATACGTTGTCTACATGTCCCCTGGAAATATGTTGAGGGAGGAATGCAGAAAGATGGTGGCATCTTGGACAGCAGCTTTGGACTCTGAGGAAATGTCCCTTCTTGTGTCGCGCAATGGAGCTACAGGTGTCAGTACAAGGGATCATCAGCCCAGAGGGGCTGGCAACCATGTCAGGACCAGCATCTGAGTCTTGATTTGAGGATAAGCTGGTTCCAGAGGGTATATTGGTACCAGTAAAAAAATCCCTCTTGAAACCCCTTAGCAGAGAGAATTTGGGCTCTTCCATGATACAAAGATTCTAATAGGAGAAGAATCTGGTCAGAATTGATGAATGTGAGTACTGTTCCTAAGGGGTAAGTATGTCTAGTGGTACTAGGGATGGTACTTATGGGTGATCAGTATGCTCTTTTCTGGAACCCTAAATAAAATGGTACCAAAGATGACTTATTTGAGGAGTCCTTGATCTTTGGAGCATCTGTGCATTTAGGGGCTCCGATTCCAGTAATGATGAAAGTGTCACACAGGGCTGCTTGCAAAGAGACTTTTCAATACACAGTGCACTGGAAGTCTTTCTAATCCGTTCTCCTCCAACTCCAGGGAGACCAAAGTTAATGAGCAAATCCTGAAGATATACAATATTGCTATTTACCAAGATGGTATCCTCTTGCAGCCTTTGTGAGAGTGGAAAGGAATCACTAGCTCAATGAGTGGCCTCAAGAAAGTTGCATTGCCAGGCAATGTGTGTGCCAAAATAGAGCACTGCCTTTGCCTTCAATTCTCTTTTATAACACCTCTAGATTAGAACAAAGTGCACTAAAAAATAAACAAATGTTCCCAGTAACTGGTTTGAAGACAAAGTAGTAACAATGCTCAGGAGATAACTAAAAATGACTTGCAATCTCTATGAATTTTGGAATGCCTCTGTCTCCTGATTTTGGCAATTTACAGTATTATTTTAGGTGTACCTAAAATCTCAGTGCACTGCTACAGCTATAACCTAAAATACATTTTTCTACTGCTTTTTCTGTTTCTGACACTGCTGCTATAATAAGCATGCCTGCTATAGAATGTGACTGATTTTTAACCCCCATAGTGCCAACATGTTGAGTGGGAAGTGGGTGAGGGGGAGCCACAGTGGACTGGGGCTGCACATGTGGCTGGCTGATGGTGGTGGGATTTGATACTTTAGAAAATAATACCATGCTAAGGCTCCAGCATAGACACCATTTTTAGTACACTGGGTGGGAAGTGTTAAAAACTGAGCAGATGTCAGAAGAGAGCTGGTACCCAGAAAAAATTGTTTAAATAGGGAGATTTACATTGTATTATAGCACAGTGCATAAGACTTAATGGTAGAGTTCCCTGCTGTGGCATTTTCTGGCTGGCTGTTGGCAGACCTTTCCTTCACATTATTTTCAATATGGCTGTATGTAGGGGGCTTTCGGGTAATCTCAAATCTACAGTTCATGGCTGCCCAGAAAAATCTCCTCCTGGTCAGATCCAATACATGGATTCTAATGTACTTGTTGTCATTGTGTCTGGGATGCTTTTTAGAAAACTACAAGGAGTCCTTGTGGCACCTTAAAGACTGACAAATTTATTTGGGCATAAGCTTTTGTGGGCTAAAACCCACTTCATCAGATGCAAAAATTCAGTCCAGATGCTCATAGTATGGACAGGTAGTGAGAGCATTACTGGATGTCCGGTTCTTGTTCCTTGCCTTCAGGTACTTCAGCTGGAGACAATTCAGGTATGAAGCAATGCAATGTGGAATAGCAGTGGGAGGACTAGTAGAATCAGAATAGTTAGGAATGCATTCATACAAACTCACTGCAAAGTAGAATTACTTCTCTTCCAAAGAAGATTAATTACTGTGACATAATGCCAAATAATTCTATTTTTAAAAAATTGTGTGTTCACGCAAGGAACTTTAATGTGAAAAAACTAAAGTTAATTGAATGTAACACTACAGTACAGATAAGTCCTTAGATGCTGTGGTCATCTCCTGGTTTTTTCTGCAATGATATTGTGGGAGTTATCTAGCTGCCCACTTTCACTCTTCTCATTCATTGTATTATCAGCTAATCTGGGCTTCTCCTCATTGACTTTTATTTGAGTCTCCAGTTTCCTCTTTGGTTATTCTGTGTGTGCCTCAGTTCTCCTCCACAGTCTCTCCAGTTTCCCACTTTGTCTAGGAACCTTCATAAAGTAATTCTTCAGTCAGTACCAGTTGCTCACAGTCAGTTATATCCATGATAAACTGCAAGTCAGTGTTTTGTGTATATTAATAGTTATATCAAGTCTTTGGAAAGTTCCTTCTTACCATCCAGATATTTTTTCTGCCAATAGATTCTATTCTGCTTGTAACTTAAGGCCTAATTTAAATGTCAGATAACTTCTTATTTTCAGGAATCTTGGAAAGGGCCATTGGCTGCGTCCCATGTTTTTGTAATAAAACTTTTTTAAAATGCTAACAATGGCTAAACTTTAACATCTTTAATGCTACAGAAGCTGTGCATGATCAATGGTAAGGGTAAGCTTCCTTTTAAATATATATAAATAAAGCATATAAGACATATGCTTTATCATTTTTATCTATTTTCCTGTTTGTAGGAAAGTCATAACATCAGGGGAGTGGCAGGATATCAGCAGCAAGAACAAAAACCATTGTATCTTAATCAGTTTTACGGAAATAACAGGTTTTCGAACCGATTCTCCTGGTGTTTTGACAGAGCACTTTCATAGAATATAATGACATTTTAATGTAGCAAGAGGAAAAACACCAGTTCACTCTTCCATATAGGAAATGGTAATTATGATCTAATTGTATTATGTAGTCAAGAACTGACCTGAGATATAACAAAAACAACTTCCTGGCATTTAGACTGCTGTCTTTGTTATAGCTGGGTGGTCAGTTACCAGTGTGTATCTATGTCACAGGTGCACAGGCTCGGTGCTCTGGAACAGCTCTGAATGAAGTTCAGACAGGCCTGTCCTGTAGTGTGTCTCCCCTCAGGGCACACTCTCATTACAGCAAACCTCCTTGGCTTCAGTACCTTGAGGGTCTGACCTCAGAGCAGTCAGCACCCTTTTTTCACACCGTGAGTTTCTAACAGTGAGTCTATCTGAATAGGACACCTGGAGAAGACTTACATGTCCCCGGCCATAGGAACCATAAACCTCCAATTTCATAGTCAGCAGTGAGCCAGTGTTGTAAAACAGAAGGATATATTAGTAATCTGGAACATAGCTAGACCAGTTCTTGTTAGCACAGAAAGTAGGAACATTCAGCAAAGCCCATCTTGAAGGGGGATCCAGAGCCCTAGGCTCTTTCCCTTGAGTCCCAAACTAAGGGCTTGGCTACACTGGCACTTTACAGCGCTGCAACTTTTGCCCTCAGGGGTGTGAAAAAAACACCCTCCTGAGCGCTGCAAGATACAGCGCTGTAAAGCCTCAGTGTAATCAGTGCCGCAGCGCTGGGAGCGCGGCTCCCAGCGCTGCAAGCTACACCCATAAGGGATGTGGTTTACGTGCAGTGCTGGGAGAGCTCTCTCCCAGCGCTGGTGCTCCGACCACACTTACACTTCAAAGCGCTGCTGTGGCAGTGCTTTGAAATTCCAAGTGTAGCCATACCCTAAAAGACTGACTAGCCTTCAGCAGCCCACCCTCAGTCATGCCCTGTTAGCCTTCCTCCATCCTTTGTCTCTTTCCCAGGGCTTGGCTACACTGGAGAGTTGCAGCGCTGGTGGTGGGTTTACAGCGCTGCAACTTAGTAACTGTCCACACCTGCAAGGCACATCAAGCGCTGCAACTCCCTGGCTGCAGCGCTGGCTGTACACCTGGTCTGCTTGGGGTGTAACAATTGCAGCGCTGGTGATGCAGCGCTGCTCATCAAGTGTGGCCACCAAAAGCGCTGTTATTGACCTCCAGGGTATTAGGAGGTATCCCAGAATGCCTGCTCACAACAAACCGGAAGAGTGGCTGAACTCCGAGCTCCCCCAAACTGCTTATTTAAAAAAAAAACACAGCTCCTGTTTGCTGAGTGAGCAGAGGCAGGCAGGGGAATTGCTTTGGAATGTTCACAGCTGTTTGCTTGAAGAGAGAAACGGCACGCTCACACGGCAGAGGGGGAGGGGGAAGTCCGTGTTGAGCAGCTGCTTATGTGGTCTGAAGGCTATTTAGGAGTGCACAATTTGCATTTAGTGAATAAGAGAGGGGTGGGGGAAGGGGTCAAAACTTTTAAAATGATTCAAGGTAGGTGCTGTGTGTCTTCCAGTCCTTAGAACTTGCAAGGCAGGGAGCTGAGAACAGTGTCAGCTCCAAAAATCCACTCTCTCTGTCTCCCCCACACTCCCTGTCACACTCCACCCCACCCCCCTCTTTTGAAAAGCACATTGCAGCCACTTGAATGCTGGGATAGCTGCCCATAATGCACCACTCCCAACAGCGCTGCAAATGTGGCCACACTGCAGCGCCGGTAGCTGTCAGTGTGGCCACACTGCAGCGCTTTCCCTACACAGCTGTATGAAGACAGCTGTAACTCCCAGCGCTGTACAACTGTAAGTGTAGCCATACCCCCAGACAAACAGGTCATCTGGTCTTCACCTTTTTCTTTTCTCCAGCTCTCAGCTGGCTGGCTTTTGCAGAGGAGCCCTGGCCATCAGTTGCCAGGATACAGTGTCCAGTTATTATCTGTGCGCAGGCAGCTAGAGGCAGTCAGATCGGCCCTGTAGGGTCTCTGCAATGATCATACACCCTTGTTCCACTGTGACACTGTACCCCATATTCTTCACAGTGATACTATTATGATATGATATGAGTATGACACAATTATGATGTATTTTGATGCAAGATGAGTCGTGAGGTGTAATTGAAAAAGATATGATTTGCTAAATATGATTTTCCTATTTGTATGCATGTATCACTTTTGTGTCTGAAGTTATGAATGTTAACTATGTAACTGTATTTCAAATGTAGTTACACCTGGGTAACACCCACTAGACAAGATGCTTTCATTCTAGATAGTGGATGGGGAAGAGCCTATGCAAGGCAATGGGCCATTAAGAAAAAACAATAGGCCTTAGGAGAAGCTTATCTCTCACCTGGTGAGCCTTCCTGAGAATGCTACAGACAGCCTCCAAGTAATGGCCAAGGCCACCCAGAGGATTCAGGGGGCCTGGTGCAAAGCAATTTCAGGGGTTCCTTCCATAAAAAAAAAGTTGCAATACTATAGAATACTGTATTCTCATGGGGGTGCCTGCGGGGCCCGAGGCCTGGGGCAAATTGCCCCACTTGTCCCGTCCCCCCCTCAGGCGGCCCTGATAATGGCTGCTAATGTGATGAGACCACATGTCTCTAGACTCCATCTTGGGATGTCAGTATTTTTCCACAGACTGGAGTGGGAACCAAGCTTTTGGAACAAAGGGTCCCTAGCATATACAAAAGCTGTATAAGGTAAGGAGTGACTTTATCTGGGATTCTTCACTATCCACACAGCGAGACTCCTGGAAACACCCAAGGAACAAAGACTGAACTGGGGGAAGTGCTGAACCCAGGCTAAAGAGATTTTTAGCCTGTGAATGAAATACCTGGGATTCCAAGTTGTAAAGCAAGTGCAGCTTTCCCCTTAAGAATCTGCAGCCTGCTTGTATCTCTTAGGGTGAGAATCTCCTATCATAGCCAATCTATTTAGTATATTAAGCTTACTTTGCATTTTTTTATTTATTTGCTAGGTAATCTGCTTTGATCCGTTTGTCACCTGGTCACTGTGAGGGTGGCAGTCAGGCAGCCTTCAGCGGCGTTTCTGTGGAGGTCCGCTGGTCCCATGGTTTCGGCGGCAATTCGGCGGCAGGTATGATGAAGGCGCAGGACTGGCAGATCACGTGCAGAAATGCCGCCGAATTTGCGTGACCAGCGAACCTCCTGCAGAAACACCGCCGAAGGCTGTCTGACTGCCATGCTTGGGGCGGCAAAAAACATAGATTTTAAGTGATTATAAGTGACAGCCAGGGGCGGCTCTATCTTTTGTAGATAATAAACTTGGTTTTGCTTTATCTAAACCAGTGAGTTGGAGTGAAGTGTGTGGGAATCATAACTCAGGAGCAAAGGCTGTTACATATGCCTCTCCACATTGAGCCGGCGAATTGAGGGGGCGAATTTTATGAGCTTACGCAGTACAGTTCCCTGTACACTGCAAGATGGTATAATTTTGGGTTTACACTCAAGAGGGGTGCATGCCTGAGGAACTGAGAGTTGCCTTAGCTGTAGCCTTCCTATGCTGGTCAGAGAGCCTGCATGTAACTGCAGCTGGGTGTGTCCCTATCTGTATGTATGCTGGTGAAAGTGCAGGCTGGAGGGCTTTGCAGCTTGTCACAACAGTAGAGTGTGAGAGGGAGCCCAGGCTGGTGGGTCAAGGGGCTCAGAGTGGTACCCCAGTTCCAGGTGGCACCCTGGAGGGACACCCATCACACTCACCACCTAAATACTTGTGCGATACACAGGGGAAACTGAGGCACACACAGTATTCATGCAAAGCATTAAGAAAATTCCCACTTTGGCACAGTCTACAAATGTTACATCAATGACATGGTTCAGCTAAAAGTACTTTTCAAAACTAAATGTGTGTTACAAATACTGTGAAGGGGATGCTCACCCGCTGAATGCCTCTTTGCTGCTGGGTGTGCTGTTGCAGTCCTTTTCCTGCTCTTGGAACTTCTGTAAGTTGTTGATCTTGCTTCCTTCATCTTTAATGGCTCAGCCATCATACGGTCAAAATCAACCTCTTCTGGAGTAGCAAAGAGTCTAACAAATGAATAGTCTACCTGCCCTCACTAAGATCTTCATCCCTGACTCTGTGTTATTTAAATTCAGCCTTTCACTTGGACTTCCAGACAAGCCCTGTGCCCTTCTTTGGGTTTACATCACTTTAGCTGTGGCCTGAGAAGAGCCCGAGCCCACCTCTTACTCTGGGGTCCAGCCCAGGGGCACTATAAACAGCAGCTTAATTCAGTTTCTTGTTGCTACTTTCCTGGGCCCCTTTATCTTCATCCTTATTCCTGGGCCAATGGTCTCAGGTACCTCTCTTCCTGCTAATTTAGCTAGGCAAGTGCAGCCAGAGATAAACTATGGCTAAGCCTCACACTCCTTTGGCCAAAGAGGGAGCACCCATCCAGACTCTTCTGGTCCCAGCCAGGGACTGTATTGCTAAGGCCCTGCAACTCCGTTTATCTGGGCCTTCTGGGCTCTGATTGGGTGTTGCTAGCCCTTTTAGCCCTTGGAGTACCAGGTCTGTTTAGTTTCCAAGATGGCTGCTCCAGAAAGGCCTCTCTAGGCAGGCTTGGAGGACTAATTTTTCCTGTTCCTTTTGTCCCACATTGCTGATTACTAGGGTCAGACGTAGTAGGATTGTTGGGCTTTCTCTAGGAAATGGCAGAGACCAGGTACATGCAGTCACAAATACAAAACTGCAAGCCTAAAGAAACACCCCCAAAATGGCAGAATGCCTTTTTTTTTAATCCTTTTCCAAAAAGGCAGATCACAGTATACAAATACACACACTCTATTTTGTTAAGCCCCTGCTATTGTAAGGGTAGGACCCTTTAAAGTCACGATTATACTAGGATTATACAAAAACATTCAACCCACTTCTGCCTATGCTGATAGCCTTAGTGTATCTAGTCCAAGTTGGTGGTGACTGACAGTTATCATCATCTGAAAGCTGCTTGGTGGCCTCGTGTTAGTTTCTGTTAAGTTTTTAGAGGACAAGCGACCACTGCACAAAAGCATCACCAACAATGTCCACTATGTTGGCAGGATTGGCAGAGAAGCCAAGGATGAGCATGGAGGGTGACCTATCCTCTCACTGACAGAGCTGGTCCTTCCAGGGCAAGTCAGCACAGGCAAGCATTTACTATCATATTATTATTATTATTTTATTATTATTAACATAGCTCCATAAATGTAGATATGTGTACAAAGACAGGATCCTTACCTTGAAGAGCTTATAATCTAACTGCAGCTAACCATGCTGTACCTGTTTTGTGGTTCTATGGAGGATTTCAAGTTTCATAACGATCAAGCTAGCACTTTTCACAACCACAAAATCTACATTGTTGTGGCTGTGCATGTTGTTTTGCTTGTTTTTTTCAAATTGGGACCTGCATGTACAAAATTGCTGTCCATTTATCCTTAGACGTCCAGCGCTGGATCCTCACTGCACCAAGCCAATGCTTGGCAAAGCCTGGGTGGGGGGAGCAGAAATCATCTTTCCACCTCTCCTAGTCTCACGGTTGACTGGCACTAGTTAGAGATGCCACAGAGCCATTCTAACCTACAGTAGCTGGATCGAATTTCCTAGAGACGATTCTGCTAGCACAGGATCACCAGAGAACAGTATACTCCAGTTCAATCCCTTCAACCTCTGTAATAGTCCTCTTCCCACATTGGAACATCTCGTACATGGATGTGGTGAGAGTGGGGAGAAATGGGTCACTTAGAACTAACTACACATGCTTTGGACAACCAAGGAATTTCCCTATTTCTGAGGAATCCTCAGCTGTTTCTCTAAGGTAGCTTTAAGTCCCATTGCACCATTGGAATGGCCCAAAAGAGTCTTAGCCAAAGCCAGTGAACAGGCCTCTATTGTCTAACTTACTCCAAATTTAAAAGGAACTGCTGCCAATGGATGCTACTGGGGCAGAGCCTGCCTTAGCCCCACCAACTGGGAGCCGCCCAAAGTAAGCAGGGCCAGGGGGCTACGCGCGCTGCCCCCTCCGCGAGCCACTCCCGGAAGTGGCCAGCATGTTCCGGGGCAGGGTGGGGGGCTAGGGGGCTCTGTGTGCTGCCCCTGCCTGCAGGACTGTCCCCACAGCTCCCATTGGCTGTATTTCCCGGCCAATGAGAGCTGCAGAGTCAGCGCTCGGGGTGCAGGCAGTGCATGGAGACCTCTACCCCTCCAGAGGCCGCAGGAATGTGCTGGCTGCTTCTGGTAGTGGCACGGGGAAAGGGCAGGCAGGGAGCCTGCCTTAGCCCTACTGCACCACCGGATTTTTAGCAGCCTGAAATCTCCCAGATTGGCTTCAATAGCCTCTGGGAGATAGAGCCCGATTCCAATAGACTCCCGGCAAAACCTGGAGGGTTGGCAACCCTACCCACAAGTAATGACTATAAGTGTTCAGGACCTCTGGTTTAGGTCACTTCATATCTCACTGGTAAGATAGAACCTACAGCAGCAGTTAGAACCTACAGTTTCCCACCTTATTCCTCAGCAACGTATTGGAGAGGACATCTACTAAGTCTCCAGCACTGCTTCCTGCAGCATCCCATTCAAGTGTTGCCAGATTCAAACCTACTACAGCATCAATGATGTTGATCAGGGCCAATGCAAGGATGTTTCGTGTCCTAGGCGAAACTTCCACCTTGCACCCTCCCCCGTCCCCCCTCTACCCTGAGGCGCCCCTCCTGTGGCAGCTACCCATCCCCTATCCTCCGCCCTGAGGTACGCCCCCGGCCCCAGCTCACCCCTGCTCCGCCTCCACCCCGAGCATGCCGTCGCCGCTTCACTTCTCTCGCCCTCCAGGCTTGCTGCGCCAATCAGCTTAGGTGCCGCAAGCCTGGGAGGTGGGAGAAGTGAAGCAGCCACAGCGTGCTCAGGGAGGAGGTAGGGCAGGGGTGGGCTGGGGCGGGGAGTTCCCTTGCGTGCCGCCCCCCGAACCCTTACTTGTTGCAGGCGGCCCTCCCTGCGCTCCCCTGCCCCAGCTCCCTCCGCCTAAATGCCGGTGGCGACCGGGGCGGCCGAAGGTCCGGCCACTGCGGTCGCTGCTGAAGAAAATGCCACCCCCCAAATCCTAGTGCCCTAGGCGACCGCCTAGGTCACCTAAATGGTTGCACCAGCCCTGAAGCTGATGTGCTCCACACAGCACAGAGAACTGTAGTACTAGAGCTGAAAACAGGCTCGCATCCTTAATAGGTATAGTTCTATTAATAGCTCATCCTCATTACGAGTAATAACTCAACCTGGAGCTGATCAGTTCTGTGAACGAAGACAAACATGAACTTGATTACGAGGAAACTTTAAACCAGGGGTAGGCAACCTATGCTGCGTGTGCTGAAGGTGGTATGTGAGCTGATTTTCAATGGCACTCGCACTGCCCATGTCCTGGCCACTGATCTGGAGGGCTCTGCATTTTAATTTAATTTTAAATGAAGCTTCTTAAACATTTTAAAAACTTTATTTACTTTACATACAACAATAGTTTAGTTACATAGTATAGACTTACAGAAAGAGACCTTCTAAAAATGTTAACATGTATTACTGGCACGCAAAACCTTAAATCAGAGTGAATAAACGAAAACTCGGCACACCACTTCTGAAAGGTTGCCGACCCCTGCTTTAAATAATTATATCCTACTCTAAGTTTCTATTTTACTAAGATTTACTTCTTAATAATTCTAACATAATTTTTGCTTATTTTACATGCTTTATTATTTACTTTTAAACACAGTATTTTGTGTAAAAAGAAAAAAGCTAGTTCGCCATGCACAGTTTGTTTTTTTTCCTCATACATCATCTTTGTTAGTCAAGAATCTTAGATAACCTTTCTCTCCAATAAGCTGCAGAAACTATTGCTATTGGTAATCTAACTACTGTAATTATACTGCAGAGAGACTGAGTTTCTAATTTTAAAAAGTGCTGATATTCTAGTGGTTTATTCCCTGGAGGAATGTTATATGATTGCATACATGGGTATATAAAGTAGAGCACTAGATACTGAAGAACTAAATTTAATGCTGCTTTCATAAATTTAATTGAACAGCTGATTTTTGTGCATCAAAATTCACAGTTAGATAAAAAGCAACGTGTGAAATGGTAATACATATTTATTATTTTTTTAAAGAAACTAAAATAATTAATTATGAGATTTATACCATTTTGTTTTTAACTGTTACCAGTGGATGATCTTCTGAAACTGATTCTTTCTGCTGGATCTAGAGTTTTCAGAAACCTTTCATCTTTGGCCTTACTATTTGTAAAGTTCAGTTTTTATTTGGAAAGACAATTGAATAGTCTTGTATAATTTACAAAATTGATGGCCTGCAGGTGTAACACTGTGAAAAATTGTGTGTGTTATTTATAATATATTGGGTGTGAAGGAGTTGCTGGGGGTTCTATCCTGTTAGACTAATGGAACCTGAGACCTCAGGATCAGCATCTGTACACCTGCTCCTTCCCCCAGTGGAAAAATGGTAAAGAAATTCTGTGAGTTGAATCACATGGTGTCTCCACTCTCTGATATGGGTCATTCCTGTACAGGGAGGATGGGATCATACATGACCTAACAGACCCAACCTGCGAGATCTTAGCTTTTCCATTCATGAGACACAGATTGTCTGATATAGAAGTCTAGTACCCAGTCATCAGCTGGTTCTGTGTATAGTGTTCAGAAAAATACCAGTGTAAAGCTAAAATATTTTACTTCATCTTTGACCCACGTCATGAACTGAACCCAGGACTGGAGCTGTTGAAAGGCTGTGCCTTCTCACTTCACAGAACTTTATAAGTATTTATTATGATGCATAAACTTTTACAGTATTAGCAAAAATAAAAGACCAAATTCTAAAATCCTTTCTTAGGCCCTAGGCAAAACTCTCATTGAAATCACTGACTTTTGTGAGAGCCAGGACTTAACAATTTGACTCATTATATATGTCATTGTACACAGATCACTGTTCTTATGGTGGATGTAGGTGTTCTGATCACCATCTGTCACATCACCTGATTTTCTTCAAATGTCTCATGTGCTTTGACAACTTTATTAACTTTATGGAAATCTTGCTTTCATAGATTCATTCATAGATTCATAGACTTAAGGTCAGAAGGGACCATTATGGTCATCTAGTCTGACCTCCTGCACAATGCAGGCCACACAATCTCACCCACCCACTCCTGTAACAAACCCCTAATCTATGTCTGAGTTACTGAAGTCCTCAAATTGTGGTTTAAAGACCTCAAGGTGCAGAGAATCCTCTAGCAAGTGTCCCGTGCCTCAGGCTGCAGAGGAAGGCGTAAAACCTCCAGGGCCTCTGCTAACCTTCCCTGGAGGAAAATTTCTTCCTGACCCCAAATATGGCAGTCAATTAAACCCTGAGCATGTGGGCAAGATTCACCAACCAGCAGCCAGGAAAGAATTCTCTGTAGTAACTCAGATCCCACCCCATCTAACATCCCATCACAGACCACTGGGCATATTTACCTGCTCATAATCAAAGATCAATTAATTGCTAAAATAAGGCTTTCCCATTATACCGTCCCCTCCATAAACTTATCAAGCTTAGTCTTGAAGCCAGATATGTCTTTTGCCCCCACTACTCCCCTTGGAAGGCTGTTCCAGAACTTCACTCCTCTAATGGTTTAAACCTTTCCAAACACCCTCAATCGCACTTGAAATGTTTCTGCATACAATGGTGCCCACAACAATGCACATATTACACATGGTGCATGTCTAATGTATGCACATTGGCAAGGGGGAGAGTCACTCAGGGGGTGGAGGGTGGGAAGCAGTTTGCCTTGGGCCCTTCAAACCAAGTGGTTCTGCGACCTTGTGCTCTAGGTCACAGTGCCACTCAATGAAATTTGACCCAGTGGCCCCTCCATCACACCAAAGGGCCAAACCTGAATGACATCATGCTAAGTTAAAGTGACAGTGGAGAAACAGATACAGGAACTGCTCCCCAGCCCCAAGAGGATGTACTGGTGCTCACTTACCTGTGGTGAGATGAAAGTATCTAGCAGAACACAGAGACCGTGTCATTGGAGCATTTAGAAATAAACTAGTGTACTGTGGGAGGTGGTGAAAGAAGACCAAAATGATTAGATTGTATTTTTTTCTGGGAAGGGCTCTGTACAGCACTGAACATGTTGTCAGCACTCAGTAAGGGCCTGATCCAAAACACATTGAAGTTGATGGGAGCCTTTTAATTGATTTTGATGGGCAAAATGTAGGGCTGGAAGGGACCTCAACAGGTCATCAAATCCAGTCCTTTGTGCTGAGGCAGGATCAAGCAACCCTAGATCATCCCTGAAAGGTGTTGGTGTAACCTGTTCTTAAAAACCTCCAACAACAGGGATTCAACAAGCTCCCTTTGAAGTGTATTCTGGTGCTTATCTATCCTTATAGTTAGCAAGTTTCCAATATCTAACCTAAATCTCCCTTGCTGCAGAGTAAGCTGATTACTTCTTGTCCTACCTTCTGTGGACATGGAGAACACCTGATCACCATCCCTTATAACAGCACTTAACGTATTTGAAGATGATTATCAGGTCCCCCATCAGAGTCTTCTTTTCTCAAGACTAAACATACCATACCATACATGTGGTTGTAGGACCTATTTAGTCTTAATCCACTCCTTCCACTTCCCTAAAGACACATAAAAGGATTTTCCATGGGGAATGGTTCACTCTCAGGACCTATAACAAGAGATAAGATTTCAAATAGGCAAACCATCAGTTAGGCTTTGATTCTCCTCTTGTCTTCAATGGAGTTACACTGTCATAGTGAGAGGAGAATCAGCTCTTTAATTCTGTGTGTATAGAAAACTTTAATCATCTACCATATTGATTCTTCAGACTGCATAGCTAGCTTTTTCAAGTCAGCTACTTGGAAAGTCCCATGATGATCTTCTTTATTCTACTTTTACATCACTATAGCTCTATTAACTTTATGGGAGTTACTTCTGATTCACACCAGTGTGAGATAAGAATCATGTGCAGAGTCTCTGTCTACAAGAATTTACAATCCAAGGCTCAGATTCTGCCCCCTTTATTCATACTGATGAGATACTATTCATAATGAGTAAAGGCAGGAGAATTTGGCCCTAAATGAAGACATGGATCACAGGAGGAGATGAAAACCACAGGGAAGAGCTGAGGGAGGGAAGTATCAGCGTGATAATAATAAGATCATATGGTCATCTAGAGAAGTTTTATTTGCTTTTTTTTTTTTAAATATAGAGACTAATATCTAACATATGCCCCTCTGTTTGTACAGGTCCTTTTTCACTCTGTGAACTTACTAACAATGAAGGAGACTGTTCTGTCCTTGTGATTTTCCACTTAGATAGCAAGGCCCAAATATTCCAAAAATCCACATTACTGATATTAATGAATTGTTTCTGCTCTCAGGAAAAGAGAGCTGAATGCCAACTGGTGCATTCAGGACTGAGACATGATGGGTCACCAGAGGGTAGACCCTTGGATTTCAGAGCTCCATTTTACTAAATTTGAGTACTCCTTTTAAATTTGACCTCTGAAACTAGGTTTTCTACAGTGTATACCTTAAGCTGCCACTAGGAGCAGGGGCTGGCTACTGGGCCTTAAAAATTGTTTTCTTTCCAGAGAGAGATCTCTTAAAGTATACAATTTATTTTAAAGTTTTGGACCACCATGGGCTTTAAAAAACAACCTGCTCCAATACCCTTCATACTCTAGCCAGTAAATGATGGGCTAGAAACACTGCTATTTAAATAGCAAATGATGACAATGTTAAGGGTTTTATTATATAAATTTAGTACAATTTATAAAACTTCACAAACTTTTCAGCTGTTACAAAATCTTACACATTCATCAGCTTTATACTATGTCCCATCATGCTATGTCCCATCATGCAAAGGGAAGTAGAGCCTGTACCTATGATGAACATAAAAACCTACCATTAGGTTAAAATATTCAAACATAGTCATTAATGTTTAGCCTGCATGAGTCAGAAACATTCATGGAGTTGAAAACTCAAATAGCATTTCTGCAGTGAAAGGAGTAGTTACATGATCTGTTTATTTTTAGACAAAGTACAAGGCCACCTAATATTGCAAAAATATACATTGAATTTGAGGTAAATCAAGATGTTTTAATATATTTTGATTGTTTTTAATCTGTTTTAACATTTCTGTCTTAACAGTTTGTCTTGGGTCAAACAGCACATTGGGCAAGCCACAGTTCAAAAAATTAGAAGGGGATGAATTCCTAATTCTTTATGATCTGAATTCCCCTCAGTATTGCCCTAGCATTAGATGTGCAATTACTCTATACAATTCTGTAAACTGTCTTTTCAGCTTCACTGATCTACTGAACCAGGTAGATAGAATCAAGTTAATGTCATTGTAAACACACAGACAGAAAATCCACCATTAGAAAATGTAACAGTGAAACTGAGCCACCCATATGAAAATGAAACAAATATGAATTACACAATTGCCAACAATATTCATTGTTGATATGTTTTTCTCTTTGCAGGTTTACACAAGTCCATTATCAATTTTGTGGATCTGCCAAGACATCAAGATGGCTTTTTTGAAATCTGTTTTTCTCTCTCCCACAATAACTGATTAATCTTGCAACCCACTGACTTCAATGGGAGTTGAAGGCATTTATCAGCTTGCAGAAAGTGCTCTGCACCTCAAAGGATTAGATCATCTGTCTGCAAAAACTGGGTATGGATTACTGGATTATTTATGGACTTCTGTTCACAGACGCATTCAATGATGAAATAGTTACCATAGGGACAACCACATCTTATATGACTCCAGTACTCATGATGCAGATCCCAGAGCATGACAAATATATTGTTCACATACATACACTTTGCAGCACATTCATCCCTTTCGGTAAACTAAAAACAACAAACAATTTCATGTGTAGTGCTGACATCTGGTGGCTAAAGCAGCTGCAGCAATTATACACATTCCTCACAGTACGTACCTTCAATTAGTCAGCTAGGGATTAGCTGATTTTATGTCAACCCTGCCCCAAACACCTTTACTCAAAATAGAGACTCTAAATCAGATGTTAAGCCTGAATGGTAAACACTTGCAGGCTTTTTGTTTAGTTCTGTCAGAAAGATGGAGGTTTAAAAGATTTAGGGCCCAATGTTGCAGACTCTTACTCACATAAATAGGCCTCACACACACACAAGGCAGATATCATAGGTCACATGGGCTGATTTTTTTTAGGGGCACTTCTGGCCCAACCCCTTTCACCAAAGGTTTTTTTTCTACCCGTTTAAAGGCACCTCACATCATCAACTGGGACCAGGGGCCAAAACACCAATGCAGCTCCAGCCCAGCCACCCCTCCAGCAGAGCTTTTGAAGATAGGGGTTCTTAGGACAGACAATGTCCAGCTCCAGCCCTACTCCTGGATTTCCATTAATTTCAAAGGGCCTGCTTGAGTATGCATTGCTGAATTAGGTCCCTATTTCCTTAATCAGTTTGGAATTTGAAATGCTACCCTCGCCCAACTAAAATACATGGGTAAAACAATAGTGTGGAACCTTGTCTGGGAGAAGAACAGCCCCACGAACATACCCTCCAATCAGAATGCCTGAAAGTGTATGTGTATGAGAGTGAGTGAGGGGGAGATCAGAGATGAGAACATCCTTACTGCTCCCATTTCTGTCTCTCACTATGATTACACCAGTGCTGTAAGCAAGAGAGTCCCATCCTGCTCAAGTTTTTGGTGTTTGCTCCATAAGATTCTGGATAGAAATACTGAGATATAAAATCAGTCTTCATAACTATTCCATTTTAGTGCTTAAGGGTTTCTTTCCTGCAGGCATGGGATTTTTCCAATTACTATAGTTGGAGCTGCAGTGAAGACTTTAAATTATTATGGTTGACACCAAGTTACACTGCAAATTAACACTAGTAGTTTCTGCAAGCTTTTTTTTTTTTCCACACCATCCGTGGCCACACACTGTCATAAAGAACTTCTCTCCTAAATTATCCAAATTACCTGAACACACATCTTAGCAGTCAGGGCATACAAGCAAAAAATATATCTCCAGCCAACCATTTACAACAACAAATTAAACAAAATGGTATTCTAAAGACAGGCAGATTACAGACTGATGGGGCAGTATGGGGAAGCTCACATACATATCGAGTCAAATTTTTTCATTGGACAAAAAATTGAGCTTTTGTCAAAAAGGAAATTTCCACAGGAAATGGTTATTTTTGAAGAAATTGGTTGAGTTTCTCTTGGAAAACAAAGAACTGCAAACTCCAGCAACCAAAACCTGAAACATTTCAGTTAGTCAGACTAAAGTTTCCACTCAAATAAAAAATGTTTCTTGACTGCCCAAAAGTTTTTGGCGTTATGTTGCTAAAAACTGATTTAACAATAGATTTCTGTTGCCAAAACCCGGGGGGGGGGGGAGTTTTCCAGGGAAAACTTGAAGAAATTTGTAGGAAAATGTCAACACAATGATTTCCTCCCCTATGCTTGTCAACACTTTTCATGGAAAAAAATCACTTTCCAACGAGCTGTTGCCCACCTTTCTGTAACACAGGTAAATAACGGAGTTCAGTCTCCGGGCATGTTGACTTGCAATGTTGACAAGCGCTGACTTCATCTGAAAATATTTTAAATTAAAACATTATAAATCACAATCCAGTTTTACAGCTTCCCCAATTATTTTACACAATCTGTAAACAATTGTGTAGCAGTCGACACAATCAACTAAACAAACACAACTAGAACACAGACAAATAACACGCGTGATGAGATCAAAACATGACTGCACAGAGCTATTTTTCATTGGTGCCTGAAGTACTACAGATTGAAAGCCAGCTAACAGGGAGAAGAGATTGTAAACCAATCGGGGAACGCTTTTCTATGACCAATCAAAAGCTGTCTTGCACAGCCGTTTTAGAAGAATGAGGCTTAGGGTGGTAGCCTTGTCTTCTGCCTGCTGCTGTTGCCTGCCCACTCCAAGCAGCAAGGAGCTTGCTCGGTCGGTGCAGACTGTGCCACAGGCTAAAGAGAAGGAGATTGGCTTTACTGAGAAGAATTACAGGCTGTTAGGTTTGCCTGCGTTACTTGCTAGCTGGAACTAAGTTGCCTGCTCATGTAATGCACTCACTCACTCAGGAAATCAGAAGCTTCTCTAGGAAAAATCTTAAGAAGCAATGCACAAGGGTAACAACTTTAACGGGGAAGAGAATTATAGAGACATGGAAAGATGCCCGAATGCAGGTGGTGGAAGAAGCAGAGCCAAGTGATGGGTTCGGTTGTGGTTACATACAAGACCTTAGCTTGGACCTGCAGGTTGGCGTTATTAAGCCCTGGTTGCTGCTAGGTGAGTACATATTTGAATTTAAATTTGCATCCCTGTTAAATGCCTGCTCCTGGAAGGGTCTGAGCACCAACCACGGGGGTGCTTAGCTCCCACGAAAGTCAACTGGAGGTGGCGCCGATACACATTGTTCATAAAGTGTTCAGCACTGCACCATTCAGGGTCAAGTTCCTTCCAAGAGATTGCTATCTTGGCATTCATAATATGACTTTCTTCATGCTTGCCCTCTTGCGTTCCTGCTCACGTTGTTTTATCCAGTTAAGCAGATGGAAAGTTGGATTTATTAAACTCAGATGAGAAGTTACTATACACAATGTAAACATATTTAGATTGCATTATTAAAAATAACTCATTGTCCCCAGGGAAAAACAAATAGCTAACTTCTTTTACAATTAAGTAGAGTATTTGCTTTGTTTATATTTTGACAGCTCTGTGCAAATAATGCAATAATGAGCCCCTTCTCTTTACAGGATCACAAGATGTTGCTCAGGATCTGGAGACAATGAAAAAATATGGGGTAAGAAACTGCCTAACAATGACTATAGACTGTTTTATATTTAGCATTTGCTAGTGAGAATGATTTTTTAATCATTAGAGAATATTAGTTTTCTGACTTTTCCCTTTAAAAATGAGCTATATTTTATATCTAAATAAGGTTGCTACTCAAAAGCTTGCATCTGATCCATGCACACGTGATGAGTGTTTGTGGGTTTCACAAGAAATATGAAATTTCAAGATTAGCTGTGGTTTAAAGTTTGCTTTATTATAGAACAGATTATATGCATTTCAAACAGTGTATTCATCAGTCCTCAAATACTAAGCAGGGTCAATGAGCCTGCTCAGTGTTTGAATGGGAGATATTCAAGGGGGGGACGACATGGTCCTGAGTCTTTCCCCAACTTTGGTCCCTTTCTAGATCACTGGTGATTTAATGAGAGTGGAATGTACTCCAGGGGGATTCCCCTGCTGCAGGCCAATACTCTGGCAGTATAGGGACTTTATGGATAGCCTTATGCCACCTTGCCATAACTTACAGTAGTCTCCAGCCAGGCCAGAATTCAGACAGCGCAAAAATGGCATAAGGCCATCTTTTCCCTGTCCTGCCTAGTCTGTACTTGCTGCACCATGAGGCCCCATACTCCAGTAAGCAATGCTGGTGACTCAATAAGTGCACTGTTAACCAGTTCTCCAATGCCCCAGCATAATGCTAGGGGACATTTTGCTGATGGAGGTGTTGCCTCCTCAGCTGTAGGGCTGGCTAATATATTGCAGCTAATTTTCTCTTCTTCTCTTGTGTTCTGCTGTCCCCCTCTTCTGTTTAAAATCCTTATGCTAGCTGGTGTAGTTAGGGTGTGGGCAACAGATATTCTCTCTTCATCCCCTGCCCAACAGATATTCTCTCTTCATCCCTGTGAGGGGAAGCAGTAGCTCTTCCATCATATGATTCAGCATGAGAGCGAAGGCCCATTGACAGATCTTTCCCCAGAGTGCCTAATACTGCTAGCAGGCAAAGGTCAAGTAGAGGACCAGTCAGCGCACCCAGAGAGCAGAAGACCCTCACAGTCTTAATTTAATTTGGGCCCCCTCCACATTCAGCTGGGATGTTTTTGCTTACTCATAGTCATTCAAGATCCCATGGCTCCTTTCTACAAGGTGTCAGTCTTGCCAAATTCAATTTGGTTAATCAGATTCGACCAGCCTAAAAATTCCCTTAGTAGTTTATTGGATATGGAATTCTTCATATTCTTTCATTATCTGTTACATACTGTGGCTATGCACTATTAAATAGTAGGTTCATTCCACCCCCGAGCTGGCTATGTTTCAGTGATAAGTGAGGGGATTCCTATAAGTGGTTTGCAAAGGATTTTGGGTGCCTTCTTTATGAAAGGAATTAGATAACCTAAGATGCAAACTTTAACCTGTAGCAACAACTTCTCAAAGATTCATTTTCAGAAGTTAACTTGAAAAATCATCATTATCCTAATGCTTAATTCTTCTTTTGTTAAGATGGACTGAAGAAAACTGAAATGCCGCTTTATACATTTTAACACTATAAATAAAATCTTAAGTGGATTCAAAAAGAGAGTTAAATCAGAAACACAGACAGAATGTCTGAATAAAATTGAGTACTACTATTTGATGTTCCAACTGATGTCTGCTTAATGGATACTGCTATTTTTTGTTCTTGTCCATTTTGCTTGTTGTCATCAAACTACTTTTTTTTTTGGCTTAGATTACTCATGTCCTAAATGTGGCATATGGAGTTGAAAATGCCTTCCCCAATGACTTTATATACAAGAATATTTCTATATTGGATCTCCCTGAAACTGACATCACATCGTATTTCCCGGAATGTTTTGAATTTATTGAGCAAGCTAATATGCTGGTAAATCAATATTTCATACTATTAGTTATCCTGGGTATGTGGCAATAACTTAACAGTTTCCTATGGTTAAAAAAACAAAAACACATCAATCATGCTTTTCTTAGAGTGATCAAATATTGTTTACTATTATCTACTATTTTTTTTGTGTGCAGTATTTCTTAATTTGATCTAGAGCAATGAGTGACTTTTTGATAAGCAAGTCTTAACATGGGTTCAGATCCCTCTTCCAGGAGTAAAACCTGCAGAGGAAAATGAAAGCTCTATAAGCTTCCAGAATTCATCTATTAGGGAGGCAGTGTTTTGACATACCAAAGAAACAGGGAGTTTGGCAGTGCCCCTGGAAATCAGTGGGATTTTTGCTGGCTTCCTCCAGCTGTCAGGGATACCTCAGCCTGCTACTGTCCCTTGAACCTCCCTTAAAAGTGAAACACAGTAAACTATGAATTCAGTATAAAAATAGAGTACACGTTAGTAACTGTAACTGTAACCAAAGGTCCTGATTCAGCAAACCATCCCCGTTCAGCAAATATTTACTGAACAGGGATAGCCATAAGTTTGTGTTTAACTGCTTTGCTGAATCAGTGCCTAACTGCATGCCAAAATTCCTGTAAAAGAACAAAAGTAGGAAATAGAAGAAAACTTGCATGGCAGCTTTCATTTCTGATATTCTGTTCTGTGTACATGCACTGGACTGGTCTCATTTCTACAGAAGTGTGAGACCAGGAAATCAGAACTGAGATCTACATAGCAAATCTAGGAACAGAATTTTGCTCTGTTTTAGGTTGATTCCTTTTTCTACAAGAATTAAGGCAACGTCAGGGTAGAGAGGGGAAAAAAAAGATGTCACATCTCATGCCAGAATTACTAAAAAGCTTGGCAGGCTCTACAGATAATCAAAGTCCTTTCTAATTGTTATATGTTGAATGGCCTGTATAAAATATAGTAATTGACTTTAACAGTGCAAGAAGAGAAAATGCCTTGAGAGTCAAACCTGGTTCTGGCTTATTCCACCAGATCTATCATGTTCATTATTTACATAGCTTAGGATAAAGGAAGGTAACATTGCCCCATCCGCTTTGGGGCACGTAGTATTCTTTCTTTCTAACATATCATTTACAAGTTACCTGAAACGGGGTGTCAATGACCTCCTTCAGGTTTCCAGTTACGATTTCCACTTCATTCCTAAATGATACTTGCCAGCTTAGTGTCACTGCTCCACTTCAGAAGTTAATTTTCCAGTTACTTCTCTATAATCAGATCACTGCTCCACTTCAGAAGTTAATTTTCCAGTTACTTCTCTATAATCAGAAGTATTCTTATAAAGCTTTTCATGGTAATACTAATATTTCTATACTGCAAGATGTTTAGGGCACTTTATCCTTGTTTGTAGGTATTGATATTTATACAATTGCTTAGAGCTAGATAAGGTGCTTTTAATAAACCTAAATAAACAGTAGGAAATGATATATGAAATGCCACTGCCTCTATAATAGCCAGTAGTAAAACAGTATCTTAAATGACTAATGTGTTTCATTTTTTTCTTGAAGGATGGAGTGGTGCTGGTTCACTGTAATGCAGGAGTTTCTCGTGCTGCCGCAATCATCATTGGTTTTTTAATTAATTCAGAAGGACTCAATTTTGCTAGGGCATTTTCTTGGGTGAAAAATGCAAGACCTGCTATCTGTCCAAATCCTGGCTTTATGGAGCAGCTTCACAAGTATCAAGAGTGCAGTAAAAAGGCAAATGGAAGCATAGATGATCACAAATGATAAAATAAGAGAGATGCATGCAACTATCTGTGTGGTTATTCTGTAACAAATGTGCTGGCATAGCATACCTTAAACGGTCATTTCTGAATTTAAATATCTGTGTATGAGGGGAGATTAAATTCCTTTCCCCTACAGTTCATTCTTCAGCTTTTTAGTCTAAATAGACTGTTACACTAGTTGGTCCAGACATTCAGTTGCTAAGAGACCGGCTTTTTCCGTGATAGTCTTCCACTGACTTCGGAGATGATTTGGCCCAAGGACACATTTTTCCCAGAGTGGTGAGAAAAAGATCAAACAAGTGCTGGTTTGTTTGAAACATCAGGTGGAACAGAATGGTAGGTTTTCATTGAACTGACTGTGGAGGTAGCAATAGAAAAAGAAAATAAATTGCAGGCTCAGATAATAAAGTGACCCCATCTACTTTAATACCAAGTCCAATCTTTATCCAGTCTAGTGGGTTATAAAATCTAGATAATAAAGTGTTCTTATAACAAACTGCCTCTGTTTTTTTCTTAAGTTGACTTTGCAAGGTAAACAGGTTTTTATTGAATTCTATGGGGTGGCCAGACAGTAAGGAGCCTTTTCTTCCCTCACATCCTGTTCAGGGGTCAGCCACAAGCCTCCTTAAGAATAAAGGAAGTGCTTCCTACCAGAGCTTTCAATGATACTAGTCACCAAAGCAGGAGGGGAAAACTTACCTCTCTTCCTCTTTATCTCTTGAAACACATGGTATAGGTAGGCTTGTTCAAAAAAGTTTACTTTTTCAAAGGATGCTGTTCTAATGTTCACTCCCCAGAAGCTGTCCACTCTGTAAACCCCAGAATATGGCTAAAGACTTAAAACCTACAATGTTGTGTACACTTCCTTACAGAACAAGGACAAAATACTGCCCTCATTTACACCCCTTTTAACCAGTAATATAAACTGGTTTAAAACTGAAGATGGAGATGACATAAAGAAGCAGTGCCAAAAACAGACGTTTCAAGCTGAGATACCTAAAAGAGAAAGGATGGTGGAACAATGAGTAATTTTTTCTTGAAATTTCTTTATCTCGTCATTATCCTGCCAGCTCTCATAATTGACAAACAACTCAAAATGAGAAATTCAAGAATAAATAGGCGTGAAAGGCTTTAAAAGATTAATTTATTTACCATAGGCAGTATTGTTGGTTTTGTGATTCAACATTTCTGGTCTCTTAATTTGCAGTAGAAATGAAATAACACAGGATTTGGGTGGGTCAAGTATAAATGTGTATGTAAAATGAGAGACAGCTGAGAGATTTGTTATAAATATATAACATGCCTGCCTTTGGGCACCGGCAACTTGACTTGCAGTATTTCCTACAATGGGTTTAGGAAATGCCACGGTAAATTTAATTATATTAAGCAGTAGGTATTGGTATTTTTAAAAGGTGACCATTGTATTAGTGTCTCAGTATTAGTATGTATATTTTGACAAACTAATCGAAGTAGGAGCTTTTATCAAAAGCTAAACCAGAAAGTGTATCTCAAGCATATTATCAGTAATGTCAACAATGTTCTCACAGCTCAGTAGGGTTTATTTTGTCCTAAATGGCCATGGTCCTGATCCTGCAAGCAGATCTACATGAGTGGAACCCTGGGCCTATGTGAAGTTTTACTGAAGGCAGTGATGCTTCACATGGGTTCAAGAGTGGACTCACTTGCAAGATCTGAGTCTATATCTGTTAATTCCAGGAGATTCCAGGACAATCCTGGAGGGTTGGCCACCCTACTCACAGTGTTTGTCGTGTGTGTGTTACAGTTTCCAGGGCAGAGGTGACAGTTTGCTGTGCATGTTAGTCTTGGGTATGAGGGAGGCTGTTGTGGATGTTCATCTCCTAGGGGAGGGAGTGTAGGTAGGGTTACCCTTCCGCCCCCACACAAGGTAAGCCAGATGTAATCCCAACCACAAGGCAACTTCGCAACTCCCCCTTCAACAGTCACTTACAGTATCTAGTCACATATATAAGATTGATAACATCATTGAATGTGGTGTATGTTGCTGTGTGTGTGTTACAGTCTCATAGGATGGGGGTATTTGTGTGTGTGTGTTAGTCTCACAGGGTATACATGAAAGAGGTTGCTGTATGTGTGTTACAGTCTCACTGGGTAGAGTTTGCTGTGTGTGTTACAGCCTCACAATACACCCAACAACCACCACTTGGCCACCATGAGACTGTAACACACCCAACAACCCTTTTCACCCTTATGAGACTGTAACATACCCAACAACCACCACATGGCCACCATGAGACTGTAACAAATCCAGCAACCTACCCTCACCTGTGATACTGTAACACACCCAATAACCTCCCCATTGCCTATATCAGTCTGAGACACACCAGGCAACCTACCTTCACCTCCTGTGACACTGTAACACATGCAGCAGCCCCCCATCATCCTAGTGAGATTGTAACACACCCAGCACCCTGTAAGACAAACACATCCAGCAACACTCCATCACCACCCATCACCCCCATGAGACTAACACATTCAGCTACCCCATCACCCTCTGTGACACTGTAACACAACCAACAACCCCCCTTCACTCCTGTGAGACTGTAACATGCCTGACTACCCTAATCATCCCGACTGCACACCCAGCAAACCTCACTAACCTCTGTGACACTGTAATGCAGCCAGCAACTGCTGCCCCCTCCTCTGAGATGGTAACCTCCAGCAACCCCAGAAGACGAACACACACACAGCAACCCACATAACCCCAGGTTCCATCAGATTGTAACACACACACACACACCAATCTCCTGAATCCTGTGAGACTGTAACAGACACCTGCATGACCTCATACATCTATGAAACTCACACACACACACACAACAATCCCCACTCCCTTACAGTCTCACGGTGGCCAAGTGGTGGCTGTTGGGTGTGTTACAGTCTCACGGTGGCCAAGTGGTGGCTGTTGGGTGTGTTACAGTCTCACGGTGGCCATGTGGTGGCTGTTGGGTGTGTTACAGTCTCACGGTGGCCATGTGGTGGCTGTTGGGTGTGTTACAGTCTCACGGTGGCCATGTGGTGGCTGTTGGATTTGTTACAGTCTCACGGTGGCCATGTGGTGGTTGGTGGGTGTGTTACAGTCTCACGGTGGCCATGTGGTAGTTGTTGGATTTGTTACAGTCTCACGGTGGCCATGTGGTGGTTGGTGGGTGTGTTACAGTCTCACGGTGGCCATGTGGTGGCTGTTGAGTGTGTTACAGTCTCACGGTGGCCATGTGGTGGTTGGTGGGTGTGTTACAGTCTCACGGTGGCCATGTGGTGGTTGGTGGAGTTGTTACAGTCTCACGGTGGCCATGTGGTGGTTGTTGGATTTGTTACAGTCTCACGGTGGCCATGTGGTGGTTGTTGGATTTGTTACAGTCTCACGGTGGCCATGTGGTGGCTGTTGGGTGTGTTACAGTCTCACGGTGGCCATGTGGTGGTTGGTGGGTGTTTTACAGTCTCACAGTGGCCATGTGGTGGCTGTTGGATTTGTTACAGTCTCACGGTGGCCATGTGGTGGTTGGTGGGTGTGTTACAGTCTCACGGTGGCCATGTGGTGGTTGTTGGATTTGTTACAGTCTCACGGTGGCCATGTGGTGGTTGGTGGGTGTGTTACAGTCTCACGGTGGCCATGTGGTGGCTGTTGAGTGTGTTACAGTCTCACGGTGGCCATGTGGTGGTTGGTGGGTGTGTTACAGTCTCACGGTGGCCATGTGGTGGTTGGTGGAGTTGTTACAGTCTCACGGTGGCCATGTGGTGGTTGTTGGATTTGTTACAGTCTCACGGTGGCCATGTGGTGGTTGTTGGATTTGTTACAGTCTCACGGTGGCCATGTGGTGGCTGTTGGGTGTGTTACAGTCTCACGGTGGCCATGTGGTGGTTGGTGGGTGTGTTACAGTCTCACAGTGGCCATGTGGTGGCTGTTGGGTGTGTTACAGTCTCACGGTGGCCAAGTGGTGGCTGTTGGGTGTGTTACAGTCTCACGGTGGCCATGTGGTGGCTGTTGGATTTGTTACAGTCTCACAGTGGCCATGTGGTGGCTGTTGAGTGTGTTACAGTCTCACGGTGGCCATGTGGTGGCTGTTGGGTGTGTTACAGTCTCACGGTGGCCATGTGGTGGCTGTTGGGTGTGTTACAGTCTCACGGTGGCCAAGTGGTGGCTGTTGGGTGTGTTACAGTCTCACGGTGGCCATGTGGTGGCTGTTGGGTTGGGTGTGTTACAGTCTCACGGTGGCCATGTGGTGGCTGTTGAGTGTGTTACAGTCTCACGGTGGCCTGTGGTGGCTGTTGGGTTGGGTGTGTTACAGTCTCACGGTGGCCATGTGGTGGCTGTTGAGTGTGTTACAGTCTCACGGTGGCCATGTGGTGGCTGTTGGGTGTGTTACAGTCTCACGGTGGCCATGTGGTGGCTGTTGAGTGTGTTACAGTCTCACGGTGGCCATGTGGTGGCTGTTGAGTGTGTTACAGTCTCACGGTGGCCATGTGGTGGCTGTTGGGTGTGTTACAGTCTCACGGTGGCCATGTGGTGGCTGTTGGGTGTGTTACAGTCTCACGGTGGCCATGTGGTGGCTGTTGGGTTGGGTGTGTTACAGTCTCACGGTGGCCATGTGGTGGCTGTTGAGTGTGTTACAGTCTCATGGTGGCCTGTGGTGGCTGTTGGGTTGGGTGTGTTACAGTCTCACGGTGGCCATGTGGTGGCTGTTGAGTGTGTTACAGTCTCACGGTGGCCATGTGGTGGCTGTTGGGTGTGTTACAGTCTCACGGTGGCCATGTGGTGGCTGTTGGGTGTGTTACAGTCTCACGGTGGCCATGTGGTGGCTGTTGGGTGTGTTACAGTCTCACGGTGGCCATGTGCTGGTTGGTGGGTGTGTTACAGTCTCACCATCTCGGAGCAGGAGGCATCTTGCCGGTGTAACGCGGCCGAGGGGCCAGGGTCAGTACGGACCAGGACGCTGAAGCGGGGATAGGGCCTTGGCTAGCGGCGAAGCGAATGTCTGAGCGCGACACCGTCACTGTAACCACGCCTCTTCCTGCTCTCACGTCACGCTCCCCAAGATGGCTGCTGGGCAAGGCAGGAAGTGACGCACCCTAGCGCGCCCCGCGGCGGACCGAATTTCCGCTCTATGTGAAAGTGTTCGCCGCGGCGGCTGCTGCTCGTGTCTCGCGGTTCCGGGCCCGCAGCGTGATGGCCGCTTTCGCCATGGAGCTGCCGCCGGCCGGTAAACAGGGTGTCGCGGGGCTGGGGCGGCTCCGGGTGTTACCGCGGCGGGTGGTGCTGGGCAAGTCGCGGCCGGGAAGAGGGAGGGACCGGCGTGTCAGCGGCCTGGCTCCCCGCCGTGTGCGGCGCTGCACGGCCCTGGCCGCGCTCTCCACCTGGCCAGTGACGGTATCGCAAGGCCGCGCTGGCTCTCCCGTGTCCCGGCGTTTAGCGCTGCCGTGATGGGCGGCGATCCGAGGGGTGCAGCTGCGTACAGGCCTGGCAGCGCCTGTAGCTCCCTGGTGCGAGAGCGGCTGCGGGGCTGGCCTGGGGCAGGACCCATCATGGCTGCGGGATCGCAGCGCCGGGGAGCGCTCCTCTCCTGTCCGGACGGTGCCAGTCACCACGCTCCGCACGTCGTGGCTGAAAGCTGCACACACAAGCTACAGCAGCGCAGCGTCAGATCGTTAACGGCCCGTGGGCGCTGGATGCTTCGTTACTTTGAAACATCCGGCCCCCAGCGGCTGTCACTTGTGCAGTGACGTGACTGGGCCGGGCGACGCACCGAGCTAGGGAGGGGGGCTGGATTAGGCCCTAGAAGTTCCTGGCTCCATCCCTACAGTGTGAGCGCTCTGTGCTGCAAAACGAAACGAGGAGCAGGAGGAAAGTAATATGTAAAGTTGGTTATTATTTCTTTAAAGTGATAAGAAATAACAGCTGCTGTGGTCACTGAACATGCAGTTTTAGCTGGTATTGTTTCTGATTATAAAAGTAAATCCGTAATGAGGAAAGTTCTTTCATATCAATTTCACAGCACTAATTTTAACTTTCTCGTAATTTTCCATCAGACGAATTCTTTATCCTTAAGAACTGTGGTATGTTGAATCACAAAGATGTCTAGATTCTTAAATTTTGTTTTACTAATACAGGAGCTGAACCAATGACTCTTGGTTCCCCCACCTCTCCAAAGCCAGGAGCTGGAGCTCAGTTCTTACCTGGATTTTTAATGGGCGATTTACCAGCTCCAATGACTCCACAACCTCGCTCTTTAAGTGGCCCTTCTGTTGGTGTGATGGAAATGAGGTCTCCTTTACTTACAGGTGAATACATTTTACTATGAAGACTTTTGTAGAAGTAGCTGTGTATTTTTTTTATTTAAAAAAGGCTAGCTTTGATTTACCAGTCCAGTGATTTTTTTGTTCAGATTTGAGTCTCCATCATTTTCCAAACTGTAGTTGCTAAAGATGGCCTCAGACATACTCAAATTAGTTTGAATAGCCAGTTATTGCATATACTTTTTTAACAAGTTTCACGGTGATTTAACTGTGATTGTTTCCATCTAACAAAATTTCCTCAAGAAGTATAATGTGAGTTTCTGCTGGCATAGGTTCAATCTGAGGTCGGACATTTGACTTGTCAAAAATAATTGGTCAGTTAAGTGGTCATAAATGGTCAAATATTTTAAAGCGCTAATTAATATAACTGGTAAAGTGAAAGCAACTTGAGAAATAAAAATTTTAGCATGTAGGGATTTTTATTGATATGAAATAGTATAGTGCTGGCATAAATAGCTCTAGCAAAGTATGATCAAATTCACTTTCCTGGTCAGAGGGTACACTATCCAAAAAACCCCAATAACTGATTTTCCGAACATCTGAAGCCTTTCTAGGATTAGGCGTTTTCAGTGCTCAGCCAGCTAGAGTAGCAAAAATCTTATTAGAGGATGAAGAAATGGAATTAGCTTGACTTTAAAAAAAGGAAAAAGTGGGGGTTTATTTACACAAGTATTTAATGAGGGTTGGTTGTTTGCTTTGTTGAAGGTGGGAGAAGTGTTGTGGAAAGTGTTAATAGATATGATACTTTTGTTTAAGGGAGAGGCTTACATGGCTGAGCATCTTTCCTCTGAGGAAGGAGGTTTAATGAGTGGATGCTCCCTCCCACATTCCCTTTTTAATTTCTGTAAATTTGTTTAGAGTGTAAAATCTTCAGGAAAGTAACCATATGTTTATCTTGTTTTAATGTACATTGTAAACACCCATGTGGATTTATGGTGTGGTACACAAGTAAAGATATACATAGAGTGTTCTAGAAGATTCCAGTAAATCAAGATGCTCAGCTGTCAGTTTGCTTTTTCCCATACTCCTTTAAGTATATCTACAGTGTGGGGACTACAGTGATATAGCTATGGCTATGCTGGCATGCTGTGGTAGTGTAGACACCGCTTACAGTGACAGGGATTTTCTGTAGTTTTAGGAACACTATCTCTCCAAGTGACAGTAGCTAGGTTGATGGAAGCATCTCCATCACTAGAGGTTAGGTAACTATGCTGGTCAGCACTGGAGGTGGATTTATCACAATACTAAGCACCATAGCTATGTTAACCTAAATTTTAATTGCAGACCAGCTATGAGTGATCAAGACCTTAGGCAGGCTTGTTACAGATGGCACCATCATGCAGTCAAAAAGGTAGTTCTACTGCCTGCATCAAGTTGGCCAGAGCTGGGCCAGCTGGAGTGGCCTCGGTTAACTGGTTAACCAGTTAAACAATTAAAATTATATTGTTTACGTCCCTAATTCAATCTATACTAAAGGGAGTTTGGTTTCCCACAGGTAGATTGCTGGTAAAAGTAGCTCCTCTGCTAGTTGGGAAGTTGTTTGATCAAAGCAGTGATCTGTTGTGCTAGCACAAATAAAATGAAGCTTTTGGAAACTCTTGATTTTAAAATACTGTATTTTTAAGGAAGACATTACTAGTAAATCTGCTTGAGAAATTGTACATAGATAAAACTGTCATTGGGGAAGAATTAAAAATCCTTTTCAGAATATGTCACGGTCTCTGACTCTTTGTTTTTGTGAGGTGCCTATTAGCTCCATTAGATGAAAGCTGTCAAGTTAAATTGGGGATATATGGGAAAATTATTGATTACATAGGCATTACTGATTACATAGGCACGTAGTAAGTAATGTATATCTACTGTTTTCCTTCCTGGCTACTGGGAGAATTGTGTGACTCTGTTCTCCATCCTGACATTTGGGTGTGTGGAAGAGGCTTTACCCCTCTCTCTGCTCTTACCCAAAGGAATGCAATACTGTGTCAACTTTTCTCCCTTCCTGAGACACACTTACCAGCTTCTACATCTCTAAATCAATGTATTCAATGTTCCAGATGAAGTAGGAAGTATTTGTTTCACTGAATCAACTGCATGGGTATAGTGTGAGTACTTATTGGGTTTAGCACGCTAGTGCCACTGGGCAAAGGTTCCATTATGGAGGAGGGGGTTAAAGGTGCAGAATGCAGTACTGACATGTTCTGTCCCCTTTGAGCTATTGTGTCAATATTTCAGTATAACTGGTCTAAATATCACTTTGGACTGAAATGTGCTGTTACTTTCAGCTAATTAACTAATTGATTAGTTTTTTAAAATGTGCATAAATAGGAATTTCAGCAGTTTATGTTGCGTTGTCTGTTAAGGACTTGGGGCTCCTGATTTTCTTAAAATACAAACTCTTCAGAAAATTACCAACACAAATGTAGAATAACAATGTAGATTTAACTTAATCCTCCAAAATTAGGAGTTACTGCAATAGGGAATAAATTGCCACAAATTTGACACCCTGCAAGACAGTGAAAGTAGAGCTTCCATCTAAGTCTTGAGGGATGGTTGGAGGCAAGCCATCAGATAGTCTTAACTACAAGACCCAAAATGGGGCAAGATTGAACATGTCATATTAAATTTGGGTTAATTTAAGAGATGAGTAACCTAGAGGCATTAATTTGTGGATGCTCTATATAGTTCTTTATAGCAACTTCTGGACATTTTGAGCTATTACAGTATAAATGATTGGAGGACTTTTGGAGTATGTCTAACCAGAAGCTGGGAAGTGTGATTCCCAGCTCAGGTAGATGTACATGTGCTAGCTCGGCTTGAACAAGCACCTAAAAAAAAAAAAAAATGGTGGCTACAACAGTACAAGCAGAGTCTTGAACTAGCTGCCCAAGTACCATCCTGCCTGATGTCCTCAGAGCATGCGTGGCTGGCTATCTGTTGAAGGAACACACCTGCTTTAAGGCAATAGCTTTAGTAGAGCTATCAAGTGTATACCCATCAACCCCCTCAATTTATGTATAGATATACCCGCTGCTTTCTGCGGCTCACAAATAATTCATTCATAGGGAGTCTTGTAGTGCAGGATTGAGAAATACATTTGAATTGGATAGCAATAGAAGTTTAGTTTAGATATTGTTGACTTACCAAGTTCCACGTGCATAACTATTCTCTTGAGCATGCCCATGTAAATGTTCTCTTGGGTGGCATCAAGTTTCTTTAAATCAGTTTAATTTCTTGAGCTACTCTTACTATATCCTTGTGTTGTGGTGGCACCCAGTGGCTCCAGTCAGATTTGTGGCCCTGTTTTGGTTAATGCTGTATAAATTCATAGGCAGTTAGTCTTTGCCCCAAAGAGCTTACAATCTAGTTTATGACCTAACGCAAATGTTACCAATTGGAGGGAAAAGATAATTTGAGCAATGATAATGAGATTAAGGTGTGCATGCAGTTAAATGTTTCAAAATCCTTGATGATTACTCATATAGATGTCTTAATCTCCCGTGGCCCTTTGTTGTTGATTAAAGTCTCATGATGTGTTCTGTTTCATGCTGTAGTGCAGTTGGTTAACATAAAATGACCGTTGTGAATACTACATTGTTACTCTGCCATAAAACAGCTAGAGGTAACTGGAAATATAGTTGTTAAATAACATTAGAAATTAGAAGAAAATGAAAAGGAACATCTAAATGGATTTGGGTTAGATGGGTTTAGAACAGGGATCGGCAGCCTTTCAGAGGTGGTGTGCCGAGCCTTCATTTATTCACTCTAATTTAGGGTTTCGCGTGCCGGTAATACATTTTAACATTTTTAGAAGGTCTCTTTCTATAAGTCTGTAATATATAACTAAACTATTGTTGTATGAAAAGTAAATAAGGTTTTTAAAATGTTTAAGAAGCTTTATTTAAAATTAAATTAAAATGGTGGCCAGGACCCGGGCAGTGTGAGTGCCACTGAAAATCAGCTCGAGTGCCGCCTTCGACACGCGTGCCATAGGTTGCCTACCCCTGGTTTAGAAGTTCCTCTAACTTTGACATTGCAAAAATCAGTGCAGTTGTTGTAAACTGATCCTGGAGAGTAGTCTTACGTCTTTAGGAAGTGTAGTTCATGACTATTTAAAAAAAAAAATCTGTGATTATCCTCTTGTACATTCATACAATGGTAATCTTAGTGCAAACAGTCCTCAAATCCTGCTATTGTACTATATCCAGATACATTAGGCATCTAGCATTTCATATGTTGTCCAAGCATCAACAATGAAACCAAGTGACAAATTAGGGTTGGGATGTTTGTATTACTAGCTTAATATTAACACTTGTACATTAATACTATTTTTCTAAAAAAGTACATAGATCACACTCTGACAGTGTCCACAGAAATGCAAAACAGAACTCGCAATTTAAAGTCACTTCACTTTCAGTGAGTGGATAGTAGTAATCAAAACTCGTGTCATATAATCTTTGAAGTTACCGGATATATTCCCCTATTGCTGTAGTGTTGTGCCATATAGTATTTTTTTCATGCTGTGTTCTGTATAACTTTAAATGTTATAATCAGCAAATGCATTGCCACTGGAAGACCATTGGGTAATTATTAGGGACTGGGTTTTGATATCCTTCCTCATGTTGAGTAGTACTCTGTAAAATGTCCCATTTACTTCAGTGGGACAACTGAAGGAGTTAAAGTACTACTCAGAGTGAGTGATAGTGTCAAAATCTGGCCCTTTGATCTATCCGATTCTGAAACAAGTGTACTGAAAACTGTCCAAACAAGTGGTTGAACAGTCTGTTCTTATTTTATAGAAATTAGGTGTTGAGGGAGGGGTGGGGCGGACAATTAAAAAAACTAACTGGACAGTCTGATCAGATGATTGCTAAGTGTTTGAATGTCAAAAGGCTAGAGGTTCAAAATTAATCTGGTGGAGTAAATGGAAATGATAGGCTTTCTACTTGCTCCTTTCCGTTGCAGGTGGATCTCCTCCACAACCAGTAGTTCCTACTCATAAGGATAAAAGTGGTGCTCCCCCTGTTAGAAGTATATATGATGAATTATCTAGTCCAGGACTTGGATCTACACCTCTAACCTCAAGAAAACCAGTAAGTGGTAATCTTAAAGGTTAGTTGCAAAGCTAAACTGAAACTTGAGTTAACTTAGTGAATGTCTTTACTTCCCAGGTTGAGTGCAGGCATTTAATTCATACAATTTTTATTTCAGTGTTTAATGCCTCTCATGCTCTGGTTAGTGAGGGGCATCAGCTCCTGAATCTTAACTTAACTCAATTTTCACTTTAGTCTGGTTACCAGCTGCTTAATCTGACAGACAAGCACTGCAGTATTAGCATGTATCGCCTTTAGTTTTTTTTCTTCTTTCTCCATATGACTTTGGAGGGCGAAATAGGAAATCAAGGAATTTCTTTTGAAACAAAACAGTCAAGTGTCTTACATCAGACCAGAGGTTACATATCTTTACGTGTTTGTCACAGCTTAATTAAGACTTAAAATACAGGAAGACAAAATATTTTTAATTTTTTGGGGGTATCAATAATGCAACAAAAAATTAGCGTAAATGAGGTGGCAGCATTCTGTTGCAGCAATGGCGCACTGCCAGCAATAGCAAGTCATCTTCATGCTTTTCAGTTAAATTCTATTGAGTGAAATGCCTGGTTAAACTTTCAGTTTCTGAAGCAGGCAATCATCAACAGGTCAGAAGTACGATTTCTGGAAGGTCAATTCAGTAACCTGTCATTCAGTCTCTTGATTCGTAATAAGAGAGCAAATACTTTCACTAGAAAACTCTTCTACTGCTAAAGAGAACCGACTTAACTCTATTGACTTGTGCTTGATTCTGCATAGAACATAGGCATGTTTTCTAGCATAAGGATCTTAAATTGAAAATAAGTTTTTTATGAAGGGGAGAAGCCACTAATGTAGACTGAAGGGCTAGAGACTTCTCAGAATGCATACCAGTTCTTTCACTCTAGTTAATAGCGCCTGTTACATTTAAAAGTACTTCTGTTTTCTTAATTATATTTTGTATTTAAGAAAAAACATGCTGCCTTTAATGTTGAAAGGGCATTGTTGAAGCCCTTACTTAAAAAACTAGCTGTCTCAAAAGGAAATGTCAAACTTCTGAATCCTCTGTTTCAATTTGGAAGGGGGTAAAGAAGAGAATAGGTAGCATAGGGTAAAAGTCATTCAAGGGTCTGTAATCCAACTGAGTGTTCTCGTCATATCACAGATGTTGCCGAAGTTTACAACTGAGTGAAGGGAAGGGGACATATTAACTTAAAGAACTGATTGACACAAGTGAGGCCTCTCATTTGATATGTTTTGTGAATATTTATTAAGCTGTTGCAGTGAATTATGTTAACTTAACTCTTCAAAATTATGGAAGTTCTTTGGATATAGATGCAAAATACTTATTCATTCTTGGCAAAACATTGCTGTTTATAGGAAAGCTGACTTTTACTTGAGTAGTTCAGAGGCCCCTCAATCTCTGGTGTGCATAAATGTCCTTATTTTATGATGATTGGTTGCTGTCTAGATGGCAACTGCCTTATGAACAAATTTATAAGCAATGTGCTGTTCACAGTGTTTCCCCAATATGAAATAGTTACTAGGGGAGTAAAGGAATAGGAGTTAGATACTTAGTCAGAAGACCTGTAGTCAATTGCACTTTATTCCACAAGGATAAACATTCATTCATTCATTATCTACCAATTGAGAGTTATTTGGATATACAAGGAATTTACTAGGTTATATGAATTATTGCATGTTAGGATCCGCTTACTGGGTTTGCACAATTGTTTCACTAGCTGTACGCAGAAGAATATTTGGTTTAAATTGATATTGGGGCAAAAATTTAACCTTTTCTCCTGATTTTTAACAATTGGACTGAAAACTGGTCTTTTCTTTTCATAGTCAGTATGTACCTGCAGCTATGATTTGTTACTCTTCTGTATTTTAATGCAGCCCAGCTATTCTGTAATGCAGAGTCCATTGGTTGGAACTATGCCAGCAACCCCTGGAACAGGTAGACATCCTGTCAAACTGCTTGCTATACTTCTGTTAGCATGGTAGAGGGCCAACTGTGTCTGAACTCTTTCACTTTTTTGTAAATTTGCATTGCAAATAAGTAGCATTCTTTCCGCTTGCAGGCCATAAATGTGAGCAGGAAAGTACTGCCTTATTTGTTGTTACAGTACTGCAGCCAGAACAAGAACTATGCTGTAGAACTCCTTCTGCTGTATTGAACACAGAGGCAGAAGTGGCTGCTCTTAAGGAATACTACGGAGGATGAGACATGGTGCCACCATTCTAAAGTCTCCTCATTTCCTTGTATGAACCCAGCGATGTCTTGTAAAGCTTTCTGCTGGGTTCTTGTTCCCACAGTAGCCTCTGCACAGTAGATGCAGGATCAGGATTTGGCCCCATTTCTAGCAGCAGCCAACAAAGGTGTGGTAAGTAGCTCAGTCACAGAGCTTAGCAATGTGTTTTAAAATTTCACTAATCTGAAGCGTGAGTTAATGTTGTTCTACTGTGTTTTATGAAAATAAATCACCTAATTTTTCCTACTAAAATCATCTTGATATCAAATTTATACTCTTAGTGCCTAGCTTTCTACACTACTCTGACTAGCTTAGTTACAGTAGCAATTTATTGAAACCAATCCTATTTCAATTTAGCAGCCACCGGTGTATTTAGTCCTGCAAGTATTGGACAGCCCAGAAAGACTACGCTGTCTCCTGCTCAGCTGGATCCTTTCTTCACTCAAGGAGATTCTTTAACCTCAGAAGATCATCTTGATGACACCTGGGTAACTGTATTTGGGTGAGTGATCTGCAGCATTTTTCGAAGAAATCTAATGGCAAAGTCCTTATATTTGGCTATTCTGTTTGAGTACCAGTACATATAGATGTACAAACTATACATTTTTCAGTGATGTATGAGTTTTAATTACTTCAATTTTCTACACTACAGTACACTGAAATTTAACTTGCTTCTTAGGAAGTGGGTGAGAGTGGGGAGTGCAAGGCCAGAAAGAAGCAGCAGTAGGACATTGTGTTGGAGTACTAGCAATCACAGGACTCGATCCTCAAAGCCAGGAGACAGCAAGTGAATACATCTGCTAAACAGTAAAGTGGCTTTCTTAGGAAATCTGCACATCGTTCTCTTCATGCAGAAGTGTAGATGATGATGAGCCAATAAGATCTAGAACATTCTGTTATCTTAAATACTGTTTCAGAATCAGTGCTTAATGAACAGTTCAGCTGATGATGTACTTTTGGGAATTCTGCCAAGGAGAGATATTTCAGCAAAACATTATAGAATATTTAGTGTGTTCTATAATAGTTTCTCACTGAACAGCATTTTGAGTATCTTGTCTACTGCTTTCAGGTTTCCTCAAGCATCTGCTTCCTATATTCTACTACAGTTTGCACAGTATGGAAACATATTGAAGCACGTGGTAAGTCTTATGTTGACTATCTCCTAAAAACTTATGCTAATTTGTTCATTCTTCAAATACTAAATTTCACTACTTCCAACCAAAACCGAGACAGATGTCCAATACAGGAAACTGGATGCATATTCGGTATCAGTCCAAACTGCAAGCCCGGAAAGCCTTAAGCAAAGACGGAAGGATTTTTGGTGAATCTATCATGATTGGAGTCAAGCCTTGTATAGATAAAGTAAGTTAGCCATCCATTCTGTGTGGAATGACAAATTAAATTATAAGTAATCTTTGTTTTGGTCTCTTCCTTGCTTTTTCTTTTCCAGAAGCATGTAGATGGGTGGGAGGGAAGGGGGGAAGGATTCATATGTTAAATCGGGTGGCATACATCAGTAATTTGCAGTAGTAGAGTCCTTTGTTATCTGAGGACTTAATATGGAAACTAGAATAGTGTACAGCAGTGTTCCACCACACTTAAGGCTGTGAAGTGGGTATATTAATTCATCTAAAACTGCAGGGGAAATGTAGCTGGGTAGAATGCATTTACCCGAGTTGGAATTTGATTCACTAGGATTAACACTTCGCTGATTACTAACTACTGCAGTTAGTGGTTCTGCAATTTCACATTTGAGTTCCTTCAGAACTTTTGGGTGAATACCATTTAGTCCTGGTGACTTACAACTTTTTAGTTTCAGTTTGTTCCAAAACCTTCTCTAAATGACACCTCAATCTGGGACAGTTCCTCTGATTTGTCACCTAAAAAGAACGGCTCAGGTTTGGGAATCTCCCTCATATCCTCAGCCATGAAGACCAATGCAAAAGATTCATTTAGTTTCTCCACAATGGCCTTGTTGTCCTTGAGTGCTGCTTTAGTATCTGGATCATCCAGTGGCCCCACTGGTTGTTTAGCAGGCTTCCTGCTTCTGATGTACTTAATATTTTTTTTGGCTATTCTTTTTGTGTTTTTGGCTAGCATGTATACGTTGGCAACTATATATTCCCATCCAAAACAGTACAGAGACACTTTGTAATTGTCTCCTCTACACTAAGAGGAAAGCATGCCTACCTGTTTAAACATCAATTCCTGCAGCACTCTGGCTATCTTGGCAGTCTTATCTATATACTTGCTTGAGCTGACTGTGCTGTCAGATGTAATAGGGTTCAAATGTGGCTGTAAACCATCTAAAGGGAAGAGTTAACCTACATACCAGACTAAAGAGGGTGAGGGATGAGCAGGAATAATGTAGGACTGGGGAAATACAACTGAATGGGAGTAGGCGAATGAACGATTCTGCTCAGAAAATCCTCTAAACAGCACTGAGACCTATTCTTGCCCCAGCTCTAATGGGCTGGCTGTCAAGAAGCTTGTCTTGTGTTGCAGAATCAAAAAATAAAAGGAGGAAAAAAAATCTTTGGAAAGACAAAATATAAACCTCTGTTCTGGAAAAAGCCATCGGATCACTAACTCTGCAGATAACCCAGGATTGTTTGGCAGTAGACTCATGGAAGGATGAAGGGTTGAGTTGACACTACCCAGGTTTGAATCCATAACGTTTAGGTATTTAACACCCAAGGTTGGACCCGATACAAGCTTGTTGAGACTTGCTTTTAGTTTATTTATAAATCACTAAAATCATGTTATCTGTACTGTTTTCAAATTTGGTCGTGATGTTATCCTGAAGGCTAGTAAATCATTAGTTCACTAGCTTATACTAGCATCATTCAGTTCTTAAGCATTTTTCTTACTGCTGCTCTGTGCATTAATGTTCATCATAGAACATGTACTGATAGTTCAGTGTCTGGTACACTGTCTGTAAATATCTTACATACTCCTTCATTGAATACATAATGCCAACTTTATTAGAGTCCTGGTCCAACTTGAGCTACTGGGTTATTACTTTTTGTCGGATCAAATCCAGTTACTGCATTAACTGGAATTAAACTGATATGCACCTAGTATTTGCTTCCAGTTTATTGACATTTAAATAGCGTATTCCCCCTCTCTTTCAAGAGTGTGATGGAAAGTTTTGACAGAGGCTCTGCATCCTCCATGTCTTCAGTCTTCACGCCACCGACAAAAACCTTAGGCACACCGATGCAGCCTGCAAGTACTCCAAGGATTTCTACAATGAGACCTCTTGCAACAGCATATAAAGCTTCCACTAGTGACTATCAGGTATTTTGAGAGGGTAGAGAGCGACAAAGGTTACAAAATACGTAAGCAGGTTTCCAGAAAAGGAATTTGTATTTTTCTTGACTTTCTCAAGGTAAACTGCAACAGAAACAACTAAGCAAAAAGACACGCTGAATGCATGTTTGTAGTTTCTATACTGAGTAGTGGGGACATCAGCACATCATTCTAGACGTAACTCATTTTTCATCTCCACCTATACTTTGCTCCTTTCCCACTTGTCAAGGCAGTTTTTTTCAAACTTGCCTACATAGCTTATCCATCTGTCAAAAAGCTTTCAGAATGACTTTTTTAAAGAAGGCTAGCTTCTTACCTCATCTGTCCATTCCAAGAAGTTGAATTTGTGTTGAGCCCCATAGATGCCCAGTTTTACAGTCATAGTAATTCTAAGGGCTGGGGTATGTAAACAGAATGAATGCATGCTGGATGACCAAGTGTTTTTTGTTTCTTCCAGGTGATTTCTGACAGACAAACCCCAAGGAAAGATGAAAGTATTGTATCTAAAGCTATGGAATACATGTTTGGCTGGTAATAAGCAATGGAAAGTATTACACTAAAACACAGGGCTACAAATAAACTGCCAGCTTCCTGGTTAGTTGTATAACCACTCATGGCAGTATTTCAGCTTCCCTTCATACCAGTTATGCCTTCTGAGAGGAGAATTCAGCATTCATTGTTTGCACTTTAAATGATGGCAATGTACACAGCATTTTAAGATGTTAATCTTAAGCTAATCAGTGTAAATACAAGTGGTCACTTGCTGTGTGTGCTCTAGTGCTTGCATGACTTCAAGAAAAAAGTCAGTACTGATTTGCTATAAGTTATGGAATTGTGTTAATTATACTTTCCAGTAAAGTGAGAATGTATAAATGATAACACAGTTCACTGTTTCCCAATAATGTAACAATGTTTCTTAATCTTTTCTGGAAAGATGGTAAGTTTTTGCAGGATGAACACTATGTATTCTAGTAAAATAAGGGATTTTTCTTGGGCTACCAATTTTAAAATGAATGTTAAATTTTAATTTGGATGCTGTTTAATACATCTCCATTTATATAAAGTTCATCTTGGAGTCCCATTCTAAATGTTCATAACAGCCTTTTAAACTTTTTAATTTACATTTTCCTAATAAAATTTAATTAAGAGTTTGCAAAGTTGAGTTCTTTTAAAAGCTTGAGTGACCCATGTGTTCATGAACTTCCCATTTGTCTCACAGGTTTGAGCCAGGCATATTGCATGTACCACCTGAACTTAGATGGCACTGTGTCAGGGTTGAGGTAGCCAGTAAACCAAATGGATGAATTTAATTTGCGTAAATTGGAATTGGTAACACTATTAAGATTTAAATTTGGAGCTACTAAGAAACTAATATAGTAGTGCACTGTACCATTTATTAATACCTTATGCTTTATTTAGAGAAGATCAAAAATATGCTGCACAAACTTGTATGTTTTACCAGGACTAAAATACATCCTCCCCTTGAATGCACAAGACATGCCCACTTTTCACCATGTTCAGCACACTACCGTTTGAAACAAGCAGTTAAAAATATCCAATGGCAATGGCAAGTGGAAAAAATTCCTAAACTGTAACTTGGCCAGAACAAGGACTAAACTAAGTACTGCAGGGGGCCAGAGCCTTTTTCATCATAAGACTTTCTAATGAAGAAGCTATTTCTGGTATGTTGGCAGAATAGCGAATCAAAGGGTAGAATGCTGTCTTTTGAATTACCAACATACTTTCCTTCAGTACCCAGGACTTTCCTGAGAGGTGGCCTATCCGGGACTGAGGAGGCTTCACCCTGCATTATGTGAGATCCCTGATCATAGATTGAGATGTGGTTAAATATAGCTTATTTTTTCTACACTTACTCAAAGGGAAAAATCTTGCCTCCGTACACTACTACCCCTACACACAGTTACAAACTTCATCCTCACTGTAAATTTCCCTTTCTCAAGGTGCTTGAGAGGAAACTTTTCTCTCCCCTCAATAACCTTAACATTTTTCAGTTCGTTTTGGGCTCTAGTAATAACTCCTCAGAATTCAGTTCTACAGCTGATGGCAATTCCTTTAGCTTGGGGCAGCATGTGGCTCAGTGCACCACTGATATTGTATCCCAGCAGTTTGTACTTGGTTCCAGAGTATATCAAAGAAGGTGCATGTGTCTTTACTCCCAAATAGAAACCAGCTATACATGGTATATCCTAGAGCTTACACAAAGTTGGGAACATAAAACCATGTGGAACATATGCAGTCTTAAGCCTTGTCTAAATATGTATTGCACCAGTTTAAGATAAATTGGCTTTTAAACTGACTTAAACCAGTGCAAAACACAGCAGAGACTCTATTAGTTTAGGAGTAGCTTATGGTGGTTTAGTTTAAACTTGTTCTTAATTGACTCAAGCTAATTTGATATGAAAGATTTATTGATTGAAGGGCCCACATAGCTTTGTGCACTAGTTTAACTATATCGGTTTTAAATAACCTTTATACAAGCAGTTTCATCTGCTTAACTAGACCAGCCCTGTGCTCCTTTTGAGAGCTGTTATAAAGAGCTATCCTTTTGTTGGAATCTAAACAGGGGCAAGCAATCATCTGTTGTCTATTAATCAGTATGTTGGGTTCCAGTTGCTCCTTAATTGCAGTCCCCAATTCACCTGCTCAAAATGCAATACCTTCTCTCTGGCCCCAGCTTCCAAACAGCCTGTTAAACAGATGAGCCCATACAGAAAACAGGTAATGAAACTTTTTTCTGACAACTGGCCAAGTACAATCTTTCCTCCTATAAACTCTCATGACTTCCACAGAATTCTTGGTGTACTGTATTTAGCTGCTCACTTTTGATCTCCTGAGTTCCACTCAGATCTATCTCCTTTCTTGCTCACTTTCCCTCCCTTCACTGATCTTAGAGCTCAAGATCATTTGTTCACTAACTAAACTGCTGAACAATTTGATGGCTCACACTGTTCCAAGCATCAGATTTTAGTTTCTTGACTGCTGCTATTCTTTTGTCTTGTTTCTCGTGGAGATTAGGATGACTTTTCTGCCCAGACTGGCACCTTCTCACACTCTCTTCTCTTCCTCCCTCCCCCCCATTGATGCTGTCTGTATGTTAAAACTGCCTAGGAATGTTGGATATTGGTTCACTTCTCTCTGTAGGCAGGGAGAAAACATGCTCAGGATCAAAGAATCAATACACTTTGCTTCTACTGTCTAACGTCTGCTGTTCTGTTGCTGATCTAGGTTCTTCCTGGACTGACTTGAATTTGTATCCCACACTTATTACAATATGTTTCTCCAAATAGTGTCTAATGGTGTGCTGAGTAGCTGTATTCATTTTATTTGTAGACTAGCTCACTTAAAATGGAATGCTCACCATGAATGTAGTAAGAAATATTTAATGTCTTACACACTCGAAACATTGCACGAAATGTTCATTTTTTAGAATATGTTGCTGGCAAAAGAAAGCATCTCTGTTTTACAAATGAAGAAACTGAATGCTAAGGGGAGGATTTTCAAAAATGCTTAGAGCATTTAGAGTGTTGTAGTCCTGTTGGTTCCAGGATGTTAGAAAGATGGTGGTGAGATAATCTTTTTCTGGACCAGCTTCTGTTGCTGAAAGATACAAGCTTTTGATATTGATGGGTCCTGTACATGCTTATCACTACATGTTGGGGCATTTAGTGCACACATTGATGTGGGTGAAAGCGGACAATCATCACATTCTTGAATGAACTCTCACAGAAAAATAAAAAATAAAACCCACCATATTACCTGTGGGTGAACACTTTTTTCACAAAACAATCACTCCATATCTGACCTCTCAGTCCTAATCCTCAAAGGAAACCTGAACAACAACTTCAAAAGATGAGCCTGAGAGTGTAAATTGGTATTTTGCTAGATTCTAAAAATAATGGTCTTAATAAAACACAGAATTTTGGCTTATTAAAAGAATCTTTAACCCACTAGCTCTTTTTTGGGTTCTATTTTTGTCTTTCAGGGATGTTAATGGTCCACTTTACCTTGAATGGTATATGTGTTAACTACTTATACTAAACATTTTGTTCCACCTTGTATTTAGGTGACATTCTGAAGAATGACCTGAAGAAGCTTGTGTCTTTCACCAACAGAAGTTGGTCCAATAAGAGAGATTACCTCACCCACCTTCTCTCAAGTATTTAGAGACTTCCGGGGACTTGTGCTCCTAAATCCCATAGGTGCTTTTGAAAATCTCCAGCCTTCTTTTGTCAAGGCCAGAGGGTGAGTTACAGGAGAATTGGCATTAGAAATTTAGGAGTTGTTCCTGTCCTGTGCACTTAGTACTACTGCTTTATAGTGGAAAAGTATAGGTACAGATAGCTGACTTGCATTGTACCCTGGAATTAAGGGGCCATTTTGTAAAACTACTATAAGCTACTCTTAGTATTACCTTTTATGAGTGATGTACTTGAATATTTGGAGGCTAATACTTTAACTGAACCACTGAATTCATTAACCTTAATCTTGGATATTGTGGATTATGTACTATACATATTGTATGATTTTTAAACCACACTTTGTACTTTTGGATAACTTAAGCATTATACCCAGATGTGCAGACACTCTCTCCTTGACCTGTGTATTATAAAATGTTAACATTTAGCTTTAATAAATTTTTTAAATCTGTTCTTATTCAACGTCAGGTTCCTGTAAGCCCCAGTCCTGCAAACCGAAATGTATTCGGCTCAATTGACTTCAGTGGGGCTTTGTGCTGACTGGGAGATCTACCCATGTGGGACCAAGGCCATAATTTTAAACATTTTTTTTTCATAAATATTCAACATATTGTTTAATTTTTCCTGCTACAACTGAGTCAGCTTAGTCAAAGGCTTGATTGTCATATCTACTATTATGTCCTAATTCTATACAATTTTAAACTCTTCATTAGTAGGGTCCTGTAGCCTCTGCTATTTCATGCCCATTTCATGAACAATTTAGTTGGCAGTGTCCTTTTTGCAGGCAAGTTCATTCCTTGGTAATAGATGAGATTGTAACCACTTCTTATCCCAAAATTTACAACCTGCTTTTAGGTAACTTTCAATTTTGTAACTTTTTGCCCAGATGGACAACTATAGAACACAAATGTGAATGATCAAAAGTTATTTTAACTATAGTATGTATGTGTTTATTTCTCTAACTGAAAATACAATTTCTACTTGTTGTAGACTATCTCCACCTTGTGGCAGCTTTTCAGAACTGTCTGGTTTGCAAGCTTTATAACTGAATTGGAGGTTAAACTTCACACAACAGCAGTTAATCTTGATGTATCAGTGCATATGCCCTATTAAACCTATGTGCGTAAACAATACCAGAAGAAAAAAGCACGTCTTTTAAAAAAGAAATATAATAAGTTTTCCTCTAGACCAGCAGCAGCGTGGGAAAAAGAGAAGGAAAATACAGAGCCAGTGTATATATAGCAGAAATGTTCTTACTCTGTGTAGCAAACAAATTACAAGGGATGGCTTATGTGTCTAAATGTTAGGCTTGAACTATATTGTGTCTGGAACCTCACTTAAGTTCCATCAGTATTTACTCATTTATTAATTTTCAAGAGAGATTCTTATGCTCAGATACTGTTTTTGTCTAGTGAACATTTATTTATTTGTATTGTAGGAGTGCCTACAGCTACCACCCAGGGCCCCAATGTGCTAGGCACTGTTCAAACACACATCAGCATTCCCATGATTCCTTTTTGTAAGGGTATAAGGGGTTGTCCACTTCTGGTTCTTTCTTTTCTCTCCTCAGTACCTCTCTAGCTCAATAAAATAAACTGCCTTTGTGGTATGGGTAGCTTGTAAAGTGCCTTGGGCGAAGAGTTTTTAGATAATGTAAAATAGTATAAGCACTGTTCTTGGTAAAAAACCTTTTAGTTCTATAAAATTGTGTTTTAAGTACTAGAAAGGCCATTAATATAGATTTTGCCAGCAGGTGCCGAGAGAAATAACGTTCATCAGGTGTACAAATGCACCTTGAATGCTTTTACCTGCCCTCATAGTAGCTGCAACCAGTTAAGAAAGACACTAACAGTGTCCCACAAATTAGAACTGATGGCCTCGCACAAGAAGTGTGCGTGCGGTGATTTGAATGATGAGAGGGAAGCTGTTTGGTTCACAAGGGAGGGAGATGCATGGGAGGAGGCACAAAAATGAGGGGAACGAATACAAAAGGGTACTCAGAAGAGGGAATGAGACAAGCATAGGCAACAACAGGAGGAGGAGGAATTCCACCTAAGCAGAAATATAGTCACGGCAGATCTAGCAGAGCCTTGAAGGTGAGGATGGGAAACATAAATATCTATAGTGAGTGGACCTCAGTGAAAGGATTCAGAGGGGCAATTCTTAGAACATAGATATTCAGGCCTGCCTCTGAAGGCCTATGCTTTAAGAATTTAGATATATTTTTATCACTTAGCTCAGGAGCGGGCAAACTTTTTGGCCCGAGGGCCACATCTGGGTGGGGAAATTGCATGCAGGGCCATAAATGTAGGGCTGGGGCAGGGGGTTGGGGTGCAGGAAGGAGTGCAGTGTGTGGGAGGGGGTACAGTGTGCAGGAAGGGTCTCCTGGCAAGGTTGGGGCAGAGGAGAGGTGTAGGGTATATGAGGGGCTCAGGGAAGGGGGTTGGAGTGCAGAAGGAGTACTGGGTACACCAGGGTGCTCAGGGTGGTTGGGTGCAGGGGGGTGTGAGGTGCAGCAGGCGGGGTTCAGGAAGGGTCTGGCAGGGAGTTGGGGGGAAGGGTGTAGGAGGGGGCTCAGGGCAGAGGGTTTGGTGCAGGAGGAGTGCGGGGTGCAGCAGGAGGAGTGCGGGGTGCAGCAGGGGGCTCAGGGCAAGGGGGCTGGGGTGCTGGCTCCGGCCTGGTACCGCTTACCTGTAGTGGCTCTGGGGTGGCAGCGGCGTGCACTGGGACCAGGGCAGGCTCTCTGCCGGCCTGCCCTGGCCCTGTGCCGCTCCCGCAAGGAGCCTGTACCACGTCCCTGTGGGAGAGGGGGCAGAGGGCTCCATGCGCTGCCCTCTCCTGTAGGTACCTCCCCGAAGCTCCCATTGGCCACAGTTCCCCGTTCCTGGCCAATGAGGGGTTTGAGGGAAGTACCCACGGGTGAGGGCAACACGCGGAGCCCTCTGCTCCCCCCTGGGGCCGCAGGGACGTGGTGCTGTCCGCTTCCGGGAGCCGTGCAGGGCCCATGGCGCCACGGGGGTGGCAATCCTGCAGGCCAGATTCAAAGCTCTGAGGGGCCAGATCTGGGCCATGGGCCGTAGTTTGCCCACCCCTGACTTAGCTAGTTACAGGGGTATGAAAACAAATAATCAAAATCAACAGTCCACCTGTGTATGGGCCTTGTCTCACTAGGATAGTCTGAGGCCTTGTTCTTAGGCTAAGGCCTTTGGCTAAACAGGGGAAGCCATAAGCTGGGAAGCGTAGGATCACATCCCAAACCAGTCGCATTGAAATAAGGTGATATTGGGCTGTTAGGAAGACGTGCCTGTTACCACCACTAGATAAAGAAAGAGATCTTCAGATGGTTAAAGAAAACTCAAGTTTGATAGCATCCTGTCTGGCAAGAAATCACTTATCAATGGCTATGGTTGTGAAACCCTCATTTCTATATTGTTTTATCTTTATGGCCCCCACTTTTCTATTGTTAATCTGTCTGGTTCTCTAATTGTTTGTCTGCTGTATAATTAATTTTGTGAGGTGTAAGTTAATTAGGGTAGTGGTGTATAAATGATTGATAATTATGTTACAACACGTTAGGTTTGGTTAGTTAAATTTCAGTAAAATGATTGGATAAACTATAGCTGAGATTACTATATAAAATGAGGGCAAACAGGAAGTGGGTGAAAAAAAATTGGAATCATACTTGCTGGTAATTAACCCCAATAAACATCGCATTGTCTGCACTTTGGACTTCTGGTCTCTTGCTGGTTGCTGTCTGCATGACAAGAACCAGGGAAGTGGGAGGGGAAGCCCTCTAACAGCAGTGACAAAGTCAGAACAGCAGGAGAGGAAGATAATTTAACAGCAGCATTTTGTATGATGTGGATTAGGGCAAGATGAGATGTGAAGACAAAGTTTCAGTAGATTAGAGGTGGCAAAGGCAAGGGCATGTATTTTAATGATAAAGTTGGAAAGTAAAGAACAACTTTTAGAGATGACACATAAGATGAAGTGACCAGATCAGGTAAGAGCCTGGAAATGTGGGAAGAAGAGAGATTGCCTGAATATGACACCAAAATTGCTAGTTTGGTGGGGAGGCTGTTGAATATCATTATTGATATGGTTATAGGTCAGGATAGCTTAGCCTGAACTGTTTTGTTTGTTACGTACGAAAATACAATTTAAAAACCACCGTTAAAGAACTGACAATGAAGAATGAGGAAATTCCAAGATAAGGTTTAAGTTTGCAATTTTGGGGGTTTAAATAAAATCTTAATGTTTCTTACATGTAATTTATTTTTTTAAATATTGTTAATAGCACTAAACAAGTGTAACAACAACCAACCCTCCTGCCCCCCCAATACCTTTTGAAATATCTGTAGAATTTTTTGACTTGATAAGTGAGTAGGCCCATTCTGGTGATTCTTTTGTCCCCCATTCAATGTAGCAGTTTTGCACAGCTGTTAAGCATTGACAACATACATAATAACCTGCAATGAGTGTTGTGGATCCATTATAATTTTATGACTACCTTGCAATATAGAGTGTATTGAAAAGTACTGCTGTGCATTAGCAGTTAGTTCTGCCCTAATGTGGATAAGTGCTGTTCAAATGTATACCTTTGTGCACACATTATTGATTAGTAGCATGCAAATGTTTGCTATTAAAATGGAGTAAAACTTTTTACTAGGAGGGGCTTTTATATGCTATCTACCTAGGAGTAGGTAAAAATAGGCCAGTCTTATTTGAAGAAAAAAATTAAACTACTACTTCTAGTCTGCGAATTTATATTCCAAGTTTCAAAGTAAGGTCTGATCTACAGTTTTTGTAATCTGTAACTATTCTAGTTAGTGGTGTGATTTATATTTTTACTGATATAGTTATGCCAGTACAACCCCTAATGTGGACACAGTGATGCTGTTATACCAGGAATGCCAGTATAGGAATAGCTGTACCAGTATAAGCACATTTATACCAATACAATTGCATGCATACTGGTGTGTGGGGGGAGGGGCGTGTTGGACCTCCTGTAACAATTCAAGCAGTACAACTTTGTGTGTAGAAAAACTGCATTAAAGCAGAGATGGCACCTGTGCTATACTACGAGATTAGTAATGGAAGAAGAAACAAATGCCATCAGGATGTTTATTTTTTTATACAGGCTGCCATTAGGCCATAGATTATGTGCTCTCCAAAAAATGTGCCTGTGATGCAAGGGACAGATAGCTCTGGCTAGATAAAGTAAACAGCGTTAGCTGGGCAAGGTAGGCCTCTCCGATTAGTGCTATGAAAGCACCTTAGACATGACCTGTAATGCCCTTGCTATTCCACTGTTGTGTTTTGGGTTTCTTTTTTAATAGGCAGCAGTTATTCTATCTTGGAATGTGATCTCTCCAGATTTCATATGCTAAGCAGGGGAAACTTGGTTGATAAGTGGATGGGAGACCTCTGAAAATCACCTAGTTTTTGCAGGAAGTAGTGTTGGTGATTAAGCAGGTGGCAGTTTTCTCTCCTAGGCAGTATCAAATTAATGTCCTAGGGAGCCCTGTGCAACTGGTGCTGTTTTTTGAGTGAGCACTGAAACCAAGCTCTTGAGCACCTGTGGTAGTTGAAGATCCCAGAGTTCTTTTCAGGGCCGGCTCTAGCAATTTTGCCACCCCAAGCACGGCGGCACGCCTTGGGGGGCGCTCTGTCCCTTGCCGGTCCTGCGGCTCCGGTGGATCTCCCGCAGGCGTTTCTGCGTAGGGTCCGATGGTCCCACGGCTCCGGTGGAGCTGCTGCAGGTGTGTCTGCGGGAGGCCCACCGGAGCCACGGGACCAGCGGACAGTCTGCAGCCACGCCTGCGGCAGCTCCACTGGAGCCGCCTGCCGCCCTCCCAGCAACCGGCAGAGCGCCCCCCGCGGCGTGCCGCCCCAAGCATGCCCTTGGCGCGCTGTGGCCTGGAGCCGGCCCTGTTTTGTTTTGTTTTTAATTTTTCAAAGCCTTAGGGATGTGTTAACCTCAGTATCCTGGAAACTTCCAGTGTGGGTAGTCCATATCCTCCAAATGTTCTCTTTGTAGTTTCTGTTATATAAGATATTCTTCATATCCTCTCCTAAATAGTCATGAAGTGTTTCTGTGCGCTCTTAGTTTGCAATCATTCCTACAGGTGGTAGCTGTGTTTCAGCGATAGATGAAGTAATATATACACACATGCACACGTCACCATATTCTTCCATTGTTTTTCATGTAGAACTTCCATTGCAAACAGTGTAAGTTTAGCATAAAGACCAAGGTTAGATTTGGCCTATGCAGTGCTTTGTGAATCAATTTGTAAAATGCATTGTGATCCTTCTGGATGAATAATGCTCTATAAACTTAAGTCATATTATGCATGTAAAGTAGCCACAAAGGATTGGACTTCAGACCAACTGCATCATAAAGTCTGATTTGATACCAGATGTCCAGAGGAGAAAGACAAGTTTGCAGACATGCTGAGTTACTTAGCATCCAAATATAGACTTTACTTTAGACTTTAGTCCAGCCTATGCTTTGCTGCACATTGGGCTACCCACATTTGCCATCCTTGCCTGTCAACTGTCCTTCTCTCCAAATCTTCCCATCTCATGTTGAGGTGCTTGATGTTGTTCTGAACTGTTAGTTTCCATGTTATACGTGGTCTTCCTCTCTTTCTTCTTGGGTTTTCAGGCTTCCATTCAAGGGTGGTATTGACTAAGTGTTCTTTTTCCTTTCTCAGCACGTCTCAGCCACTGGTGAAAACGTCTGTTAGTCTGTTAGTCTATAAGGTGCCACAGGATTCTTTGCTGCTTTTGTAGATTGTTTGTTTGTTAGAGGGTGCCTTGTCCAATAATTTTTTTGACTTTTTCATTCGTCTTCCTATCTCAATATGTTATTCCCAGTATTCTTATCAGACATTTGTGATGAAATGCATCCAGCTTTTGTGAATCTTTCTTGGTAAATTGCCATGTATAAGTTTGAGAGAGAATGCAAAGATGTGTAAAGTCATGTTAATGGGGACTACAGGGACAGAAATTAAAATTGGAGACTCTTGGAAGTACATATCTTGGAAGTACCATCAGCCACGATGATACTAGTTCTGAGGAAATACGAAGAATCGGGAAGGTAAACAGTGCATTTGGAAGACTCCGAAACATCTGGCAACTCAAAAACATCTCCCTCAAGACCAACCTGAATGTGTGCAAAGCAATTGTTAACATATATCTGTGAGATGTATTTACAGTTTACAGGGAAAAATCCCAGGATTCCTTACCATGCTGCTCAGATTTAAGTAAAATGAATTGAACTACTTACAAACTTTACTCCAAGATTAATGAACCAGATTATAAACCTTGAACTGAATGGGAACAGTCAATGGAGTAAGCATTCTTTATCCATAAAGTAGAAATGTTAACCCTCAGGCAAATTTGTGCATCTTTGGTAAAGCTGTATTTTTAGATGATCGGACAAGAGAAAAAGGCCTGCCTTCAATTGTAGTACATAACTATTAATAAGCATTGAAGTACTAACAGCACTGGCTGTCAGGCTTGTATGTATTAATGTTTATGAATGAGGTTTTTGCCTCCCACGCGGAAAACAAGTTGTTACAAGTTCAACAATAATGAGCCAAGTACTGGTAACAACAGTTTTGATAGAAAGTCTTTAGTTTAGTGAAGTGACCTTTAAAAATGAATGCATAAATAATATGAACATAATCAGTTGGTAAAACATTTTCAGTCTCCTGCTAAACGCAACTAAAGTATATCATCACCTGATGCTTATGTACTGTGCTTCCTCAGATAAAGCTACATCTGCCACCATACGAGAGGCAAAACTCATACTGAAGCCAGCGGCAGTTTTGCCTGAGAAAGGACATCAGAATCCGACCTTATAAAATGCCCTCAGCAGACTATATCCTGATGATATTTGAAAGCCACCAGAGAGGGGTTTTGTCATTGTTTCATAAATATATAAATGGATTTGTACCTTAAATAATCCAAATTCACTCCTGGCATAATGATACAAAGACAATGAATTAAGTGGAATTGCAAATTTGGCTTTTTGTAGATGAAGTATATATTTTTTATAGCAAGGAAAGACCCTTTTCTTTAAATCTTCAGATTATATATATGTTTTAGGAAAAAAAAAAAACAAAAACCTGTTGCAATTATGCTGTCTCCACAGCAGTCCAGGAATAGTTTTGACTCTACTCCATGGGGACTGCCACTTTGAGCAGTTTTTAGTTTCATCCTGCTGTCTTTTCTTACATTCAGGCTTAGGGTTGTTTTCACTTCCCAACAACTCCAGTGTAGTTCTCCACAGAAACCCATTTACTCAGGCTTTGTTCATAGTAGGGGTGAATTTTATCCTTAGTAGGAAAAGTCCTCCTTTGCAAGGACATTATCTTTTTCCTGTGTGTCGCCATTTAATTAACATCTTGCTAGCGACCACCCCAGCCTTCTATATTCTGTCAAAATCCATTCCTTGCTGCAGAATTGTGCTCCAGAATCTCAGCTTCCTTTGTAAAAAAAAAAAAAAAAAAAAAGTCTTTGCAGCCCATATGGTTGCAAAGATAACCTTGCAAAAACGAACCAAGGAAAAACTGATGTACTGATATTTGTCTAAGCCTGTAGAAGGCCTAAAATAATAGCTCGCATGTGTGAACCACCTCATTAATCAAAACTGGTTATTCACCCTGAAACCTAACGATGGCACTATATTGGTCAATATTAACTATTTCACTGCTGATCATTTTAGTAGAAACATTCCACTAATGCACTTCTCACAAACCCAACCTTCCTCAGCAGATGACAGCCTCCTGCACAAATGCCAGTGCCACCAGTTTTCCTTACAACTTCTAGAGTGCAACTATCACTATCTCTACAAAAACTGAAGCACACTGAATGCCAATAATGTTGGACAAGGTAAAATAAATTGAATTTAATATGCAAAAAACACAGCTACTCTTCAGAGTCCTACCTCTCATTTTCATTTTTAGTTTATTATAAAGCTGCATTTTTTAAATTCAATAATACCACAATTTCTAGTCTGCTCCATGCATTCCAAAGATTGTTGCACAGTTTAGGTCCACTTTACTGTGGAATGCATGGCACTTCACTATGATTACAGCTGGTTGACATTATGGTTCAAAATGGCTGGTTTGGAAAATTCATTTTCACAAAAGCAATTAGATATTTTCATTTTTTTCCAATTTTTCAGAAACTTTTGACAAACTATTAGTAATAAAATGTAGTCTTTTGTTTTTTTGGTGCACAATATGCTAGTTGGAGAGGAAACATGTTGGCTTACTGGTTTCTTCCTTTCTTACTTTTATGAAAAGTGTCATGTGATCTTTAATGTCATTGCAGGGAAGAAAGGAACTTGGATTTTAGTTACATCTTGAAGACCCCCACACAGCAAGCTGTCGTAAACTATATTTTCCACAGAAAGATGAAGGGCTAAGTTAAACTTGGTAGAATTGAAAATCCTGGCTTCAAAGAATCTAGGGTTATGTCTACACTACGGGATTATTCCAATTTTACATAAACTGGTTTTGTAAAACAGATTGTATAAAGTCGAGTGCACGCGGCCACACTAAGCACATTCATTCGGTGGTGTGCGTCCATGGTCCGAGGCTAACGTCGATTTCTGGAGCGTTGCACTGTGGGTAGCTATCTCGTGGCTATCCCATAGTTCCCGCAGTCTCCCCTGCCCATTGGAATTCTGGGTTGAGACCCCAATGCATGATGGTGCAAAAACAGTGTCGCGGGTGATTTTGGGTAAATGTCGCCACTCATTCCTTCCTCCATGAAAGTAACGGCAGACAATCATTTCGTGCCCTTTTTCCCTGGATTGCCCTGGCAGATGCCATAGCACAGCAACCATAGAGCCCATTCAGCTTTTTTTCACTGTCACCGTATGTCTACTGGATGTTGCTAACAGACGCGGTACTGCAGCGCTACACAGCAGCATTTATTTGCCTTTGCAAGATAGCAGAGACGGTTATCAGTTGTTCTGTACCATCTGCTGCTGTCATGGGTGCCCCTGGCTGAGGTCGGCCGGGGGCGCAAAGACAAAAACGGGAATGACTCTTCGAGTCAATCCCTCCTTTATGGTATCTAAAAATAGTCAGTCCTGCCTAGATAATGGTGCAAGTGTACTACAGAACCAGTTTACCAGAGAGCACAGCTACTCTGTGTCAGATCCCACAGAAATGATGAGCTACATGCCATTCACGGGGGATGCCCCTGCAACAACCCCACCCATTGCTTCCCTGCTCCCCCAACCCTCCTGGTCTACCATTGCAGTATCCCCCCATTTGTGTGATGAAGTAATAAAGAATGCAGGAATAAGAAACACTGAATTGTTAGTGAGATAAAATGAGGGGGAGGCAGCCTCCAGCTGCTATGATAGTCCAGGCAGGACATTAAACGGTGCGGGGGAGAGGAGCCCAGCATCCCGCTGCTATGCTAGTCCAGGCAGTACAGAATCTTTTCTTTAGACATGAAAGGAGGGGGCTGATGGAGCTCAGCCCCCAGTTGGTATGATGAAGACGGTTACCAGCCGTTCTGTACCATCTACTAGGAAATGACCAGGAGTCATTTTTACCCAGGCGCCCCCAGCCGACCTCACCTGAGGCCAGCCAGGAGCACTCACGGGCTGATGATGACGACAGATAGCAGTCATATTGTACCGTCTGCCACTGGGGAGGGGAGAGGATACTGCTGTTCACTGCCGCAGCATCGCGTCTACCAGCAGCATGCAGTAGAGATAGGGTGACATTGAAAAAAAGTCAAGAAACAATTTTTTCCCCTTTTCTTTCACGGAGGGGGGGGGGGGTAAATTAATGAGCTATACCCTGAACCACCCCGGACAATGTGTTTTACCCTCGAGGCATTTGGAGCTCAGCCAAGAATGCAAATACTTTTCAGAGACTGCTGGGGACTATGGGATAGCTGGAGTCCTCAGTAGCCCCTCCCTCCCTCCATGAGCATCCATTTGATTCTTTGGCTTTCCATTATGCTTGTCACACAGCACTGTGCTGTGGACTCTGTATCATAGCCTGGAGATTTTTTTCAAATGCTTTGGCATTTCGTCTTCTGTAACGGAGCTCTGATAGAACAGATTTGCCTCCCCATACAGCGATCAGATCCAGTATCTCCCGTACGGCCCATGCTAGAGCTCTTTTTGGATTTGGGTCTGCATCGCTACCCGTGCTGATCAGAGCTCCACGCTGGGCAAACAGGAAATGAAATTCAAAAGTTCGCGGGGCTTTTCCTGTCTACCTGGCCAGTGCCTCCGAGTTCAGATTGCTGTCCAGAGTGGTCATAATGGTGCACTGTGGGATACTGCCCGGAGGCCAATACCGTCGATTTGCGGCCACACTAACCCTAATCCGATATGGTAATACCGATTTCAGCGCTACTCCTCTCGTCGGGGAAGAGTACAGAAACTGGTTTAAAGAGCCCTTTATATCGATATAAAGGGCCTTGTTATGTGGACGGGTGCAGCATTAAATCGGTTTAACACTGCTAAAATAGGTGTAAATGCGTAGTGTAGACCAGGCCTAGGTAGAATAAACCTGGAGCCTCCTCCTGCTCCCACTAAAATCAGTGGAAGTTTTGCCACTGATTTCAGTGACAGCAGGCTTGCTCTGATCACTAGGCAACCTCCTCTTTTCAGTGCTCCCTTGTTGCACTTCTCTTTCAGTTTCAGTAAGATATTCAGTTTTCCCCAAGCCCGATATATCTATTTTTAAAAAAGCTCTGCGGCTTTCTGTCTTGCCTTAAAGAAGAATTAAATGAGGCATCTTTTTGCCAGAAGTCTTAAATATTACTTACTGTGTCTGATCAAAATTGATTTTTGTAAGACCATCCTATAATTTCCCACTGGAACTCTAAAAGTCTTCAAGAAACCCAGATTCAAAATCTACTAAATAGGTATGCAAAACATCAAAATTGATCAGCAAATTGAGTTATGAAAAAATATGTGATTGGAAATGTACATCTGTTTTGAGTTAAATGATGAGATTACATGAATGTACATATTCTTCTCTTTGTCATTTTGAATAAAATAGAAATAATGTTTGAAATCTAACTGGACGTTTTCTTCCAATATGTTTTCATTATTATTATAGCTCATCCTACAATCATATTTAAAATATCTTCAATATTTTTAACTATTATTTTTATATTGTGTCTCTCACTTCTTTTGAGTTTTACATGATTTTATCTCCATTCTCTGCATTCTAACCATCTACCTCTATATTCTAAGCCCCTGAGTGCTAAATACATGTCCTCCATACTTAGGATCCAAACTAAACATCCTAAACTAAATGTAAGGGCAAGGAGAATTCAGGATGATCAGTGTCTCACTGGATTTGTCCCCTGGGGTTTTGTCTTCCTCCCTTTGCAGTGAACAAGAGTATTGTCATAGATTTCAGTAGGAGCAGGCTGAAGCCCATATGAATTTCCAAGCACATAGTACAACAGCACATAGTCTCATATTTCAGTACATTAAAGGGAGCTGAAATTACCCATCATGGTGGTACTGTAATAGGCTATTGATTTTAGGGACCATTTTCTATTTCTTCGTAATTGAATTGTGCTCATGAACATAAGAACATGTTCATGAAGATAGTGAAGTGAAAATTGCACATAGGGTCAGCTTCATTATGCACAGGCTAGCGAACAGTCAAATAAACATTAATTGCCCTATTTTTTTCAAATGACTACATTATTAAAAATGGAATTTCCATGCATATTGAATGGAACATTACTTCATGCTTACTAATGCCAAATTAGACACCTTCTTACACTCATTCAAATCCACACATTTATTTTTATGTTATTCATATACAGCAAATTCACATTCTGTCAAGCCTTGTGACTACTTCCAGCAAGTGCAAATCTCATTTAGGCTAGGAAGAAATATCAAACCCTGAGGTTTGAAACTGTTATTTCTCACTCAAGGTGTACTGTGTGCGGGGGCAGGGCGCACGACACAACAAAAACAAACAACCCAACACATCTAGGCCTACAGCATCTTTCTAAAAGTGAATCTAGCAGAAGGCAGGCACAAAGCTAGAAATCTAGATTTTGTATGTTGATTAAATCCATATACACTATCATGATAATGTACAGGTAAAATTACGCAGGAAGTTTAACTATGAAGCAACTAGTTTGTCTTAATAGCTATGCATTTATTATTAGTAATAGTACAATTTATTTATTTAGACTGATGTGCCAAAATGTGACCATATGGCAATGAACTCAAAATGTGCCACACTCTTTTCAACCACAGAAGAGGATAATCCCTGTCCAAAGATCATCAAGACAGGGAAAAATTAAAAAAACAAAACCAAGGGCTAGTGGCAGACACACTCCACACACCCCTAATCTTGCTGGAAATGAAATAAGAGTGAAGGGGAAAGACTTAGGCATGGCTTTCCACCTTCATATTGTCATTTTGGTGATTTATAGCACAATTTACAGATTATCATTGCTTTTCAGTAACAAAACCTCTTTTGAAGAGGTCTTCTCACTATGGAACTCACATTCACCATATCATTCCCTGCACAAACATCATCAGCAGGGTTTGACCTTCCGCTTTAGCTCTGTTCTGTACTAGTTGAGCTCCTGGAGTAATTGCTAGCCCTGCCGTATACCATCCCCTGCAGGAAGTTTTGACAGACGCTTTTCCTGTACATCACACAACTATTTACTAGTTAGCAGTAGACTATAAGTGATCAGGAATCTGGATTCTATCCCTGGCTTTGGAAGAAGAGTGAGCTGTATCGGGTTTAAAGATATGATAATCTAACTGGCTTGTTGTTCTGAAAGGCAGTGTGGTGTAGTAGTGAATAAGCTTGAGTTTATCATCATAATATGGGGGAAGGAGCGTTGCATGAGAATTTAAACCCCATTAAGAAGAGGTGATATTTGAGCTCTTAGTTTCCTCTATTCTAGCTCAAGGAACTTTCCCCAAACTTACAGGAGTATTTGACAAAAATGCCTCTCTTGTTTTTTTGGGGCCACTGGAAGCTAGTGAGAGTGTTTGTACTATGGCAGGGTAAGCTTGGTGGGCATATTTTCCATTATGATGAAAAGTTATAAAATTCTCTATAGACAAAGGCTACCCTTCTATATTGGTGTGATATTCTAGGAATCAGCACATGAGCTGCAACGATATGGCCAAAGGACAGGTTCTCTTATTCTCTCTGTATCAATTCATTTATCATCAAACCGCTTTGAAAAATTCAAATAGCGCTCGGAGTTTATATTCCATTTTGATTTTTTGGCATTTCAGTATGATTTTTAATAAATAAACGTTTAATGCTTCTTTTAAAATTTAACTTTGTAATTAAACTTTAACTATGATACAGCTACCATTAATACATATAATGACAGCTACCATTGTACCATAATACATATAATGAATGGGGTTGGACAACATTTTATTTGCTTTCAGACCTGCCATCGGTTGAAAGAGAGTAATGTTCTAAGCAGACAAACATGGCATAACTGTATCCCCCCCAACTTTTTCTCTATCCTCATTATTCTGCTTCATGTGCAATCAGAACCGCAACATGATTCAATCACTGAAGCACTGTCTGTGTTGTGCCAAATGGGAACTGTTGGCAATCAGAGTGTTACAAATTATATTGCCTGGAATGGTACCACTGCTTTCCTCCTTCCCAATTTTCTCTCTGATAGAAGAAAAATCCCCGTTCTGCCTAGTGATGAACTGGAGGGGCATGGCAGCACAGCCAGTCTTTGTCAGCCAGAAAAGAGAGTTTCAGCTTTCATATAAAAAAAACATACAGCATCTAGTCCTTTTCCTTTTGAAGATAGCTGTCAAGGCTTTGAATGCAGAAGGTGGGTCCCGCAAGGATTCTAAAAATTAATACTGGCCACTCCAGGCTGGTTTTAAACTCCTAAGGTTACATCTTTTCTCTGACCTTGGATGGGTAGATGCTGCCACCACCCAAATGCAAAAAACCCCTTTGAACCCAGGAAGGTGCACTTGGGAATTCCTCCCTGTGGGGACCCTCAAGCCCTTTCACCCCCACTCCTGGGAAGAAAACAAAGGAAATCAGCTGTTGCCACCAGCTAATTAAACAACATATGCACAAACCTCTTAGGACACAAAAACCCAATCCTGTTCTTAAAAAAGGTAAATTTTATTAAAAAACAAAATGAAAATACATCTGGGTTTTAGTTGTTTAGGGAAAGAAGCACCACTTTTTCCCAAGGAGAGCAGCCCTTAGACAAAGACTTTACAAAGTCTCTTGGTAGCAGTGCTTCCTGTGAGCAGTATTTTAACCACCAAAAGTTGGGATATAGATCTGCGTAATATCTGTTTGCTAGCTATGTCTTGTCTTCAGATGCCACTGCTGAAGATCAGTTCCTAGGAGCTAATAATCATGTAATGAAGCACAATTTTTTCTTGAATAAAATATTGTTATTAGGAAACACTTATATAGTGCCAGAAGTGTATACAGCAATTTACAGACATGGATTAAAAGATGTTCTCTATCTTGAGGAACTTACACTCTAAGCTAGACAAGACAGAGGACAAGACATCAGGAGTGGCAGTTATCTTGCTGATGAGAGGAAGGTGTTCTTGAAGATAAAGGCCTTAAGGAAGGATTTGAAGGAACAGAGATAGGATGTTTAGTACATGTGCCAGGAAACTGTTCCACTCTTGGGAGAGGGCAACCACGGTGACTCAGCTTTAATTTTTGAAAATGCAGAGCATGCAGACCATTTTGTTTATAGATATACTATATCTTTGTATCTTTGTGCAGTGCCTATAAAATGGGGCCCTGATCCCTGACTGGAGTCATTACATTTTAATTACAATAGAATCTATAACTACTACTAATATTTGTGACTATACTTTGAAGCTTTTAAGAACCAGAAAATTTCTTTGTGATAAAAAAAGCATTTGATTTCAATACATAAACTAAATTAATTCCTCCTTTAAAGTAATGAAATAATTTTCAGATGTTTAATAATGTATATTGTTATGGATTGATTACTCACCTATCATGCATTTAATTAGGAGACTGGCTTTCCTTTAAAGGCCGATCTCTAGAAAGGCTGAATTGTTTTTGTCCACTCACCATAGGCCTGACCTAAATCCCATTGGAGAAGTCAATGGAAAGACTCTCTTTGACTTCAATGGCTTTGGATCAGGGCCCAAAATAGCTAGTGTTTGTGAACTTTGTAGGAAATTTAAAATGAATTGGGAATGTTTATAACTAAGGAAAGTTGTTAGTTCAATAACCAGCTAATAAACAAAAGTTTAAACTCTTTCAAAGGAAAAATTCAATAAGTAAAGCATAGGCTTTTATTGCAGTTCACAATCTAATGGAAAAAAAAGGCCCAGCATTTTTAGTTGTAAATTTGGGAACTTAATTTTAGCTTTAACACTGACACATAATTTCAGCAGCTGCAAAAAGAGTCTGGCACCACTGAACCTAATATAGCAAATTTCCCTTATATTATTGGAAACAAAGAAAGAAGAGTACCAATTGGTAGCTATTTAAAAGCAAAACCCAACAGGAGTGAATCAGCTAAAGTGTTGAAAATTCTGCAGCAACACATTCTTACACATTAAGTCCAATCGGAATTTGCTTCAATTAGTTAGGTCTCAGTCTTTGACACATATATACCTATGAAATCTTAGAACTGAAAAGAGCTGCAGTAAGGCAAAGGTGTGACAGAATGTACCCCTGTATTCACATCTTATACTCTGTTGTAATAATCTTTGTACATAGTATGCCTTTAAATGTATCATCTGAAAATTCATAATTTGCTGATTGGTATACTGATAAAATATGTGTGGCAACACTGTATGTGAAGTTGTAAGATTTCACTGCATGGTGTTATTAACACATTCTAAACTGAGGTTGGCAAACAGGTCTGTCTCACTAGGTACAGCGGAGACTGTGCTTTGGATTCATAATCAAAAGCCCCCTCAAAACACCCTCATAGTAATGGTACATGGGTTGGCAGCAGATACCTTTTTCTTTTAATTTTTTAAATCTTTTTGTGACATACCAGGGTACAATCCAGACTAATGAGCAGCTGTGTCCATCACCTCTGGCTTGTAACTTTGGATGCCTTATGAATTTTCCACTGTACCTAGTGATTTCTTTCACAACCTGATCTCGATTAATGCTGGAAAGAAACAGTTTTACTTACTGGAACAAGTGTTTATTTATAGTCATCAAAATAGAAGAAGCCGACCACCAAGGCACTGACTGTTACTGTCCTTTTCATGGCCTTTCACAAGGGTGTTTCAACTTGCATGTAAAGCTTTCCCCTTTGTGTTGTATCAGAGTATTCACGGACTTTCACCGATCACATCCACTTCCATTACGTCTCAGGCTGACCTTGGAGTTGTAAGCAAAGCCTACCTCGCTATTTAAAGGGATCAGTACCTATAAATAGAATGTCAGGCTATTTTCATCCTATATCACTGAATTATGGTAGATCTATGATCAAGCCAATAAGGGGCCAGTAAATGTAAGAAGATGCTACATGACCTTTACAACAGGTGCAAAGAAAAGAGTGTACGTAAGCAGCACATCAGATACAAGCATGATGATTTGGGAATCTGTCTGGCCAATAAGGAGTGCAGATACATTTCTTTTTCATTATATCCTGAGGACCTATAAATTTTAATAATAATAGGTCAGCTCTTATCTCTATATGGAAATATCGATGTAGGGACCAGAAAACTGTTCTTGTGGAGTTTCCTATGAAATCTTCTGTGATCTAGGGGTTCTCCTTCCCAACGAAAGAAACCAGGGCTGCATTCCACAATCCATGCAGATCTCTCTAGAACAGTCCTCAATACACCACAGAAATAAAAAATCAAAACTTTCCACTCTGAAAATGTTCAAACATCCCATACTGATTTTTCTGAAATTTGTCTCCATTTTGTTTCGAGATGAACGGTCATTAAAATTGATAAGATTTCAGTTTAATCAGAATGGCATTTTCTGAAAGAAAACTGTTTCGACTAAAATATTTTTGAAAGATTCTCCTGCACTGTCTAGCTGTATCTCTCAATCCAGTTGAAACCATTTAAATACTTTTATTGCTAGTTGCATTGGTACTAAGCAGCACATAAACCAATGACTTTTCACACATTCCAGTCCCGCCCTGACAGACTACTGTGCGTCTGGCAGAGTTGAACAGTTGATTGGCATTGGAACAATTTACCAGTGGCCATGGTGGAGTCTCCATCACTGGCAATTTTAAAATCAGGATTGGATATTTTTTCTCTAGGAAAATTCTAGGAATTATTCTAGGAAAGTTCTATGGCAGGGATCGGCAACTTTTGGCAATGGGCACATCCCTCGGCCGCCCCACTTCCCGCAGCCCCCATTGGCCTGGTTCAGTGAACCGCGGCCAGTGGGAGCTGCAATCAGCCAAACATGCAGATGTGGCAAGTAAACAAACCGGCCCGGCCTGCCAGGGTTCTCTGGCCTGTGTTTATGCAGAAGGTCAGACTAGAGGATCACAGTGGTCCCTTTTGGCCTTGGAATCTCTGAACTGCATAGAGCTCAGTGCCCTACTGGGGCGCATGCGTACTTGTGTAAAGGCTCAGTGTTTCCAGATTGCCTCTAGGTCCCTATTATTATTAATATTATGGGAGTACCTAGAAGACCTCACCAAGATCAGGGCTCCATTGTGCAAGGCACTGTACAAACACATAACAAGAGGCAGATACTGCCTTGAAAAGCTTGCAATCTAAATACACAAGACAGAGGATGAGAGAAGGGATAATAATATAACCTCATTTTACAGATGGGGAACTAAGACAGACCGCTTAAGTGACTTGTGCAAGGGCACACAGGGACTCTGCAGTAGAGCTCAGAATTACATCCCACTTCTCAGAATCACAGTCCAGTAATTACACAATTATCCTTCCTCTTCCTTGGTTCTGCCCCAGCTCCCTGCTAGTGCATCTATCCAATTGGCATTTCCCTCTCTTAGGGAATTCCTCAGTGCAGACAAGCCTGGAAAGTTAATGTGGCATATGGCTATGGTAAGTGTCCTATTTATCCTTTAGCTGCTGTATGTAGAGAGGGAGGTGGGATGCATATACCCCCATTGCACTTCTACTCACTCCCTGTTTGCAGCTAACAGGAGTCATGGAGTGCCCTCCACAGGGTCTGCGGAGTGTGGGGAGTGGGACTTAAGTCCCTTCTGTGTGTGGTGAGGGAGTTCTGTACATAAGTCTAGTCCAATAGTCTTACATTGATATAGCACCTTTTAGCGTAGAGAAATCATGAGCTATATACATACAGCACCACTGAAAATGCAGGAGAATAGTAGCCAAGTGGTGCTCAGCACACTGCACAATAATGTCATTATTGATCCAGGACACAGGGGCAAATGCCTACTCTTATGAAAAGTGCCACAGGCACTTTTAAAGTTCACAAAATAGAGAAAGAATCTCAGTGGTTAACCCCCAGTAAACTGCATGATACTGTTATCAACAGTTTGTCAGAAAATATCTGAGGGGAGTCAATTGTTCCAGAGAATCCAGGTATTCCCAGTCTTAGGTTTAAATGTCTAAGGTCCCCCCTCCATATTTGTGTTTGTAAACTAACTGGACATTGGGGATTATTAACATGGTCAGAATAATCTGATTAACTGAAATTTCAATGAAAAGCAGAAATGAAATTCCATGAACATTTTTGCATTCCTCTCACCTTTTTACACCAATCTCTAGGGATCATTTTATATATTTACCATCCGTCTCCCTAGGATGATGCTTAAAGTAAAGCAGCAGCAGCTGACAAGAGCAAATTTTCTCTTTTGTACCATCTGTACCTGAGGAAAGTTTATCGCATCAAAGACTTTGCAGGACGTGATCACTGGAAGGGACTTGCATTTTGAAAAGTTGGCAAAGATGATTGCAAAGAGTAATGAGCTCATGACCCAAGGTTTTGATGCTTTGCAGGAGACTGTCTTGGATATTGATCAAAAATCTGTAGTATTTTATATCTCAAGTGTCTGCTGCAGATGAGAAATTTGCCAGGTTTCGAATTATGCTTGGTGGCAATTTGGTTTTGATCACGGACCTAAGAAACTGAAAATGAGATTCGCAGGGGCAAAATGGGCATTGACAAAGGTAAATGCAAGGTGAAAGCATGGAATTCCAGCAGTGACTGGAATAGGTTCTTTATAAAGTGGTTACATAAATTTGGGTGTTTGTCCTAGCCCTTTTCTGTCACTATATGACCTCATCTAACCTCTATCTGTTAAGAATGTGGAAGACTCGTCACTTTCTGACTGACCCTGACCTCACTAACTCCAGGCTTCCTCCACTGACTTTAGTAGTTACAGCAGTGGCATTAAATTAATATTCAATTGTCTGATCATCCACTGTTTAGGCAAAAGTAAAAAAGATTGAAATAAACAGGTCAGAATTTGGTGGTAAAAAGTTTGGATAGTATAGGAAGGATATAGGTGAATATAATTAGTATACCTGCTATTGTTCCAATAGAGCCTTTAATGGTTCTTATTTACTCACAGAATGCATTAATCATTCACTATGTATACACATAACACTCTACAATGTAATCAGTATAATAATGAAACTCATCTTTATATTTCCTCTCATTAGACTTTACCAGTGTGTATTCTTCCATTGCTTATCCAGGGCCCTGAGGGGGACTCAGGACAGAATTCTTCAAGACACTGAGCATTTCACAAGATCAAGCCCCCAGTAAGGGTGCAATAGAAAATATAAATCTCCCAATCAGTATCTCATAGGGAACAAATATCTATGAAATCAAGTCACAAAACTGTCTTCACTAAACTCTAACATTTGAGGCTTGTAAAAAAACCAATATTCAATTTGCTTTAGTCCTCAGCAACTCACAATGACATTCACTATTTTTGCTGCATTCTTAGAAAAGTCCAGGCATATTGTCTTAGTGAAACAGTTACAGTATTACTGGAAACTGAAGTACAAAATAGATGGTGTCTCTTTGGAAACAGAAAATCCATTATTGTTTATAAAGTATATTGGTCCAAATCAGAGTCTAGCCATCCATGGTGAATTTATCATCAATTGTTGTGCTGATTATGGTTCCTAGATATATATCCTTCACCATTATGAGCCACATCCTGCAATTATTTACTCCTATGCTTATGCTTTCTCTGGGTGTATAATCTCATTTACTTTAATAGGGCTCTGTGCATCATTGCTTGCAAGGCGTGACCCTATGCCTCACTGAGTTGTGCAAAATATTGAACAGTAAAAGCTGTTTCTTCTTCAAGGAAAATTCTTGTAAGCATTAGAAGAACAATTTGCTTTCCTCTGTGCTGGGTGCCAGAAGAAGCAGAATTTTCAGACTTCAGCTATGTGCTTAAGTCCCATTGTCTTTGCTGCATGGCAATGCTTTGCTGAATCAGGGCTTAGATCTTGTTGGCTGAACCGGTTTTACACATAGGACTAGATCTTCATCTGTGTTGTTTATATTTAGGATAGCTGAGGTAGGGCTGGGAAAAGATGGCTCTGAGATATCTTTCCATTCTCTTGATCCTGGTCGGGGCCAAAATGGCCACTGTGTAACCTAAAACAGCACAGAGTCCATAGGGAATTCTTCATTGGCTGAAGATTGGCCATTAAAGTAGAAGGCACAGACGTTAAGTGACTTGTCCAAGGTCACAAAACAAGTCCATTTCACAGCCATTATTGGAATGCATAAATTCCTGACACCAGTCCTATGCTAAGACCACTAGACCTTGCCTTTTTCTGAACTGATGACTTTGTGCCTGACTGAGCTACCGTTGAAATCAATGGGAGACTGGATCAGAGCATGTAAGAATAGTGAAAATATGAAATGAGTGGAGTTTTTAAAATCAAGGCTAGAGCTTGGGGTTTTCTAAAAACTGAAACAAAGATTTTTTTGCAACATAAATTAAATAAAACCTTTTTTTCGTATTTCCATTTTTGTTTCCTATTGCTAGCCATAAAAAAAGGGCTTGATCTTCAGATGTTAGCTTCTTGTGTGCATGCATCCTTACATGTGCATGAACCTACATGTGTGCTTTTCCTGCAATAACACATCCAGATGCAGAGGATAGATTCCAACACCTGTGTATGTGCAAGTAATAGAATTTTTATGTGCCAAACCTGCTTGTGAAAATGTTATTTCCTATGCAGAGAGGTGTTAGTGCTTTGTAAGTGTGGGATGATGTGTGTGCGCACAATTACATATGCAGAGATGGAGTTGAAAGACCACTGAAAATCAATCTGAACATAAATTTATTTCATGCAGCACTTCACTTGTCTCCTTTTGCAAACTGAACATACTGTAACAGAAAGAAGCTATGATATAATTGTGTTATCAAAGTGATGTGACGACAAGACCCAGTGTATACAGAATAGGGTGCGTTCTCAAGGAAAATTTTAAAAATGTGTTGGGTGACAGTTTAAACCAAACAAGCTTTATGACTGTAAAAATCTAGTCTATCATTAGCTCTTTATGGTTCATTAGTCGTAACATTTGGAAGTTGAATGCCACCTGGGTAAGAATGCATTAGATTATTTTCTGCAGTGCTGTCTCTTGTGATATAGTGCTGACTCTGTTATTCTTGCATCTAATGTATTCAAGTTGGCATGGACGTGAAAGACATAATTCTCATTACATGTACTAAGCCAGGCAGCAAAGGAAACAAACCTGACTAAATGCTTGGATTTCACCCAATGGTGCAGTAAACTAATGTTGATTCTGAAAATGAAAACTATTATTGTATTCTTCACTTGGAAATGTCCTGAGCTTTAAAGTTAAACAATAAGCTGAGGCCATTGTTGAGTGAGTAAACCCTCTTCAGTTTGAAAGCACTGACACAAAGATCTCTGTGAATAATAAGGTTGCTAGTATCACAGAACAGTTTTTGGTGATCTAATGCTGAAGAACATATTGTGTGACATTTTTATTTTGAGCTGATGCGCTCCTTGGCAGCAGCAGACAATAAAAGTGGCTAGAAAAATTTTCAGTCCTACTAGCTGTTCAAAGAACTCTTGTAGGTCAGTTTTGTAGAATGTGCTTTATAGCTAAGAGAGTTGTATCAGCAACGTTCCAGTTGTCCTTGTGAGCTTGATGCACACTTTGAACTTTTTCACTGCAGCGCATAATTGTCCCACTGTGTTTGTGGGCTGGCATTACTCTTATTTAGAGCACTGGCCTGTTGCTTGAAACAAGCTATTCCCAGTTAGACAGCTCGGCTTCCTCCATAGCTTAAAAGCTTTCTTGTCTTTGTTGTTGGGTTTTTTCTTTTTCCAAGAGCCTGCAGAGTGCATGGCTATTTATTAGAATGTGTGACAGCTTAAATGGCTCTTGTCAACAATTACCCATTTAGAAAAGTGGCAGGCTTCATTTATGATGCTATCAGGAAAACTGATCTCCAAAGAAAAGTCTATTGTGTTTTTCAAAATACAAAGCAATGGCTCTACTGTATATTATGTAGGAAGCTGACAATCATTCAAAGAGTAATTTGTGCTGTATAACAGGTCAATATGGAATACAATGTTAAGATTTTCTCAATATATCTCTTCAGACTAAGTTTTTGGTTTTCACCAGCTAAGTTATGGATAATGTGGCCTCAGATGAATTCTACTGGTTTTAGCGATGATTTCCTTGCAAGTGTACTGATGTCATGGGGGGCGGGGACAGATGCAATCCATAGAAGGGAGAGGGAGAAAGAGAGAGAGACTTCTGAATATATTCGAAGTGTTCCAACATATTTATCTCTCAGTGGCAGTTCTCAAACTACTTCTCAGCCTTTCTTAAAATCCTGGCCCCATTGAAATCAATGGGAAGTTTGATATTGACTTTAAATGAGGCCATGGTTCCATTCCTTTGGATTGAGCCTTCACTCTGTTACACTATTACACACAGAATGGAGACTCAGGCCAGGTCTACACTACAGACTTATAGTGGTGTAACTATGTTGCTTAGGGATGCCCCAAATCCAACCCTTATAATGACATAACTCCTGGTGTAGACAGCACTATGTCAGCAGGAAGGCTTCTCCCATCAACATAACTAATGCCTCTTGCAGAGGGGGTTTTACTATGCCCAAGGGAGAAGCTGACCCATCAGCATAGGAGTGTCTTCACTTAAGCGCTACAGCTATGCAGCTGTATCAGTGCGGCTGCGCTGATGCAGTGTTTTAAGTGTGACCTGTCCTTAGACCCCTAAACTAGGTGCAGAGTTTCACCTTCAATGTCTCTAAAAGTCCATGGAAACCCCTAAATATAGAATGCATTCAAGATGGCAAGTTATTCAGTAAAACAGACAGAGACAGACAAGTAAAATGATGTCAAGTATCAGAGGAGTAGTCGTGTTAGTCTGGATCTGTAAAAGCAGCAAAGAGTCCTATGGCACCTTATAGACTAACAGAAGTATTGGAGCATGAGCTTTCATGCATGAATACCCACTTCATCAGATGCATGATATAATTCCAAAATGTTTAATGGGTATAGGAATGGGAAGAAGTTATTATTTGGGAAATACATCTAAAGACAATTGTATATTCAGTCATGACATTCTAATATTTGTAGGCATGGGAGACAGATAACTCTGGCCCTAAACGTGGTAACAAAGAGCACAAAGTCAATTATCAAGGTGCTGTTTCATGATCCTGCAGGGCTTTACACAGGCAAGTCTTCCACCTATTCTCTGAGTAGGGATATCTAAACTGAGCCCAAAATGCTCCATGGGAAGTGATTATTTTGTATTTCCACATACAAATACCAAATAATTAATTTCATCCTGGATAACTTTTATTATTGATTAAAGAAAACACCAAACAGAGAAAGAACAAACAAAGTCTCCATTGACAGCAGAGGGTGTCTCACTCTGTAAGAGTGACCATAGTGAACTACCTCACAGTATATTTTGCTCGCAGTTAAATCTGTGTAATTCCAAAGGTGGAAATGGAATGAAGACAGAATTTTCCCCATAATTCAAAACAGGGAAAATTAAAGATATTAGGCCAGATTTTGCATTCACCCACTGTGATGGGTTGAGTGACAGAAACTCCTTCAAGACTGTCATTAGATGTGCTGGGATACCACTGAGAACAAACCCCCCTACCAGAAGAGCCTTCCCTCCAATCCTGTTTTGCTGAGTTAGACACTTCAGTCAGCTTCAGCACAGACCCCTCTCTGCACTTCTCTGAACTTCACTGAAACTGAGATTCACTCAGCTCAGGGACCTCGTAGTTAACAGTGACTTTCCCAGCACCCAGTATTCGTCTTTAAATTCGTTTTACTCTGTATAAAGTTTATTCAGGGTAAACTCATAAATTGTCCACCCTCTACAACACTAGAGAGATATGCACAGCTGTTTGCTCTCCCAGGTATTAATTACTTACTCTGGGTTAATTAATAAGCAAAAGTGATTTTATTAAATATAAAAAGTAGGATTTAAGTGGTTCCAAGTAATAACAGACAGAACAAAGTAAGTTACCAAGAAGAATAAAACAAAACACACAAGTCTAAGCCTAATACATTAAGAAACTGATTACAGATGAAATCTCACTCTCAGACATGTTCCAATAAACTTTCACAGACTAGACTCCTTCCTTTTCTGGGCCCAGGCCTTTTCAGACCAACGTTGTGGTGTATGGCCTGTGTCCAGCAATCACTTACCCCCCCATAATTACAATCCTTTATTCCAGTTTCTTTCAGGCTTCTCTTTGGGGTGAGAGACCATCTCTTTAGCCAGTTGAAGACAAAAATGGAGTGGCTTTCAGCGCCTTTTATATTCTCTCTCTTGTGGATGGAAACCCCTTTGTTCTTCTGTGCAAAATCACAGCAACAAGATGGAGTTTGTAGCCACCTGGGCAAGTCACATGTCCATAAATGATTCAGCTTTTTGCAGGCCGATGCCATTGTTTATGTGTTAGTTTGAACAGTCCCAGGAAAGCTCAGATGTGGATTGGCATCTCCCAAAGTCCACTGTCAGTTAAGTATTTCTTGATTGGGCACTTACTGAGAATAGTCCTTTCTCAAGAAGCTGACCAAATGCTGCACTGAGGCTACTTAGAATCAAACACATTGAGCTACAAGTACATAGCCAATATTCATAATTTCAAATACAAAAATGATACACGCATACAGACAGCATAATCATAACTAGCAAATTACAACCTTTCTATAGACACCTTACTTGACCTCCTTTGTACACAATTTGGTGCAACTATATGACTTAGTTGCAACAATGATCTATACGGTCACAGTTCATGTCAATAACATCACACCCACACCCCTGTAAAAATCAAGAGTTATTCTGGTGTAAATGAAATCAGGATCAGTCCTATTACATTTCTCTCACCCCCTCTTCCCCTCTCTGTTACAAGTCACCTAACTCAAAATTTCTGCAGCTATTTGTTTCGGTCTGGTAACAAACACTTGCTCTACATGCAAGTAGAGTGGTGCTTCCCACACTTAGTGGATCTCCATCTTTTGGATTCAGGTTTAGCATTTTTAACATTTGTATTCTTTTTTATTATTATTATTTATGTAGTGCCAAATGATACTAGATTTTGTTCTACAAACAAATAAAAGAAAAAAATGCCTGCTTTGAAGATCTAGTTATCTAAACAGATCAAATATATAAGAAGAAGAGAAGGATGGGATGCACTAAAGAACACAAGAACTGGTTGCAAAATGTATCGCCTTTTGTGAGTTCCACATTTATTACTATTTTAATTGCTGTTAATTTATGGACACATCTTTTATGGGAAGAACTGAATTTTGAGGAGGACCTGGAAAGAGAAAATGGAAGCACAATGGACTGTGTCAAGGAAGAGCATTTCAGAGTGCATTTCAACTACGAACAAAAGTTATGAGTCCCATGTAGTATCTAATGATTAGATATTTAAATGCTATATTACAAGGAAAAATCATTGACCATGTCTTCCTAACCCACCTCTATCACAAACAAATAATTAATAAGAGAATCAGAGACTTTAAGGTCAGAAGGGACCATTATGATTGTCTAGTCTGATCTCCTGCACAATGCAGGCCACAGAATCTCACCCACCCACTCCTGTATCAAACCCCTTCCCAACCCCAAATTCCTTCCCAACCCCAAATATGGTGATCAGCTAAACCCTGAGCATGTGGGCAAGACTCACCAGCCAGACATCCAGTGTTAAATAAGAGTGAGGGGAAAAAAAAAGACATCTATGGAATAAAATAGCTTTATTACAGCTTCTGCAAGAATATTCCTGTCCTGTGACCTTCATAACCGGACACATTATTGATAAATAAGCCTTTGTGGCAGTCATAAATTAACTGTCTATTAAGCTCTGTTCCATGGAAAAAAATGTGTGGCTTACTTCGTGAATAACGAATGGACTGCATTGATTAACCTGAAAACAAAGCTGGAGATGAATTGTCAGTATGTTTATTTTTTAATTGTATCGGAGTGATGCCTTCTATTGCTGCTTGAGGCTATACTAGCACCCCAGGCCTGGTGCAGTGTGTCATTATAAGCACTTTTGTTGTTTTTTAACAAATACAAATTTATAATTTTCATGGTCTTTCAAACAGCCCAAAATTGGCATTAATGTAAGCAAACAATGTGAAGCCACACTTCACAATCAATACCTGGATCCAGCAAAACCCTTAAACACATATGTATCTTAAAATCCTTGGATTATTCACATGCTTTAGTGCCTTTTCTGCATCAGGGCCTAAATTATGATAAATATCTTCTAAATGCTGAGAAGTGTTTCCTTGTGCCATTTTACTTGCAAGCAGGTTTGATTTAAAATGTCACACTCAGCAGCATGGAGTGTTCCCATTTGTTATGTTTTAAAGGGACTCTGAGAAAGAAAAGTTGCTAGTTTAGTTATAATAAAAATACAGTGCAAGAAAATAATGTACAATTTTCTGCCTTTGCGGATCTGTTGCAACAGTTAACAAAGAAACCTGTGGGTAGGACTTAGGACCCACATTTTAAAAATTGGACCCTGGATGTCATTGGAATTTTTGAAGATGATTAAAAGTTAATCAGTGTACTCAGCTTTTGGGCTAACAATCATTAATGTTTTTTATTTCTAATGAAGCAGAAACTCATAAGGTTCTGTTTTGCTTCTTTCCTTCTTTGTGCCCGTGCATAATTTAAGAGCACGCTCTGTTGGCTGTCAGCTGAAGAACACTTCATAGGGGCTCAAAAAAACTACTATGAAAACTCCACTTTAATTTCTGTTGCCAGCTGACTACAAATAATTTGATTATATATTAGAAATCAAATATATTTGCAGATTTATGCCTCAAAAGCGCACACAGATTATATCAATAGAGAAAAATATTCATGACTGAGTGATTATAAACCTCCAACATTTCACTCTTAAATCATTTCAATAACTATTCCTGCCCCATGATCTAATGCACTTTGATTTAGAAATGGCATCTCCTTCAAGCCAATAGGATAAATAGATTATTATCTCCATGCTCATATGGTCTTTGGTTGGCAGTGCTTACTTTATGGAAGAACTCAGAATAAATGGAAGTACCACTGTCAAGCTGGAAGGTGTGTTAGTATTTTGAATGGATTCAATGATGGGCTGAATTGGAAACACAGAAATCCTAGGAACATCATTCCTTTTCTTTGGGCTGTGAAAGAAAGAAAAAGGAAGTTGAATACGTATTGTAAAACTTACAAGAATTAAGGTCACTTTCCTCCTCACATACATGTGAAAGACCCCTCACTTCATACAGCCCATTGGTACATATACTCTTGGCAAAATGAAGAAAAGTTAAGGTAGATCATAATGAAGGAACATCAGGTATGTTGTTAGATATTGGAGATTAGTGGCCAGATCCTCAGCTGGTGGAAATCAAGGTAACCTCATTGAATTGACTGGAATTATGCTGATATACATCAGCTGAGAATCTGGCCCAAAGATTCCTGCTGTAAATGAGAGATGAGAGTGGGGAAACCTTCTTTTTGTTTTAAATAAAAGAGCAAACTTCTTAGAATGTTATGGAAACACAAACTAGAAACAGAAAACAAACAGGACTGATCACTGTATTTCTCTGAAGATGCTCATGAGAAACAAAAACCTTGATATGGCCATGAGCTGCCATGTATCTGAGAGGAGGATAGAGCCCTGATGGTGACTGAAAGATGGCTCTGTATGAGATAAAAGATTCACATATGAGTGACCTAATTATTTTAGTGAATTTTGTGCTGCATTGCCATTCATGGATGATGAAATCCTCTGTTTCAGAACAGAAATAGTATGAGCAGCAGCAGTGCAAGCCTCTTAGTGTATCCCTGATGAGATACGTCAGCACTGTTTTGCAAGGACTAGGGGAGAGAGAATAGTCCAGTCTTTATGACCATTTCCATCTGTGGTGTCTCTGCTGAAAATACCAATTCTGTGGAAGGTTCTTGTAGTGTACATACTTCTTAGTTGTAAACTGAACTGAGACTATAATGCTCACTTCACATTAGGGCTGCCAGAAAATGAAGTTTCCATTTCAATAAAGTGGAAAATATTGCAAAAAAATGAGGTGAAATATGTTGCAGTTTTGAAATTTGTTTCTGTTCTGCACTGGAACGAAAATGAGACCTTTTGAGGAAAAAAACAAGAGTCCCACCCCAGAATAGCCAGCAGCTTAGTGGACTTGAAGCTGGATCTCCCACATCTGAAGCAAGTACCTTAACTATCAGGCTGTGGCCTATTCAGGGCTAGGGGAGGGTCTCTCTTATTGGACAAATAAATCTCTGTAAAAAATTCTGTTTTGACAAATTGTCATTTTCTGACAAAGGTGTACTGTACTGTACTTGTCTGAGGCAAAACAACAGAGGTGATTTTCTAGACTAAAGTGATTAGTTTACAGGTCTGTTGCATCTTACGCACATTTAACATGCGCAATTTCAGCTTTAAGCGGTTGGCAAAAACAAAAAGAAAGAGAAAAACAACAATTTTAATAATGTACATGTAGCGCGGATGATTCCGCCTGCCAATCAACTCAATGTAATTTTGATTATATGCAGTTTTTGCTTTATGCACTAACCGCGAAACGGAACCCCCTCATAAGATGAGACTCACCTGTATAAGTATTGGGGCCAGGGGAACAATCCATTTTAAAACTGGGGCCCTGTGCTCTCTTGCTTCTTGGATCATTTGATGTTTGATGAAGACTAATTGATTCACCTTGTATTGTATGGGAAATATACAGGCTGCTAACGTTTCCGTTAATCTATGCCTGGAAGAACTATTGCTATGCTGCAATTGAAAGTGCTGTGCCCTGTCACCAAACAGATAACTAGCCTCCATCATCTTCTTCAGTTCATAACTCCAGTTGTACCATTCCCGTGTGCTTAACAACTAGTCAAGCGGTTTGGGACACTACTTTGCTTACTGAGCAGGGCCCCATATAGTCTGGATTCTCCATGCTGCAGAATTGTCTCCCGTTCACTATGGACTATACAGGGCCTTGTTAATAAACGCAGCAGCAGAGGCAGCAGTTTGAGAAATGTGAGAGGCAGGTAGAGAGGAGAAAAGAGCTTTGCACCCCTGCTCCACAAAATATTACATTGTAATAATCTACGGGGTGGGTTAGTAGTCTAAATGTATGGTTTTAAATACCTAAGGATAAATTAACTCCCTGGAGTAGGGGGTGTCACTCAGGGGCGGCTCCAGGCCCCAGCACGCCAAGCACGTGCCTGTGGTGGCAAGCTGCGGGGGGCACTCTGCCGGTCGCCATGAGGGTGGCAGGCAGGTTGCCTTTGCTGGCATGCCTGCGGAGGGTCCGCTGGTACTGCGGCTTCGGTGGACCTCCTGCAGGCATGCCGCCGAATCCGTGGGACCAAGGAGCTCCCACAGGCAAACAGCCAAAGGCAGCCTGCCTGCCGTGCTTGGGGTGGCAAAATACCTAGAGCCGCCCCTGGTGTCACTTCACTGAAGCCAGTAGAGTGATGCCTGCTTTCCCCCCCAGGTGGACTATTTTTTGTCCTTAGACTTCCTAGAACTACATGTTGAAATCCTAGCAGTGTGGGTTCAGCTCCTCTTCCATGCAAACACAGGTAAAAGGAGAACCCAGGTTCTGTCTGGTCTTTGTAGAGACTGAACATCCCCTATGGCACTTTGGTAAAATAAAGGATCTGTCCCAATGTCCTTGGCAAGGGATTATCCCTCTCCTCAGTGCTGCTTGAATGCTGCTGTCCACCCCAGGCCTGCTGCTTCCTGCAGTTCCAATTGGCTGGGAACGGCGAACTGCAGCCACTGTGAGCTGAGGAGGATTGTGCCTGCGGATGGTCAACGTCTGCAGAATGTCCTGCGGCCCGCAATCAGCTTACCCTGATGGGCCACATGCTGCCCATGAGCTGCAGGTTGCCCTCCACTGCACTAGGGCCTTGTGTACACTACAAAGTTTTGTCGGCAAAAGTTATAGTGTTTAATTAGAGCGCTTTAATTAAAACTGCTGTTGCATGTCCACACTAGCTCCTTGTGTCAGCAGAGTGCATTCACACGAACAGCTTTTGTATCGACACTGAGAGCAGTGCACTGTGCAACTGGCCACAGGGTGATTTGGGCAGGGTTTGCAATGCCTCATTGGACAGATTCGGCATCACATGAGTTCCAGGGGCATCTTAGTAGATTGTCAGTGGCTTTTTCAACTGAAGTCTGTGCGTGCGGGAGGGGCTGGAGGAGGGAGATGAGAGTGGTGTGCCTGGGGCGGGGCAGACAGCAGGCTGGCTGACTTATCCTGAGGCAGGGAGGTCAGCCCCCCAGCTCTGCTCAGCACAGCAGTCTCTCCTAAAGCAGCCCACTCTGCCTGCCTGAGTATGGTTCTGTGATTCCCTTTGAGTTCTCCCACAGCCTCCTCAGGTGCCAGGAGCATCATCCTGAGCAGCTCTGTGAGCTTGCCGTGGTGAGCAATGGCAAAGCAGCAGGGCAGACTCTCCTACACTGCCCGCAGCACCGGTCTGCCTGCGCTGTGTTTCTAGTGTAGGGCAGAACAGGAGCATTCCACCTTAATGATTGGCTCTTCGTTCCCCAAATGGAGCAGCAAGCTCAGCTGCCAGATAGTTCAGGGAGCTTTGAAAGGGAGGGGTGCATGCCTGCAGAGCAGCAGAGATCAAAACAATGAGCAGAGCGGTCACAGCAGGCATTGTGGGATACTGGCGGGACCAGTTATGTCAACAGAACAAACAGCAGTGTCTGCACTTTGTTGCTTTAACTTTGCTGCAATAAGCTCTATGCCTCTCGTTGAGGTGGTTTTGTTTCCACCAAAAGTAGCTTTGTAGTGTGTATCCCTCCCCTGTTTTGTCCACAAAAGGCAGCTTTTGCCGACAAAGCTTTGTAGTGTAGACAAGGCCTTAGTTGGCAGTGGGACCATGTGTTTCTGCACCTATTTAAGGGAAAAAAGAGGCATTGGCTACTGAGAGACTGCAGGAGAGAGCAATCATTGGCAAACTGGAATATTTCCCCCCTGTTTTGTATTTAAAGGAGATCTTGGGATGGTTTATATTAAGTCTCTTGCTCCTTCAGGACAGGATAATAATAATCATATATATTTATGAGTGTTTAAAAACAAGGAGAGAGAAACAGAGAGTGTCACACTGGCATGTTAGCAAAATCCGAGAAGAAACTGGGTCATTTACTGTGTATTTAAAGAGCCTGAAGCTTCAGTCTCTTTCATTTGAAAGTGACATATTAGTAGCTGTGAGTTCTAGAGGAAGACAATCACCAGTCAGTAACCCATTCCTTTTTGCTTCTATGTATATGTAAGGAAAAAGACACACTAGCCATTACCTGAGTCAGAATGAGGTTCCCCCTCCCTCTGATTTTGAAATCAGGAACACGCACAGGGATATCTTTGGGGAAACCGCTCTGTGTTGTGCTGTGAATGTAATACTGTTTAGTGAAGGGGAATCCTCTCAGTAAAACAAAAAACAAAAAAACATTTTGTCACTGCTAAGGACTCAGTACTAGAGCCCTTAAAAGAGAGGGTTTAATATGGGGACAAATGGTCTGGTGGAATTCTGCTCTCAGATATGTAGCCATAATACCCAGTGGCCATTGTGGTCACTCATCTGAGGCTCAAACAGGTTTTTGGACAGAAAATGATTATAATGCATTCAGAAAGAAAATGAAGCAATTACTGGTGCCTCTGACTAATAGAAATGTGAATGAATGGACACTTTAACCACCCCTGAAAGTTAATTGCATCCAAAACTATGAACTGATGCGAATTCTTAGAAATGCCTAATGAAAGCCTGACTGAGAATCTCATTCCTGCTAATAAGCTGTTCTCTCAGGAAGCTTGTTCCTGGCCCACACCTATAAGCTTCAGGAGCTGACTTTTCAATGGGAGCTCCATGCACAGACGTTTGTAGCCGTGGGCTCTCTGTTGGTAATCCAGCTGGCAGTTTGATCAAACAATATGATTTAGGATGATATACTTTCTGGGTTTTGTGGTAACAATATTTTATATACAGACATCCTCCTTTCCTTCCTGGGCTAGTAATTCATTTTGGTGTTTGCATAGTTGTTTTTATTACTGATAGTTTATGCATTATAGTAGTGCTTCAAGGCTCCAACTGGGAGTGGGTGCACATTGTGGTAAGCACTGTACAAACAAGTAACGAGAGATGTCTCTCCTCAGAGAGCTTAGAGGCAAAAGGGATGACAGTGACAGGGTAGGAACAGGAAACAAAGACATTGAGATGAAGTGACTTGCCCAAGGTTGTACAATAGATCAGTGTTAAAGCCAGAACTAGTACCCATGTCTCCTAAGTCCCAGGCCAGTGCCTTATTCACTAGACCACATTTCCTCTCTAAGGGCCCTCAAATGGAGGCTGTTGTGCATGTGATGATGGCACGTTTTACCCAGCATGGTTCTGATGATAATATGAGGCAGACATGATAGGAACCAGAAAGAAAGTGATTAAAGAAGCTGTTATGTGGTATTTCAAAGGCTTGTTGGTCAGGTTTTGGACGGCAGTTAGATCAGGGTTCCATTTTGTTCTAAGCCTCAGGACTGGGTCAGAGAAGGAGGAGCAAGTGGTAGTTCAAATAAGACAATCCTATTTTGTGTTCTTTTTTCTAACCTTGACCATTTAAGCCAGTTGAGTGGAAAAAGGTTTTGCTGTAGGGGCCCCTGCTCTGAATTTAATACTTCAGGCTGTGTCCTTTCTACTCCTTGTGCATGCTTGGCTGCAGTACAAGAGTCTGGGTTTTATTCACCTGCAAAGTTCCATGCACAAATCAACAGGTTAATGTAAATGTCTGTTTCTTCATAGTACAAAACTCTCAGCCACTTTAACTTTGCTATCATTCTTGTAATTAAGGGCCAAATTCTGCCCTTCATTATTCCACTACAAATCACTAGAGTTCCACTGGCTTTACACCTAGCTAAATGAGAAGTCTCTGGGTTGTTTCACAGCTCAGTGCACCTGATTGATTTTAGTGGAGTTGCTCTCTGTTTACACAGTTGTAAATTAGAACAGAATCAGCCCTGCTATCTGAAGAATAAAGCATACCTCAAAACTGGCTTTTCTGTGATCTCACACTGCAACTAGGGGCCAATTTCTGCCCATAGATCAATGCATAAACATCAAGACAGTAGGAGCAGGGTGTACATATATGAAGACAGACTAGATCCTTACGGTGTCCATATCTGTGCTCAATTTCTAGATACAGTACTTTCTCAAAAGACTGTCAAAGATTAACAATTCAAGATCATGTCCTTGGGGTGAGAGTAGGTACCTCACTTACATCTTATGTTATCTTCTAGGCTCAACTCTGTGGTCTGGTTCTGTGATACAGAATAGAAACCTCTGGCTGTACTTTTTAATGAGTCCACCTCCTTTGGGGGAATATAAAGTAACCTAAATAAACAAAAATACTTCACCTCCTATTCCTTGGACTAGGGAGAGGGAAGCAGTCTCTCAAGCCCCACAGCCAGTCTCAATTTCCTCTCCTTAATGCAAGTAAAGGTTGGAGCTTAATCCTAGGTGAACTTCCACAAAAGAGAATCAGCCCAGCCTGTCTTCTTCCTCATGGGGCTTAGGGGCAGGTGGTGTTTACAAGCCATAGGTCAATTAGTGCCACAGAGCCCTCAGTCTGAGAGCTTTGACTGTTTCTGAGGGCTATATCCATTGGCGCATAGTTCCTCCTTTTTTTTTTAAGGGCCTGCCTCCATGCCTGACAAGCCTCACAGGTGTGGCTTATTGGTGCTGATTGTGACCATAGGAATTTCTTAACTTTTGCCCAGCTGTTGCAGGTGTCACCTGCCCCATCACAGACTATATGATTGATTTTTTATGTATTTATTTATGTTAAAGTACTGTGGAAAGGAAGAAAGACATTCCCATGATTAAAGAGGTAGCAAGTGCTGCTTTATTGGCTAGCAAGTGCTGCTATACACACTAACTGTATATAAAATGCTAATAACCTTTAATGTGTAAAGGGTAATTTCACTTCAAGATAACTCTGGATATGTACAGAAAGATGTTCCTTCTACATTTTGTATGAGTCTGCCGTACTTTGCAGCAATAACTAAAGTTAGCGTGCATATTCTTTTGTCTTCCACAATGAGGGAACGATATAATCAAGTTCAAGCTGTAGGCAGAGCAATGTATGTGCACAATAAGCTCCCATCTGTCAATGCCTTCTTTATATTGGAACCATTGTCACCACCAATCAAACAAACCCTCTGTTGTAAGACAATATTGAATCTCTGTTTTTGTTAACTCAGAATAGTGTATGAAGTGTGATCAACAAGGAAGTGTCCTGGAGGGAAGCCAGCTTCCAGAGTTTCTTCTACATATGAAAGAGTTCCATCGTGCTGTTTAAAAATGAAAAGCCAAATGCAACTCCTGTATGAGTGAGTGCAACACAGAATCAGTGGAGCCGCACTTGCTTACATTAAGGCCTTAGATATCTAAGCTCACCTCCCTAAAATTTTTCCAGATAATTCTCATTGACATTAATGGAACTGCCAAGCAAGTGCATGGATTCACAGTGGGGCTGATGCTGATTCCACTGAAGTCAATGAGAAGTTCCTATTGATGTCAGTGGGAACAGTACTGGGCCCCAAAGGAAGTTCTGGCTGGTAACTAATCTAGAGTGCCAAGGGTCAGACTCCAATTTCATTGTCACTACTGTAAACATACAGCAACTCAATTGGCTCCTTTTTGAGATTTGTGGTTCATTGTGCACTCCTATGCTGTTGACCTTCAGCTGATGCAAGAGTGAGGGAGTAGAAGGCTGGGCCTCAGCCATATTCTCGAGGCCATGTCATGACTCTTTGGCTGCATAGTGCCTCTACAGTATGTGGGTGCAGTCATTTGCCAGGCTTATCACTTAATCATTTCCCTGCCATTGCAGGGGCCTTGAGCACTGGTGCATCTTGGTCCCTCCTATTCTCTGCCTGTGGCACACAATCTAGTCTCCTGTGGGCTGTGATACTTCGGTCTCATTTTGATTGTTGGGTTTAGCGTGCAGATGTTGGTAACCAATGATATATAGGAGGACAGACTAGATAATCTAGTGGTCCCTTCTGGCCTTAAACTCTATGACTCTGATGCTATACAAGGAACACAAACACAGCACTTCCAATTGTGGTCTGCACAGGGCTTCTGGTATTCCCTTTCTCCCCTTGTGTTCCCACAGGAAGGGCAGTCTTCCAAAAGTTGTAACAAACCAAATGTTAACTATAGTTACAAAATCATTGCCTGTCCATTGCATCAACAACTCCATTTGAAAACTGAGAATTTTAAACACTGTTTGGCAGATGCAAATGAGCCCAAATCAACTCACACAGCTTCAGACATGTTCAGCAGCTAGGATAGTTTTCACTGGGTCATTTAAAACACTAAAGAAGGGAGCTAGAGAATACAGATGTACAGTATGTTGTGAAGAGATTGTGTTGGTTCCTCTAAAAAAATAACTACAATATATTTTAAAAATAACCTCAGCAAGTGAGACTATGAGTTTTTTTCTTTGTTACCCTGGTCTACTTCTGGATAAGAAACGTTTGGACATGATGGTTAATTAAACTGCTCTGGGAATTTCTGAACTGATTTATCATCCTCAGCACACTCTCCGCAAAAATCATAGGTATTATCACATTCTTTAATCTGTAGTTTAGCTGGAAACAGTAGGTGTTTCTAATACAGTGAGAAACTCTTTCTGCTAAGGGGAGAGAGGGAAATTACTTTGTGCACAGCACTCTTGGGCAGGTTAGTGAGATTGGATTCATTTACCTTTTTGTTTTGTTTCCTTTTGCTTGATCTGCCAGCAATAGTCTGCCCTTGTCCTTAATGTCCATGAGTCTCAGGATAACAGCATGTCCCATATCCGAGTTATTTTTATTCTTACCTCCTGGTAATCTGTAGTCACTCTCAGCCAAAACTAGGTCACATTGAATATTAAATAATAGAAGTTTGGGAATACATTTAAAAAAAAGTAATTTGGTTTATTACCTTTTTGCCCCGTACCAGGCCCTTGACTAAGAGGAAGTCTTTACCATCCCAGAGATGATTCTTGATTAGCTTGTCTTCAGTACTTTTAAACTAAAACAAAAATTCTACAACGTTCATCATGTTTTGCATGATAACAGGATAACGAATTTTTTCACATCAGCTGTTTAACCACATTTTTATGAGTAAATGGTTAGAATTGGTGCAATGTTATGAGACAGAATAACAGTTTTTATATATATTTTATATATATATTTTTATTCTGGTTTACAAGAATTACCTACCATTTGGTAAGCTAGAGTTACTCCAGAGTTATACTGGCGTAACTAAGAGCAGAACCTGAGTTCATGACTTTTTCATTAGTGGATTGATATATAGAATTTTCTCTTGTGGGAACCCTAGATTTATCACAATAAGTTCGTTATCTTACCCTAGGGACAACCAAAGTGTGATTGAAAGGGTCCTAAATATGGCCTTTGATTGTAGAACATTTGTCTGTAACAAGAGCCAGGTCTACATTAGGGAGGGGGATCGATCTAAGTTACGCAACTTCAGCTATGTGAATAATGCAGCTGAAGTTGATGTACTTAGACATACTCACTGCAATGTCTTCACTGCAGTGAGTCAACTGCTGCCGCTCCCCCATCACCTCTGCCCGCGCCTCTCACAGTGGTGGAGTACAGGAATAGACAGGAGAGTGCTCGGGGGTCTACTTATTGTGTCTAGACTAGACACGATAAATCGACTCCTACTGGATTGATTGCTGCCCACTGATCCGGCAGGTAGTGTAAACATACACTCAGAAATAGAGGTATGTTCCAAGGAGTGTAGATAGTAATGCAATACAGTCCAAGTCTGTTATTCCCCGCAGTACCTTGGATCCTGATCCAGCACCAGTTTAAGTCAGTTTGAGGTTTTCTGTGATTTCAGTGAGTGTTGGATCCCTCGGAAAACATGATTTTTTTTTCCTTTGAAGGAGAACTCAGCCAACAAAAGCAATTTCTTGTTCTCTAAGGCAGGTATAGGAATAAAAAAATGCACCCAACCAAAATATTTCTAAGTATGGAAATATATTTGCAGACCTATGTTACCAGGCATTGCTTGGCATTGATTGGTGTCACAGTTGCTGGGCAGGCTGCCCCTTCTCAGACTCTTTCCCAGTCCCGTGAGTGAACCCTTTGTAAGGATTTGATTAAAAATATAAACAATGTAAAATATAAACAATTAACATGATTAGCAATATTAACAATGCCTTTTAATTACTAAAGGTTATACTGACAAGCATGCTAGGTTTCACACTCCCCCAATGTTCCTAAACTAAAATATCTTCCCCTTTTAGTTCTCTGTCCCTCAATGTCTCTGGTGCCCAGGCAGTGCGCATGGAGACATAGAATCATAAGACTGGAAGGGACTTTGTGAGGTCATCTAGTCCAGTCCGCTGCACTCATGGCAGGGCTAAGTATTATCTAGACAATTTCTGAGAGGTGTTTGTCCAACCTGCTCTTAATAATCTCCATTGATGGAGATTCCACAGCCTCCCTAGGCAGTTTATTCCAGTGCTTAAGCATCCTGACAGGAAGCTTTTCCTAATGTCCAACCTAAACCTCCCTTGCTGCAATTTAAGACCATTGCTTCTTGTCCTTTTTCTCTCTCCTCCTTGTAACAACTTTTTATGTACTTGAAAATTGTTATCATGTCCTCTCTCAGTCTTCTCTTTTCCAGACTAAACAAACCTAGTTTTTTCAATCTTCCCTCACAGGTCATGTTTTCTAGACCTTTAATAATTTTTGTTGCTCTTCTCTGGACTTTCTCCCATTTGTCCACATCTTTCCTGAAATGTAGTGCCCAGAACTGGACACAATACTCTAGCTGATGCCTAATCAGCATGGAGTAGAGTGAAAGAATTACTTTTTATGTCTTGCTTACAACACTCCTGCTAATACATCCCAAAATGATGTTTGCTTTTTTTGCAATAGTGTTAAACTGTTGACTTATATTTAGCTTGTGGTCCACTATGATCCCCAGATCCTTTTCAGCTATATTCCTTCCTAGGAAGTATTTCTCATTTTCTATGTGTGCAACTAAATGTTCCTTCCTAACTGGGCCGGTGCAAGGATGTTTCACGCCCTAGGCGAAACTTCCGCCTTGTGCACTCCCCCCCCCGCACCCCTGCCCTGAGGTGTCCGCCCCATGGCATCTCCCCCTCTCCGCCCTGAGGTGCCCCCTTGTGACAGCTCCCCACTCTCTGCCCTGAGGCACCCCCCCGCCCCAGCTTACCCCTGCTCCGAGCATGAGCACCCCAAGCATGCCATTGCTGCTTCACTTCTCCCACCTCCCAGGTTTGTGGTGACTAAGCTGATTGGCGCCGCAAGCCTTGGAGGCAGGAGAAGTGAAGCAGCTCACCCCTGCCCCACCTCCTCCCTGAGCACACCGTGGCTGCTTCACTTCTCCCACCTCCCAGGTTTGCGGTGACTAAGCTGATTGGCGCCGCAAGCCTTGGAGGCAGGAGAAGTGAAGCAGCTCACCCCTGCCCCACCTCCTCCCTGAGCACACCGTGGCTGCTTCACTTCTCCCACCTCCCAGGTTTGTGGCGCCAATCAGCTTAGGCGCCGCAAGCCTGGGAGGCAGGAGAAGTGAAGCAACCATGGCATGCTTGGGGAGGAGGCAGGGCCGAGGTGAGCTAGGGCGGGGAGTTCCACAGCGTGCCGCCCTCCCCTTACTTGCTGCAGGTGGCCCTCCCTGTGCTCCCCTGCCCCAGCTTTCTCCGCCTAAATGCCGGCAGCAACCAGGGCGGCCGAAGATCCGGCTGCCGCGGTCGCTGCTGAAGAAAATGCCGCCCCCCAAATGCCAGCACCCTAGGCGACCACCTAGGTCACCTAAATGGTTGCACCAGCCCTTCCTAAGTGGAGTACTTTGCATTTGTCCTTATTGAATTTCATCCTATTTACTTCAGACCATTTCTCCAGTTTGTCCAGATCATTTTGAATTATAATCCTATCCTCCAAAGCACTAGCAACCCCTCCCATCTTAGTATCGTCTGCAAACTTTAAAAGTGTACTCTCTATGCCATTATCTAAATCATTGATGAAGATATTGAACAGAATTGGACTCAGAACTGATCCCTGCAGGACCCCCCTGGTTAGGCCCTTCCAGCATGACTGTGAACCACTGATTACTCTCTGGGAACAAAGTAGGGTCACCAGATGTCCCGATTTTATAGGGACAGCCCCGATTTTTGGGTCGTTTTCTTATATGGGCTCCTATTACTCCCCACTCCCATCCTGATTTTTCATGCTTGCTGTCTGGTCATCCTAGAACAAAGTGATGCATCTGAAGAAGTGAGATTTTTTACTCACAAAAGCTTATGCCCAAATAAATCTGCTAGTCTTTAAGGTGCCACCCAACTCCTTGTTGTTTATCTGAGAACGGTTTTCCAACCAGTTATACACTCACCATACAGTAGTTCCATCTAGGTTGAATTTCCCTAGTTTGTTTATGAAGTCAAGAGAGACAGTATCAAAAGCTTTACTGAAGTGAAGAAATACCACGTCTACCACAAGGCTTGTTACCCTGTCAAAGAAAGCTATCAGGTTGGTTGGAAACATCACCATTGGTCATCAGAGTTAACACTTCATTAATATAAAATGGGAACATTCACACCTCCCTTAGAGCTGGTGTTTCAGGCTCTAAGTCACAAATACATCTGTATATATTTGGAAGGGTTTCTTTGGAACTAGAGCTAGAATGGCCTCCAAACAGAAAGTTTGCATTTTGCAGAGTGCAGAGGCTGGATGAATACTTTATGGAGTTTTGGCCATGGGCTGTGCTCTCTGACACCCTTGCTGCAGTCTGTATGGTCACCTGACGGTTTGGCATTTTAGTCAGGGACATTAGTGAGTAACCCAAGCAGAGACAGTAGGACAGGAAAAATAAAGGATTTGAGACATTCTCAGGTTTCTTCAGGTACGTTAGCAACAAGAAGAAAGTCAAGGAAAGTGTGGGCCCCTTACTGAATGAGGGAGGCAACCTAGTGACAGAGGATGTAGAAAAAGCTACTGTACTCAATGATTTTTTTGCCTCTGTCTTCGTGAACAAGGTCACCTCCCAGACTGCTGCACTGGGCAGCACAGTATGGGGAGAAGGTGACCAGCCCTCTGTGGAGAAAGAAGTGGTTCGGGACTATTTAGAAAAACTGGACGAGCACAAGTCCATGGGGCTGGATGCGCTGCATCCGAGGGTGCTAAAGGAGTTGGCAGATGTGATTGCAGAGCTGTTGGCCATTATCTTTGAAGACTCATGGCGAACGGGGGAGGTCTCGGAAGACTGGAAAAAGGCTACTGTAGTGCCCATCTTTAAAAAAGGGAAGAAAGAGGATCCGGGGAACTGCAGGCCAGTCAGCCTGACCTCAGTCCCTGGAAAAATCATGGAGCAGATTCTCAAGGAATCAATTCTGAAGCATTTAGAGGAGAGGAAAGTGATCAGGAACAGTCAGCATGGATTCACCAAGGGCAAGTCATGCCTGACTAACCTAATTGCCTTCTATGAGGAGATAACTGGGTCTGTGGATGAGGGGAAAACAGTGGATGTGTTATTCCTTGACTTTAGCAAAGTTTTTGATACAGTCTCCCACAGTATTCTTGCCAGCAAGTTAAAGTATGGGCTGGATAGTTGGACTATAAGATAGTGTGACAAAGTTCCTCCTCAACCTTGGTGGGTCCTGCGCTTATTGGCAGATTTGCTCACCTCGGTGATCTTCCCCACAGTCTGGATCAACTCCTCTTGTGTCGGATCAGGAGTTGGGAGGTTTGGGGGGAACCCGGGCTTGCCCTCTACTCCGGGTTCTAGCCCAGGGCCCTATGGATTTGCAGCTGTCTATAGTGCCTCTTGTAACAGCTGTGTGACAGCTACACCTCCCTGGGCTACTTCCCCAAGGCCTCCTCCAAACACCTTCTTTATCCTCACCACAGGACCTTCCTCCTGGTGTCTGATAACACTTGTACTCCTTAGTCTTCCAGCAGCACAGCCTCTCACTCTCAGCTCCTTATGTCTCTTGCTTCCAGCTCCTCATACGCATTTCCTCTTCTCTGGCTCCTCCTTGCCTGACTGGAGTGAGCTCCTTTTTAAACCCAGGTGCCCTGAGTAGCCTGCCTTGATTGGCTGCAGGTGTTCTAATCAGCCTGTCTGCCTTAATTGGTTCTAGCAAGTTCCTGACTGTTCTAGTGCAGACACTGCTCTGGTCACTCAGGGAACAGAAAACTACTCACCCAGTGACCAGTATATTTGCCCTCTCCCAGACTCCTGCACCCCACTGGCCTGGGTCTGTCACAATGGATAGAAACCTGGATAGATTTTTGGGCTCAGCGGGTAGTGATCAATGGCTCCATGTCTAGTTGGCAGCCGGTTTCAAGTGGAGTGCCCCAAGGATTGGTCTTGGGGCTGGTTTTGTTTAATATCTTCATTAATGATCTGGAGGATGGCGTGAACTGCATTCTCAGCAAGTTTGCAGATGACACTAAACTGGGAGGAGTGGTAGATACGCTGGAGGGTAGGGATAGGATACAGAGAGACCTAGACAAATTAGAGGACTGGGCCAAAAGAAACCTGATGAGGTTCAACAAGGTCAAGTGCAGAGTCCTGCACTTAGGATGGAAGAATCCCATTCACTGTTACAGATTAGGGACAGAGTGGCTAGGCAGCAGTTCTGCAGAAAAGGACCTAGGAGTTACAGTGGATGAGAAGCTGGATATGAGTCAACAGTGTGCTCTTGTTGCCAAGAAGGCTAACAGCATTTTGGGCTGTATAAGTAGGGGCATTGCCAGCAGATCGAGGGATGTGATCATTCCCCTCTATTCAACATTGGTAAGGTCTCATCTGGAGTACTGTGTCCAGTTTTGGGCCCCACACTACAAGAAGGATGTGGAAAAATTGGAAAGAGTCCAGCAGAGGGCAACAAAAATGATTAGGGGGCTGGAGCACATGACTTATGAGGAGAGGCTGAGGGAACTGGGGTTATTTAGTCCGCGGATGAGAAGAATGAGGGGGCATTTGACAGCTACTTTCAACTACCTGAAAGGGGGTTTCAAAGAGGATGGATCTAGACTGTTCTCAGTGATAGAAGATGACAGAACAAGGAGTAATGGTCTCAAGTTGCAGTGAAGGAGACTTAAGTTGGATATTAGGAAAAACTTTTTCACTCAGAGAGTGGTGAAGCACTGGAATGGGTTACCTAGGGAGGTGGTGGAATCTCCTTCCTTAGAGGTTTTTAAGGTCAGGCTTGACAAAGCCCTGCCTGGGATGATTTAGTTGGGAAGTGGTCCTGCTTTGAGCAGGGGGTTTGACTAGATGACCTCCTGAGGAGGTCCCTTCCAACCCTGATATTCTTTGATTCTATGAAAAGGAACTAGAAAACTAAAATAAAAATTTTACTCTACAGATAACAGGTCAGGCATCTTAAAGTACTTTGGTTCCTGAGAGATTAAGCAGGTTTGCCAACATTCATTGACAAACGCATTTGTCCAGGATTGTTACTCGCAGTTAAGTCACCGCTATGGGATTTCACAGCCAGCATTAAAGTTGGAATTTTTTGAAAGATGAGTTTATTTTCCCTTAACAAGATACAAACTACTTTAATACTCTGTAATAGGACAAGAAAAATGATTCTGGCTTGGAACAAGAAAAGTAAGTGGGAAAAAAAATTACAGAAAATCCCTAACCTCTCGACAATCTATAATCTGTCTTAGGTTTCTACAGCACTTGTCACTGTAGTGCAGAAGCACTTTCCAGGTAAACTAAATCTACATGGTGAAGTCTTTGGTGGATTAGTCTCTAGGGTGCCACAAGTACTCCTGTTCTTTTTATGGAGTTTTCTGCTCCTCTTACCATCCTTGGTTACAGGAAACCCTGCTGTTCCCTCCTTGCAGAAGCAATGAGGGAGGGGGTGGGATGCATGCGGGGGTCATGTGCCCCCATTTGCTTCTTGGCTTGTACTGAGCATGCTCACATGGACTGCCCATGTTCAGTAACACTGCTGAAGCTGGCTACCCTCACTCTGCTCCCCTCCCCCCACCACTATTGGCATGCACCAATCCTCTCTGCCTCCTTGGTTAAAAGTTTCCTGTAGTATCTGCTTCCCAAAACATGTGGCAATATAAGAAAGGAGGACACAGTATGAGTAGCTTATTCATGCCAAGCTGGAATCTCATTTTTGAGTCTTTTCAAACCCAATGAGAAAGCATTTTAGCCATGGTAATGGAGAGGTGACAAAATGCACAGGCACGTAGAGATACATTTTTCAGAGTTAGAGGCACTACGGTGACTCACATTTCTGTTAAAAGTTTGTGTACTGGGGCCAGACCTACAACTGATGTAACAGCCAAACAAGTTGAAAATAACAATCTGTTTCCATTCTGCCTTATTTAAAACTGGGTGATTGACACCTCAGATGAACTTGATGGCTGAACTGGAAAAGAAGTGTTTTTTGAGCAGCTGAGAGCCAAGCCATTTAAAGCTTTATCAGGTCTGTGTTTGGAGCCCATCTCTATTCAGTGTCTGCAAACTCTAGCAAAACTTTTGGTAAACATGAGTAAAATTTTGAATCTGTTATAAAACCAGAAGAAGGGTTGAATGGTTTCAGCTTTCATAACCAAAGTTTTGCTTATAACTGTTGTCAAAAGGACACCCAAAGGCAGCAGTAAGAGTAGCAGTCAGGAACCTGTTAAAGAAGGAGCTAGAGAAGCACTGGCGGTGGATGGGGGGGAGGGAACCACTACAAAATACAACTGCTGAACAGAAAGGTTAACTGGCTGGCTGCGGATGGGCCTCATAGGCTCCTGCTCTACCAAGATGTTACCAGTGAGCATGGGTTGTACCATTTGCCTATCCCTACCTATACCAGACTGAGTCTTGAGAGGAGTAACACCTGTGCATGACTGCTTGGGTGAACTCTAGCTTTAAGTCTATTTGTGGCAGTGCTAACTACATGAATCCCAAAACAAAGGGGACAGTTTTCCTCTCACATTGATCTCAGATTTCTCGCAGAAGATCACAAATACTGTATTTCAGAGGAGTGCTGGTGTCTGACTTCTGGATTCAGAGAAGAGAGGTGAGTATATTTGTGGGTATGATGAGTTAGTTTCTATATCCCAGCTGAAGAAATGTCCAGCAGATGGTGCAATTTACTTTATCATTCTCTTCAACCTCTTTGACCACCCCCTTCCACAGAAGTCGTGAGGAGATTTCTTTTCTATTGCAGTTATCTTATATGGTCAGCTCTAAGTGTACCATTCTAAAGAATTTATTTGAATGATTTGTAATCATATTAGTGAATATAAATGTAAACAATTTGTGCTTTTTTGCAAGCAAATTTAATTCAGTTTGGATATATTTTAAAAAGGCCTTAGTATTATAAATACTTCTGAAATCATGGCGTCTGAAGCCCTGGAAAAGCCATGGGTTTGATTCGCCACTGTGGGTGCAGGAAATGCAATTTGTAACCACCTGTACCTCTGGGCTGCACCCACAGAAGTGCTTTCCCTCCAGGGAATCTGCTGCATCTCCAGGGATCTGCTGGGGAAAGCTGCTTTATTCTCTGTGTGGGCACTGATCTGAAGAGACTGTCCAGGGGATGCATTGAATCCATGGAATTAACTAGTTCCTAACAGAATACAATAATGGGAGTTTAGTACTGGCCACTTTTTCAACCCACAGGGCAATAGTGTCCTACTATAAACATCAGTTCCCACCAAGAGCTTTCTGAGCTGGGGAATAAGGATCGTCATACAAGAATGCAAGATTGCTTTTGATGCAAGCCACTACCTGCTGTTCTATTCTCCCTATCCCTGCCCTGTACACCCATGCATATATTGTAGCTACGTTTTATAGCAGAAACATGGAATTTTAGGGACAGATAGATATATGAGCAAAAAGAATAGGAGTACTTTTGGCACTTTAGAGACTAACAAATTTAACAAAACTAACAAGTACTCCTGTTCTTTTTGCTGATACAGACTAACACGGCTGTTACTCTGAAACCATAGATATATGAGACTCCCTTACATCTTAGACTCCTTTAAATTGATGTACATCAAATCCACACCCCCGAGCGACATAATTATACCGACCTAACCCCCAGTGTAGACAGCACTATATCTATGGAGGGCTCCTCCTGTCGACATAGCTACCGCCTCTCAGGGAGGTGGAGTACCTCCACCGATGGGAGAAGCTCTCTTGTTGGCACAGGAAGCATCTTCATTAAGCACTGCAGCTGTACCATTGCAATGCTGTAAGTGTTGAGAGGCCCTTAGATTTCTTTGAGCTCAGTGGGGCCAATCAGGGGTAATATGTAAAGAGATGGGAATGTAAATTATATATTAGTTGGTGGGTGCGAGTCTAAGTTAGTGCAACAAACATTCCTTGCTACACTTAGACTCATCTCTGAATTTTGCCCAGCACATTTAAAAGACCCATTAGATCATCCAGCCCATCCCTTGATAATACAGAAAATTACTGATAGAACCAAAGGACTGGACAATGAAGATCAATTGTGCAATCTAAAGGGCAATACATTTTTTTGCAATCCTGAAACAAGTCTATAAATATTTTATTAAATCCTTTTAAAATGTTGTGTTTTCTAACTCCCCATTGTGAGCTCCCAAACCCAGCACTAATAGGGGTGAAGTGCTTCTGGGAAACCCAGGAAAATGCAATCAGATTCTATTTAATACCTGCACTGCTTGCCTATGTCTTTTGGTTTTTTGTAGTGCATCATGGACTGGCATCTTATTGGTAAAATATGAATGCAAGTATCAAGACTAAATCCTGAAATCAAAAACTAACTTCCCAAGGGGAAGACTGTAGAGTCAGGGTGCTTAGTGTTTCTAGGAGGAAACATAGCTCTTACTGTCATTTTCCAGAAACCTTCTCTGGCTGATTAGGGGCCCAATCCAGCTCCCTTTGCTATAACTGATAAGCTACTCAGAGAGAGGTATTCTCATTGGAAGCATTCGCACTATGCCACAGGCCTTATGAGTGGGTGAGGATGGGGGATCCCAACAGACCTGCCACTTTTCTCGTGGCAAAAATCCGAAATGGAGTATGTTATGGTATTCAATTTTTAGTCAGTGTTTGGGGTTGTCTATTCAGTAGTAGTCCTAATGGTTTTAAATAAATAGCCAGTATCTTTTAATCTCTTACATTAAAGCCATTGTTATTTTCACAAATATAATCAGATTATTTGCCTGTTTGATTTAAAGGTTTATAAAATAATGTTGCTGCTGTCTGTATTGAGTGAATAGAAAGCATGTGCACAAAACCCATTATTTTCTAATAGGTTTGTTGTGTATGGAACATTTTAAATTTACTTTGCCAAGCCTGGCAGATCACCCACAATCCTTCCCCCTGTCGTCTCCCCCCCAGTATAACAGATAAAAACATCAGCTTAGATGTGACTGACTTCTTACTTAGATGAGAGTTTATTTAAAATTGTCCCATTTGGTTATAGATGTCAGCCTGAAACAATTGACTTATTATGCTAGAAAACTGTGCATTCCAAAAATTAGCATTACTATATATTTAACCTTTTAGTTTTAATTATGGAGGCATCAGCAATGACTCCATAGTCAGGGGTGCATTGAAATTTTCTCCTCAAGCAGAAATAAAAGTCCTTTGTTTCATACTTGAATGATTGAATTTTGTCTTTAAATTTGGCATAAAAACTCTTCAGAGGACAATCGAGGTGGCATTATAATTTTTAAAGTGAATATTAACTAACTTTTTGTAGAGGGAATGTTTTAAAATGTTCATTGTGAAGTTTTGCCATGTTTCCTTATATTTCTTCGAATACTTCTAACTAAACATACATAGTCCTCACGAACTCCACCCTTCCACTGCTTTGGGCTATTCTGGCAACACAAAGCAGCCATCATCCTGGCTGTACTGGCCACATAACCTGGGTTTACAGCTCTTGCATCACTGGAATGGCTCAAAGCAGCCACAGTGCACTTAAAGTGTTATTCTCCTTACTAGCGTAACTGGAATGAGATTTGCCAAGATAAGCTGACAGAACTGTCAGGCTCCAGGAGCTACTTTTGCTTCAGCCTTCCTTCTTGACTCACTAGATCCGCTGGTGAGCCAGGGAGGCAGGTTGGCCAGCAGGAGGTGTGAAACAGGGAGCTTGGAGAGGCATGAAGGAGAGATGGGGCTGTCTGGAGAAAATGAGGGTCTTGAGAGGAGTTGTGAGAGTACAGAGGAATAAGGGGGCTTGGAGGGGAGACCAGCAGAGCAAGAGAGGAGCCCAGTCTGTATACACTGCTGCCTCAGCACGTACAGCCTGGGCTCCCCACAACAGTGCTGTATTGTGTATCACATATATTCCCACTACCTCTCTGGGAGGTTTTTACCCTGCACAACTGTAGTTCGAATGTGACAGACCTGCTCAGGTGGCATGTGTTAGGCCAGAACTCCCCTCTAGGGAGTAGGGCGGCTCTAGATTTTTTGCTGCCTCAAGCAAAAAAAATTTGACTGCTTCCCCACCCCAGCTCTGGGCTCTCACCCCCCACCGGTGCCCTCCCCCACCTGCACCCCCTGCCGCCCCATCCCTGGGCTTTCTTCCTCCCCCGCCCATACCCCCTGCTGCTCCAGTGCTGGACTCCCCCTCCCGTCCCACCTGCACCCCTGCTGCCCCAGCCCTGGGCTCCCCCCAACCAGTGCTGAATCTGCCCGCTCCCTCCTTGCCTCCAGCCAGTCCAGCGCTGGCGGGTCCGGGTAAGCAGCGGGGCTCTTGAGTCATGCCTCAGCCCAGAGTCCCTCCAGCCAGGGCTCCCACCTCCAGGACTGGCCGGAACCTGGGAGGGCAGAGCTGGAGGACTGCCCTGGCAGGGGGCTAAGGAGCTGGGGCAGGATAGCCCCAGAGGGAGCAGAACCCTGGAGAGTGGGATGCAGGCCCCGCGTGGCAGCGCCCCGCCCTCTATGGCCCTGCTGCTACTGCTGCTTCTGCTGGGGGGCAGCCACCCTGCGGCACCTGCAGGCAGCTCCATGTGCCCTGTGGGGCAGCCTCCAGCCCAAGTGTCCCCCGCTCGGAGCCTGCCTGGCCCAGCCACGAGGTGTGGGCACTGCTCCCCCACGGCACAAATGGCAGTAGCCCCAGGCTGCCCCCCACGCATGGCACACTGCTGCTCTAGGGCTGGCTCTAGGCTTTTGCCACCCAAAGCAAAAGAAAAAAAAGGGCTGGAATGCCGCCCCTGAAAATGTGCTGCCCCAAGCACATGCTTGGTTTGCTGGTGCCTAGAACTGATCCTCCTAGGGAAACAGGAGGGAGAGGCTACCTTAGGAGAGGAACTGGAAATTCTTTTCCTGAAAGCCCTTCAGCTGTAAGTCTCCCTATCCCTGTCCCCTACCACCATATCAGGGGGAAACTTGCTGCTAAACATGCTTCAGGAGTGGACGTTATGAAAGCCGCACAAGCCCTCTATTAACCATCCAAACAGAAGAATACATCCACCATCAGTAAAGATGATTGGAGTCCAAGGGGGGGGCCACTCCTTGCTCAGAATGTGGGTAGACATATCGGGGGTAGAAGGCAGGTTGCTGAGGTTGAGAAGGGGAACTGATGAGTAGAGCGTTAGGCTGTTGAATGATGTAATTGCTCATTTCCTTGCTTTTTTTTTTTTTTTTACAGAGTGCATTGGTGGCTTATGCAATTCAGCACCTTGAACATAAAGTTAATATTTTTTTATTTTTGCGGGGGCAAAGGGGATATGGTTATAGCAGGATTTCAATCTGCTAGATAACATTTGGACATTGTCTGTCTCCTTCCAGAAAGGCTGTTGTTGTGGCTCATATTAATGGAAAAAAGGTATACAGGGCTGTTGACATAAAAACATTTCATTATGCTACCTGACAAATTTCCTCTGTATAATTGCACACTTTGTTCCCATTGTCATACACTTCGGTTAGCATTAGTAACTGCCAGGGGACTAGAGAACTCCCAGGAACTGAAACCCATGTTTGTTGTAGTTGTTAGGATCTTTCCACAGATTTTGTTTTTTTTCCGTAATGTCAAAACTTTCCTTAAAAGCCCCCAACAAATAACAAGAGGCGTCTCACCCTTTCTGTAGCAAAGGAAATCACAATATGTCACTGTTGCAAAGGTAACCTTTATGTCTCTACATTAATACACTGCTACACCATAAACCCAGTGATGCAGAAAACTGTCCCCAGCTAAACAATAGCAACAGCAAAGGTCTGAACTGTATCTTGATCCTTCCCCAGGCCTTAAAAATCTGAACATATTTTACATGGTTCACATTTCAGACAGTTCTAACAGAGCACGAGGGACAAACTTCTCAAACTCCTTCACTACTGTGGCATCACCATCCACATAAAATGTAAGATCTTTGGGCCAGATTCTGAGCTGATGTAAATGGATGTAACTCCATTCAGTGGATTTACACCAGGTGAGAAGCTGGACTCTTATCTTTGCCTCCAAGGCCCTGCAAAACTTAGCTCCTGTGCATTCTTCAGCTCTTATATTTTCCCTTTCTCCCTTTGTTCCTTTCACTCTGCTCAATTTGCATGACCAACCCAATCCTCTCCCCACTCTGCGTCATCCTTTCACTCTTACTTACATATCACTGTCATCTTCCACATCATTTATGCCCTGACGGAGTATGCCATACCTGCACACTATTCTCCTTTGAGTCCCACCTTAAAACTTACTCAGAAAGGCCTGTAAACCCTATTCTTTCTCAAATGAAATATGAGCATAATAGATTATAAGGTAGCAAAACTAAATAATGAAGTGGTAATTAATATTTTACTAAAATCTCTCAATACAAATTGTGCTACTAACAAGGTACATGCCAAATTTCAACACTGTCATCTTAGGATGTAACAAAGAAACCTTCTCCATATTGCTTGCAAATTAGTTGTCTATTAATTAATTAGTAATGATTGTTAATAATACATTTTTAAAGTACTGACTGTGTACTCAGCCCCTGTAAAACATCATTTACCATGAATAGTTCACAGTATATGTATATATATATAGAGAGAGAGTAGACAAGATATACTGGGAAGGCCGGAGGAGGGGAAACTAGCATTTTCCTTATATTATTAAGACATTAATTCACTTTGTGTGGGTTTCAGAGACATTTGTAAACCCTTCGAGACAGGGGCCTTTCTGTTATCTGAATCCCAGCATTGCACTGAGAGAGACTCCTGGGTACAGCCAACCTGTTTCTAGTGTTAGGACGGCCAAGTGGTCATAGGGGTTCAGACTCAAGACTCTGTCTTCTCTTAGGTGTTCAGATACCAGGCTGATGGGCATGTTATCAGAACCTGAATAAAACAGAGCAGAACATATTTATAGATAAAGCTTACCATTGTGACTACAAAGATTAGAGTAATAATTGTTACAAAAATGGTGCACTATGGTATTTAGAGAAAAGAGCAAACACTTAATCAAAATAGCATTGGATCCTGAAATGAAGGTAGGAGTCTCCTGGTTTGATTTTTCAAAATGCATGTGTAACTCATTCACTCTGCCTGGAGAAGGGTTAAATCCACAGCCCAATCAGAGCCATGTAAGTGCTGATATAATTAAGCAACAGCATCCTTAGAAACAAACACTCAACAAACATCAAGGAAACAACCAGGTACGTTTCTCCTTTCCAATGTGCATGCCAACTCCTGATCTCTGCTGCACTCTACTCTGCATTTGTGCTGTTTGAGTAATTCCCAGTGGCAGTTGTATGTGTAAAAGAAGTGCAGAATACGCAGCGGAGCTCTGTCATGAAGTGAAGAGATACACAGGGCTACATTTTCAAAAGCTCCAGTTTGTATCTGCAGATGTGTGATTGGAAGCCACAGTCTGTGTACACATCTGGTGTCCTGGTAAAGGACAGACCCTGCTTAGTGTTCAAGTTAGGAGGTGCTGATGCCTTCAGCTCCCATAAAGAAGTGCTCATAACCTGACTGGACCAGGCTCTAGGTGACAACAGAAGTGAACATCCTCATGTCCCCCACCTCCTGCCATTCATCAGCAATCCCAACAGTAACATATATGGGGCTGCTCTCAGTTCCATCTCACTTCATTTAACAAGTGCAGATAAAACAAATTGTTAATAAAAATTAAAATTAAAAAAAGGAACAGAAGGTGCTTTGTGGCCCTAGTTGGTGGTTCTTTCTCTTTCCCTCCTGGGCTTTTCTTTGGGGCTAGATGGCCATGTATGGGTCCAGCTAGTGTCAATGGGCCATTCTGAGGCCAAGCTTTTGCCTCAGTTTCCTCCCACACTTTCCTGTTCAATGGTGGTGGGATATTGAGTATATGCCAAGTTTGATAACATTTCAGTGGTAAGGGGTGTGGGGGGAGGGGTGCTTGTGATGTGCTAGTGGATTTGGAGTGTGTTAGAGTGTGTAGTTTTCTCTAGTAAAGTCAGTAATCTCTTTGTTTGGTTTCAAAGTAGCATAGCAATCTACTTAATCCTGCACTCAATTTCTGATGAGCAGCAAGCAATTAAAGCATTGTCCTTCCCTGTTTCTCCTCCAATCACACCCTATCTTGTCTTATAGTAGACTCTAGTGTATTATACTCTTCCCCTATTAACTTCCTTAATGTTCCTTTTCAGAAACTAGTTGTTCCTTTATGTTTCATGAATGTGTTTCTTACTTATATTGTTGTTTTTGTGGGCTTTATTATTCCAGTTGTAAATATTGCGTAGTAAAAGTTATTATAAATTGCTACACCTCTAAAGAGCTGACAGCGACTTGCTTTATGTGGAATACTCTTGGGCTAGCTGGGAGGGGCAGGGGATCTTGCTAAGGATTGCTGGTCTTCACTTCAGACCATATTGCATATGTGAATTTTATCTCAGAATTTGGCTTTTAAACAATGAAGTGAGAAAGTGGGCCTAGTTCCAAGAACATTCCTCAAACTGATGAATTCTTCCTTGTAGTTGAAAAGTGCTTTATGAACAGTTTTCCAGTTTAGCTAAATTCTTAGCTGAATAAAGCTGTATTAGTTCATGCTTACAATTTTGTTAAAAGCAGCTACAAATCACGGTTTCCCCCAATGTAGGAAAAATAGGATGCTTATTTCTGTCTTGTAAAGGATTCTGATCTGCACTTCTCTCTCCTTTGTTCTGCTCACTTCAGTAGGGCATTGTTTTTCCTGGGATCGATGCTGCTGACTATTGTGTGGCTGTTGCTGTTTAGGGAAGGGGTTATACTAGTTTGTTGTCCCAAGCTCCTTTTTTGGTCTATGTGTTAGTGTGTTTTGTCTCTAGGGTAATGAGCAGTTTTTCTCAGGCAAAAACTGTCTTTCATTGTAGATACCTGTGCACTATGCCTACATTCAAGCAAAACTGGTGACAGTTTGTAGCTGTAAATCCTCCTCTGTTTCTGTTCTTATCAGAAAATTATAATTATTGAGTAGCCTTTCCTCACATGAGATGTCTCATTGAAGCCCAGAATGAACAGCAATGCTAGTGGGGCTGTTCATCACAATCAGGACTATTCAGCATGAGTAAGCATTGCTGAATCTGACCGCATATGAGTTCAAGCTGTCTAAAGAAAAGGGGACCTTGCAGAAGGTCTTTATTTGCTTGTTCGGTAGATCTGACTTCCCGGTCTGCTAGTGCAATACCTTAAAATATTCTTCTAGCTTGTGACTTGTGTCAAGGTATTTTTCCCCCAGTTTGAACTTTAGCGTCCAAAAGTGGGGACCTGCATGGACACTTCTAAGCTTAATTTCTAGCTTAGTTCTGATAGCGCCGCCACCAGCCAAAATATAGTGTTTGGCACACTTTTTGTTCCCCCAAAACCTTCCCTGGGGAACCCAAGACCCAAACCTCTTGGGTCTTAAAACCAGAAGAAATAAACCATCCCCTCTCCTTTCCCCCTCCCAGACTTTCCCTTCCCTGGGCTACCCTGAGAGGTGCCACTGATCCAAACTCCTTGGATCTTAAAACAGAGAGGAATTAACCTTCTCCCCCTACCTTCCCCCCACCAATCCCTGGTGAGTTCAGATCCAATCCCCTTGGGTCTTAAACAAGGGGAAAAAATGAAATAAATCAGGTTCTTAAAAAAGAAAGCTTTTAATTAAAGAAAGAAAAAGTAAAAATTATCTCTGTAAAATTATGATGGAAAGTGTATACAGGGTAGTCAGATTTATATAGCCTAGAGGGACTACCTCCCCCCAGCTTGATATTCCAAGTTACAGCAAACAGAGGTAAAACTCCTTCCAGCAAAATACACATTTGCAAGTTAAGAAAACAAACATAAGACAAATCCGCCTTTTCTAGCTAGTACTTACTATTTTGAACATGAGAGACTGTTTCAGAAAGATTGGAGAAACCTGGCTCGCACCTCTGGTCCCTCTTAGCCCCAAGAGCGAACAACGAACAAAACAAACAGCACCAACAAAGACTTCCCTCCACCAAGATTTGAAAGTATCTTGTCCCCCATTGGTCCTCTGGTCAGGTGTCAGCCAGGTTCACTGAGCTTTTTAACCCTTTACAGGTAAGAGAGACATTAACCCTTAACCATCTGTTTATGACAACTTGTTTCAGGAAGAACAGTAGACCAATACACTGTAACTAAGCAGTCACTAGGGCTGTCAGTAATCTCAGTAATGTTTTCTTAAACAGGGGTCTGAGGTTTTTCAGAGAAGGATGTTTATTTTCCTTCAAAATTTCCTTCTGTCCTGGCTCTAGTGTAATATTTTACTCTGCAGGAAGGATGCAAAATATCAGTATTTCTACTTTCTAATTAAAAAAACCCAAAAGGTGATATTTACTTTGAAATAGAATCTTTGTTTCTGAGAGTTAATTTTGTTTGCATTCACTAGATTTAGAAGTTAATTTGTTAATTTGCCTAATGTTGTATTTGTGGCATCATGCTTTCTAGGGCTCTCTTCTCTGATCAGTCCATATTCAGAACTACAGGTGACTGCAGGGAGAGTTCCATGCACAGCCTCAGGCTCATGGCTCAGACAAACCAATCAAATGCAACATCGCATACAGAATTTTCTACAAAAATTGTTTCCATGCAAAGTGTTTAGTAATACCAGAGCAGAATTTAGAAAATACATGATGGATAAGCAAATTGTCCCCAGTTAAATCTTTTTTTCAAAATTCTATAAGATAGTACTGGATTTTTAAGGCATCAGCATACAGATTCAATACTTGATGGTGTAGCTATTACAATATCTGGTATCCATGCCTGCCCATAGATATCTATATCTTCCATGAAGATAGAAGCATAGGCAAAGCTTAAGCATATGCTTAATTCCATAGTGGTTAATGTTTATGTAATTTGCTGAATAGGGATATGTGTGGATAAAGATATGAAGGTCACTGTCTCTCCCAGGAAGACCAGTCCTACCCACCAAGAGCCAGGGTAGCACTGTGCTAGTGAACTGCTTCCTCATGATCATCACTGATGATCGAGTGAGGTAGAGCCTTGGACTCTAACAATGGCAGAAGGCAGTGTTTGGCAAATGTGTTAGTACTACATAGCCATTACTAAAGGGATTTGATTAGGGATGTGTGACTGCTAAGACAGGTAAAGCCAGAGCTTGTGTTGCTAACATATTACAATGTCCTTGAAAATATTTTCCTGATAGCACTTTCATTGCTACCCAAATCAAGATAGTACTCTGAGCTTTGAATTGTGAACTCTGAGCATTTTTATCAAGTTCTGCTCAACCCCACTATTTCTAGTTACCAAGTAATATATCACATAGAGTAGCTCCCCTGGTTACGCTTGTCTGTTTCACCAGGCAGTCACAGATCTGATCTCTAATTGACCTTAAAGTAACAGAGGGAAAGCAACAGTTACATAACAGTTACATAACCAAATGAAGGGAGAGAGAGGGGGAGGGAGGGGCAGTACAATCCTGAATGAATTAAACAAAGTGGTGTGTTTCAGTTATCTTCTGCACTGTGAAAATGCTTCTCTGCATTATGGTGTATCTCAAGGACAACTAATTTATTTTTCCAGCTAAAAGTCATTCCCTTAGTCTCCTGAAGATTGTAATACTTTGGTCTATTTTGATTGCTGGGTTTAGTAGCTGGGTGATTATGGGGACCTGTGATATATAGAAGGTCAGACTAGATGATCTAATGGTCCTTCTGGCTTGAGACTCTGTGAATGTCTGAATCCTCAGTTCACGTTAATGGACACATCTCTATTGCCTTCAGAGGCATTGTGCTTATTCGCATCAGCTCTGTATCTGGCCAGTAAAAGCAATGCAGCCATCCTTCTATGGAGTGCAAGCTTGTCGAATTATGTAAGCAGAGGAATCAGTCATAAGGAAATAAACTATTGATTGCTGATCCCATTACATAAGACTCTTGTTAGGATTCCTTTGTACTAACGTCTACAGTTTTGGTCACCAGGCTGAAGAAAGGACATTTTAGTGTTGGAAAGAGTCCAGAAGCCATAGTCATTGAGAATGGAATACATTTACTCCTGAAAAACTGAGACTATAAGGACCAGATGATGGTACACAAAAAACTTAGCAAAGCATATAGTGAGCTTGGAATAATTCTGTTCAGGCTAAAGATAAAGGCATAACATGAATTTGAGCAAGGAGAGATTCAGATTAAAAATAAACAAGACTCGTTATGAGTGTTGCAGTACCACTTTGAATTTATATAGCACCTTCTACCCAAGGATCTCAAAGTACTTTTTGAACATTAACCAATTAAGCCTCACAGTAATTAAGAATTATTATTGCCATATTCTTCTTCTTAGCATATGCACAACGTACCTCAGGTGCCATGTGATCAGGATTCATCACTGAATTTGGTCCATTGGTTGGATCATTAGCTTCCCTGACCTGGGCTAGGTACTGACGGGGAGTGCGATATGAATGCTGATCCATGAGCCCCATACCCATATTACAGATGGGTAAACTGAGGGATGGAGAGGTTGAATGATTCACCCAAGGCAACACTGTGAGTCATTGAGTATTCCAAGAATGGAAACTGGATATCAAATTTAGCCCTTTGCATAGGTGGGTAGAACTCTCACCTGGCTTTTCCTCCCTCACTTCATATACATTCTGCTTCCAGGTATAATTATATGGCTTGATAATTGGCTAACCACATACAAAAAGTAATGAATGGTAGATGACAATGGGTGGAGCTGAGGAGATGCATTTAGTAGGGTGCTCCAGGGATTAATTTTATGTCTGGTTTTATTTCACTTCTTGATTAATGGGCTAGCAGGAGAATAAACAGCACATTTAATTAATTTCCAAAAGATGCTACAATAAGAGTTGTGGTGAACAGCGGAGAGGACAGAACAGTATAAAGGGACCTTGGTAAGTTAATGTATAGGCAGAAAAAAAGAGATTTAGCTTGGAAAATCTACTAGTAATCAAACTCAGAGGCAGACGCTGGGAAAGCAGGATGCTGCAAGAGGCCTTTGGTTTGCGAGTAGGTGAGTTTGCCATGTGATATGGTAGCATAAAAGGCCAATGCAATTTCATGCTCCTTATTTATTTGTTTGGATTTATAATAAATTTTTTTAAAGTGCCTATCCTATGCCCAGTGCTGTTTATATACATTAAACATACATTTCCTGCAGAAGCTGGTCAATAACCAGCACTCCGCTCTCATCTTATAAGTTAAGCAAACAAAAGTACTCATTCTCCTTTAAATACAAATCTTAGGTGCCTTCTCCCTCGCACAGAGCCCATGAAAATAGCTGGCTTTGCAGCATGCTCTCCAGGTAAATTTTTTTGTCTATTTCAAACTAAAGTCATAGACCCCTTATAAAGAACATCCTGGCAGCAGCCTCCCTCTCTTTTAAGATAAGGGCACTCCAGCTCAAGTATCTTCACTAGTGTTAATTGCAGTAGTACTGCATGGAGAGTAAGGTGGGTCAGAGCCCAACTATTTAAGACTTGATAGGTAAAAATGAACAACTTTACCTAGGGACACATTTAGATCAGGCCCTTTCTGTGAAAGATAAAGGATACCCTCTCTACATTTTTGATGAAGTTGCACCTGGAATATGTGTTAACTTCTGGGCATTTTGTTACTAGAAGGATATTAACAACACAGAGGGAGGTCAGAGAAGAGTAACAAAAATGGTTAGGAGTCTGGAGGGATCTCTCTCTGTTAGTTCTCTCCTAGGTATTTGCATTTGCAGAGATCTATGAAGAAAACCCAAAGATCTGCACAACAATTAAACAGCCCCATAGCCCAAGCCTGAGTCAGCTTACACAGAACAGCTGTGGGTGTTTAATGGCAGTGAAGACATACTTGTTGTGCTAGGTGCTACAGGAAGACAAATGTACAGTATAGGTGTTGGGGGCAGAAGAGAGATTCTGGTCCTCCGGTGTTCGGTATTTCTGATAACCCAATAGTTTGTTGCAGCAAAGCATGCTGAATTATTCAGAAATGTTACATTGCTGGGAAAAGTCATAATGGTGAATACAATTCTGCTGGGATACAAAAAGGGTACTAGTGATTTTGGGAGCAAAACTAGAAAGGACGGCAACGAGCTTATTATTATGTGCTAAAGAAGTTATTTGAATTCAAGAATCTGAAGTTCATGTTCAGTCTGCAGGGTCTCCAGAGTGCTATTTAAAGTGTATGTGTGTGTGTGCGGCGGGTGTGGGTGAGGGGGCACAGATTTGCCAATGAGCCCATATACTCACCCCCTCCAGACCTGAGTGGTGCTGCGACCCTGTTTGCACACCTCTGTCATGACAGAGGGGGTGATCAGGCTAAATTAGAGTGAATGGCATTTCAACCTGGCATAAGGGGTTTAGCACCACTCAGGTTTGGCCCAGCCAAAACACGGTGAAAATGATTAAGAATCAGAGATTCGAGAATTGTTTGTACTTCAGGGGAAACCAAGGTCAAGTCAATTTAACTAGTCTTGTCTAGAACTTTTGAACAGAAAGCCCCTAAATTATCAATATTAGTGTGATGTGCATTATTTCTTAGAGTTTAAGTATATAGGACCAACGCCTGCAGCCCTTATTAAGTCCTTAGGCAAACTAGTTGAGTAAATAAGAGTGAATGCCAATTGGCCGGATCCTCCAATGCAGTGTACCTGCTTTGTGCCACATCATCTGCATAATCCTGCCTAAAGTTAAGTTTTGCTCAAGTAAAAAGGCTCCTCCAAGGGATCTGGCCAGCATCTGGGCTCTTAAAACTTAAAACATACACCCACCTTGTTCCTGGCATATCAGGGCAATGACATGTGGTCAGAGGAAAAGGGAAGTGGCCAAGATGGTCCTGCACTATGCTGGTCCATGGCTGCATTTTTGTCCCCAAGGCCATTGCAGGACAGCATAAGTTAGAACAGGCACAACATAATGCTGGGGAGCTGGGGCAATCAGAGAAAAACCTTGATCAGTGACGTGCAAAGGTGAACTTTAAACCACCTTTGTATAATATCCACTTGACTTGGATGTAGTTAGGGCCAATCCTAACTATGTAGTTAGGGCCAATCCTTGGCTATGGTTAATGTGCTTTGTTGAATAAATGAGGGACTGAGCAGGCCCTTGTGGGCTTGATCCATATTTTCTAAAGTAGAGCTAGGGATAAAATATGACTGGAGGAACTGCTCACTTTTTTCTGAGGGAATCTAAAAGTCAAATATAAAACAGATTTTTACGTCATAGCACAGTAATCGGAAGCTACAGTCTTGGTGGTAGATTATGGTTCCTGACAACATTCCTTTGTCCTGAGGATGAGTCAAAAACATTACCTTCCAGAATACTTGTTATCACTAAGTGCCAGGGGAAGGGCGTTCATTATAAATTCAGCACCACACAGTTTCAGCATTGAGATCCATGTAAATTTCTGCAGCCTAACTGGGAAAGTTTACTAATTGGTCCATAATTCACATAGAAACATGGAAAGGGGAAAGTGAGATAAGATGAAAAACTGTTAAGGGAAGCAGTTAGATTTGCTGGGGGCTTTGTATAGGAAGTTGAGGGAATGGAGTAGTTCCCCAAGTGAATTGTTTGCAAAAGAGATGTAATATGAAATCCCTTTACTTGCATTATTTGTATTCAGTAGTGCTTAGAGACCATGTCAAGTTTGTGTCCCTTTGTGCTGAACCCTGTATCAGCATACAAGAAAAAGACAATCCCTCCCCTAAAAAGCTCACAGTTTAAATATCAAGGAAGTACAATAACCTGCCCCCTTTTACTTCCATTGTATTTCATTCTCTTGCCTTTCGTCAGTTGATTCAAGTGTGTCCATCCTCTCCTGCACTCTAGCACCAGTGCCTGAATTTCCTTCCTAGAGACCGTGATGGTGGTGATGTGCTATTTTGGCTGGGATGGTTTTGTTCTTTTCTTGCAGTTCTGCCTCTTTTAAAATTTTTCTTTTCTCTATCTGCTTCTCTTTTCCATCTTTGTTTGTCCTCTTCTCATGTCTCCTCTTGTCCTCTATTTTGCCCTGTCTATTCCATTGTCTCAGCCCTCCTCTACTAAATTATCTTTACCTCTCCCATTCTGTTTTCTCTTCTCATCTCACATTCAGTCTTCTCTGACTCTCTCCAGATTCTGTCTTCTCCTAAATCCTCATTGTTTTTTCCCACCCTCCTCCCCCCCTTAACTATTCACACTTTCTCTTGTGAATTGCTCCACCTATCTCTATATTTTTCATCTGTCTGTCCTGCTGCAGTGTGTGTCCCTGAAGTAGCCTAGCTGCACACAGCATGACTTTAAACAGAGGAGGAAATGTTGCATCAGGATGCAGGGCAGTGCTCCCTGTCACTGATTGATGGGAGGTCCAGCTGGGAGTCCATCTTCAATGAAGTGCAGCAGTACAACAGACAATTAGACCAAGGTCTTGTGCTATAGCCCTGGAGATATAGTTTTTATAAAACATCGTCTACTTCATGAGCTAACCTGGCTAAGTTCCAACACTGCCTATTGGCTCATAGTGAGGAAATAGCAGGGAATGGGGAGAAAAGAAAAGGCCAGAGTTAGCTGTCTGCAGCTCATCTTTCTGTTCTGCTATTATTGTGGCTTGCCATAGTTTATTTGTAATAATTACAGTTATACTACCAAAGTAGCCTTTAAACTGGATTGTTGTTGTTACAACAGCCATTGTTCAAGAATTAAAATGTTCAATTAGGGGAAATACTTTAGGTACATTATCTATAACAATCTCTTTTAATGATAACAACGGATATGGAAATTAGTTCAGAGCATAAAATAAAGTTATTTGAATAATTATAGTGTAATCAAGTCAAAATTACTGATGCCTTTATTTGAGACTAGATTATGTGACAAGAAGCGTGAGAACATACGTGCTTTGAAATCTGAAATGCTGCAGCATTTGACAGCATGTTTGCATATATTGTACCAAATAATAATTTTGTTTGTTTTTCACAGACCTCCATAAAATTAAATTTCAATAGGAGTCCCTAGAGCTGGTTTGTAGCTGGTTGGTTGAGGAGATTGAGAGGAGCTCCTTGAGGTCTCCCCATCCACCTGGGATGTTTAGGGAGGCGTCTTGGTGTAGCAAATTTACAGGATGAGGCCAAGTTTAATTAAGTTCACTAAGGAAGTTGAGAAATTTCTGCACAGTAAATGCTTTATTTCTGAGATTTTTCTTGGCAAAAATATATTGGGGGAAAGGTAGCAAATTTGGTTCATTTCCTCCCCCCCTTATGTGAGGATATATATATTGTCTCTTTAAATCTGTAGCAGGAAGCCAGGCAGGAGGGGCTGAGGAAGGAGCTAAGCAGAAACTCTTGGGTTAATACTATTTTTCTTATCCTAGTAAACTTTGTTCAGTGTTAGAAAAAAGTGACACTTTCTCTGATTCTTTACAGCTGTCAGAAACTGACTCATTTTGTGGGGGAAAGGAAAGGCCAAAGTTCACACCTCTGCAATTGAATAAGGCTTAACTGTGAGAGCAGCGAAGGCCAAGTCAGCCCATTAATCTATGCAATATTTTATTTTTAAAAATTGGCTGTTTCATTCCAAAATGGAATGTAATATGTCAATGGCAGAGCAGCAGCCCAGAGAAAGTGTGGGAGCCTTTAAAGGGCCCTAAATGAACAGGCAGAGCACTCTGTCTTTGGTGTCATTAGGAAAGGATACATGTGAGATCATCTTTGAACGGCGAACTTTCAGAAAACACTGTCTGAACTATGGAAAGGCAAGTCACCTTGCAAAAAAATGTGTGGGAACACGGAGGCATTTGTAATGGTTCTTCCTTTTTTCCCCATGGGAGGTTTTTTTTGGGTTTTCAGGACAGAAACGTGCTAGATGTGGCAAGGGAGAAAACAGGAGAGAGGAAGTCTGCACAGCCAGCGGGAGCACATACCGGACAAGTAAGAGTGAAAGGAGATTGGGATCCATGGCTGTTGAAGAAAAAGAAGCAGGGAGACAGCATAAGTGGTCCACATGATGATTTAGTGCATGCGAAGCTACTGAGCCACATCCTAAGTCATTGTGTAGACAAGATCTAAAAATAAGTGACATCTGTTTCCTGGAATCTGTTTTCAAGATGGAGTTAATGAACTAGCATAGACTGGTAGGGCTGGAATCTTCAGTCCACTACCTCCACTTCGTGCAGTGGATGACAAATTGCCATCATAGCCAGAAGAGAAGTCCCATGTACCAATAAAATATCAGTTGGTGAAAAAACTGTCAGATACAGTTTCAGAGTGGTAGCTGTGTTAGTCTGTATCAGCAAAAAGAACAGGAGTACTTGTGGCACCTTAGAGACTAACAAATTTATTTGGGCATAAGCTTTCATAGGCTAAAGCCCACTTCATCAGAAAAAACAGACTCCAACGAGAAACTGCAGAACTGGAATTAATTTGCAAACTGGACACCATTAAATTAGGCTTGAATAAGGACTGATAGTGGATGGGCCATTACACAAAATAAAAACTATTTCCCCATGTTAATTTTCCCCCTACTGTTACTCACACCGTCTTGTCAACTGTTTGAAATGGGCCATTCTGACTATCATTACAAAAGTTTTTTTTCTCCTGCTGATAATAGCCCACCTTAATTGATTAGTCTCGTTAGAGTTGGTATGGCAACACCCGTTTTTTCATGTTCTCTCTCTCTCTCGATACATATATCTTCCTACTGTGTTTTCCACTGCATGCATCTTTTGTCAGATACAGTGTAGATGCCTCCTGTGTCAGCCACCACCTCGTCTCAGTGGTCAGATGTGGGAAGTAGGTTAGAGTTTCTCCTTTAGCTTACAGTGAAATTGGGCCTCTCACTGCTACTGGGCAGAACTTGCACAGAGATAAGAATCTGATTTGTAATCTCCAGCTTTTCACTACTGCTGTCAAATTTAAAACCAGGGGAGTCAAGGCAAAGGTGACTAAGTGATTTTAAGGAACTAAGCATCTAAAATGAAGAAATCTAATAGCTTATGGTGACATAAGTCACTTGAGTCAGTTCAAAGCATGTACTAGCTACAATGACGAGGTACATGTTTGATTACCTGGACATTATGTAACCCGTGAAAATAACTTCCCAGAGAGAGAGAGTCTATGAACCCTAAATACTGAGATGGGCCTCATAAAATGTAGTTTGGAATCATGCAAGTCTTGTAAACGATTATAGAGAAACAATTGAATGTACCTCTCCTACTCGTGTTGTTACTTGATAGGCCTTGGAAAGAACAGACTAAGTCAGTGTAAAGAAACATAGCCTACTAACTGGTAGCTTTGGCCTACTTTTATACATTTCTTGAAAGTTTGCTTCTTACTAGATTTACAAGTCAACAGTTCATAGAAAGCTAAAAGGTATCTTCTCTCCTTTGGTATTCTGAAAGAGATACCACTGACAATGGACTGCAACATACTAGCTCTGAATGCCAAGCTTTAGGAATCCAGTAGAATTTAAAGGAAATTACATCCAGCCTCCACCACTCATACAGAAATTGATTGGTAAAGAGTGCAGCAGATTTCTGAAGTAGCTAATAAAACAACCTCCTACATCAAATGTGGGCAACTATGGCCCGCGGGCCGCATCCAGCCCATGGGACCCTCCTGCCCGGACTGCGAGCTCCTGGCCTGAGAGGCTTGTCGCCGGCCCCTCCACTGCTGTTCCCCCTCCCTCGTAGCCTCAGCTCACTGAGGTGCAATGCTCTGGGCAGCGGGGCTGTGAGCTCTTGATGGGCAGCACAGCTGCAGAGCCATGACCTGATCTGGTGCTCTGTGCTGCACGGTGGTGTGGCTGGCTCCAGCCGGGCGGCATGGCGGCCTGTCCTGGTGCTCTGGGTGGTGCGGCTATAGTGCCGCCAGCCACCGGTGCTCCAGGCAGCGCAGTAAGGGGGTGTGGAACAGGGGGGTTGAATGGGGGCAGAGCTTCCAGGGGGGTGGTCAGGAAGGAGGGAGGATTGGATAGGATGGTGGGGGGCAATCAGGGGACAGGGAGAAGGGGTGGTTGGATGGCGCAGGCATCCTGGGGGGTGGCAGTCAGGTATGAGATGAGGGGTTAGATGGGGGAGACTGGGGAGTCCAGGGGCTAGGGGCAGCTCTAGGCATTTTGCCACCCCAAGCACGGCAGTCTGACTGCCTTCGGTGGCTTGCCTGCGGACGGTCCGCTGGTCCCGTGGCTTCGGCGGATCTCATGCAGGCACACCTGCAAGAGGTCCGCCGAAGCCGCGGGTCTAGCGGACCCTCCGCAGGCAGGCCACCAAAGGCAGCCTGCCTGCTGCCCTTGCGGCAACCGGCAGAGAACCCCCAGTAGCTTGCCGCCCCAAGCACACGCTTGGCGTGCTGGTGCCTGGAGCCGACCCTGCCAGGGGCAGTCAGGGGATAGGGAGGGGTGGATGGAGCAGGAGTCCCGGGGGAGCTGTCAGGGGGCAAGAAGGGTGGGGGGTCAGAATGGGGGCATTGGCTGGGCCATGCCTGACTGTTTGGGGAGGCACAGCCTCCTCTAACTGGCCCTCCATACAATTTTGGAAACCTGATGTGGCCCTCAGGCCAAAAAGTTTGCCCGCTCCTGTCCTACATCAATCTCCAGAATAAGCATGTTGCTATTTTTAATTTTAATCATTAGTAAATAATTTTGTACAAATTTAAAAATAAATAAATACATAGAATAAACTATCTTGAGTGGATATCTCTTCACAGGCTGACAGATTAGAACAATGCCACCAACTTCAGAGTAAATCTTTGTTTTAAATGGGTCTGATGGAAATGATAGGAAATGCCAACTGTGTGTCAGGATTTCTTCTTTAATCCTTGGAATACAGCCCAAATCTTAGCTACATTGAAACCGAGACATCGAGCCCAGATCCAGGAAAAATGGAATATGCTATGTTACAGGATTGAGGCCATAATCCTAAAAGGTTTGTGCTGGTTGTGAAAGCACAGATATTATTTCTTTGGTAGTGGGGAAATAAAAGTTATTGGCTGTAGGAGGTGAGGGGAGGAAGTGTTTTCACTGACAGTTAAAATTACTCTGAATTACAATTATACTCAATATAATGCTGCCCAATGAAGATTTCGAAACCTGATGTACAGTAGCCACCCCACTGCTTGCCATGATGGCAGCATGCTTCAGGGAGGGTTCCACTGTAGCAATGCATCATAATTTTTAATGTAGACTCCTCATGTGCCAATCCCATGAGGCTTTCATTGCAAATAAATAGGAAACCTTTCCTGCAGTAGTAAATTGCATGAGCTATTTTAATTGGAACTCAACACACTTGCCAAAAGACTAAGTGGTAAGTATTGGGTAACAGCCAGGAAACTTAAATGAGGCAGAGTGGTACCTTGCTACAGGTGCACTAGCTAACTTAGAGAGTTACATATTGTCTAAATTGTAAAGATGAGGATGATCAAAATATGACACCCCTGAAGTGTATAGTAAAGAAGTGGGGTAACTGCCACTGTCAAGTTCATACCTGAAGTTCCTGTGATACTGTATATGTATTCAGTCTTTCTTTTTGTATAATTGTCTGCTATGGGTCAGATTTCACTCTCTATCAAACTGGTGAAATTCCAAAGTAAATCAATCATTGTAGGCTAGATTATGACTTCAGTTACCTAATCCAGAGTTACTCCAGTGAAGTCCACACATGTACTAGTGTAACTGTGTAAATCTCCCTCCTTATAGTTATATAGTATAGGAACCATCTCTTCAGGCTGTTTTGGGTAGGGCTACCTGTTCATGGGGTCAGGAAGATATTTTTTCCATTGAGGGCAAATTGGCTGTGGCCTAATCGGTTTGTTGCTTTCCTCATAGCATCATGGAGTCTGTTAGGTTAAAGGATAGGATTTAGGAATTTAATGTTAAGAATTGTATGAGTGTTAGTTAATCACAACTTGTGGCTGGTATACAGTGTGGTTTAAAGGGCCAATGACCAGAAAATAAAAGACATGGGATTTCCTGGTGGATTGCAGGTCTATGGCAAATGGGAGACTTGAAGTTCTAGAACACTGGATCTCTCTTTGGTACCGTGTGTCCCCTTTACGGGGGCAAGGTGAGAGAATTCAGCAGAGCAGGCTGAATGCTTGGGCTAGGCAGTGAAGAGTCTACCCTGAGTTATGGGCTAGATGATAGATACCCTGTAAACCTGACTCTGAATCCACCTAGATGTGTGGTATGGGGAGATGGGCAGATAGTGCCCTTCTCTGATATTAAATTTTAACAAAGTAGCACCCTGTCACTTAAAATCTATCCCTGTGTCTGTCATTATTCACTTACATATCCTGATCAATGCATGTAGAACTGAATAAGGCATCTAGTCAGTTTACTATAATTTCATGGCTTTCACAAGTTAAAACAATTCTCATGCACTGTTTTTATCCCCTTGCAGTTAGACTGGACTAAAAATTAATGTCTAAACTTGGTTGGCCAGGAAGCATCATTGTATCTCCTTATGCTGCCTAATTTATACTCTCAACTGAGCTGCAAAATTTTGTAGACATGAAGAGTCCCAGACAACACCATAGTCTAGATAATTGAGGCCAGTTTTTGGCATATCAAAATCAGCTTCTTCTTTGGTTTCACAGAATGCTGTCAACACATTGTTTTAAAACTGACAGGGACAATAATAATAATTTTAGGGCTAACGATAAAAACTATGTTCCTTGCTAATTAAACTAATTTACTAGTGAATTCAGCAGGTGCTCTGTATATTGGTACAATGTAAATTCAAATCAGAGTTTTGATGATTTTAGAATATTTTAATGACAAGAACAAATTTACGTAATTCCTTTGTACCTTGCATTTAGTTGGGTGGAGAGCAAAGTAAATGCTAGAATCATTAAGTATTAATTAGTTATTAGTAATTAATATTCATGTGTGTGACTGGCCTTGTTAAGCTAGGTAGTATATAAACACATTGTAAGAGCCAGTTGTGCCTCAAGGAGTTTATAATCTAAGGAGCCCAGACAGACAAAGAATGGAAGTGGAGCAGAGCTGAAATGACTTGCAAGGTCACACAGCTGCTAAATGGCAGCGCCAGGAATGGAATTCAGATCTCCAGACTCTGTCCTATCCACTGGACCATGCTGTGAGGAATTGCATTGGAGTGTGACTTACAATAGGCAGAAACTTGAGCTACAGCTTTCCCAGTCCTCTGAGTGGGGAAAAGGATGATCCTCTCCCTTATAATGGTTAAAATCAGGAATAAGTCAACTGAAGTCAGCGGAATTGCACTAGTGTATAAATCTGGGTAAGTGAGATCAGAACCAGGTTTTCAGTCTCTCTTAAAATCCCTTGGCTGGTGTTAATAAAAATCAGTTTAATTCATGCTCCAGACAATAAATAATTGGGAGAAAAATCTGTGAAAGATACAACACATGTTTCCCTTTAAGGTCTTCCAGCAAAACTGCGACATAAAGACCCCATACCTAATGTGCAAAAGCATGGAGATAGCAGCATTTGAGAATCTTTTTATTAAGTGATCTTTACACATCACAGAGAAGCAGTAATGGGTACAAACCAACCAACCTTTATTTTTCTGTGCTGTTTTCTGTTAATGTTTAGACATTTCAAGCCAGTTAGAATAACTGATAACATCTGTATCTTAGAGCTGGTTGAAAAATTAAAACATAAAGGACAATTAAAAAAATCAGAGTTCTTTCTATATTACAGGGCTCAGAGCAGTCCATGGTTTTGTTCCCAAAAAATTTTCATGACCTATTTCTTAGGTATATTCTTGATCACAACCATTATCAAAACCTTCATTGAAAAGGTGATTAAAAACTGAGTTTTCTGGAACCTGGTTTTCATTAAAGGAAATATTTCCAGAAATGCTTTCAATAACATTTTTTATTTTCGTTTTCTGTTTAGAAAACTTTTCATTTGCAAAACTTTCACCAGTAATACTTTACAAACAGTTATGGACAGCATTATCTAATTGCTCTAAAAATCATTGTGTCCCTCCATCACAGGAGTTGAGTTCAGTGGGGAATACTGCTAACCATATTGTATTTATTTCTTTGCTATTTGGTGCACAAGACCAGGGCCGGCGCTTCCATTTAGGCAGCCTAGGCAATCGCCTAGGGCGCCAGGATTATTGGGGGGTGGCATTTTGCTGGCAGGGGGCGGCAGGCGACTCCGGTGGACCTGCCGCAGTTGTGCCTGTGGAGGGTCCCCTGCTCCTGCGGCTCCGGTGGACCTCAAGCAGGCATGGCTGCGGCAGCTCCACCAGAGCCGCGGACCAGCGTGCGGAGCAGCAAAATGGCTGTGCACCTAGGGCGCTAAAAACACTAGCGCTGGTCCTGCACAAGACCCCTTTTTTCCAACACTGTTTCAGGATTTGCCAATTTCAGTTAATAAAAAATGAATTCCCTAAAGTGAGACATTATCTTTCCTGGCCAGAAAATCAATGAGACAATCTGGGGGTCATGCTTCTTTACACCTTTGATGTGGTTGCCAGCAGTTAGAGCTACAGATGACGCATTCAGAACAATTAAGATTTCACTTTTACATCCATTCTTCCATGCCATTTCAAGCATACTTTTGGCAAGGCAGAGGAAATGGTTGCTTGAGCCAACGTGTGGGAATTGGGAGACTGGCACAACTCTCTACCAAGAAACTGATTTCCCTCCCATTGCATTTGATAAAAATGCAAATGAGAGTCTTGGCTCCCTGTTGGTTTATAATGGTTGGCTGCTTATTTCAACATTTAATGTCTTCAGGCAGTCTTTAGTATACCAAAGATTTACAAAACAGTGTATAAAATTGTTTTTTATGTGAATGGCTTCTGCTTTTTCTAATGACTAATCACATATCACAAACAACAGAAATGCTTTTAAAGTCGCATCTAAATAATGAACAAATCTATTTCAGTGCTTTTTTGAGCTAGGTCACTTCCATGCATTTTCAAGTCAATTTATCTTATCAAGAAGGATCTATTTTGCATTAAATCAACCAATTCTTAGGCCTTGATCCTGCAAACTCTGTGTAAAGTTATGTAAAGCTGAAGTCAATGAGATTGCAAATTTGTGTTTTGTTTTTTTTCTTTCCTGAATCAGTGCCCAAAATAATTTTTAACTGGTTGAATCAAATTTCATTTTCTCCTAAAGCTGGTCTTATACTTTTCAAAAAAACAAGGAGTCCAGTGGCATCTTACAGACTAAGATTTATTTGGGCATAAGCTTTCATGGGTAAAACTCCCCACTTCTTCTGCTTTTCAAAATAGTTCTTGCTTTGCATTCTCTTAAGCTATCATCCAGTCAGTGTAGATAAATAGGAAGAAATGCTAAGTATTCTTGCCTATAAAGAAAAATCATATGGATCAAATACATAGCTACAGAGTCAAGCTCCAATCCTTCAAACACGTCTGTATGTGCATGATTTTATACACATGATGAATCCCATTAAAGTCATCGGGAACTCAAATGGTAAAACTACACATGAGCATAAGTGTTTGGAGGACTGAGTTCTTAATGGCTATTTGTCACTTTCAGCTGATTTGAAATGGTGCTGTCTTCCCTCCCTAACGTTATATTGTAGACTTCAGTACCCAACACAGACTTCCTATGCAAGCATATCAGCTCATTATAACCATAAGTTACATAGCAAACAACATGACATTAGACAAAGTATAGTGCATAATGTGCACCTGCAAAGGTCTCATGACTTCTAATGATTAGAAATTGGTTGAAGTCCTAAAACATGGAGTTTTAGATTCATAACTGGATATTCTTGCTATCTATGTAAATATCCAAATCCTCTTTGAGTTCTTGGGTGACAGACAACTCAGTAACCATATATAAGTGTGTATTTAACCTTAAGCATGTATGTAAGTCCCATTAAAGTCAATGAAAAAAAATGTGGGCTGTCTCCTTTCTTGAATAGAGGCCTTTGGTATGGTATGAAAGTGACAGGTAGCTGTAGAACAAGATTTAAATGTCAGTGTGCTCTCTGGATGCTCCAGTCCCCAAAAGCCTTTATTTAAAAAACAGTTCTTATTTTTCTAAAAAATATTTCTTCTCTCTGGCTCAGTACCTTTGTAGTGTATTGTTCCCCATAGTGTTATCTAACTGTTTCTTGAATGATTCCAATGGTTTTGCTCCAACAGTCTTACCCGATAAGAGGTTCTACAGATTGATGATTAACTGCATGAATAGGTACTCTTGGTACTCTCTCCTGAATTTGTTTTTTCTTTAGTTTCTATCTATAGTTTTGAACTTCCATCATATCTGAAGATGAAAAACGTAACTGAGCATTGACCAAACTAATTTGAATTGTATGGAAATCGTTTAAATCCTATACTTATACGTCTTTCAAGAATCTCAGTGGGGTGGGGGGAAACAATAACAGAAAATGTAGAAATGGCAGAGGTGCTTAATGACTTCTTTATTTCTGTTTTCACCAAGAAAGTTGGTGTAGATTGGACTTCTAACATAGTGAATGCCAGTGAAAATGAGGTAGGATCAGAGGCTAAAATAGGGGAAGAACAAGTTAAAAATTACTTAGACAAATTAGAAGTGTCCAAGTTACCAGAGCCTGATGAAACACATCTGATCTGAGCCATTAGCAATTATTTTTGAAAAGTCATGGAAGGCGGGAGAGATTCCAGAAGACTGGAAAAGGGCAAATACAGTGCCCATCTACAAAAGAAGGAAATAAATACAATCTGAGGAATTACAGACCAGTCAGCTTAACTTCTGTACCCGGAAAGATAATGGAGCAAATAATTAAGCAATCAATTTGCAAACATCGAGAAGATAATGAGGTGATAAGTAACAGTCAGCATGGATTTGTCAAGAACAAATCATGTCAAACTAATCTGGTAGCTTTCTTTGACAGGGTAACAAGCCTTGTGGATTGGGGGGAAGCAGTAGATGTGGTATATCTAGACTTTAGTAAAGATTTTGATACTGTCTCGCATGTCCTTCTCATAAACAAACTAGGGAAATACAACCTGGATGGAACTACTATAAGGTGGGTGAAAAACTGGTTGGAAAACTATTCCCAGAGAGTATATAGTGGTTCATAGTCATGCTCCAGGGATCAGTTGTGGGTCTGGTTACGTTCAATATCTTCACCAGTGATTTAGATAATGGCATAGAGAGTACCCTTATAAAGTTTGGGGACGATACCAAGCTAGAAGGGGTTGCAAGTGCTTTGGAGGATAGGATTAAAATTCAAAATAATCTGGACAAACTGGAGAAATGGTCTGAAGTAAATAGGATGAAATTCAATAAGGACAAATGCAAAGTACTCCGTTTAGGAAGGAACAATCAATTGCACACATAGAAAATGGGAAATGGCTGCCTAAGAAGGAGTACCGCAGAAAGGGATCTGAGAGTCATAGTGGACCACAAGCTAAATATGAGTCAACAGTGTAACACTGTTACAAAGAAAGCAAACATTATTCTGGGAAGTATTAGCAGGAGTGTTGTAAGCAAGACATAAAAAGTAATTCTTCCGCTCTACTCTGCACTGATTAGGCCTCAACTGGAGTATTGTGTCCAGTCCTGGGCACCACATTTCAGGAAAGATGTGGACAAATGGGAGAAAGTCCAGAGAAGAGCAACAAAAATAATTAAAGGTCTAGAAAACATAACCTATGAGGCTATGAAAAAATTGGGTTTGTTTAGTCTGGAAAAGAGAAGACTGAGAGAGGACATGATAACAGTTTTCAAGTATATAAAAAGTTGTTACAAGGATGAGGGAAAAAATTGTTATTCTTAATCTCTGAGGTTAGGACAAGAAGCAATGGTCTTAACTTGCAGCAAGAGAGGTTTAGGTTGGACATTAGAAAAAACTTTCTAACTGTTAGGGTGGTTAAACTCTGGAATAAATTGCCTAGGAAGGTTGTGGAATCTACATCAATGGAGATTTTTAAGAGCAGGTTGGACAAACATCTGTCAGGGATGGTCTAGATAATACTTAGTCCTGCCATGAGTACAGGGGACTGGCCTAGATGACCTCTTGAGGTCCCTTCAAGTCCTATGATTCTATGATTTTTACAGGTAGCTTCTTTGTTCCTGGATCTGAGTCATCTTTTATATCAGTGTAATTCCATTGACTTCAGTAAAGTTACGTTAGATCTGGTTCTGCTCTCCTTACATCAGTGTCAGTAAGGAGTAAGTTTACTGAAGTCAGTGGAATTATTCTGAAGTGGGATAAAGATCAAGTTGTTTTTGACTGCATGCTTTGCTGAACCCCTTGCTCCCAGTGTGTGTGCAGGGTTGTTAGATTTCAGATTATGTCAAAGATCTGAGAACAGAAAGAAAAAAAGAGAAATAGTTTAGTTTCCAGACACACTGAATACGCTTCCTAGAGCCACATGGTATGAAGAAGGGAACAACAGTAACTGAGTGCTGAGCAGAAGAGTTCTATGTATTTGTTTACAGCCTCAAAAGGGAAAACAACAAGGGAAGCAAACTGATGGTGGCCCTTATGCAGGCTGCAGCCATGGAACGTACTGTAATACTCAAGGGTGTGTGTTTGTTTCATGTGTTCCCAAATCCTATGGTCACTGTGTGCCAGTCTGGTCCCCAAGTGTCAGAGCAGCCTGGATACTGCTCTAAATTACATCAGTTGCCAATGCTCCAAGGGGCTATTAAGGCAACTGGGGGTCACAGAGTTCAGACAGGACCTAGTCATGCCCCCATTGCCCCAACCATGCCAGATATGCCAGCTATAGGAATAGCGGATGGTGTGAAAACCACTATACTAGCTCTATACCACTGGCGAACCGTCCTTCACTGGGGTGATCTCCCAGGGCTGGCTACACCCATTGTAAGGCTCTTTGAGCAGATGTGTGGCACAAAGCTGCCTCAGCACAGGGGAGAATCTGACCCAGTAGCCCTTTATATCTGATAACCTCGACTATAACTCTTTGACAATACGAGTTTTTCAGATGACATCATGCTGGCAAAATAAGTCATTTTGACTGAAAGATTTTTTTAGCTAGAATCCTTTCAGGTGAGGAATGTAAAGATATGTTTAAACTCTGACCATAAAAGTGATTCCACAGAGAAACTGTGGCAGAATGTTATCTCCAGGGGAAATGCAGGGAGGAATCTGTGTAAAATACCTGCAAACATTTAGTTTGTATCAGTGCACATACAAAAATACCCTCAGATTACCTGGCTCTCAACAATTCATTCAGGGGTGTTTGTAACTCAATCTAATTACAAACAAAACCTGCGCTCAGAGGGAGAGAGCCAAAGCAAGAAAGAATGACCTTTAAGAAGGATCTGAATCTGTCTATTCCTTCTGGAGTGTGTATTCAAAAACATATTTATGGTGCATCTCAAAGACTGTCTTTAACATATAAGGCAAAATTCTATCCTGTTCTGTGTAAATGCACTAGAAAGTGGGAAAGAAGGCACAGGCAGCCTCTTCCCAGGCCTACCATGCACCCACACAAGAACAAGGCAGAAGATAGTCCTCATGCTTCCTTCCTAATAGTACTAGCACAAGGCAGTGGGGGCTTCTAGTTTAGGGGCATGGTCTGGTCCACAGGGCCCTTGGGTTCCTGCTGCCATCTGATGTAAATGGTGTGGGAGATGTACACTGCCTCTCTTTTGGAAAAGCATTACGGAGAAGTGCTGAGTTTGCTGCTGTAGGCAGGAACCTTCCACTTGCCACTATGATTCAGCTCCCTTTACCTACTTAAGAATATAATAATGGCCATACTGGGTCAGACCCAATGGTCCATCTAGCCCAGTATCCTGTCTTCTGATAGTGGCCTCTGCCAGCTGCTTCATAGGGAATGAACAGAACAGGCAATCATCAAGTGATCCATCCCCTGTTGTCCACACAGCTTCTGGCGCACAGAGACTAGTTGCATCCCTGCCCACCCCTGCTAATAGCCACTGTTGGACCTGTCCTCCAGGAACTTATCTAGTTCTTTTTTGGAACCCTGTTACAGTTTTGACTTTCACAACATCCCCTGACAAAGAGTTCCACAGGCTGACTGTACGTTGTGTGAAGAAGTACTTCCTTTTGTTTGTTTTAAATCTGCTACCTATTAATGTCATTGGATGACCCCGAATTCTTATGTTATGTGAAGGAGTGTGGCAGGGCTGGGGTATAAAACCCTTGGATGCCCTGCCAAAGGCATAGCTCCTCCCTGGCTTCCTGGTAGAACGGCCAAGTGCGGGGGCCCAGACATTCAGTAAGGAGCTCAGTTAAGCAAATGTGTGTTATAATCCCATTGATTTCAGTGAGGACAGGCATGCGCATAAATACCTTGCTAAATCAGGACCCATGTGCATAAAATTAAGCATGCATGTAGGTGTTTGTAGACTGGGGGCCTTAACGAACACCCATAATAAAATACATAGAGCTAAATTCTATAGCAGTTGATTGAGCAAAAAACCCCATTAAACCCAATGGGAATTTTGCTTGATTAAGGACTGCAGGGTTGGGCCTATAATATCTGCAATATCTAATAGTGTTGTACTAACACCAGTAGAGACCCTTGTTTCAACATCTTCAATTGTGCCACACCCTGGGAAAAGAGGAGAAACTTCTTCCCTCTATAACTGTATGAAGCCCAAAGCCCAAAGACAGGTCAAGCCTTTGTCACTGTTGAACAAAAATAACTGATTTAACCAAAAGAAGTTAAGAGATAAAATTGTTCAGCCTGCAGGGTAGTTTGAACGGTCATAACTGGAACATGGAGCCCAACGTTTTGTTTTATTGTAAGTGATCAGTAACTTAGAGAGACCCAACATGACTGTGACAAAATGCTAATATAAAGAACAAATGTAATAAAAAATAAATGAAGAAAACAGTATAAAACAATATAAAATCATAACTGACAAAAACAGTTCTAATGCAGTTTTCTGATCTGCTAACTTACACTTAAAGAATATTCTTGGAGAGAGTCCCAATTGCAATTTATGTACATTTCCAGGTTCCAGTTACTATGAAAAGGCTGCCAAATCTGCCTATATAAATCCCACTAATCTCATATTTTTCCTTCACATCCTTTGAAAGAGAGTAATCTTTTTCCTTTTTTCTAATCTCCACTAAAATATAGGAAGGCAAAAGTTTAGTTTTTGCACTTTGGCTTAAGTCAGGGGTTCTCAAACTTCATTGCACCCCCCCTTCTGACAACAAAAATTACTACATGACCCCAGGAGCAGGGACTGAAGCGTGAGCCCACCTGAGTCCAGCTGCCCTGGGTGGGGCGCCAAAGCTGAAGGTCTTCAGCCCCAGGCCGGGGGGCCTATAACCTGAACCCTGCCACCCAGGGCTGAAGCCCTCAAGTTCTGGCTTTGGCCTCAGGTGGCGGGGATCGGGGCTTTGGCCCAGACTTCTGCAAGTCTAACGCTAGCTCTGGCAACCCTGTTAAAACAGGTTCGTGACCCACTTTGTAGTCCTGACCCACAGTTTGAGAACCGTTGGGCTAGAGGCAGCAGTATTTAACAGGTGTAGGCATGATGACAAACTAGCAATCTTGGCAGCTTTTTTTTAAAGCTTTGAGGAATAAGGCTCTTTACAGTGTGCAAACGAGTTGCCCAAATGGGGGCAGCACTTAGGCTAATGAGCGAGGAAGAATTCATCAGTGAGTACAACCTTCCTTTGTTTGTTTGAAAATCTGGTTGCACATGTATTTAGGGGTTTCATGCTCTGGGGTGCAATCCAGACCAGTGAGGGGGTTTCACCACCTCCCTTTTAACCCTGAAACCTTCAAAATACTCTGCTGTTGTGGTTCTCTTGTCTATACACTTCCAGACAGTGTACGAGCATGCACTGAATGTCTTTGTGTCAAGCAGCTTTGACTCGGCAATTCTGATTCCAGCAGCCTGCTTGTTACATTAGTGTCATATTCTGGCCCCCACCAACTTTGGTTACACCTGGCAAGATGGCTCCAACATCCCCATGACCCTACATTTTCCCCACACAACGTGCTTTGCAATGTCCAGTCCTCTTTTGGACCAGTTAGAGAGATACAACTCTACCTCGATATAACGCAGTTCTTGGGCGCCAAAAAATCTTACTGCATTATAGGTGAAACCATGTTATATTGAACTTGCTTCGATCCACCGGAGTGCACAGCCCCGCCCCCCTCCCGGAGCACTGCTTTACTGCATTATATCCAAATTTATGTTATATTGGGTGGCATTATATTGAGGTAGAGGTATATTAAGGTTTGTTTGTTGACTACAGCCTTGGTTCAAGGTAATGTTCTTATCATACTACCTTCCAGCAAGATGGTTGATCAACCCCTCTGGTCAGGATCTCTCACAAAGTTCTCAGTTCCTTTGTCATCTTAGGTGAAAGTAACTTGGGTTTCTCTGCCCCTTTTATAGTCCAATAAACTTTTGAAAATTAATCTCCAAAGTAAAGTTGTTTCAAGCTGTGAGGAAGGCAACATGGAGTCTGGTGGGAAGTTCCATGCTGGTTTCTTCCCACACTGGGGGAAACTGATCTTTTTACTGCAATCTCCTCCTCCTGCTGTGATGCTGAGTGATTATTTCCTCCCCTTGTTGGCTTGATGGTCCTGTTTACCTTATATGTAAATTGCATTCCCATTGTCTCTTAATGTACTTTGGAAATACCTTCCAGGTGGCAGAACCATCATTCCTTTGTGGGGTAACTTTAACCCTGACTGGCAGACACACTTTGATAACATAATTTCCAATACGTTTGTAATGTTGAATTTGTCCTCCATATGTATGCCACACAATAATATTAATGATCAAGATGTTATTAGCTTTTAGGGTCATAAGGGGACATTAAGTTAGACATGCAGTTAGGCAGCAGAAATCCCTTCCTTTCAGGCACTTTGGTTGTGCTTCTCAAAGTAATTTTATTTCCTTTTGGATACATTTTTGCATGTTATTGTGCACTTTAAGGAGGAAATTCTGCCTTCTCTTCTGTGGATGCAGAAATCTCCCTGGAAGTGTATTGGTGCAGGGGAGAGACACAGGGGTGTATGCTCCCTGTGGGACACGTAGCTCTGCTCTCCAGTAGCTCTGTGTGCACCAGCTTCTAAGGTGTTGTCCAGGCAGCAGTGGGTCTGAAAGATTCCCTCCTTTGCAGATCCTCCCATGCTAATCCCCATGGAGGGAATATGTTAGAGATCGGTGGCTTGTGGGGCCCCAGACCTCGCAGGGGCCTCGTGAGCTGCTCCGGGTTTTCGGCAGCACTTCGGCGGCGGGCCTTTCACTCGCTCTGGGTCTTTGGCGGCGGGTTCTTCAGTGCAGCCGAAGATTCAGAGCGAGTGAAGGACCCACTGCTGAAGTGCTGCCGAAGCCTTGGAGCGCCGCCCGGTGAGCACAAGTGCCGCAAGTGGCAGAGAAAAAAAAAGCCGCGATTGGCAGCACTTAGGCTGCTCTATCACTGCCGCTTCATTCTTCAGCAGCAATTCGGCGGCAGGTCCTTCCCTCCAAGAGGGACCTGACACTGAACTGCCGCCAAAGACCCGGCCATATCCCAGTCCCCCTGAATCCTCGGGGGCTCTGGTGGGAACAACTCCTTGCTTCCCTGACTTGCTCTCCTGGCAGACATGCCCAGAACAAAGCTCATCATTTTATTATATTTGATGGGAAGACTCTGGCCTATGTGCATTCTTACAGACTGAGGGGTAGAGTCACAAAGAGACTTGGAAATCTAACTGTCACTTTTGGTGCTTAAATCCAAGAATCAGGCTCCATGGTTATTCACAAAACCTTGGCTCACCTACTACCAAATCCTGTAGGTACCCAAATGGACTCAAGACATAAGTTTTTTCAGTAAAAAGTTCTCCATGCAACTGTGTTCTGCCTTTGAGCACATGCACTACATGACTGGAAGAATTACTGGAGCACAGTATTCTGGGTCTCCCACATCCTGGGTGAGTGCGCTAAGTACCTTTCTATTCAGTCATTCTCCTGCTTACATGCTCTTTCTTACACATGTGTGCTCTCTCTCTGGCCCAGTGACTTTCATTATTTATCCACAATGGAACAGCTTCAACAGGAGAGATGGATGAAGTCACCATATCCCAGAATATCAGAGGGGTAGCTGTGTTAGTCTGGATCTGTAAAAGCAGCAAAGAATCCTGTGGCACCTTATAGACTAACAGAAGTTTTGGAGCATGAGCTTTTGTGGGTGAATACCCACTTCGTCAGATGCAAGAAGTGGAAATTTCCAGGGGCAGGTATATATATGCAGGCAAGCTAGAGATAATGAGGTAGTTCAATCAGGGAGGATGAGGTCCTGTTCTAGCAGTTGAGGTGTGAAAACCAAGGGAGGAGAAACTGGTTTTGTAATTGGCAAGCCATTCACAGTCTTTGTTTAATCCTGAGCTGATGGTGTCAAATTTGCAGATGAACTGAAGCTCAGCAGTTTCTCTTTGAAGTCTGGTCCTGAAGTTTTTTTGCTGCAGGATGGCCACCTTAAGGTCTGCTATAGTGTGGCCAGGGAGGCTGAAGTGTTCTCCTACAGGTTTTTGTATATTGCCATTCCTAATATATGATTTGTGTCCGTTTATCCTGTTCCATAGCAGAGGTTAGTGCATGCACCTGAAAAGTGGCTGATCCTCTTTGAATCCCTTCTCCCCCTCAGATGGAGGGACTTGAACTAGAGGCTTCCACATCCCAACTATTGGGCTAAAACTTGCCATCACTTCTTGCAAAAGTGGCATAGATGCCTAACTCCAAGTGGGCTTGCAAATGAGAATCTCAAGCAGAGGGATTTCCCCTAGCCAGTATTTATGCACTGAAGTCCCTGAGAGGGGTGGGGCTTAGGAGTCACTTCTCCTCTCAGCATCTCTTATTGGCTAGCTTAAGCAGGGAGCTGTTTCCAATGAATCCCATTCTCAGTCATCTTTCTCCCCCAGTCGTTGTATAGAGAGCCGAAATGTCTAATTCAAGCTTTGTGAATTCCAGATTTTTTTTTCTAGGTGCTTAAAAGTTTGATGTGGAGGTACTGAGCATCACCACACCTAAATTCCTTTGTGAATCTAGCCCCAGATCTCCAAGAGAGTGCATATGAATTGATTGCATCTCAAGAGAAAATGTGACATGTGGGTAACAGAGTGGTAGATGCTAGGATCTTGCATAGGAAGAGCCCTAGAGTCTGAGTCATCCTGATATTAGGTGCTTATATGCTACATATGGGTGCAGCATAATTATTGCTGAGGTATACTAGCAGGTGATCTTGTTAATTTCAACCAAGATACAAGAGGGGTTACACGCTTTTCTTAATAGAGGGAATAGAGCTTTGGATAGAGGAAGTGCTACAGGAGAAAGTCTAGGAGAAGCCAAGTTTGAGGAAGAGTATGTTTAGTTTTATGTTTGATTTTTATAATCTGTGTCACCAGGAAAGTGGATAGGTTTGAATTTGGACTACATATGGTGTGTCTGTTCTATTGTAAACAGGATGGGAACTCCACCTATTTAGAGTGTGTCTTGGGTAGATGTAGGCCAGTTGGGAACAGCAGAGTAGTAGATGGCAGATATACTGGCCTCTGGATAAGCAATTTTCTGTACCCTGACTGACCAGAGCAGGGGCTGCTCCAATCTAGGCTGGACACATGACTCCAGTTAACCTGCAAAGAGTCAGGTGAGGCTGTTAAGCACTTGACTCTAATTTAGGCCCCTCTGATGCTATAAAAGAGCTCACTCCAGTCAGGCCGAGGATAGCCAGAGAAGAGGAAGTGCGGCTGGAGGGCTGAGTAATAAAGACATCCTGAAACCACTGGAAAGGGAGAGGTAAGGGTGAAGAAGGCATTGAGAGAGAGAAGCGGGGGAGCTGTGGGGAAGTGGCACAGGGAAATGTAGCAACTCTGTCAGTGAAAGATTGGCTGCCAACAGCTGCTGCCGTTAGAGCCCCTGGGCTGGAACCCGGAGTAGAGGGCAGGCCCAGGTTCCCCCCAACCGCCACTACAGAAACACCTCCTGGGAAGGGAAGACAGGCCCCTGTCAGGACAAGAGACTCAACTGTTCTTGAATAAGCCCGTAGGGACAACAGAGACTGGGGGACTTTTCTCACCAACCTCCTTGCTGGCTTATGATGAAAAGGGCTCAGTAGATTGTACCCTGGCCCTAGTGAGAGAAGGGCTACTTGGAGGATTGCAGTGAGCCCCTGAACTAGCATAAACAGCCTGGAAGTGTGGGACCCACAGGGACAAGGTCGGAGCTCTGCCACAACCTTTAAAGCAGAAGAAAAATGGGAACCCTTTCTAAAATGAAAAATAAATCACTGAGCAGTATCAGGAGTAAACAGTTACATTTGACTGCCCCTGGCTGGGTCATTAGATAGGGGAGTAAAGGAACAAGCTATTTGAAACATTAGGTATGGATGAGCCATGTTAACTATTGCCCACACATAAAAAGAAGGGTCCCGGTGAAACAGAACTTTGTCTTTTGTGACAGTTCAGGGAATTAAGAAGACTCATAAATGGATATTAGTCTGGTAACATAATTCAATGGGAGGAATAGTAAATAATATGGGAAAACAGCAAGAGATCTTTGTGAGGCCATTAAAAGTGTACTAGATGACAGAAAGATGTTAAGAAGGAAAGTATAGGAAAAAGACTTTGTGTTTTTTATTACAAATGTGCAGGTACCATGAATGTATGAAATAAATATTAATTTGGAATTAATAAACGATGAGATTTAACAAACTAAGAGGCAATTCTGGTATCATATCCAAAAGGCCTGTCTTTGTATGCCATCCACTGACAGCTGGAAAGAAAGATGAGTCCAACACGCAAGCTATTTGTATCAGAAGTATAAAGGAAATAGAGCTCTGAAATAAAACAATGAGTCTATAATCTTGTGGATTATATTGGTATATATGGCATCCAACCTAGATTTGGTATTCTCAAGATACAGTAAAAACATAAATGATCATATCCAACTGCACATTACTTTAGGTTAGAGTAATAATTGAGACTGTTGTCATCATTATATACATTTGTTTTAAAACCACATAAACCCCAACCAAACTACATTCTATCCCCATAAACTCTCTGAGAACAATCATATATAAATGGTTATTACTAGAATATAAATTAGTAGAAACCTATTTTAGGGATAACTAACATTTAAGTTCTGTAACATAATTTACATTCAAGTGCAAAGCCAAATCCCACAATTTTGGACTAGAGAGGTTTTTTAGCCTACCTAGGCATAAAATGTGTTTTTAACTTGGAGAGGTCAGTTATTTGGCTTTTCCTTCATATTTTGGAAATGACCATAGTTCTAGGCTGCTTTGTTGGTGTAGTAAACGTTGATATAAAGTTATCATTCATTTCTGTGTGGTGGATATATTTGCAGAAACGATGTGTTTATAGTATTTTGCTGTCCATCATTCTAGACTCTTATAACACCATTCTTAATATCCAGTCAGAGCAACTGTGAATAATAATCTCAGGGAGAACTGAACAATAACTAATAGCAATCGAATATTTAATTATTTTGTTGCCCCTCAAAGGGATAATGCAGGTCCCTATTATAGACTATATCTCCTGCTATAAAATAAATATAGAGTATTTATATATATAGTCTAAAAGGACTAGCCACAGGAAAAGAGCAGAAAGCCTTACTACTGTGATCCTCTTGAGATGAAACAAACAACATTATGTTCTCTGGCTTAACAAATGTATAAATCAAGCTTGCTTGGGACTCAAAATGAGCAAAGACTTGTTATGCCTTACTGGGAATATAACATTTAAAATGGCTCTATAGATTTAACTCCACAGACTGCATCAGTGCAAGTTTGAGCTTCAGCTAATAAGAGACACTGGATGCTTCCTAGGGAAAATGACCAGCGTGCAGAGTCCACATGTTTAACCTCATCTTCTGACACAAACATCTGCAGAGAAGATGAAGAATCTGCACTTTTGTTTATGGTCTACCCTGGAGCACTAGCAGCTGTAATAGAGGCCCTGTTACCAGGCCTGAAAATAGAGGATTTAGTTGGTCGAGGGAATCTTAGATGAGGGGACTTGCCAGGCAAGGCAGAAAATTAATGGGACGGTTGGGAGACAGTGAGTTAATCAGGCAACTGGAAAGAGAGAAAGTAGAGAAAGAAAGAGAAAGGTATGGAGGAAGAGAGGGAAATAGAAGGGTTAGGGAGACCATTAAAGAAAGAGACTGTCTGGTGTGAAGAAAATTAAAGGGTTAAAGAAATTAAAATGGGACCAGAGTGGAAAAGTTTGCAGCACTCGGTCTATAGTGTCTCCCAGTTTTGTAGAAGTTTGTTGTATCTAGCTAGGTGCAGATACAAATACCAACTGGTGTAGCTAAGTTTGTTCCTAAGTGCTTCCTGTAGCCTTGCATCCATAAACTACATTTCCCAGGGCGCACCATGGGAAATGGGGCTGGCAGAAGAGAGAGTTTGAGAAAGGAGAAATTAGAATGTGAGTGCTGTGAAGGAGGGAGGAGACTGAACCTTACCTTTGCTGTTACCTACCTTTCTGAGTCTTTCTCACAAGGACTAAGGGACAAAACAAATTGACAATGTGCATTAAAGAACCAGAAATCTAACTGTTTCATGGTTATCCAGGTGCTTTATAATTCCTGCTGTTGAGACCTGGTGTTGCTGCTCCTGGGGAAACTCTACAAGCTATCAGTAAATGCAGCTTGCTAAGAAGAGAAATTTAAAGGGGCAGCGACTAATTTTTCAAAGTGCTCCTTTTTTCACAGTCAGCATGTTCCTCTGCAGTTCAGAGTACCCATCTGCACTATGAATATAGTTTTACAGGGCCAGTCAGCCATTTCTGTGATCAGTAAGTCTTACTAGCTGACTTGTTCTCCACTTTTCTTCAAGTCACTGGATGTATCCTGCTTGCTTCCATGTTTATAACCATGATGGAAGTTCTTCCTCAACCATTCTTCATGCCTGCCCCAGGAAAGCCTCTTCTCCCAAGGGAAAAGTGGAAGTCTGACTTCAGCAACTATATGCCTGCTACAGAAACTTCTACTTACACACCAGAAAAACAGAATTACTGCTTCATTACCTTGGTTCTGCCAGGCAATAAATCTTCAAACATCTGCCACCTGTTACTGATTTATTTCAAGATCCGGCTTCATATGATGAAGACCTCCAAGCCCTGGATGATTTTAATCCTCTACTAGATATTGATGCTGAATGCTTCAGTTCTATTCCTATGTACAGATGCTTCAAAAACCCATCAACCACTACATTCCTGCACTATACGAGCTGCGTGTAACCTGTGAATTTGCTAGCTTCACAGATGAAATGATCAGGGATCAAATTGTCATGAAAACAAACAGTTCCAAGGTTTGTGAATGACTCCATGTGATAAAAGGCCTTACCTTGGAAAAAGCCATGGAAACTCCCTGACAAGTGGAAAGTGGCACCACCGTGCTAAGTCACTCTCTGCAAAACTAGATGTCTTCAGAGGTTAATGCAGACTGAGAGCTCCTAAGTCAACATCCATAGTTGCACACACAAGATTGCAACCAATGTTACACATGTGGTGACCTTGGACACAAGTCAGACTTTCAAGGGTTTCCTGCCAAGAAATCAGCATGCAAGAAATGCAACAAAAAGGACATTTTGGTAAAGTCTGTCATCAGTGTTGTATCAGGAGTTCTGACTGATGATGATGATGAATTGAATCCCAACAGTGTCCTGAATGTGACAGGAGATCACCACTTCACACTGCCCAGTGCAAGTCAACAACCACAAGATGAGGATTTTAGTGGATTCTGGTTTACTTTACATGATGATTCCCAATCAAGTCTACACTGTGCTATTTGCCAGCTCCCACCCTGCATTGCATCCTCAAGAGGTACACCCTGGAAGTTATGGTGGATTGTCCATCCATATCAAAGGCTATTTTACATGTACCCTCTAGTACAAAGGCTGTATTATCCAAGGGAGAAACTATGTAGCCCCAAAAGGAGTTTCTGTTTTAGGATGAAATCATCAAAAGGATTTTCAGATATTAGATTAAAAAAAGGATGTAACCTGTCCTGCAAACAGAGGATAGAGTACAACCAGGAATCATTGTTGAGTCTCCAGAAGTTTTCACTGGTATCACAGCTGTTGCAGGGGAGGGAGGGAGTTCAAACACATGATCCAGCTAAAAAAAATAAACTATAGTACCTGTACAGTATAAGGTGCAAAATTCACCAATCACACTTGCACAGCTTCTCAAAGAAGCGATTCTGAAACTATGCAAAGCAGATATCCTTGAACTGATTGGGTTTCTCCTATTGTTATTGCCAGGAAGCCTAATGATGCTATCTGCGTGTGTGTGGACTTAGGAGATCTGGACTCTAGCACTGTGGTGAATTGTCAGCTTTCCCTAACATCAGTAAAACGCTCAGCTTGAAAGCAACAAGAGTCTTCATGACTCTTGACTTATCCTTAGTTTATCACGAGATCCCCTGAGTGGAAGAATCCCACAAGCACATAGGTTTCATCACTCCTGAAGGTTTGTTCCAATTCAAATGGATGCTGTTTGGGTTAGCCTCTGCAGTGTCCATATTCCAGAGAATGATGTGTATGGTTTTTGTAGAGACAATTGGTGTTACTTTCAAGATGACATTCTAGTGTATGGCAAAGATGATTCCAAACATGATGTCATCCTAACAAAAGGTTCTAGAAAAGCTTTGACAACAGGGACTTGAATAAGCAAAAAGAAATGTCAGTTCTGTACCAACTCAGTGATGTATGTAGGACATTCTATCTCTCAGAACAACCCACCCTCCCCAGACCTAGTGAAAGCTATTCATGAAGCACTGGAGCTGAACAACAAGGACAAACTTCAGTCCTTCTTGGAACTGTGTGTATGCTATTCAAAGCAATATAAAGTGCAAAATTATGGCAATTGACTATGAAAGTAGTTCCTTTTCATCATCTCCTAAAAGAAGATGTGAGGTTTGAATGAGATGAAGCATGCAAAAACAGCTTTAACAAGATAAAACATGCAATTTCCACCAGCCCAGCTCTTAGCTCTTTTGATTCTGGGAAGCAAATGGTTGTCCCAACAGATGCTTGTGAGTATGTGTTGAGGCAGTCTTGATTAAACAAAAAAGAGGAGAACAACTCAGTTTTTCACTTGCCTTCAGGACCCTGTCTGATCCTGAAAAATCTTAGTCTGTCATTGAGAAAGCAGCTCTGCCTTGTGTCTAGGCAGTAAGATGCTTCAGAATCTACATGTGGGGTAGGAGATTTCTCTTAAGATCTGACCACAAACCTTTTTTTGGTTCTCCTCAGCATGCAGGCTCCTGGTCAAGCAACTCAAAGAATTACCAGATGGGCCATCAAACTAATGGACTTTGATTTCCAGATGCCAACAGCACAACTACAGATTGGGCAGGTGAGATGTACAAACCTTATGAGGATGCAATAGAGAAAGATGATGATGAGATTGTCATTGTACAATCTGCTGAAACTCAAGGAGATATCAGTCTCAGAGTGGGCAGCAGCTACGAGAGAAGATAAAGTACTTCAGGACCTAAAGACTTACATAGTCATTGAATGGCTTTACATGATGATGATGATGACGACATCAGAACACTTGCAGCCACGTAGGCCTGTATCACATGAACTGTCCCTTGTAAATGAATGAGTTTTGAGAATTGATTGTCTTGTAACAATACTCCTGAGAGAACGACTGATTCACCTGGCATATGAAGGATATCTGGGGATGAGTCTAATGAAAAGACAATTGTGACAAGAGGTTGGGTGGCTAGGGATGGACAAGCAATTGAAGTAATCAAGAATTGCATGGATTGTGCTAATAGTGATAAGTCACAGAAAATCTTCAGTGTCACTCCACTTGACTATCCCAACTGTCCATGGGAGAAATTGGCTCTTGACATAATGGGACCATTTGAAGATCACCTTGTTACACAAAGGTTTGCCACAATAATGGCAGACTGTCATTCAAAATGGCAAGATGTTACATTCACTGGAAAGATTACCACTGAAATAGTGATTAAGTTCATGTCATCAGTCTTTACCTGAGAAGGATTTCCTAAGAAATTGATAACTGACAATGGAATGGAATTGACCTCTGTGGAAATGCAACAATATCTTAAAAGCAATGGTATCAAGGATAAGACTGTTTCTTTATACCATCTGAGAGCTAATGTTCTAGCTGAGAGAATGAATGGACTGGTGAAAAAGCTTGCAATTTACCAGTGAGACTATGGAAAGAAGCTTTATGTGACACACTATTTGCTTATAGGACCATCCCATGCTATAAGCTAATACATGTGCTTATAGGACACATGTATTAGCATTGTGTTCTCTTATCACCCTTTGAACTGTTAAGAGAACACAGTGCTAATTCATGCCTTACTACCTATCAAGAGCTTACTCATTTCCCTCTTACAACCAGACATTCAGATAAAAGTATTTGTGAGCATTTTAAGAACAAACAAGAGCAATACAGACAGGGGGTAGATCAGAAGACAGGTGCTAACCCTCACGTGTTTCAGATTGGAGATTTTGTTTGCATAACATTGCCATATAGACTCAAAAAAGGACATAAAAGATAACAGAAATCTAAGGGGATTTTGCTGTGTTAATGGATGGAAGGAAAAGGAACATTTCAAAATTATCTGCAGCTCATCAACCAGCAGCTGAAGAAGAGAATGCTGATTTCCACCTTGGACCAGAGAACACTGATGACTCCGATAGTGTTGAGTGTGATGCGACACCGGGTTGCAGCATGGGACTGTGGGACTGCTGTGCCCCGTTAACTCTCTCCAGCCTGGGCTTTCTTTCACAATGCTTTGCTAGTGACAAGCAGCAAGCCCTTCTAGGTGCTATGATCACTCAGCACAACAGCATGTGAAGCCCCACACCCAGCTGTATTGCATGAATTCTCCCAGAATCACTTATAAATCACAAAGAGGGCACCAACCAGATCCTCTCAGCTCCTAGCACTGTACCTCAGGAATGTACCGTCTTGCACTCCTCAAGACGAGCAATACAGATTTATTAATTGGTTCACTGCTTCATCAATGGAAAGTGGATATACACCAGCCTTTGCAAAACCTGAGCAGATTTTTCCACACACTTCATATAAACTCACTGGTAAAGATAAACAATAAAATAAATGTATTGTCTACAAAAGATAGATCTTAAATGATATTAAGTGCTGGGCAAAAAGTCAGAGTTAGTTACCAAAATAAAATAAAATAAAATAAAATATAAGCATGCAGTCTAAACTCTCAACATCTAGATTAAACAGTTTTTTCATTCCACTTTATATTGAAGATCATAGTACACAGATTTCACCCTTGAAATCTGGACCAGTTCCTTCAACTGGAGCCTTCAGAGTGTCCTTGTTGCTTGCAGCATAGGAGGGTGAAGGAGAAAGGCCAAGCATGTGGCCACTGTGTTCTGTTTTATACCCTCAGTCCTTTGTGCTTGGGGAGCACAAGTCCAGGCATGTCGGGGGTATTGCTGAGTCTCCAGGCAAGATTGAGCAATGCCCCTGGTGTGGCCTCATGCAGGTGAGTCACTGAATTGTAGCTCCCTTGCTGGACAATGGTTGTTGATGGGTTGTTTGACACCCCACCTGGGTGTTGGTTAATTTCCTTGCTGTTGTCTCTGAGGACAATATCTGGCTGATTCTCCAACTTCCAGCATGTTTTATTGACAACCGTACAACACAATTCTCATAACTTCCTATGTATTAATGATATACATATATGGACAGAGGAATAACTTTCAGCAGATCATAACCTTTCCCCTGATACCTTACAAGGCATACTTGATATGCAAGATCATGATTATATAAAAATGAGGAATATGGGGGTTACAGGATGCTCCCCCAAAGTATAGAATGTCACAATGAGGACAATCTACTAGTGGGAATTGCTTCACAATCTTGTCTTGTTCCTGCCTCTCCAGGTGTTAGGAGAAGTTTAAGACAAAGGAGACTGCCTAAGAATTTGGAGGACTTTGTTACCTCAGCCTCAGGAGGAAGGAGAAATTAGAATGTGAGCTCTGTGAAGGACTGAGTGGAATAAACCTTACCTTTGCTGTTATCTAGCTTTGCAGATATTCATCACAGGGGTTCAGGTACAAAAAAAAGTCGATGGAAAATGAAAGAAAATATGAAATCGGGATATGAAATGACTCTTCATAACAAGCAGATCATGTCTCTGTGATTAGTTTGCTTTACTGAAGGATACTAACAGAAAACAAACACAACCAGGACTCTTGTTTGAAGGAAAATATTTAATTGTCCCACAAAGAAATACTTTAAAACCTACATTTGTTTTATATCTTAAGGTAATATATGTGTGTGGAGGGGAGGGGGAGAGGTGAGCAAATTCTGTGAAATCTAGAGAAAATACTATACTTTTTGCTGCTTACAAAATAGAGTCCCCTTTTTAAAATCATGTCACATGTATGTGGGGTGAAAATTATTTCATTTAGAATAATATCAAATGTGACCTTTTTATGACTTTCATTTTTAAATTATTCATTTCTCCTCAGGACTCATTTTCTTCAACTTTCTGCTTAATTTGTTTTGTAATTTTCATTTAAAAATAACAATGTTTTTATTTAAGTTTTAAGAGCATCTACAGTAAGTTCTATTATTCTTGACATTTCAGCATCGCCATAATATGAACTGCAATGGGAAGCATAATCCTTTAATCTGACTAGCTCAGATGCATAGTTCATACAGATTCATTTTCCAATTCTGAATATTTATTAGCAACTCTGAGCACTCACTTCAGCCTGGCCTCTGTTTGATGAACACTGGCTTATTTATTATAAGCCATAGTCAACAATGGGTCCAATCCTGCAACTGTTCACACGAGTAATCCCACTGACTATAATAGCAGTGCTTGCTCAAATGAAGATGGCAGGATCGTATATTTCTTGGTTTGGGGACAATAAAAAACTCAGATTCTCAAAAATGTAGATGTAGGTTACATTAGGGAACTTTTTAATAGAGTTGGGTCAGATAATGCATTTTTTCCCATGGAAAATGTAAACAAAAATTTAATTTTTGATTTTGTCAAAAATAAATAAATTATATCAAAAAATTATTTAATAAACATCATAAACCCACCACAGCAGGCCTAAAGATGATTGGGAATATGATATAAGGTGGGAAATTGTGCAGTTGAACTAGTGTAATTCTGCATAACATCTGTCTTTTCCCTCAATCCTTTCCTCCACAGAGCCAAAGTAAAACAAAAAGGGTTTTTTGCAGATATTCCCTAAGGGGAACAGTGCATTGAATCATTCCTCAGGCTGAAAAGCAACAGCAGAGCTATTTAGGGCAAAAGATACTTGCTTGCCTTTGCAAAGCACTTTGAGATCTGTGGAAGAAAAGAGTAAGTGATGTTGTTTGGTTTTTGTACACTCTAGTTCAAGCAAGTGATGTAGAGGTGCAAAGTCTTGGAGAAATGCCCATGATAATGAGCAGTGGGTATCTTAGGCTGGGGGAGCTGTGCCTCTCCAAAAGCCAGGTGTGGCCCCACCCATGCTTTGCCGCCAGGCCCTCTCTGCAGCTCCTCCTGTGTGGTGGCCCTAGCTTGGGCTGGGGCTACGCCACCCACCCTCCTGGTGCTCCAGGGCAGAGGGGGCTCAGGCCGTGCAGCTTCCTTCCCGGAGCTCTGGGGCTAGGGGCGCTAGCCTGAGGTGAGGCTGGCAGCTGCAGTGGGTGGGCTCTGGGCTCCAGCAGGGGGGTGGGCGCAGAAAGGGCGGGGCCTCTGGTGGAAAGGGTAGGCTTGGGGGCTAGGCCCCCCCACTGGGCAGTTCACATACTGCCCGTGCCCATTATTACTAGTTCATAAGAATGTGGGCATGACTAATTGTATGCAATCATATGGGCTGATTAGGGACAAGATTGCTACAGAACCTGGTATTGAGTGAACACATCCCAACTGAGTATTTTAAGAATGGGAACTGTATATTGTCAAAACTGTCTCATGAAGATTTCAGTGCATGTCCAAGGAGGCTCTCTGATGCCATTATCATGTTGGCTACATGGGAAAACAATTTCAGTGCTAGTAGGAGATCCTTTTGACAATGCTATTTTGATGCCATTATGGATTTGTTTTCAATGCAAGGCAATGGACTGACCATTTGATGCTATTATGATATTGTAGGTTGTTTACAAGGGAAAGCAATTTAATTGGAAAGCTACAGAGTCTGCATCACAGTATCAGTGCAAATTGTACTATGATAAAAAACAAAGGAAACAATCACAGAAGAATAGGTTCTGACTAAAATAAGATCTTCACTGAACCAAGGTTTCCATGTTACTGTCATCTGATCTGTAATGTTCTTGTTTATTGGAGCACAAGCAGGCCTTCCTGAGACCCAGATTGCTCCTACCCTGCCTGCCCCCATTTATGCCTCTTTTTTTTTTATCTCCCCCTGCCCTTTCCCCCCACATACTTGCTACTCCACCAATGATGCCAGCTTTGACATGTCATTTGTTTATGTCTTCAGCAAAAACCTTTGTGCCTTCTTCCTGGCTGTCCTATGTATGGAATGACCCACGTGAGCTGGTTAGCAAAGCCACTAACTCAAATCTCCTTTGAAGACTGAACTCTGTGAGGTCCATAAGAAACTAGTGTTGTGGCTGTAGGGTAATTTGGGATTGTGTATACATCCTGTATATAATGTGTGTGTTGTCATTAAAACTTTGTATGAAATGGACATGCCCAGTGATCACCTGGTCACCTGATTTGTTGTTCCTGTTTTCCCTTATCCTCTGTGAAGTCATTCGGCCCAATGCACAAACCCTATTGCCATGAGAAGTCTTAACTCAGAGGTTGAGTAGAGGTTGCAAGATCAGACCTAACAGAAATTATACCTGAATAATTGAAAGTAGAATTTGGGGTCCCGTTTCCTTAGATCTGATTCTTCTTTTTTTTTGTTTGTTGCCAAAGTTCCTAACTTAAACTGGGGAGACTCACTTTTCTTCAATTTCTTTTCTTGAAGGATTTTGGTTGTTAATCTAATTGATATTTCTGTGTCTCTAGAGTAGGACAAAAAACCTGCAAGTGTAATTCAGTTGTTACCTGCAGCCCTTGTGTTTGATTGTGCTTTACTGACACTTATATTTCTGAGCATATTGGAAATCATTTTCAGAACCCTCAGGATTGATGGGAAACAAATGAGCCAATATGAGAGACAGAGAATCCAGCAAGTTCAATACAAATTATTGCAGAAAGTTTAAAGTTTCATTGTCAGTACAATGTCAGTGATTTTTGCTTACTTTGGATAAATAAATTATTAGGTCACTTTGAAAGCAAAAGTTTACCTTTCTGGAATAACCTTCCTCGGAGGGCAAAATGCAACTCATACCTAACGTGTACTTTGGTTTATAGTAATTTCTCATCTGATGCTGTTAAATTATTCTCTTAGCAATGCTCTACTGTGTGATCTCTAAAGAATGGGAATAATAGGTGGGAATCATTTTTTTTTTAAAATTGACTTGTGTACCTGTTCAGAAATAGCAGCATTATAGTGTAGTGTACATTAAATCAGTACTGGTTGCATAAACTTATGAAGCATTATTCTTGTAAAGAAGGAAACATTTATGTCATACTACATATCTCGAGTACCTGCTGTGTAGTGGTCAGAGCATGAGTCTGCACATCTCAGCCACACTTCTTTAAGTATTGTGGATGTGCTTTACCTCATTCCTTGACTTTGTATTCAATAGGAAGAAAGGTGTGTTTTGAAACAGGTGGTAGCTAATGAATATTAAAATGAGCTAATGAACTTTCACATGTGTTAAGTTTGCCCTGTGTTTATTTCAACAGCTACCATCTGTTAAAATTACAACTTCCCTCGTCTCTGCTATGACTTTAATATGTTGGCCAACACACATTAAAATAACCCTTTTTTCCCTAGTGTAGACGTTGTCTTGGAAGAGGAAGTACACCCAAGACAATCTGAACCTAATTGTAAATCCACAGTGTTCGACCAGCCTTACCAGTTTAGCAAGTCATTGTGCTTGGAAATCAAATTGAGCAGAAACTAATAGTCCTTAATTCTTCTCCCTTCTATTGTAATTGAACAGAAACATGACAACTCTTGAAATGTTTTCTAAAGCTAATAAAAGTCAAAACTCCTTTCTAAACTGAGTTGGGGAATATCAGTTTATTTTAAATATCAGTTCTAACTGACCACTTATAACAGGGAGATTTTAATAGTAGAGCTGGATGGCAGACATAAATGCAAACAATATACAATAGTAGTAATTTGTATTTAGAAAGCTATTCATTTTCTGGTGCCTGAGACACTGTACAACATTCAATAATAAATCAATGTTTTAAACACATGGAAATAATGATTGACAGGTATCAAGGAAGAATAAGTTGTCCACCTTTATACGCTTCCATAGCATGATCCCTAGCTGACCTATATAATAATGTACTCAGTAAAGGTGGCTGGAGGAGGCTCACATAGAGTCCGGAATATAGCCCAGATCGTCTTAAAGCCAACCTGTCACTGTAGAGGAAGCTAGCTAGGTCTAGAAAGAACGGCCTCCCTGCCATGGCATCTGATGGTCCCAGAGAGAGAAAGCAGGAAGAGTGGAATTCTTCAGCTGTATGGCAGAGATTGGGGGTGGAGCATATCATGGGCTTCTTTAGAGCTAGGATGTGTGTGTGTGTGTGGGTAGGAGGGAATCAAGCAACCCAGTGTTCTGGATTAATGGGTAGAGGGGCTAAGGCAAATGTTGGTGATAACCATCTTGCAATAGGCAGTAGGTAGAGGCCTAAAGAGACAGTGGAGACGCGTATTCCTCCGCCTACACAAGTGCCTCTGTTGCTACAAGAAGGGACAGGGGAAAAGATTGGAAAAAGAGGAAGGAGAGAGCACAGGGGTCAGTTTTATTGCCACTGGAAACTGGCCACTCAGGCTCAGACCTTCTGACACTCTCTCTGCAGGCAGGGACCTCTGGGCACTTTTCTTTCTGTGGCTTAGGCACCTTGAAGTGTCATCGGGAAAAGAGTGGAAGCAGTGAGTGTGTCCAATATGCCCCTTCATCCCACTAGCACTAAACAAGAGTAAAGGTTGTGTGATTTTAGGAAATTGTGGCTTGAATTGCATGGACAACAGACCCTAAGGCGTGGTCTACACTGTAGAGTTAGGCTGACATAGGGCAGCTTACGTCAATCTAATTATGCCAGTGTCCACACTGAAGCCTTGCTCCCGCCAATGTAAATGCCTTACTACACCGACATCATAACTCCACCTCAATGAAAGGCGTAGGGCTTATATCAGCGTAATTAGGGTGACGCAGTGTCCGTGCAGACACTGTGGGTTAGTTACATTGGCTGTTGGCTGTCGGCTGTCATTCCTGTCAATTTCATAGCTCCCTGATGGAGCCATGAAATGGACAAGAAAGTGCTCAGAGCTCTGGCTGTCACCCAGGGGTGGGTGGGAGTCTCCAGCTAGAGCCTGGCTGCCCCTGGACTCCCAGGTCCCTGCTTCGAAGTGGGCTGCCTCAGGGGTCCTGGCTGCTTGCTGAGCTGCTGCCCAGGCTCCCTGCTGGGAGCTGGGCTGCCCCCTCCTCTGGGCTCCCAGCTGATTGCCCTCTAGGCTCTCGGCTCCCCTCTCCCTTCTGGAAGCTCTGCTGCACTGAGGCTCAATGTCCCAGTGGGAAGCAGGGAGCTGAAAGCCACAGGGACAGCCAGGCTCCTGGTGGGGAGCTGCGTGCAGAGCTGAGAGCCTGGGTCCTCAGCCCCCCACACCACTCCTGATGAGCACATGCACCACTGACAGAAGGAGGGTAGCGTGGCCCTGAACCACTACAGTAATTATTGCAGTGGGTATGAGTAGGTCTAACATAGATTGACTTAAGTTTGTAGTGTAGATATGCCCTTAGTCTGAAAAATACACAAAGAGGTGGTCAATTAGACTTTATCACATAGCTTTTATTTTAGCAAATGTCAAATTACAATGTAATAATTTAGCTCCTCCGTGTTGTGGTGTGCTATCTTTGCAACAGAAGCATTCTTCTAAGGCCATGTCTTAATTCCTAGAATTCATTTTGGGCTGACGCTAGAAAATGTGGTGACAGTCTAGGAACATAGTCTCCCTACCCCCGCCTATAAAATCCATTTGGGTAGTTTACAAAGGAAACACAAATAAGCTTTTGCAATATTTTTTCTTGCATTTGCATACTTGAGTAATAGCTTTATATATAAAACGTATTGATTAGTTTTTAATTGCATCTAAACATACCTGACTTCTATTAAATTTAATGACTGATCTTCATAAAGTTGATGGAGTACATCTTCACTTTGATTTCACAGCACATAAAGAATGAGCAAGTTAAACATTAAAAAAGCTGTTAGAAATGAGCTGCACTGAGAGCAGAATGCCTTTTAGATTATTGGGAAGGGGCTTCCCATCAAGAAGTATTAAAGAGAAAATTTTTAGAGTTGGGGGAGCTATATTTCTGCTAGTTCCCCCACATTCCACCAGTAAGGTCTCTGTAACAGTGGCTACCAGAATGCATTTGTATATGAGATACTTACAGTAGCATTTGAAATCTATTTGCTGCCAATACCATTTCTTTCCTCTTTATCGTTTTGATTTCTAAGTTAGCAAGACTCATTTCAGTCAAACTATAGACTATTGGAAGGCTTAGCAGCACATCACATTACAAGAGATCCCATGATAAATGAGGCACTGCAATCCTGATGGTTTATTTTGCTGACAAAGGCTGTGAACAGCAAGTGGCACAACATGAATCCATTCTTGTGTCAATTACTGTAGTGAAAATGGAAAACAGTGCTACTGTTGCTTGTGAGTACCCTTGAAATGGTCAAGAACTCCAGACGTATTAGACATTCTGTTCAGCACAGCCGGTTTAAGTACCCCACCATCTCTGAAAACTGTTCTGTGAAGGCTAGTAATTTTCTTCCCACAGTGAGGGGGATGTTATACAGGGTTGTTTATTATAAACTTTAATAGAATTGAAACCCAAGGTATAGACACCTTGTATCAGAGATGGCCTTCTGATGAAAGTGCACAGTATGTCTTATTAGAAGATCTGAATATAGTTTCCTGTGCTCAGTAAAGAACGTAACAAAGCAGAACCCTGCAAAAACCTATTATATATTTCCAGTCATCCACTAGAGTAATACTTCAGCTCTCCACTTAGAAAGAATACACAAAATACAGAAAGACAGGCTGTTCAACCCATCGTTCTGATGCCAAAGCTAGTTCTATTCCCTTCCATTCAGACACAGTATGAACAATAATGGAATTAATCTCCCAATATAGAGCTTTCTGCAGTCCATGCCAATAAATGACACTTCTTATCAGTACTCGGAAGGGAAGCTAAACCAGTGTCTCAATTATCAGAATAGTGGTCAGCTGGAGACCCTGTGTTGTTGTGTTGTACAGACACATGAGTGACAATGGCTGGAGTGCCACTTTTTGGTTCTCTAGGTTGGCAAAGGCTGGGAATATGATAGAAGAAGCACCTCATCTTACTCTGACACAACCCCTCTTCTCAAAGGATCCTTTGAGGTGAAAGAGTTGCCACAGGAGGAAGGTGGCCATAATAATGGGAAAGAAAAGTGGGTCATCTTTTTTAATTTTGCAGCAGGTGGTGACATCAAAAGGGGAAGCATGTTGTAGGTGTGTAGAGGGGAGGGCATTAGCTCTGGATGAATGAGCCTTTCAGGGTCCAGTGTATAAGGATTTCTACTTAGCATTTATAGCATGCTTTTCATCTCTAAAGATCTGTACAGATATTAACAAATTAACCTCTGTGTGGTGAGTGTGGTATCATTTTCAGTAGGGAAAATGAGGCAGAAAAGTTGAGTTGCCCAAGGCTGCAGAGAGACACTTTCATATCTAGGGCTGGATTCAGAACTGAGTGGCATGGCTTCTGCCTATTTCTGTATGAAATACATCATTGAATTCAAACACCAGCAGAGTTTTTGGGGCAGAGTCAAACTTTGTGACTTGGGGCCCATCTATAATGACAGCACAAAGTCAGGTCAGGGGATTCTTTTTGTGGGTCTCTACAACTCCATTGGATGATGAAATGCCCTTCTATACTTTTATGGTTGAGTACTACTGCAATAACAAATCATTAGTGAACTTCATGGGATAGACACCCGAGTCAAGTTATGTAGCCAGTGGCAAATGGAGAACTTCAAATAGTAATAATACAATTTTAGACTTAATCCTTGAATCTACTGGAAGCCAGCGAAGATGTATTACATTAGTGAGTTTTTGATGTTTAGCCCTACTGATATCCGTAACCTTATAGGATGATTTCCCTTTCCTGGTTTTGCAGTTTTGTATCATTGTACAGTTTTATTCTATTGTAAATGTTCTTCTGTATCAAGTGTCAAGCTATCAGGGAACAAGCTTAAATAGTGGAAATATGCATGAGTGAATATACCAGCTTTACATAATGATTGTATTTTAAATAATTTCAATAGCTGTCAACCCCAGTTTTATACAAAGCTGTATATTCCTGTAGATTCCTCAGTGCTGGCAATTCAGGGAGTACTATCTTGTATTTACTATATTGTGAGGTCATGTTTGGTTCTTCGTGCACTTAGCAAGGTTCAGAATTACAGTAAGGTTCTCTGTTTTGACTTTGAAGAGAAAGGAGGGCAGATGTAACTTGCATTAGAGTTAGTATGTGCTGCTAGGAAAACCAGGCTCTTAGCTGAAAAGTTTTTACAGTTTCGTACATGTCCCCCAGTTAAGACTATGTTTTTCCCACAAACAAAGAGCAACCATATACTTTCAGTCAGAATTATCTTGATTTTGTATAAGAGACCAACAAAACAAGAGAGAATGAAAGTAAAGCCTTCAGGAGAGGGCACACAGTGTGTCCTCTAGAGCCAGGTTGCATCTGAACTCAAAATGTCAGCTGCTTTTGCAGCAGGCAGATTCTGCTCCATTTAGAGATGAAGGCCTCAGAAAATAAATTACAAGAAATGAGTTACATGTACCACAGGAATGGACAAATTGATTTGGATAAAATATAAATGACTGTTGCCCAAAACTCTAATCATTTTAGATTTAAGTTTGGTTCACATTTAAAGAAAATAACTTCCTTTCTTGACTTTCATTGGACTTGGGTTCAGATAAACTTCTGAGCTCTTGAATTCTTAAATGTAGCGTAAGGGGTGAAATCCTAACCCTACTGAAGACAACGGGATTTTTGCCATTGGGGCAAGATTGTATTCAGTTTTCTAAATCTTTCAAAGCTTAGCCATCACTAGGCTCAATTTTGCTCCTTTTCCAAAACTTTTCATATCCAGGGGTGGCTCCAGGCACCAGCGCAGCAAGCGCATGCCTGGGGCGGCAAGCCGTGGGGGGCACCTTGCTGGACACCATGAGGGTGGCAGTCAGGTTGCCATCGGAGGCATGCCTGCAGGAGGTCTGTCGGCAATTTGGCAGTGGGTACGCCAAAGCCGCAGGACCAGCGGACCTCTTGCAGGCATGCCGCCTAATCTGCATTACCAGCAGACCGCCTGCAGGCATGCAGCTGAAAGCCTCCTGTCTGCCGTGCTTGGGGTGGCAAAATACATAGAGCTGCCCCTGTTCATATCTATTATATAAGATGGAGCTATAAGAAATTAATGTAGAAGGAAGGATGAACTACAGATAAAGCTCATAGAATCCTAGTTTACAGGGTAGAAAAGGACATACTGGGTTATTTAGTCCATCTATTTGTAGTACAGTGCAAGATTGTCCTCTATACTAATCTCTAAATTGTTTCAGCTGATACTGACTCTCAGTGTGCATTGGTACAAACAGTGCTAATATTCTGGTTAAACTGATTCTGCTGGTACTTACTGTGTTGTGTAGGCGAGTTCTCTTACTATAACTGTTAGACAGTGGCTCAAAAAGTATTTGCCTTATCCTTACAAAAAAGAACTACACATCTTTTTTATTTTGTACTTAATACTAATCCTGCTATTTTTTTTTTTAAAAAAAGATATTTTGCACTTCCCCATGTGGGTCATAACATAGCTCTAAATCTTACAATTTGTAAGTGATTTTTGCTGGTTAACTTAACCCCCACACACCACCAGGCAATTCATTTCTACAGTATCATATTTTGGAGCATTTTAAACATTTCATAGCACCACAACCTTTTCTTTATTTTCTTCTTTTGTTTGATGTTGCAGCATCTATTCTGCCTTTGTCTTTAATGTGTGTTTTAAGACATAATGTACCAAAGAGTTCTTCATGCTCTAGATATTTATGAGATGAAACTCAGTGTCTGTCAAATGTGCTAATGGGAAAAAAATGTTAAGACAAGTTTAATGCATAAACATATTTCTAGAGGAAAAATATATTTGGCTATCAGACAAACAATTTTCATATAGAATTTAATGCAGTAAGCATGACCCAGCTTCAGTGCAAATGAATTGGTTGGAGAAATGAAGTGGTCTGAGTCAGGAGGCATAAAAGGAATTGCATCCTGAACAGCCATTTCTATTGGCTTGCATTTTTAATTCTATTTTGACTATTAGATATTTGTTACTTAATTATTTAAAATAGCAAATGAAGTTAATTTAGGCAACACATAGTTGCCCCATTATATAGTTTCCATTCTAAGGTTTATTTTCTATGTGACAGTTATGATGCTCACTTCTAAAGACTTGTACTAAATCTAGTTGATTACTGAGGGTTGCAATTCTGCCACTAAATGTATAGCTAAAATATAGCATGTATATCTATGCATAGCTGCATATTTGTACAGGCAAAATATAGCTAAGTTATACTTGCAACATTAGCATAAAATATTTATGTAATTGTTACTCAGTCCTTACTCAGCAAAAGGCTGAAGATGAACTGGCTCAGTGTTAGCTGTGCCTTTGGTACTGAATGTGGATACAATTTTATCTGCCCATAGGGGTAGAAAACACACAACTTCTTTCAATCTACCTTGTAATCTAGTAAGAAAACAATGCACCAGTGCTTTTCTAAATAGTATCTGTAAGACTTTGCTTCTCTCTTCGTCCAATAGCAAGTGCAATGTGGCAATACAAAGCTTTGCTGGTATACATTATATCAACTTAAAAGGGTCTAATTCTGCCTTTCTTATTCTGAATGATGCTTTACTCCAGTCCTGACAATTTCAGTGTGATTACTTCCAAACAGCTAGGTAGCAAGAGTACAATCTGACCACTCTAAAAGGGACAATGAATAGTTGCAAAGCTGAGTCACAATTCACTCCCTAGTTCCTACATGCTGTATGGCAAAAGTCAGTTGATGCAGCTTCCTTCCCCTTCCTCCATGCCAGCTCAGATGCACTGGCCTGTGCATTTGGGCAGGGAAGTGGAGTCAAGGTTCAAGTGCTGCTATCTGCCCTACCCCTAGCAAATACAGTGAAATAAAGGGCTTCTAGTGCCTCCTTTTACCCCTGAATGAGCATTCAGCAGGGAATGTGATCTAGGGCTTGGCTACACTGGAGAGTTGCAGCGCTGGTGGTGGGTTTACAGCGCTGCAACTTAGTAACTGTCCACACCTGCAAGGCACGTCCAGCGCTGCAACTCCCTGGCTGCAGCGCTGGCTGTACACCTGGTCTGCTTGGGGTGTAACGATTGCAGCGCTGGTGATGCAGTGCTGCTCATCAAGTGTGGCCACCAAAAGCGCTGTTATTGGCCTCCAGGGTATTAGGAGGTATCCCAGAATGCCTGCTCACAACAAACCGGAAGAATGGCTGAACTTCGAGCTCCCCCGAGCTGCTTATCTAAAAAACAAACACAGCTCCTGTTTGCTGAGCGAGCAGAGGCAAGCAGGGGAATTGCTTTGGAAGGTTCACAGCTGTTTGCTTGAAGAGAGAAGTCACACTGCAGAGGGGGAGGGGGGAGTCCGTGTTGAGCAGCTGCTTATGTTGTCTGAAGGCTATTTAGGAGTGCATAATTTGCATTCAGTGAATAAGAGAGGGGTTGGGGAAGGGCTCGAAACTTTTAAATTGATTGCAGGTTGGTGATGTGTATCTTCCAGTCCTTAGAACTTGCAAGGCAGGGAGCTGACAGATCCAAAAATCCACTCTCTCTCTCTCTCCGCCACGTTCCCCCTCACCCCCCTCTTTTGAAAAGCATGTTGCAGCCACTTGAACGCTGGGATAGCTGCCCACAATGCACCACTCCCAACAGCGCTGCAAATGCTGCAAATGTGGCCACACTGCAGCGCTGGTAGCTGTCAGTGTGGCACACTGCAGCGCTTTCCCTACACAGCTGTACGAAGACAGCTGTAACTCCCAGCGCTGTACAACTGTAAGTGTAGCCATACCCCTAGTCCAAAGTAAGTGCTGCTCAGGATGAATAAAGTGATGGAATTGTCCCTAAGAAGATAGAAGTAATGGGCTTAAACTGCAGCAAGGGAGGTTTAGGTTGGACATTAGGAAAAACTTCCTAATGTCAGGGTGGTTAAACACTGGAATAAACTGCCTAGGGAGGTTGTGGAATTTCCATCTCTGGAGATATTTAAGAGTAGGTTAGATAAATGTCTATCCAGGATGGTCTAGACAGTATTTGGTCCTGCCATGAGGGCAGGGGACTGGACTCTATGACTCTCGAGGTCCCTTCCAGTCCTAGGCCATGGCTACACTTACAGCTGTACAGCGCTGGGAGTTACAGCTGTCTTCGTACAGCTGTGTAGGGAAAGCGCTGCAGTGTGGCCACACTGACAGCTACCAGCGCTGCAGTGTGGCCACATTTGCAGCATTTGCAGCGCTGTTGGGAGTGGTGCATTATGGGCAGCTATCCCAGCGTTCAAATAGCTGCAACATGCTTTTCAAAAGAGGGGGGTGGGGTGGAGTGTGACAGGGAGCGTGGGGGAGACAGAAAGAGTGGATTTTTGGAGCTGACACTGTGTCAGCTCCCTGCCTTGCAAGTTCTAAGGACTGGAAGATACACAGCAGCTACCTTCAATCATTTTAAAAGTTTTGACCCCTTCCCCCTCCCCTCTCTTATTCACTAAATGCAAATTATGCACTCCTAAATAGCCTTCAGACCACATAAGCAGCTGCTCCAACACGGGCTTCCCCCTCCCCCTCCGCCGTGTGGCTTCTCTACTCAAGCAAACATCTGTGAACCTTCCAAAGCAATCTCCCTGCCTGCCTCTTCTCGAGCAAACAGGAGCTGTGTTTGTTTTTTAGATAAGCAGCTCCGGGGTGCCCGGAGTTCAGCCATTCTTCCGGTTTGTTGTGAACAGGTATTCTGGGATACCTCCTAATACCCTCTAGGCCAATTACAGCGCTTTTGGTGGCCACACTTGATGAGCAGCGCTGCATCACCAGCGCTGCAATCCTTATACCCGAGGCAGAGCAGGAGTACAACCAACCAGGGAGATTCAGTGCCGTATGTGCCCTGCAAGTGTGGACAGTAAGTTGTAGCGCTGGTGGTGGGTTTACGGTGCTGCAACTCTCCAGTGTAGCCAAGCCCCCAGAATCTATGAATCTATGAAAACAGGGACTGTTATCAACAGAAAAGTGAATGGAAGACTGTGTAATATGGCCATAAAGCAGAACAGAAACTGAAGCAGTCCCAGAATCTGCAACCTATTCAGATGCATTTTCTTGTTTGAATCATGAAAAATTACAGCCCATCTTAAGTGCAAGATCTAAAGCGGAGAGGAGAAGGTGGCTTAAAACTATTTTTGTACTTCTCCAAACCTGGAGGCAGCTGAGGGCCAGTTCAGCCCTTGATTTAGATTATAGGAGCCTTAGGACCATAGGTAAAGGTGCCATAGGAAGTGGTTATGTAATCCAGGGATAGTGGGAGCAAAAGGAATTTGACACTTTCCCTCCCACTCCTGACACGATCCCTATGCTGGCTTTACACTAGGTGGGAATTCGTTTATGTAAGGGGAATCCCTCACTGCCTTGTAGGGGACAGGATCTAATGGGGGTCAAGGATTTGGTCCTACATCTTCAAGTCTGGATGTTCAGACACAAGTGCTTAACACAAGTCTTAATGCTTGGTATCACAATATTGAATGTCCTTCAGAGGCTTCTGGGGTGTCAAAAATGATTGGAGATTTCACTGAATCTGGGCCTAAATTGTATAATTGAGCATAGGTGCCAAATTTTAGTGGCGCCGGTGGGTGCTCGAACCCCTTCTGTCCCAGGCCCTGCCCCAACTCTACCCTTGCCCTGCCCCTCTCGCCCCCATTCCAACCCCTTTCCCAAAGTCCCAGCTGCAATTCAACCACCTCCCTGCCCCTATTCCAACTCCTTCCCCAGATCCCCGCCTCGGACCCACCTCTTCCACACCTTCTTCCTTGATGCGTTCCCACTCCTTCCCCTTCCATTCTGGAGCTTGCTACAGCTGTTTGGTGGTGGCAAGCACTAGGAGGTAGGCAGAGGAGCAGGGATGCAGCGCGCTCAGGAGAGGATGCGGAGGCAGAGGAGGTGAGGTGGGGCAGGGGGTGAGGGGGAGCTTGGCTGCCGGTGAGTGCAGAACACCTACTAATTTTTCCCCTGGGGTGCTCAAGGCCTGGAGCACCCATGGATTTGGCGCCTATGTAATTGAGGATCAGGTGAAAATAACTTACAGGGCCACTAGCTCCTGAGAAGCACTGTCAGAGAGACCATTCTCTAAGCCAAGAACCCTGGAACCACTTGTGCTCTGTAACCCTGCTCCTAAGAATGAATATATACAAAATTTAAAGGAGTACTGAACAAATGTACAAAAGTGAAAGGGGTTAAATTATCGCAGCCCTTGGATGATACTACAAATATGGATTAGAGTGATTTGATTTGCCTATTTTACTCAGTATTCAGCATAAAGCCCAGAATTACTCTGACAACTTCTGCATTATGCTAATTCTCAGATCCCATACCATCTCTATAGAGGCATACACAAATATCTTACAAATAAAGCCAAAATAAATGTCTCAGCCTGAACTGACATGCATGTTCCTGGCCTTATGAAAATGGAATGTACCAAAAATAATGTAAATTCTCTAAATACTAATTTCCTGTAGAAAGTGGTGTAATTCTCATGTTAATCCACTCAGAGTTAAAGATCTGATTATTTCCATAACTTTTTCCCCTTTCCCTGCACTTTCTCCTTGACATTTTGATAGCTGTAGAAATGAGCATAATGAGCCTGATCCAAAGTCCACTGAAGCAATGTTTAGATTGCAATGGACTTCAGTGGGAGCAGGCCTGTATTCTGAAAAGGAAAACGCCAAATACTTTGTAAGAAATCAGTGGCTCCACACTTATGGCAGTCAAGATCAATTCTAGCGCACACATGCTGCATCAGAGATAGAACTTGGGACCTTCCACTAAAAATATATAAGCCTTTCTCACTTCAACTGAAAAGTCTCTGTTAGTGAGAATCAAGTTGGGTGAGGTAATATTTTTATTAGATCAACTTCTGTTGGTGACGGAGACACACTTTTGAAGTTACACAGAGCACTTAGTCAGGTCTGGGAAAGTTACTGCTAAATACAAGGTGGAACAGATCACTTATTGTGAGTAGTTAACACATATTGTAAAAGACCATTCAAAGGGAAGTTGCCAACTAGCACCACTGCACTCATAGAACCACAAAGTGGGGTGGAGATTAATAGGGTGACCAGATAACAAGTGTGAAAAATCGGGGCCGGGGTGGGGGGGAGGAAATAGGTGCTTATATAGGACTTTCATAAACAGATAGCTAAGGATTACATTCTCTTTCACCTGAAAGAAATAATCTGAACCACCTGACCAGAGGACCAATCATGAAACAGGATTTTTTTCAACTCTGGGTGGAGGGAATTGTGTGTCTGAGTTCTTTGTCTTCTGCCTGTATGCTCTCTCGGATGAGAAGTGATTTCTATTTCCTGCTTTCTAATCTTCTGTTTCCCAGTTGTGAGTACCAAAGATCAGATAAGGATTTATATGTTCTTTTGTATTTACATGTCTATAGTTGCTGAAGTGCTTTGAATTGTATTCTTTTTGAATAAGGCTGTTTATTCATATTTCTTTAAGCAATTGACCCTGTATTTGTCACCTTAATACAGAGAGACCATTTGTATGTATTTTTCTTTCTTTTTCTATAAAGCTTTCTTTTAAGACCTGTTGGAGTTTTTCTTTAGTGGGGAACTTCAGGGAATTGGGTCTGCAGCTCCCCAGGGAATTGGTGGGAGGAAGAAATCAGGGGGAGGTCTGTGTGTGTTAGATTTACTAGCCTGATTTTGCATTCCCTCTGGGTGAAGAGGAAAGTGCTTTTGTTTCCTGGACTGGAATTACAGAGGGTGGACTCCCTCTGCTTAGATTCATGGAGGTTGCTTCTGTGTATCTCCCCAGGAGCACCTGGAGAGGGGAAGGGAAAAGTTTTATTTCCCTTTGTTGTGAGAATCATGGATTTGAGTCTTGGGGTCCCCAGGGAAGGGTTTTGGGGGGGACCAGAGTGCCCCAAAACACTCTAATTTTTTGGGTGGTGGCAGCAGTACCAGGTCCAAGCTGGTAACTAAGCTTGGAGGTTTTTCATGCTAACCCCCATATTTTGGACGCTAAGGTCCAAATCTGGGACTAGGTTATGACAAGGACAAAGCCCCAAATATTGGGACCTGTAAAATTGGGACATCTGGTCACCCTAGAGGTTAATGCATTATAGGTTGTTGAAATAAGCCATAAATCTGGTGTCTTTCTTAAGGGTTTTTTTTTCTTCTTCCATATCTAGCAAAATTATGAATTTAAGCTCTCAGGCTCATCTTTTGAAGGTGTTGTGCAGGTTTTCTTTGAGGATCAGGACTGAGAGGTCAGATATGGAGTGATCACTTTGAGAAAATTGTTCTCCCATGGGTATTGTAGTGTTTTTGTCTTTTATCATTTTTCTGTGCAAGTTCATTCGAGGGGGCAGTGATGTACTGGTTTCACCCAAGTTGGGGTGCAGGAACCAGGGGCACTGGGGTGTGTTGCAGCATATCCTGGCTTGAAGTAGTAATCACAACCAAATACATAGTTTCTGCTTTCAGCACCCCACTATAAAAATTGTTCAAGCACCTCATCCCAAGTAATTGTTGTTGCAGCATTTAGTGCACTGATAAGATGTACCACATGTTGTGATAGTCACGCATAGGATCCAGAGATCCTGAAAGGTGTGTTGTGAACATATTGATCATTATAGTAATGGAGATATGTCTGCAGATTTTGCATCTATTCTGGCAGAGTCTGGTACTGCTGTGAGTTGGAGTGTCTTGGTCTGTGGGGAGCTGGCATCTGATGATGAGCTTTGTTAGGTTGGAGGGTTGTTTGAAGGTCATAAGAGGGGATATGGGAAAGATTTCTTTCAGAATGTTGTCCCCCACTGAATATGGGTTGTAATTGTTCAATGATGCCCTATATGGATTCCAACGTGGTATGGTAGGTGACAAGAAAGGGTGTATGGTCAAAGGGTTTTTTTCATATTGAAGCAAGTTCTCATGGAGTAAGCTCAAAAACTAGTCTCTTTCACCAACAGAAGATTGGTCCACCAAAAAATATTAGCTCATCCATCTTGTTCCTCTAATACCCTGGGATGAACACAGCTACAATGACATAGCAAATAACGCTCTTAGCTAGAGTAATATTATGGTTTTTGGGCCAAATCTATGAAAAAGGGAGGCCTGGAGTTGTTGTGTCAAAATGCAGGTTTGCATATATAGTTAATGTAGTGTAAAAATGCCTGATGAGAAATATAAATAGCCAAGTGTATGCTAATTTCTAGCCTGCAGATAGTCCTAGTAACAGCACAAACACAAGTGTACAACTGTCAGCCTTTTTTGCACTGCACACCTACTTAAAAGAAGTGTCACAAATGTCTCAATATTACTATTGCTAATGGATGCACTAGAGCTGTCATATGAGATTTTTGAAAAAAGTAAACTCAGGGTTGTTCTTCCCTCCCAATACACTGAGCATCTTGTTCATTCCAGAGCATTCAGTCAAATGTTGGATTAACATTCAGAACTTTCAAAATCTGTTCCGGTTTATTATCGCAGCCAAGCACCAAATTTAGAGTTTGGATAAGTTCATAATTTTTCTATCTAATTTATGACATTTATTACAGTTTAAACTGCTAAGATGTATTTGAAAAGACATTTATTTTTATGGGAATTAAAAAAGAGACTATATTTCATTGAAACATGGCAGCAGAATATAAGAGCTGAACCGACATGACAGACATGTCTAATAAGTATGAACTTGAAGAACTAAAGGACTCTATGGGGGTGGGGATGGGCGGTTTAGTCCTGGAGACATTATACAGACAATGTTGTTAATTAGAAATGAAGACTGTGTCCACTACTTGTTTGCCAGTTGGGTGCTGCTCGTATTCAGCTCTCTACAATATCTCATGTCGGATCCCATCTAGGCTGAACGTCTACTGTTCAGAAGGTTATACTGAATAAACCCTTTTTACCCTAGTGAATTATTAGACCCAAATGCACTTCAATTCCACCCAAATCTGAGATCCTTTTCTAAATTATTTACATCAGAAATTTCAATTCATGGTTTCAGTGGAGCGACATGTGGAGCCAGGTACTACTTAATGTGAGCAAAGGAGGCAGATCTGAGTCCATAGAATTTTATTATATTGTTAGATGGACCTCTAAAATGTCAAAATTGGGAATTTTCCTGTACTAACCATTCAGTGATAAACAAGTGTATTAAATTTCAAGATTCTAATACTTAATCAATTTAAATCTAATAGGAGAGACTGATGCCCTTTTGATGACCTTTAATGGAAAAGGTCAAAAGTCAGTGCTTGAATGTGAGGCTTTTCCCCTACTTGGAAGACCAAAAATGAATGGGTATCAAATTTCAATACTCTAGCTCAGTGGGATCATGGCTATCAAGTTGTTTCAGTCAACCTTTAACAAGCATATGTATTTTTATATATTAAAAACCACACAAACCCATTTCCATATAGTGTACATACTCATTTGAAAATAAGTTAATTTTTGTTAAATTATAAAACTAAATGCTCTCTCAACCAAAATATTGAAAGATTTCTCTGAATGGATTTGTCATGCTATTTAAGGAGGCAACAGTAGGATTTCAGAGAAAATCAGGTGGGAAATTGCATCCACATAATCAGAGGAAATCCTTCACTGCACAAAATCTTTTCTGCCAACAGTGGCAACACATTGCTGGAAATGAAATCTTTAGCAGAAGCTGGTATCATGTTGTCAGAATCTAGAGGACTTTTTGTGTCGTGATGGGAGACAAGAGTTCTTATTTTCACAGGTATCTTGAGAAATACATATTTTGAAGCAGTCTGGGTTGTGGGGGTTGGGAAAGTCCAGAATAGTGTTTTGTGCTGATTTTATGCAAATCAACTCTAAAAAATCCAGGACAAATAGACTGAGGTTGTCAATTATTGAGACTGAAAGCATCTCCAGAACATCAGGTTTTTGACGATTGTCCTGCAGTTTCATTGTTGAGCTGCTAAACATTTACTATCTCCGCCTCTGCTACTCTGAATGGTTGATGTGATAGTTTTTACCCTGAATGTAACAATATCCATACTCGTGTGCTTGGTTTTAAATGGGGGAGTAGTCTCATTGAAAATAACTGAATTGGTTTCCTAGCTTTTGCATTTTAAAATGTGAAATCTTTTGAATTTCAAGTTGGTTCTGAATTTTATTATAAATGTTTCATGCTCTTGTAGCCTAAACAAAGTTGAGTTAAAAACAAACAAAAAATACTACAGCAAACCAGGTTGCTACTGAAGCACTGTAAAACCAGGAGAACGTTGTGATTTGTGTGAGCTAATGGTGGTTTGAGATATGAGAGAGCCAAAGTCAGCTGACATTAGAGGGCATAAATTATATAGCTTTTTTTTAAGAATTAATATTCACATATTTGAGAGACTTAAAGGGAAAATATTTCAGTGCAGTTCTCTGAGGAGGGGTTCAGGAGTACAAATGTTGAGGAAAGTCCTGAAGGAATCATGATAAAGGCCTTAAAAATCATATTTTATTTTTTTAAATATCAAAACTACAGTTCCAGCTATAGATCTTCAACTTTCTGGTAAAATTTGTCTCTTACCAGATGCATAATGAGATTTGGAAGGAACATCCTGGCCTCTTTGAATAGTAAGTTTACACTGAGAAGCCAAACAGCTGGTCCTTTTTTGGTCACATCTTTGGTGTTACTGAGCTGCCTCTGCTCTGATAACTTCCAGTTCAGCCCAGGATTTATCTTGTAGCTCTCAATGAAATTAGAACAAGTGTTACCATCCTTGGGCAACAAGGGGGAATAATCTCCCAGAAAAAGGCAAAAATATGCTCTACTAAAAGAATAGGATCCATTTCTTTAGAAGGACAATGGCTCTGTTGCAGTCTGAACACTATGGAGTTTTCTTTCTATAGTAAAATAAAAATGGAAAGTGTTCTGAAAGCTGTATCAGAACTGTAGGATTTATGCCCTAGAAAGTGGGGCCACAATTCTATCATCCTGTCTATTAGTTCAGTGTGCCTCCTCAGAATTCCTAGACAGACGCAATATTTGTTTGATTTGTACAAAATTCTTGTAAAAAAATTGCAATGTATGACTGCTTTATGGGTACCTTCCATTTTAATGCAGAACTGAATTAAAAAACGTAATGTATAAGACATAAAAGTAGTGGCAGATTAGCCACTGGGCCAATGAGGCCGTGCCCAGGGGCCCTGCACCTCGAGCTGCTCTGGCTACCTGGCACTCCTGCAGGGGAGCTGGCTCGGGGTATGGTGGCTTGTCCTGGTTTTCCCACTAGTGCTCCTGCCGGGGAGTGGGGTCAGGGTGCTGGGGCTTGGCCCACTCTGTCTGCTTGCCTGCTCAGTGCTTCTGCCAGGGAGTGGGGTCGGGGCACTGGGACTTATCCCACTCAACCCACCCAGTGCTCCTGCTGGGGCGTGGGGAAGCCCGTGCGCCTTGACCCTGCTCCCCTGCAGGAGTGTTGGGGGGGAGGGGTGAGGAGGCGGGGAAGCACGGAGGGACCACAGGTGGAAAGGCTGGGGAGGGGCCTCCACTTACTCTGGCCCAGGGCCCCACAAAACCATAATCGACCTCTGCATACAAAGCTATGAAAGTACAACGTTACCTCCAAAGTGGTTTACTTGTTATTCCATTATTGGAATTTGAAATCTTTATTCCTTAATTCAGCTCCTCTCACAGAATGTGCCTGTATTGTGATTCCAATTTTCTTGCTTTGTCTTTTGGTTCAGAACCTGCAAAATGACCCCACATTCCTTTAAGGCATACAGAAAAGGAACCTTTAAAAATGTTTCTGACTGACAACAGCAATTTTTGGTGGTGATATTTTGCATTATGTTGCCTGATAGTGCAGTTAGTGCCTTGAGATAGTGTCTCAATGATTTTCATATTATATGTGCTCAGTTTCAAGTAAGATGTTTTTGCTAAATGTCAGCTGTGCAAACTCGGCCTCTGATCTGAGAGTCAAGCTGGATTCTTTCCTTCTTTTGCATCTTTACCAGTAACAAATGGTCTTCCCTCAGTAAACCCATTACCTTTGAAGGGGTTGGACAGCTGTAATAGTTTCAGATTTAGTAAAAAAATGTCCTTATTTCATTATGGCAAGAAGGAATAGAATCCAGCTCATTCTCCCAGCTCTAATGGTTCTGCTGACAAACAAAACAAACAAGCAAAAAATGAAGAAAAAAATTGTGGACACTAAAGTTAGCAGATCTGATTGAATACAGAGAAACAAATCTGTTGAGCGAGGAGGCATTTTTACATAGTCACTTTTCAGAGTGAACTGCATTGAAAATAAATGGAAAACAATGTTTCCATAGGACATGATGTAAATCAAAAGTGACACATTAATATGCTTGTATACGATAACTAGGGCCTCATAATAGGAAATATAACGTGCCATCACTCTAAAATGGCTTGCTATAGTAAAGATTCTTTACAGTATCCAGCATTAATCAGGGCGTGCTGAAGGCTGCCCCTCTGGCTAATTGTAAAGAGTCAGTGGTGATTTTATGCCATGTTCCACAATCAGTAGGCTGGATGCTACAGAACAATGGGCCAGTGAATCTAATTTCTGTGCAACATCTGACTGATGTATTGAATAGCAAGCACAGCAGAAAGCACAGATATTCTATCCCATAATTATGACAGGTTGTGATTAACTGCTGAGATGTTAGTGGATAGTGAGTATCAAAAGAGCTTCACCTCATTCCATTTGAAGTAGCAACATGTGTCTTGGAATTCAGGCCATATATGACACATTCATGTCATTTTACCAGTACTGTAGGAAATATATAAGGACAACGAAGCTCTTCCATCAGGGGTGGCTCCAGGCCCCAGCACACCAAGCACGTGCTTGGGGCGGCAAGCCAAGGGGGCGCTCTGCCAGTGCCGCAAGGGCGGCAGGCAGGGTGCCTTCAATGGCATGCCTACAGAGGGTCTGCTGGTCACGCAGCTTCAGAGGACCTCCCGCAGGTCCGCTGAAGCCACGGGACCAGCAGACCCTCCTCAGGCAAACCGCTGGAGGCAGCCTGCCTGCCGTGCTTGGGGCGGCAAAAAGCCTAGAGCCGCCCCTGTCTTCCATTCCTAGTAGTTTGAGCCCCAATCCCAAAAATCAGTTTGAAATAATTCACATCCCTAGCAACAACAGGACTACCTTAGAATAACAATAAAGAAAAGTCTTAAAAAAATAAAGTAAATTGGCTAAGAGAGCAGCCTTTATTAACTAATTTTTATAAACTGGGGTAAATTTTCAGCACTATGTGCTGTGGATTAGTTGTACAACTCCAATATTGTATTTAAGGGATTTGCATTTTAATTCACTGCACATAGCAGTAAACATTTTACACCTTTGCATTTTGCTGAAAATGACAAACGTCAGGCTCCAACATGCTGACGTACTTTAATGTTGAACCAAAAAGTGATGGGTCTGACACCACATCTCTGTCATAAGCTGAAATCCCTTAGCTATGAACCACAGGAATCCTCAAAGGTAAGCAGGTACAGGGAGAGTGGCATGGATTTAGTACAGGGGCAGAATTCTTCCAATTTGAGCCCTGGCACCTTCCGAAATTATGGGTGATAAACATTCATTAGCTTGATGGGCTTCTTTTTATGCGCAAACATTTTCATCCTCATTTTTGCACCTACACTTCAGTTACATGTACACATCTGAATAGTTGCAACTCTAATGACCAGACTGTGGATTTGAATCAGGAAGCTAAAGATGCCGCTGCTGAGATTTGTGGTCCCAGATCAGTTTGGAGATGCAGAATTGCTCCAGCAGATAGCGAGGTCAGGCTTTTGCTTAGCTGCAAAAATACTTCTCACGGCAAAGGGTTTGTCCTTCCAACTTGAGGCAAGTTCTGTAGTTATGAGCAGGACAGCTTTGGCAACACTGAGCCAGCTCTTAGATACAACTTTCTAGATATGCTCATCATGTCTCCACTCTGAGACACTTTAATGTGAATATTAGGTCACTATGGAAGATCTCACCCAGAAATTCAGTGTCACATTTGGGTACGGGTATGTTCAACTGTGAACTTCTTTTTTAAACTGGAGTTGAAACAATGAATTTTGATAATTTTTGATGAGGTTACATTGCTTCTGAGAGCTGCTTGAAAGCCCTTAGGGAGCTGCCTCTGAACATCCCAGAGCAATGTGTGATGCAAATCTCACAGACCTCTCCAGAACAAATGATTTCACTTATGAAATCATCAGTGTTTAACTCCTGTCTTATTGAATAATCAATTACATGCTCACAAATTAGAAGGTCATCTTTATGCAAGAAATTATCTACATGTATATGCAAGCTCTGGGGTGTGTGTGTTGGAGGGTGGGTGAGGGGGGTTTAGTAAATGTAACAATTCAAAGCTTTCCATCATTAGGTTACACTTGCCAGTGGTATTGTGGGATATAGAATAGTCATGATGTACAACATCTGCCCTTACAACTTTAGGCATTAATTGCTTCATTATTTGTATGAGAAAGTCATGGACTTCATGAAAAAAATGATTCCGGTTCATCAATACTATTAAGCTGTCAATGAGTATAGCAACCACTAAGGAAAACTCCATTAAAGCTTCATTAATGAGGTCCACAAGACTTGAGTTAACATTTCCTCCATGCTTCCAGGGAGTTCTGCCCAGCATGTAATCCAGAGCTGGGTGCTAAAAAGCATCTGCACTCTGAATGTTCACACTGCAAAAAAAGCAACAAACCTTAGTAACTCAGCAGTTTTGGCAGCATAGCTAAGGGAGTAATAAAGTCCACACTATCATTTTCATCTTTTGACTTTTATGAATCCACTTACTTTTGGTGAACATAGATGGCTCTGATGGTAGGTTCTAAGTGATGACATAGTGGAGTGGTGGATTTTTTAAAATAAACAGTGTCATAACATTTCAGCAGTTCACTCTGATAAATATTTTCCCATAGAAAAAATAGTGAGGCAATTTCTAAAGGAAACTTTTTACTATCATTATATTTTCAATTGCTAAAAAGATTTGTGGCATTTACAAGTGCCAGCATGGCAAAAGAAAGCTTGTCCCAGTTTATCGTCTTGTAGAAATATTGAAAAGCCACTGAAAAGAGTTAGTCATTATCATTTTCTTTCCATAAATACAGCTCAGAATGCTAATACTACTGAGTCTCACCTTTGTGAGTAATAGACAGTTCTATTTTGCACAGCATGGTACTTGATTTAAAGAGTATACAGGCATAGAAAGATGCTATTTGAAAAAAAAATTGAGAAAATATATCCAGAAGGCATGTTGAGTTCCTTCAGGCTCATTTAATAAATTCTATCTGTAGAAAAAAATCATAAAACAAGAAAACAAATAGCTACTTGCTAGTAGATGATTTTGCCCTTTCATAAGCTCCATCCACACTTTATCTAGCACTCCATTGATACTAGGCAAATTATATTGCCATAAAGATTTGTTTGGGTTTTTTAAACGCATTGGGCTAGATTCTCTGGTGCAGTGCAGCTGCTGTTTCCAGCACTGCCAGCGCAAGCTGGTCTTAAATCCAGTGTAACCTGCTGTGCCACTTCTCAGGGGTACCCAGGGTTGTGAGACACCTCACTACCCACCTGCCCTCGGTATGAGAAAGCCTTATCTGTGCCTGTTGTGGATCAGTTCCCTGAAACCACTAGCCACAGGCAGCACAAACACTTCCCTCTAGGCCTACACAGGCCCCGCTTTCTCTCTCTACAGTTTAGCACCAACTGTCAAATCCTCTGAGCATCCCCTTGGAGTGTCCAGCCCCTGTTCCACTGGACACTCAGAGTATTCACAGATGCACTGCTTCCAAAGAAACAGTACACTCCAGCTTACCAGTCACACCTTAAATCACTGCTGTGCTTGATACACAGCACTTAGATATGTCTATAGTGAAAACAAACAAAAGTTTATTCAACAAAGATCAAGCAGAGATTCAATTGATATCAAGTAGAAGTGTTGGAAACAAATGGTTACATACAAAATAGAATCATAATATGCATTCTAGAATCTAGACGAGGGGTCGGCAACTGTTCAGAAGTGGTGTGCTGAGTCTTCATTTATTCACTCTAATTTAAGGTTTCGCATGCTGGTAATACATTTTAATGTTTTTTAGAAGGTCTCTCTCTATAAGTCTATATATTATATAACTAAACTAGTGTTGTACTGTAAAATAAACAAGGTTTTCAAAATGTTTAAGAAGCTTTATTTAAAATTAAATTAAAATGTTGATCTTACGCCACCGGCCCCCTCAGCCCTGCTGCAGGTCTGGGGTTCTGTACACCGAGGCCGGCAGCAGGCTGAGCGGGGCCTGTGGCCTGGACCCCAGCTGGCAAGGGTCTGGCAGCCAGAACCCCAGACCAGCAGCGGGCTGTGCAAGGCTGGCGGCTGGGACCCCAGACCAGCAATGGGCTGAGCGGCTCAGTCCACTGCTCCTGCCAGCCGGGATCCCGGCTGCCTGATCTGCTCAGCCTGCTGCCAGTCTGGGGTCCCAGCGCTGCCCACACAGAGTGGGTACCTACCTTCTCCCTGGTTTTGGCCCATTCTCTTCCTCTCTCTGCACTGAGCTGAGAGTGGGAGTGGACTGAGCACAGGGCAGGAGGTGAAGGGTCTGGCCAGGAGCTAGAATGAGGGAGGGGGCTCAGGGTTGGGGCAGGAGGTTTGGGTGTGGGGCCCTTACCTGGGCAGCTCCCATTTGATGCAAGGGGTGCAGGTGGGAATGTGGAGTGGGGGTGCAGGAGCTCCTATTTGGTGCTTGGGGTGGGGATGGGGATGTGGGGGGCTCTGGCTGTGGGTGTATGTGCAAGAGTCAGGGCAGAAGGCTGGGGGCATGTGAGGGGGTGCAGGTGTTAGGGCGGGGGGGCTGGGTATGTGTGGGGGGGCAGAGTCAAGGCTGGGGTCGTGGGGTGGGGGGTGAAGGAGTCAAGCAGAGGGTTGGGTGTGTATGAGGGAGGTACAGTGCTCAGAGCAGGGATCTGGGGTGTGTGCGGGGGTGCACGGCTCAGGGCAGAGGGCTGGGTGTGTGTGTGGGGGCGGGGGGATCAGGGATCAGGGCAGAGGGCTGGGTGACTGCCCCCCTAAGAGCCCCTGACTACCCGCTTCTGGGACCCCACTCCCTATCTTACCCTCCCTGCTCCTTGTCCCCTGACTGCCCTCCTAGGACCCTACCCCCTACCTGTCCCCTGACTGCGCCGACCCTTATCCACACCTCTGCCCCCATACAGACCCCCAGGACTCCCAGGCCTATCCAACCACTCCCCGCCCCCTGACAGGACCCCCAGAACTCCTGACTCATCCAACCCCCCCAGCTCCTTGTCCCCTGACCACCCGCTCCAGAGACTCCCCCACCCTAATTGTCCCCCCAGGACCCTCCTTGCTCCCTGTCCCCTGGCTGCCCTGACCCCTATCCGCCCCCCGCTGCTTGACAGACCCTGGGATTCCCATGCCCCATCCAACCCCCCCCACTCCCTGACTGCCCCCTCTGGAGACCCCCACCCCTAACCACCCCGCCTGGGTTCCCACCCCCATCCAACCCACCCTGCCCTCTGTCCTCTGACTTCCCCACCCCTTATCCAACCACCCCAGCCCTTGACCCCTTACCATGAGGCTCCAAGCAGCCCTGCCCCTCAGAGCACTGCATGCATGGTGACATGGCTCCAGGGGAGGGTGGAGCGTGTCTGCCTCCCCGCAGAGCCAAACACTGCCCCTCAGGAGCATACAGCCCTGGCCCCCAGAGTGCTGTGCGTGTGGCGGCAGGGCTCCAGGGGAGGGGGAAGGCAGGGGAGAGGCAGGCACTTGCTGCGCTCAGCCAGATGCTCTGGCCTGGGAGCGCGGACCCCGCGGCTTGCCACTCCGTGAGAGTGGGGCCCACCCCATTTGCCCACCCCATGCTTATGCCTATGCTTCTGCTTCCTGCCCCTGCGGGGGGAGCAGACGGTAGAGGAAAGTGGACCAGGCTGGGCAGGATTTTTAATGGCACGCTGGAGTCCCGGCAGGCAGCAGCTCACGTGCCATCTTTGGCACACTGCCATAGGTTGCCGACCCTTGATCTAGGCTTACTTAACAAACTAGATACTTTCATGTTGTATAGAGCAACGCTCACTCAAAATACTTCCCGCATTTTACAGCCAGGCATGGCTGTGACCTTCTGTGTTTTACAACAAACATGCTGTTAGCTTGACCTTCTCAGGGCATACCTCTGCACCACAACTATACTCCAACAATATGTTGTCTTTACGTATAAACAGGATCCCCTTTGTTTCTTCCTATAATTTTCCTCAGTTGAGGATTCCTTTCTCAATCTCTTGATTAGCCTTTGGCTCAGTATGCAAACAGGCATCAACTGTGAGACATATAGTGCCCAATATGCACAACCAGACATAAGCATCCATTGCTTTCTGCTGGAAAGGAATCTGTGCAAGACATGTCAGCTCCTGGTTACCTTCCCTTAAGAACGTAGCTTTCAGTAGAGATACAACTACTATCTGTATGCACATTTCACAGTCATTATGGTGATCAGTAGGCTACTGGCTCTTGGTAGAGACCTCACATGCCACCTTTTTAGTGAATTATTATGTATATATCTGACCCTAGGGATCCCTGTAAAATTCTAGGCACCCTCTGTGCCCTCTGCTAGTTGGCCACAAGAGGTTCCTGCCCTCACACCAGCCCCAGGGAGATCACCCTAGTGTGAGAATGTATGTCCAGTGGCACAGAGCAACCAAAGGACTCTTACACCATTCTGCTTTTTGCTGGTGGTGTAGCAGAGAGAAGGGGGGCATGGATAGTCACCCCTACACCTCTCCAAGGTCTTGCTAATTTTTATCCCCTTGAGGTTGTTTGGAGCTGACCTATGTTAATATTTTGTAAGTAGAGACTGTGAGATTGAGCCCACCATAATTATGATTGTACAGACAAAATGACACGTCTTATCCAATAAGTCAGATCTCCATTTCTGGGAGTGAAACCATAAGGAAAAGGGAGAGGGTTGGAAAATAAATACAAAGATCTTTTCTGTCCCCAAGAGCATCCATACAACCCCACTGAGCTAACTGATTATTCATGGGGGCAAGTGTGGGTAGAATTTAGCCCAAATAGTCTAGCTCTAGATGATGATGCCACATAGCAGGTACTTCTGGAGCTCTCCAGATAGTCACATATTTTAATCCATCTAAAAACTATTCCTGTCACTCGTATCTAAAAACCTCTGTCTGATTACATAGTGATATATCCAACGACTTGCCTTAAATTCAATGGGCCTGATTCTCCTCTCATTTAGGAAGTGTTATTCCAACTCCACTGGAGTTATACCAGCCTAAAACAGTGTAGATGAGTGGAGAATTGGGTCCAGTGTCCTCTCCTCAATAATGCTTCTCCTTGTCAGGTGCGACCCCCTTCCATTCTTTTCCAACTCTTGTAAGGTGATTTTTTTGTACTATTGTTACCAGTTTAATACAAACCAATAAATAGGTTGTGGCCAATGAAAACAGTTTGGTAACCCTGCCAGTGAAATTCAGATATTCTTTTTGCAGTCACTGCACCCTCATTGTTTGTTATTTTCTAGATGTGGCACTGTAGGCAGTGTGTCTCTGGCTTTATTGTAGATACATTTCCATTAGCCTTAACCTGAGTGCCAAATAATAGCTAAATCTTGTGTACTATAGTTGTGGAATATGAAATGTACTCGACAGACCCAACAAAAGGAAAAAGACATAACAAAGAAGGTTGGACTTTTTCCCAGCTCTTGTCGATTCCATAATTCTCATGTTTTCGACAAACAATCCATGACTCTTGGCATTTTGTGACTTTTGCACATGAGTCAGTGTTGGCGTGTGAGGGAGAGCCTGAGTATTACTGATGAGAAACGCTGAAATAAGCTTCACCGGCCTTCATCGTTGACTAAAAGAAATCAGCAGCTCAGCAATGGCAAAGACAAAAGACCAGAGCACTGGATTCTGAGATTCAAATTCACATTAATTAAAAGCAAGTGCCCTTTGGTATGCAAGGAGGTGCACCTGCTTATACTAGCTCTCACCCTGGACCTGTGAGCTGTAACTGTCCATGTCTCTTCCCTTCTTCTCTCATTACTCATTGTAAATAAAGAAAAAACCCTTAGAAACCAGATTTTTAAAGCTGATACAATTGTGTTTTGTTCCAAAGTTCATCATATTTGACAATTTTACTACAGAATCTTTTTAAAAAAATCTGTGATAAATCTTAGGCACTTAACATTGATTCAGAAAATGCAAATACCATAGAGAAATGGAAAACCTCAGCAATGCTGGGGAGTAGGATATGTACATGTGGGAGTAAAAAGCTAGGTCACCTAAATATATTTTTCTTTTTATATGAAAAACTTCAAGAAACTATTAGCGGCACAAGAAATGAGTGAGAGAAGCCATGAGGAGCTGTAGTCTGGATAAGAAGAGATGAAGACTGGACACAACAGCAGAAAACTTAGTAAGTAAACATTTTTATTGGTCCAAAGTGCAGGCTTAAAAATAATTAGAGCTGAGAAAATAGTGTAAAACTATTAAATTGAGACTTGTACTGATTGAAGTGAATGGTGACAATGGAAGGCTGGTAAATTCAATAAATTATATTTATAGTATTGTTCAAGAGGATGCTTACCATAATAGTTTTTTCCATGTTCTTTAGGGCAGATGCCTGGCAGTTAAGCAAATAAAAGAGGTGATGATGCCCTGTGAAATCAACACTGAGCTTGTGCATGTGATTAACAACTGCGGTGATGGAATGATTGGTGAAAGTGTGACATAAAATGGAGATCAGTCGATTCAAACCAGGCATATGAAACAGAATGTTGCATATGGGATGGGGGGATATACATCAGCTCTCTCAAGACCCAAGGTTAGAGTCCTGCCACTAAAATAATTAACCAAGTAACAGAGGCAAAGGTAGATGATGGCACCACACAGACAAAGTCAATTAATTCATATGAATGTGATAAGAGCTAAATGTTAAGTCTTCTAACAGTCAATGAGTATGTCTTATGTGTCTCTTTCTCTTCGTCGGGAAAGAATGAACACAGTTATTTAAATCAGCATCTGAGTTTATAGCTAAATGCAATGCTCTTGATTGTGCAAAAAAGAAGATAGGAAAAGGTTTTAAATAAATACGTTTATTTCCTGCTGTATCTCTATATATTCCATCCTCATGACTCCTTCAGTCAAGACCTCAGTGATTTCTTCCAGCACTCTGATTTATCAAGATGAAAGCATTCAGTAAGGAAATACATACAATACCTGTGACATGAGTAGCCAATCACACAGTCTAAACAGAGAATTCCAAATATAGAATACACAGATATTGATTGCAGTAAAGGTACCATGAAGAATCCAGAGCCTGAAATACACTTGTTCATATCTATCCATTGAATAATTTTGAACAATTGAGGCCCCCATCCTGCAGTTGCATCAGCACAGGCAAACCCTTTGACCCATGGTCACTGTTAGTGAGGCTCTGTGTGGGCAGAGGAATCAGTGATTGCAGAATCATGTCTTGAATTTGTAAAAATCATAACCTGATTGCACAATTTGTGAACAGAAGTGGAAAAATTGTTCACTATGAGCAATTCATTCAGCTCTAGAAATAATTAAAACTTCAGAAGAAAAAACCTTAAATAAACTGTCACATTAAATGTACAATTGGGACCCAGTCCTGATCATATTTAAATCAGTGGGATTTTTGCTATCAACTTTAATGAGATCTGGATGTGGAACTGGTCTCTATTACGTATTGGAAATATTAGTGAGCTTCATTTGGTGTATCTGCCTTCCTCCATCAAGTACTGAGCATATATGTACAGTATCTTTGGAATAATAGGGGAGCTTTATTAGATAGTTTCTTAATTCCATGGTACATTATATTTTGCCTGCTAAGCAAAGATGCTATTTTTACTGTAACTCCTTTATTTCTAGTCAGTCAGCATAATCTTTACACTTCAGTCAAGTTTTATTATTTTATCAAAATGCTCATCTTGTGTTAGTTGTTGCAAATATAAAAGATAATAAACAAAGGTTTAAAAATGGAAAATCCTGATTAACAGTAGACTGATTGATCATTTAGGGCCAAAACCTGCTGTTTTTACCCTAGTAAAACTCCCATTGCTCTCGTCCTGTGAAGGATACAGAATCTTTTACTGACAGCTAGCCATAGTATGTTCCAGATGTCCATTGCTCAACGACTGAGAAGCCCATCCTCATGACTAAAGGGCTTTAGGTTTCATACTTCATCTGTATATTCAAGATCTGGACTAGCCCTTATTTTTTCCCCAAAATGTAAATCTGATCCCCAGTTGTTATCATAACTGACCCCAATGCAGTGCAGAACTGTGAGTGGTATGCAGCACCAGTCCTCCCTTGATGTTTGGTTGTGCACCATGAGCTCAGAAGCAAGCCTGATATGTGTGCTCAGCAGTGTGCTCTACAGGTTCTAGTCCCTGATTGGTCCCTGGAAACACCTACACATTTTAAATAACAGGATTATTTTATTAGGGCTGCCAGAAACTAAAAGTGCCAACATTCTATGCACACTTACTTTGTTACATTTAAAGAGCCAGCAGGTTCATTACAGTATTTACCTGACTATGAATACCATATATACTCGATCATAAGCCGGTTCGTTTATAAGCCGATCCCTGCATGATGGATAAGTAAAAATGGAAAATTTTTATAACCCCTTCATAAGTCGACCCTATAATTCAGGGGTCAGCAAACTTTGGCTCCTGGGCCATCAGGATAAGCTACTGGTGGTCTGAGATGCTTTGTTTACCTCCAGTGTTGGCAGGCACAGAGGTAAACCTAAGTAAACAAAGTGTCCCGGTGCACCAGCTGCTCATCCTGATGGGCTGGGACAGCAACTGGTGGGGAATTTTTTTGAGGGGGAGAAGCTGGGGATCAGGGGAGTTACCCCTCTGACTACCCCCCACATGAACCCATCCCTAGCCTGGAACCCCCGCACTCTCCCCATCCTACTCCTTCCCACCTTATCTGGGGAGGGCCGGTGACGATGTCTCCGACTGGGCTGGAGCTGCTCCCGCAGGCTGGGCAGCATGGCCGCAGCCTGCTCCAGTGAGCCAGACTGGGCGATGCAGCCACAGCCTGTTTTTGGGGGCAGCATGGCTGCAGCCTGCCAGCCCCTGAGCTGCAGCTGCTTTGGAGGCTGGGGGGAGAGCAGTGTGGCAAGAAGTGGAGAGACTCTGTCCTCGCCTCTTCCCTGCTGGCTGTGCTGCCTCTCCTTGCTGCCTCTGTTGGGGGGAGGGGCTGTGTCCCACCTCTCCCTCTCTATACCCATTCATAAGCCAACCCCCTTCTCTAGTGCTTCCCTTTTTCATTTATGAACGAGTATATATGGTATATGCTTTTCTGGCTTGCTTTGGGGGTGGAAATTTTGGTTTGTATTTTTAATTTAAATCAGCATTAGAAAAGTACCTTTAGAATATGGGATTCTTTCTTTGGTGTGGAAGACACACATAGGGAAAGAACTGGGACCAAAGAGGGTAAGAAGAGAGAGCTGCAAAAAAATAACCCCCCCCCCCCCAAAACACTGCTGTTTCAATTTCAAATGCACTAGGTGGTTTCCCTTTGCTTAATTTGTGTGTATCAGACTTTGGTCTTTGCTTGTACGGCAGGTGTTTTTGCCCTATAAAAAGCACCAGTCTGTTGTCGACTGACATGTTGCTACAGGTGTCTAATGACCTGAACAATGTCAGTGAACTGATGTGCACTAAGCATGAATATTTGGTGGAAATTATTTAACAAATTTAATCAAAAGGTGAAATCATTATCAACTTAAAAAATGTGAATGTGAAAAGGCAGTCAGGAATATTTAAGTGTTTTTAGAAAAGGTTTTCAGGACTGTTGAAGGCTACATAGTTCTAGAGAACTGAAAGGAAAGAAGCTGGATGAGAGTTAAAATGGAAGAAAGAAAGTCTGAAGTTTTAAAGCATTGTTAAAAAAATGTAATTCCTATAAATTTCAGATAACTTGACTTGTAGCTTGGGTCCAAGGGTAAATGAAGCAGACTAATTGTTTCACTGAAAGTCAGATTTATGTTTCATACCTTAAAATGGAAGTGCTGCAATTATTCTTTTAAAATCTTAAATAACCATTGAAATAAAAGTTATCTGAACCTGATCAAGACAGATTTTGACCAAAATCTTGATTTAAGCAAGTCAGCAACCAATACAGAACTATAATATGTCACAGCCACTGGAACAATGCTTTCATAATTGACATCCGGTCAAGAGGAGAATGCTTATTCAGTTAAGATTTCTTTCATGCACGTTAAAATAATGAGGGAAGAGGTATATAGCTGGGGTAACAGGTTAGGTCACATTAGTTTTTCACCTCTGAAGGTCATGGTTCAAACCCTGATTTAAGACACTGGTCAAAAATGGATTTGATGGTCTCGTGTATTCTCATTTGTTTGTAGCATAAAATCATCGTGTGCAATTTGACACGATCATTAGTGAAGAATAATAGAATTTAAAAATTTTAGTTCCTGGTCTTGCAAACACTTATAGATTGATTGTGATCATTGAGTCTGACCTGCATAACACAGACCTTAGAACTTCCCTAAATAATTATAGTTTTTATTAGAGCATATGTTTTTTTTTTCTGAAAAACATCCAATCTTGATTTAAAAATTGGCAGGAATGGAGACTCCACCACAACATTTATTAAATTATTCCAGTGATTAACTACCTTCACTGTTTAAAAAAATTATGCCTTATTTCCAGTCTGCATATGCTTAACTTTAAGTATATGAGTAGTCCCTTTAACATCAGTGTAACTGCTTGTGTGCTTAATGTTAAGCACATGTATGTTTGTAGGACTGGGTCTTAAGCCTTTCTTTCTCATCATAAAATATCTGAGAGAGATTGTGATTTCCTAAATTGTATTTATTGTTTAAATGTATTTGGCTAATCATGTAAATGCCTTTTAATGGTTGAGGAACAAATAGGCTGCATGAATCAAATAGAGTATATTTTGTGTTTAAATTTATAAAACCTTTGTAGAATATTTTCATTTTTAGTCTGGGGAAAATCATAGCCACAGACTTACCCCACCCAGATTTGTGGATCATGGAATCTGAACCGAGATCCAGGTTCAAATGTTCAAGCTGGCCACTATCTCTATTGTTGGCTGCTCCAAAGTCTGGGATTATACCTGAAATTTCAGGAATATAAGATTTGAATCTGGATCCAGATCTGAATGTTGTAGTTCAGGTCCATTTTATTTGGACCCTGTATTTAAAACAAAACTCTCTAAAACACTATGCAGTGTTATGACACTATATAATAATTAGTGTTTAATGTAGAATAATGGCTGGTACATATAAAGCTTACAGCTTTTACAGTTCAGGGATATACAATACACTCTACACCTTACTGCTCAGTGCAGAATATAGCAAGGTTGAGATCGTTTGAAAGGAAGAGCCAGTTTGTAACAGTAAGAGATTTCATAGTAAAGACAAGTGCAGTAGATGAATGGCTGTTTTATACAGGATTAAGAATGTAAAGCATCAATTGTTCTCTAAAGGCGCGCAGGTGTAGAAGATGAAAGTTGTTGCATTACTAGAGTCATTGTGAAGAGCACATTGTGGTCATCCACATAGGACAGATGAGGATGATAAAAACTCAGAGGATTTGAGTATGTTACAATAAGTGTTTGATTCTAAGAGCCATAGTGGATGTCATTTGGTGTAAACTATGATAATTGATGTATCTATTCATTTGGGATTACGAAGCAGTATAAAGAATAATATTTGAAATCCTCTGGCTAGGATGCTTTTTGCAGTAGGAAAAAAAATGATGTGCTCTATAAATAGAGAGAGAAGACTATTCTGTTACTCAATATGCAACCTTTGAGTAATAGTGAGAACAAAAGGGTATGAAAACTACATTGACATTAAGGCTTCTCCGCAGTATGTAGCTTCAAGTTAAAAAGAAAGGAAGGCTATGAACAGCTATTAAGTTCTTGTATGAAAAGTGCTATATTATTTCCTGCTGTTTCAGCAAGTTCTACATGATGGACAAAGGAAGTCATAGGGATGGAAGGCTCTAATAGAGGGGAATGATTACGTCCCTCGATCTGCTGGCAATGCCCCTACTTATACAGCCCAAAATGCCGTTAGCCTTCTTGGCGACAAGGGCACACTGTCAACTCATATTCAGCTTCTTTTCCACTGTAAGCCCTAGGTCCTTTTCTGCAGCACTGCTGCCTGGCCACTCAGTCCCTAGTCTGTAGCAGTGCAAGGGGTTCTTCTGTCCTAAGTGCAGGACTCTGCACTTGTCCTTGTTGAACCTCATCAGATTTATTTTGGCCAATCCTCTAATTTGTCTATGTCCCTCTGTATCCTATCCCTATCGTCCAGTGTATCTACCACACCTGCAAGTTTAGTGTCATCTGCAAACTTTCTGAGCATGCAGTCCACACTATCCTCCAGATGATTAATGAAGATATTGAACAAAATTGGGCCCAGGACTGACCTTTGAGGCACTCTGCTTGATGATAGACATGGAACCATTGATCACTGCTAGTTAGGACTTCTATATTTTTTATCATAGCTCTTGTTACCTTTCTATCCAAACAATTAATCAGAGACCTAAGCAATCAGGAGGCAAAATCTATTTTCATATTAGCTATTCATAGTGTGTTCCCAGCATTTTAAATGATTATATCATTCTCACACACAATCATTTAAAGTGCTGGAACTTTATTAGTTCAAAGCTAACCCTAAAGTACAGTCTAAGACATTAATAATATTTCCAAGTATGATGCATTATGGGAGAGACTCTAATCCATCCCAAAATGAATTTAATTAATCATTAGCGAGATGAAGAAAAATAATTCCATTAAACTATATTTTAAACATCAAAAGCAGCTATAACGTTATTGTCTATATTTTGTTTCCTGTTTGAAGGGATTAGGAAGGAGATGTGTTTTTAAAACAGTTGGTAGTTACAATGACCAGATAGATTAAGCATTACTTCAACTGGTTATGTCCAAAGGAATATTGTTCCACAAGGTTAGTGAATTTTGAGATGTCCACACTCTCTCATGATTAAGGGAGTTTTATGCATAAAATAGCATGTTATTTTTCTGGATTAGTCTAGTGGTCTTTTGATGCTTCACAGCAAAACTGTAATAAGCAAAATAGCTGATTGAAGAACAGTTTAAACTGGAATATTTATGGATGACTCAGACAACTGTCTTTGGAGAAAAACTGAAAACGCAGTAGCTTAAAATGAGTTACATACTTTCATTAACCTGCAAGAAGGTAGGTGAGAGGGATAGTCAACGTTTGTTTGTTCCTGTTTACAGGATACACAAAAACTGAAATCCATAGTAGTACCAACAAAAATACAGTAAACAGCCTCTCTTTCTCTCTTCACAACTAGGCTGTTCAGACTGAAAACTGGACAAGAGAGGTTTTCATTATGGGACCATCTTCCCCCTTGAACTAAGAAAAGCTGAGTGCACATCTCAATCTACTGCTAATCCCCAAACTATAAGTAACAATTTAGTTCCAATTAAAGCAGAAGTGTAGGAAGGACATCAAGAGAAGGTCACACAGAAAGGTAGTTTACCTGAATTAATCAGAAACATAATAGTACTTTTCACGTGTAAAGGTACTTATATATAAGGAGCTCAAAGTGCTTTACAAACATTGCAGTATTTAGCCCTGTAACAGTACTGTGAGGGAAAATAGATACAGAGAAGGGTTGACTCTGATCTCACACCAGTATAATGTCATTAACTTCAATAGACATAAAACCCAAATGTGTGAGGTGCCTAGTACTTTCAACTCCTATTGCCTTCAATGGGGGAGTTGAATGAGTTGTATCTCCAGCAATTTTCAGGACTTGGCCCTTTAGTGCTAATTTTCACTTGTGTGAGATCAGAGGCAGGCTCAGAGATATTACTTGTCTAAGGTCACTTGGCAAGTCAAGGTCACAGCCAAGAATAGAACCGAGGCCTTTTGAAGCCCTAGCCTGTGCCTTACACACAAGATTATTCTCCCTCCATCACATAGCAATGAAATCCAACTTTTGAAGAGGCTTTATATTTAGAGCGTTAATGCCTCTGAGTAAAGTTGGCCAAAAAAGAGAAACAAGAATGGGGAGAGAAATGTATGCCAGGAAGTACCATGCCCTGTTTGAAGGGAGAAACAAACAAGAAGACACAGACACTGACTTTACAATGTGCTGGGGGGTGCTCAACCCCTAGCTCTACTCCAGGCCCCTCTTGCACTCCACCTTGACCCCCCAGACCCCACCCTGCCTGCCTCTTCCCACTCTGCTTCCCCCTCCTCTTTTTGCCCCTGCTTTACCACCACCCTGCATCTCCCCATCCCATTCTGCACCCACACTGAGTGCATTGCATCCTCGCTCCTAACCTCCCTGAGCCTCCTGCATGCTGCGAAAGAACTGATTGTTGTGGGTGGGAGGCACAGGGAGGGAGGGGGAGGCATTGGTTGGCAGGAGATGCTGGGGGGAGGGGGAGGTTCTGACAGGGGGGCTGCCGGTGGGTGCTCAGCTTCCACCCTTTTTTCCCCGTGGGTGCTCTAGGGCTGGAGTCAGCGCCTATGCATGAGAACAAGAGATTTCTAACCTCTTTTAAAGTGCTTCAAACTCAGCACAGAAGGAAGAATTAAGAAGGGGTTTCAGTGGATTGCTGCTACAAATAAAATAATCAGGTGTTACATGTATTAATATATTTAGTGAAGTAAATGTGGGTCCAAATTTTCAAAGCACAGGTCCTAAGTTGTACCTGCAAATATATCTTGCACTTACATACAAACTGTAGACCCAAAATCTAGAGTTAAAAGTGCAAAGTCAGTCACTGTGCATGCAGACTGGTGTTTGCATGTCCAAGTACTCAATTTATGATTGTGATCTTTGGCTTTAACCAAGAAATGCACAGCTTAGCCCAGGAAAGGTGTGCATGCAAAAAGCTTGGGCTGTGGGTCTAGAATGATAGCCAACAGACGGAGGGGACCAATATGGCAGCTGAGGCTCCCTGGTGTGCAGAGAAAGCTCCTTGTGGTGGCCATTGAGGTGAGTGTGGTATAGGATCTGGAATGTCAGCTCTACCTAAAAGGATTTCTTCTAGAGGAATCCTCCCCTACCAGTTTACAATAGCATTAGTGCTGCTTTGTGCTGTTAGGATGGCACCAAGCAGTTTCAATACAAGGGAAGAATTGGGCAAGTACTCGTACTCTTTATTTTTGGATAAGCTACTTAATACAATGCCTGCCGTTCCTTTTATTTTTGCCTTAGTGAAACATCAAACCAAATGTACTGCAGTCTGTCACTTTTAATTGAAAATAGACTCATCTTGTAGGTCAAATTTGCATCCATAAAATTTTTTTATGGCCAATAGATCAACTTTCCATTGGGTAGCCTTTCGATCAGACTTAAAGTGTACAATGTGGTGATTACATAAGCCAATTTTATTGGTTTTATTGGTTTTATTTATTGGTTTCCTCCCTCAGGAATATTACACATATTGACAGGACTCTATTCAGTATATATTCTCTTTGGATGGTTAAGTCCTCGTACAATCCACCATTGTTGTCTAGTGCTAGGACAGAACGTGTGGATTGCTATCAGCTTGTTCCCCATCCTGGAACAATTTGCTTAAAAGGGAACAAGGAGGCGTGGAGATTGGATGAATTCATGGCTCTTCTGACCCCACCATGAGACAACAATAGAGCTGGCCAGTCTTAAGGGGCTCATAGGAAGGAGTATGCTATATGACTACGCTTTACAACAGGCTGTGATTTAATGCCAGTATCCCATCTTAGAACAAGGAACATTACTTTTTTCCCATCTTACCCTTCTTCAGGGAGATGGAGATCACCAAACATTTTAAGCTCAACCTCTTAGCCAATAGATGGTGCCAGCAATTGCTATATTCGCTTTGAAACCGTATGGCACTGACATTTGAAAAAGTGATGTTTTCTGACAGCCGCAAGAATTATTTCTCTATATGAATCTATATTCTGTCAAAGAATTTACATTAGGTCTAGCTGAAGTGCTGTCATTTTCATTTAGAATTAAGTTCCTCAGCTGCAGTCAGCTCCTCTACAAAGGGTCTCACCTCGTCAACAACAATTTCATACAAGTGTGAGATTGGGTGAGATGCTGTTGAAACAAAAAACTACTTGTTACATTCAGCGAGGGTCAACTACAGAAAACTGCTACTGGAAATTTCAGAAACAAGGTTCCAGCTCTAGCAAACAAGGTGCATGCAAGAAGTAAGTGCAAACCCTTATTAAGGATGTCCATACCATGAGCTGACTCATGCGCTTTGAGTGCAAGCTGTCTGGCAATAAAGCCATTAGATACTTACCTTGTTCTTGAATAGAACATGAGTGCAAATGAGATGATACAAGTAAAAAAAAAACTAGAGGAGAGGAATTTGCTGCTCATCTAGTTTCCCATGAATATGTACTTTAATTGCAGCATGGTCAGGAAGCCTAAAAATCTCATCACTTTCAAATCCATTAACTGTGAAACAAGAATACTGATCCCCCATTGCCTGAGAGAGTGCCTTATTTAGTACTATGGTACTTGAAAAGTGTCTGCTTGGGTCTAAGGTGAAAGTATCCCATCATTACTCATATCTACGCTGCACCTGGGGTCACAGTGCCACAACAGTCTGCTCCTTACTTGCATACATGGAGCAAAGCAATTTTTTGTGTGCTCCCCAGAGGAACTCAAGACTAAGAAAAAGCCATAGCCTGGAACAAGTGTAGATCTGGGGGGAGAGGGATGAGTGAAATGGTGAATTAAAATGGACATTTTTGAGACAGCCGGTCTTGATTTTTCCCATTAATTTTCAGACAGTATGAAATCCCCCGCCTTTGTTCTGTCATCAATATATGCAATGCTAACATTATTGCTATTTCTATTACAGTGATGCCTAGAGGGTTTGTATGCTATACAAACTCATTGTAAAGAACTTTTTGTGCACACAAGAGCTTGCAGGTTAAGCAGACAAGACAGACAGAAGTGGTGTTATTATTATTATTATTACCATTTTACAGATTGGGGTCTGAATCACAGAGAGATTAAGTGGTCATACAGGAAACACTAGAATCGAGAACTAAACCAAGTTTTCCTGAGCTCCAGATCACTGCCTTAACCACATGCCATCCTTCTTCCAACTCAGGGGATTCAAAATTCTTTTATCTTTACATCCTTAACTCATTATCATTCATTACCTTATATCATGGCCCCTTCTCACTGCTGAGCTCGCCAGAAAATTTTTGTTAGCCATTTCTTCAATGAAAACCTGAAAAAAAAGACCTACCTTGCAGAATTGTTGTGACCAGCTCAGAATTAATTGTTCTACTTTTTCAAGATTCTTAGCACTGAGAAGTTCTCACTGAAGAAAGTAGGAGCTGCTGGATGCTCAGCACTAAATCTGGTTTCCTATTTAAGTGTGGACTGAAGCTCCTAACTTTAGGCACCCAAACTTGGTCAACAATTCTGTAGGCTTCCTGAAATATTCTAAAGAATATAGTAGAGTATTATATCCCTACTTAAGAATTCTGATAGGACTTTTCCATAAAGGTATAGGACCGCTGAGAGTCTTACAATTATTGTCTTTCCTTTAACTGAGGAAAATCCAATAGATTTCCTTGTGTAATAAGGCCATATAGATTTATTATGTTATGGGACTGGAAAGCTTGCTTTTGCCAGGGCAAAACGTTGGGTTCTACGTGAAAAATAGTGAGAATGCTGAGATGGCACTGAATCTTAAGAACAGCCCACAATGAAAATGGTGTTTCTCCTCTGTGGAATAGGGAGTATGGAGCAGGGGATAGCAGATAAAGCATAATAGGGAGCAGCAATAAAAATGTATAAGGGTGTGTCAAAGCTTAGGATGATTGAAACCATATAACAATGCCTCTTGCGTCATAACAGAGGTAACAGAGACTGGGGGTGAAATCCTAGCCCCACTGAAGAAATGCAAAATTCCCATTAAAGTCAATTTCATCCTGAGCATACTTCCACATTTGATCATGGAGGTGTGATTCCCAGCTCATGTAGACATATCTGTGTTAACTCTGCTTGAGCTAGTGCACTACAAATAGCAGTGTGGACAAGGTGGGCATGAGTCGCAGGGGGTCAGAGTTTGAGTGGTATGTGCTTGGGTGACTACCCAGGCTGCTGCCCATGCTACCCCAGCTACACTGCTATCTGTAGCATGTGAGCTCTGCTTGAGCTAGTGCAGGTACATCTACGTGAGCTGAAAATCATACCTTCCAGTTCAAATGTAGATCTCCCCTGAAGTAGCTTCCTTCATGATTCCCAAGGGATTTGTATGGATTAATGGGAGTTTTGATTTAAGAAATCTCACACAGAATGGCAGTCTTGTTCAGAGAATTAAGTGAATTGAGTGGGAACCAGAAATTCCTGAGGTCTAAGAGTTGCTCTGCCTTTGGCAAGGTTTTAGCTTCTCTGCACATAATACTTGCAGGGCTCACAGAAGCAATGTGGGGACTAACTGAAGATGTAAAGTACTTTAAATAAATAGACTTAGCGATATGCGTGATAAGTGTTGACATGAACATGAAACTGTGAGATATATCCTACTCCTAAAAAGGTTCTTTTACTTTGGAAATTACCCTCCCCAAGTCCTGCAGTTATTGTGTGATGTTACGTACATGAAATCAGTCACTTACAGACAAAAAAACACTATCAGTGTTCTAGCTTTCATCTGAATAGAAACATTTCTAGTCCCAAGAGATAGTCACTTACAATTTATGGGTTTCTGTTGACCTGAACTCTTTCTCTTCCATTACTAATCAATTTTATTGAGCACGCATAAGAGGAAACATGGTTGGCAAAAAAGATTTGCACTAGAGAGAGATACTGAACTGGTCGTTGCTTAGGCACATCATATCTGGTTGCGTCAGCCATGGCACAATGCATTACATTCTGGAAACATGATATAAATAAGGCAATCAAGCATGAGGACATCATGCATATGAGCCATCAGTCAGATAATTTAAAAAAGTGGATATTGTATTTTTCCAAATTAGGTCTAGCCTTTACAAAGTTTAAAAGAAAGAATTGGTAAGGAAATGTATGTCACCACAAAAAGAATTGGTGGGGATATTGGTACCAGTGAAGAAATACTCCTTTCCTATACCCATAAGTAGCAGTGATTATTTAGGAGTTTGCCTTCAATTCCAAACATCTTTAATGAATAGGTACTTTGAGTTAGAAATCAGGCTGGGACTTGACTTTGTTGTTGCTGGTCATGTGAACTATGGTAGACTGATTTTTTTTTCTTTTATGTCAAAGTTTTGGTCTTGGGAAGCCATTGTTGACCAGGTCATTTTGATAGGATTTCAGAGGTTTTCCATACATCTCTGAATTGCTAAGCAAGGATCATATCTTAGAAATAGTTATGTCCCATATGATCATATTCATGCAGTTCTAAGGGGCAGATACCCACTTTTGTCCTTTCTGACTTGCTGCTGTTAGCCTTTAATGAAATTTATAAACAAGGGTGAAAAACTAAAAGGAAAGGCTGAAACAAAGAATCCCAAGAGGAATCATCTCTATTCAGAATAGTTACTTCAACTGCAATCAGGCCACTAATTGGAGAAACATGTAGAGATTCCCACCCCCCACCCCAAGAGGATTGAGAGAACCCTGCACCTCTGGATAATCCCCTCCTGCATTATGCCATTCTAGACTGGCTTCAGCCCTGCAGGGAGCTCTCTGTCGGGGTTGGTTATGCTTAAATAGGGAAGAAGGAGACAGGGTGAAGCATGGCCAGTGGGGCCCTCCCCTACATGCTGTGTTTAAAAAATAATGGTGTCTTTTTCACCAGAAAGTGCAATAATTTCATGTAAGTGTGTACGTGTATGTAGGAATATATGTAGTTTCCCTTACCATAAAACCACTACTCATTCCCTTAATGGAAAATAAATGGAGAATTGCTGTTGGATTTGGCACAGGAAATGGGCTGAGCCTTATGTTAGTACTAGAATGGAGTTTTGTCTTGGCACCTGTTTTAGAAGCTGATATTTAAGGAAGAAACAATACACCAAAAATATAATTCTTCCAGCCAAACACACTGCAAAACCCACCTCTTCGGCCAGCCTTTTTGAGAGGAAAGAATGCAAAGAGAGCATGTGTTTTGGTGATGGAGGAGGCTTGTATTGTCAGTCCCATAGGGGGTGGGGGGAGAGAGGAAGTTGATGTTTTTATTTTGCTTGTACTAGAATTTGTATTTTTGATCTATTACAGAAGCAGTTTGAGACCTGGATAGGTATTTTTGAGCAAACATATTGCACACTTCAAAGAATAAATAATTAAGTTTCCTGTCCCTTACTATGTTCTATTATTGTATGGCTGGTTTTGAATTCTTTCTTAAATGATCCAGCAATTATTTTTTTGTACCTCAGCAACCTTATTTGGTAAGGCTATTCCATTTCATTTTAATTCTCTCATGAAAAAGTTCTTGGTGACATCTGCTCTGGATTTGGTTTTGTTTAATTAAAATTAAATGCTTTTTGTCCTGTCACTTTTGTTGGGCTGAAACTTGGCTGATCTCATCTGCACTATGCAAAATTTTAAATACTTTAATTACATCCCCTTCTATCATCATGTTGTTTTCTAGATAATGTAGCTCAACTCTTACAGCTCTCCTCATAGTTTATATGTATTTTAATCTGAGGATCCAAGTTGTAAACCTTCTGTATCTTTTTAAGTGATGCAACATCTTGTTTTATAATGAGATTATGAAAACAGAGTTCAGTAAGTAGTTTCCATACACTTGGTAATAGGTCTTCAAGCATTCTGTAGACTCACATAATTTTTCATTCCCTCAAACTCCTAAGCCTTTTCTACGCAGGAAATTTGTCCCTGTTCCAGCCACAGATGTGGCAGCATTGGTGCAAACTCCAAGTGTAAACAAGGAAAGCTGCTGTAAGATCCCCAAGTGCAAGCTTCAGCTTTCCTTATTTACTCTTGTGGTCAGTAGAGGTGCAGTTACATGCAATGTCTGGCCCATGATTCCTTACATCAGGTCAAATTGACAATATAAACAGGCCTTTGAGAGTCATTGGAAATATACTTTCTTATGGGAAGCATTGCTTTTACCCCAATTTTCACCACTGATGGAAAAATACTGAAAAAGTACAGAATACTGTTAATCTTTGTGTGTAGTGGAGTTGGTTGGAAAATATGTATTTTATCAGAACAAAACCATTTCAAAATGTTTTGTTTTGTTTTTTTGTAGAATTTTCCTGGCTTCCCTTTGAAAAACCAGAAACTGAAATTCTTCTGATTCTCTCAATAAAAACCAAAAACAACTCCCCCAAACACATACAAACACAACCAAACCAAACCAAAATGTGGTTTTGGTTTTAAAAAAAAATGGCCAGCTTTCGCATGTAGTTTGAGTTGATTTTGTTTTATTTGCAGAACAGAGGCTGAATCTGCAGGTGGCTAGTGGGAGATAATATGAAAATTATGCTAATACCAATTCCTTGTATCTGAACTATATTTCATAGAGTGGATAAAAATTTCTTTTGTTTGGACAGTTCTTAGCACAGGGATTCTCAGACTGGGGGTCCTGACCCTCCAGGGGGCCGTGAGGTTATTACATGGGTGGTTGTAAACTGTCAGCCTCCATCCCCAAACCCTGCATCACCTTCAGCATTTATAATAGTGGTAAATATAAAAAAGTGTGTTTAATTTGTAAGGGGGTTTGCACTCAGAGGCTTGCTGTGTGAAAGGGGTCACCAGTACAAAAGTTTGAGAACGCCCTAGCAGTTCGTAGTATCTTCCTCCATTATATGTATAGACAGTCTCTTCCAAACCATTAGTGTCTATCAAAACAGAAAAACTTTTTAACTTCCTCCACTGTCTGACTTACTTTCTCATCCTCTTATTGCCCACCTTTTGTGTGAGGGCGGTTGGGTGCTGCAGTTTCAAAAGCAGCAACAGAGTGATCCACATCCATGTCTAATATGCATGATCCTTCTTCTAGTACTAGTACTATAGATGAAGTGTCAGTGTCTGGGAAACCTTCTTCATGATCTTCTCATTAATTAATCCCAGCTGCTGTGAAATGAATTTGCAATACAGTTCCCTAACTTTAGAGGCTCTGGAGGTGCTTTCTGTTCAATATGTTTATATGCATAATGAAACTAGAGACCTAACTAACAGCAAAGGATGATAAGAACTTATTTTTGAACAGCAAAAGATGTAACCCCATGAGCAGACTATCTAGGACCTTTTTTACTTATACAATGCCATGATGCCCACATCTTCCTACCTGCTACTTACTGATTGCTGATAGAGGATATTTATATTCTGATGCATAGGGTAAGAATGGAGTCATTGTGAATAGTTCTCTGAAAACATCTACGCAAAATGCAGCAGCAGTCAAAAAAGCAAACACAATGTTGGGAATCATTAAAAAAGGGATAGATAATAGTACAGAAATATCATATTTCCTCTATAAAAATCCATGGTATGCCCACATCTTGAATACTGCATGCAGATGTCCTTGCCCCATCTCAAAAACGATATATTGAAATTGGAAAAGGTTCAGAAAAGGGCAACAAAAATGGTTAATGGTATGGAATGGCTTCCTATGAGGAGAGATTAATAAGACAGAGACTTTTCAGCTTGGAAAAGAGATGACTAAGAGGAGAATATGATAGAGGTCTATAAAATCATGACTAGCATGGAGAAAGTAAACAAGGAAGTGTTATTTACTCCTTCTCATAACACAAGAACTAGGGATCACCCAATTAAATTAATAGGCAGCAGGTTTAAAACAAACAAAATGAAGTATTTCTTCACACAACGCACAGTCAACCTGTGGAACTCTTTGCCAGAGGATTTTGTGAAGGCCAAGACTATAACAGGGTTAAAAAAAGAACTAGATGAATTCATGGAGGATAGGTCTATCAATGGCTATTAGCCAGGCTGGGCAGGGATGGTGTCCCTAGCCTTTGTTTGCCAGAAGCTGGTAATGGGCAACATGAGGATTACCTGTTCTGTTAATTTCCTGTGAGGCTCCTGGCATTGGCTGCTGTTGGAAGACAGGATACTGGGCAAGATGGGCTTTTGGTTTGACCCAATATGTCCGCTCTTAGGAGTGTACATTCAATATCTGGGGATATGCTGGTAATTAGATAGTGAAACAAAACATTGCTTACACCACTACATGTGGCATCCAGGAAAAAATATAAATTTTATTAAAACATGGCCAGATATTACCACACATGTGCAGTAGATGATGTGCTCCCAATAATTATATTGGTCAATAATTAGTTTGGCGATGTAGACAAAATACCAAAAATATATAATAAATACAGTTTAACTGTTTCTTTAAAATGCAACGCAATGTAACTTAAAACAAATTTAAAAATGTTTCACTCAAATATATTTTCAAATTTCAACATAAAACAATTATAAAGACTGCTTCTTCAGCATAGCTGTCTTTCTCCTGGCTCCTTCCTACAGACAATAATCAAGCCACCTTAACAGGAAAAGGACTAAATAAACTAAAAATACTAATTTCTGCAGACACACTTGTCAGTTGTATGCAGTACCTTGGTAAGTGTTTGGAAAGAGGCATTTAGCTGATATGCTTGTCTGCAGAAATTAATTTATTTTGTTTTCGTACCGAGTAGGATTGAATGGGTTTAAATAAGGTTTTAGTTATAGTTTATTTGGCAAAGAAAATGCTTTTGTACAATGATTGCAAATAATCATATAACATAAACTATATTTCAAATGTGCTGTCAACGAACAAAAACTCTTTTCCCAAGATTATTTTATCTATCCATTTTCCCCCCTCCACTGGAATTAACTACTTGTGAAAGATGCCAGATTGACAGCCTTGGAGACAAAACACATTGCATGAACAGCAACAGTGTAAGCTACTTGCCCTACTGATGTGCCCTATCTATTAACTGGAATGACCTCTTCCAAGGAGTGCCAATTTCTTTCACTGACCATGCCCAACCAATCCTGGACTTCTTTTCTGAGACTGCCAACCAGTATGCCAGTTAATGACAATGATAGGGCAGTTTTTGTGATGTGTACACATGTCCACTGAGAAGTGAACTGGTATGATCAAACTCATTGCTCTTTCTAATACTTTTCTCTTTTATTTTTTTCAATTTCTAAATGTTTACTAAAATTATAATAATTACAAAATATCTGCTCTACAACAGAACAGTACGACTGATCACTAAACATATTCAAATGAAATACAGGCAAGGATAAAATAGAAAGATATTGTTAGAAAGACCCTTTGCAGAACATGCAAACTTTTAATCATAGGATTATATTTAACTTCACTACAGGGACATTCCTTCTCTCTCAAATATAATGAAAAATAAGACCATTTTTCTAATAAACTCTTCTATGATAAAAGAAGCTGCAGGAGGGATAATACAAGCTAAGTGTGTTGTATTCTATGGAACAATGATGATTTACACTAGCTTATGATCTGGCCCTTTGGGTTCTAGCCCTTCCTTGAGATACACAGTTACACCTCCCACTGATGTTAATTAAGTGATATGTCAGAATACAGCAGTCCTCTTTGTGATTTACCAAGGTATAATTCAGACTAATGAGCATCCTTGCCCTGCAACCTTGGGTGCCCTGCTGAAGGAGTTCCCACCTGGACTGCTCACAGGCAGCCTTCCGGCATGCAAGCCACATCCTGAGTGTTTTTCTGTAACTGCAGCCTACCAGCCACACTTGGGTTACACTCTGGCCTTCCCCAGCCTTAGTTAGATTAGATAAAACAGTAAAAAGAGTTTATTAGCTAGGGAAAGATAGATTTTAATTGAATACAAGTAATGATGTATAAAAATCAGAGATGGTTACAAGAAAAATAAAGGTAAGATGTTTACTAATACCTAACTTAACAAACGATATCAGATTCAAGCAAAGTTTCTCACCACATGCTTTCAGCAGCCTTACTGACCAAACCCTATAGGTCAAGACCCTCTGCCCCCCCCCTACAGCAACTGCTTCCTTTGTTGCTTTAGGTGCAGTCAATGTGATGGGCAGGGACAGAGAGAGAGAGAGAGAGAGGCATATTGGGGTGTTTGTCTCTCCTTTTTATAGTTTCTTTCCCCCTCTTGAAAAACATTTCCAGCTGTACACCAGGAGACACAGAGTCTATGTGGATGGATGGCTTTTTCTCACTTATTCTGAGCTTTCTTTGTTTCCCTTTCTGCTTGATTACTCTGTTTACTGCTTAAATGCTTAAATGCAAATTAAGCAGAGCACACATTCATTTATTTATGGCAGATCGATTTGCCAACCTCAGTTCGGGCAGGGCTGTGGGTTTGCAACATATGTTAATAACATGCCACAGGGAAATCTTATAACTTTACATACCATATTACCATACATATTTTATCAGGACAATACTGAACAGCAAATTATGAGTTTTCAAATGATACCTTACAAGGCACACTGTGTACAAAGATTATTACAATAGAGTGTAGGGTATGAATACAGGGGTGTATTCTGTAACACTTCTCTATCCAGTATGTACTGGTCGGGATAGCTAAGTGACTTTGCTTTGGATTTTTAGGGCCCTTTCCTGCAAGATGCTGAGCACTCAACTCTTGTTCAAGTCTATGGGACTTGGAGGCACCTTTCAGAATCAGACCCTTTCCTATCTGTACTAGTAATTTTTGAAAAGATGAAAGACTGCTTTATCAAGCCTGTCAGTGCTCACACATCATTTAAATGTTCATTTGTTTCATTGAAAGTTTTAAAATCAGTTTTTTGTTTTGTGTACAAAAGTAGTGGTCTCCTTCCTGTCAGATTTGGGCTGTTAGTCAATGAAAATCACACACCAATAGGTTTATGATGGGTTTTACTGTATGGGCCTGATTTTCATGAAATAATGAGCATCCTCATTTCCAGCTGGTGTCATAGGAGCTGCAGGTCACATCTAAGAAAATCAGGCCCTGTATGTGTATGGAAAAGAAACTAGACCATTATGTACTGGAAGTCTGGGAAATTCATCTTTTTCTGGATATCTCTGTGGACTCTACGTGATTTAGATCTATGAAAACTTTTTCTACTTTTTTTTTCTTTTTAAAATATACATAGCTTCTGCTCCATATGCACTTTGCTCAGCTATCACTATCACTGTTGTAGATGTGAAATTTTTCATAGCTCAGTGAAAAACCATTAGAAAAATCAATCCCAGTTCAAAAGACCCTGTAAACTTCCATTTTAATCAGTCAGGACACATGGCTGCTTTTACTAAAAAAGACGCAATTTGGTATGATTTTGTTTTGATTGTTCTACATTGTTGATGTTGCAAATAGGTATGTCAGCATTCGAAAGATGGTCCTTGAGGCACTCCATTTTTTTAATAACAAGCAAAATTCTCATTAATGGACAATCTTACAATGCAATAACATTCATTTTTTGGACTATTAAGCATATAGAGTGTTTATATTTCCAGCAAAAGAATGAACTAATGGAAAATAACATTCTGTCACGCACTGGTGCCACAGCATCGCAACATAACGTATCTCAGGCTGATTACAATTCAGCCTTTCAACAGAATTATACATGATCAAAGCTTTTGGAATCAGAACTATGTGACTTAAATGACTGAAAATAGTTTTAATGTTTAAGTTCTTCTTTCGAATCACAGCTCATTTCTTGTTAATGATGTGGTAAACCAGAAAAACAACTGTTGGTCTATCCACCTGCCTAATTACATATGAATGTATTCAGAATGGTACAGTTGTGCAATATGGGACAGTCTCAGATTTTAGCCCTAGGTTTAAATTATGAGCAGGAATAACCACATCTAAGTTAAAAGTCAAAAAGTGATATAAGTTAAAAAGAGGAAATGTTCTTTTCTTCTCTTTTTGGTGCCTCAGCAGTAGATTTAGTGCAAGTTCATAAGGGGACAGGATGAAGTTCTTTAAAGCAAAGTTTTTTTCAGACATAAGAGAGGATCTCCAGCCTTCTCATTATCACATTCCCACTCTGAGTTGGAGTATGAGCTCTTCTGGGCTTTATGACTTGCTACTCACTACCTTTGGACCATGACCTCCTTCAAAGAAGTAGTGATAGTTTAGCATAATTGTTCAGAATGTCTGCAATGCAATGTAAACTATTCGTCCATCACCATCAGCTCATCTGAAACCATGTAATGTATTTCACTTAGGATGCTATAAAATATTACATACATGATTTTAAGTCACTAAGTCCTGGGTTTTTTCATATCTATCGATACAATGCCAGTTTCAAATCAGATTTCCCCCACTGTTTCTGCTTATTATTGTTTTATTCTTTAATAAAATTTAGTTAGGGATTTTTTTTTAAAAGACAATATAGAACCTCATATTAATCAATATTTCTGGATTCTAAAAAAAGGACTCCAGCAATGTCACATATTTTGCTACAGAAATCATTGCCAGGACAAACATGCAGCCATCCCTAGTTGTCATTACCTATCGCCTGGGTTACTGAGCCATTAAGCAATATCACTTTCTCTGACATTTTTAAAACTCAACGCTTCCACCTCCAAACAACCTCCCCAAGCCTTTACAAGCTGGAGATATGAATATGACATTGCTTTTGATCATTTTCATTCTAGAGGGAAGTCTCAGGAAGAATGCTAGATAAAAATTGCTAGCTTCTGGGATGTATTTGATGACACTGTCACTAGGGTTTGACACACAGGAGTGTTGTGGGGTGCCTGGCCCTAATTACATGACCTATGTGAGGGTTCTGAAGGTAAATATCCCTGTTACATGACAGAGGTCAGACTCTCTTCACTCCACTGGCTACTAGTACTCACTATTACAATCATGGTGATAATTTTTTCTTAACATAGCAAACATTTTTAATCAACTTGCCATTGTTTAACCTTTTACCTTTGAGCTGGAACTCAAGAAGCAGAAATCCCAAAATCCCTGCAAATCCTATGTCCCCTGTATGTCAGCATGGCCCTGAATTATGATTTTGGAAGCTGGAAGACAGCTCTTCAAAGATCATTTTATGTAAAGACTAACTATCCCACCATATTGCTGGAAAATTCTGAGACATCAGTCCTGAAGTGGTGCTTATATGTTGCATAATAAAATGTTTACATTTTTAATACTATTTGGAAATTGTATTTGGGGAATAGTGCTTATGTCATGAAAAAGTTGTAGATCTTGGATGAAGTTCACCCATTGACAGAGAACCCATCTGTAGTGGGCCAGCGTGGCTCCCCTCCTCCCCGGAGAGGGTCGAGCCCCAGCAGAGGCCAGAGTGGGCGGAGCTACGGAGCTCTGAGCCCGCCCCTCAAAGGGTCAGGTGGTGACCCGGAACTATAAAAGCCGGCCCTCAGAGCTCAGTGAGGCCCCAGCGGCCGGAGAGAACAGACGTCCCTCCGGGAGCTCGAAACTGGGAGACTCTGGCGACCCAGGGGAGCCACCCAGACTGGCCTGAGCTTCCCCGCACTCGCTACCAGGAGAAGCTGCCTGAGCTTCCCCGCGCTCGCTACCAGGAGGAGCCGCCGGAGCTTCCCTGTGCCTGCTGCTACCCGGAGGAGCCACTGGCGCTACAGTGGCCCGAGTATCCCGAGGAACTCCTGGACCCACCACCCAGCCCCAGTCGTGATGAGCCGATGCTCCTGGACCCCGCTGAGGCCGACGTTAGGACCCAGGTAGGTCCTGAGGGGGAGTACGGAAGCAGCCTGGGGGCAGCTGACCTCAGTCGGGCTGTGGAGTTGCTGGAGCCTGTCAGTGTGTTGCAGTCAGGATCCCCACTGATGGACCAGCGGAGTGACAGCAGCTTTTAGGGCCCTGGGCTGGGACGCAGTGGAGTGGGAAGGCCTGCGCCCCCCTGCCACCCCGCTCCGGGGTGGCAGACTCCCCCTCTCCCTGGCCTGAGGAGGCCGATAACTGCTACCGCTGCTCAGTCCTGCCCCAATGTCTGAGCTTACTGACTCAGTGTTTGCTGCCCCGCCCTGCCCAAGGGCTGGGCCTCTAAACTGTCACTATTGCTCAGCACTGACCAAAGGCCTGAGCCCACTGATTTGGTGTTTGCTGCCTCGCCCTGACCAAGGGCTGGGCCTTTAAAACTGCTAGTGTTGCTCGGTCCTGACCCAAGGCCCGAGCTTACTGACTCAGCGTTTGCTGCCCGCCCTGATCTAGGGCTGGGCCTTAAAACTGCTACTGTTGCTCAGCCCTGACCAAGGCCTGAGCCTATTGTCTCAGTGTTTTTGCTGCCCCACCCTGACCAAGGGTTGAGCCTTAAGCTATTACCATTGCTCAGCCCTGACTCAGGCCTGAGCTTACTGACTCTGTTGCTATCCGCCCTGACTTAGGAATGGCTCAGCCCTGGTGGAGGGCCTGAGCCCCCCGCCGCCGGGCGGGCAAGTACCTTGAGGACTGCTGGGCTAACTTCCTGGGCCAACTGGAGCAGAGTGGGCCGGCGTGGCTCCTCTCCTCCCTGGAGAGGGTCGAGCCCCAGCACCCACACGCGTACACTATCCAAGGTCCTTTATGCTGATGAATCTTGGAAGGGTTGGGGACAGGCAGGCATTTATGGGTATGGAGTAGGTGTAGGAGAACTCTATGCTCTGGGGAGGGGAGCATTGTGGCTGGCTGGAGAAGGGGCTACTGGAGTTGCATTTATATGGATCTAGTTGTTGGGATTCCCTGATTAATGGTATTTTGGCTAGAAGAGCGGTCATGGAGGGGTTGTGCTATAATTTATGAAATCCAACTAATTCCTTATACTATGGTTATTTTGATTTTTTTTTTCATTGTCTGTTCCAGGTTTCTAAGCATTTTACATTATTTAATGTTGCTTACTTTGGGAAAGCTGTCAGCCTATTCCTCCTTATGCTCACTGAAGGTAAACACTGACGAACTCAAATATCAACAGGCCCAGTACTTCCCTTCTGGCTTTCACCAAGCAGGCAGGACACAGATCTCACTCATAGATTGTTATAGTCCAAAACACCTCCAGTGACTCCCCTCAGTAAACATAAGCTAAAATATAAGCAGAGCAGTCGTAGCATTTGTTCATTCAAAGGTCTGCATTGTCACCATGCATGGATATAATTGGGGGTTTTACCTGCAGAGTGATGTGAAATTTCTTCACAGTGCATGAAGCCAAGTGGAGATAGCTCAGAATATGAAGGCTGTTAACCACCTAGAAAAATTCCACAATCCAAGATTTTGCAGATGCTATGGTGGAAGTGAAAAAACACTTTTCACATCTCTCACAACTGCAGCATAAGGCTTTAAAAATGCTCTGTGTTGCAATCAGCCTGACTCACCATGACACTTCTTCTGCCACCAGCACTAGCTATCTCATTTCTTCTTGTATCTGTTTAGGTTATCTGTTAAATGAAAACTGTCTGAGAGTATGTCTAAGGGACACTGTGTTGTTGTTTGGGAACAAAAATTCATTGTAAAATGCTACCAAACCATCTGTCCAATAATCTGTTGGATTTATCTGAGAGTAGGTGGAGGTGAATTTCATCCATTCAATACTCACTGTTTGTAGGCTGTTTAAACTAACATTATGTCTTTACTTCTGACCCCACAGATTAAGAAATCTTCAGTAAAACCAGTTGAGCCAACTGACTGTCTTTACTGTCATAATATCTGCATATGTGTCTTAGCACAATTGGCAGACATGGTTTAGGAGAGGCTTAGCACTGAACTTAAATATGCCTTAAGTTATGTTAATAAGAAATCACATAGTGGAACTATATAACAACCTTCTCTTAATTAAAGAGCCAACTCCATACTCAGGCAAATCTGAAAAACAAACCAACTCTTTTAGTAATTCTCATAAAAGACTCATTTAATTTTCCTGGGTTATAGATTAAACTGGTTCACAGATTGCATGTGTCACTTGCAAAATATGTTGTATAAATAATTAACAGTTATATTTTGGTGACAGAGATGATGTGAAGAGAATGGTTCTTTTTTCAAATCTAAGAGATGAGCACAGTAGTAAAGTCCTGAGAAGCAGATAAAGTTATGGTACATGCAATTAGTTACAGTATGGACCTAAGCCCTATCTTTAAAATCTATCATTTGATGATTACAGAGGGTTAGCAGTTTTTAGATGAGAAATTATACCCTTGCTGTTATGAAATAAATAGACAAGTTCTGAAAATTAACATGTCAAATGTTGTTGGTTGTGTTCAAGATAAACTGTGTGTAGAGCATTTTTCATATCCTGCCTTTGCTTTTAAACCTTTTTTTTTTTCCGAATGAAATTATTGTGAAAAGTGCTGAAATGATAGCCCTGAAGACTGAAGCTCTGTACAACAGCTGTAGCACTTAGGCAAAATAAGCTTCCATACAGATGTGCCTCAACCCATATACAGAGGGACCATCTTTAGGAATGAGAAGAGTGATTGGTTTCCATGCCCATGTTGAGGCTGCCAAAAAAGTTGCTTTTTGGGTTCAGTCTTGCATATGATATTGTGATTTGGACACATGGGGTGAAATCCTGGCCCCACTGAAGTCAATAGGACTTTTGCCACCGACTTCAATGGAGCAAGGATTTCAACTGTGTTCACTGGACCTAGGCCTTTACTTGGTCAGTAGAGTTATGTACCATACCCAGCTAATCAGGAAACTATAGATCTGTTTACAATGTAATAAAATGGTGGATTGATTAATATCAATGTCAATCTAATATGTATATTATATAAGGAAATTGTCAGTCACTGACATCACATAAATATAAGTGCAAAAGAGTGGTGAATCAAGCCCTAAATCCAGAAGAAACATTAGTCTGTTTGCCATGCCCTTTTATAAACACTCATGTAGTTTTTTTATTTTGAAATTTCACAATATGCATATCTCTTTTCTTGATGGTGCAAAGAACCCATAATGTTGCCAGTACAATACAAACAATGTAATGTAGGACACTCAGTCTAACCTAGCAGGCAACAATATTGAGCAGTCTCAATTTCAGTTCATTTTACCCTGACAGTGTTTCTTATGATAAGAGATTACAGGTTCAACATGTTTTATCTCATCCTTCCTTTTGCTTTCAGTGATATATTACTTTAGTGAATTGATATAATATTGGGCAGTCCATTTATACTGTGTGTTAGAATTATTTTTTTAAATGAAATTCGTATATATCTTGCAGATGACAGGGGAACAATCTATTTCATGAGAAAGTAATTTTCTTTGTGCTTACTGGGAACTAGGTTGTTTTGATTGATTAATATAGCATTGTCTTTTTGATTCTGAGTCCACAGTTTGTTTAGCCTGAAAATTCCAGTAAAATCAGTTATTATATCACTAATTATTTTTATGTATAGCACATAATTTGGCACAGTGGTAGGCACTGCTTAGGAAAGGCATAACATTGAACTGGTATGAAATTTGTCCCAAGTTGTGTTAATCACACACTGCAATTGTATGATGACCTTCCCTTCATTAGAAAGCTACTACTATACTCAAGCAATTTGAAAGAAATGATCCTTCATCGTGCTCCCATTCAACAATTGTGCACATTTTCCCCCTATTACAACATTGCTAAGATGTGCGTGTAAAGAGAAACTCTCCATTTCCAATCCCTGTAATTTTGATCAGACAACAAGCAGTAAGAATATGGTCAGATATTTTGTGGAGTGAAAAATGAAAATACAAGCTCAGCAGCGTATGCAGCCCACAGTCTCTCTCTTTGTATTAAATTCTGTTCACTAGCATGATAAAACTGAGCAGTGAAAATGAATAGCAAGGAAATGACAATTATTGTGGCATTTTAGCCATTTCCACTAATTAATAGAGAATAAGTTTACCTGAACAGGAAAGTAGTGAATCAGTCATAAGGAAATCTCTTGGCTGTGCTTGGTCCTGAGGAAGTCCTACTAGACTTGTTGTCCAGACAGGGTTTATCCTAATGCTGATGACTTGACAGGTTATGGATCCCTGTGGCAAGGAGAAGTAATAAAAAGTCATTCTGGAACGCTATACAGCTTGGAAAAACAGAGGAGGAAATCTGTTCCTCTCATAGATGTTACAGGTTGGGATGCTATGATGTTAAAAACTCCTTTTAACCAGGGAAACATTGCACATTACATTTACAGAGGAATTTTGACATAACTCGTTTACACAGACTATGACAACCTTACCTAGATACTGAAGCTAAGAATCAGCTGATTTTTTTGACCCAGACATGTACTTTGCAGCTTATGCAGATCCCTGCCCTCCAGCGTTATAGTGTGATTTCCCTTGGATAAGGTTTCCATGCATGGTAAATAAAATTGCTGATGCATCTTGGGCTCAAGACCTCCTTTGCCCATATTTTGCATAGGTGGACTATTCTTAGCACAAAGATCTTGCTTAGTCTTTCACTCTCCCTTTCTTTAAGCCCACACCCCACTGTACCTAAGGTTTATTATCACAGGCTAATGGGGAACATTTTTGGAAGAGACCCTAGTTAAAATACTGGCAAGACATTGCTGGTTTGCAGCTAACCTTTATTGGTTCTTACATAGTTAGCCACATATGGCTGGTGTCCCTTTCTCTTGACTATTACCTTTTCTTTCCAAATTCTATCTTATTCTTTCTTTGTTTTCTATCATAAATGCAGATACTGTAAGTGGCTCACAGAAAATTTAAAAATTGACACTTCCATTAGTATTTCTTCATTGACTTGGCTGAGTTATTTTATGAGACTTCAAAATGATGAGAAAACAACAACAAAATTTATTGGACAAGGAAGTCCACACAGTTCTGGACCTCTCCAGGCAGATCCAGTTAAGAAGACATGAACTGGGTATCTTCAAAGTAGATGCTTGTATTGCAACTACAACTGCAGCCTTCTATTTAACATACAGATGATCGTTTGAGTAGGAAATAAACTTTTTTTTTGTTGAAAGTCTAAAAAGTGAAATTTTGATTCCAAGTTAACTACTCCTCAGAGGCCAGATGTAGAAAAACTAAAAGTTCACTTTTGATGGAAAAATTGGTTATAATTAATTGTACAGAAAAAAAATTAGTTATAATTAAGTGAACAAAAAAAAATGGAAAAAGAGGAACCCTAACTCAATTTTTTTCTCCTTTTCATGTTCTTTTTCTCTTTAGATTTGACTAATCATCAAGGGCCTACTTCTTCCACCTTAGAACTAGCCTGCTGATTGTATGAGAGCTTTGTGGAAATATATCTATATCAAAGACAAATACAGATAAACAACAAATAAATATCTGCTGATATCAAACAGTGCAACATTACTATATGTCTACAATTAATTTCTCATGTCTTTTAAAGAATTACAAAAAAGGAAATTTGTCAATATGCAGAACTGCTAAATGAATGCCAAATTCTGGTGGCCTGGGAGAAGAGTAGTCTCATTGAAGTCAATAAACTACTTTCCTGAATAAAGTCAGCAGGATTTGATCTGTAATTACTAATTTGAGAATAACATTAAGAAATCTGAAGGAGCTCTTATTAAGAGAGGACTTGCCCAGAAAAATTAATTGTATCCAGCCCTTTCTGGTTTCTGGTAAGATTTTAATACTTATAAATAAAGTATATAAAAGAATTACAACCACTTAGAGGAACATTAAATTGCCAGAGAAACTATATATATATATATATATAGTTGGAAGTACACTGGTACAAAACTTATGTAAGTGACTTGAGAATCAAGTCCACCATATATATATATATTCATTAAATTGCCAGAGAAACTATATATATATACCAGTGTACCTCCAACTACTACTATAGAGATACTCCAGGGTTACACCCATACATATGAGCATATGAGATCAGAATCAGGCCCAGGAAATATACTCTCTTGACTTTTCTTTTTCAGAGTCACACTATGGTACTCGGTTATCAAGATATTTTGATAAATTATAAAACCCTCTCTAGGTCCTTTAGGTCATTTTCAGAGGTCTTTCTTTTAAATTAAGGAGCCCTGAAAGCTGCCCAATGGTCAGCCCATGTGCACATTTTCTTTTTCCTTTTTTATAGAAATGTGTGGTAAAAGGCTTAAGTCTTTCAATAATGGTTCACAGAGGTGAAGGCATATGAGAGCAGAGTTCTACACAGGCCAACTTTTAAATAGAAAGTTCTATTTAGCAGTCTCAGACCAGAGAACCATCGCCACAGGGGAAACATCCAATACACTTCTAAAGATAATGAAGAATTTGTGAAGGACATTCTCAAATATTCTTTAACCTTCTACGTAGCTGAAGTCCTTTCCTTTCCTTTCCTTTCCTTTCACTCTAATCGTCTGATTTTTCTGTGACCAGCTGCTGCAGTCTTTCTAATTGCTGCTTCATAGCTGATCTGCAGCAGAGGTAGTGGTGTGACTTGGAAAACTAAAATGAATAGCATATTCTTGCAACTTTGGAGCAATGGACAGCTAGTCACAGGAAACTGTCAATTAGAAGATTTTATATATGCTCCACGTGGTCTCCAATGTTTCATAAAGATGAATTTAGACTGGAATAGGTGCATAGAAGGGTTACTAGGATGATCAGAGGAATGGAGCACCTACTTTAGGTGAGGAGATTTAAAGAGCTTGGCTTGTTTAGCCAAATAAAATGAAGGGTGAGGGGAGATATGATTGCTCTCATAAATACATCAGAGGGATAAACACCAGGGCAGGAGAGGAATTATTTTAAGTTAATGGTCAATGTTGCACAAGAACAAATGGACATAAACTGTCTGTCAATAAGTTGAAATTAGATGAAGATATATAACCATCAGAGGTGTGATGTACTGGAACAGCCTTCCAAGGGGACTAGTGGGGACCAAAAAAACCCTAATTTGTTTCAAGACTGAGCTTGATAAGTGTATGGAAGGGATGGTATGATGCTGAGGTTGCTTACAATGGCATAGGGCCCATCTGCGACTGCTGTTAGCAAATATCTCCAGTGGTTGGAGATGGGACACTAAAAGGGGAGGGCTCTGAGTTACTACAGCAAATTCTTTCCCAGGTGTTTGGCTGGTGAGTCTCACCCACATGGGCAGGGTCTAACAGATCACCATATTTGGGGTCTGGAAGGCATTTGCCCCCAGGTCAGACTGGCAGAGACCCTGGGGTTTTTTTGGCCTTCCTTTGCAGCTTGGGGCATAGGTCACTCACTGGTTTGACTTGGTGGATTCTCTGTAACTTGAAGTCTCTAAATCAAGATATGAGGATTTCAGTAACTCAGCTAGAGGTTACGAGCTTTTTACAGGAGCAAGTGGGTGAGGTTCTGCAATGTGCAGAGGGTCAGACTAACTGATCAGGATGGTCCATTCTGGCCTTAGTCAGATGATAGAGGCTCTGCACAGTCTTTATCATCTGCCTTGCTGCTCTTTCCCTGGACTGCTTCCTACTCTGCATTCCACAGGTTTTTTTCTCCACCTTTATGATAGACACTTCCCCCAGGGCCAGGATCCCAGGGTTTCTTCCTCAGCTTCTAGCCTCGCCTAGCCTAGCCTAGCCCAGCTCTTCTCTTCTCTTCTCTTCTCTAAGCCCAGAAGGTGACTACTAGCTTTCACATTGCAGCTCCTTTCTGATGCAAACTTCCTGGCTTTATACCTTAGCCAGCTTCCTCCCCATCTGGGCTTTATCAGCCATTAGTCATCTTCAGTCAAGTCAGTGTCTCCACTAGGTGTGGCCTATAAGATTAATTGGCCCAATCTACATCAGTACATCACTTCAGGGCTGGTATAAAGGCTGACTGGCCTGTAGTTCCCTGGTGAACACTGCATCACACAATCTAATATTCCATTGACTTTTTTGACTGCAATTGCACACTGAGAAGAGATCTTCACTGAGTTGTCTATGATACTTAGATCCCTTTCTTGAGTTGTTACAGTTAATTTAGACCCTTGTAAGATGTACAGAATCCTGTAAATTGTAAGAAATAGCTTAGAAAAATTGGACATACTGGTCATAAGAATTGGCTTGGTCAGTTCATAATTGGATCTTTTTAACATACTTGCTCTTCCTGTTTGCATGCATAACTGCATTTAGTTCCCAAACAACTGATTAAGCAGATGTTAGAAAACATTGACAGAAAATAATGTAAGTATGAAGCATCTCAGACCTAATTGTAACTGGAATATTTGCAAAGATTTAGTAAAATTGGAGGAGATTAATCATATAGAAGAAAAATCACCTTCCCAGAAAACACACAGAAGCATGAACAACTAATTATCACTGTAGATTCTTTATTATTAAAAATGAAACTGAGTGAGTCACTTGAATAGGAGAATATTGACTATAGTGGAATAGCAGAAGACAGAAAATAGAGAACATTTCAAAAAGATTAATTCTTAGCAGAAAGGTTATTATCTTCAAAGAACGGCCTTTATACTTACTGCAAGGCTAAGTGCACTCCAGAAAATGATACCAGATAGCAAGAACTACATTGTTGCACAGAAAACTGACAGTATTTGCAGCTGAAAAAGGTGCAACTTTCATAAAAGCATCTTTCTATCTGTGGTAAGTTTTGTGTATTAAATTTAGTGCACACAGAAGTGCTTATTTACTGAAAATATATTGTGGGTCCAAATTATGTCTCTCATGTCAGTAAAATATTAGAAAATTCAGTATCTTCATTATATATATATATATAAAACATGCATACGCAAGTGTAATATCATGGGGCCGGAAGCGCTGCATCCGAAGGTGCTAAAGGAGTTGGCAGATGTGATTGCAGAGCCATTGGCCATTATCTTTGAAAACTCATGGCGATCGGGGGAGTTCCCAGATGATGGGGGGGAAGAGATAGCTCAGTGGTTTGAGCACTGGCCTGCTAAACCCAGGGTTGTGAATTCAATCCTTGAAGGAACCATTTGGGGATTGGTTCTGCTTTGAACAGGGGGTTGGACTAGATGATCTCTTGAGGTCCCTTCCAACCCTAATATTCTATGATTGGAAAAAGGCTAATTTACTGGCCATTTTTAAAAAAGGGAAGAAGGAGGATCCAGGGAACTACAGGCCAGTCAGCCTCACCTCAGTCTCTGGAAAAATCATGGAGCAGGTCCTCAAGGAATCAATTCTGAAGCACTTAGAGGAGAGGAAAGTGATCAGGAACAGTCAGCATGGATTCACCAAGGGCAAGTCATGCCTGACTAACCTAATTGCCTTCTATGAGGAGATAACTGGGTCTGTGGATGAGGGGAAAGCAGTGGATGTGTTATTCCTTGACTGTAGCAAGGCTTTTGATAAAGTATCCCACAGTATTCTAGCCAGCAAGTTAAAGAAGTATGGACTGGACGATTGGACTATAAGGTGGACAGAAAGCTGGCTAGATCGTTGGGCTCAACAGGTAGTGATCAATGGCTCCATGTCTAGTTGGCAGTCGGTATCAAGGAGTTATTCAGGGGGTCAGATTAAATTATCAAAATGATCACTTTTGGACTTGGAATCTCTGAATCATAGAGAAAAATCAGTGAAAAGGCCCAGAATGAAGCCTTGAAGTCCTGGATCCTAGGTTTAGGTTGGATATTAGGAAAAACTGTTTCACTAGGAGGGTGGTGAAACACTGGAATGGGTTACCTAGGGAGGTGATGGAATCTCCTTCCTTAGAGGTTTTTAAGGTCAGGTTTGACAAAGCCCTGGCTGGGATGATTTAGTTGGGAATTGGTCCTGTCTTGAGCAGGGGGTTGGACTAGATGACCTCCTGAGTTCCCTTCCAACCCTGATATTCTGTGATAGTAAATTCTCTGCCCAGGAAAAGCCCTGTTCTTACAAACTGTGCTATCAAAACTATGAAATCTATGAAAATTCCAAACAGTAAAGTACAACACAGAGCTGACGAACATCATTTTTTGTGCCCCGTCCCTATTGCAAATCTTTGGGCTGCTTTGCACCAGTCTGACTTATGCCAGCTGCCATAAAGATCAGGGATAGAGGAGAGGCAGTTTGTGTTTCTTCTGTTCAGGAGCTTGAAGGACCTACTTTAATCCATAAGGACTTTGCGGGAGCTCAGTTAAGCAGAGGTGCAGGTTCACCTCAGACAGGTCTGTTCCACCCCTGAACTGTCCTGCTGTGTCTAGGGCTGCTGTGGAGGTGACACAGAACTGGTGGAGCTGGCTTGTGCCTGATGTAAGAGCTTCCTGCACTGCAGGCTGCCTGCCTTGTGGGCCCTTTGCACCACCACTGTGGGCTGTAGTACAACAATGAATCAGCCTGATATTGACACCACTAAGCGATATTCTCCTGCCAAACCTAAAATTGCCATTGCTCTTCTGTGTAACTTCTCTTTCATTTTAAAAATCTGCATAAGAAAACATTACTTCTGCTGGACATTACCCTTCTCTTTCTTCATCTCCTACCTTTTCTTTTGATAAACCCTGAGAGTCTCCCACTCCTGGCTCTGGGTAAGGCAGTAAGGCTAGAATAAAGGGAGGAATGTTTGCTCCTTCAAGTTGCAGAGGAAAAGGAATGATAATGCTTATATGTACAAACGTTCATTAATTGATCCTCAGAGTACCACATGGAAATTCACTTGGCTCAGTTAAGCTTTGGTAAAGTTGGGGTTGTGTGTGCATGTATGAGAACAGAAATCGGGCTTTTAAAGAAAAGCTAAATTCAGCCTTAATTATAGGGAGCCAAACCTCTCTCAGTGATAGCCTTGGCTCATAAAGTTATTAAAATATCTAATTATGATTAGTCTTGTTTTGCTGCACCTTTTAATAATGTTGAAATGACCAGTTCACATGGATGGTATTCTAACCCTATAACATACTCTCCTAACCTTATCCTCTACATTTCAGAACTCTCAGAGAATAGAGCTAGGCTGTATCATTTAGGCACAGCCCACTGTAAAGGACAGGGTGGAGCTGCATCCTTCAGGGCGAGCACCGGTGGCCAGCTTTGATTGGGAGACATTTTTTTTGACCTCACAGGAGAGCAGAGGCTATGAGACAGCTGCTGCTACATCCCTTTCTGAGCTGCAGCTCTTCTGGCAAATCTGTAGGGAGGTAAGAGCCATGGTCCTGCTTCCTCCCTGTCCTCTTTGAGGAGCCATGTATCCTCAGAGGAATAGGGAGGTAGCAGCCTTTGCACTGCCACGAACAAAAGGACTGAACTTCAGCCTGGCCCTTGCATAGGGCTGTACAAAGGCAGTGAGAATTGTCTTACGCCCTCCACCATTGGGCACCTGCTTAAAGGCCAGAGAGGCAGAAACTGGTCCACAGAAATGAATGCAAGAATATCTTGTTCAAAAGACTGTCTGTGGTTCTGTTTGTCAGGACAACAAACTCTCTGTTTATAGACTCTTGGCCAATTTGGGACCAGATTGTGTGTGACTCTTATTCTGGTTTACATTAGTGGTGGGAGGAAGGCACAAAGCCTTCCTTCCTTCCCCATACATGGCTGGAGTATATAGTTACAAGGTAGTATCCCTTTAAATATTCAAAAACCATACTCAGACAGCACTGCAAGCAATTTAGGAGGTTCTTAAGGTGCACTTCATCACTAGCTCCTGTGACCAATATCAATCAAATAACACTGATTGTCAGAAATACCCTATAATAGATAGTTTGTGGTTTGCTGCCAAGTAACAGATCTTGATGCTATTACGACCACTAGCCTATTATACTGAATAAATCTTTATATGTGTTAATCCTGAGGTGGTGCTTCTCATTGTTTTCAGTTTCCATTTGCAAGTTTGGGCTAGGCTGGTCTTGCTTACCACTGGCTAATGAAAAAAAAAGTGTATTCTCTACACTAGGTAAATCAACATGCAATATTAGGTTAATGGTAACCTTGAAATCACCATAGATAGAGAAAATCCCATTTTTTTCATTACTGGCATTAAAGGGATGCTCCATTCTCTCCAGTTAACCTTGGATATAATTCCAGAGTTCTATAAGTGATGAAGATACTATATGAGCTTTGCAAAATTTAGGAATTTCTCCCTCTTCAAGGACAATTTTTGCTTTCATACATTTTCAGGTGCTGCTACCATCCTGAAAGACAAATAGAAGCCTTGTCCTAAAGTTCATGTCATTTCTTTTTTGGGCTGGAATTCATAATTTGTTTTGAAGCCTACAGATGTTCTGAGCTTTGCCAGTCCAGATGAATCTCTCTTAGCCATTTTCTGCCAAATAAAGCAGGACCCCTTTGCTTCACAACATAGAGATTTAACAGATGCTGTTTACAGTTACTTCATGTTCATCGTAATAACACCCGGGGGAGTGAGGAGTTACCTTGTGTATTGCTTTTGTAAGCGCTGAGGCTTTCTGCAAGTTCGCCTCGTTTATGTAGTCTCTGATAATCCTGCTGCAAAATTAAAGAAATAGCAGACTCTGTATCAAGCTTCAATTCAAGTCTTAAGGCTACCATGCTTGTGCAGTTCCTTCATATTTATATTTGTTTTGTAATGAGCAAAAGACACAACAAAGGGCCAAGGAGAATTGTAGGCCCTGAACTCTGAGAAGAGTTTCATCAACACTTCCTCAAAGGAGATGGGAAAGGATGAAGGGGAAATAGAGCCTTGGTCCTACCCCTCCCTCCACATTAGGTATACCTGTACTGAAATCAGAGCTGTGATATAGACAGACCGGAGCAACCAAGCTGCAGCAACATGGGCTGGATGCTCAAGTACATACCCAGGATACTGGTTAGGTCTTCCAGGGCTGGTAGACAGCAGAGAGTATGCTGCACCTTATACAGCATAAATAAACATAATTCAATTGATGTTTCTTTGCAGGACAAAAAGAAAAGCATCAAATCTTGCTTAGTTTAGCTTAGTTTACATCATAGGCAGCAGGTGGCTGGGCTAGAGGGGTTCAGCCTTCCCCATTATCTATCTATCTACCAGCTCACTAATTGTCCATCTGCACCCCCAATGCACATGCCCAGCTCGGCAAGGGAAGCCCTGATGTGTGTCACGGGATGCTGTGCCAGGCTCCTTGAGCCGCCTCTTAGCAGTGAGAGCCAATTGGCCAGAGAGGAGAACTTGTCCCTGACTACCACTATGGGACAGAATAAAGCTGCCTCTGCCTGGGCTCACTGTCCAATCCAGTACCGCAGGACAGGATGGAGCTGGGGTCCATGCAGGGGTCTGCTGGGTTTTCTCTGCAACCCCCGCAGGACAGAAGTGGAGCCACCACTGCCTCGGGTGAGTGCAGGTCCAGGCAGGCTCACTCTGCAACTCCAGGGCCCAGCCACAGGGCCGTCCTTAGGATTTATGGTGCCTTAGGCGAGATTATTAAGCTCGTGCCGCCGTACCTGTCTTGCTCTTAGCAACACAAACATAAGCTTACAGTATTGGAAAACTTGCCACATGCATGTTATTAAAACCAGTTTAACTTAATTAAGCACACTGTAATGCTGATGGACTAGCACTAAAGAAGTAGCACTATAGAAAAAAATCTGATTTGACAGAATGATGCAAATAATATCATTTTTTTTTATTTGTCAACATTTTATTGGAAATTTATATGAAGAGGTATTGAAACAAGGATTAGTTTTTAATAAAAAGCAATCTTTCTGGCTTTTTTTGGCTGCATAATCAGTAATAATGTCATTGTATGACAAAGACAAAGTGATGTCTTGTTCGATTGCAAGAATAGCAAGACCAGTCAAGTGTTCCTGACTCACTGTAGAGCAGAGATAGTTTTTAATGAGCTTTAGTTTTGAAAAACTCCATTCTCCTGATGCTACTGTTACAGGAATTGTCAGTAGAATATGAGTGGCAATGCACACGTTAGGATATATGTCAACAAGTTTGCTGGTATGAATAAACTGTACAATGTCCATCATCGATTTTGCATGTGGCAACAACTCAATTTTTCGTACAGTTAAAGTCCATTTAAATCAAAACAATCACCATGCTTCAGGAGGCTCTCTAGGTCAGGGGTCCCCAACGCGATGCCCGCAGGTGCCCCGGTGCCCGCAGGGGACTCTCAGTGCACCCACGTACTGGCTGGAGGATAAGCATCTGCCAAAATGCCGCCGAAATTCGGCATCATTTCGGCGGATGCTTGTCTGCCACCCCGGTCCTTCATCTGGCACCAGCCAGATGAAAAAGGTTGGGGACCACTGGTCTAGGCTCTTGCACTTTGTAATTAGTTGCTCTTGTTGTCCTATTTTGTTGAATTTAGTCCTGCTCAGCCCGCTGCCAACTGAGTGAATGGAACCCCAGGCCGACAGTGGGTTGAGTGGCTCAGTCGGGGTCTCAGCCGCCGGCCTGCTCAGTCGCTGCCAGCCTGGGATTCCTCAAGGGTACCCAGGCCAGCAGTGGGCGCTGAGTGGTGCCGGGGGCCGGGACCCTGGATGCCAATGGGGCAGCAGCCGGAACCCCAAAGCAGTGATGGGCTGAGCCGCTCAGCTCGCCGCTGGTGCTATCAAAAATCAGCTCACGTGCCACCTTTGGCACGTGTGCCATAGGTTGCCGACCCCTGCTCTATACACTAGTAAGGAGATGAGCATATTACATTGTTGGAGGGCTCTATTTAGCAGTAACAGGGCTACAGGAAAGTCAGTCAACATTTTTTGTTTCTCTGATGAAAACTGGCCCACTTCCTTCCCCATACAAAACTTGTCACAAATAATTATCAACAACTTAATTTTCTGTTTTTGGCTAAGATATTGATTTTTTAAAAAAAAATTGAAATTGAATTCAGGATTGTTAGCAAGCATTTTTGGCAAACAAAGTTGTTAAATGACACTTTAAATGGCAACACAGTACTGCTTTCATGCTTGGCTCACCCCCCAGCCTGCTGGTCCAACAGCTGCAGTAGAGGAGGAGATAGGTAGAAAACTGCAGGACCCCAAAATCCACCTCTTGGAGTGCAGAGTGGCAACAGCAGCAGCAAACCCTCAGGTCCAATCACACGCCAATGGGAACCACCGCCAGCCCAATGAACCATGGTGAAGTTAGCACAGCATCTGATCTCAGGGACGGGGCACCCATGGAGCCACAGCAGCTCATCCTGCCCTGTGCCGCTCCCCCTGAATGAGATGAATCACTGCCAGCCCAGGGGAGAGATGTGCTCCCCTGCTAGGGTGATCAGATCCAGATGTCCTGATTTTATAGGGCCAGTCCTGATATTTGAGGCCAATTACCCCTATCTAGGGTGACTTGACAGCAAGTGTGAAAAATCAGGACGGGGGTGGGAGGGAATAGGAGCCTATATAAGAAAAAGACCCAAAAATTGGGACTGGCCCTATAAAAGTGGGACATCTGCTCACCCTATCCCAATCCCCTGTCTGATTTATTGCACATGCTATCTGGCTATCCCAGCCCAGCCCTGTGCAACCATTCCATCCTGGCTGCCTGCCAAGGAAGTGAGTTACTTTCACTTTCATTCCTTAGCAGGCAGCCAGCCAGCCTCCCTTCCCCCCCAGCACCTCACCAACCCAGCCCTGATGGAGGGGAGGAGGAAGAGAAGGGTGCTCCGTGGGGGGAGGGAGAAACAGGGGTGCTCTGTGGGGCAGAAGAGAGAAGAATGGACATTATGGGGGACAACAAAGGATACTGCCCGAGCCGCAGAGCCTGCCTCACCTCACACCAGGGGAAAGAGTCACACTCACAGGTGATTTCTTTCCCCCACCCCTTCCCAGAGACACCAGTAGCCAAATCCCTCCCTCAGACTGTGCTGCATTCGGCTCTCTCTAGGACCCAGCAGCCCTGCTCTTACATGCTCCACTGCTTCCCATCTGTCCGGACTCCCAGCAGAGTGCTGCCCCCAGGCAGAGTCGTGCCCTACACGGCTGCCTATTCTGCCTATGGCTAAGGACGGCCCTGCCCAGCCATACAGGACAGGAGCAGAGCCGGGGTAAGTGCAGGGCCAGGTGTGCTCGCTCTACAACCCCCAGGCTCAACTCTGTGGACCAGGAGCCGAGCTGCCACTGCACAGGGTGAGTGTGGGGCCAGGCAGGCTCGTTTTGCAATCCCTGTGGGACAAGAGCCATCACTGCCTGGGGTGAGCAAGGGGCAGGCTCATGCTCAATCCCTGGGCCTCCCCTCCTATAAGTCTGCCCAAACAATATTTTCACCTTTCACCCTAAATAGACAGATATATAAGAACTTTGTGTTCTTCTTATGCCTTGGAACATAGGGAATAATAATTAGAGACTCAGACTAAATCTCAAACTACAATTCATGAAAAAAACACCAATGTTTGGAATGGGAAAGTTTGCAAAAGGTATTAATTTAGAAAAAACTGAATGAAATACTATTTTTGTAGTTTTACAACCATTAAAATTACAGGTAAAGCAAAATTCTCCATATTTGTAGTGCAGCTTTTCATTGTATATTCTGCAGTCATTCATTGCATGACTCCTATTGATATTAATGAAAATTCCACACATGGAATAAGAGCTGAGTACGCAATAGTTGTGTCGTGGATAAAAGTTTCCCTAGTGTGTTTCACAAAGGAAAATTTGCCCTTAATCTTTTAATGCTACTATTCCCTTGTGACCCACCAGCAAATAAATACAGTTTTCCTAAGTTGGTTTTAGAATTTGGCACTTATCTGGATTGCATTCTCTAAAAAGAAAGGAGTTTTTTTTTCATGAAGTGTCTTTCTGATTTCTTTGCCAACTGAAATAAACTATAGCTCCAAATCTGAAATATCTGGTTGTACAAGTTGAGGGTAGGGGCTAGTAGCTGTTATCTGCTTCGGTGGGAGAGTGGAATGGAAATTGCATCAGCTTGGCACAGTTAATGACTTCTTCGTATTAGCTTTGCTAAGATACTTGTAACATCCACCTCAGTTTCAAAAAGACACTAAAATCTTGCAATTCACAGGTTTACATTTTGCATTTTATCTGTTCCCGAGGTCTGCCAGTTATATTAAAGTGATATTATATCATGTATTGGAAAATAGAAAGCTATCATCTCAAAATAGACCATAATATTGCATCTTATTAAAAAATACAAGTGCATTTTCTGCCAGCAACCATGACTTATGATAATGACTGTTATCAATATGCAATTACTTCTGTTACCGTGGAACATATTGACATTCATTTATTTAAAGATAATGTAACACATTTGTATTCATTGAGGTAATCTGTGGATATGATTAAATGTGAATGCCCATCTTATACTGAACACTAAAATGAAAAAATTGCAATCAGACCTTCAGCATTGCTAAAAATAGGTCATATTAAATTGTGAAAATCACATTCTAGTTTATTTCAAACACTGTAGTAATAATCATAAAGAAACAAAAGCACATCTTGGGTGATGACTAATTGGAACATTCAGTCTTTCCATCCATCAGGCAGAGGGACTTGCCAACCCATGGATGGGGCAGTTATTCAATATATATGTACCACTTGTCTATAGGAAGGACACAATATTTGCCACTATCATGTTAAGGAAGTTCATTGAAATATTCATTCAAATCCATGTGTACATCTCAGTGCCTGGAGTTTCAAGATGAGGCACCAGTAAAAAAAAAATTATACACCTCACAGATGTTTTGAATCCTAATTTTATCACACAAATACTTCATCACAATTTCTGTGGAGAGCCCATAGTGTTTAATCTTCCAACCCCAAATGCAACACAATTGTACTAGAAGGTGCAACTACTTAGCTGTAACTGTGGTTCTCTGAAATAGTACATCATGACAGATCACCACTCGGGTCCATTCTCCTGAAGGCAATCAAAGTAAGTACTCTCCCAACTTTGTTCCAACAAGCAACCTCTTACTCTAGACCTGAAATTAGCATGTGTTTCATATTTGACATGATTTGGGCAAGCCAGTTGTTTGGTTTGAAAATTCTTTGTTTTCCATATCTTGTCTCAGAAATATCTTATCTGAGAAATTTCAAATGAAATTCATTTGAAAGCAAAATCTAGTGCACAGGTTTAGTTCTGAGACTGGGAAGTTATTTGAAAAGTTATTCATCGGCAAATTAGTCATGTCCCAATGGACATTTGGACTCTGGCAGACTATAAAAGAGACCAAAATACTTCTGGATGCCTAAAAACCCACAATAACCTACTTCTTTTCTTTTTGGAGATTACCTAAAAAGTGCAAATGGATTGCGAGGGTGGATTGCCACAGAGTAAATTTTTTAAAGTGACAATTTGTGCAAGGTTTTAAAATGTCGTCTTACTCCTGACCCAGTCCTGAAATATTTTGTGTTCCCCCCCGCCATGTCATTAGTGGTTGGTGTTATCAGTAACAAGATTATTAATTTTGCTCACTAGTGTAAGAATTTATTGATACAGCAAAATGCAAGAGGTTTTTTGTGGGCCTACTGGGCTATAGCATGGTTGTCAGGGACATGGACAAGGTCAAACTGGGTTAGAAACAGAATAAAAACCAAACTGCTCATTAGTCCTTGTACAACCCAACTATAAAAAGATTTGAGATAATAGATTAATTAGTAGATTTTAGGGCCAGAAGGGACCATTAATACAGGCCATGTAATTGGATGAAATTCTAACAATTTTCCTTACATATTCATTCAAATTAGAAAGTATATTTCCACTGGAGCATGTCTGCAATCCTTTCTGGTTTACTTAGCATGAACATCCAAGTTTCTGATGCTTGCTAGTGGGAATACTCATTTGCATACTAGACTACTAGAGCTAGTCAAAAGTTTTAAATTTTTAAAATTTTGATTTTAAAATAAGCAAAAAAATTGCAAAACGTTTGTCTCTCTTAACCTGGCCAATTAAATCCTTTAGAATTTAGCTGGTTCAAAACCAAAAACATCATGCTTTAGAGATAAGACCTAAAGTTGTGTGCAAAAGCAGATAAAAAGAAATTTCATTTAATCACTAATAAGGTGTGCAGAACTTAGCAGAAAAAATCAAGGTAGGTGAGGTAGTATCTTTTATTGGACCAACTTCTGTTGGTGAAAGAGACAAGCTTTCAAGCTCCTCAGAACAGCTCTGTGGCGCTCAAAAGCTTGTGTCTTCCACCAACAAAAGTTGGTTCAATAAAAGATATTACTTCACCACCCTTTTCTTTCTCATATCTTGGGACCAACACTGCTACAACACTGCAAACAGAGAAAATTCAGACATTTTAATTTTTATGAAGTAGCATTAAAGAATACAGCAGTTAAGAGAAAATATACCAAATATCAAATGTTGACATTGAAGAATATGATCAAAACATTACAGGTCAAATTTTGCTTTCATGTCCACCTTGAAGTGCTAATCAGGGGAGAATTTGGTCCACAATCAAATCACTAGTCACTACCTGAATGTTAACTTGGGACCTGAAGCTGTTGTCATTGGAGTCGTTGAAGTATATAGCAAAATGCTCATCAAAGAGCAGATTTTAGTCATAGTCAGCCCACCCTATGTGGCCACAGCCAGGGGTATAATGGGAAGGAAGATCAAATCTCTAATGCACTTTTGTGGCCTTTTCATGTCTCTGGTGCAGACCCACGGTGAGGGAATCTGGGCCTGCCTAGATCTAGTGAATGGGTGCCAAGAGTTGGGAAATGGGAGAAACCTTTGCTCCATCCCTCCATGCGCTGGCCAGCACACCTATACTGATATGGTGGGGAAGTAGTTAGTAATCTGACACTGCTCAGAGACAATGGCAGATTTCTACTCTTCAGGAGCAAATTACTTACCCTCTCTGAAGCACAATTTCTTCCCTGAACTGCTTCTGCGGTGACACAGCTTCCAGAACAATCATCCCTCCTATTGCTAAATGAACAGTCTATGCCTTAGTTATTACTCAGTGGAAATCTTTCTTTAGTGTAATTTGAATGGAAAACAGTACATATTAAACTACATTTCTGTCTTCTAGACCTTTACGAATAAGCAATTAAAACGTTCCAGCAGATAGTCCTGATTATTTTCTTTTGGGGGGAAAAATAGAGAGATACTAAACTTTTCTTCCATTTCACAAAAATGGATGGTTTTAAAATAAAACATTGTGATTTCAAGTAACCTTGTCCCAAGAGCAAAGTAAGAATGCCTCCTGCCAGAGAGCTCTGCTGAAAGGGTTTCATGCTTTAATTTTTTTTAAATGGCCAGATGTCTACATATACATTTTAATCAGTTATTGGTGTCACAGTTCAGGGAAACTGCTCTTATATTTTCCCCTTATGTTCCAGCAGGGGCACCCACTCTTTGCCTCCTGGCTCCTTAGCCATCACCTCTCTTGGGCAGACGCACACATCTCTCTCTCTACTGACACAGGTATTTCCAGGCTTGACAGCTCCTTGGCTACACAGCTGTGGAGATATTACAATGTGAGTGAATTTGCCTAGCCATACCCACTCTTCTTAGTTGCCTCATAAAATCACATAAAGTCTCTTGCCCACAATGAAACATACATTTAATTCAATAAAGTTTGTCCACTATATTGCCGGACAATGCCTTGTCACAATTGTGTAAAACGTGTTGCATTTTGGTTTTAAAAAAATGTAGTAGATCTACAACAAGCACTTCACTGACATCATGTTGATTCAACATCATTTCCTCTGACATCTCGAAAAATACCTCCCATGCATAGTAAATGCAAGAGGTAATTGAATCCCCTCTCTTTTTAAAAGTGTTACATGTCAAACAATAAAAATGGAACCAAACTCCACTCTCCCACACAGCTCAGAGTGTGCCATGTTGATATTTTGTATAGTGCTAGCTTCCTAATCAAAATGTTATGCAGCAACAAATCAAATGCCTCACAGAAGTCAAAGTATATTACATCATTAAAACTTGTAATTTCATAAAAAGCTAGTTTGATATCCTTAGTATCTTTTTTATTGGGATGTATTTTCCAGAAACTCATGTTGATTGTCATGTTACCCTCTGTGATGTTCTGGGGTGCCAATCCTGACTAGTGGGGGGCTGTCACCATCTGCCCTGTAAACATGGTTGTCTCAAAATGCTTTGTTGTTGTAATTCCAAACCTGGACTGCTCACAACCAGCCTACCAGCATATAGGTCACATCCTGAGTGTTTGTGTGCTAGATAGCCCTGGTTCAGCAGCTCTGACCCCAACAGCCCATCAACAGCCCCACTCTGCCATCCACCAGCCTTGATAACAACCAGCTTGTTGACCTCAACACTCTCTCAGTCCCAAATTTCCCCAGAACTGTGTGCCCTCAAGTGTCCAGCCCTCTCCTGGATAGCTCAAAGAAATAATAAGGTTCTTTGCTCCTTTAAAGAGACAAAACTGAACTGGGGGGTAAATACACCTTTCCCTTTAAACACAGCACTGAGTTGGTTTATAGTAAAAATGAAATAAACTTATTAACAAAATATACATGTGGTTAAGTGAGCTCAAACAGAAAGACTGAAGATAGATTTACAAGTAAAACAAAACAAAATATCGTTCTAAAACATAATCTTAGCAAGATAGAGGCTTGCTTCAGGATGGGTTATCTCACTAGTCCTTCTTCTTCCCAGTCATGGCTGACTTTTCCTTAGTCAGGCCTTTCCACAAAAGTATAAATTGCTGACTTCCCTGGTCCTCTTAGGCAAAAGAACATTACCTAAGCAGGTTTCTCACCTATGTTCAGTTACTGAGATTTGAGTTCATCCCTCCCTTGATTTTGGTTGTGAGACCCATCTTTCTCAGCTTGCAAGTGCTGTGTTCCCTTGTGTCTGTCTAGTGATGGATGCCAAAGATGGCTTCTGTCCTTGTTTATATTTTCCAAAATTCAATGACCATGTTTCAAGAAGCAGGTTAACCCCAGGCTATTCTTCCCTTCCCCTGGGCTTTCCCATCCCCTGTATGTAAATAAATTTTCCATTGTTTTGATCCTGGCCACTTAATTTACATAGAAGAGAAGTAAAAAGCTGACCCCACTCCTGTCTGGGTGGAACTGTTCCTTCGGTCACACAGTTTAAAACATAATAACAATGAGTATTCGTAGTTCCTCCTATAGTGTCAATAAATACAATTCACTATTATATTAATCACGTGTGCCATTAACTTTTAGAAAAGATCTCACTCTGCACTTTTATACTACAGTGATATTATATACAATCAGTTGATTCAGTTGCTTATCACTTGAGGTTCAGCTCTGTCTTTCTAGACCAATAAATCTTTGAAACAGAGTCTTCTGAAAAGTAAAACACAGACCAAGCTTCTCTTTCCTGCTGTCTGTAGATCATAGACTTCTCCTGTGACCATTGCCTTCCCTTTATTATTTTTCTGCAGTTCTTTGCTTCTAATTTATATTCATTGTTATCAATGTCTCCTTTCTTCCATTTGTTATATATTTAATTTTTATACCAACTTTTACTTCCTGCTAAATCAGGTTTTTTCAGCCTATGTGGAGTTCTTTCTCAATTTTGGGATTGTAGATTTTTGGGCATCTAGTAAAATGTTCTTAAACTGTTACCAATTATCATATACATCTTTCTATTTAAATTATTTCTCTCAGCTGATTTGGCTCATAGTATTCAATCCTTTAGTATACTCTTATATTCCTTTTTGTCACATGTTTCACTAGATGTGTTCTGAAGGTTAGATGATTATATTTCTTATGTCAAACCACATTTTAAAAAAATGTTGAGGTGAACGATAATATAGATGCAATTTTAGTTTTGCAAAGAAGAGTAGGTATAACGCTCAGACAGTACAATAAATCAGATGCAGAGTGGTATGTTACTGTACAATTTCACCTAAATACAATTGTAATTTGGGCATGAAAGAGACAAACAAAACAGCTGGGCTGGAAATGAAAGAAAGCTGACACAAAATGTAGGGAGGTTGAGCTAATATTCTTTAATGTTCTGGACAGGATCTTGACCCACCTCTTTCCATTTCAAGAAGGATATTAAGATGTGTCCTGCAATTCAGATAATTTAATGAAGTAAAATCAACAGATGTACTCTAAAAAGTCATTAACATTGAACTGTTGTACCCATCTAGTTAAGTGCTGACATTTTTCCTTTAATTCTATTTTGAATGAAATTTAAAAATTCTTGAAGATGTTATTTCATTGCCAAGTGCTTCTATTATCAGACTGACAAAAGAGGCAGACAGTTACTATAACCGACTCACGCTTAACTTCATTGTTCAATAGAGGCTTGTTGTTTAGGATCACAGTTGGATGCTTGCATTCATTCTAAAGCTTGACAAATCACTTTGGTGTATTCTCAAAGTTAGGTTAAGATCTGGAGTTTGTGTATGCCCTGCTGTTCAGAAATGTTCTTGTTTAGACCTATGTTTGGGCATAACGAGCTGTTGGATTGTTCCCATTTGTAAATTACTTTAAAACAAATTTAGGATGGATCATGGCTGAAGGGAGAAGGGGAGGACAAGGCTCAGGATTTTATCAGCTCTATCGTATAACAATGCAACCTCCTGTTACAAAGTTTGTTTCTTAATCAGCACAACCTAACAGGCAGTAAAGCTGCTGCTTTAATGTATCTGATAACTCATTAAAATAAAGGACATAAATGGTTCTATTTTAACTATTTTGCTAATAATTTCTGATGACATAAGAAACGCATGCCTTGAACTATTTATTTGCAGAGCCATGCTAATAAAGAATCATTCCAATCAGGTTTTACCTGTGTGAGCTGAGTAGATTCCTGCTACCATGTTACTTTTTGAACCTAACATAACAGGGCATGTGCATTTGAATTACTTGACAAAATAATGCCCTAAGCCTGCAAAGAGAACCATATAGGTGAACCTTTTAACTTCAGTGGGAGTCTGCCCAGGTGCATTGCTCTGCCTTTGCAGTTCTCGTCGTAGGATTGGGGCTTAAAGAGCATTATGCCAGACTGTATCCCTCAACCAGAGTTGTGTGTGGAGGATTCTCATAATTTCCTTGTAGAAGGAGGTGAAGGGCAGGGCTGATCCCTCCACCAATCCAGTGGAGGAATTCAAGATTAATTGTTGAAGGAAGATATCTGAGAGACAAGGTGGAGACATGTAATTGATTCTGTGCTTTCAGGAGATCCCAGGGACTTTGTAGGTCCTGGTGGCATAAACTTTGCCACTGATGTTTTGATGTATAGAAAAATCCATGAGGGAAACATCTCAGATTCTTCGTTCTTGTTGCCTGTTGGAGGAAGGTTTTTCATGACAAGTGGTAATTTGTGGCCCTTTGCTATAGGAGACAGGTAGCTACAGGGATGATTAGTCAAATTCCTATGCAGTCTTGAGGATGCTTGTGCAAGGTGTCCTTGTTTGCTTTTGCATTTCTTGCGTGTAACAGTTAAACAATCAGTTTCTGTGCTAGTGTGCTTTTTAAACTTGCAGTGTCAAATGTGATATTGATACTCCAAGGATGAAAAAGGTGAATAACTTCATTATAAATTAGGTTGGGAGTTGGAATTGAACCCCGGAATATTGGATATTTTGTAATGAGAAATGAGCAGAACAGAGATAGTTCAAAGATATAGAAATCATCTTGAAGGAGTTGGAATGGGTAAATGAACAACCAATGTAAGAAAACGATGAACAAATTTGTTATTTTTTAAAGATAATGACCTTATTAGAAAAGGAAAATAAACAAGCGATCCCCTTCTCCCCAACTAGAGCTCGTGAAAAACTGGGGCAGTAAAAAAAATGCTGTCTCAATTTTTTTCCATTGAAGTTTCAGTTTTGAACTATTTCACCGATCTCAGAAAACAACAAAAATACTGCTCAGGCGACATCAGACTTGAAATGCGTGGCAAGGGCAGCAGAGAATCCCACGTCCTCTAGAACTACACAAGTCTCCATCATTCCTTCCCTCTCTGCACCATGTAAGCATGAAGCAGTGTCTGATCTTATGTAGGTATATAGTGTATGGATATACCTGAACATGGATCTATCTTTCAGTGAACTATTATCTGAATTCATTTTCTGATGTTCTACAAGGACTATTGTAGATAAGATATCAAGTCACAGCTGTATAAAATATTCAAAATAATTAAAGGAAATCAATCAACAATTTAATTAAAATCACACAATGACCTCAGTTATTCTATTTAACAACACAAGATAATTAATTCAGTTCCTGAGTTAATCCTGTTCTTTTGCAATTATCCAACAGAAAGGACAAATAAGAATCTAATCCTGTTAACCCTCTATTCTAGCCATCAGTAGAAAAATGATGACATTGTTTTAATCTGTACTAATCTATGGCAGTAGCAATGTTGTTACTTTGATGCTACAAAGACTCGAGTATTTCCTAAGGGATACCTATTGTACACTGATTAAGAAAGATTAAAAAAATACCCAAATAATAGTTTTTTCTTTCCAGGAATTTCTAACTAACAAGGATTGCAGGTAAAAATGTGCATTATTAAAACAATATAAATATGCCTCCATGCCTTTTTGCTAATACCCCAGGCAGGGTCCTCTCCAGGAAGGTGTGGGGCCTGGGACAAATCAGCCTGTATGGGCCCCCCTTAACATTTTGTATACAGGTGAAACCAGAGCTGGGAGGCGAGTGACGATTGAGAGTCAGAGCGTGGCACTTGTGCTAGGGGTGAGAGGGCCCCCTGTGCTGGGGTCCCAGAAAAGGGAGGAGAACAGGGCAAAAGGGCAATGGATGGGGTCAGCCTGGTGCTGGTGGCGGCACTAGGATGCTGGCAGCTGCTGTGGCTGTGGGTGACGCCGGGAGCTGGCAGGTGGAGTGGAGCGGGCTGGGGTCACTGCTGTCACTGCTAGAGCCTGAGCCTGAGCCATGCGATGCTGAGCAAGAAAAAGAAATACAACATGTGCTTCCCAATGGTGAGTGCGGGCCCAACCTCCACTGCCAGCATCAAGCCCCTTGCTAAGCCCCGTGCCAGCCTGGCCCCCTGAACTTCTAACCCTACCCCACCCCATGGGCCAGCCTAGCACACTCTGCATGACACACGCATACTGAAGCATGAGGCCCTGCAAATCATGAGGCCCAGAGCAATCACCCCGATTTGCCATACCCAAGAGATGGCTCTGACCGGAAACTTGCATCATCACAGAATCTAGCCTTGGTAATCAGATGGCTTCAGTCTTGGGTTCTACAGACTATTGAGAGTCCAGTCCCTAGGTCTGGATAACTATTTCTTCAGTTCTCTAAGAGAAGTTCTCTTTTTGTCTCTATAGACTATAAATGTATTTGCTTGTTTGTTCCTTAACTGAGTTTTAAATTGCAGTTCTTTACTCCCAATGTAATCTAGATGTAAAGAAAAATAAATAAGCAGATGTGTGAAAATCAGTAAAACACTGATCCCATTGAAATCTTTACAAATGTCTTTGCAAGTAATTAATGTCATTGAAAATTCGTAATAATATTTACTTGCAAAGGCAAAATCATGACGCTTTTACTAATGTGCTCCTCATAGCAAAGGAAGAAATGTTGCCGGGAAGTCTCTTCATTTTCTTTCTATGATGAGCTATAAAATCACAGAAGTGTAGGGCTGGAAGGGACCTCAAGAAGTCATCAAGACCTGTCCTTTTTGCTGAGATGGGATCAAGTAAACTTAGACCGGCTCTGACAGGTGTTTGTCTAACCTCTTCCTCAAAACCTCCGCTGATGAGGATTCCACTGTAATTCTTGGAAGTCTGTTCCGGAGCTTAACTGCCCTTGTTACAGCTAGTTACATCTAATCTAAATCTCCCTTACTGAAGATTAAGCCCATAACTTCTTGACCTACCTTCAGTGGACCTGGAAAACAATTGATTAAAGTCCTCTTTATAACAGCCCTAAACATATTTGAGAATGGTTAACAGGTCCCCCTCAGTCTCCTTTTCTCAAGACTAAACATGCACAGTTCTTGTATCCTTTCATCATATGTCAGGATTTCTAAATCTTTAATCATTTTTTGTTGCTCTGTTCTGGACTCTCTCCAGTTTGTCCATGTCTTTCCTAAAGTGGGGCACCCAGAACTGGATACGGTACTCCAGATGAGGCTTCATGAGTGCTGAGTAGAGCAGGACAGTTACCTCCCAAGTTTTACACATGACACTTTCGTTAATACACCCCAGACTATTATCCTTTTTTGTAGCTGCATCACACTGTCGACTCATATTCAATTTGTGATCTACTGTTACTCCCGTATCATTTTCAGCAGTACTAGCACCTAGCCAGTTATTTCTTCATTTTGTAGCTGTGCATTTGATTTTTTCTTGAGTACTTTTTACTTATCTTTATTGAATTTCATCTTGTTGAATTCAGACCAATTCTCCAACTTGTCAAGATTGTTATAAATTCTAATCTTGTCCTCCTATATGCTTGCAACCCCTCCCAGCTTGGTGTCATCCACAAATTTTGTAAGCATACTCTCCATTCCATTATCTAAGTCATTAGTGAAAATACTGAACAGTAATGGGCCCAGAACTGACCCCTATGGAACCAAACTAGATGCATCCTCCCAATTCAACAGTAAACCATTGATAACTACTCTAAGTGCAGTCTTTGAATCAGTTATGCACCCACTTTATAATAATTTAATCTAGAGTGCATTTCCCTAGTTTGCTTATGAGATTTTCATGTGGGGCTGTGTCAAAAGTCTTAGTAAAATCAAGATACACCATTTCTACTGGTTTCCTCCCCAACCAGGTCAATAATCCTCTTAAAGAAGGAAATTAAGTTGATTTGGCATGATTTGTTCATGACAAATCCATGCTGGCAATACACTATATGCTTATCCTCTAAGTGCTTACAAATTGATTGTTTAATAACTGATAGTTAATAATACAGTTATTTTTAAAGAGTAACAGGAAATGGGCAGAAGTGGCTAAAAAGATTCTAGACAATTCTATAGAGGCACAGTTGGCAAAATAACTCCATGTTCCTCATTGTGTCTAAGACATATGAAAAACAGTATACTTTTTGGTCTACATCATATATTTTTATCTATAAAAGAACCACTTAATTTTACTCTTTAAAATCTCTAGGTATATGATTGCTAGTTTGTATCGTCATATATATATTTTTGTTGTACACATTCTTTCACTGCCTGTTAGAGAGCCTTAGGGGTCACTGTTAGATCCTTGCTTTCCAGTATCATTAATGAAATTTTGCACAACATGGATGGAGGAAATCCAAATTTTTAAGTATGCTGATGACTATTCATCTACTGCTTACAATTTTATTAGTATCTCTGTGCTGTCTTCTCTGAAACAGCAAAATGAACACCACCACCATCTATCCCTCTGTTTCTCTCAGTGGTGATAAAACTAACTACCGCATGCTGTTTCTACAAGGAAATTTATCTGTTTAATACTTTTACAAGTTCATGTAGATCTTTGTTACACTTTAAGGATTGCCTTTTAATAAGTTATGACATGTTAATATATTTGTAGACATTGTATAGATAGGATAGATGGAAATGCCTTGGAAATCATTTACTATTTACTTTATAAAAGTTATAAAAATTTTCCAGAGAGCCTGTGATTCTATTCCCTTTATTTTATGGGTAGCACATTTCATTGTATATGGCTTACCTGTGTTCTGTAAACCATCTATAATGAAATGAGCACCCTTTAAAATAAAATTAATGCATTTATAGCTATGGTCAACTAGTGCATAAATAGTATGGTAACGGATGCCTTAGAAATGTCTTTGACAAATAATTGCTAATAAACATTGATAAGCTAACTATATAAAAGTTCTGCAAATGTTTAATGTTTCTATTATGCTTAAAATAAAGAAAAACACTTTCTATGCATGTAATATATTTTATAAACTATTAAGATATTTATTCAGAGATGTATTACCTACAGCATGGTTGTAAAAATGTTATTAATTCTAAATAGAGAAAAGTTGAATGGTCTTGGAGTGCAGGGGCGCTATACAGTTAATGGAACTCAACTGTATGGTATTTTTCAGTAGGTGTATAGTATGCATATCTCTACATTCTCATTTTCTACTTTTGGAAGAACCTGCCAGCCATATGCCCACAGCAAACATGGCCTCTTCAATTTCTCGTTTCTTTCAGCTAACAAGAATAGATCTTCTCCTCTAAATACGATGCCTATTTTGAGATATTTTTCTCTATTAAAATAATTATGCTTAAAATATGCTTAAAATAAAGAAAAACACTTTCTATGCATGTAATATATTTTATAAACTATTAAGATATTTATTCAGAGATGTATTACCTACAGCATGGTTGTAAAAATGTTATTAATTCTAAACAGAGAAAAGTTGAATGGTCTTGGAGTGCAGGGGCGCTATACAGTTAATGGAACTCAACTGTATGGTATTTTTCAGTAGGTGTATAGTATGCATATCTCTACATTCTCATTTTCTACTTTTGGAAGAACCTGCCAGCCATATGCCCACAGCAAACATGGCCTCTTCAATTTCTCGTTTCTTTCAGCTAACAAGAATAGATCTTCTCCTCTAAATACGATGCCTATTTTGAGATATTTTTCTCTATTAAAATAATTAGGCATTTTAAAGTAGTAATTTTGTGCTTCCTGTGTAACACTAACCTAAACTGAACACCTAGGCCTTGGTTTTAGAATGTATTGAATCTATGATTAGCATATATTCTGGAAGCATCCTCAAGTTAATATGGAAAACAATGACTGGTAACCCTTAGTGAAGCTTTCCTAAATGGTCACTGTCAAAAGGATGGATGCCATTCTTTCTGTCCTGTGAAAATGACTTCTCATTAAATTCTCCTTGTGATCAACAGATTTCTTCTACCATGAAGTAAATTCTGGGCACCTGAGCCAAGAGTATTTATATTTTGATATGTTTGAAATTGTCTGTTTACTTACAGTTGAACTAGCCATGTTCACTGAATGAAATTTGGCTTAATATTCTCTACCAAACAACATCACAGACCTTCATGAAGATTAATATACTAACTCTCTGTGGACATTGCAAAGAGTTTTGAGTTTGAAGATATATTTTCATTATTGTGGTGCATTCTGGTCATGTTCTCTTACAAAAACTATTCAGCCAAACAATTATGTTACTATAGATTAAAAACTAAGACTTGAAGACATGAAATCATTGCAATAGAATGACCAAGCAAATTAATTTTGAATATGTCTAAAAATGGATATGCTGATAACCGTGCAGCAAGGGACAGATTGATAGCAATAGTATATCTGATTATTATTTATATTACCTTGGTGCCTTAGTCATGGATCAGCTCACTAACATTTGTGTAACTCCATCATTGAAATGGGCATGCACTGAAGTCAGCAGGACTCTTTTAAGTGTAAATGATAGCAACACTTTCTCCCTCTTAGTTGAATGATGGGCTTTCTGCTTAGCTGATTCTACATTGAATAGCTTTTTAAAAATAAAGTGTGTGGCTGTTGGACTTAAAACATTTTCACTATTGGAAGGCAGTTGTTCCTGAAACTAAGAAGATTATTTGGGATGTTGAAGATCTTCAGATCACAATGAGGAAGGTGGGGGCAGAGGAGCCATAAATATTAAAGGAACTAAGCTGGTGGTCAAAAGATGGAATTGGTTATGCAGAGCAAAAAGAAACCGTGCTTTAGAAGGATGAGATTCAGGGAGTGACCCTAATGATAAGTGACTAACATATGCTCCACTGTTTAAAAAACAGTCACCTGAAATACTCCAGTGTCTCTAAGATATGTGATGGACGTCCAGAGAAGAACTGCAGCACTTGCACGACTCTGTAGACATGTACCCTATATCGTACAATACTACTGCAATGATGTGTAGTGCAAAGAGGTGCTGTGGGGAAGCTTTCTAGCGCTGGCATGCAGAAGCATGGCTACATTATCATCATATAGGAGACATACCTGTTTGGATAATGTAAGAATCTTTTTATGAAGTTTGGGATCCATGTGGGTACACTTTCCATATCTCATTGCACACCTTTGGTTCTAGTGGGTTCCCTGATAGATCCTATTGCTCCTTCAGTAAACTTCTTCTTAAATGTCTTGTTTAAGGGAAAAAGTATGATTTTGTGTTTAAAGTACAGGTGTGTGAATTGGGAAACATGAGTTCTCTTACCAGCTGTATTCTCCCTCATTCCACCAAGGATAGCAGCCTTGGTACCCACTTAATTTTCTTATTCCATGCCTGACTTCACACCTTCTTTATTGTTGTCTCCAAATATAGATTTAGCTCCCATTCTGGGTACAGTAAGCCCCATCATTCAAATCTACCCCCTATCAGGACTTAAGACTTCTGCGATTCTCTAACACACATCAAATATTTTCTCTGCTTCAGTATTGGATTCAAAGAGAAGAATAAATAACATTAAAAAGGGGAAATAGAAGTTGTATATATTCAATGCCAAAGACCTCTGGGTCTCCCACCATGTTTGTCTTTAAAATAGCAGGATTTTCAGGGCAGTGGCTGTTTTTGTGTGTCCTGTACAGCCCTGAGCACCTTGTTAGAACTTTAATAAATTACAATACATTAAAGAAGGCCATTTCCTGAATCTGTCTTACCACTCCACCTGTAATATTCATGAATTAATTAGCATTAAGAGTTTAATGCTCCACCACTAATCCTTATCCTGGGAATAACTAAGTGTTAGAGATTTAGCTGATTTTTTCCCCATTAGTGTAGGTGTGAGACATGCTTATGGAATTGGGATATGCTTTTGATATGTTCTGACATGAGTTATCACTGTGGTGCTAAACTGATTTCAAATTAAAAAGAATTACTGGTGGTCATTTTAATTTGCACTCTGTGCTGAATTTCCAATTCTCTGCCCCAGGAATAATTGGCAGAAACTAACTTACTGGCATTGAAAGGAAAAAAAAATCCTACCATGAGTTATTGAATACCATTGGTATCAGAGGCTATAAATAGGTTTGCACGCTTATACATGGTGTTTAGACCTGAGCTGATAATTCATAATAAACATGTTAAATGAATTTCATCTCTTTTTCTGTTCACAGATTATCTGTCAACAGGTTATCTGTTTCTGAAGGTTATTCTGAAGTTATATCTAAAAAAGTTTCTAAAAGTTATTCACCAGATAATTTCCACAAATAATTCTTGCTTTATAGCTTGTTCATGAATAGTTTTGAAATTCAAGCTGTTTTGATGAGACGCACAGGTTACATGGTGCTGTTCCTGTCCCCTAATAAATTTGATTAACAGAAGTCAGGTTTCTGGTGTGAATACTTATGTTTATGTATCCAAAATTTGCTTTTGGTGATAATTTCTATTTTTCACTTAAAATTCACTATTCCTTTAAATTTGTTTGCTAGACTATTCACAGAACATGAGCACAACTGAATAAAATTTATTAATAAACATGAAAATCTGTGCAAGATTTTGCAGTCTTTGCCCATCTCTAGTGGGGATTTCTAGCTTTCCATAATGATGATTGCCGCTCAGGTGTAGCTTCCCTTCCACATCGAATGGATGCAAAATGTCTGGGGGTCAGATCAATCCCTTGTCGCATTTATACTCATGTAGTTGAGAACCAGGCTTTTTAATCATTATTGTGTGAAATTTCTCTACACTTTACATAAACAGTAAATATACCCATTTTGAATTCTGATTCTCTTATCATTTACTGAGGTGACTCCATGTATTTTAATTTACACTGTAGTGAGAGGAGAATGAAGTCATATGAAAACTTTAATGGAATATACCTTTCTCCTCTCCAAATTATTTTAATTTTTCTCAAAATTTCATAGGGTTTAGTATTGTAAATCTTGGCTTCCATCTGAAACTTTCCTTCTAGCAGAAAAAAAATTGTTTTGTTCAAGCTCTACAGCATTACAAAATAACTTTAATTGTAACTTCAACTCCCCCCTCCCCCTTCCCCACAACATAAATTGTAAATACAGATTCCTCCCATATCACTTACTGTGCAAGTCTGCACTAAAGTACATGCCTACCAGAATTACAGAAAGAGATTAATAAATCACATGTATTATTATGGCTGGAAGAATACTCTGGTCCTGTTTCATTAAAGAGATTTAGAACTCTAGTTAATGAATCTAACTAGTTTTTTTAGCAGTGAATAACCATGCATCTGTTTAAAGTAGTTTTACTATCTTTAAGTTGAATAATTTTATAACAGCTTTTGCTGGAGTTTCAGAATAGTCTAGTGTTTTGTGGTGTGCCTGAGCCCCAGACTGCTTTTCAAAAGAGCTTTAAAGCTTGGTTGGACTCTCAGAAGTGATTCTATACAAGCACGGTATGCTTTCTTTCAATAGTTTGTAAGGCAGGCATTTGATATGAATACTTAGCATGAAATCTGAGAGCCACACTGGATATTCTTCTCATGCACGATCACCAGTAATAAAGATTCTGCAGATTATGCCCTCAGTGATGCCAAGAAACATCCTGTTTGTTTTCAGTTTAGGATCTCAGAGAAACCTATGCAACCAATTACTACCAGAGGCTGGTGTAAGTGTGAGCAGATCTATTGAGTTACAAAAGTCAATGTCCATCACCTGCCCTGAGACTCTGGGAGTGTATCTTGCTCTAACTGATGTAGAATGGGAAAGGAGAAAAAGAATGAAGCTATCCACTCCCCACAAGATTTTGTAATGTGAATTTGAGGGTGGGGTGGAATAGAAAAAGGATTCAAGACTATCAGGTAGCCCCACACATGCACAGGAGTGCAGCTGGCCAGCCGGTTATTCTTTGAGTTTGGAGAAAGTAGTGGATCTCCTGGATGTTTTTTAGAGAAGGGAAGCAGACAGCAGAGTTTTATCCTTCTCTCCAAGAAGACTTGCCATTCAGATAGTAGTGGGAGATGAGTCTTCCTCATCTCCCTTTGCAAGTGAGGGAGAGAGAGATGTAATCCTGAATGTAAGAAAGCGTGAGATGGGTATAGACTGTGAGGAAGCAGGGATGCAAAGGAATGAACTGGTTTGCCTATCTCCAATAGATGTGCAATGGCTTTCCCTCAAGTATAGAAGTTTCTGAAATATGATGACAACTTCCTTCTACTGTCTGTGCAAGTCGGTTTAAATCTGAAGAAGAGAGCGAATATATGTACACAGCAGAGAGAAAGAGCCTTTGATAGAGACCTGCATAGAAATCCAACCTTAACAACACCACTGTAAGCCAAAACTGTGCAGGGCAGAACAAAAAGTGCCATAATGATCTTTCTGGTAAAGTATAGAACATCAGTAAATTGTGTTCTGCCTGTGTGCAGAACCAAATATATACTACTTGTAAATTTCTGGAGGAATTCCTTTTTAAATCTGGTTTGTGTAGAATCCTTTAAAATAAAATTTATGCTATCTGGGTGAAGATCTTACAGAGACAGGAGACAGTTGGTAACACTGCACCATTCTATGAAAACATAATATAATAAAAGTTTTGTTATAGCAGGTAGAGTTTCGTTTTAAGCGGTATTTGAACTGCTTTGTTGCAAGTAATTTTCCCCATGGCTTGGTACAGAATGGCAGTATTTAATTGGTATGTCTGTCCTTGGGGGCTTTCTTTATTCCAAACTAGTGAACTAGAGAGACTTAACTCTTCAGTTATCTGCTCTGGCGACTAATAAGGATTCCTGAATCAACCATAATCTACTGAAGATGAGTAACATATTTCTGTTGTCTATTTTTGTCAAGTTGTTTAGCTATCTTATATTAGACAAATATAGAATGAAAATATTTTAATAGATCTACATTTAAGCCAATTACCTGGATGTGGCTAATGTAAGTAAGGCGACCCAGGAAAGTTTGACTGGCAGCTGAGCTCTCTTTAATCTAGTCAATTAGACTCAGGCCCTTAAAACCCCTGAGTTTAAAATACTTTATATATTTAAATCTTTTATAGAAGTTCTATTGTGACTGTAAAGGAAAGGATGACAGCCATGTGTAAGGTGGCCTGGTCAGGCATGCAGGGTAAGAAGAAAGATGAAACTGATATGATTGTTATAGTCAAGTCATGAGAAGGCTTTTCTAAGTTGAGCAAACCCTAGGCTGAGTCTGGGCTATTGTTCTCTTTGCTCAGGTTATGGCATAGTAGCTCTGTCTCCCAGTGTTCCTAGATAATTCAGAGCTAGTGCAGTCACTGTTCACTGCAACCTATTACCTCTTGCACTTCTACCTTATAGCTGGTCGGGGAGCACCTTCCAAGAGGTGTGCCAACCACCAAAGCATCTGTGGATCTGGTGCCAACTGTGGTACAGTTGCTGTCTCCTGGCTGCCACTTGGGATCTTCATAGGGAGAGAGAAGACACTAAAAAGTGTGTACCCTCCTCTCTTGAGGCAGATGCTGGACAGGTGGACCATCCAGTCTGGGTAGTGTTGGAGATGATGCACAGACCTGAAGTAGCGTGCAGTTGGGTAAAGTGGGGGGTGTGATGTGGGGGAGGAATCATATTCCACGCTCAATCCAGCTCCTTCTTTAACCCTGCATGTGCAGATTCTGGAGGAATAACTCCCTTCTCTATCTGTCTCTTGAAGCTCTAGTACCATAAGGGCACGGGAGTCTTGTGGTAGGCCTACTGCCTCCTCCCATCACAGGCCTTTAGATAGAGTAGGCCCTAGTCCTCTTCTCTTGGGTGTTGTCATGAGTCCTTGGACAAGATGCAGTCTCCTTCACAGAGGGAGATGCTGAGTTAATGTGCCCTGGGTCTCAGACCTCCAGGCCTCCTTTTAGCTGATTGCCCTGTGCTGTCTCTGAGTCCTCACAAGTCCTGTCCTCTGATGTGAGCTGCATTAGGTTGTTGACTCCACTTTTTCTCTTCTTCCCTTGGGGGTGGATCCTTTCTGATTTCCTAGGATGAGCCAGCGCTTATCCCCTCAAGAGTATTCTCTTTCAGTCTGATGGCTGGGGCAAAGTGGTCACCCCCAAGGATGCTAGAACCTTTGCAGATGTGGAGAGGCCAAGGCCAAAGTGCCCCCTCCCTCTCCGCTGCTGGCTGCTCTGGCAGTGAGTCAGTTGCCCTTTCTTCTGGCACCACAGCAGACCCTGGTAGGCAAAATGTGTAATTGCAATGCCTTCCCAGCAGACTATTATTCTGGAGGGAGGGGACGGAGGGGGGAATCTGCAGAGCACATGAATTCTGTGATTATGTTTCTTTTGTTAAAATGTGGGCGCATGCCCCTGTCACTTTTAAAATTGTGGGGGGCATAGCCCCCCACTCCCTTTTCTGATGCCAGTGTTCATCCCATGTGCATGGAGCAGTATCTGAGAACTCCAGATGCTCCTTCTGATGCTCTGGGACTCTGTACCACCCCTTGTGCATTGCTATGGCACAATAGGGGGTCGGGCCCATCCTTTGAAAGACTACATGGAATTTTAGAAATCAGCTCTTAGAAATGTGAAATTCTTATGTCGATAGTGAACCATCTGCCATGCAAATCCAAGGAAGGAAAGAATATGAGTAAGCAAAGTTCCTGAGATATAAAAGGTAATAGGATTTATAGTATTTAAAGGTACAGTCATACTATTTTATTCAAGTACAAGAAATGTGTATCTGGTTATATAGAAAAGTATGGGAGTCTAGTAAAAAAGTTTACTTAGTTAGAAAATACTGTACTAGCCAAACAGTGGAATTCATGCTCACCAATGCAGCTTTATTAGCCATTTTAAGAAAAGAGTTTGTGACAGACCCAGACCAGTGGGGTACAGGAGTCCGTGGAGGGCAAATATATTGGTAACTGGATGAGTAGTTTTCTGTTCCCTGAGTGACCAGAGCAGGGGCTGCGCTAGAGTAATCAGGAACCTGCTAGAACCAATTAAGGCAGACAGGCTGATTAGATCACCTGCAGCCAATCAAGGCAGGCTAATCAGGGCACCTGGGTTTAAAAAGAAGCTCACTCCAGTCAGGCGAGGAGGAGCCAGAGGAGAGGAAGTGTGTGTGAGGAGCTGGGAGCAAGAGGCACCAGGAGCTGAGAGTGAGAGGGTGTGCTGCTGGAGGATTAAGGAGTACAATCATTATCAGACATCAGGAGGAAGGTCCTGTGGTGAGGATAAAGAAGGTGTTTGGAGGAGGCCATGGGGAAGTAGCCCAGAGAGTTGTAGCTGTCATGCAGCTGTTACACAAGGCACTATAGACAGCTGCAATCCACAGGGCCCTGGGCTGGAACCTGGAGTAGAGGGCGGGCCCAGGTTCCCCCCAAACCTCCCAACTCCTGATCAGATACAGGAGGAACTTATCCAGACTATGGGGAAGATCACTGAGGTGAGCAAATCTGCCAATAAGCGCAGTACCCACCAAGGTAGAGGAGGAACTTTGTCACAGGTTTTATACTGAGAACTAAAAGGTCAAAATCCATAGACAGCATTTTCTGAATATTCCTAGAATAACTTAGCCATATTACACAGAAGGATAACCCCCAGCACATGAGAAATCCAGGAGCAACATCTAAGTTATTATGGAAAAGTCTGGCTATATCTAAGTGCAGAAGACCCCCAGTGTTGATGACACATCTAATCAGCAAGAGAACATAGCAGCCAATGAGCAAAGATAATTGATTAGACAAAGGAAATGCCAACCCCATATGAAGTGTTTTCAGCCAGATGGGAGCAGAGAACAATGAGGAAGTGAAGGAAAAGTCAGAGGTAGGACTTAGAAGCACCTAAACTTTTTTGCTGTTTTTATAAGGACAGATAATGGCCCTGTTTCTCCACTGTCTGGGAACATAGCAATTGCCATGCTGGATCAGACTAGACCAGTATTCTGTCTGACTGTGCCCAGTGCCAGCTGCTTCAGAAGGAAAGTGCATGGAACCAGTTATAGAATACCCTGCTCCTGGGGAAAGTTTTCTCCCGACCCCAACTATTTAAAGGCTGGCTTATTTCATGAAACATAAGGGTTTGTAATTGGCTCAAAATTCTTCTTTGTTTTTCATCTTTATTATTGTAGTTGTGGACATTCTTGCTTTCTGTTTAGTTAAATCCTTGGTCCCAATGAAATCTTGTGGCAGAGAGTTTCAAGAGCTAATTTTGCATTGTGTGGTGGAGTATTTTTTTGATTTTTTTAAAATTTGCTGCCTTTCAGTTTCACTGAATGTCCCCTTGTTCCTGTCCTGTGTTATGGGAGAGGTTGAACAGCAAGGCCTTGCACTCCATGGGCCTGATTCTTCACTGCCTCGCAGTGTGTATAGACATTTAAACTGGGCAAAGTGCATGTAAAACTGCCATTCTGATTTAGTAGCCTTTTACACCCACTTTGCATAGGTGTAGGTGGCTCTACAAGAGAGTGTAGAATCAGGCCCCCCAGGTGCAATTGAGGCAGAGGAGAAGCAGGTCCAATACATTAAAAATCAATTAATATTCTGTGGAGGGCTCCTGGGGACTAGCTGACTGTTTGGGGGACAGTTAGATAAGCAGGTAAGATTAGGGAATTCAGTTAAGCAGTTAGATGTAGCAGGTTTTTCATCTCTATCAGAATCTGTGCTTAATGGAATTGTCATACTGCACTGCGTGCATTTGTTCCTGGCATTGTATAGCTATGCAGTACAGTATGTGTGAAATAGAATGCACTGTATGCAACACCTTTCATCTGCCTAAAAGTAATCATTATTTTAAAACCCCATTGTGACTGAAGGATATTGTTTCAAATTGAACCCACTGAAAGGTAAAGATCCGTATGATTCTATTAGCTGGAGCACCAACAGCATGCATTTCTAAATTTCCTGACACAGGAATCACATTCATTTATGACACCGAGGAGTTGTTTGCAGTGAAACGGGGTCTTTTCAAGGACAAATCAAGGTGAAGAAGGAATGGACAGCTGTACTATGCACAAGAGAAAAACTAATGGCAAAAGTATAATAATAGGGTTGCTTTTGTCATCTAGAAACCCATATAATTTATGACCTGAAGGGGGGTCTGCATTCATATGTCAGCAGTACAGAAAACATATTTGTCTCTTAGCACTGCAAATCAAACTTAAAATTCTGTTCTTTGTCAGTGAAACCAATAACTTCAGCATGATTTAACATTCCCACTTTTTGGTGAAGTATATTAGCTCAGTGTAGCACACTCTGCAACTGTACTTGTGCTGTACTATTATCAGATATCATAGGGCTTGTCTTCACTACCAGGAGATTGATGCTGCTGCTGCAGACCCGCTAAATTGACAGCAGAGCACCCTCCAGTTGACCCGAGTACTCCGGCTCTCAGAGAAGAGTTAGGTAAGTCAACCTGTTGACACAGTGCAGTGAAGACACCACAGTAAGTCGACTTAAGCTGTGTTGACATCACATGTTCACATAGCTGGAGTAGAGTAACTTAGGTCAACCTATCCCAGTAGTATAGACAAGGCCATAAACTAGGCAGAGTTGTACTGGCATAGAACCTGAATGGGATAACTCTGTGGAAAAACTCATGATGCTGCAAGAATCCATCCTCCACAACCTCAGAGGCATAATCTTTGTCTTCTAGACTAAAAGGAAAAAGAGATAGTGGCTACTTTAAGGGTCATTACCCTTTCTTTGAGGTTGGAAGAGCAGGAGGTGGCTGATGGGCTGCATTGTCTGATCCTGGTGCATCGAGGCGAGTGTATATAAGCCTTGTTGCTGTGACTGGAGCCACCTCTTATGGCAGTGTCCAGTGCAGGTTGTTATTCCCTAAGGGATCTGGTTCCTGATACCCAGAATTGGAAATGGAGTTAGGGGAAAGGCATCCCCTAAAGAAGCTGGGAGATGGGGTTGAGGCTTCTAATGTCTGGTAATGTCAGTCAGGGGCTGACTCCCTTTCCTCAGCCCCTTAATCATCATAAAAAGGGAGGGTAGTGGGATCCCAACAATGGCCCGGAACCAGCTGTGCAGGGCTAGGGGACTGATGTAGGTCTCCACTCAGTGGAAACCATTAAAGAAGGAATGATGGCATGTACTGCACAAGTTTTTGCCATACAACTCCCAGCTGAGTTTAATTAGACTGCAATTTTATTAACTCAGCTGGGAGTCACATAGTAAAAGCTTGTACAGTACTGAATTTCTAAGCAACCATTTTTCATGAACAGAGGAAGACAACTTGGTTGCTTGGAAATTCAATAGGTGACCTTCTTCCCACTGAGTCTGCATTGCAGACATGATGGGGCACAGTATTCCAGGGTACAATCTTTATGATGATTCCTAAAAGCATGGTTCTTACCTTTTGTTGTCATTAACAGTCCCACAGCACTTTTTGCAAGAATAGGGGATGTTAATCTAGTGTCCTGGCCAATTTTGGGAGGGTGGGGGAGGCGGTTAATACATTCAACAAAGCAAACTTCCCCCTGCAGTTTGGTTTGGACTTAACACTGTAATACTTATGCTACATATATTTCATTTTGAGTCAGGCTTCCCAAATGCAGCTCTCATGACACAATGTGCCACAATGGGAAAATGCAGTTTAGTGTTGAACTGACTCAAAATGAAACATTTTGGGGTCAGTTCACCAAATCAAAATGAAACATGTCAGTTTTAGGAATGCTGAAATGCGTTGCTATTTCCAAGTCATTGGTGGGGGTGGGGAGTGGAAGGGCTGGGAAGGGATTTCCATTCCCTGAAAAATGTCAAAATTTAAACCTGTCATCCTGATTTGGGCCAAAAACAAATACTGAAATGTCAGGATTTCTTGCAGGATGAAAATTTTGAATTTCACTCAAGTCTAGTTACTTGGGATTTTAAAAGCAAAGGATCATTATGTAAGATCTTTATCACAGTGTGCCAGGGAATCCTAAGTCCTCACAACAAAGAATTAAACCAAAAACCTGAAGATAGATACTGCTGTGGATACCCACCATAGTTTAAATAATATACAAATTGGGCTCTGGGCTTTTAATTCATTTGTTAGGTGTTTTTCTTGAGCATTTCCTTTAGTTTTTAGTATAATGGTAACTAGTAGCAGTAGACTGGACATTTCACATTTGATTATAGAATCTGAATCCCAAATTAAACTTAAACGTTTATATGAAGATAAAATTTTATTCTGGTAGTCATGACCTTTATCATTGCCATGGACTTTGATTTTAATAGAGGAAGAGGAAAGACTGCTTGGCAGCAAGATGAGATGAGTATCTTCTTTAATGAATCCAATATGTATTAAGCAATATTAAGCCTCAGTAGTAGTGTGGACAATTATTGCGTTTATATAAGATTGTGGTCCAAGTGACAGTAACCATTCAGAATGATGTTTATAATTTTTGTAATTGGTGAAAACATCTGACTTCCATTGGCATTGGATCAGTCCTCTGATTTCCTAAAACTATAGTCTTCTCTTCCTAGCCAGCTGATTCCCCTCTGGCTTTAACAAATGATATCCATCCCTCCACCTGAATGCTGCTTTCTCTTCCAAACCTTGCCAGTCCCATTCTGATGTCTTCCCACCCCCCCCATATCCTACTATCCCGATGTGTATTTACCTTTGTTGATAACTTACAAAGCCCATTATGGTATCTCAGAGTAAATGGCCATTATCTTCAAACCGTTTCCAAGGTTGGATTCTCCTATTCACAGCAATTCCAAAACTGTATTTTCTGCTTCTTACTCCCAGAGTATACAAATCATGTGAAACTGAAGACACCATCTCACCCAGTGAGACTTCAAAACCTGCTGGAATTCCATGAAAGTCTTGCCAGACTAGCTACAAAGATGAAAATGCCTATTGGAAGTAGATGTGACCATTCAGACTGATCCAGTTTTCAGAAGTGTTCACTTTTATCTCAGTGGTTAGGGTGGTAATCATCAGAAAATAGAAATGGATTAAACCTGCTCTATTCCTCTTCCAGTGCTGGATTGTTCCTTGCAATATAGTTGACAGTGCTTTATTAAGTCTATCATTAAAAATTAACAGCAGTAGGAGTTGTTCTACTTCCCGTGAGAATTGGTCAACTCATCTCATTGTCAGGCTGTATTGCTGCCCTCTAACCATATTATTCTTGTCTGAGATCCCTCTACTTTATCAACATATTTCTGACACTGAGGAGCTTAAAACTGAACACTGTTCTACAAGTGATAACACTAGAGCCTTTGAAAGTGGAACTCTCATCTCCTGATCTTTGATGTGATGTCTCTCATCAGGCATGTCACTATCTCACTGGCCTTTTTTCTTTCATGTCACATAGCAAACTCATATCTCCTTTGCTGCCCACTGTCATTCCCAAGTCCTGAGTGACAGGGAGGATTGTGGTGTCCATAGTGATTGAGAGGGGAAAAAAGGAGTGGGGGGGGGACGCTAGGCTGGGAAGTTCAGGAGTTCTGTTTAGCCATGTTGTGCTGAAGCTGATGGCTGTATATACCTGGGGGCTGTCAGAGAAACAGGCTGAGATTTTAGTTTGGACAGGAGGCAAGAGGTCCAGAGCAGAGAAGTATATTTGTGAATCATCAGCATAGTGATGTTAATTGAATTGATGTTTGTAGATGAGGTTACCTAGAAACAGGATGAAAGGGACCAAGAATGGACCCCTGCAATGAGGCATATGCCTCACATTGTCAAATACAGTATTAACAAGATGTTTGAAGGCCAGTTAGCTCATTCTATGACATGTGGAGGAGACACAGCTAATTAAGGATTAGACTAGCTGAAGAGTCAGACTGGGTGGTTCCTACAAACAAAGAGGGGTAAGGGAGACTCTGAGGCTGCAAAAGAGGAGATCCAAGAAAGAGAAGGTAGAGAGTCTCCACTGTCTGGGAAAAGAACATGGAGAAGCTAAGAAGTGGAGTTAGCCCTGTGCTATGCTCTGGTAAAGGGCAAAACCCATTGAGACAGTCCTGTGGGTTGGTATCCCAAAAAGGAACAAGAAATTGAGAAAATCTAGGGAGTCTCCTGAGAGTAACTTCCAGAAGCCTAGAGAAGGGGCCTGTAGTAACTAAGGATAATAGGAAACAGTGAAAGGGGGACTAGAAGTAAGATGTGGCCCAGGGAAATAGCAATATGTCTAAAGGAGCAGACATAGCTGCTTAAGACAGGGTCCCTGGGCCAGAATCCACAGCAGATGGAAGGACAAGGTTCCCCTATCAGCCCTGAGGAAGGATCATAAAAGCCTGACACAAGATCTATTAAACTCAGGCTGGGATTCGAGAACAAGGGATGGGGCAGTGGAGAAGCCCAAGAGGCCAGAAGGATTACATGGTGGGACCTATGGACTTTTAGTTGGACTTTTGTAACCCAGGAAGAGGACTGAACTTCAATGTGACATGGCCAAAGAGCTGAGTTATCCAGAAGAAAATGACAGAAGCAGACTGGCTGATGAGAGGAGGCACCAGAATAAAAGAGCTCCTGCAAGTCCCAACCTGACACCAGGGAGATGCCACGGCTGTGAGTGAACTGTGAACACCTCCCTAACACACTTCTTCCCCCTAATAGCAAAGGAGAAGGGGAATGAGGAAGAGCCTCTGAATGAACTGCTGAAGGAGCAATTAGAGAGGTAGAATCTGAATATAATTGTGCAGTTTATTGTCCCTATTTTCTGCCTCTCTAGCTTTTTTATGGAGTTTATCTCCACACTGCTTTTCCAACACTTCCCTGGCTAATGTCATCTGTGGGGATCCATTATCAAAATGCACCCACTAAACACATTTCCCTTAACATAATACTATACCCTTTATTGTTAACCTTTCTTTGTAATATTTCAGCCAGTTTTCATTCCATATGACAGTGTTCACATGTAGGTCAATTTCAATTAATTTTTGAGAGTTGATTTTGTGAGGCACACTGTCAACTTCTTTACTAAGATCCAGATATTTTATTGACCATGTTCTCATCATCCATTAATTATGTAGCATAGTTTAAAAAACAGATTAGAGCCTTTAGTATCAAAATATGTAATCTGTGTTTGCTCTATATTGCTGCTCAGATGGTTGGCACTTAACAAATAAATATAACATCTCTTTTTGGGATATGCTGGTAGAGCCTCAGCTGGTGTAAATCAGCAGTGCACCACTCAAGTTAATGCAATAATGTTGATTTATACCCGCTAAGGATTTGGCTGAGGATCTTCAATTCCTACCTGATCATGGTGTAAAATGGTTTGCAAAAAGGACCCTGTAGTTATTCCAGCAGGGGACTTTTACCTAGACTCAACATTTTTCTCTTATTTAACTCTGGAATCTCACCCTGTACTGTCTCTCTGGTTCTATGCTCTTTGTAGACAATATTCCTAGGTGAAAGGCTCTAGATTTACTTTTGGCCCCTTTTCCCTCTGAAGCATACTGGGAATGGATTCAGCCCCTGACATTTCTTGATCTCACTTCATTCTGCAATCATTGCCTTGGGTGATGGAGGCATTTCCCTCTCGCAGACTGCCTTTGTGTTCTCTCTTTAGTCACTAGGCCAAGGTTTCACAGTTTTATTGCTTTGGTCATAATAATTGGCCCTTGAATGCAATAATGAGATATCAAAGTATGATAATATTGTAATTGATAGAAGGATTTGGGGATTTCTTTTTTTATATATAACATATCCCTAATCTTACCTTTTCCACATCTTTTTTTGTACAGCATTTTTAAATCTCAGCATATGTTGTATAGCATCATTTGCCTATTTCTACAAAAAAACCTTGAAGGAATTCCTCCATGCCCCCAAAAGGGGCTTGCTAGCTAGGCTGGCCCATATTCCCTAGTGCATGAATACATTAGGATAAATACCAGGTTTGCTCTACTTTATTCACAATCAATTTTTCTTCCTGAACTCAGTGGTTTAACAGAGAGACTTCAGGATGGCAGTCTAGGCAAAAGTTTGTGTCAACTATTAGACTTGAGTGAATAAATACTTCTTCAGAAGGTTAGAAGCAAAACCAGAAAAGTATAGGAGAATTAATCAGTTTACCCTGCATTTTTCCAGCTGTAGCCTAATAGATCAATTCCCCAGATCCTTTCAACCAGATGAGGTTCTTCACACTCCAGCTATTACAGAGGCAGCTGGTGGCAGTAGGATCTCTAATACTGCATTTGACTTACTAATTTCAACGGTTACGTCTTTGAAACCAAGTCCGTGGATGAGGAAAGATACTTTGAACTAAGTGGGTCACATTTTATAAGGTTGTGCCTGAACACAACTAAAGAAGGAGTAAATGTCTGCTTTGAGTCTTTGTGCATGCACTGCCCCCACTCTCCCTCCAAACCCTTTGGTATTTGCATGTATAAGTTACATATATTGGCATATGTATGCAATTGCACAAACTTAACTTTGAAAATGCGATTCTGAATATCACTACTCTGCTTCGTGTGTGATAATATGATGTGACTGGGACAAAATGTTGCACTTGCAAAGTCACTCTTCACATGCTATTATCTAATATGATTTGATTTAGAGTGGTGTACCTAAGACCAGGAGGTCCTTATGTCCCTAGTCTATGAATACAAAGATTCTCTTGTCTCAATACTTCTAAACAACGTATCATGTATGAATCTAAATCATGCTCAATTGAGCACTCTTGGGAGATGAATAAAGTAGAAGATTTGAATAGATTTTTATTCTAGTGCATTCTTTCAATGGCTTGCATTGAATTATTTATATTGCAGTATTTGTCATCTACTGTAGCTATATAAAAGGGGAAATGGATTGTTTAAGAAAAGACTGTTGACAAAATGGTGGACTGCAAAGATGTACAGTAGTTAAATTAAATTTAGATTCATATTAAAATGAACTAAAATTCATATGAATATTGTTTTATAATGTCTGACTAAAGTTTTTTGATATTCTGTGCCCAAATAATATTTAGTATTTAATTTATGTTTATGTTTAGAACTTCCATGGAACAAGATGACTTGTAATTTGGGTTTTATGGAGCACCATTTAAAAATGTATTAAAGCCTGACTATAAAAGGTCTCTTTTAATAAGATTATCAATAGGAAAGGGCTCTTTTTGGCTGTCATCCTTATTAAATTACATTGGAACACATATCTTGAAACACACTGACAGAATATACAAACTTCTAAGCTTTGAAGAACTTGAAGGAAGAATAGAAGACTACATGCAGAACTTAATGAAATTGACCTAAGCTCATTTCCTAATTGTAGTTGCATTTACCTAGGACCCCTTTTCAGTACAGACAGGTTAAAGATACAGCTCTTCAATATGTTATTAATCAATTATATTGATGAACGTATAAAATATTCACATACAGCATAGTGTTCTGCTCATGCAGAATGCACAGATTTTCTTTAGCAATCAATAGTAAAACAGCTTGCTAAGGAAGTCATAGAGGCTTTTTCATAAAGTATCTATTTAAAATAACTGGATCAGTGACTTGTTGCCACTAGGCAACATGTCAAAATATTAGCTGTGGAATCAGAATTATTTTGTTAATAGCTACCCTAGAGTGTGATCATTTTACTGTGAAAAAGGATTGAAAAGAAGAGAAATTAATGGTGGCTGCAGACATCATTTCAAAAAGAATCCAACCCATGTAGACCTAGGCATTTAGACTACGCCAATATCAAAAATAATTAAAAGGGAAAAAATCTTTCAAGCGTAATAACTACAAATAAATACCCTGTTACTATTCGAAAGATAAATTAGGCAATTATTCTAAAATAATTCCTAGAGAAATGAGTATAAATACATGTATCTAAATATTTTAGCTCCCACAGATAATGGAAAACAAAATGTGCTTACTAAGAATAGGATTTTAATCAGATATTCTGTAAAGCATTGTAAGTACAAATGAAAAATTTCTATTCAAATATTTTAGGGAAAATATATGCGACTGCTGAAAGCTGTGTTAAAAAGCTAGCAGTTTTGCTGACGGTTCTGATTCCTTAATAACGTTTTATTTATTATGCAGCATTGTTGTCATCTACTCTGTATATTACAGTAGTGCCCCAAAACTCCAGTTTGAATTAGGGGCCACAGTGCTAAGTGCTGTGCAAACACATACAAAGACACAGTTCCTATCTAAGTGTTGTCTCTTGTACCACGCCTTGATTTATAGTGAGGTCTTGAACCTGTCCTATGTTGCAATCATCTGCAAAGAGAATAAAGGATAATAGCACAGAGAACACTTTTTTTACCCAAACACGCATGCGCACACACACTCAGCAGGAGAAAATCTCTCCATAGTATGGAAGAGTCTGCTAAAAGATGGACATGGCTAATGTGTTAATCCTTGCACTACTGGCTTGATCCTGCGAGGTGCTGAGCACTCTAGCTCCAGTCTTAAGCATGTGCTCTACTTCAAGCAAACGAGCAGTCCCTTTCACTTCAGTGGCTAGAATGCTCAGCACGATTGCAATAGTGAGTCATAGCAAAAGTTCACCTCAGTGCCAGACCCTCTGCACCTTTAATGCATTATGTTAAAGTGGGGTTAAGTACCAATGGAAGAAGAGGTTGCAGAGATCCTGGATACTTCAGTGAATTTCACAGCATCTTCAAGAAGTCTGATCTACCATTTAGGGATTGTTACTTTCCCTCACAAAAACCCATCCAACCTATAGACTGCTGGCAGATGATGGGTTTGCACATTATTCCTACTGGGAACACCAAATTGTGCACACAGTACAGTGCAGCAAGCTTTCCTGTAGAATCCTGATCGGGCTAGAAGAATCCATGTGGCAGAGGGTGCACTGACTGCATCTGTCCCCCATCATTTCACAGACTTGCACAGCAGCTGGCTTTGTCAAAATTTTAGACCAGTAAAAGTAGAAGACTGTCCCCTCAGTTAAGTTATCTCTGTGTAAGCTTTCTCAACAGCTATGAAACACAGATGGGTTAATCACCTTAAAGACTAGAACAGATTATACCAGTGTATAATAGAGCAACACTTGTTTATTGATGCTGAGTAACAACAACATGGTGCCATTTCACAGGAAAACAATGTGTGTACATACACACAAAAATAGCTCTATCCTACAGATTATGGGGATTTTTTGCCCTAATTCAGGTGTGAATGAAAGTGCTATATTAGTTATTTAACATATGTCTCAATACCTTATTTACTATATTGTATTGGGTCGTGACCTAAAATGATGATAAAACATGAGTTTTTGCTAGTGGTTGCAGTATTTTTGACCTTTAGGTTGAGAGAAGGCAATGTCTACTGTCATTACTATGTCTAAGAAAACACCATACAGGGTTTTTAACTTTTTGTTATTTTCATCATTTCGTTGCCATATTTTTTGGTTTTATTCCATTTAGATTCTCAGATAATGTACAGACCTGCTATTTCAACTGTTCACTTAAGTAGTATTTTTAAATGTGACATTTGCATGAATGTAAATGGATCAAAAATCTCAAAGTGGAATGTGTCACATAGTTGACAAAACAAGAAGCAAAGCTACAACTAATTACCCTCCCCATTCCTGACCCCATCCAAAAAACAACTTTTCATTAGAGAATCACAGAAAATTCAAGGTCTCCACAAACTTAAATATTTTGCTAAAACAAATATAATTGAAAGCAAATGATTTCATCACAACTTCTATGCTGGAGATATTGTCCCTTTATTTTTAATAAGGTCTTCAGTCAGCATTGACTTAGGTAAAATAATTAAATATTTATTGACTGAAATTAAACTAATTAACATGAAGATAACAAAAGTTAACCTAATAAACCTCAGTTAAACAATCTGCCTAAGAACAAACTTCAGGTTTGAAGAGAAAATCAGCAGCACAAAATGCCTAGTAAAACAAGCAAACGATTATTCGATTGTTGGAGACAGAAATAAGGGAAGAAAATTGGAAATGCTGCATTGTAACAGGCAAATTTCTGCCAAAAGGAATAACCAGAAGTTAACACAAGGACTGAATGGTCACAGTATGACAGATGCCATGTAAGAATAGAATAGAATAAATCTTGCCCACTTAATTATTTGAGTAGTTTCGTGAGTTAGTATTAATGAGCTCTATCCAGTAGTGTGCCCATGCTCAGAATACTGGCATATTTTGAAAATCCTGATCCACTATGTTGTAGTGCTAATCTTGGGAATGCTGCCTGTAGAAGACAGTGATTTAATGAATGACATAGAAATGCCAGCCAGTCAGTTTATCTGTTGCTGTCCCATTATTCCTATATTACTTCTCTTGAAGTTGGTACTTCTGGGCAGAGTGTGGAAAACATGGCAGCATTATAACCAATTGGAACAACAGTGCAAAACATTCCCATTTGTCCTCAAGCTCTACAAAACATCTTGATATCCAGGCTTTTCTGATTTATTTTTAACTGGCTTGACTCACTTTGCAGAAAACATCAGAAATACATAACAATGTAATCCAACATGCTTTCAAAGTGCATAAAAGCTATAAGGTGATGAGAAGAAACGGTAATGAGCAACAACAGATGTTTCTTTGGAACAACTATGGAACAGTAATTACAGATAGAAATAGAATCTCACAGAGAGCAAGAATTTTATCAGCAAGCCTTCAGGAATGCAGCAAAAGACTCTCAATTATAAATACCTTTCCCAACATCAGGAAAAGGGAATGAAGGGAAAGACCATTGTGTATGAACACCTGGAAGATTGTGACTGGAAACATGACTAGATGAGAAAATATTTTTCCTTATTTGTAAGAACTGGTGACCATTATATGCTGTCTGTGTTATGGCAGAGCCTGTTTATGTTAATGAAAGATAGAAATATTTTTTTGTGAACAACTTTCTCCATTTTTTGAAATGCTCTGTAGATCATCCTGCTAAAGAACTTGCTGTAGATCACCCTTCTCTTCAGTGCCTCCCTTTTCTTGCTTCTTCTGTATCATTCTATTCTGTAGCCTTTTGAAATGAGTTGTAGAACTTAATTTGAAACTATCTTTCTATATCCCCATTCGAGTTTTTCAATTTTTTCCTTCAGTTTTTTGTCTGCATAGTTTTAGCTTATTATAATTTTTGAAACATATATTTCTCTTTGCAAGCATGCTAAATGAGTATAAATACAGAAAGAAAGAATTATTGAGTATGACTGCAACTGGAAACCAGTTTCCACATGTAGGTTCAGGAGATGTGCTAGGGCAAGTTGGTGTCTACACTCCCTCCTACTGTTGGCCAAGGCGGCACAATGATGTTCTGTTGCTCGTTCTGCTTCTTTTGTAGTGGAGTGCCAAGCTCACTTCTCATGACCATACCCTCCCAGGTCATCAAGTCCAAGCTGGCAGACTATATGTGCTGCTTGATGCAATCCTTGTAGCGGAGTTTGGGTTAGCCAACCTTCCTACTGCCTTTTTCAAGTTCACAGTACAGAACTCTCTTAGGCAGACAATTGTTATCCATATATATAATGTGACTGGCCCCCAGGTCATTTGCCTCCATGCTAGCATGGTTTCCATGCTTTGCACGGCTACCAGCCATAGTACTTCATTGTTGGTGATTTTGTCAGCCGTTTGACTCCCATTATGCCTCGTAGGTGGCATTGTTGCAGACAGTTACATTTTTGGATATGGTGATGATAAAGGAGGCAGGTCTCTAACAAGTATAGAAGACAAGGAAACACAACAGCTCTGTAAACTTGGCATTTTGTGGACACTTTAACTCCCCACCCCCACCTAGTCTTGTCCTTAGTCTTTTTTGTAGATGACTAAAAGCTGACTTTAAGCGTGCTGAAGGTTCTTTGTCAATGTCGTCAGTAAGTGCACTACCTAGGTAGCAGTAGGACTTGACATTGTTTAAATGAATGAATGAATTGAAATGACTGTAAATACAGAAAGAAACAATTAGGGCAATGTGAAAAATCACAGGCATAGTAAGGGAGGGGGGGAGCCTTAGCTGATCTTTGAGCAGCTAATATACCTGCATGTTATATTGCTGCACTAACACTAGACTATAACACTGTGCAGGTGAAAGTGTAAGTTTCAGGGCCATTAAACAATTTTTCCCCCAATATATCACAATTAGAGAAACACCTGTGCTAAATAACTGTGCTACTCCACACTGAAAGCTAGTGGAATGTTCAATAGCCATCACAAATGCCTCATTTCTTGCTCATAGTGAGATGATCTTGTTTAATGCGAGGTTCATGTACAGGACAGATGGAACCAGTGGTCCAGAGCCATTACAATACTTTTAAAAACACCATCTTGCAAAGTATGGTTTTTAGTTTTTGTTTTACCTTTTTATTTATCTCAAAGTGCTCTAATTTGTCAACTATAGTCAGGACATGTATGACAGAGAATGTAGAAGTGAATTATGTATTAGTGAAATAATAAGAAACCTACAAAAGGCAACAATACTACGGCCTGCTCCTACCCCCACTGAAATCCTCGGGAGTTTTGACATGAACTTCACTGGTGACAGAATCAAGCCATTAGTACCTGGCCCTTCTCTAAGTGCTTTTCATCTAAATATTTCATTTTTCTTTGCAAAAACATTAATTTACTAAGTGTCACAACAGGTGGCTACTCAGTCATTTCCCCCTTTACATTAACAATGAAGTGGAGTGTTATTGGTAGGGTGTGGGAGGATGAAGAAAAACGTATGGGTGTACATAACTTTATTGAAACTTAGTACCGCTGGGCTGGAGCCCCAGTGCCCTTGGAAGTCAATGGAGAGACAGCCATCAGGCCCTCTGATTGGTGCTACTGTGATATAGTTTCCAGAGCAAAGGAGAATTTAGAGAGACTGACAGTTTTTCTCATACATCCATTTGGACACCATGGATCAATACAAATTCATCTTAAGTGTAATTCCGTTGCCTTCAGTGGAGTTCACCTAGGATGAATTTGGCTCCAAATATCTTAAAAGGGTGTATTTGGGAGTGGCAGGGCTTGTGGAAGTGGCAAGTCCCTGTGACTGTTTTGTTTAAATTACACGGCTACCAACATTTAAACTATTTAAAGAAATGTAGCAAGAGCTGGTACACATACAAGGAGAGCCAATGCACTTGTACAGGGAAGCAAAGTTAGCTGACACAATAGTAAGTAATGGACATGTGATAAATTACATTTGGATTTCTTAGGTATTGAATATCAGGCCTTAAACAGACTCATTATGTAAAATGATTCAGCAAAATTTGTTGTGAATTTCCTTTATTCTTTGCTTCTTCTTTGATATTCAAAATTTGAGCTGTGTTGCTTACAATAGCTGTGATTAGTCAAATGAACAACATGGAAGAGAGACGAGGGGTGTGGTAATACCTTCTTTTGGACCAGCTTTTGCTGGTGAGAGAGACAAGTTTCCGAGCTTACTTAGAATTCTTCTTCTGGTCTGGGAAATGTACTCAGTGTCACAGCTAAATGCAAGGTGGAGCAGATTGTTTCCATAAGAAGTTAACACATAGTTCAAGGGATCATTCAAGGTGAAGTGGCTATAAAAACAGTTCATATAACATGGAAGTAATATTTCTTCTTTAACTAGTGAGTTTAACTTAGGCATAAAACTGAACTGGGCAGAGCGCAATCCTCAGTTGCTGTAGGGCGTTTATAGCAGTTCCTAGGCTCCTGCCTCCCTTGGGTTCCATTGTAAGGGGCACAGGCAAAGTATTGCTATACCCAAGGAAAAATCACAGAGGAATGTGGAGAAGTGTATATACGCCAATATGCTAACTGCTGTTAGACTCCATAGGAAATAACAGAGGTGTTGCCTGATAGAGTGTATCTTGCAAATTCTGAATCCACACATGGCTAGAGACTTTGTGGTGTTTTCATTTCTTTAACATTCAATTACTCTTGATGCCAAGTATAGAAATCGTCAAACTTTAAAAAAAAATACTTTATCATGATATCAACATCTCAATGTTTCCCCTTTTAGGCTCTTATAGCAAAAGATATTTCTAACATTAATGTTCAGCTACTGTGTATTCTGACAGAAATAGAAATGGGAGACTAAAAATGACTCTAAACCGCTTTAATCCCTCCCCTGTTCTGGGCCAACAGGCTGAATCTGCTCCAAGCACAAGCTAGAGCAACCAAAGGGTTATTCTAACTTACACTGATGGTAATGATCCTCATCAAACCATTCAGCTGGCTGGGGATCAACAGAGAAAGCTGTCATGGTATAATTCCCCAATCTGAACCTTAGAGTCCAAAAGATGGGGTACTAGCATGAATTCCTCTAAGCTTAATTACCAGCTTAGATCTGATAAGCTGCCACCACCCACAATATAGTGTTTTGGGGTACTCTGGTCCCCCCAAAAACCTTCCCTGGGGACCCCAAGACCCAAATTCCTTGAGTCTACAACAAAGGGGAATAAACAATTTCCCCTCCTTCTCCTTTCTTCCTCCCAGATCTTTCCCACCCTGGGTACACTAGGAGATCACTGTGATTCAACTCCTTGAATCACAACACAGAGAAATCAGGTTTTTTTCCCCCCTTCTCTCCCCCTCCCAGGCGTCCCTCCTTGGGCTATCCTGGAGAGATAGACAGATTGAAGCTCCGTGATCTAAACAAAGGGATTCTGCCTTTCCTCTCTCCCTTCTTTCTCCCTGTCTCACCATTTCCCAGTAAGTACAGACTCAATTCCCTTGAGCCTCAACAAGGGAAAAAAATCAAACAGGTCTTAAAAAGCAAAACTTTTAATAAAAAGAAAGAAAAAAAGTAAAGTTGTCTCTGTAATTTAGATGGTAAAGTTACAGGGTCTTTCAGATTATAGACACTAGAGAGAAGCTCCCCCCAGCAAAATACAATTTAAAATACTTCCAGCAAAATACACATTTGCAAATACAGAAAACATCAAAAGACTAAACTCGCCTTTCCCTGGTACTTACTAAAATTAGAACAGAAGAGATTTTTTCAGAAAGATTGGAGGAATCTGCTTACATATCTGTTCCTCTCAGAACCCAGAGAGAACACGGACAAAGAAAGAACACACAAACAAAGACTTCCCTCCACCGAGATTTAAAGTATCTTGTCTCCTGATTGGTCCTCTGGTCAGTTGTTGCAGGTTCCTGTTAACCCTTTACAGGTGAAAGAGACATTAACCCTTAACTATCTGTTTATGGCAAAAGCACATCCTGCTTTAGCTCTGTCCTTCTGGCCTTCCATCGTGCCTTGGACTGCCCCACTTCCAGACAACTCAGACATGTCCTCTTTTTCAGAGGTTGCTGCAGCAGCTCAAAGGGACCTTGGCAGGATCTGGTCCGAAATGATTAATTTCAGGACACTCATTTCACAAGAAAAATTCATAATACTCTTATACATATCTATTGCTTTTCTTCATGGTGCTTTACAGAAAATGAATGTCAGTATCCCTGTGACTTATGTAGAGTTCTTGAAGTAGACCATTCTGATTTAGGCCTCTCATTATACAGTTTGGTAGAGAAGATACACTATACAGTGAGAAAACAACCATGCTGACCAGTCAAATACTCAAATTCAGTGGTCTTCCCAGTAACACAGAACTGTTTGCTGTTATTGTAATTTACTATAATTTACTGTAGATTGTAAATTCCCTCTAGCACAGAAGAGAACTTAAATTCTCTTAAATTATATTAATTTGAAAATGTGCTTATGTCTGTAAAGTGTCACACAAGTTTACTGGTGCTGTATAAAAAAAATTGTAATAAAAAGTATATAGTCCACAACCCACTATACGCAGTATCTAAAAATCAGTCTCTTTTAAAATATTATTTTAGATACTGTTTTAGAAACTAGAAATCCATAACTCTGAGAGAAAAGAAAACAAAGACACTGAATATGCCCACTCTGAATTTATTTTTTTCCTCAAAGCATTCAGCATCTTGCCCATTATGATTCCCATCTGAAGGTTAAAAATGTTAGTTGTTGATGAACTTTTTACTTGTAGTTAGACATGGTATTCAGTCTGGGGTATTGTACGATCAGCAGTTGTTTGAGAAGTAGAAAGCACTTCACATATAGCTAGTTAGTTTTTTTCAGCAGAAGTGCTGGAGAAGTAATTGCCCTCTAATGCTTGACTATACCATCATTTGGACGTGGTCTTGCATTATCTCAGCTTGCCAATCCAATACTTCAACAAACTTTAAAAGACTGGAAGCTGCTCTCCACAGACCATCAGAGCGAAAACTGCTGCATTCCCAATTATTACTGCATGAACTGTGGTTGGATTTTCTGAATACATCCATTTATCCAGATCCACTTTGTAAAAAGATATTCCCACTCAGGAAGTCAATCAGACAGCATTCATTGTCACAGGCATTCTTTGTTCCTATCCTACATTTTTGAATTCATTCAGGGTCAAGTTTTTGCTTTAGTTACATGGGGAACGAAAACTTTCTTGAGAGCAGTGAGGATTTGTTACTGGCCATGTAGGAGCAGAGATTCAAGACAGGATCTAAAGTATCAATTATTATAAGCAGCCCGTCATTATACTATGATTTGTAATATTACATTGTTTCACAACAAATCATTGCCAATTATCCTTATTTAGAAATAAAGTGCAGATTTTCCAGACTCACATCATGTGGGATATTTAATATAAATGTTTGTTTAACTTTTCAAAACCATGAATATAATATCAGCATGTCTAACAGGAGATCACGTGTACAATTAAAAGCAGGCTCTGCTTCTGAAAATCAATCAATATGTAGTATATTATCTCTTCTTACTTGACTGCACTTCCTTACCACTGGAGAACCCAGGGCTTGATTGTGCGAGTCTTACTAATGTTGGTGAGTAACTAATTTTGATGGGACTACTTTCATGAGTAAGAATGGTAAGAGCTCAACAGTGGGCAAAATTTACCACAATGGAGATAACCCAGGAGCCCTTCCTAACCCAGGACCCCTACCTACCACCAACTTCCATTTAAACCCTGAAAAAGGAGCTAATTTTGGATTTAATTGTGCATAGACTTTTGCCAGGCCTGTTAGAGGATTTCTTCTCTATAGAAGAGAGACATCTGCTCACATGCAGACTGTGAAAGGAGTCCCCCCAGGAGCTGGCAAAGGTAATGACAGAAAATCTTAGCATCATGGAAATTTCCTGGGGGCAAATGGGAAGAGGATGAAGGGACTGAAAATAAAGTCACATGATGTGGAGGAGCCATAAAGTCACTTGCCCATTTCAAAGACTATATAGTTAATTTAAATTCTCTTTCCTCTACAGGAAGAGAAATGCTTTATAAATGAGATGTCTGTATATCTGTTAATAGATAATGTGCCAGGAGATAACACTGAAGAATATTTAGCGTTGCTCATGGATTTTTAGGACCATGAAACTTGTTGTGCACTTCAAAATTGCTTCCTCTGTTAAGCTTCTACATGAACTCTAAACAGGGCAAATTTCCCACCCATATGAGTAAGGGTTGTACAACTGAATCCTTCATTTCTTTAGTCTTGTCACATGATTCCTTCAACAGAATGGTCCTTTAAAGGGAGATCATGCATGATACATGATTCTTTTGACTGGTCCTTTTCACCTAGTCATCTATGATAATAGAAGCCTATTGAGAAATTGCCTATGTCGAGAAAGGAAAAGAACAGTTAAAAATATTGAAAATGACAACTTGTCAGCTTGTATGTAATGCAAAACCAGATGTTCAATATGAATGTCTGAGTTCCCTGTGATGAAAAAGACATTGGACATTTTAACATTTAACAGCAGAAAGAAAGTTGCTCTCACGCAATGTGAAGAAGGCAGTGAACATACAGCATATATAATGAGTGCTCCCCGCAGCCCCAGAAAGAAGCTAGTCAAGCAGGTGAATGACTAGAGGAATGTTAGAAACTTTTCTCCAGGTTTATCTGGTATTTATCAGCCAAGTGGCATTGATTCTGAGCCACAGTCAGGTAGAAGTTTAGAATGTATTCCTTTGTAAAGCTGTGAGGATGAAATACTCAGAAGTTACTCACATAGTTTTAAATACTTCATGATCTACAAAAGTTCTGCTAGCAGAAGCTTTAAATTAAAAATTTTTGTCAATTTTTTTTCCTTCGAGTTGTGATGAATAGATATGTCTAGATAACATGAACATATGTAGCTAGTTTAGTTGGAGATTTACTGGCTTCCTTGGACTATCTTATTTGCACGCCTCCAAGTTGAGGCATTCAAAGATAATTACCCTGAGTGTCAAGCTATCTTAGTGTGTTTTCAAATTTCTTAGAGTCTTTGCATTTCCAGCAGACAAAAAGCTTAATAGCACACACAGGCTGCCATCTTTAGACTATGAACCAAAGTCAGAGGGGATAGGAAAGGAGTGATGACTGAGCAGAAGCTGCATGTTGGTAAATTGCTATAGCTCTAAGGGAGTCTAAGGACCATACAGTCTAAGTGTGGAGTAACAGATTGTATATGTTGAGGGGGATGTGACTGGAAGGAGGTGTAAATTATACTAACTTCAACTTTTCCTAGATTTATTTAGTTTAACTTCTGAATGTGTTACTGTGTGTACTTCCTTTCTGTACTTTCTAATCCCCAGTAGGCTATGGCGGAAACACATGATTCATCTTAAAGAGGACAATAGACTATAATGTGTCTTTTAAAAGATACCAGTTAAACAATGGCCAAAATGATTTTTTTTCAAAATACCAGGTGAACACATTACAGAGAAAAAAGCCTGTGAGAATCTCACTGCCTCCTTTCCATTTTCAGCATTGTGTTTGATTTTATGTCTTATATTATTTAGTGATCCTTAGACATAAGAACAGTATGTTGCATTTAATTTCACATTTATCTTCTGTGGTGCTGTTCTGCTTATAGTTTCACACCTAAATTGCAGTAAAATTGAAGTGTGATGTAAATAGGACTTGTCATGTTTGCAATCAGCAGAGTCTTTAACAGGGGGAAAATTAGTTTTCTGCAGTGTGGTATTAATCAGTTTGAAATTTCTTTATTGTACCTGTATCACATAGTTTACCAAGTCCCAGAGAGTCTTGCATACTCTCAGTATTCTGAAAAGTGAAACAAATGCTTGTGGGGGAATGGTGCATGCTGCACGCTTTTAGTGTAAAGTGTGATGCATAGCAATTTCTATCTCTCTACCCCAGCCTTTTTCAACAATCTTGCCATGAGCTAGCAGGATGGCTCTGAGACCTTCCATATGGTAGCACCATGAAGGTCTTTTCAATCTAGTGTTGGTATCCATGGCAGGGGCTGGATTTTGCTCTATATTCACGTTAAGTTAAATACATTTTTATGTAACACTCAAGCGCTTACCTGGATCCCTGGGTCTCTGTGTGCGGGTAAATCAGGGAGAGGCACACTCCCTGGGAGGGAGAGGGAGTCAAGGGCAGACTCAGAATGCGTTAAGCAACCCAGCGGGAGAAAAGAGAGCCACTGTTTGGCTTGCGGGAGGACTGCTGGCATGCCTGCTCCGAGGAGGGGGCAGAGTCAAATGATTAGGACATAAGAATGACCAGTGTTCTCTCTGAACCTGAGGATCAGTTGCAGAGTTGTGAGTCACCATCTGTTAGCTAGTCATGGAAATTGTTTGGGAGATCCCCTACTCCCTGAACTGTGTTCTCAAGGCAGGGGGTAAGGATTTGGAGATTTTATTACCTGCTGCCTATTGAACCTGTTGGGGGACTTGCATGTGTTTGTTGTTTCTTCTGAGTCTTCAACTATCTGACAAGTAAGTAAGGGTTACCCTGTGGTTAGAATTTTCCTCCCCAGCTGCCCTGGTGACCCTGCCAGGAAGGAGCAAAGGAGTTGGAGGCACCGCCCAATACAGTCATATAGGAAGAAAATAAAGAAGTTACACCTTGCTGAGTGGGAGGCAGGATCCAGAAGAACTGAGGCCTGTCCATCAAAACCCATCCGGAGATTAGTATTAAAGGAGGTAATTGGGTACATTAGGGGTGTTGCATTTACTTATTTAGAAGTAAGTTTTCAAATTTATCATTAAATACATTATAAGAGCATTGAAATAAATGCTTGGGATGAAACTACTAGCAAAATGGTTAGATGTGAAAATTATTAAAGGGGATCTTCTCAGTGGTAGGAAGTTGAGAATTTACATATTTTTGGAACAGATAAGTAAGAACTGCTCACCGGTAATTAATCCAATAAAGTTTGTTTGGGATTCCAAATGGGCTTCCTTTGGCCTAGGATAAGTCACCCCAAAGGTTTTGGAATCATACTGGATTGGGTTAAATTATTCCCAATTGATTTACCATAGATAAAATTGTCCATTGTATTTCAGTTGGGTAATAAGTACAGCTCACACAAAACAGCACTGGGAATGAAAAGATTGATGTTCAGCCCTTACTCACCATTAACATCGATAGGAGTGGATCGGGTGAGCAGAATCAAATCTGTGTTTTGGGGAGGAGAGGTGAATTATTTTGGGGAGTTTGGGAGCTTGAATCCAGAGCTGTGTTGTACCGGAAGTTCTAACAATGGAGCTGCATCTGTGCATTTTAAACACTGCTGTTGCTTTTGCCAACAAAACTCTTATTCAAATGTGTATTTCATTCACAGATATTTAATCTAGAAGGTAGTATCATCAGTTTGTGTTTGCTCATTTGACATCCAAACAGGAATAAATTCACTTCAGAACTTACTCACTCAGAATTAACCTACTCTTCTTGACCACATGGAAGCCTGGACAGTTCCCCAGAAAGTCTAGTTGCAATAACTCACATATATAATTATAAATTATAGATGTTCTGTTTCCCATCCCTTCTTTATGTAGCACTACAAGTAATCTGAAAAAAAAATAGCTGCAGAATAGAACGTAGGTCATTATTATCCTACAAACATATGATGCCTTGGTATAGAAGTGACTGAATAGCAGACAAATTGTGCAAATTTTCTTTTGAATCTGAAAATGGATTTAGATTCAGTCATAGTGATGACTCTTGCATATTCACCATCCACAGATATTGAGTGCTCAAATTTTACTAGTATTAATTCTCACCAAAAGTGAATATTAAGGTCAAATGCTTGCATATTAGCTGAAAGTGAATTTAGAATTGTAATTGCAATTGCTAAATTCATAGTTCATGTTGTATTGATTAATTAAGTAAGTGATAAATTGGGGAACAGAAAGCAATACTACATGACTGGTATAACTAACCAATATAACACAAATTGTATGTGTGTGTATATATATATATATATATATATATACACACAAACAAATCTATTTGTGAATGCTCAGAAGACCAATAATTATTCACTAGAAATGTGTGAATAATTTCAAATAACAAATACATTCCAGAAGTCTCCAAGCTTTTCATAAACAATTCATAAAAGAAAATAAAGTGAAATTTGTGGAATAAACTATTAGCTCTGCTATAATGTTCAACGAAATCTAGTTTATTTTTTTTATACTACACATGTACTGAAAACTATGGCGCTTGATATGATGGAACTGGGATGTTTTACCTTTTTAGCTGTTAAAATGTTCCATGATCCTTCACCAACAGTATTATCGTACACTACAAACACAAATTTGTAGGTGGACCATCAAATCAGAGAGATTTGTCTTCCAAGTAAATGCCAGGGTCATCTTTCATTTGTGTCAGAGGATTGACAAAATTACTGCTGTGATAAATGGAGACTTAGCTATCTCACATCCCTTAATCAAGAAGCAAAACAAAGGAATATTTGTGACTCTTTTATACAGATATCTTGGGAAAAAACTGCTATTCTATAACTATTGTATCAAACATCATGCTGTCCTCATCTTTTTCTCCAAACTTTAATATTTACACTAACTACAGTACATCTCAGGACAAAAATATCTTGCAATCAGAATTTGTGCAAATATACTATGTAGGGGGTGGAAAGGTAACTCACTCTATTGGTGATTTAGAATGTCAATACCAGACTCAGGAAATGCATTTTGTTGCATTCACAACAGCAATCAAGCATCTGGAAAGCACTTCCTGTTTTATTTTCACCCCCTCAGGGCAACAGTTATCTGAACATTAATCCATAATTAGAATTTCAGCAATCAAAACTACCAGGGGATATGGGAGACAGAGATGAAGAAGAAAAGCAGAATGGAAACTATATCAATCTAACACAAGGATGGGCAAACTTTTTGGCCTGAGGGCCACATTGGGGTTCCGAAACTGTATGGAGGGCTGGTAGGGAAGACTGTGCCTCCCCAAACAGCTGGCCCCCTCCTCCTATCCGCCCCTCCTGAGACCCCCTGCTCCTAACCGCCCGCCTGGGACCCCACCCCCTAACCAACCCTCCCTGGTCCCTATCCTCTGACTGCCCCCTGGGGCCCCCTGCCCTTTATCCAACCCTCCCCACTCCCCGTCCCCTTACCATGCTGCTCAGAGCCACCAGACTGGGCAGCTGTGCCGTCCCAGCCAGAGACAGCCATGCCTCCGTGCAGTCTAGAGCACTGGGGCAGGCTCGTGACTCTCACAGCATGCTGCCCAGCAGGAGCTTGCAACCTCGCCGCCCAGAGCGCTGGCAGCACGGCGAACTGAGGCTGCGGGGGTGGGGAGGGAAGCAAGGAGGGACCAGGGGCTAGCTTCCCCAACCAGGAGCTCAAGGGCCGGGCAGGATGGTCCTGCAGGCTGGATGTGGCCCGCGGGCCATAGTTTGCCCACGTCTGATCTAACAAGAAAAATGGAGTAGAACTTGGACTGGTATAGGCTGCAAAAGCCTTTATCAGCCTTGGTCATATACGGTATATATGAAATGAGGTGTATGGGGTTGTCAAGGACGGGTAGTACCTCTGATGGGCGAGCAGTCGTACTCCTAGGAGTAGCTCATCCACTTTGATCCCCACTTAACATCCAGCTCTCACCTGTGGCTCCAAGTAGTTGTCAGCGTGCGACAGCGGCCACACCCTGGAAACCGTCTCGATTGGCGGGCTGAAACAGGTGAGGGTAGCCGGTGAGTCTGAGACCCTCGGTGAGTTAAGGCCTGTCTACCCATTGCATGCGAAGGCTGGATCCGGCTGACTGAGGAAACCTGGCTCAAAGGTCAGGAAGGCGGTGACAGCAAGCGTTGTGGGAACGCTCAAGAGCACGACAAGACTGTAGGCATCCTGGACATCCACTGCGCCCTGCCCTATCTCCAGCCATCTCAACTCTTGTCCTGCCACTGGATACAGATAGGAACTGGGAAGAGAGAGTGAGGTTGAGATCGCGCAACTCTCCCTCACTTTAATCCAATTCATGCACAAGTCTCTACATCACATCATATCACATCATATCAAGTCCTGTGGCAATGGGTGAGCGACGAAGCAGCAGGTGTGGATGTACTGGGAGCTGTAGCCGTGGACCTGCACACAGGTGGCTCAGGTATAATAGTCGTTCCTCACTGACCGAAGCAGCAGTGGAGCTCGGCATCTTCTTGAGCGACTGAGCAGCCCTATTCAGGATTGCACTGCTCACCTAAGTAGAATGAAGAGGGAGCTAGAAAGGTGCCCTAAACATTGCCTGCTTCACCTTACCCTGGCCCAGTGTACTGCAGCTGGTGGAGATCCCACAAAAGCGGGTCGAACAAAACAAAACTTAGAGTGACACTGATCACCATTGGCACATGGAATGTGCGCACAGCTACTGGACAACATCACGGCACCATTGACACATGGAATGTGCGCACGCTACTGGACAACATCACGGCAGACAGACCGGAGAGAAGAACAGCACTTGTCGCCAGAGAGCTTGCATGCTACAACATTGACATTGCAGCCCTTAGCGAAACTCGCCTTGCTAATGAAGGACGGCTGTCCGAGTCAGGCAGAGGCTATACATTCTTCTGGAGTGGCCGCAGCAGTGATGAGCATCACAAATCTGGAGTTGGCTTCGCCATCAAGAATAATCTTGTTCGGAAAACTTGCCAGTCCCCCCAAGGGTGGAATGACCGACTTATGACAATGCAGCTTCTGCTTCAAAAAGGAAAACAAGCTACTTTGATCAGCGCATACGCTCCCACAATGACCAACCCAGGAGATGTGAAGGATAAATTCTATGAAGAACTAGATGCTCTGCTATCATCAGTGCACCGCACAGACAAGTTGATCCTGCTTGGCGATTTTAATGCAAGAGTCGGATGCGATGCCACTGCCTGAGAAGGAGGTCATCGGGGAAAAATGGAGTAGGAAAGTGTAACAAGCAATGGCCTGTTACTGCTGAAAACTTTTGCAGCACATGACCTTCTGAGCACCAATACGGTCTTCCGCCTCCCTACCCATAACAGGACTTCGTGGATGCATCCCCGTTCCAAGTACTGGCATCTGATCGACTATGTTATCATTAGGAGAAGGGACAGACAAGATGTCAGGGTTACAAAAGCTGTGTGCGGCGCTGACTGTTGGACAGATCACAGGCTCATAGTAACCAAAATAAAGGTCTGTATCATGCCGAAGAGACGACCACAAGGCTGTAAGTCTCTCAAAAGGATCAACATGTCGAAGCTGAAGAACAGGCGCATCACTGAAAATCTAGCAGAAGACCTAGAGAATGAGCTTGCTGATCTTTGTATTGAGCATGACGTTGAGAAAGACTGGGAGCAATTCCACAACACTGTTCATACAGCTGCATCGAAGGTATGGGGCCCTCCAACGCAGGCGGCAAGACTGGTTTGATGAAATGATGCAGAAATCCAGGCCTTAATTGCTAAGAGCACTGTCTGCATCATGCATATCAAACGATCCATCCTCAGCAGCAAAGAAGACCACCTTTATCAATGCTCGCAGAACAATACAGAACCGACTGTACAAAATGCGGGACTTGTGACTGAGTGCCAAAGCAGGTGAAATACAGGCGTATGCGAACAGGAACGACCATAAGCAGTTCTATGAGGCCTTCAACACAAGCCTACGGTCCATAGTCAGGTTGCAGTCAATGACTCCATGGATGCTTCACCAGAAGAGGACGAAGTGAAGAAAGCCATCAACCAGCTGTCAAGTGGCAAAGTCCCAGGGTCAGATGCCATACCAGCAGAGGTGTACAAAGTCGGTGGACCCGTGCTGCTACAGAAACTCACTGAGCTGTTTCAGTCCTTCTGGAAGCAGGGATCCATTCCACAGGAATTTAGAGACGCATCCATCGTGCACCTCCATAAGAGGAAGGGCAATCCCCAGGTATGCGACAATCACCGTGGAATCTCGCTGCTCTCTACAGCGAGGAAAGTTCTTGCACGGGTTCTGTTGAACTGACTGATCACTCACCTGGAGCAGGGCTTGCTGCCAGAATCACAGCGCGGCTTCCGCAAGGGACGTGGGACTATTGACATGATCTTTGCTGTGCGTCAGCTACAGAAGAAATGTCAAGAATAGAATCGTGAATTCTACACAACTTTTGTGGACCTCACGAAAGCGTTTGACTCTGTCAGTCACCAAGGCCTGTGGAGGATCATGTCGAAATTTGGCTGTCCAGACAGATTCATACGAATGGTACATCAATTTCATCACGGTATGATGGCTCGTGTCCTGGATGACGGTGAAACATCTGAGGCCTTCCCAGTCACCAATGGTGTGAAGCAAGGGTGTGTTTTAGCACCCACTTTGTTCAGCATGATATTCTCTGCCACTCTGATGCCTTTCAACACTGCACTGAAGGAGGTAGGCCTGAAGTACAGAACTGACCAGGAAACTATTCAATCCTGAGGCCACTGCCTGCCATCACCAAGGTGAAGGAAACTGTACTTCGAGACTTTCTCTTTGCTGATGATTGTGCTCTGAATGCTAGTACGGAGCCAGAAATGCAAGCCGGTATGGACAAGTTTTCATCTGCATGCAACAACTTTGGACTCACCATTAACATCAAGAAGACTGAGGTCATGAACCAGCCAGCTCCCCACGCTCCGTACTCAGAACTGTCCATCACTGTAAATGGACAGAGACTTCAGGGAGTGGAACACTTCACGTACCTGGGCAGTACCCTTTCCCGAGCAGTGTCAATCGATGATGAAGTAAACTGCAGAATTGCTAAAGCCAGCTCTGCATTTGGCTGATTGCACTCTAATGTCTGGGAACGTTGAGGGATCAGCCTACCAACGAAGCTGAAGGTCTACCGAGCAGTGGTGCTTCCACCTCTGCTGTACGCCTGTGAGACGTGGACTGTCTATCGGAGTCATACATGAAGGCTCAATCACTTCCATATTTCCTGTCTGTGAAAGCTTCTAAAAATCAGATGGCAGGACAAAGTGCCCGATACTGAAGTCCTTACCAGAGCCAGTCTGCCATCAGTTAACACACTGCTGATGGGAGCCCAGACCAGATGGGCTGAACATGTCATGAGAATGTCAGACGAGCGCATTCCTAAACAGCTCTTCTACGGAGAACTCACTCAGGGAAAGCGCTCCCATGGAGGACAAAAGAAGCGGTTCAAGGACATGCTGAAGACCTCTCTGAAGTCCCTCAAGATCAACACCATCACATGGGAAACCTTTGCACTGAACCGTGCAGCATGGCGCAGCCTTATTCACACAGGTAATAATACCTCTGAGGTGAGGCGTACTGCTGAGGCTGAAAGAAAGCATGAGCTGTGCAAGTCCAGAGCTGCCCGCACATCATCGACAGTGCCATCGCATGTCTGCCGACCTGTGACAGGACGTTCCATGCCCGAATCGGACTGATCAGTCATCTTTGGACGCACAGAGCCCGGTCATCGAACGAATGAGTTGTTGAGGTCTTCATCGACAACGATGGACAAACATCATATATGAAATAGAGTATGCAATACAAAGCATTATTAGAATCGTGGCTTATTCAGGGTAAAATCCCATTGGTATCAGTAGTTTTTCCTGAGTACAGAATATGGATAGGGCCCCATACATATATAGCTATGAAAAACAGATATGCTAAAAAGTGAGGCCTTAAATCATTTTATGATTGGGGCTGGACAAAAATACTGAAGTGGCAAGTTCAGTGTGAATTGCTTTTAATGAGTGGCAATGTTTGCAGTTGTATAATTTCTGGGGAAGTATCCAGTTGGGTGAAATGTACCTTTATTACCAAAACTGGTTTAAAAAATACTACTGAATGTTGTAACATCTCTTATCCTCTTCAAAGGTTACATTTTTGCCCTTAACATGATGACAAGCGTAATTTCGACTTTATTTTCTCAATTACTTCTCTCCATCCATGGGTGGTGAGCTAAGCTTTAAAAATCTTGATGGACGACTTGGCTCAGAGTAGCAATGTGAAATGATGTATCACAGTTGGCAGTTTCAAAGAAACTGATAAGTTAGTCAGTTTTTTGTTATAGATAAATGTTCAGATGATTACCTTCCCTCCAGGAGAATGTACCAGGCATAAATCCTCATTCCCTTTTTCTTTTCCAGTAGGTGCTACAGCTCACACTGGGAGAAAAATTCCAGCCTGTGTTAAAAATATCTCACTATGCAATATCCTTTTGTTCTGAAATGTAGTCAATATTATCAGTGTTAGCGGAGAGTAAACTAAAATATGTTCCCGTTTGCTCAGCAGTATCTAATGTCATTTGCAGTGCTGTATGGAAAATATAATGTATTATGGTGATCAGGGACTGAATAAAATTGGCTCCATGCACCTTTCCATTATGGATGACACTGGCAAGATTAATTGTTACAAGAGAAAACATAACTTTTGTGAGCACAAGTATTAGTAGGGCTTTTCACTTATTTCTGCCAGCACAGTTTTTTTAATGCCAGTGTTGCTTCATCAAAGTTTTGTATTTATCCTGAGGGTAGTTACATTTTTTTAATGATAAAATGATAATGTGGGGTTTGTTTGGTTTGTGTTTCATGATTCAGCAATGAGAAGAAAAAGGCAGATTGTTATAGTAATTTTCCCACATCAGTATAAATCAACAATGTGGAAGACACACTGGGCCAATTTTTAAGGGTCTCGATACAATCCATCAGTTTGTGCCTATAGTAAATTGTGAGTTCAATTCTAGCATTTAGACTTTTAACTAGCTAATTTGCTGGGTTAAGTTAGAAGTGAGTATTTTCATTTGCACCTTGAATAATTGCATTCTCAATGGAGTGGTGATGGAAAACCAGGGACACAACATTAGATCGTTCTGACAAGAGCCAAGCCATGCTGCCGCTTTTCCTAGGATAAAGAGAATTTAACAAATTAAGACGGTTTTATCACTTTTTTCCTGCTTCCGTTTTTCTTCCACATCCCTGATGTTGTGGTTCCCAGGGTTGGGAACCCAGTGGTTCCCAGGGTTGGGAAGCATCTCACTATCACCTCTGCCAATAGTGTGAAGAAGTCTTGTCAGGGTCTGCAATGGATCAGCTCCCTGAAATGACCAGTTTCTAGCAGCACAAGCATAACTTGCAGGCCTCCCTCTCTCTAGACAGGTAGCAATAGGCACACACCAACCCCCGTGTCCTCCGAGCATCCCTCTGGAGTGCTCAGCCCCTGTTCCACTGCTCACTCACAGAATCATCTGGCCTGCTCCTCCCAAAGATACAGTACACACAGCTTGCAAGATTCAACTCGGGATCATCACTTGATTCAAACAGGTGATAGGAGACCCAGTGTGAAATATACAATACTTAATTACATTTCACAGCCAGACTGATCAAAATCTCTTTTTCATCTTCATCTAGGATCAGTCCCTACATAGACTTTAAGAACATACTCTGTGTGTGTGTTTGTGTGTGTGTATGTGTGCATGCGCAGGCACCGCCCACACCTACCCACTCATCCACACACAAATTCCTTGCAAAGTAGCTGTACATACATTTCACAATGGTATTGATGACCAGAGTGACACAGGCTATTATTAGAGATCTTATATGTCACTCTATTGGTGATTTAGAATGTCAACATCACAATCAGGAAATTCCTGTATTGTCTATGCACCCCCTCCCACCCTGCTGCCCTTGTCAGTTGGCAATAAGCAGATTTGAATAGGCGTATTTGACTATTTTGAAGTACTTTAGCTCATTTCTTGTTTGAAAATGTTTTTCTAGTTCATTTGGAGATTGTTTTTCTTCTCCCTGGGTAAAGTTTATTTTCTTTTTGGAGAAAAACAACTCCTAGTATTTTATCTGGTTAGCATGTTATTTATTTATATAAAATAATAACATACCTCACTCTAAATCTGTCTCTCTTTATTAAACTAGTAAAGTGAACAAAGTTATACAGGTTATACTGTCATTCTGTGAACCTTTGTGCATGCAATCAGATAATGTGCCCATGCAATTATTTAGTGTGCATGTTAAATAGATGGTATTACAAATTTTGCAGATACATTCTAGGTGCCAGCATCTGAAAATTGTCACTTCAGTTAAAGAAAAGCTACTGCTGTTTTGCATACTTACAAATCACCAGGCTGTCATTCTCATGTATGTACATATTTAGGGCCCAAAGCTGCTCCCATTGAAGTCAATGGGAAATCTCATCTTTGACTTCATTGGGAGTATAATAAGCCTCTTGTAATCACCATAAGAGAAATTTCTTCTTAACTAGTCAATTCTAATGGAGATAAAATTATATGCATAGTGTGTGAACAAATAAATACACTCTCTACCAGTCTAATGGAGAAAGAAACGGTAATTGCTAGAGCTAGTGACTGTTAAATGAATAGGGCAGTAGTATGGAAGGCTCAGAGAGTGAAAAATACAACCATTACTGCTTCTGCTAACTTACTACTCCTTTAATAAAAAAAAAGACATAGATTTAGAGTGAGGGTGCATGGGCAACGGATCATTACTGCAATAAGTGCCAGTAATGTAAGGAGACAGATTAATGATGACAATGACAATGTCACTGATGAAGAATACAAAACCAACTGCACAGTTTAGAGGTCTCCCCACCTTCCCCAAATTGCTGTTAATTGCCCTTTCTCTGGGCTCCATTTACCACTTACCCTGTTCTTATACTTTAATTAGAGCAGTTTTCTGACAAGTACATCATCATCTTGTTAATTATCATAAAATAAAACTATAGGCATAAAAACAATCAGATGAGGTGAACATGGTGGCTTTAAGGAGGTGATTGTGTTTTAATGTACTTGCTTCATAAGGGATTTTGCATCTATTTTAATAAGTTCAGTATTCACTATCTGCAATATCAGTTAGAATCCCAAGCCCATTATCAAAGAGGTTTCTTGAGTTTAAGAACATTTCAGAGTTTATATCTGCAAGCTCAAATATATTGTAAAATTGGCATTTAAATTGAATACAATATTGGACCAAATGTGTGGTCCTCTAGGGTGTCACAATTACCTCTGCTTTATAGTCAGACACCTGGAACTTTAATGAGTGAAATTCACCCGGGTGCAGAGGGATAATACAGAGTCTATGTACCACTTAAAGGGGAATGCTGCCAGTGGAAACAATGAAGAACTCATATTCTCCAACCCCCAAAATCACAGCCACTTAGCCCTTAAGCTAAAGGAAAATATCCTTTAGGTCTTAGCTGGTTAGGACCTATGAACACAGTTAACATTTTTTTAATTCCATTCTGTAGAGGGAATTATATTAATAAAACACAAATTAAATAAAACTATGTTCTGACCTTAACAATTGGATAGCAAATCAAATGCTTGTTTATGTGTATGATTTATTACTGTGGTGTGTTAGTGGTGTAGCTGTTAATTTCAATAAATATTCTGTTATTTATACATTAACATTTATTTTCTTACAATGACTATCCAATTACAGTAAATTGCTACCAAGCATATTAAGGCCATGAAGTTTAAAATTTTACCAAAATAACCTCTTAATTTAATGTTGTTATTAGTGAGATCAAATAAACAGGGACTGATATAGCCCAAAGTATCTATAGCTTTCTGTGCAGTGCAAGTTTCAGAAGGCTATGGAACCACTAGGAGATTGACTTATTTAGAATAAAATTTGCCGGACTTGAAAGCCTAGTTCAGGGACAAACAAAGTTCAGGTTCACAACTGAGAGAAGTGCAGAATTTCCCACTTCAGCATTCCATTATTCCTGTTTCTTAGAACATTCAAATAAGAATTTGCTACCAACTGCCTCTCAGGGAAACAGATACGCATACCGACAGGAGAATCCCTCCTTTCCGATTGGTATGTCTATGCTGAAGCACTACAGTTGGCACAATTGAAGCATTTTAAGTGTAGACAAGCTCTCTGTCTCTGATAGCCAACTGATAATTACTTTAGAGCGATAAAGAGAAATCTTCATTCCCCTCCTCCCGCCAAACTGATAAAGAGCTTCAAATAAGAAGGCTTCATGTCCCCCTCAAATTTTGGGGGCAGGAAGTAGAAGGGATGTTCTCAATCTTGAGCTTCCTGGTCCTTCTCTTTTCTTGCTGATACATGGGGCAGAACAGCTCAAGACCCTTTGGGTCACAGACCTTTTAATTTCTCCCATGGCTCACTGATACTCACTTTAGGCCAGGTTCTGCCACACTTACTCATGCTGAGGAGTACTGTACTTTGCAGCTAGTCCTCATTGAAATGAATGGAACTTCTCAAGCTAGGTCAACGGTAGCCCTTGTAGCCCTTTTAATTTTCAGTGGGACGTCTTGTCGTCATAAATAAGATCCAATCTGGCTTGGAATAGCACTTCTCTGTGTGATTAAAGACAGAATCAGGCCCTTAATGAAGAACTTCTTTCCACATTATATTATCAAGTATGAGTAGCTCATTCCCTAGGACTTGTCACATGTAGTGGGGCAGTTGTGTAACCCTCTTGTGGAAAAATTCCAACAGACAGGTATAGAGGCTAATTTTGGTTGGTTCTGGTCCTAATGCTGTAGATGTCCCTTCAGTTTGTTTAATTGCTTACAATTAAAGAGGTCCTGAAAAGAATTGGATGGGCCCAAAGTAAATATCAAACAAGACCATCTCCTTCCTTTGGAAAAATTCAGATCAGGATCTGAATTTTGCAGCTTGGGTCCGTTTCTGAATTGAACAACAACAACAAAGAGCATGTTGCATAGGAAACCACAAATGGATTTTCAGTAAATTTGCGTACTTCTACTCATTTGGCTTTACTACTAGAGAATTAAAGCACATTACTTATGAACACCGCAGAAGAATCACACTTCAATATTCCAGTCATTGTTTCAGTTTGGTTAATTTTAAATTACGTGGCTAGTGCTGTACTTCAGTGAATACTCCCATAAAAGTGATGAACAGTTCAAGCCACAATGAGTGGGAATATAGAAAGAGGGGGAAAGTATAGCAGCTGGAATGCGGAGTTTGCCAATAAACTATAAGGGCCTGATTCTGGTACTCTTAATGTTGAATAGCACTTCATTCACAAGGAGTCCAATAATCTTCCATGAAATTACTCTCATGAGTAAATGTTGTTCAGTGTGGATAAGGTCTCTACATTCTGATCTTTTGTTAATAGTCCCAGTCAAATCAGTGTAAAGTTGCAGAAATGGGGCCTAATCATCTCAGAGCCTGATCAGAGTTAGAAGTTAGAACCTTTGTTCCTTGAAAGAGCTGGGATCATCAGTACAATAATAAAAAGATTAACCTGAATATGGAAAAGAAGAAAAAAATCTAATGTAAACTGATTCTCAAGAATCATTGAGGCTATACAGAATAGTGTTCATGCTATCAGGTGCCAGGTAACTCCTGAGGGCACTTGCATTTAGTGTGATTAAATGGATTCTTATTGAATTAGATGCCTCTTGACTACAAAATCAGGAAATCATGAGTGCCTTAATATATTTATTTGCCTTACTCTGAAGGTAGTCAAGGTCTGTTGGATTTGTGATTTGTTAAATGAATGTTTAGTTGAGAAGCACAGACAGTTTTATTGGTAAGGTTAGGCACAAGAATGAAAGAATGAGAGTGCTGGAGGACAACATGACATCCATTAAATTAAAGGAGAATTTCAGAGATTGGGGGATGGCAAACAGGTCTCTGTAATCTTCTGAAAGTTTCCTGGAGCCAAAGCAACTCTAGTTTTTTAAACTTTAACACACTTCTAAAAAGTCCCATAGGCCACTTACACTTTTGAAAGTGAAATATGTTCACAACCTATCTTCAGGGAAATGTCTCTTCTGCTGTGGATAGTTTGGAAAACAGTGGGGTTCCCACAGCATTACATTTCCTCTCACCACATTAGTGTTTATCTAGCATGCCACTGGTCACCGTGTAAAATTTATCTGCAGAAAGAATTCTATTCTGCTTGCCACTGCCACTCTGACTGTGTAGTGACAGGTGAAATAACTCTGACAAAGACTGTAGAGGGGTTGCCCCCAAAGGGCTGGGAAGATTTAGCTGCTTTATGATGATGATTTATTATTTATATGGTACCAAGATCTATGCTAGGAAGGAGAGCAGATCCCTGCCCTGCAGAGCTTGCAATCTAAATAACATGGGGGAAATGGCTATAACATAAAAGCAAAATGAGTGAGGCACCCATCCTTTAGTTCCATGCTAATTTTCTTCTTCCTTTTCTCCTTCTTGCCCTCTCCTTTATCTGTTCCTCTTACCACTGTTCCTGATTCAGCTATCTTCTCTGAAGCAGGGCTCTTCCTCCCCACCTCACATCTCTTTCTTCCACTACAGATCTTGAACTGATATGAGAGGGTGAAAACAGGAGAGAATTAAAACATTAGCAGATGCCTCAAGATTCCAAGAGTCTAAGAAGGTGTCTAAGGTACTAGAAGTCTGGGTTTTGCTGGGGTGAGAGAAGGCCCTCCTGGATCCACTTTGGAGTCTCCTGTGAGACCCAATCTCTGGAAGTATCCTGTAGAGGGGTGAGCCACCAGTTTGGTGTGGGAATTTTGTGGCTGAATGAAGGATTCCTTCTGCAGATCTCCCCTTCACTAAGCCTGGAGATTTGAACTTCATACAGACATAGATATTTAGTAGAATTGGCCAGAAATGGTGAGTTAGGGAAGGGAAATTGTGATTTTAAAAAATTCTCTGATTTGTGGGGTTCCCAGCTGTTTGCTGAAAACATTGCAATCCAAGAGTTTTAGTGTATGTGTGGTCTTGGCCATTCACTGCCTTTGGCTATATCAGGAGCTCTGGTACATCATATGGCCAATGGAGTGGAGCACACTTCATCTTTTCCATGGGACGATCTGAGATGGTGGAGCAGAATACTGCTTAGGTGGGATGACATTTGAAGGATGGGATGAGGTGGGTATTCACCTTTAGCCAATTCATGGAGGCAGCTTTGGTCATTAGATTCTTATGCCATAGAAAATATTATTTCTGGGAAAGTGGCTCAGGGAATCTGCAGAAATTTTTGCTTCTATTATCTGGCACCAAAAAGTGGTTTTGAAGGGTGTCATAAATGAATAGTTAAGAGTTAATGGAACAGAAGTACTGCATATCTCTTTTGCCTGTAAAGGGTTAACAAGCTCAGTGAGCCAGGCTGTCACCTGACCAGAGGACCAATCAGGGGACAGGATACTTTCAAATCTTGAGGGAGGGAAGTCTTTGTGTGTGTTGTCCAATCTGGGGGCGGACGTGCAACCAGGTTTCTCTCCAATCTCTCCGATACAGGCTCTTATAAGTTCAGACTAGTGAGTACTAGGTAGATAAAGCGAGTTAGGCTTATGTTTGTTTTCTTTATTTGCAAATGTGCATTTGGTTGGAAGGAGTTCAAATGTGTATTTGGCTGGAAGGAGTTCAAATGTGTATTTGGCTGGAAGGATTTTAATTTGTACTTGAATACTTAGCTGGGAGGGTATTCTATAGCTGAAAGACCCTGTAACATATTCCATTTTAAATTCACAAAGATAATTTTTACTATTTTTTATTTCTTTAATTAAAAGTTTCTTGTTTAAGAACCTGATTGTTTTTTATTCTAGTGTGAGACCCCAGGGACTGGGTCTGGATTCTACCAGGGAATTGGTGGGAGAAAGGAGGAAGGGGAGAGAGAGGCTAATTTCTCTCTGTGTTAGGATTACTGTCTCTCTCAGGGAGAATCTGGGAGGGGGAGAGGAAGGAGGGGGAAGGTACATTTTCCTCTCTGTTTTAAGATTCAAGGAGTTTGAATCACAGTGATCTTCCAGGGTAACCCGGGAGGGGAAGCCTGGGAGAGGCAACGGTGAGGGAAAGGATTTACTTCCTTGTGTTAAGATCCAGAGGGTCTGGGTCTTGGGGGTCCCCGGGCAAGGTTTTGGGGGGCCAGAGTGTACCAGGCACTGGAATTCCTGGTTGGTGGCAGCGCTACAGGTTCTAAGCTGGTAATAGAGCTTAGAGGAATTCATGCTGGTACCCATCTTTTGGATGCTAAGGTTCAGAGTGGGAATTATACCACGACAAAGGGAGACTTAAGTGGACACAAGTCCAGAGACGTGGAGGCAGCCTCTTCCTCCTACACATTCTCAGCTCCTTCATTGCTCATCCATTATCTGACAGACTCAGAGCTGAGGTCAAAGGTGCACAACCAGTGAGAATGGGTATGCTTTCCATGCCACTAACAAACAATGAGACACGTGGAGCTAGGTGGTGATGCCACTGTGAAACTTCATCCAGAATTAGAAGCACTTCTGTATTGCCAGAAGTTCAGGCATCTGTTGAAAAAGCCACATTTAGTTGTGGGACCCTTTATAGAGAGGTCAAGGAAGAGATCAAACTTTTTGTTGTAAAGGATCTTGGCTTCAGATGACGCCAATTTAAAGGTGCAGGTGAAAAACCAATGAGTCATTATTTCCCAATTAATAATTTGTAGTTATGAAGACACTTTTATATATTAAAACATTTCAGCCAGAGCATCCTCTGGGTTATTTGAAGAAAAAATATTTCAAGAGATATATTTCTATAAATACATCAGAGGGATAAATACCAGTTATTTAAATTAAGCACCAGTGTTGACACAAGAATAAATGACTATAAACTGGTAATCAACAGCTTGAGGCTTGAAATTAGATGAAGGTTTCTAAACATCAGAGTAATAAAGTTCTGGAACGGCCTTCCCAGGGAAGTAGTGGGGGCAGAACACTAACTTGCTTCAGGACTGATCTTAATAAGTTTATGGAGGGGATGCTATGATGACACCACCTACAATGGCATAGGGCCCCTCTGCAACTGCTAGTAGCAAATATCCCCAATGGCTGAAGAGGGGACACTAGATGAGGAGGGCTTTGAGTTACTCTGAGAATTCTTTCCTAGGTGTTGGCTTTTGCCAACATGCTCATTGTCTAAGTGAATGTTATATTTGGGGTCAGGAAGGAATTTTTGCTCAGGTCACATTGGCAGGTTTTTTTTTTTGCCTTTCTCTGTAGCCTGGGGCATGGGTCACTTGCAGGTTTAAACTAGAGTAAATGGTGGACTCTCCGTTACTTAAAGTCCTTAAATCATGATTTGAGTACTTTAGTAACTCAGCCAGAGGTTATGGGTCTATTACAGGAGTGGATGGGTGAGGTTCTGTGGCCTGCAACGTGCAGGAGGTCAGACTAAGTGGTCACAATGGTCCCTTCTGGCCTTAAAGTCTATGAGATAATAAGAAATAGAGCAGTATTTGAGATGCATAAAAAGAAATTGACTATACTCATTCTGTATGCAAGATGACCACTTGTTTACAGAAGGAAAGAAGGGCAGCTATGAAGTGCTGCTAATATGTTGTCATTCATAATCTTTGCCTTCTTAGGAGTTGTAAATCATTTACATTATTTCTGGGCAAGCTGGAATTACCTCATTTTTAGCATTTATTACCACATACCATAATTAGTACTCAAATATTTCCTGTTTTCTTTACACAGTTCTTTGAAAGAATCACATTTAAGCATGCATTATTATTCCTGCCTGATTTAGGGTACACATTTTGTCAAACAGTAAATTTTATTCAGCTGGGTTGTGAAAGATATTAATAATTAATAATAATAAGATTTGAATTGATACAGCTTTGATCATTATTTATAAATCTTATCAAGACTTCCACCTTTAGGCATCTCTAAGCATGGAATGGCAACTGGTGATTAAAATGGTTCTTCACAAAAATGTAATATGCTTAATATCTTTGGATAAAATTGGGGATGATAAGCTACATTTTGAACTAGCTTTGATGGTGAAAGTTGTGTCTCACTAGGCAATAGTAATAGATGAGATTTAGCTGTGAAAAATAATGGGGAGACCCCTCCCCCCACCCCCAACAACAGCAAATATCCATATGTTGCTTCTTTATGAATATAGTGTAAAGGACAAAACTCAAGGGCACCACACAGCAAGAGAGCTATAATTTCATACTGAAGAGCATTGTAATTATTCTGCCACTGCAACCAGTCGGCGTATTCCTAGATTAATTAATTTTCTTTGAAATAGGATACTTTAAGTAAGTACAATAGATTTTCACTAGAACAAATATTAATTTTTTTCAAAAATCAATGCATTTTAATTTGTACTGCTACATTTTGCTCATTTATACAATCAGATATTTTGGAGCTGCCACAAAAAAACAGAGAAACTAAAAACACTTTCATTGAACAATTCCTTTTTCTTTGCTTGAGAGATTGTCTCTTTCCCCTGTTTCCCCATTCCATTACCTTTTCAGAGATTCCATAGGGCTTCCACCTCAAATTTTCTCTTTTCCTTTTATCAGACCTGATGACCATCTGCTATGATGATCTTCCAACCCCCTTCTCTCCTTTAAGTCCTTCACAACTGTCTTCTAACCTCACTTAACTATTAACAGTTGATTCCATTTTTACAAACAATATTTATGATACCACTGTAATTTGATTAGACCATTTACCAGGGGTGACTTGATCACAGTCTATAAGTACCAACACGGGTAACCAATATCTGGTAATGTGCTCTTCAGTCTAACAGAGAACGGTATGAAAAGATCCAATGGCTGGAAGTTGAAGCTAGCTAAATTCAGATTGGAAACAAGGTGTACATTTTTAACAGGGAGTGTAATTAACTAATGGAACAATTTACCATGGGTTGTGGTGGATTCTCTATCACTGGCAACTTTTAAATCAAGAGTGGATGTTTTTTCTAAAAGATATGCTGTAGAAACTATTTTGAGGAAGTTCTATGGTCTGTATTATAAAGAGGTCAGACTAGATGATTACAATGGCTCCTTCTTGCCTTGGGATCTATGAGTCTTTTAAGAATGATGGCACTGCTGCTGAATATCAGTCCCTTGATGAAGAACAGTGCAATGTATACCTGATGCTAAACTTTGCTGGAATGGGTTTTTGCTGAATTTGAAACTCTGCTGTTGATGTCAGGATGGCCTATGGAAATGTAAAATGTAATTTTTTAAGAAATAAAGGCAAAAATAAAGAGATTCACTTAAATAAAGATAAGTGATTCTTCTCTATGGATAATTTAAAGTGATTGAGTCACCAGGCAAATAGGTTGAAACTATAGAAAAGAACAGAATTATCAGGCACATATATAAACACAATATGGTGGGAAAGACTCAACATGGGCTTTTGTAAAGGGAAATCATGACTCAACAATAATAGACTTCTTTGATGGTGTCAACAAACGTGGACAAGGGTGATCCAGTGGATATAGTGTAGTTGGATTTTCAGAAATCCTTTGACAGGATCCCTCACCAAAGGCTCTTAAGTGAGGTAAGCAGTCATGGGATAAGAGGCAAGGTCCTCTGATGGATCAGTAATTGGTGAAAAGATAGGAAACAAAGGGTAGCAATAAATAATTACAAAGGGATCTCATGAAACTGGGTGACTGGACAAGAAAATGGCACATAAAATTCAACGATGATAAATGCAAATAATGCACATTGGAAAACATAATCTCAACTCTACTTACAAAATGATGGGGTCAAAATTAGGTGTTACCACTCAAGAAAGAGATCTTGAGGTCATCATGGATAGTTCTCTGAAAACATCTGCTCAGTGTGCAGCAGCAGTCAAAAAAACTACCAGAATGTTAGGAACCATTAGGAAAGGAATACATAATAAGGCAAAAACCATCATAATGCCACTATATAAAGCCATGCTACACCCACACCTGGAATGCTATGTGCAGTTCTGGTCTTTCCATGTCAAAAAATATGTATTAGAATTGGACAAGGTACAAATAAGGGAAGCAAATGTTTAGAGCTATTTAACAGTTTCCATATGAGGAGAGCTTAAAAAGAACCAGAGTGTTCATCTTGGAAAAAAGATAACAAAGGGGGGCATATAATAGAGGTCTAAAAATCCTGAATGGCTTGGAGAAAGTGAATAAGGAAGTGTTATTGATCCCTACACATAACACTAGAAAAAGAGGTGATCCAATGCAATTAATATGCAACAGATTTAAAACAAATACAAGGAAGTACTTCTTCACACAACCAACTGTCAACCTGTGGAACTCATTGCCAGGGGATGTTGTGAAAGCCAAAAGTATAACTGGATTTAAAAAAGAATTAGATAAGTTCATGAAGGATAGGTCTATCAATGGCTATCAGCCAAGATGGTCAGGATACAACCCAATGCTCTGGGTGTCTCTAAACCTCTTGTCACAGCCCTAAGGCCTCTATTCTAACATGGTGTATGTATGGCCAATTGTCGGTCATCTAGAGGTCACACTGGTACCGTGTGCAACACCATGGTGCTGTGTGCTATCTTAGAGTGCAGTGTGCATTTTCCCGCTCTTTTTGCCTGGTCACCTAAGGGTCAGGCTAGTGCTGTGTGCATAATACCAGCATACTGTGAGCAAAGGGATCCAATCTGACCAATCGTAGTTCAGTTCAAATGGTCAGATTAGGGTTGTATGCAAAACCATGCTAGTGTGCTGGGTGCAGCTTCTAGCAGCTTCTAGTGTGCTGTGTGCTGATTCTATCTACGTAGAGGGTGCCAGCTCGGAACCTGGAAGGTGAAGGAGCTAGGGACCAATCAGATTTTGACAAGTGTAAAAGAGCCTTTGAATAAAACCATGCCTCGTGCCAGAATCTGCAGGAGTATCCACATACTGACTGAAGAACCTGATCAACCCTTCAGCCAGGGGTCTCCTCCGGATATAGCCAGCTAGGGAAGTGACATTTATTTTTTCGAAGTTATCTTCTAAGGATTTGGTATGCTTCTGGTGTCTGTACTGCTGGTTAGCTGCTCCTGGAATATGGTACTTGCTTTCTAATTTTCTGTGAATACTCTGTGCTTTGCTTAGTCTCTTCTGCAGAACTGTATATTGTTGTTATTCGGTATAAAGTATGTGTATACATCATATGAAAAGTTGAATTGTTGTATTAATAGCTATTGTTGGTGTATTTTATGATATTTGGTTAATGTGCGCACAGTTCGTTTTAATTTGGTGTATTTACCTTGATTTTTAAAGAGCAGATAATTTTGAATTATTTGGTTCCTTGTTAATGGATGTAAATAGATTGCTTCAAGTTGTGTGAATGTTCTTGTTCTAATTGTACTGCTACTTGGTAGAAGTGCTCCTCCCCAGGCCAAGTTGTGATTTTCTCCCTGTTAATAAATGGCCACGTGGTGTTTTGAAGTTTCAATTTGTCTGGTTTTAATTTTCCTCTCTCAATTAAAAAATTCACCGAACCCACATTAGGGACGGACACCTCTGACTGCTAGAGGCTGGGACTGGATGACAGCAGGATAGATCACCAAATAAATTGTCATGTTCTGTTTGCTCCTTCTGAAACATCTGATACTGGCCACTGTCAGAAGACAGGATACTGGGCTAGATAGACCATTGGTCTGACCCAGTATGGCCATTCTTATGTTTTTTCTTAATATATCTGCAGAAAACTTACTAAAAATTTCTAGAGGGGGCAATTTTTTAAATAGAAACTGTTTACTTCAAATCTCAGCAGTTTCTATTTTTATATTCTTGGCACATTTCTTTATAAGAATGTTTTCATCTCATCCAAAAAGAAAACTGCCTCTATTTTTCTGTGTGTTGTCTTCAGCCCTCAATGCTTCAAGCCCCAGGGAAGAACAGACTGGTGTGATATTAGCTATTATGGCATTTGCTAATACTTTGCAATGGACAATTGGTGTGAAAGAACCAGGTTATGGAGAAAGCTTGACCTTTAGATTATTACGTGGTTTGTGCTGTCAATGTGTATTTGGGTTTTTTTTAGTCCTGGGTAGAGATAAATAATAAAAGACATTAGGGGGCATTACAAACAAAAGTGGTATGATAGTTGTAGAAACCAGGGTAAAACACCTCAACCCTTGTAATGACTGATAAAAGTGGTGTAGGAGCTAGAGCTTAAAAGAGAGATGATGAATGGTTTATTATTGTGTTTTAGGATTTAATACTGAAAACCAGGCTGCATGCTACAGTAAATATTACAGATTATAGTAAACCAATTTAATTTTCATATGATTCTGAGATTTCTGGTGGGGACATTTAATGATGTGATTAGGTTTCCCACTGATTTTATATTATCATTTTGAATTATTTCCTTGACTTGCCATATTCTGAAAGCTTCCCACAAAGAAAAAATAACAGCTCTCATCTTGAGTTTCTCTTTTATATTATAGAGAGGAAGCTACAATTTTACTTTTAAGAACAAAATGTTGATTATAATAATACAATATAAAATGATTCAACCTAGGTACCTTAGTGAAGAAATGAAAACATCCTGATGGATTTTTCAGTATAAGGAGTGGAACCAATAGATAAATTATTCAGCTTTAAACTCAAAATAGAATTGTTCTTCTTAGAAAGTCACTGGTGCCTGGAACTTTTGGATTCTGTAATTTTAGGCCTTTCTACAATTTTTGCTGTTTTCCACAGAATCTATTTCCCTGTGCCACAATAGCCTTCACACTGCAAACTGTTTATTGTTATTTATTATTTGTATAGCGCCAGCCCTTTGTTAAGTGTTTGATGCACTGTTTTCCTGGCAAACCAGCTTCAGAGAAAACTGTCTCCAGTAAAACAATAGCAGCAGCAAAGATGTGAACCCTACCATTCATGGCTGGACTCACCAATCTCAGGGCCCCTTGATCCCAATGAGATGTGTCATCTTGCCGTGACATACTTTTAATAATAATTTCTCTATAATGTATTTGTGTCAGCCATGTTGTGCTTTGTAATGCTCTTTATAATGCTCTTTAATCATGTTTAAGCTCAATAAATAGGAACAGAGCAACCAACATTGGCCACAGCATTAATGATGTTTTATGTAGATAAAAATACACAAGATAAAAATATTATGGATTGAGAGTGGGACTATAAATACATCAGTGCATTGCTGGAGCTGAGGAAAGTGGGGCTCCTTAGTTTATAACACTGTTTGAGATTATGGTGTGTAGACTTCCTGTTCCTTGAAGCATTACATCTACAATACATTCTCAGCAGTCTGTGATGGTAACACTTTGTAGTGAATTTTATGTATAGTTGTGCTCTATGTATAGTTATTGCTAGGTGACATTTTTTGGACAACTTTTTTGCTGAAAAATGCAGATTTGATCATACCAAAATGTTTCACAAATTTAGGTCAATTTTTCTGAACTGTTCATTTTGAACAGCCTCCAAAACACCCTGAAAAAATCAGAACACTTCATTTCCACATTTCCAAATTAAATGTATTGATTTTTTTCAATTTGAAACAACTTTGTTCCAAAGTGTACTTAAACAAATCCAAAAGTGCTTAATAATGGTTGAAATAAAAATAAAATATTTGGATTTTTATTGAAACAAAATGTTTCATTAGATCTATTATTTTAAACTTTTTTTAGTTTTGATTTTTTTAACTCTTCAAAATTGTCAGTGAACTGAAAAAATCAATTATTTGCCCAGCTCTATTTATGTATGTGGTCACTTAACCAGCTAGTGGTCTGCATGTTGACACCGCTGTTGTACATATTGAGTCAACCTATCATTCTTTGAGTACTTCAAAGAAGGCACCATGTTTCACTGATGTTCTGGTATTGCTATGTCCACTCTTATATCCGGTCTGTTTCTGGGAGTTCATAGACTTTCTTGATGACTCCTGCATCTTCCAAATTGCACACCTAATATCTTTGAATGGTTTGAACAGGCCTCAATTACACTCCGGTCCATACTGTGGATTTAAATTGAGTTTGAACCTTGTTCGTTAATGAATGAGGCTTTGAACCTTTTACGAAGTCCCTGACTCTCTGGTCCTCTTACGTGTTTCTCTGATGGATTCTAGTTTCCTCAACTCCATGAATTGAGAAAGAAGGTGAATTCATGGAGTTTAGACACAGTATTTCTTCATCCATTGCATGTAGATTTTTATCCAGTTGAGCCACAATGTGTCAAGAGTAAGGACCCACAGCTAGACTGCTTACCTGCTAGCTTAACTCCAAGGCAGTCTAACGAGCACAGGTAGGCTCCAGTTGAGCCTCCTGATTCGCCAAACCACCCAATTGGCTGAGGGAATCAGCAGACCTGGTCTTCAGACCAGCAGTAGCAACAAGAGGCTGACTGCCCAAGGATGCCTGAGGTTGTGTTAGCTTTTGCTCCTGTCTTATCCAAGCCTCGCTTCTTCCTTGGACCCAGCTCTGCTCATGCCTTTCCTAACTCCACATAATCACATAATCCAGTTCTGACTCCTGTTTCTGATTCCTGACCCTGCCTCTGGCTTGAGGGTTGACTCTGGCATTTGACCCCTGTTTTCTTCTTCTGATTCTGGCTTGATCCTTACTTCAGCATCTGGACTCTGACTCTGGTTCTGACCCTTGGTTCTGTTTCCCCTATGCCTGCTCTGACCGCTAGGCTTGACTTCTGCTGTCATTAGTAAGCCAGACTGACCTTGTTCTGCTACTTAATGCAATGGCATACTGTAGATTAGATAACCAATATACCAATTAAAATTGAGACACTATATTAGCAGAAAGTACAACCTAAGTGTTGAGCACATTCTAGGGATGGCTAATGTAATAGCCAGTGGCCTGAATCCCAGTATAGGTGAGTGTGCAAATGGAATGGGGTGTACAAACCCCAAACTGGTCAACGTGGGGTTAAGGAATTATTTTGGGCCTAGTGCCCTGTCACACCTGCAGCAAATGCTCCATTAAATTAAAAGATAGGGAATTAGGTCCTTTGGGTAGCAAAGCTGGAGGTGAGCAGACCTGCAGCCCACAGCTCCAACAGAGCAGAGCACAGAGAAGCCTAAATGCTCTGACACAGCTGCCCAAAGGGGCCCTTCCTGAGGGAAGGGAGGAACCATCTTGAAGACAATCAGAGAGGGAAGTATCCTGTGGAGCTTTGACATTGGTAACCTCTCTAACTTATTTTGGTTTGGATTTCTCCACCGGGGAAAGCCTTAGACTAAGCTGACCCTGTGGGGAGGGAGAGTGAGAGGCTGCAGGAGGACAGGCTTGGTTGCCAGACTACTGGTAGAACAAAGGGCCCTGGGGCAGAGCCTGGTGGAGTGGGAGGGTCTGGTCTCCACTACCCACTGCTCCCTTGGCAGTCAAGGGTTGTAGCCATGACCACTAGGCCATGCTTTCTAACCAGACCCTGAGTGAGGTCCATTACATTGAATCTCAAAATTCTGTATTCCTAACCAGGTTCTCATGCTGGTGTATAGTGATTAGGATGTGTTTCTCAACCAGGAGTTTGGGGGCCCCTGGTGACTGTGAGCAGGTTTCAGGGGCTCTGCCAAGCAGGGCTGGCATTAGACTTGCTGGGGCCCAGGACCGAAAGCTGAAGCCTAACGGCATGGGGCTGAAGCCTGGGTCTCTTTGCCCCACCACCTGGAGCCGAAGCCAAAGCCTGAGCAACATAGTTTTGTGGGAGCCCCTGTGCATGGGGCCCCAGGCAATTACCTTGCTTGCTATGCCCTAACACCGGTCCTGCCTTTTATATGCAGTAAACTAGTTGTTGTGGCACAGGTGGGCTGCGGTGTTTTTACAGCATGTTGGGAGACCTCAGGAAGAAAAAAGTTGAGAACTCCTGCTTTAGGATATGCTTGAAGTTAATGAAGGACAGTCCAGAAGACCAGTGCCTTCCAGTCCTGTCCCAGTGGCCATCTGGTCAGGGATTCAATCCCTGGGGAAAATGGCAGGAAAAAAGTGTTCCAAATGCATGGCGAACAGGTCTGTAGTCAAAGGCTCTCTGACTATGTGCTTAACAAGGAATCTTCCAAAATGCAGAATTTCCACAACTAAATTTGAGGTGTAGCAAGACTGTTTTCAGATTAGAAAAATACTACCAATATAATAAATGAGAATTTATATAGAGACTTTTTTCTGTTGGCAAAATCCAACCCAAACAGTAAATATTCCATTTCAGGAAATAAGCCCCTAATCAATTACTGTCTAGCCAGTAACGCAGGAGGGTAAACTTACTGTTACCACACACACTTTCTTTACCCTGTACTACCTAGTAACCAGAACCAGAGAATTTGACATGTTAATTGGAATTGCCTCCCTTCGTGAAACATGACTCCATTAGGGCTATTGATCTATTTTCAAATACTTCTTCTGGGCCAGATCTTCTGCTGGTGTAAATGGGTGCAGCTTCATTGAAGTCAATAGATTTACAAAAGGTGAGAATCTGCTCCTTTTAATTTTTACTGACAACTTCGCCTCTAGCATCAGAGAACACTACAAACTAACAGTGTCTCCTAGCTGTATGCAAGTCCACCAATTTTACAGAATATCAGAGTCTCTTAAAAATGATGGGCACTTAAATGAGAAAAGATCCATGAAAATACAAATGTCTTCTGTATGATGGAGAGCTAAAACTCCAATAACCTGTATTACTTCAGTTCTCTGTGTTATCACATACAAGCAAAATCCACGAGTCTGTGTTCTTTTCTGTTTGGAAAAATATGCTGAGATGACTTCAGACTAGAGGATTGGCATATGTACAAACAATCCCTGCAAGCCTGTTAGATCAAATACAGTAACCTTGTTGGATAAAATCCAAAATAATTTTGGATTAAAAATGCAGTCTTAGAAGGGTATAAGCCTAGTGCACATTTAGTCAGAGGGATATTTGTATTGTCAGCAATATATAAGGGATATGACATCGTCTTAGCACTTTGTCAGAAGGAGAATTTTCATTGACCAGATGTGGTGAACTAGAACTTGGGATCTGCAAGTGTCAGGAATTAGCAGCAGTTGCCTCCCAAAGACAGAAAAAAAGAAAAACAACAACACAGCTCTATTCTACAGTGTATAAAATCAGATTTGCCTTGATTTTAAGAACAGGTAATTCTGCTTGTTTGAGGGCAGTATAATCAAATACAACTTAATACTTAAACCTTATTAAAACCACAAACAAGCTGTTTGGCCTACTGGCTGGTGACTGGATTTCATATTTTAGGGTGTTTGCTAAGATTATGTATAGCTATTTTGATGGCATTAGTACTTGTGTATTCTGGATATTACTTATTGTATATTATATTCAGTATGTTTCCATAATACCTTCTATCCTCGGACCTCAAATTATTTACATACTTGAATGAACTAAGTCTCACAAAGTCTGATATTAATATTATCCCCATATATGACATAGAGACAGAGAGACATTGAGAAGTTTAAAGATTTCCCTTTATCCATCTATCTCATATTTTGAGTTCAATTAACACTACTATGAAAGTGAGTAATTTATTTTTAAAAGTGACTCTTTTACTCTATTCATCTATTTACTTGTCTATCTTTTCTCTCTTATTTTGCCAATAATGTGTATGAAAGAATCGCTTTGTGGTTGAAATTCATTTGAACAATGACTGCGTCTGATTCAATAGTGTTTCTTTTTGTTACTTGTTGTCTTGCCATCAGAAATTCAAGATTCTAAAGAAGTGCAATATAAAATTGCTTTAACAAGGAGAGATTAGCATAGCAGTAGGCTTCTTGGAATGATAATCTACCACTTTTCAAATGAATGTCAAGTAACTGGCCATTGCATTCAAATACTCTAATCACCTCATCTATTTTAGTCTATTCTCTCTCTCCAAAATAAAATAAAACAATAATGTTTGTTTCACCATCACCAAAAAACATATAGTTGAAAGATTCACTGATTACTGGAATTCAGGAAGCGGTGAGGTATCATCATTACTGGGTACAGACATCATTATTAAACACCCAAGTGCTGCAGCAGATCTTTCTTTGCATTTTTATCGTATGACTATTATCTTGGAAGATGGTTATTGTATGTATGCTGCAGCTCTAACAAACAGAAAAATCTTTCAAAATTCTTAACAGTTCTGCTCTTGATGTTTCCTTGTCCCATACACTATGTGGCCAGCGGGATGTATTCAGAATGCTGATTGTCACTTGTAAGAAGAAATACAGATTAGAATACTTAACATAAACATTTATTTTCAGCTTGCACCTTATTAGTACTGTATGTAACAGAGTGGCTTGGCCATGGGCTGAAAAGCCTGGTGCTGTATGCCAGCCCTGATTACAAGATGGGCATTACCTGAGAGGAATCAGGGACTCTAATATAAAAGGCAGCAGGAAGCTGTAGAGGACAGGAAGAGTGAAACTTCCAGAGGCTTGAGAGACAGTGTGGATCTGGGACTGGTGGGAAAAGCATTCACAAGAAGCGAGTTTCTGCAGAGCCCTGCCGGCTATAGTCTTTGAGTGGGAGTTGAAGGGAAGGGAAGATGAGCTCTAAATTTCGTGTTTGTTTTAGACTTCTAAGTTCTGTTTTTTGACAAATACTGTTAGCCGCCTGAGGAGAACTGGTGAAGAGGAAATTAAACAACTGATCTTAGAAAGTCACTGGAGATTTCAGTGACTAATTGAAGGGGAAATAGAGACAAGACAGCCACAGATGCAACCCTAGCTCAGATGGGGTGCTTGGAAAGCAGTAAATGGCCACTGTGGTGCAATTTGATTAGCAAAATGACAACACTTTTTTACATTTGGTCAAATATCAAACATTACAAATTTAGATATATTCAGCTTCCAATCCAATCTAAGGTGCTTCGCATCCTCAACTCATATGGAAATAAATAGAAATTGAGGGATCTGAGCATCTCTCAGGGTGATCAGCACCTCACAGGATTGGAGTATCAGAGGGGTAGCCGTATTAGTCTGGATCTGAAAAAGCAGCAAAGAGTTCTGTGGCACCTTATAGACTAACAGACGTTATGGAGCATGAGCTCTCATGGGTGAATACGGGTGAATAGTGAGTGTCCACTACATGCATCCGATGAAGTGGGTATTCACCCACGAAAGCTCATGTTCCAAAACATCTGTTAGTCTATAAGGTGCACAGGACTCCTTGCAGCTTTCACAGGATTGGGTATCTTAGCTTGTCAGACACTCAGGGAAGGAGTCATGTCTTTTCCAGTCATCAAACACATCGGTGACCGTCCACAAATTAATAATAATCAGTCTTCCGCCTCCTAGAAGGCTCGCTATTGGTGTCTTTTGAGTTCTGATTAACATGAATATAAAAACAACTTGCAATCTCATAATGATTTCAATGAGACCTTACCCATCACCTCCTCAATATATAGATCCAAGGGAGCATCTATCCTGCCCTTCTTCTCATGACAACCAGTCTAGATTCTTCATATGGAGAGAGAGAGAGAGAGAGAGAGAGCGCGCATATGGAACTGCTGCATACTTATCCAGAACAAGTTCAGAGACAGGATGGCATGAATGACACTGAGCAGTAAACCTATGGTACATTTTGATGGAGATTTTAGTTACTTTTCTTATTTTGTAGAAGTATCTATTGGAGAAAGAGAGAAGCAGGCAAAAAGAGTCTAAACTTAGACCACTGGCCTTACTCTCACTGAAACTGCTGATCAGAGCATTGGTAAGTTACAGTGGCAGTATTGAGGTGTGGAAGAAAACACTTGCATTTTCCAGCTTTGGCTTTATGGGCCAAAGTTCATTTTGCTATAAAGATTATTCTTAAGTAGTAAAAACTAAGCAAAAATGCAGTTAGTAGAAAAACAACAACAATGGTAAACCAATCACAACAAATTGAGGCATGTGAATGCAGGAACCCAGAAACTTAGCGCTTGCAATGTTTTAAATCATTCCAGTGGAAAAGACGTGGAAGTATTGTATGAGAGGAGAGAAAAGCAAATGAGTGCCAGTGTGCAGGAATTTACACTGGAGCAGACCCCACCCAATATTTCCATTGCAGGTGTTCTAGTGCCCCCCTGGTTCCTGTGGCCCTGTAATTCAGTGTAGCTCCATTGGCTTCAATAGAGATATATCGATATACAGCACCTGAAATTCTAGCCTGCAGAATTTTGGATGCTTAACCTCTGAACCTTTTTATTTTCACCCTTTATCAATCTAAACATCTTCCTTTAAAATGTGCTTTTAATAAATGATTGTTGGTGTATGTTTAACTTCCATTTTATGTTGTGCATTAAATTATTGCAAAGCAATTTATGATCCTTCAGTCAAAGATGTTTCATAAATAAAAATGGAATGAATTTCTGTAATTGCATTTGTGCAATTTTATAATGCAAGTAGGAGTGGGCGAGCTTCTGCTTCCAATTAAAAAAACTCCAGTTTTTCTGTGGTTCCACTGGGAGATGGATCAGGCCCAGAAACTCTTTGCGGACAGGGAGTTTTTTAAAAGCATTTTTACAAAGCATTTTAAGAGCTATAATTAGCAGAAGGTAGCAAAAGATACCTTTTACATAATCTGGCAGGTATGAAATGCCTCTTTGTAATTCTGTGAGTGAATCTAATTATCTAAAAAATTCAATTGTCTTGAAGTTGTAGGAACTATTGCTTCAAACTTTTCCTCTACTTTACTTCTTATTGCCTGTGCTAAATACTAATTAATTTGTAACAACTAATACATATATATCCTGTAAGAGAAGATCAAGTAGAATACAAGAGTAAAACTTAAATGAGACATTGTCTTCTTGCAATTACTTAATGGCTCTCTACATGCCCAATACCTCTCTGAAATCATTCCTTGGCTTTAGAGGGTAGAGCAATCGATATGGAGGAGGAAAGCTTGGCAATCATAAAGGTTCTTTCTCACTATTTCTCTTCAAAAATCAAAAGTGGAGCTCTGTGGGTACAAGATAGAAGTCTGACTTTCTCTGCATCCATGAATGTGACTGGGCAAGAATTTGGCCTCCAAAGAAGTGCAGTGAGCAGGTTTTTTAATCTTGTGGGAGCAACTTTATATCTAGAAATACCCAGTATTTCAGATTATCATTTCTTCCACTATATTGACATAGGCCTTGATTTAAGAAAGCTTTCTGAGTCATGACAGCAGTTATGAACAGGTCTAACTTTTGTCATGTGCTTACGTGTTATTCTAAATAGCGACACCAATATGTGTGTAAGTGCTTCTTGAATCAGGGGCCTAAGTTTTAGATTCTTAAATGTAACAGAACAAAAAGAATGCTGTAAGTGCAGAAATATTCTATACAGTGTCTTTCAAAGGATGTTGTAATAGATTTTTATATCTCTGTCGACAAATAAAGATTAGCTGCATCTTTTTTATTTGCCACCTATGTTGTAGCTGTATAATGATCTTCAAACCTCATAAGCATTGCAGAATATATTTTAATATATATTAAAAAAACTCTTATTTTACATTTTATCATTTTTATTACTCCTGAAAACTCAACAGGAAATATTAGTCCAGGGGAAAATCCTAGTCTGATTTATTTATGTAAATTTATTGCCTAGAAATGATTGATTAATTAGCTGGAATTAATTCATTTACATAGTTAGTGCATTTTCTGTTTTGTCTATCATTTTTCCTCATTAGGTTTTTCATAAAGGCATAAGTATTATGCAAAATGCACTTAAAATACAAATTACAGCAATCAAAATAGACTCATTCCTTACAAATATATGGTGAAGATGATTTGAGGAATATTTATACAGTATCAACTTTTTGGTTGCTTTTTAAAAAATTTGCTTGTAAGCAACATCACAAACTTTTGTTCAGTTATAAATTTATTATGATTTTGCAATTATTTTCTGATACTTACCCCCCAATGCTAAGCGTTCTATTATTGGAATAAGTGTGTATGTGAGATAGAGAAACATTACTTTAACATAGAAAAAGACTGTTGATGCAATTTAAAAAAAAAACCCTCCAATTTTCACAGGAACATTTCTAAAATTATTTGAAGAGCAATTAACAAAATCTCTGAGGATTGTAGATCAAAACTTCACTGTATGGATTCTCAAACTCCTCATAACCCATCTGGTCCTAATAACCATTCTTTACTCCAGAAAAGCATCATTTTTCTACAGGTTTAGTTTGAGCCCAGCTGGCTTTTCTGCTGAAGTTTAAAAAAAGGCTTCCTGGCTTGAACCAGTTCCCACTTAGGAAGAATGTTCTTGTTCATGCTTCAGTTGTAATCTTATATGAAGGGCTCACAGGTCCATTATAACCAGCAATTGACAGAATGATGTTGCCACTCTATAGTACATCATGAGACCTCTTTAGGACTGTCCCCTGTGGGTGTCTATAATAATGAATACCATGAGCAATTGACAAATTGCAGCGACAGGGTCAGGAATGGTGTCCCCCATATGAAGGCCTGAAGCTGCTTTGTAGCTGGAGCAGTGCACTATTTAATTCCTTCACTAGATGAATCTTAAACGATGGGATTGAAGTACAGTCTAGATCGCATTAGGGCACATCTATTCTCATAAGACAAAAAAAGAGATTGGAAAACATTGCAGTCTAACAATCTGAGAACAGGAATGGAAGTTACTCATTCGCTCCGTGACCTCCAGCAAGTTATTTGATCTCTGTGTGTATCAGTCAAACCAAATAGAAAATTGGGTTAAAGTTAAAAGCAGACCATCACTGAAAGCCAGATGCTGCATTTGAGTTTACTGTTCTTGGCCAACTTAAACTCTGATTGACATTTACTCCGACTTCCAATTCCCAAACTAACTTGGAAGGCTCTGCGAGCCATATCCACAGTTGGTGTGAAATGGTGTAGCTCCCATAGAGCTCAGTGGGGCTACACGAGTTTATACCAGCTACATATGACTCATCTTTCATTCTCCCCATTTAAAAAATAACATTATCTCCCAACGTTTTTGTTCCAAATGAAAAATCTCCTCTCCCCCCAACTCTTTCATAAAATATGATCATTTCTGTTCTAGCTCAGTGTTCACATTTCTCCTGTTCTTGAAGACCTGACAAAGCCAAGCCAATTTGAGGATTTCAGTGATTTGAATATGAATTTTCTTCTGGTAAGTTAGGTAACCAAGAATATTGAGCTCAAATGCAGCATGTGGTTTTATGACCAATACGAAAAGGATGTGCATATTGTCAGTGAAGGGGAAGTGAGAGACCAGTGATTTCAGGAGTGTTTGATTATAGCATAACTAACAACAGTACTAACCTAAACACCACATATGCTTTATACATTATAGCAAAATATATCTGAGGTTGCTGTAATTTATGCTTCTTCTTCGAGTGATTGCTCATATCCATTCCAGTTAGGTGTACGCGCCGCGCGTGCACATTCGTCGGAAAACTTTTACCCTAGCAACTCAGTGGGCCTGCAGGTCGCCCCCTAGAGTGGCGCCACCATGGCGCTCCATATATACTCCTGCCGGCCCACCCGCTCCTCAGTTCCTTCTTACCGCCCGTGTCGGTCGTTGGAACAGTGGAGCGCGGCTTAGCTGACCTCCACTTCCCTAGCTACTCGTTTCTCGTATATAATTATGCAGTTATAACACTTTTATATATATATTGTATGGTTATACGTGTTTTCTTTGCTAACATGGTTAGTTTAGTTAGCGGGGTTCAGGAAGTAGCCCCTTCCATGAGCCCAGTGCCGGAGCCATGTATGGCTCACCGGGTTTTAAAAGGGGCCCGGCTTGCCAGAAGCCGCGGCCGAAGAGAGATCTACATGACTCCTGTTTGAAGTGCCTCAGGGAATCACACTTGACAGATAAGTGCCCCATTTGCAAGACTTTTAAGCCGAGAACAAAAGGTGCGGGACTTTCACTTACCCCTCCACCTTGGGCGCCGAGCGATGTTCAAGCGGCGGGCAGAAGCGCCTCCTCGGCACCGGACCCCGCCGGTACCACCAAGGCCTTTCGGCACCGACCGTCGCCGGCACCGATGTCGACTCGGCACCGCTCCCTTCTTCCGAGGTCGAGAGAGTCTACGATTCCTGCTGGTGCCTGGCGGCTCCCCGGCACGCGCCGTGGTTGAGCCCCCTGCTCCCGCTGCTTCCGTGCCACCTGCATCGCAGCCAGAGAGCTCGCCTAAGTTGCGTTATCCGGCACCGTCACCTGCAGAGGCAACCGATGACTTCGGCTCCGTCGATTCCAGTCCCCCAGGACCATGGAATCCGGTGCCTGGCAGCTCCCCGGCTCGCGCCGTGGTAGAGCTTACTGCTCCTGCTGCTTCTGTGCCAGCTGCACCACAGCTAGACAGCTCGTCTAAGATGGCTCGCCCGGCACCGACGACGTCGGCACCGTCGATCCCGGTCCCACGAGGGCCGTAGAATCCGGTGCCTGACGGCTCCCCGGCACGCGCCGTGTTGAGCTATTGCTCCTGCTGCTTCCGTGCCAGCGGCACCGCAGCCAGAGAGCTCGTCTGAAGTCGAATCGCCCGGTCGCCGACACCTGCTACGGCACCGATGACGTCGTCACCGTTGATCCCAGGTCCACAAGGGCCGTAGAATCCGTGCCTGACGGCTCCCCGGCACGCGCCGTGGTTGAGCGTATTGCTCCTGCTTGCTTCCCGTGCCAGCGGCACCGCAGCCAGAGGGCTCGTCTACGTCAGATTCGCCCGGCACCTGACACCTGCTGCGGCACCGATGTGTCGTCGGCACCGTCGATCCCGGTCCCACAAGGGCCGTAGAAATCCGGTGCCTGACGGCTCCCCGGCACGCGCCGTGGTTGAGCGTATTGCTCCTGCTGCTCCGTGCCAGCGGCACCGCAGCCAGAGGCCTCGTCTACGTCGGATCACCCGGCACCCGACACCTGCTGCGGCAACCGATGCGTGCGGCACCGTCGATCCCGTCCCACAATGGCCGTAGAATCCGGTGCCTGACGGCTCCCCGGCACGCGCCGTGGTTGAGCGTATTGCTCCTGCTGCTTCCGTTGCCAACGGCACCGCAGCCAGAGAGCTCGTCTACGTCGGATCGCCCGCACCGACACCTGCTGCGGCACCGATGACGTCGGCACCGTCGATCCCGGTCCCACAAGGGCCGTAGTATCCGGTGCCTGACGGCTCCCCGGCACGCGCCGTGGTCGAGCTAATGCTCCGGCTGCTTCCGTGCCAACGGCACCGCGGCCAGAGGGCTGGTCTAAGTCGGATCGCCCGGCACCGACACCTGCTGCGCACCGATGACGTCGGCACCGTCGATCCCGGTCCCGCAAGGGCCGTAGAATCCGGTGCCTGACAGCTCCCCGGCACGCGCCGTGGTTGAGCTCCTGCTCCGGCTGCTTCCATGCCAACCGAAGCCTCTGAGGCACCGACAACATCGGCACCGTCGATTCCAGTCCCACAAGGGCTATCGAATCCGGTGCCCGACGGCTCCCCGGCACGCGCCGTGGTCGAGCTAATTCTCCGGCTGCTTCCGTGCCAGCGGCACCGCAGCCAGACAGCTTATCTAGCTCGGTTCGCCCGGCACCGGCACCTACCGAAGCTCTGATGACCTCGGTACCGTGGATCCCGGCCCCACGAGGGCCGTCGGATCCCGGTGCCTGACAGCTCCCCAGTACGCTCTGTGGTTGAGCCTGCTGTTCCCTGCACGCCGGAGATGTTACCAACGCGAGGGCTCTCAGTGCCATGACAGAGTCAGTGCTGCCTGACCCGGGCACCGCCGGTACGGGTAATACAGTCTCTTCAAGGGACTGTCCCCTGTCAGTACAGCAGAGCGGCACCGTTCATGATCACGGTCCCGCAGACACTCCAAGTCCTGTCGGCACGCCGGACACCACTGGCAGTCCCGGTGCTGTTTTCCTCGGTACTGGTCACACTCGCTGCACCGGTCGGTATCCCGTTCGCCGACCCGCTATCGGCACCGTTCCGACATCTGGCACCGGGGCAGGTACCTTGACTCCTGTAGCTCTTCTCCGAGCCTCGAGATCTCGGTCGACCTCCCGACACCGTTCTGGTTGCGGGTCTGGATCTCGTTCCAGGTACCGATACGCCTCCCGATGCCGGTCCCCGGTGCCGAGTTGGGCAAGGTCCGAGTGAGTCAGAGACTCGGCCCGTGCCTTCTTTCGTACCTCCATGGCCGTCCGGACACGCATCCGTGTCATCCCATATGCGCAGATTTTATGCTCAGGACCACGATCCTGATATGATGGCCAGCGGGCGCCAGCCCCGAAGCAGAAAGAGCCTTGGCGAATGCAAGGTGTACTCTGCAGGGGCCCTGCACCTCTGGGTAGCAAAGCAACAAGCCTTGCTTAGCTGCGATAATTATAGCACCTGGGTGGAGGAGTTTCTCCCTCGAACCTCCCACCTGGAGTTCGCTGCCGTCTTGGAGGACGGGGGAAAGAATTTACCCTTTGTTGGTAAAGGCATCTTCGCGGCAGACAGCCCCAGACTGCGAAGCCTGCTGGACATTAGGGTCCTAATGCATCTCAGCATGTATACGCCAGCGACCAAACGCAGGCCTTTATGGCCCCAGCCGCCATACTCTGTGCCTAGCCAGAGGCAGAACTCTGGAGAACGGCAAGGCCAAGGTGGTCGCAGACAAAAGTCAGGCCCCCTAAAAAGCCAAAGTCAAGGTCCCTCGCAATTACCACTGGGACAAAAGACGGACCTTCCAAGGTTCGCCGGAGGGCGGTGTACCAGTCGCAGGACGGGATCCTGATCCCGCTTTCTCCTGGCATGGCCCCAGTTACTTTCAGATCGCTGGGTCCTGCGCACGATGGAGCATAGGTACCACCTTTAAATTGCTCCAGCCCTGTCCCCCTTCAGCGGACGAAAGGGGCTAGGGTTTTACTCCCGTTATGCCCTAGTCCCCCACTCGAACACAGGTCTCAGACCTCCCTGGTCCTGCATGGACTCAACCGGTTTGGGATAAGGTTGAAGTTCTGCATGGTATCCCTGGGAACCATTATTCCATCCTTGCCTCCTGGGGGCTACTATGCCGCCCTGGATAGGAAGGACGCGTACTTTCGCAATGCCATCTTCCCTCTGCACGGGAGATGCCTCCGCTTTATAGCCAGCGGTGAATACTCCCGGTTTACGGCCATAGTCGCCGCCTACCGTAGCTATGTCGGATATGCGTTTTTCCGTATTGGGACGATTCGCTTATCCGAGGAGACTCTGAGACACAAACCACTCAGCCCGTGGGCATCGTCACGGTCTTATTCACAGCTCAAGGCCTGATGATTACTATAGAGCAATCCACTCTGGTTCCCACGCAGAGGTTGGGCTTCCTAGGGGCGATCTTGGTCTCCTACCTAGCCGGAGCCTGCTTATCACAACTGCGGTTTTAGGCGATGGCAACAATCATCTGAGGTCTGAAGGCTTTCCCAACGACCTCAGCTCGTTCTTGTCTCAGTCTCCTGGGTCCATGGTTGCCTGCAAGTTTGTAACCAAACACGCCAAGCTCCGCCTCCGTCCTCTCCAAGTCCGGCCCACCTCGGCGTACCGCTTGGACAGGGAGCCAGTGGTCATGGTAGTCACCGTTCCCTCGAACGCCTTAGGCTCCCTAGAGTGGTGGCTAACTCCCTCCTTGGTGTGGACAGGGATGCGGTTTCATCCGCCCCAGCCCTCACTGCCCCTGACGGCGGACGCATCATCTCTCTGCTCGAGTGCTCATGGTCACCTCCGAGCTTAAGGCCTTCGGTCTTCTAGGGAGCTGGCATTCCTCATTAATGCCCCAAAAATGAGAGTAGTCCGCCTGGCATGCCAGGGGTTCCAGCGGCAGCTGCGAGGCCGTTGTATCTCGGTGTTTACAGCCAACTCAATGGCCAGGTGCTTCATAAGTATTCAGGGGGGACATAGTCCTTCCCCCTTTTTTGTCAGGAGGCCATCCATTTCCGGGTCTTTTGCATGGCCCACTCGATGGAGCTGGCGACGTCCTTTCTCCCAGGCGTTCGGAACGTCTTAACTCTTTGACTCAGCAGGTTTTTCCTGTCTTACGAGTGATCACTCTGCCCCATGTGAGGCGTCCCGCTTTCCGGAAGTGGAGATGGTTCCTCACACAGACCTGTTCGCTCATCGCGAGAGCAGGAAATGCCAGGTGTTCTGCTCCTTCCAAGGTCTCTCCTCGGAATCGATCTTGGACGCATTCCTGATGCCGTGGAACGGCCAACTGCATTATGCCTTCCCACTGGTTCGTTACGTCCTGCTCAAACTCCGCAGGGGCAGAGCGTGCATCATCATGATCACTCCAGAGTGGTCCAGGCAGCACTGACATACCACGTTGCTCGGCCTGTCAGCCCAGACCTCATCACTCAGGGCAATGACAGGCTTCGCCACTCGGACCTGCAGCCTCTTCGCCTCACGGTGGCTCCTGCGTACCTGAGTCGGGGTGACAGGCAGCCTTCCACCTGGTCAACGTACCGAGCCAGGTGGAAGCATTTCCTTTACAGCTGCAGTACGCTCGATCTTGCTCCTGCTGAGGTCTCGATCCCCTCTATTTGGCCTGCCTCTGGCCTTCAGCGGCAGGATCTGGCGGTATCATCGCTGAGGATACTCTCAGCAGCCATCCCTACCTTCCAGCAGGCTAAGATGGACGTTCAGTGTCCCACGCTCTATGGGTTCGAGGTCCCTCAAGGGCTTGGAGCGCTTGCACCCTCGGGTGCGCCGCCCAGCCCCGCCCTGGGACCTCAACCTAGTCTTGGCCAGACGGGTCTCTGAGATCAGAGCTCTTACGAAGGTTCCACAAAGACAAGGTGCAGTTATGACCGCACCCGGCTTTCCTCCCTAAAGTGTTTTGGCCTTTCATGTTACCCACAGCTCAACGCAATGGGCATAACCGTTGCACTCCTTGGACATCTGTGGAGTGCTCGCATTATATTGTGCTGACAGAATCATTGCCTACGGCGCCCCAGCTCTGCCCCGGTAGCGGGCCAAAGGGAGGGCTTGCTTGTTTTCCTCTCAGAGGATCTCATCTTGGGTGATGGCGGACATCCCCACTTGTTATGATTTGGCTCATAGTTCCCCAAGCCACATCACCGTGCATTCTACCAGGGCTCAGGCTTCATCTGCCGCCTTGCTGGCTCGTGTTTCTACCCACGAGACCTGTCGCGAAGCTCCATTGGTCCTCGGTCCTTACCTTTGCTTCGCAGTATGCCCTGGTTCAGCAGTCAAGAGAGGCTGTAGCCTCTGGCTCGGCAGTTTTATTCTGCCACATTTCACTCCGACCCCACCGCCTTTGTAAGGCTTGGGATTCACCTAACTGGAATGGATATGAGCAATCACTCGAAGAAGAAAAGACGGTTACTCACCTTTGTAACTGTTGTTCTTCGAGATGTGTTGCTCATATCCATTCCGCACCCGCCCTCCTTCCCCACTGTCGGAGTAGCCGGCAAGAAGGAACTGAGGAGCGGGTGGGCCGGCAGGAGTATATATGGAGCGCCATGGTGGCGCCACTCTAGGGGGCGACCTGCCGGCCCACTGAGTTGCTAGGGTAAAAGTTTTCCGACGAATGTGCACGCGCGGCGTGTACACCTAACTGGAATGGATATGAGCAACACATCTCGAAGAACAACAGTTACAAAGGTGAGTAACCGTCTTTTCATGTAATGGCCCTGCATCTAAAAGGGCTGATATCACAAGTCAAGACTTGGTGCTGTGTGTGAGTGCATATTAAGATGCATTGCAACAGGATACAACACAAGGCTAAGACCAGTCTACAGTAACCTAATGATATGTTGAAAGGGATTCAAAGCTCTGTTTCTTGTAATGATTCATTGGGTCCAGAGATGGTGCATAAGAGCATATAAATAACACATTGGTAAATGGGCTTGAGTTCGGGGAGTCTAATAGAGTCTGTTTGATTCTAAAGAAGGGTGAGACTAAGTCTGTGTAATTTACACACTGATGGCTCTGGTTGAAAGTCTAAATGATGTTATTTTAGACTGTATTGTCTAAGGTCCTAATTCAACGAAGCTCTTTAGCCTGGGCTGACCTGAATAGTTCCATTGACTGCACAGGGTATTTTCGCCCAAACTGTGTTAGTTTGCAGTGGCTGGAGATGACAGTCTTACCTCTCATCAAACACCTTGTTTTTAGAGAATCAAATTGCATTTGTGATATTGTCTCAGAAAGAAAAGTCTTTTGACATTGAATGAGGGGACCCGGGTGTGCAGGGGGAATTGGTGATGAATTAATAAGTAGTGAATTTTACTAATACAATCCAGTCATTGATGAATTAACTCCAACAAAATTAGCTTTTCTTTGACTCATTTCTGCCCCCAGATATTGCCCACAATTCCATTGAAATTTATGGTAGTTCATCTGGTATGCAGATTTACGCCCATATTTGAAATTCATGATTTCAACTTGAAAATTGGAGGACACATTTAATATTTAGGTAGAATATTTATTTAAAGCTGCAACATCACCCATGTATTGCTTTTTCCATTTTGCAAGCAATTTGAGTTACTAATGAAATTAAAATATAGGAAGGCATGCAGGATCAATACTGTTGGTGTTATCAAATTTACCACCATCTTTTCATTCATAACTCATTTTTAAAATAGGAAATGGCTTACATCTGTTTGCCTCGAAGGAACTGGAATTAATATATTCCATTTTTCCTCATCCCTATCCCCTTTCTGCACATTCACACCAACTCAACATCACACAATTAAAGAAGGGCAATATAAACGGCAAGGCCCTGGCATCCTTGTTCAGGCAAAATTCCAATACATTTGAAATCCCACTGAATTCTAGCAGAGTTTCTGCTGAGAAGAATGCCAGGATCTAGCTCTCTAATGCAGTCACACAAAGACAGATGAATAAGCAATCAGCATTCATGGATATTGTGCCAAAACACAGTGTGTAGTATGTGAGTGGGGATTGATTAGCTGTTGGCTTGCACTGAGATATTTTGCAGGAAATCTGCATCACAGTACATTATTTTCTGTAGGGATAGATTTCCCCAAACCCACCAAAATCCAGCAGAAGACACTGCTTCAAACTGTGGGCAGGTATTTCCATCCAAAAATAATATTCTACTGCAACTGCGGGATCTGGAATGCTCCTTCAATTATCATAATATCAGCATTACCCCACCCTATGTTCCTCCAGCCTCTGTTTTAGAAGGGAAATATCCCTTTATAGCCCTGGCAAAGTTTCATCCAGAACAGATATGAATAGTACAGGTGGATCTTAACCATAACTCAGAAGCCAAAAGCTAATCAATCTCCATACAAGGTGAAGCCAAATTTCTGGAGCTAAACATTCACAAGCTTTGCTGCTTGGGCTGTATCTCAAATGGCAAATGGCTAATTTCTCTTTTTGAGGCAAGAACACCTTGAAAAGGAGAGAGAAAGAGCATGCATTTGGATCTTCTCCCCCTCCGCCCCCAAAAAACCCAACCAAACAAAAAAAACCCTACAAATAAACTCTAAAGACTAGTTTGGGCCTCTATGCACCATCACTGAAACAGGTGTGGGAGGCATTATATTGCAAAGACAACCAGCCACAAGGACAATCCTCTCCTTACCTTCCCCTTATTTCAAGTGGCAGTAATCTTCTGCTGATCTGTTCCCACAGCAAATTATGCCGTGAGCTGGTTGGGAATTTTTTAACAAAATGTTTGTTGTCAGAAATGTTAATTCCCTGAAAAACACAACTTTTTGCAGGAAAGGGTCAGTTTTGATGAATTTCTGAAATTGAAAACAAATATTGGTATTTTTTTAAACCATATAAATGTTTCATTTTGACTTTTTTTTAATGAAAAATTCCTGTTTTCTGATTTAATATGACTTTATTTTGAAATTTAAGCTAGTTAGGCTTAATTAAAAATGGTTGACATTGAAACAATGTTTCAAAATGAAAAATTTTGACTCCAACTGAATTGTTTTTAGGATTTTTGGTTCGTGGTTGAGATTTTGACTTTTCATCCCAATTTGGGGAGAGAAAATTTTTCAAAGTCTCAAACTTTTGCAGTACAGGAAAACAGTTTCCTGCCTACCTGAAATTATGACTGTCTTAGCTGTGCTGTTTGGTACATTGTGGGTGGGAGCATTTTGTTTCCATTCATTCCTCACTGCTCCTTGTCAACTTTCCACCCACGGCGCAGGGAGTGGGGAAGGATACAGAGAAAAATAAGTGGACATGAAATTACAGCTAGCCTGTGCAAAGCTAAAAAGCCCTGCATGGTGTGAATTGCAAGTCACAAACTAACTGCAATCACAATGAATATTCCCTCTCTGCTCAGTAAATCACAGTGCTTTGTGTTTTTATATGTCTCAGAGTGAGGTGGTTTCAAAAAATTCTTGAAGTCATGAAAGCAGAATTAATAAAATTCTTTTAGTTGCTTTTTTGGCTTTTCTTTTGGTTGTTTAGGGCAGAGTGTGAGTGAAGGGGAGATGTTTATAGTGTGCAAAGAAAAGAGAAAACTTGGGAGAATATTAAAACAATGCAATAGAATAATCAGGTGTGTAAAGTGGTGAACAAGGAGAAAAACTATTAAAACACACTCCTTGTGCTCATTTCCATTGTAGAAGGAAAAAACTCCCATTAAAGCTTCCCAAGTTAGGAGTGCAGGATTGAACCTCTAGTATCATCACTCTGGAGTGTGAATGGACCGGCATTATTAGTACTATTACTAGTTACATATAGCTAGGAGGCAAGATCTGTGTGTGGTGTCATTCAATAAAAGGTTTTATGTACTGTAACAGAAAGCCTTATAATGATGGTAGAGAGCAGCCTACAAAATTTCTGTCCTTACTATAATTCTTAAAAAAAATGGCCCAAGTAATGATATATTCTGACAATTCTTTGATGAAATAATTATTATTAATTGCAGTGAGAGTATATAGAAAAATGAGAGAGTTACTGCTGAACACACAGAAAAGAATGTGAACTATGAAGAGATAGAAGAAATGCTTGTCTGAGTTAAAGGGACAGTATTACACTCAGTGTCAGAAAGCCTTGGAAAAGGGTAAAGGGCAATATGTAATCTGTGGAAGAAGAATTAAGTAATGAAAAAGTATGTTTTTCCTAAGGAAACTAATACCACATATTAGACTGTCTGCAAGAAAAGCCTGATCCAAAACCTATTGAAGTTAATGAGTTTTTCAATTTACTTACTGGGATTAGGATCAGTTCCCACCCCCCACAAACTAATTTTCTTGCTTCCTGTGTTCTGGATCTTTGGCCCACCTTGTGTCAAATATTTGGACTGTGGTAGGTTGTTCACCTGGTTGTACTTGTGTATCTGTAGCCTCACTGAATTTTATCAGTGGAGTTTGACAGAACCTTGCTAAGCAAGACCTGACAAAGATTTTAAAAGGAGTGTTGGCATGCTGAAAAACTTCTCTTGCAGACCTAGCTTGTGTGGGCTAAATTTTGCTTGACATGCTAGACAGAACTCAGAGGAATTCTGGATATATCTGTAATTTAGACATATGACCTGCGAATTCTGAGTAGGAGTTATACATTACATGCTCTCCTGTGGAGACTTGTCTGCCAAGAACTTCTTGGTCAGTGTGAGAGTTTGTCTGTATCACATTAAAAAAATTATGCCATTATACTGTGGTTTCTAACAGTTTTAATAATATAAATGCTTTCAGAGCTCATTAGCATTCTTTATGGGACAACATGTGATCATAATATATTTACAATATGTCTTACACAACGTTGTTAATTACTGGTATTAGAAATAGATTTAAAATATAAAGGATCTAATTCTTTCGGACTTACACCAGTATAAATAAGGAGTGACTCCACTGAAGTCAGGAGAGTTATGCCCTGTAAAACTAAAATAAGTAAAAGGAGAAATCAGGCCCATAGGGTGGAATTCATGCAGAGCAGAGGGCTCACTGTGGGTCCTTTACGCCATTTAAGCTCTGCAGTGAACCTGCATAGATGGGGAAGAGCAGAGCGGCCATGCAGTGGTGGTGGAGGGCTCTCCAGCCCCTGCCCACTGTGGAGTGGCTCTGAGCCTTGCCATTGGAGGAAGCTGGGGAAGGAGAGGAGAGGGCTGCTTTGCACTGGAAGAGTGGCACAAAGCAGCCATAGCACAGCTGAGGATCAGAGCCTCGCTCAACTTAAATAGCTAATTTGATATTATGATGGAGACAGTGGAAATCCTGGAAAATGCAAGTACAAGGTTAATACTGTTCTATTAGCAGAGATGCAGCAGCTAAGACCCTCTGCCACTCATCACACTTCTTGCTCTACTCCAACAACCAGCGATGTCCTGGTTACAATACAGATGAGTTTAAAGGGAAAAGCCAGAGATATAAAAGCCAAAAGGGACACAGTTGGAAGTTTTCCTATTTAGATGAACAAAAGGCACTTCTAAAAAATGAAAATATTTCCTGAAATGGCCAATTTATGTAGCAGCTGCTACTACCTTACGGCACTATAGATAGATTGTTATTTGTTACACTTCCTTTTAACTTTCATAAAGTCATTGTGAGAGAGAATGTATTTCCCAATGGTGAAATGGAAGCCCAAATACATACATACACACACACACACAAAATCCATTTTTAGTAATGTACGTTATGTTTCATTTAGGTCTCCATCCTCCTCACCTTCATAACAGACTATGCCTATTTATGTAATTTGTGAGCTAGCAGTTCAAATCGCCAGATATGTTTTCTTGTAAGTGGTCTATAAGAATCATAATGAAATCATTTTAAAATAAAAGAAAATGCTCTCCATGTCTGGTAACTTAGAAAACAGTACTGGTCCACTCACTCCAAAACTATCAGAAAATGTATAGGGAAATGCCTTTCTAATAAGGAAACATATCCATATTTAAAAGGAATATTATGTATTGTTATCGAAAGCACTGCCTAGGTGGACCTGATATTTTGACCTACTACTTGTCTTGTTTAGTGATAATCATTTAGTCCTAATCGTATTGTGCTTCTCAGATTATTGTCCCAAGATCAGGCCCAGTATTATTAAAATTACTGTTCAGCTGGAAATCCTGATGTGCAACACTCACACTTAGGAACACTTCTATATTTGTAATAGTTTTATTGATACAATTCACAAAGTTACCAACACTCTAACCCAGCAATGTAGATAGAGATAATACAGGACATACATCTGAACATTAAAATACCCACACCCTCCCTTGCAGAACAACCTGAAAGATGAGTCATCTTTCTCTTCACCATCACCAGTGGCTATCATTGTGGCTCCTTCCAAGGGCTACATCTCTCCCTCCTCAAATATGCAGGCTGGGATACAACTTTAATAACACTGATGCTATTATACCCAATGCATAGTCAGGAGGGGTTTCTCCCCTCTTCCTTATTTGTATTTCCTCACCCTACTAATGTTGGGGTTCCCTTATCCTATAGGTTAATATATTAATGATCTCAACCAATTACCATATATGTCAATTTGTTGCTAACACAAGATCCCACTTGAGCAACATTGCCAACATTTTATCCTAAAATATCCAATGTTCTTGTGATTATCTGGTATAAACTTTGCCCTTAAACACATCTCTTCCAGTTCCCCAAACCTCAGGTTGACTGTTGGGCCATTTATCTATGCCAAAATTCACAGGCTTCAAAACTTTGTGCCAACTGCTTAAGCTATTGTTTTACAGGATGTAGGCTGATTGTTTTACACCCTTAATTTATGCCTATACCTCATTCAGCAAATATTTATACCTACAGGCTGCAGTCCAGGCCCAGTCCTTCAAACACAATCCAGTTCTCTGACTGAAAGATGCAACACCCATTATTTTATTTTATTTTTAAATATCCCAATTCATTGTAATTTAGAGTAAACAATTTCAAGCCATAACTTTGAAACTGCATATGCAGAAGTGCTTGCGCCAGATGAAAAGGCCTGATTTAGGTAAGCACAAAACTCAACATTCATACAATAGTCAAGATTTACAGTTCACATAGGTACTATATAGGTCTCACTGTGCCTGACCTGCTCGTTTGCTTTGGGTTATTTGTACACGTAAAGCAGTAGTCATGCAAAATTATGCAAGCAGTTTTGAAGATGTAGTCCTTCATTTTCACAGTATTAAAAATCAGTCAGGTCTCCCCAAAATCATGAGGGTTTTTGGTTTTTGTTTTTAATTTAAAAAATGTGGGTTCTTGTTGTTTGTCTGCTGATTTTGGAGCCTATAACATGTAGTTGGGTCATATTTTCAAACTTTTTGCCATAACCATAAGAGCTAGAATTTTGTTTTAAATGAAAGCTGATTTTTTGAAGAAATAGCATTGGTTTAAGGACCTTGGGCTTTAAGAAAAACACACAATACCATAAGACTCAAAATAAAACTGCAAGAGTTTGTATATAGATTCCCCAAATCATTACACCATCTATGAATACTGTCTAAGATTCTGATCTCTCTGTATGTTTAAACCGTTATGATTATCTTTATTCTAGTTCTCATACTTCTTGAGCTAAAGACACAGGGGGGGCTGCCTGAATATCTATGTCCGAACAGGATGATGGTTAAAGATCATAAATACCTAAATAGATCTTTCCGAAAGAGAACAATGTATACTAGGTGAAGCCAACTTTTTTCCAGTTTATCTGCAAAGAGCTAAGATTTTAATGAGTGAAAAATCCTGAGAAAGACATGTATGAAAGCAGGACTTTAAAAACACAAAAGATGAGAGGTTGAGGGAGAGCGGCAGAGAGGAACAAAGGAATGGCTTTCAGAGGAGGAAATACCTTTTGGGTCTTCTGATCAGCTGCAGTTGTAGGAAACACACTGCAGTGATCAGAGTGAGGAAACTCCATGATTCAGAGGAAAATCCTGGATCTGGAGAAGTATGTGGTCGAGAAGAGGGGACTTGGAACCCTGAAAGGACATTGACCCACACACCAAAGAATGCTTAAGAATGATGAGGAAACTGAGGCAGATATGTTTTATCTAGATCTGTAGATCTCATGTGCTGTCTAAAGAGAGATTGATTTAGAAACACTTCTATGTAGAGTGGTAGCCGTGTTAGTTTGTATCAGCAAAAACAATGAGGAGTCCTTGTGGCACATTAGATACTAACACATTTATTTCGACGTAAGCTTTCATGGGCTAAAACACATTTAGTCATATATCTGTTTCTATTTGCTTCAACTATTATTTGTTCCTGAAGAGGTAAGACTAAATCAGAAGGCCAACAAGGGTGAAACCCGGGGAAAGGTTGTGCTTAGAGCACCTGGGGGGCTTGGGAGGGAAAGTTCAGCACCAGTCTTGGGGTATAGGGCAACTGGGCCACAAGATCCCACTTCTGGAAGGAGTACAAAGACAGACATTCTGTGCCCAGTAAGTGTGCCAAAGTGGCCATAGTCCGAGCTAGTGGTTGGGCTGAGACCCAGGGGACCCCAAAAGCACACAGGCCAAGTACATGGGTTCAAACACAGACAGCTGGTGAGTGTCCAGTAGGGGAGCGTGTCCAGGATGGTGACTGCTGGGAACACAGTTTTGATTTGCCATGTTGTGAACTAAGTGAAAAGATAAACAGCTGCTATTTATATTTAAATTGATTTGTTTTATGAAGCTGCCATTCAGTTTTGGATTGGGAAGTATAGTACTTCCATCTCAATCTTGTGCTGAATAGAATTGATAATGTACTTTCTCTTCATGGTACTTCTTCCTGCATTACAAGTATTGGTGGGGGATGTCAAGAATACTTTTTTTTTTTTTTTAACTCTGTGTTGGTTTGCCTTTGCTGACATGCTATATGTTGGGTCTCAATTCACTTGAGATTTTAATGTGCTTCTAGTACTCTATCTGAGATGCTCTTCAAGTTACTATGGGTATTATGTGAAACCTATTTACAGCAAGCTGTCTGCTAGATAAAGTAGCAAAAGCAAAATAGAGCTTTAATAAAAAAAGTAGGCAAAGAGGAAAAAAAAACACAACAACCATTCAAATCTGCTACAGCTCATCTGGAGAAGTTCAAGAGAAGGAAGGAGAACAGCCCTGATAGTAAGGAGTTTTTTTAAAAACAGATCAATAGATCAGCCTGGCACAAATATGTATACTACTCACTGCTTGTCATGAAACAATAACCCAGCCTGCTGGCTCGGAAGATAGTGTGCCCACATTCTATATAAAATATTTGTGACAGCATTTGTAGTATATCTGAAATATGAACAAATCTTTCAGGTTTCACACTTGCAAAAGAAAAGGCTTGTAATTAGGTGCAAACTAATGTGCAGTGAATTCTTTAAAAAAATCTCATGGCATATTTAATATAGCATACTATATATACATACCATATATATGTGGGCATAACAAACATAACAGATTGTGTGGTAATTAAGACATACAACATCTTTGGACACATTGTACATCAGAACAAAAACTGATGGCTGTTATCATGCAATATAATAGCTTTATAACAAGGCAGTCTGGACTATATTATTTCTTAGTTGACATAGAGCAATATTCTCTCCTCTGCTTCTGCAATTGGCATGCAGCAAAAGAAAGCAAAATTTGCGAGGGTAGAAGGGGAGGTTTCAGCACGCTACTCCCTTCTTGAGACTCCACAGAGGCACTTTCTCTGGAACTCCATGGGCCGCAGCTGTGTTTTGGGAGCAGGAGGAGTGCAGCTTCTCTTCCCATCATTCCCTAAGTCCGTGGGCAGAGGATAGCCTATGGGGATATCTGAATGGGTATTAATGCTGCTTCCAGCAGAAGTGAACCTACATTAATGACATCACAATGGCAACTGCTACTGTCCAACCACAGGGCAATAACCTAATGGCAACGCTGATCTTTCAGGCAAGTTATGGTGGTGCTCTAGAGAGAGAGAAGAGGGGCTAGTAGCTATGTGATTACAGGGATCCACCAGCAATTTTCCCTCCCACTTGTGAGGTTTGCTGCAGCCTTAAACCTGAAGTCGAAGCTCTGGAATTGCCTGGCAGGAAGAGTGTGTGTTTGAGCAATTTCTTACCCTTTTCTCCCTATACGTGATCTAATGCAGAGCCCAGTTACTTGGGCATTGCACAGGGCTAAGGATTTGGGCCCAGATTTTAAAAATCATTTAAGCATCACTGTGTTCAGGGTTGCAACACCTGATTGATTTAAACGCCTAAAGGATTTACACACTTAGGAGCTAAAATCCTTTTGACAGTTGACTGTGTTTAAGCACACCTAGGTGCCTAATTCTCTTTTGAAAATGAGATTTAGGCATCTAAATTAGTTAAGCAGAAATGCCTAAATACCTTTGGCAAGCTGGGCCTTGGTTCTTACTGAATAAATACAGCAAAGACACTACTACTAAATTAATAATTTTGTATTAGATGTACATGCTGTTTTTGCCATTTAGATGATATAATTATTATAACTTTTTAAAAAATATTGAGTCTATTGAATTAAAATAAAATTCGTTTATATTACAGTGGGGCCTTAATCTCCCAACTATACTCAGGGTCCATTGTGCTGGGCGCATTAGGAACATATAGCGAGAGACAGTCTCCAGCCTTAAAGAGCTCGCAATCTAAATAGACAAGTCCGATAAAGGGGAAAGAAAGACCAAGAACAGTGAGGTGACTTGCCCAATGTCACATAGCAGATCATTAGCAGTGCTAGGAATAGAATCCGGATTCTGATTCTGAACCCTGGGCTGATTCTCAGCCTACTGCTCTGCCCACTAGCTCAGACTGCTTCCTAGTTACGCCTTTTAATTTCTATTTATCATCTTTTTCTTTAGGAGAGACAGACTAACTGCATTCCAGCTTCTTCCTAGTAATTTATCAGGTACTGAATTTCAACATACCAGGGTGAAATCCTCTGGTAAAGGTCTCCTCTTTTTCACATCTTAATAGCTACTATGTCTCAGTGCTTTGGAACCTCATTTAGCACCGTCAGTAATTCTAGTACTTCTGAGTATTCTAGAGCTCATTTCATTAGGTCCCACTGATTTGAGTGTAGTCATCATAACTAGGCATTCTATAGCTTGTTCCTCCTTGATCCCAGTATTGTAATATCTCACTTTCCCCATTAGTTATTGTGTTAAGTGTCTTTATATTGTATTTATCCTTTTTATTAATGATAATTAATACTTATTAGAACGTTCATATTCAAAACACTCTACAGCATTAATCTTAACAGTAATTTCACTTAGTGAAATCTGAGGGAACACATTGTTTTCCAGTCTTATTTTTGTCATCTGATTTGCTTTTCTGCTGTTAGATAGCAGACATCCACGTTTCTTTGTTATCCTGTAGCTGCTTCTGTATTCTTCATTAATGTAAAAGCAGCAAAGAATCCTGTGGCACCTTATAGACTAACAGACGTCTGTTAGTCTATAAGGTGCCACAGGATTCTTTGCTGCTTTTACAGATCCTTTCATTAATGTAGTTTTAGTCAGTGTTTTCAGGAATTGTGATTGAAATCATTATTATTCATAAACTTATAGCACTCAAAACATAATAGGAATTTCATGAGAAGACAAAAAGACAATCTCTATCCAAAAGAGCTTACAATATAAGGCATAAGGTGTGACACTACAAGTAGAAGTGACAAACAGGGGTGGGGATTGGAGTGCAGAAGGATGAAGTATATAGAAATTATTCACTTTTGATTTGTACACGCCCTGATGATTTAGTTATAAATCAAAGGAGAAGGAAAAATGCATCTAAAGATTGGCATGAATACTAAAATGAGTTAACTGGAAACAAAACTTTTTTTTGAAGCTTTCTTCTAGATAAAAAAGATGAAAAAATTAATTTAAGATCAAATGAAACATTTCATTCAACCCAAAACAAAATATATTGTTTTCTTTTTGAGTTTTTAAACCTTTTCTGGTTTGTTTTTTAATAAAACTGAAATAAAATTCAAAATGAAATGTGATTTCAAATTGGAAAATTAAAATGTTTCTGCAAAATGTCAAAACATCTCATTTTTTAAATTGTGGGAGTTTTTTTTGACTGCAAAAATCAAGTGACACAAATTTGAATGTTTCAGTCAACATGGATATGTATTTTTCAGCAACACAAAGTTTAATGTGAAAAATTTTGCCCAGCTGTATTGATGCCTGATGCAAAACAGGATGCAACATTGCCTGCTAAAGGTCACTATTTCAATCCAAGTACCCTATAAAATCGTTTAGTGTGTGTGCAAAGATTTGTGTGTCATGGAGGAAATAAAAATCTGCATTTCCATTTTGTAGTTGTATTTCTACTCAGTGTGCTGCTGTGGCACTCAGATATCCAAGGGAAATGCCCTCTGTATTTGATTGATAGCTTTATTACATTTTAGCCAAAACACCAGGTCCAGATTGGGCTGTTAGAACAGTGGGAAAATGCGTAATTGCTGATCCCATTTTTGGAGCACAAAGCCGGTCTGCAGGTGCAGAATAGGAGGACTGATCTATGCTCCACTCTCTCATCTCCTAACAAGAACGAGGGGATCCCAGTTCAGTTCTCCTCCTCAATAGCATTTGCTGAGAGTAATGTCTTCAGGGAGAGCGGGTGAAGGATCCTGTCTGTGGTTCTCCTTCTAGGCCTGAGAGAGGGAGCAAGGGCAAGGAGCCGCCCCATGACAATCCCTAAGGACATCAGGGCAATTGGAAATGTGTTTGTGTGAGTGATGCAGGGGAGCCAGTGGCAGCAGTCACATAGTGTATGACTGAGGACACTAGTTTTGTGGTGAGCATCAGTGAGTATGAGAAAGAGAGAACCTGTAAGGGGCAAGGAGTGGAAGAAAGTGGAGTTAGGGAAGAGGGAGGGAGAAAATGAAAGAATAATCCAACAAGAAGAGAGCAAAAAGGATGGGGTGTGGGGAAGAATAAGAGAAAGATGGAAAGGGAGAGTAGTTAGGTTGCAGGAAAATGGATACTGACATAAATGGAGGGAAAGAGGTACTACATATAGTTAAAGGAAAGACAACCTCAAATGAAGAAACAAAGGGAAAGGAGATGGAGGAGGAGTAAAGCGAGGCAGAATGTTTCTTTAGAGTTTTGAATAGCTTTTAGTACCAAGAGATTACAATACTTTCTAAAAAAAATGATATACACAGACACAATCAGGGTCCTCCCATAAAATTCTACCATGACTCGCCAGTTTATGTGATCCATTTGTTTATATGTCACAGACATAAACAACTGTGGAAACTGAGAACAGTTAATGCTGAATTTGTGAGCTGCATAAAAAATACTGCCTGGGGCCAATTCCAGCAACTCATGTGAGTGTGAAAGGAATAGGGATCAGATAAGATGGAAGTCTAGTGTGAGGGAAGAGGAGAGGGTGGTTGGTTGGAATTGCAGAGGAAGTGGGGGCTGCTGGATTAGGATGGTATGAAGAGAGTCTAGGATGAGTGTCATTATGCTGTGGACTCATCAAATCAAATTGCTGAGCTGCTTTGGACCTGCCAGGTTGGCTCAAAGGTGACCAGTGCCACTACAATTATTTCCATATTTTTTTTCTACAATAGCCATATACTGTATAGTAGTATCTCACTGTAAATATAAAACGTATGTAATCAGTGTTTAATTTTGAATAAAAAAGGATGTCTGATAGTGTTTGCGTGAAGAATGTTAATTTTATATGCAGGAAGGCACATGTTTTATGGAATAGGTTTACGGCCAGGTATACAATTCATGTAAGTGGGTGAATTTCCTGGATCTGTGCCCATTTGCACCAGCCAATTAACTGGCCCTTAAGATATAGCTGGTTGGGCTAACTAGCCAAATACTTGTGATCTGGAACAAAAATTCCAAAACCAGATTATCAGGTAATATAAACTGATATAGCTCCATTGAAGTCCTCTGTTGAGAATCACTAAAACTATACTGCTAACTAACAGTGGTTTTTATAAGAACGAAAAAGGTCATAGAAAATATTTGTGCATCAATTATGATATTTAATTTAATATATCAACAATATATTAAATTAAATATCTTCTTTAAAGGTTGCATTTCACCAAATGCAGTTCTCTGAAAAAGCTTTTCCGGGAACAGATGTTTGCAGCCCAGTCACTTTTTCTAGTAGGACATTAGAATACTGACCTAAGAATACTTAGGGCATGGTTACACTTGAGATGTAGAGCGCTTTGAGTTAAACCAGCCTTCGGAGAGCACAGTAGGGACAGTGCTGCAGTGTGTCCACCACTGACAGCTGCAAGTGCACTGGAGTGGCCACATTTGTGGCACTTGCAGCAGCATTGCGAGCGGTGCATTATGGGAAGCTATCCCACAGAGCACCTCTTCCCATTCTGTCACTGTGGCTTGTGGGAACGGGGAGGGGCATTCTGGGTCCTGTCCCAAGACCCCGTGATGCATCAGTTCACATCCCAGCAATCCCTCTGCTTCTGTCCACATTTGGTGCCATCTTTCAACATTTTTTGTGCTGCATGCTCTGTCTTCCCATTTGGTCTGTGAGAATGGAGCCCGAACTGCTGAGGAATATGCTGACGAGTCTCGCCAGCACGTCACGTTTGGTAGTCGAGTTACTCCTTAAAATCCAAACTGACAGTGAGAGCTCCGATGATGATATCGGCTTGAGTAACACATACAACATGAGATTGCTTGTGGCATTCACGGACATGCTCACCACCGTGGAACGCTGCTTTTGAGCTCAGGATACAAGCACTGAGTGGTAGGATCACATTGTCATACAAGTCTGGGATGATGAGCAGAAGCTGCAGAACTTCTGGATGAGAAAAACCACTTTCATGGGACTTTGTGATGAGCTCACCCCCACCCCGTGGCACAAGGACACGAGATTGAGAGCTGCTCTGACGGTTGAGAAGTGGGTAACTATTGCAGTCTTGAAGCTGGAAACTCCAGACAGCTACCGACTGGTTGCTAACCAGTCTGGAGTGGGAAAGTCAACCACTGGAATTGTGTTGATGCAAGTTTGCAGGGCCATTAATCACATCCTGCTCAGAAGAACCGTAACTCTGGGCAACGTGCATGACATTGTGGCTGGCTTTGCACAAATGGGAAATAGATGGGACACATATTCCAATTCCGGCACCAGCCTACCTAGCCTCTGTGAATGTTAATCGGAAAGGATATTTCTCTATGGTTCTCCAGGCACTTGTGGGTCACTGTGGGTGTTTCATTGACATTAATGTAGGCTGGCCCTGAAAGGTGCATGATGCACACATCTTTCAGAACACTGGCCTGGTCAGGAAGCTGCAAACTGGGACTTTTTTCCCAAACCAGAAGATCACCATAGGTGATGTTAAAATGCCCACTGTGATCCTTGGAGACCCCGCTTACCCTTTAATGCCGTGGCTCATGAAACTGTGCACAGGGAGCCTTGACAGCAGCAAGGAGCGGTCCAACAACAGGCTGAGCTGGTGCAGAATGACTGTATGGGAAGCTGGACGTGGCTGATGACAGCATCCCCGCGGTTATATCTGCATGCTGTACCCTCCGTAACATTTGTGAAGGGAAAGGTGAAAGCTTCACTCAGGCATGGACCTCGGAGGTTCAACTCCTGGAGCCTGAATTTGAACAGCCAGAGAGCAGGGCTATTAGAGAAGCCCAGCGTAGGGCTGCAAGGATTAGGGATGCCTTGAGGGATCAATTTGAGGCTGAAATCCACCAGTAATTTCTGGTGTCCTGCACGGGAGTGAAGTGCAGTGGTTCCAATGTTAGTAGGAATCTATGTTTGCTACGCTGACTTGCAGTGCCTGTTGCTTTCCTGGGCTAAGGTATCTTTTACTTTATGCAACAATAAAGAATGTTTTCAAAGCCAGAAAATCCATTTATTGAAAAGAAAAATCACTTAGTGAAAAGAAACACAACTGCTTGGGAAACAGAAGGGGCAAAGGGGTGGGGTGGGGAATGGTACAATCACAGATTTACGTATGTCCTGTTATCATACTCAGCCTTCCTGATTGGAGTGCTGTGCAGTAAGTGCTGCACTTCTGGATGGCTATACTGCATGGTGATGGGGGTTGAGGGCAGTGGGTAAGTGTTGTAGCTTCACTACCCAGCCCTGAAAACTACAGGTGTTGGAGGCAGCTCGTGGTGATAAGAACATGGATGTTGGGGAAAGTGGGTTGGAGATGACACGGGGGCACAAGGGAAAGAGTTTCGGGACAAGGGCTGAAGGAGGGGAGGGGGCATGGTAGTGCTCTGCCTGCATGGCTATGAGCTCTTGGATCAAGTCTGCTTGGCGCTCCATGATGCTTATCAGCCGATCCATACTTTGCTGCCGGAGCTCCGCACTTTTGTGCTGGCGCTCCTCATTCTGCTGGCAGATCCTCCTTTCACTCTCCTTCAACTTCTGCACTTTTTGATTTTCATTAAGGGAGTGCTGCATGACTTCATGCAGCATGTCTTCCTTGCTTCTACATGGCTTCTTCCTGAGTCTTCGCAGTCTCTCGGCCGGTGATAACACAGGCAGCTGAGATCTCAAGGTTGCATCTATAAAGGCAAAATGCAGCACTTAACAGAGGCAGCATTGTTCACACCAGACAGAACCATGATTCCCCCGTACTTAAGGAGGGCAAGCACAGTCTACACAATAGCATAATTTGCCTGTCCAAAAGCAAGCGCACATAACCCACAAGAGCTACAAAATGGTGAGTAAGCACAGGGTCCAGGGGGAATGATTGTTTCATGGCTGTACTGTCCTCTGGGTTTCTGTGACTTGGGGAGAGCCAACAGTTGCAGGATGCCCCTATTCTGAACACTGTCCCCACATTTTTCACAGGAGTTCGTCCTGAATGGCATAGGTCACTTGCTAGAGGATTCTCTGCACCTTGAGGTCTTTAAACCACAATTTGAGGACTTCAGTAACTCAGACATAGGTTAAGGGTTTGTTACAGGAGTGGGTGAGTGAGATTCTGTGGCCTGCATTGTGTAGGAGGTCAGACTAGATGATCATAATGGTCCCTTCTGACCCTAAAGTCTGTGAGTCTATATCTCGCTGCTGAGGGTGACCTGGGAAGCAAGGGAGGGTCTTCTACTACCCCATGTGACTTCCGCCCTCGCACATATGCAGCTTGTCTGTGTGCAGCAATGGTCCCTTCAACTCCTCACAGCACAGTGGTGTGGACATGTTAGCCTGACTGGGACAAGGACCACCGAGGCTCTTCCAAGAAACTGTGCAAGTGCATTGCCCAAGTTCTGGCTGAGACCTTTGAAGAGATCACTGAGACCCATTACTGCGATGTGAGAGAGCACATCAACACCCTATTCCGTATCTAGGCATGCATGCAGCCACAGGCGCTGACTCCATGGGTGCTCCGGGGCTGGAGCACCCACGGGGAAAAATTGGTGGGTGCTTAGCACCCACTGGCAGCTCCCTGCTCTGCCTTCCTGCCCCAGCTCACCTCCACCTCAGTTCTGCCTCTGCCTCCTCCCCTGGGCACACCACATACCTGCTTTCCCCCACTGGCTCCTAGGGCTTGTGCCAGGAAACAGCTGATTCGTGTGGCAAGTGCTGGGAGGGAGGGGGGAAGAGGTGCGGCCGAGGCAAGGATTTGAGGAAGAGGTTGGAATGAGGGTGGGGCAGGGAGAGGGTGGAGCTGGGGAAGGGGTTGGAATGGGGGCAGGGTAGAGGCAGGAAAAGGGTGGAGTCGGGGCGGGGCCAAGGGCAGGGAGGGGCGCGAGCTCCCACCAGCGCTGGGGAAAGTTGGTGCCTATGCATGCAGCCCTAACCCTCCTTGCCCCAAGAGCCCGCACCGAATAACTTCTTCCCAAAATAAAAGCAGCTTACCAGGAACCTCCTCTGGTGTTTGTCCTTCCCCAAGCACTGGTCACAGCAACTGGCTACTGTACCTTCCTCCTGGCTTGAGAACAGCCCCTGGCTGCATGCATCTAGGGATACCAGGGTGTCTGCCTCATCACCCTTGCTCCTGCTTTGCTCCTCCTCCTGCTTTGTTGGACTGGGCTCTGAAGTGTCCAGCTCCCACCCCCAAACACTGATGAGGTCCAACTCCTCGCCATTGCTCCATACTGGGGATCTCTTGGCACGTGGAGGCCTGGTCACCTGGAAACATTCACTGAGAGCACTCCATGCCTGCCTGAGCAAACAGGAAGGAGATTTTCAAAATTCCCAGAGAATTTAAAGGGTGGGTCTGACAGTTGGTCACCTGAGGGCAGGGCAGTAGAGTTTAAACTGATGACCAGAGTGGCTAGAACAGGCATTGTGGGACACTTCTGGAGGCCGATCAGAGCACATTAACAGACCAAGGCATCCACACTGGTGACACGACACTCCAAAGGGGATGCATCAAATATTATTCCACTTGCTGAGGTGAAGTACCAGGAGCGCTCTAGCCGCGGAGTTAGAGCGCTCTACGTGCCTTGCCAGTGTGGATGCATCGTGAGTTAGAGCACACTGGGCCACTTTAATGTGCTCAAACTTGGAAGTGTAGCCATGCCCCTACACACAAGATACAGTAGGAGTAACAGCAGTAGGCAAGAATCTAAATTAGTTGTAAAGAGCACACTGCTCACATTCAACTCGGCAGGGCCGGCCTTAGGATTTATGGTGCCCTAGGCGAGATTATTAAACTGGTGCCCCTGTGCCTGATCTGCTCTTAGCAACACAAACATAAGCTTACAGTATTGGAAAACTTGCCACATTCACGTTATTAAAACCAGTTTAACTTAATTAAGCACACTGTAATGCTGATGGACTAGCACTAAAGAAGCAGCACTATAGAAAAAATTCTGATGACAGAATGATGCAAATTTTTTTTTAATTTATCAAAATTTTATTGGAAATTTATATGAAGAGGTATTGAAACAAAGATTTGTTTTTAATTAAAAGCAATCTTTCTGGCTTTTTTGGCTGCAAAATCAGTAATAATGTCATTGTATGACAAAGACAAAGTCGTGTCTTGTTCGATTGCAAGAATAGCAAGACCAGTTAAGCGTTCCTGACTCATTGTAGAGCAGAGATAGTTTTTAATGAGCTTTAGTTTTGAGAAACTCCGTTCTCCTGACGCTACTGTTAAAGGAATTGTCAGTAGAATACGAGTGGAAATGTACACATTAGGATATATGTCAACAAGTTTGCGGGTATGAATAAACTGTACAATGTCCATCACCGATTTTGCATGTGGCAACATTGATGACAGTGTGCTCAATTCTTCGTACAGTTCAAGTCCATTTAAATCAAAACTATCACCGTGCTTCAGGAGGCTCTCTAGGTTCTTGCACTTTGTCATTAGTTGCTCTTGTTTTCCTGTTTCGTTGAATTTACTTATGTCATACAAAAATCCAAACTGTTCATGGTGTACTTGCAAGGTATTAAACCTTTCATCAACAGCAGATACTGCTTTATCCATCACAACATTAAAAAATTCAACCTCAAATTTCTTTTCTGGATCATCTATGGGCATGATCTGTTGTACAGATTCTTCACAAAGAAGTGTCCCTGGCCTTTTTAACTCATATTAACTATGTATTTACTTTATGAAAGTTGGAGAAAACATTGTGAAAACGTAAAACATTGGCTGCCCAACTTCTGGGCTGGCAAAAGTTATACTGACTCACAGGGAAAAAAAAAAGCAGGAGAATCTTAGTACAACATATGGTCACTCTATACCAGGGGTCGGGTCGGCAACCTTTCAGAAGTGGTGTGCCAAGTTCACTGTAATTTAAGGTTTCTCGTGCCAGTAATATATTTTAATGTTTGTAGAAGGTTTCTCTCTATGTCTATATTATATAAATAAACTATTGTTATTATCTGAGGTCTTGGCCACCGGTCCTGCTCAGGCCACTGCCAGCTGAGTAAATGAAACCCCAAACCGGCAGCGGGCTGGTGGCTGGAACCCTAGACAAGGATCCCAGGCCCTGCTCAGCCCGCTGCTAGTCTGGGGTTCTGACCACCAACTCCTGCCAGCCAGGATCCCGGCCGCCAACCCCCCCTCAGCCCGCTACCAGCCTGGGATTCTGCTCACCCAGGCTGGCAGGAGGCAGAGTGGGGCTGGCGGCTGAGCTCCTGACTGGCAAGGGGCCGGCAGCCGGAACCCTGGAGTAGCAGTAGGCTGAGTGCTGCTGGCACCCCAGACTGGCAGCAGACTGAGCCACTCAACCTCCCATCGGCCCTGCTCAGCCCGCCACCAGCCCACTCAGCCCGCTGCCGGCTGAGTGAATGGAACCCCAGGCTGACAGCAGGTTGAGCGGTTCGGCTGGCCTGCTCAGCCCACTGCCAGCCTGGGGTTCCTTGGCGGTCCCCAGGCCAGCAGCAGGTGCTGAGTGGGGCCGATGGCTGGTATCCCAGCTGGCAATAGGGCAGCAGCCGGAACCCCAGAGCAGTGATGGGCTGAGCCGCTCAGCCTGCTGCTGCATACCATCAAAAATCAGCTCACCTGCCACCTTTGACACGTGTGCCGTAGGTTGCCGAACCCTGCTTTATACACTAGTAAGGAGATGAGCATATTACAGTTGCTGGGCTCTTATCAGGAGTAACAGGCTATAGGAAAGTCAGTCAACATTTTTTGTTTCTCTGATGAAAACTGGCCCACTCCCTGCCTCAAACCAAACCTGTCACTAATAATTGTCAACAACTTAATTTTCTGTTTTTGGCTAAGATATTGATTTTTTTAAAAATAATATTGAAATTGGATTCAGGATTGTTAGCAAGAATTTTTGGCAAACAAAGTTGTTAAATGACAATCTAAATGGCAACGCAGTACTGCTTTCATGCTTGGCTCAACCCCCAACCCGCTGGTCCAACAGCTGCAGTAGAGGAGGAGATAGGTGGAAAACTGCAGGACCCCAAAATCCACCTCTTGGGGTGCAGAGTGGCAACAGCAGCAGCAAACCCTCAGGTCCAATCACACATCAGTGGGCACCACCACCAGCCTTATGGACCATGGTGAAGTTAACACAGCATCTGATCTCAGGGACAAGGCACCCATGGAGCCACAGCAGCTCATCCTGCCTTATGCAGCTCCCCCCGGATGAGGTGGATAGCTGGCAGCTGCCAGCCCGGGGGAGAGGCGCTCCCCAGCTAGGGTGGCCAGATCCAGATGTCCTGATTTTATAGGGCCAGTCCCGATATTTGGGGCTTTGTCTTATATAGGCACCAACTACCCCCACCTAGAGTGACCAGACAGAAAGTGTGTAAAATCAGGACAGGGATGTGGGGGGGGGGGGTAAAAGGAGCCTATATAAGAAAAAGACCTCAAAATTGGGACTGTCCCTATAAAATAGGGATATCTGCTCACCCTACCCCAATCCCGATTTGTCACACATCTGGCTAACCCCAGCCAAACCCTGTGTGACATTCCAATTCTGGCTGCCTGCCCAGGAAGTGAGTTACTTTCACTTTCATTCCTCAGCAAGCAGCCAGCCTCCCCTCCCCCCACCCACCCCCAGCACCTCACCCAACCCAGCCCTGACAGAGGGGAGGGAGGAGAGAGAGAGGGGTGCTCCTGGGGCGGAGGGAGAAAGGAGGGGGTGCTCCGTGGGGCAGGGGGAGAAGAATGGATGTTATGGGAGACAACAAAGGATACTGGTTCCAGAGCCACAGAGCCTGCCTCACCTGACCTCAGCCGGGGGGAAAGAGTCACACTCACAGGTGAGCTCCTTTCCCAACCCCCACCCCCTCCCCTTCCCAGAGACCCCAGCAGCCAGTCCCGTCCCTCAGACTGTGCTGCATTCGGCTCTCTCTAGGACCCAGCAGCCCTGCTTCTACACTGTCTGGGCTGCCTGCTGAGTGGTGCCCCCAGGCAGTGTGGAGCCCTACCGTTGCCTATTCTGCCTATGCCTAAGGACGGCCCTGCAACTCGGCTGCGCTGAGAAGAGTGAAGAATGAAAATTCCTGTGGGAGACGCTGACTCTGCTGATTTTGATGTCTTTTCATTGTAGTTATGTCACAGCCTGTTTGGAATGAGAAAAGGAAATGAGAGCGAGTAATAATGTCTTTGTTCCTGAAGGCTTGTAGTTGGGCTCTGACCTTTGAACGTTATAAATGGTCTGGCTAGAACTGATTTGTTCACTTGTGCTCAGCTACTGGCAAAAGAGACAAGCCAACAGTATCATCTCCAAATGGCCTTTCTATTTGAGGTTTCCACTTCTCTTATAGAAGGAACCTAACCTGAAGCTACTGATGGCCTTTTATCTACTTACTTGACCAGTAGTCTATATACTTCAAACTGGTAAGTAACAATAGGTGATGTTGGCAAGCTGCTTCCTACCAGTAGGTTATGAGGCCAGTGGTAGGATTAAGAGGAGTGAACTGTAAGGAACAAAACAATTGTAAATTCTTTTTACAAAGCATTTTGAGTTTTAATATTTTTTTTCCTTCAAAATGAACCATCTACATTATGCCACAACAAATTGTTAGTAGAAGATCCAATTGTGTTATTAGCTTTGCCAGCTCCCTGGTCCTCAAGGCTGGTATTCAGCTTAGTTTTGTCATATCAGACAACATGTTAATTTTGTTTTGGGTTGTATTGATTTGTTAGAAGCTACCCTGCACTTTTGCCGATAGCAGAGCACAAATGAATGTATCTTTAGAAATCTCGCCTTCAGTTTTCTGCTCCTTTTAAGAATGTAACCTCCAGGATATGCATAACCTTCCCCCTACCATCTCCTTGGCTGATAACTTGAAATAGCAAAAGGTAATTATCTCTATGGAAAATTTAGATCATTGCAGGGATTGAACTTTTGTTACATTTTGACAATGACATACATGAAATATAAGAAGGCTAGGAAAGTATTTGAAATGTTAAACTGGAATTTGCATACAGTTAAATACAGTGTGCTTGATTCCATTCTCATTTATGCCTGTATTATATTTGAGAATCCAGTGAAACCTATCATAAAGGACCAGCAAAAATCATGTGAACTCAAGTGACTTAATAAAAGTGAAGCAAAATTATGCTCATTAGGCAAAATTCCAGTCTCACTTCCAGCGGAGTAATTTAGTTGAAGTCAGTGGAGTTATTTTGAATTATACTGAGATTAAGATGTGAAGCAAGAAATTCAAAGACACAATGAGACAGTCTCTCAAGGAAGAAAATTGGCTATTAGGGGTGGATGGGGAATGAGAGGATGAATCTGAATGCACCTATCCTGCCCCATCAGTTCAACATTGTCTAGAATCATGCCATTACCAGACAAGACTTTGACACGTTTTTGATCCAATTTTGTAGCAGAGGGTTCTTAGTCAAATAGAATTTGTACATCATAAAAGCTGTTACAAATACCCTCAGTTATATTTCTTCCACTATTTTCCATGACATTTTCTGTATCATTGCTTGTTTAAAATCAACTTGATATGTTAATACAGTTATTTTGATTTCAAAATATTGCAAATTATTCAAAATTCAAACTTAAAAACTCTAAAAAATATCAAGAATTAACAACCAGTCTTTAAAGAGAAATAGATCCTAAAATATCAATACATTCCCACAAGCACAAACAATGGAATCTCTATGCTGTACACAAAATATAATGCAAAGTTCTATTGAACTTGCACTTTATTTTTAAGTGAATATAATTTCAGCTAAGTATAGAAACAACTAACTACTAGGATATCAATTACTTTCAAACAGTGAAGGCTTCAGTATTCAGATAAGAATGTGTCTTAAACTGAAAGCTATGCTAATAAAAGCAGACACTGAGACATAAATCCTGCCCTCTGGGAACTTTTTGGGTGAAATTGGAGGAGAAATTTTCCTTCTCCAAGGCTGCAGAATAGCAGTGAAGACCCTCCAAGGCTGCTAACCAAGTCTAAAGGCTGGAATGTTATTGTTATGTGCATTTTGATAGTGTCTAGTAGCCTCAGTTAGGATCCAGGGGGCCCATTGTGCTAGACACTGTGCACAATTCCTACCCGATAGATGTATTTTTTAAAAAAGAAGACAATAATACAAAAGTAAAGCTACAACCTAGTTTTATACAATCCAGGGTTTTGAACCAGTGATCTTAATGTATTTTTATTCATTCTTAGGAATAGTAGTGGCTTCATTTTTATGTTCAGTACTTCTACCCACATGTTTAAATGTTGCAGAATTGGATCTTAACTCCTTTTTAATCCCAAATCAATGATTATTAATGAATGCTTCTGTGGAGAGTAAAGGAATTGTATAGTTTTTATAACTATCATATGCTTTTCTAGTTACCTATGCTATTAGCCTGCCTGAATACATAGGGTTAAACCAAAGGGGGCTGTAAGATGGAAACCAACAGGAAACAAAAGGATGGTAAGGATAAGGTGTTATCAGAAAGAATACCAAGGGTTCTTGGGGAAAGGCACTATAATCAGCTCCAGGTCCCTGGCGGTAAAGTGCTTACAGGGGCCAAATCCATTTGGGCCTGTCGTGTTAACATGGTTGATAAATGGGGAAGGAGGGGGGAGCTGCAGCCTAGAGAACTAATACAAGAGTGGTTGAACTGTGAAAGAGGAAGCCGGGCTTGTCACCTGAGGGCTATGCTGGAGAGGGACCAAACGGGGTAGAGTGCAGCTCGTTCTGTAACCCCAGCTTCTCACAGACAAGCCCAACCCTTGTTCAAGCTTTCCACCTAGGTTTTCCAATCTAGCTATCCCCAGTTCCATTTGTCTAGCTCCTTCTGCCTCACCTTCTGCTCTCAGTTATCACTGCAATCAGGCTTACAGTACTTATTCACCCTGATTCACCAGTGGCCTCAGTGCAGTTACTTCATTGGCTTGTCAGCACAGTTCATTTGGATTTACACTGTTGTAAATGAAAAGTGTATCAAGTCCTATATTCACAGAACCTTATGAATTAAAGGTTAGCTCTAAGAACGTGGTGCTGGGGACGGAGCATCCCAGAGCAGAAGGTTAAATAGGCGAGGGAGAGGAACAAAGGGATATCAGGCTAGTTGCAGTTATTTTGAAGAAAAGTGTTGTGCAGTGTGGGGAGACTGAGCCCACGTCCAGACTACCCCGCCATATCGGCGGGTTAAAATCGATTGCTTGGGGATCGATATATCGCGTCTAGTCTAGACGCGATATATCGATCCCCGAGCGCGCTTACATCGATTCCGGAACTCCATCAACCCGAACGGAGTTCCGGAATCGACACGGAGAGCCACGGACATCGATCCCGCGCCGTCTGGACGGGTGAGTAATTCGATCTTAGATATTCGACTTCAGCTACGTTATTCACGTAGCTGAAGTTGCGTATCTAAGATCGATTTTCCTCCCCTAGTCTGGACGAGGCCAAAGAAGCATCCTGTAGGGAGCAGCAATTTCAGTGTAATTCACACTTAACTGCAACTGTCTTTTGTTTTTACACTTTTGTCCCAGTCCTTTTGGTGTATTTTTACACATCTACTTTGCATTGTAAACGAATGGTTCTCAGAGACTACACTATATTTGCTACATGACATAGCTATACCTGGCAGATTGCCCGAATAGTTGGGACACTTAAAGGGATTGTTTCTCCCACTGTAGTTAATAAAGGATAAACCTTTACAACACGAAACAGTTGGAAGCACACAGGCTGAAACTATACTGATTTAAGCCTGAAGACTGCCATCAAGTGCTGAGTGAAGTTTGTCTAACTTTGGTGATATGATGCCACATGTCATCACTGATACTGTCACCTGCCTGAGGCAAGGATGAATACTGGTCAAATTTCCAAAATGATTATCATCAAGAAAGGGCAAACTTGAACATTTCCCCATTCAAATTAATCACTAAAAGGTCAAAAAAAAATCCACTTCAGTTGAAATCCTCTCTGTTGCAAAAAGCCCGAGCAATGGATTCTGTGCAGGAGAGTTTTGCAGGGCTGGGGGAAGAGTGGCGTTGGACCTGCTAGTTCAGTCCAGCAGCTGTGTTTGTGTCTAAGCACAGCAACTCCTGGAGTTTTGGCCAGTGAATACCAATAGTAACAGATCTATTGGTTATTTTCCAGCACTACTCCCAGCTCAATCTAAACCCATCCAGCACCAATAACTCCCCTATAAGCATCTGTAGATAGAGCTGATAAGGAGTACAGTTCGATAGTCCACAAGCTGTGTTGTACAGTACTCTGACCTCTCCCCATCCTGTCCTCACTTTGGTGCCTTTTTAGGTCATATATAGACATGGAAGGGTGAGAGAGCAGGATCCTGGCCACAGATGAGTTGGTATCACAGCAAGATGGACAGTGCAGAGAACAGTGAGGTATGTTCCATGATTTCCAGGAGATATAGAAAGCAACCTGTACTAGAAAGGTAGCCATTTTCCATACCCTCAACCTCAGTCAGCAATGATTCTAGCACCTGGTAGTTCATCCTGTAGCACAGAGTTCTCCAATCTTACACTTTCATGCAGTGATGTCACTGCATCGGTTTTATTATGAGAGCTGAAAGCATATGCAGTGTCTCTAAAATTATGCTCATTGGATCAATACCACTGAATACATGTAAGAAGTTTCTACAGTGATGAATGTGGAATCTATTACTGCTACCAACTGGTAAGAAAATAGAAGCAGGGTCTAGATGTTTCTGGATTACAAGTAGAAATCCAATCGTGGTTGGTAGAGACTAAAAGCTGCTATCTTCCAATAGCTCTTTCCAGTGGTCTCAGTCCAGACAGCTGTGGGTAAGTATCAAGACACCAGTACAGTTGGAACTAATTTGTCCCCCTGGTTGGTATGTCAGCAGAGAAGACAAAGAATGAATGAGTTGTGCGAGCTGAACTATGTTAGGGCAGGAGCAGTGCAGGGCAGCTTGCACTCATTGTATGAGCTGTTCCTATTCTGTGCTTAAACAGAGAACTTCACTTGTTAAAGCTGTCTATCAGGCACTCCTGTAATCATGAAAAATATGAATATAATTATTGCTTAGCTGCATATGCCTAACTATGGCATGATGGAGAAAAATAATTATAGTTTAAAAGAGTACATTTGTAAACTTTTGTTTTGTTTTTTTATTATTTAATTGGATTCTTGTTAGCTGGTTAGATTCAGACACACACATTCATGTTGAATAGTACCTTACTCCCTGAGTACAGTTATTGACTTCAGGGATCTATTTGAAGAGTAAGGTGCTATTCCATGTGAAAAAGAGTTACAGAATCTGGTTCTTAGTGTGTATATATAAACTTTACAATTTGTCACCCTTCTACTTTTACAGTTAGCTATTTAACACACTACTTTTTCAACACTTTATTTCTTCCTGTATTTTGCATGTTATAATACAAGATATGATTGTAACAAGAGACAAGCTGTGCTTGAACAGAGGAAGAATCTATATGTTAGTATTAAACATGCCTGAGGGACGTTACCAGGGAGTAGCTTATACTTTGGCAGAGAGTAGACTTCTACCTCCAGTGTCTTGTTCATTACGGAATAGTAGCCTTACTTGAGCCATTACTAATGAAAACCTTAGTGAAAATAAATTTCTTCCTTGAGACTATTTTGAAATCCTGTGAAAAAACTGAAAGAGTTATTTGGCTCTAAAGAATTCATAACCTGAGACGAGAAAGATGTGATAGCTATGAAAGCAGAATACGAGTATCCCATGACCTTTCAATCTTTTGCAAAGTGAAAAAGTAGGTAGCAATAAAGATTTGTAAAACTGATAATATACCTGCAGAGGATACAATTTCTTTATAATATTGTGGTTTTACTAAACAAAGGTCATATGAGAACCAGAGTACGCTACATAATGTGCATATTGGGTCTGAACACAGTCATCCAGCATAGTGAATTGTTTCATTATAAAGGAATATGAAAACAGGTAGTGAACTAAAAATGTTTGAAGACACAGTAGATTTGACTGCAACTATAAAGTCTCTCTTAAAAGTCTGCTAATCAGTCATTTCAACAGCATGAAGGGATTTACTCAACAGGAAATGGAAGCTTGAATCAAATGCAAGAAAAGTTTTAAACCATTAACAACCTAACTGATCAGTATATCAACAATCTAAAATATACCCGTACCAGCATTTGTGAAATGCTGTTTAGTAAAACAATACGGAAAAAAAAGTCATTAAAATGCATCCTATAAAACAGTACTAGGTTGAGTCTGGAATACAAAGTTTAACTTACTGTTAAATTTGAAGAACTGTAGCCTTAAAGGCTTGAGAAGACAATGCTTCAATTTAGGGTTGAGGTTTTTTTGAACCAACACAAGAATTGCTCTAGTAGCAAGGAATAAAGTGAATCACAGGACAATAAAGGGCATGTTGTATGAACATGAGTGTTCCAAAGTAGTTATGAGCAGGTGCTTCTAACATGGGAGGAATGAAATTATACATACAGAATTACTCCAAACAAATCATACCTACTACCTGGAGTCTAAACTCACCCCCTTTTTGAGAGGGTTTGGATTTTAACAAAGAAACAATGTTGCAATAAAATTCAACCTGAATTTTCTTTCTATAGTTATTAGCACCCTATAATCTTCACTGAGGATACCCTAGTTCCTCTGTTCCAAGGGAGCTGAGCCTTCCTCTCTTATCTACAGATGTGATAGGATACCATTAGCAGCTACAAACAAAGCCCTTTCAAGACAAATACCTTGGCCACCTAGATCCCACAGGACACGATATGGCTGGCATAGTAGGGAGCTAAGTAACTTGATTGGGTTTAGAAGGGATCACTTGCACGTGTAGGGAGCCTGATGTGCTAATTAGCTCACCAGCTGGAGAGCACTGAGAAGAAAGCAAGCAGTATAAAAGACTTTGCCAGAAACTAGGAAAGGACTTTGTGTGGGTGTTATGATGTTTCTGGACTATAAACCATAGCCACAACCAACTTGCTACAGGTACCCTGTTACAAAAAGGGTTTATCAGCCAGTGTTTGTAGGAGCAGGAAAGTAGAACCTATTCACACCAGCTGACATAAGTCATCTACTTCAGTAAGTTGACTTAACCTATTTAACCCTTTCCCTGTTGATACCTGCTATCAAGGTGGTGTATTTCAGGTAACTACCACCAGTATTTTATAGTATATGGGTCTCTAAATGGATTGTTGTTGTCAAATATTTTTGAGGAAAGCATAATGAAACACTAGGGCTATGGGCGGGGGGAAGATGATGTCTAAACTCTTGGAGAGGGAGGAAAAAGATTAATAATTAAGATTATACCTTGCATTAATAAGGTGGTAGTATCACTACTGGACAGTTACTGTGGACCCAGGATGTGTAAATATGTGCAGACAAGGTAATACAAATACACTACAGCCTGGGCTTTTTATCTATAATGATAAAATGTAATAAGTCTCTCAGCAGACATTGCTTTGTCTGCATATGTTTGTACATTGGGCCAGAGTGAAAGATGGTTATTAAATTGTTCCTCCCATCCTAGAGAGAAATCTACCTTTCCTCTACCTATCTTCCATCCTCATGGAAATTAGGAACCTAACGCACTGTGACAGAAGTGAATTCAAGACTGACTGACTTTATTTCCTGTTTACATGGTCTTACCTCCTTGTCTGTGTCCCCTATTGGTCACTCTAACCATTCACGGGTAACACCACATCCTCCTTTTGAAAAAGGAAAGGCTAATTAAAAATCTCTATTCAAACATTATATTAAACATAGTTTATTCCTACTATATCTACACAAATCAAGAGTAAACAGGCCTATGAAAGACAGGGTATGCTACCTCAACCTTCAGCCTTGTGTCAGGGATTTATTCTGGCCCTTTAAGACATTTGGCTAGTAGTCCTTTGACTTTAATTTTCAATGCCTTATATACTCCTCCAGTAAAGCATTCAGATGTCTTTCTCTAGTACAATATCTCCTTTGAGGGAGAAGATTTGGAGGACATGCTGGTGGTTCTGTATGGGTAGATGGGGTGTTTCAGGGTGTATTGGAGGTCCACCTGGTGACAGCACAAAATGACACTCATTCTGATAGATGACTCCTGCTGACATCCTAACAAAATAGAATTGAGGTGTCCTGGCACATCCTTACACTATCCCCTCTTTTTGAGAATCTTTCACCCAAACATCATCTCCTGGGGCTGATATTGCCAAGGATTTGACCCTTTGTCACTGATGAAGTCCTCTTTCTCATGGGTTTGTTACTGGACTTCTGAGGTCTCGGGGAGTCAGCAGGGCCGGCACTTCCATTTAGGTGATCTAGGCGGTCACCTAGGGTGCCAGGATTTGGGAGGGCGGCAGACTGCTCTGGTGGACCTCCTGCAGCCGCGGGACCAGCGGACCGTCCGCAGCGACTCCTGCGGCAGGTCCACCGGAGCCGCGGAACCAGTGGACTGTCCGCAGGAACGCCTGTGGGAGGTCCACCGGAGCTGTGGGACCGGCGAGCTGGCCCTGAGTCTAGGGTGCCAAAAACCCTTGCGCCGCTCCTCGGAGTCAGCCCAGCAGAGGTGGGAGAGGGTGGTTGGAATAGTGGACTTCAACTTCCTTCTCATCAAGAGTGCCGGAGAGCTGATTCTACTTGCTAGAGATGTTTACCAGTCACAGATACTACTTGACCAACAGGGTGATATGACTGCATATATGAAATCTTCTGTGAGAAGCTCCTCCTGTTTACACTGGTGTATTACCTGTGGCGACATCCTCCCAGGTACACAAGCAATCAAAAACTGAAACCTCATGAGTCTTATTTGAAAATGTTGTATCCTATAATGTTGTAACTATCAAGACTTTTGAACCTAGAAAAGCAACAAGCAGTTTGTGGTCAGTTTCCACATGAAATCTTATGCCCACTGGAGAGTCTCTAACTATCTGTGTAGTGGGTAGGGCTTCTTTTTCTATTTGGGCATAGTGCTGCTCTGTATTGGGGAGTGCTCATGAGGCTTGACACCTCTAAAGTGATTCTGGAATCACTGTTACATCAACGCCTGTGTCTATTTTCTAGTTTATTTTATACTTTCCCAGTGTGATTGTGGTGATCCATGGTGCTTCTTTTTGATCATCTCCTAAACCTCAGGTTATACAATCTCTCTTTTTGGATCTTTTTATTGAAAGGCAATGGCTATTATGCATTTAGACTGGCAGACTGCTGCATAATCCCTGTTGACACTTTTTTCTGCAGGTAGTGTCTCTTGCTGGACAATGGCATTCACAGAGAGACAGCCTGCCATGCTCTTGTGGCATTCCATTTCTTTATTCAGTATTAACATAGCCCTCTCTGGATCCCTTTGTGATTATTCTGATATAGATGGCTATTGTTTCTGCGCAGACAGAGGTGTTTTTCCTCCTGATGTCCTTGGCTTCTACAGTGGGTTCTTCATCAAAGTTATTCCTGAGAAGATTCTGTTTATGTATTGACTTGAGGGGACTATGTTCTTGGCTGTCTCTAGTCTGAGGTTAGGATCATTTTGGAATCTGATTGTGACAGAGTGCTGAGAGATGGAACTTGTACCAGCACTCTGGTTGCTATTAGCATTAATTAGGTTCCCCATAAAAGGCCTAATTGGTCAGGGATGTGCCTGATTAGCACAACAGAGTGGGGTTAGGCAGTTAAATGAGCTCATTAGCCTATTAACCAGGCAAGGTATTTGAAAAAGAACATTGGAGGGAAATGCTGGGTAGTGAGGGAGAGTGAAGTAGGTGAGAGACTTCCAAGAGTGCATGATAGGGGAGCTCTGAGTGGATACGTATCAGTGTACATTCACCCCTCCGGAGAAGGGGCCAGACAGCTTGAAAAGAGTGCAAAAGTGTGGATGCCTGGATATGTATTGCTGGAGGGAGTGAGACACTAAACACTAGCATGTACTTTATTTACAGCAAGAAGGTCTCAGAAGTTGATGTTTGTGGAAGAGGGGGAGGTACAGTAGCTGTGAACATCACACTGATAGTTGACAGTCCTTCAGCCCAACAAGTCTCTCTGGCAAGTTCTTTATTCATCTTCTCCTAGGTACAGTGTCAGATTAAGAAAACAACAAGGAATCTGGTGACACCTTACAGACTAACAGATTTATTTGGGCCTAAGCTTTCAGTGGGTAAAACCCCCTCTTCTTCCTGCTCAAATAAATCTGTTAGTCTGTAAGGTACTACCAGACTTCTCACTGTTTTTTGTGGATACAAAGTAACACGGCTACCCCTATGAGTCTTCTGGGAGGATAATGATCTTTGCTAAAGGTCTCATTGTAGAGAGCAGGTTGTTAACTTGTTTCTCCTCTGATTACTGATCTAAATCAGAAGCCTGATGGAGCCTCTGGAATCTGCTTATTGGGAGTGGCTGTGTCTCAGGGCACTGGAAATCAAATTCTGATGAGGGGTTGTACTTGGATGAAGGCTATGTCAGATGTAGCCATCTCTGTTGTTATATGTCAGACTATAGATTCCCCTCCCCATTTTTTCTTTGTTGCCACCATGTGTGGGTGTGGCTTTTGAAGGAAACTGGTACAGGTAAGGGCCTAGCCTTAATTATGGTGTCTTACTCCCCCCCCGCAACCCGTAGTTCCCTGTAGCAGCCTGGATTCACCATAGCTGGACTCTGGGTTATTTGTTTATTTTTCTCTTTTAAGGCCTCTCTTCTACCTGTTCTGAAGTTAGTCCTGTGCAGCTTTTTGGCTGTTCTGGGTGGACTGATAGGTTTGCTTCTGTTTTCCTCCCCCGCCTTTTTTTGGGGGGAAGGGGCTGGGGGAGGCAGCAGGGATGTTCTGTGGTCTGTTGGGTCTTTCTTTGCTCCAACTCGGACACCACATAGAGATTAGAGACCCAGCACATGATGGTGGCAGTGAATGCAAGACTGACTTTTTCTTGTTTACACAATCTTGTATCCTTGCTCTAAGCATTTTCTATCAACACTGTACAACTCCCCTGTACATTGCCTCCCTACTCCTGTCCTTCACCACCTAATGGAGGCTGCTCTGTGGGATTCAGAGCAAAGGATAGGCGTTCCCTAACCACTCTTTTCTGTACATGCTGGGAATCACCTGCTCAGTTTTTGCTGCAAATCGTAACCCAAGCAGTCTTCATTGGGAGCTTTGTCTGAGAGAAATGGAATAAGGACTTCAACATATGGTTCATGACAACTCTGAACATTCATCTAGCTAATCAGTTGAGGAGGCACTGGAAAAGATCAATTTTATCAACGAATAATAGACATGATGATATCTAACAAATTCTACTCTTCAATCCTCATTCAGCAACTAAAAGATACAGGATCAGATTCTCAGTTGGTGTATATCAGTGCAGCTCTGTTCAAATCCATGGCACTAAGCACTTGACTTATACCACGTGAGGAGCTGGATCCATATATCATACTATCTCTGTTCCTGCAAGAGCTAGATTTGTAACTGAAACTAATATCTTCCAAAAGAACAAGGATATTTGATGCTGATCTAGTGCTGATATAATACAGTTATTTGTACATCTTGTGATACAGGGGAAGCCAATAGATTCTCAGTCAGCTTTGGTATTCTTCCTCCTAGGCCAAGCAGTGAAAGAAACCTAATTTTGATTCTCAGAAGAATGAATCATTGGCAACCACCACTCCGTTCTATTTAGATCCGTACACAATGCTTGTGACTGTGATATCTGAGAAGCCAACCACAGCAATCAAGCTTGAAAAACTGCTTGTACTTTGTAAGAGGGGATCCTGCTGAAAAGCAGTATGTGTAGGAGGAGGTCATCTGGGCACTTATTTTAAAGGCAAATAGAAAGAGGGAGCAGGGGGGATTATCAAATTGGGTATTCTTCTGTGTATTAAGGTTTTGCCCAGGGGAACATCCTGTGTTTTCTATCGTCTGTGAGATTAGCTGGTATGCTGTCTCTCAGGGTTTTTTCTTTTACCTTTCTTTTCTTTAATTAAAAGCCTTCTTTTTAAGAACCTGATTTTTTTTTCTGTTTTTTAGATCCAAGGGAATTGGATCTGGACTCACCAGGGAGTTGGTGGAGGAGTCTCTCAAGGCTACCTCGGGAGGGGAAGGTTTTTTGGGGAAAGAGTGTTCCAGGTACTCAGAAATCTGAATGGTGGCAGTGAGACCAGATCTAAGCTGGTAATTAAGCTTAGAAGTGTCCATGCAGGTCCCCACATCTGTACCCTAAAGTTCAGAGTGGGGGTGAGACCTATGACAGACCTATAGCTAACTCAACTATATTCTCAAATGGTGGCACAAAGTAAAACAACCCCAACTTGCCCTACTTCTACTAAATGCACCATGTCCCCACCTCCTGCCAGCATTTCCCCAACCCCTTTTTAGAAAGATGTTTCCCACCTTCTTGCTTGTTCTCTCCCTGTACCTGTGTGAGTAAACTAGAATGTTAACCCTATTTGGGGATACTCTTAGTATTGTTCATCAATGTAAAAGTAGGATATCACTTATTAATGTTTATTACAGTAGGGCCTATGAAGAATAGAGCCCCATTGTGAGGCACTCTACATCAGAGCAGCAAACAGTCCCTTCCCTGAAGAGCTTGCAATCTAAATAGATCATAATCACTCTGAAAGACCACAGCCAATAAGGAAATACCACATTCTTCTTTAAAGGTGATGCTCGTTCACTGCAACATGCCAGTGTGCCAAGGCAGATCCAGCAGAAACAATTCAACAGTCTTCCCAAATCTTCCTCCTGCCAATTCATCCAATCTACATGATTTTAGCTTCTAACAGGAAAATTACAATGGTTGTTGACAGAGCTCTTATTAGTTGCTAGCACTTGGATAAAACCTGTATTTTTTAAATAGTCTCTCTGGCTGCTCAGTGTGTACCCGCTGCACAAAAGACAACTGTTTGATATTGCAAGGGTTATTTCTAATTAAAGTGTACTAATATGGATGTGATGGGCTCTGCTTACCCCACACTAGCCCAGACAGGGTTAAGCCCATGTTACTGACAGCAGAAGTCCCACCTCCCTGGCAAGACTGGGCATGCTCCAAGTGCTCTAGTGGTATAAAGGACAGGAGCCCAGCTCATTCTGGGTTGGAGGCCACAGGGGAAGGACCTGCCTAGGTAGCTCCTGTGGAGGGCCAGCCACAGCCCCTGACTGCACGGGGAATTGAAGCTGTCCATGGCCTGCCTGCACCCCAGCGTCTGGAGGAACCCTTGGAGACAACTGTCCCTTCCAAACACAGAGGACCCGACATCTCATGGGGAAACTCCAGCACAGACTCTGGTAGGAAGTGACCTAGGGAGGGTGATGGAGTGGTACTTCCCACCCGAGGAAACAGCTTGTTTCAGTAGGACCCCCCCACTGAGTCAGTGGCAAGCTGCTATGCCACTGTTAGGGTTCTGGGTTGGGACCTGGTGGAATCGAGTGGGCCTGGGCCCCCCTACTAGGGCTGCTACACCCCAAAAGGGTGCCCCAATGCTATAGACTCTGATCAATAGGCCACACTGCCCTGCACCAAAGGGCTGCTTTACATACTCTGGCTGTTAGGCCATGCTGCCCTGCACTGAAGGTGGCACTATAGACTGATTGCTAGGCCACGCTGCTCTGCACTGAAGGGCTGCTTTATAGACTGATTGATGGGCCATGCTGCCCTGACCTTAGGGTCGTGGACCGTCACAATGGATAACATCTATAATACATTACATGTGACTCTTAAATATACATCCTGAGTTGGAAAACACTTTACAAAAACATTTTCTTGGTCAACACCAAATGAATGAAGGATCTGCATTGAATTGCACATTTCAGTTTAATGTAGCTTCCCTCTTTCTTTACTGAACTTTGAATACTGAAGACCTATGACAATAAAATCCATCTACATTTTAGGTGTGTGTGGGAGGGAGGGGGGCAGAGTTGGGGCAGTGAAAAATAGAATGTGGGCATTTTCCACAATTTTTACATGACTTTTTTGACCCCATCCAACTTCTATTTAGAAATATTTTCAAACAATAAATTTAATTGAAAGTCAATCTTCACAAAAACCCTCTCTGCAAAACCCCATTTTCCAACATAAATACTTAGTTGAATTTTTTTGACAATCTCCTTACAAATATGGGATTGGATGCCCAGCTCAAGATATTTGTCTGAAAATTTTAGCATATCATCTGGACTGCTTGATTTGTATATGTCCCAGTTGGTCCTGAATTTACATGACCACCTTGAGTAACAAAATCTTCCCTGTATGGGAGTTAAGCAGTCAATGATAGTTGAGGATGTTCATTAGCTCTGAGGAGGCATCAAGCTCTAATTTAGTAGAATATATATATAACTGGGAGTGGCTCAACATTCTGAGACCTTCATTTCCACTAAGAATAACTGTTCGGTAATATTTACAGCCTATATAGTGTGGAAAAGAAATGTTTGTATGGTTCAGAAACTCCTGTGTGTGTGGAGAGGAACCACATCCATACATTTCTCACAGGAAAGCATCATATATTGGAAAAAGTCTATTCCAGAAAAGAAAATGGCTGTACTGGCCCAACAAAATTTCTGATTAAACACGATGGTCAGGTAAATAGTTTGTAGCAATAAATTGGCGGGAAGTGAAATTGGCTCAACTATATTCACCTAACCAGTCCAGTAAATTTCATGTGAACAAAATAAACAGAATAAGGCAGTAGAAAAAATTCTATATTGCTCCAGAACTGAATTCAGGGAAGGCTTTAGCCCCATAATAAACTTGAAAGCAAAGATTAGATTGTATTGTGGTGCCCAGCCAATATTTCACAAATTGCATCTAGTATGCTATCCTCTTTAGGAGGCATTGACTGTAACGAGATTAATAATCAGTCATGTGCTGTCCAAAATGAGTGAAAACTGGGTGGTACCAATTTTCATACCAAACTCAGACAAGTCAATCTGACTAGTCAGTGACTATAAAATCAGTCAGTTCAGTGATATCTACTGCTTGCTCAATACAAAATATTTATTTGCTCCCCTATCAGGGGACCCTTTTATATGACAAATCATTCTTAACATATTGTCAAACTTCTTGGACAAGATCGGAATTCTCAGGAGAACCTGGACCAAATTCTGCTCTGTTACTAATTCAATGGAATTGCTTGGGATTCACAGTGATTGTAAAGGAGAGCAGAACGTGCCCTTCTTTCCTCCCCGCCCCAAACATCTACCAATTACCATACAAGTAGCATAAATTGCTTTATGAAATTTGAAGGGTGCCTTCTATTTTTAAAATTTACGGATCAAGACTGGACATTGAATGGATTTAATCACGGAGTTTTGTTTTCTTGATAATGTTTAAACCAGAGGGCTCTCTGTAGAGAAACACCTGAGTTTCCGGAAAAGGTGCTTATAGAGTCCAAGTGAAGCAGGCTATCAATTTGTACAGCCAAGCATGGCTGTACCATGGATTCAGTATGAATGCTCAAGGGTTGCCATGAAATGAGAAAAAGGCTGAACAGGCACTCTGGGAATTCCAACCATATTTTTTCTGAACTGTGATCATTGTCAGGTGGCTGTTGTAGAGATACTCTTCAGAAATATTGTTCATCTACGTGGAAACATTTGCAAGACTTCTTAGTGAAAAAACATTGGAAATGGGCAAAGTGTGATATTGCTTTACATAATTTCAAACAGTTTTTACACTTCGCTAGTGTCACAACACACCAGTGCATTGAACTGTCCAGTCTAAGCTGCAACTCAGGCTGTGGAGATGGGACTGTAATACTGTATGCTGTGCAAGATACAAAAGAGGGACTGACCACCTGTGTTTACAGAACTTCAAGCAATGAAGAAAAGAAATAGGCACAAACTGTTTTAAAAAAAAAAGAGAAAAAAGGCTCTGCCCAAGATTTTAAGAAATAAGAGGCCAAAGCTGGTCATATTTAGGCACCAAAATAAATAACATTTTTAAAAGTGTGGCGCACTCAGCAGCTCCCTCTGATGTCAGTGGGGGCTGTTAGGTGTTCATTATTTTTCAAACGTGCTATGTCGTTTATTTAGGTGCCTAAATAGAAACTTAGGAGACTAACCTTTGGCATCCACTCACTAACATTTTAGCCACTCTATACCTTTAGAATGAAAAGTCACCAATATCTTAATTGATTGATCATCCTTAAAGGCCATTTTGGGCTCCAAGTCAGTTATACCTGCATTTGCTACACTAAGGCTTCAGTCTGGCAAAGCATTTAAGCACATGTTTAACTTTCAGAACTTGATTTCAGTGTGACTATTCACATCCTTAAATGAAGTGTTTTGCTGGACTGGAGACTAAGAATACAATGATATTCATTGATCTTACCTGCCTATAGTTACCCTATTCATTGCTGAATCTGTAGAACATGGTAGAACTGATATTTTGTCAAGGCTACTGTGTGAGGATCAGGTAAGTTCCATGAAGTACCAAAGAAAAGGCCGAGGAGACTGAAAAAGGTCTTGATTTATGATGAGAGTGTGAATACACAATGGATTGTTTAGTAATGTTTTGTAAGTGAGGAGTCTTTTCATGCCTAGTGAGAGGGTCAATTTTCAACTGAGCAACACTGCTTGTTTTGGGATTTCAGTGGGGCTTTTACGTCCTGGGTTGGTAAAGAACATGCCACCAATAGCATCACTATATCTATCAAAATAGCTGACTCAGGATATTCATACTCACTTCATTGAAATAAAAATTAGCAATGTGTTCATTAGTATAGTTGAGTCTAATTTGAAATATTTAAAATAATTTCAGTGTCTACAAGAACCATAGCAAAAACCATAAAATATTTACATAGTTTCTTTACATCCTGCAGAACACCTGGAATACTTGTGTTCTATAAGTGGGCCACCAATTATTGCAGAAGCTCAACCCGTTTGCTCAGGCCATGTTACTGCTTTGCTTTTACTTTCCCCTGTTAGCTGGAGTCAGTGGTGCAGACAACTAGAACGTGTATGGTTTGGCGCAGCCTTTACAAACTGGCTGGCCAGACCTCCTGGTGTTGATTTGAAATCAGTTTTCTCCATCTTGTAGTGGGACTGCGTGCCCTGGCTGAGCCCCACCTGACTAACAGAGGCACAGAGAGGTAAAGTGACTTGCCAAAGGCTGCCCAGGAGGTCCATGGCAGAGCCAGGAGTCATGGTTTCTCAAGTCCCAGTCCTGCACCCTCTCCACTGTACCATGCTGTCTCCCAACTCCCATCAGATTACCAGATCACTTCAAGTGGAGTTCCTTTGAAAAGTAAGTTAGATGGAAATATTCTTTCATGTGTAAGGCATACTCGCTGCATGTGGCTCTGTCCCTCTGGTGGTGGCAGGGCCACCTAGAGAATGATGAGCCTTCTACAGCCTTGGCTAAGAGAGCTGGTTGTTTTAGCTCAGGCAGGATAAGCTTGTGTATTAAGATCCATAGGTTTTAGGTATGATTCCTGCTGCCAACAATCCACCCAGGGGCATCGGCGTTACAACTGTGCTATGGTAAGTGCTAAGTGGGGAAAAATGAAATTATTTGTTATAGCGCAACTCGGCAAGCTTTTTCCTCATGTTCCAATACACTTCTGCTATAATAATTTGGGTCAGCAAGCCTACCCTGTCTGAGCTCAATTATTGGAAAGTGGGTATAGGCTCATAAAAGTCTTAATCTATAACAATGAATGTTGATTGAAAAAGGTACAAAATGGAGACAGACCGGATTATTCCAAACAAAAAGGTCCACTATACCATGCGAGGACTGTGCTATTTTAGTGACTAGTAAACAATAGGTGAATGGAATCAGAATGTAATTGAACAAAATTGGTGAGTCAGAAATTAGATTTATGAATAAGGTGATGGGCTATTCAACCCATCATCCCTTTTAGGGTCTTTTAGAGACTTTTTTTGGGGGCAATCAAAATGAAGACTGAGAGAGGCAAGCTTTACCATCATGGCTGCCACCCTACTGTATCCTGGAACCATGGAATCTACCATGACACCACTAAATGATATCCTGACCAGACCAGGCCAGAGAGAGGGAACCAACTGCCTCAGTGCAGGGGACTGGATGAGATGACTATCAAGATCCCTTCCAGTCCTATGCTTCTATGACATCTCCACCTCTGTTGGCTTTGGCCATGTCCCAAGCAGCACCTGGAATGTGGGAATGTGCGGTTCCTGCTGTTACCTCCTCCCTTATGTGTCCTTTTCATCCCTCCTGCCTCTTCTTTTCTTCCCTAGCTTTCTTTTTTTTGCCTTCTATTTAAAAAGAATCTGGCTTAGCTAGCCACAACTAATTTTTTGCAACAGTTCTGTGAGCCTATGACCAGTGAGGCAGCTTAAATCAATACCATAAGAAGCCTGATGTTACAAGTTTGCCAGGTCTCAGGGTGGCTGATCAGACTGTGTGGTGCGTCCATGTTTGTCCAGCAGTGAGGCAGCAGGTAAAAGACAGCACCAGAGACAGAAGCTGTATTTTCTATTTTTGCTGTTCTACTTTCATGTTTGTTTTTTCTTCAAGAAAATGGTATCTGACTTCATCAGTAGCAGCTTCAATCCATCTCAACTTCTACTCTTAAACAGGGTTCCCCCCCGTATGAGCTCTGTACAACTAAAGGGAGAGATAAAAAGGAATATTGTTTAAACAAGGCTTTTATTTTATGCTATACATTTTAAATGTTTTAACTGTTTTTCCTTTTTCTCTATCATTAATAGAAGCTTAACTTCTTTTTATGGTAGTTGTCAGCCTGCTAAGTCCCATGGCAACATTGCTGTACTTGTTACTCCAAATCATGCTTAACTGATGTACAGTGATAGGATCACATTAAAACCTTTTATTCTTTGGGCCCCACAAAAGTACCACAACACTACACACACTCTTACTGGATGTTCATTTGTGGCGTTATTTCTCAAGTGACCATTCAGAAACAGAATTACTTTTGCAAACTTGATCTGCTTAAAAAACAAAGGGGGGGGGGGAATCAGGATGAGAACTCAAACATCAGGGACTCACTGTGGTATTGTATGATCAGTTTTTAGGCAGAGCTCCCCATTACAGTGCCCAGTAGAGAGGAGAGAAATTGTGCTTGATTCAGGCTGGATTTAAACATGAAAAGAATATGCTGCCCATGCACTGAGATTTCTGGACTCACTCCTTAAAGTGGTTATAAATGTTCTGTTTTCCCTTCTCCTCAGGCGTCTCTACTTAACAGTATGTCACCACATCAGTGCTCTGCTCTGACCACTGGTTCTGAATTGAATACAGATTCCAGTTCAAAGCAGTGGCGGCTTGTGACTTTTTTGACGGGTGAGGCACAAATCACAGTAACTTCCAACTTAACGTCCTCCCACGTAATGTTGTTTTGAAGTTGCGTCACTCCTCCATTAGGGAACGTAGTCGTTTAAAGTTGTGCAATTGTCCCTTGTAATGTCGTTTGGCTGACTTTACAAGGGAGCATTGCACAAGTTCCTCTTCTCCTCCTCCTCCCCCTCCCTCCCTCCCAGTGCTTCCCCTGCCCCCAAACAGCTGTTTGGCAGCACTTACGACTTTCTGGGAGGGAAGGAGCAAGCAGGGAAGCTGCCCCCCTACCCCAGGGGAAAGCGCCGCTGGCTGTGCAGCTGCCCTGCTCCTCCCAAGTCCTCCGGCCCGTTCTCAGAGGGCCGCATTCCGAAAGGGGCTTTAGAGTTGTAGGCCAGGGCCCTGGGGCTCCCTTAGCCTAGGGTCCTGCAGCCCCTAAAGCCCCTGTGTTCCGGGTGGCCCTGCCCGGGGGGAGGGGCAGCTCCCAGAATCGTGGGCATGGGGGCGGTGCCGCACTGCACAGAGCCACCTGTACATCCCCTGCACCAAATAGGAGCTGCCCCAGGTAAGTGCTCTGCACCTCCTGCCTGCCCCAGCCTTGAGCCTCCTCCAGCACCCACACCCTGAGTGCCATCCCACACCCTAACTCCCTCCCAGACCCCGCACTCCTAGCCCTGAGCCCCAAGGGTAAGCCTGGGGCACCTCCCCATTGCAGTATAGTACAGTACTGTACAGTATATAATGCCTTTTGTCTTCCCCAAAAACATTTCCTTGGAACCTAATCCCCCATATTTACATTAAATCTTATGGGAAAATTGGATTTGTTTAACATTGCTTCACTTAAAGTTGCATTTTTCAGGAACATAACTACAATATTAAGTGAGGATTTACTGTAGTTATTTCCACCCCTGCCCACTATATAATAGCTCCTAAAAGCTTACCTTATTAACAGTGAAGAATCATCAGGCAGAACTGGGAGCTGGAGTTGCCGTTACTATTACCTAGACCGGGAACCGGGGGTGGAGCACAAGGCATGCCTGGAGCTTAGCAGCAGCTCCTCATGCACATGCTTGGGGCCCAGCTCATGAGGGAGGAGGCCAGGGAGGTGCACAGCACAAGTTCCATCCCCACTACCAGTAGCCCAGGCTCAGAATCCTAGAATATCAGGGTTGGAAGTGACCTCAGGAGGTCATCTAGTCCAACCCCCTGCTCAAAGCAGGACCAATTCCCAACTAAATCATCCCAGCCAGGGCTTTGTCAAGCCTGACCTAAAAACCTCTAAGGAGGTTAACTGCTACAATCCGGTCATAGCCTCAACAAGTAGTGGTTACCACAGCAACACCCTTATAAACGGATTCCTAGGTGTGGTAAATTGCCATGGTAGAAAGGCAGCTTCTTGAGGCACTATTAGCGATACCAAGATTTGAGCCTCGCGTAGCTCTACATTCTTGCACTGTGTTTTTACTACTGTAGTGAGTGAGTTCTGACACTTACAGTCAAAATTTGTCCTTAAATCTGTATACATATTAAATTAAAATGCAAAATGTATTTTGTAGCTTATAGGAATTTTTGGTTAGGCTGTCTCTCATGTCCCTTTGCTGACAAGCTGTTCTTGGTTCAAGGCCTTTGTGATGACATTCACTGGCCTTTCTGGGTCTAGCTGTAGACTGCCTTTCCCGCTGACTATGACCTCCCATGACAGCTACATTCTGCCAGAATAATGATATATGGCTGACCGGTACAGAGGGGATCATAAATTACATGAAGATTTTTCACATTGATGGAAGTTGCAAAGAATCTAAATAGAACAGAAATTGGACTTACGCCATGGAATTCACTCCCAATAAGAATAATCATCATCAACTAAATGTAAAACTCACTTCCTCAGCTTAGATTTCCTTCAACAAGTTCTTCTGTCTCTCTCACACACACACATACACATGCAAACAACAAAATCTATAATCAGATTATTTCTCCTTCCCCCTGAAAAGGGAAAGAGTGAGAAGGGAGAAAGAAATAACCATTTTAAATACTTGGAAGGTGCTTAGATTCTACCGATTAGGGGCCCATATTAGTAGAAAGAGAGAATTTCCTGGATCTAGTTAATGACTGTAAGCAGGATATTACATTATTTTCATGTCCTAATAATATGAAAATTCCATCTTCATTTACTTCAGAACAAGAAATACCAGCCCAATATCAAGGGAAATGACTGACCAGTCTGAGTGGCACTATACTATCGCAAAGTGGTGATATGTTAATTTATAAATCAGAATTCTGCAAAGGTTGTCTAGAAATGGGGAGAATCTGCAAAGATTGAAGCACGTTACTTAATATGAACTCTTAAACTTCCCATCAGAATATACTTATAAATAGGAACCTTAATTATGACACATTATCTGCCAGGAGGCAGAGTGCACTCCTTGCTGCTGGGGAAATTTTGCGCCAAAAAATTCTGCACACAGTATTTTAACATTATGCATATTTTAATTGTCAAAATAACACAGTATAATCACACCAGTTTCAATTATTTTTGGTCATTTAATTTCAAAATACCTGTCGACAAGTATGTCTGAATGACAGTGGAGGCACAGGGCCACAGGGGGGAGTGATGGAGGTGCAGGGCCACATGGGGATGTGTGTGCAGAGCTACATAAGGACAGATTCAGGAAATGTTTTTTGACAAATAGATTCCTTACTAGGCATAGTAATACAGAACTCTGCATAATTCATTTAAACTACAATACAGAACCATATTTCCTGCACCCCTCAGAAGCAGCACAAAGGCTTAGGGGAGTCAGGAGTAATGGAGGAGCTGAGGGAGAGGGAAGTAAATTACTAGAAAGGGACCTAGGTGTGAATTTGGAGGGTTGTTGGGTATGGGTGCGAAAAGTATGGAGCAGGTTTTTGTGGAGGTGGGTTGGGGAGGGACCTGTTAGTGACCTTCCCCTAGCCAGAACCTGGCTGATCCCTAGCCTCTCCCATTTAGTCAGGCACATCTGCCCTAGTTCTCATGTGTTCCTGCACCCCCATGTGTCTTGCACCCTCATTCAGACACCCGCTCCCCCTGTGGCACTGCACCCTGTCCCTATGTGGCTCTGTACCACTTCCCCCATCCCCATATGTCTGTGTCCCAATTTAACTAGCATCAAACATGTGGTCCTGCACCTCCCTCCCCCCGTGGCCCTGTGCTTCCACTCCCATTCAGCCACTGTACCAGTCTGTCCTCCCACACTAGCCCTTATGAGCCTGTCTGACACCACCCGCCCCAGCACCCCATGCTGTCTGTCAGTCCATAGCATCTGTCTCCTGACCTGGCCTGACAGCCACTATGAAGAAGGCAGGCTTGTTCTCTTCCCTAGCTGACTGGGATCTGCTGCTATGTTCTATCACGACAGCACCCTCTGATGGAAAAAAACAGAACTGCAGCAACATTTTTGCAGAAGCTTTTTCGGCACAAAAAAATTAAAAATATGCGCAGCTCAGCAATTATGTGCATGCCCAGTGGCACAGCATTCCCCCAGGAGTAACTCCTGAAAGGGGTCACAAAGTCAGAGCAATCTACCTGAAACATGACAGAATAAAAAGGTTTAAAATTGGAGTTGGTTTTTTAAATATTTATCAACATCTTGATAATATATCTAGCCATGTGCATGCATGCGCACACATGACATTTAAATACATACCCATTAAATACGTTTGTGTGCCTTCTCCACTACCCAAAACCCCCACAACAACCCAAAACAAATATTTCCTTTTTTCTTCTTAGGACCCCTCATCAAGAAAGCATTCCTATTCGGGACAGAGCTTATGCTTATGCTTAATTTAAACATATGATTGACTTAAGCATATGCTTAAGTGTATTCTGAGTTGAGACCCAAAAGTGTAATTAAATCCTAAATCAAAGCTAACTAATTATCAGATAATATTCACCAACATTTAAAACTTTCAAAACAAGCAGCTTGTCTCGTCACAGTCTGGACACCAAACCCACAAAATCAGTAGAATGTCCGCATTAGTAATTGGTTACACATTTCTGATCAACAGCAGGTGAGAATTCCATAGAGTGCTGCAAATGTGTGCATTGTGAACACTTTCCTTGTTTCTTTATCTGACAAAGGTTTGAGTCATTTCTTAATTGTCTCAGCTCATTTTTTCTTTCTCACTGCCCCCTTTTGTTTTCAATAATATCATAATCTGTTTCTTTATAGTTAAAATTTGTAGTCAGAGCTATTTCATTTAGAATGGTCTTTTCCTAGATATGCCATTGTAAGGATCATTACATAGTAAAAAATGTTGAGTGAGTCCCAACACTTATCACAGTTTTTAAAGTGAATAACTTCAAAACTACTTTAATTTCTTCTCAATAGTTACTTCCTTCATCTGTTAAATATAAGTCATTAGCACTTCACAGATAATGAGTTTGCTTTTGTTACATTATTTGTCAGAAACTACCCATCCACAATTACAGGATCAGAAAGTCATTTGTTAATTTCACATATTAATGTACATGGAGTTTCCCCCTACCTTTGCAATTGTCTGGAACTGTTTTCCTTAAGGGCAATCCAAAGTTATTTATTAACTAATCTAAACCTTTCCAGTTCCTCATTGTGCTGGAAAAAGTCACCTCAAAGATACATCTCTCTCGGAGTTCATGGTCTAATGCAGGGATCGGCAATCTTTCAGAAGTGGTGTGCTGAATCTTCATTTATTCACTCTAATTTAAGGTTTTGCTTACCAGTAATACATGTTAACATTTTTAGAAAGTCTCTTTCTATAAGTCTATAATATATAACTAAACTGTTGTTGTATGTAAAGTAAATAAGATTTTTAAAATGTTTAAGAAGCTTCATATACAATTAAATTTTAATGCAGAGCCCTGAAAACCAGTGGCCAGGAGCTGGGCAGTGTGAGTGCCCCTGAAAATCGGCTTGCGTGCCACCTCTGGCATATGTGCTATAGGTTGCCTACCCCTGGTCTAATGTTTAATTTGTGTTCATCATGAACAATGGAATTATCCAATACAAAGGTGAAGCTTGCAAATGTAGGGGATGGTGTGTTCCTTGCAACCAGACTGCAGTTCTACAACTCTATTTCAAACATCTGGGAATTACCATAGAGTATGCCATAAACTAAACAAATTAGAACCGTGGCCTTTTTCAGTGTAGCTTTGTCACTCAATAAATAAAATAAATGAATGAAAATAAACAACCACGCTTGAAGCATCAAACCCAATGGACACAGAGAGAACCAGAATCTAGGATCTGCTTTGCATATATGCCTGAAGGGTAGCCACTCTCTACTGGATCTTCCCCTAGGTAAATCCAGTGAGAATCAGGAATGGTGAGAGCAGCATCCGCTCCCCTCTAAAGCTGCTAAATGCCAAGCAGGGCCGGCTTTAGGAAGTGCATGGCCCAATTCAAACAGTTTCGACTGGGCCCTGGCAGGGATGACATAAAAAAAAAATGTAAAAAACCACGTGGGGCTTCTATTCACTGGGCGGTGCTCTGAGTCTTTGGCAGCACTTCGGCTGTGGGTCCATCACTCGCTCCAGGTATTCAGCAGTGCTGAAGAACCCACTGCCAAAGTGTCGCCGAAGACCCAGAGTAAGCGAAGGACCCGTTGCTGAAGTGCCGCTGAAGTGCCGCAGCCAGATGAATAAAAATTAAAAAGGTGCCTCTAGCCAGGGAAGGAATTCTCACTGGGCGTGGGGCCCTCTTAGGCGCGGCCCAATTTGGGGGAATTGGTGGAATAGGCCTAAAGCCCTGATGCCAAGGATGTGGTGGGATCATGCAAACCAAATGGACATGCACATTATGGCCAGGCCAGTAAGAAAAGATTTTAAAAATAAGCAATGAGGGAAAGTCCCTCCACACTGACGACCCATGGTCTATTTGATTGTGCTATATGTCCTAAGGATCCTCATGGATAAAAAGGCTGAAGAGGAGATAAAGAAGAAATTCTGCAAGGACAATTTTATTGCATTTCCAGCAGAGTTTTCCTTTCCCATCGTTTCCTGCACAAGTGGATTATTTTGTGCCCCTGGTAACATTGAATAAATATGTGAACTGAGAAGTACTTGATCACTTTACTAAGTATCCCCTTGTGGCTTCTACCTAGTCTTGTTTGAATTTTACAAGATGCTCAACAATATCTGTGGCTTATTGGTCTGACCTTTAAATATTGTTTAAATTGTGTGTGATGTAATCTGAAACTGGCAGATAACGGTCTAAGAATAAAAGAATGGCATTTATTTTGGAGGACTGTTACATTTAAAAATGGAAAAAACTAAAGTCTCCTTGAAGGATTTGCAAAATGATAGTGGAAGAGTGACAGGAGACAAGACTGTTTAGAACTAGTATTTATTATGAGTTTATTTAACACATCACACTGAAGATGTGAATTGATAACTTCTTATTTTATTTCTGTATCATTAGCAATGTGCTAGGCACTCTACAGACAGACATGAAGGTAAGGCCTCAACCATAACATTTTATCTATTTTTTTGAAAGAAGTTTTTTGTTTTCCAGACTCCCTTATAATCAGTGCACTGTTCATACAATATATAATAATGTTACTGCAATTCATTCACATGCATCCTGCAGGATCTCAGAAGTTTCTGGGTAGTGAGAGAGCTGTAAAGTGAAACTAAGTGATTCCCTGATATCTATGCCTAATAATTAAATTAAATGTTACCCTGTGGGGATCATATAATTATATTACAAATTAGTTTCACTATTTTCATAATAATTTGAAATTTTAATGTAGTTTTAAAAGTCTTTAGTCATCCCCTATAATGACTATAAAATGGAGCACTTTGAGGTGATGGTTGGTGTTTTTTGTGTCTCGGGCTATAATGTTTTTGTGTACCACTGCCCTCTACTGTATGATATGAGAAATGCTGTATTTTGTGGCCCAAATACACAAAGGGATTTAGGCCAGGGGTTCTTAAATTTCATTGCACGGCAACCCCCTTCTGACAACAAAAATTGCTACATGACCTCAGGAGGAGGGACAAAAGCCTGAGCCTGGATGAGCTCTACTTCCCCATGCAGAGGAGCTAAAGTCTGAGCCCCAGTGTCCCGGGTGGGGGGGCCAAAGACGAAGCCCAAGGGCTTCAGCCCTGGGCAGGAGACCTGTAGCCTGAGCTCCACTGCCCAGCGCTGTGAAGCCCTTGGGCTTCAACCATGGGTGATAGGCTTGGGCTTCAGCCTCCTACCCCAGCAAATCCAACACCAGCCCTGTCAACCCCATTGAAATGGGGTTGTGACCCACTTTGGGGTCCTGATCCATAATTTTAGAACTGCTAATTTAGGCTTTGAAACATCTACTATAGGAGCCTAGAAAATCAATGGAACAGTTCTGTGATCCACAAAGTCTCATTTAGGCACCTAATCTCCCATACAATGAATGGCAAGAGATGGGTACCTAAGAATGAAATCCACAAATAAATATTCAGCAGTCATTGGGCTAGAGAGAGAGAAATTAACTCCATGGCCTGGTTGTTAGTATACCCTCTTGGGAGGCAAATGACTTAGGGTCCAGTTGCCCTGCTCCAGTGACTGTTTAATTATTAATCCAAACTGGAAAAGCTTCAAGAGGAGAGATTGAGGGAGATCTACATCAGAATATCCCATAGCTCATGGGATTAGCACACTTCTTCTGAGAGGTATTGGAGATCCCCATTCAAATCCTTTCTCCTCGTCTGGCCTTTGAGTATCCCTATTGGATCAGGTCCCATGGATGAGTTAGGTGCTCTTCCACCTCTCCATCTGGTTTGTGGATCACACATCAGATGCCTAGAGAGAGGCAACAGTGCACAAGCAGAAATGTAAGTGCCTAGGGAAATTTTAATCTAAAAATTTAGGTCATGATTGAGTTGACTTGCCTACAGCATTAGGCAGCAGCTGAGATGGAGTATTGTGAATAACAATGGCACCTAAAACTGGGACGTAGGCACCTAAACCCCAGACTTAGGCAACTAAATACCTTTGCTTCTTAGCGCCAATATTGCTAACGCAGCTTTTCCTTTAGCTCAGCTAATAGATGTCTGTGCTTCTGGGTTAGGTGCATCTGAGTTCCATCCCTGTTGTCACTCTGAAGTTCTGAGTAGCTATTGCTTATTCATGGGAGCAGAGAGGTTTGATAGAATATTCTGTATGTATGCACAAGGGAACCTGTCTGTAGAAGCAAAGGCCTTTTAATGTTCAGTCTGTCTAGTGCTGTCACTGTGTCAAAACCTTTAATTGCTTTATGATATTAACCGAGCTATGCAGAGTAATGTGCTGTTTTAGAAGAAAAATCATTTACTCATAAATCCTTCAAATAGACTCAATTTCAGTGCACCATGCTATTCCCGATGATTTACTGTGCTTCTGTTTTCCATGTATGTTTTTTCTATTGGGTTGTATAGGCCCTATCCAGTATTTGACAAGGATAGAGTTAAAAAAAAACAACCTCTGCTCTAGCTAAGGAGAACAACAGCCAGATATCTACCCTCACAGCTAGCTGGGACTGCAAAGAAATCCAGTCATGGGGTAGAGTTGTGGTTGGGTTCAGCTGACATTAATGGCTCCATTAGGGAGACCATTGGGACTATAAAAGGATAGAAGTGCTTTACACTTATCTCTTGGTGACCTTGATTTAGGAGTAAAAGGATATGAGATATTTTATAGGCTTCCCAGGGGCTTATTATTTTATTGTCCATAATCCATGTACAGCAAAGCCATAGTGATTAGAAATATATTACAGTACAGCTTCTGAATACATTGTGTAAAATACATATAGCTACTCTGACTTTTTTTTTTTTAATTACAACAAAGAGCAATAATGACTTTGAGTTATACATGTTGAAAACAGTCTTCTATTTTCTTAATCCAGTCTGGTCCATTCCCTTGACTGACAGGTGAAAGGAATTCACATTATGTTTAACTCCAGCCTTAATATATTTTCTGTCAGAATGGTATTCAGACTCTTGTGTTATTGGAAATAAATGTTTAACATGTACTGAACATAATAAAACTATTTCTGAGCCTATGAATGTTGATTCTGAACAGAAAAAAAGGGAGCTGGGTGAGTGGCATGAATCACATACCTTTTGAAAAGTGTTATGTAAACCTCTCAGGTCTACTTAAAATAAACAATCCCCTTCCCATGACTTCTTCCCTCCACTCCCAAATCATGTGCTCTTCTGAATATTATCTGAATTTTTGGTCTGAAAATATTGTAAAAACAGGCACCCTCATGAGATTTCCCTTATTAATTTGTTCTGGCCAATTTGGAAACACTCTAAGAAAAATCTTTACAAAAGTAAAATTTCATTTGGAGAGCATAGTGTATGCTTCCTCTATAATATGCTGCAGCAACTCTGAGAACCAAATGGCTGCTGGCTGTGCCCCGGCAAAATTCTTCAAAAATTTAAAAAAAAAAACCAAAACACAACCTGTGACATGTTCATACTATCACGCTCTCAATGAGACTCAGAATTGAATGAGTAGGTCTACAGATGGTACCATTTGATGTAGTATTGGATGACAAAATGTAGTGATAACAAAAAGAGCTAAAGTTAGAAAGTGAAAACATCTAAGGCATGGTATGCTTGAGTCCTATAATATCTCTTTCTTGAGCAAGCAATATACACTATCTCTGTGGTTATCTTTCTGTCTAGAATTTACTATTTTCATTATTTCTGGCAGCAGAAAAAGCCATAAGCCAATCTAATAAAGCAGAGTACTGTCTTCATCAGCACCCTTCTGTCTGGTTATCTCTGAATTTCTGGTAACATGACAATGTCTGAAAGATTTATACCTTTTTTTTATTTGTTTCTGAAACTAATGGGACTACATTTTTCCATATTCTTTTCCCCTTATTAAACATTTTCCTTGTTATTTAACTTGAAACAAATGATTAGGAAGCAAAAATTATTCTTTTAGAAATGCTTTCTAAGGTTTTAGCAGCAAGTGACTTGAAAATGTGACCCAGGATTTTGAACTATTTGCTAACATAGTCTACAATGGATTAATGTATTAAATACACACACCTCTTTTTCTTTTGAAAGAAGTAGTCATCATCATAACTATCATTTTTATTGGCATCATCTGAATAATCTCTTGTCTCTAGTGCAGACTAAGGAAAATCTTGCAGGTGTATCTGATATCTAATAATGTGACATGTTCAATGCTTTGTTCAAACAGGTATGGCTTAGAACTCATTATAATTATGTAATTACTGGCAGAGTTGAAGGCTAATTATGAATATGCATATGAGCTAAACATTAAATAGTTTATTTCATTAGCTCATTCAGATTACCTACTCTGTCATCTAAGAATGGTAAAGTGTAGAGTTAGATGTCCACAGAGAGAGATGTCACCTGAATCAACATCTTGTACTGTAATATCTTTTATTTGTCTACCTAGTACATCTCATTGAACAGCATGATAACTTAAAGGTGATGCTAGGAAAGCCGTTACCTCCGATGACCGAAGCAATATACAGGCAAAAACATCTTTCCTAAAGTAACTTTCTTCTTTCTGGAACATCAAATGAACATGAAACGTTTCATTCAAGTAGTCTTGGCTCAGGTGATGTACTCTGGATATTTCTGCTCTATCTTTGTGAGAGATTTTGCATTAAGAGCTCCACCAGAATCTTCTATATCTTGATGGTATCTGACATTATGCTTGAGGGCAGCTGAGGCTCTGTTACCACTTTGCACAGGCCACGGCAGATCTTTTGGTGAAATTTTCTACACCTGCAGGCTGTCTGAGCACCTTTAATTTAATCTGTGAATACCTGTTTGGGCATTCAGTAATCACTTAGGAGAGACTGTCATCTTTCATTACTGCATTAACCTTTAGAACTGACAACAGTGTGCTAGCTCACAATAATTGAGCAGAGGGCCATGAAAATTAGTTTCTTACCTTCCTATTGCACATATGGTCAGGTCTATTTGCTCACTGGAGTTATTTTACAAATTTCATTCCCTTTGTCACTAAATGTAGCTTTATTTTTTAATTAGTGGTTTAGATAATCTTCATAAAATACCTGTCTGAAGCGAGGAAAGGAGAAAGGAAGAAATGTCTGTCTTTTGAAGCTTACAAACGTATAGCTTTGCAGGCACTGCTATGACAAATAAAATTTTGTAGAAGTTAATGAATATGGAGTTTATCAACTTCATTAGATGGATCTAAAGCAGAGGTAGGCAAACTACTGCCCGTGGGTCACATCCGACTTGCGGGACCCTCTTGCCCAGCCCTTGAGCTCCTGGTCCCTTCCCTGCAGCCTCAGTGCACTGTGCCACCAGTGCTCTAGCCCATCGCTCCTGCCAGGCGGCATAGGTGGTGTGGCTGGCTCTGGGGGGGGAGGGCAGCGGGAGAGTGGGGGGTTGGATAAGGGGCAGAGGGTCCTGGGGGCAGTCAGGGGACAGGGAGTGGTTGGATAGGGGTGGGAGTCCTGGGAGCAGGGCAATGAGGGGACAGGGAGTGGGGGGGAGGGTTGGATGGGGGTGGAGTCCCAGGGGGCAGTTGTGTGGAAAGGGGTTGGGGCAGTCAGGGGACAGGGAGCAGGGGGGGGATTGGATAGGCAAGGGAGTTCTGGGGTGCCAGTCTGGGGACGGGGGGTGTGGATAGGGGTCAGGGCAGTCAGGGGACAGGGAGCAGGGTGGGGGGGTTGGATAGGGAGTGGGGTCCCAGGGGGAAGTTGTGTGGATAGGGGTTGGGGCGGACAGGGAGCAAGGGGGGTTTGGATAGGCATGGGAGTTCTGGGGTGCCTGTCTGGGGATGGGAGTGTGGATAGGGGTCAGGGCAGTAAGGGGACAGGGAGTGGGAGGGGTTGGATAGAGGGCTGTCTTCGAGGGCTGTTAGGGGTGGGGGTCCCAGGAGGGGGCAGTCAGGGGACAAGGAGTCCTGGTCTCGCCAGGCTGATCTAGCATTTCTAGTTACATACTGTAGCACTTTCTTAATTTCTGATAAATGATGTAGGTCAGGTAGATTGTTACACTTCAATTTATTTTTGGATGGGTTGAGGGTTCCGAGGGGAGAAGTCAAGGGACAGGAAATGGGAGGCGTGGATAGGGGGCGGGGTCCAGGCTATCTGGGGAGGCACAGCCTTCCCTACCTAGCCCTCCATACAATTTTGCAATGCTGATGTGGCCCTCGGGCCAACAAGTTTGCCCACCCCGATCTAAAGGTTGGGAAGAAGCATTTAATGGTGCTGTGTGTTCTGAAATAAAAAGGGATTAGACTTGTGTATTTTGGGCACAAAGTGTCCTTCCCTTTCCTATGCTCCCAGCACACACACCCCTCTCCCCAGATAACAATATGGACCTATATTTTTTCATTTAGCGGGTGATTTTCAGAATGGCCAACCACCCAGAATTCTAGCTGAAACCAATGGGAGCTGCACATGCTCAGCACCCCTAAAAACTGGGCATTGTAAAACATTGGAAAGTAACGTGACAGGGAATGATACTGTATTACTAGAATTGTGAACATTGAACATATTTCTGCTCTGAACCACATGTAATTAAAGACAGTTTCAAATTGGCTTTAAAGCTTTAAATTTATGGTCTCGCCAGGCTGAGCTAACATTTCTAGTTACGTACCGTAGCACTTTCTTAATTTCTGATAAATGATGTATGTCAGATAGATTGTTATACTTCAATTTATTTTTGTTTTAGAACTTGTTAATAACGAATCACACTATGCTACATGCATGAAAGAGATGTGCTGGGCATTCATAGCAAGAGGGCTGAAAATGAGATTGAGAGTAATTTGTTTAAAAGACAAATATCTCCCCTTATTATTTCCAGTCAGGACACTTAATTCAAATTGCTGAATCAAAACTAAATGTTATTTTCTCCAGTGCTGAATTCTTCTAGTTATATCATTTGGAAATTCAAGGGCTTGTAAATTTGTATGCATGCTGTGCGTCATTATGCTGTTTATTATTTATCATAATGCCGAAAGGTGCCCTAAGCACATAACTTATAATGTAGAAAGTCTTTATCCCAAGGATCTTACTGGGTGGTCCAGACAGGTGGCTAGACAATAACAGAACTGGGTCACATGAATGAAAATGTCTACATGGGTATTAAGGGAGATTTCCAGTTATGTTCAGCCAACTCAATTGTGGTAACTTGTTTGGGGAACCCCCCTCCCCAACTTCCTCCCGCCCATGAAGTAGATAGGGCCTATGGGTCTGATCCTGTAAAAGCATAAACACTTTCATAACTTATTTCAATGGAACTATTCATGTGAATAAAGTTATGTACAGGATCAGGGCTAAGGGCCTGATCCCAATATGCAATTGAAGTCATTGGGAGTAGTCACGTGAATATGACCTTTTAGTATCAAACCCTAAACACAGTAGCTAATATAAGAGGTGGAGGAAGGCAAGAGACATAATAGAGGATTTTGATTTGTTGTGTGTTTACATTAAGATGTACTTTTTCAAAAATATTTTTTTTTAATTTTTTTCATAAGCTACACCAATCTTTCTCTCTCAGTGTATGTATATTTGACCCCAGTCTGTCTGTCTTGCCAAATTTCATTTTCTTCTATATATCCCGGAGGAGCTAGAGCTTTTTAAAAATACTGGGAGAATTTTTATAATAGAAAGTATTATGCAATCTAAATATAAGTAGTCACTTTTGCTCTCCTTATATTGGTCTCCGTTAGTACAATAGATCTTCTATCCATTCCTGAAGAGTGCACTCAAGAAGATGGCAGTTAACACTGAAAGTAAAAGTCCACTGACAGACAAAAATTATTAAACATTACGAAGAACCAATCAAACTGCCGTGTTCTTCATACATTTGTTTTTCTGTTGTGTACTGTAATTACAGGAATCTGATATAGCTAACTGGATTTTGGGTGACCTAAATGAATCACTGTCTCACAATGATTTACCACCCTGGATATGAGCCTGAATTCCAACTCAGGGTTCATACTTGCTGCTGGCCTCTTGTCAGCTGTTCCACTGGATAGTCTCATGGGCTGCTATAACAATTTTAATTGGATCAACTGATCTACTCTGATTCATCACAGGGATTGTAAGAACCTGAAAGGTTAGAACTTGGGACCCCATGGGGATTCTGTGCTGCTGCTGCATCACCACTGGAGGCTTAGGCTGGTCTCCTACAGGAGGACCTGTGAGGCTGCACTCCTAGAGGAGGCTGAGCGTGGCAGGAAGTATCGCCCAGCAGGACAGGCATGGCAGCCCCTTGCAGCCCACGGATTGGCTGGTAATGGTACTCAAACCAGGAAGCCATGATGGGAAGCTGTCTGAGCAACAATGCAGACTGCCTGCCTGTCTCTGCTCCAGACCCTGCTCATAATAGACCTTAGATTCTGGCGTCAGACCCTGGTTTGTCCTTGGATGTTGCCCCTTTATTGCTGTCTGTAACATGGTGCCTGACCCTGATCTTCGTGTAATCTGACCCTGCTTGCCAAGTGACACCTGACTCTTGTTTTGACCTCTGTCCTATCTTGGGCTCTGGCTTCCTGATACTTGACTCAGCATGGCTCCTGCTCCGACCAGTATGTATGACTAGCCTCATCCCGGTTATGACTGAGATAAAACTAAGTTTAGACAGTCTCTATGGATAGTACAATCTCATAGAATTTATGGTCTCTCAACAGATTTCCCAGTGCACATCCAGGACAGTGCTTGGTAAAAAGTGCATTAGATCAGTGAAGGAATGATTCCTTCTGCATAAAACTGTTAACATATAAATCTCTATATTTTAATATACACTAACACAACCTAACATTAAATTTACCATATTAAGAAGTGATCAAAGATCATTAAAATAATAAAAATAAACAAAAGAACTAAGGAAAAAAACCAAGATACATGGTAAATAAAATTAAAAAAGGGAAATGATGTGCAGTATAACTGCATTATATGAATTTGTTGGTATCCTCCTGGACTGATTATCTGAAAGCAAATTAATGTGAATGTATTACTTATGGATTTCTAGAAATGCTGACTGCATATTGGAAGCTGTCCATTTGGTTGATAAGACTTAAGTAGTTTGGGAAAAAAAAAAGTCTGTGCTTGACTGATATATCTGGGGGACACAAGGAAAAGTCCTTGGCCAGCAGAGTTAAGAACAATAAGGAGATTTTTAAGTATATTAGGAACAAAAAGAATCCTATCAATGGCATTGGTCCATTAGTAAATGGAAATGGTAGAGTTATCAATAATAATGTGAAAAGACAGATGTGATCATGTGTTGAGGGGAAAACAGATGATGTAATCATATCAGGTGATTGATGATGAAACACTTTCCATTCCAATAGAAACACAGGAGGATGCTAAACAACAGATAGTACAGTTAGATATTTTGAAATCAGTAAGTTCTGATAACTTACATCAAGAGCTTTAAACAGCTTCCTGAGGAGCTCATTGGACTGTTAATATTGATTATCCAGTAATTCTTGGAACACGGGGGAAGTTTCAGAAGACTGGACAAAACTAAGGTTATGCTGATATTTAACCAGAATGAACCAGGTAATTATAGGCAGCCTGACATTAATCCCAGATAAAATAATGAAATGGTTCATTTGTGACACGATTAAATAAAGAATTAAAGGAGGGTAATATCACTAATGCCACTAAGCATAGGGTTATGGAAAATAGATACTGTCAAATTAATGTGGTGATTTTTTTGATGGGATTACCAGTTGATGATGATGTTGATGATTATGTTTAGCCATTTGTAAGGCATTAACTTGGAACTCCACAACATTTTGATTAAGAAACTAGAATGATACAAAATCAACATGATACACATTAAATAGGTTAAAAATTGGCTAGCAGGGCTCAATGTAATTTTCAACGTGGCAAATTCACTGAGAGGAAAAGTCATTGGGAGGATGTTTCTAGTGGGGTCCTGATTTTCTTGGCCCTATGCTATGTAACATTTTTTCTCAATGACCCGGAAGAAACATAAAATCATTACTGATGAAGTCTGCAGATGATCCAAAGACTGAGGGAGTGGTAAATAATGAAGAGGACAGGTCACTGATACAGAGCAATTGGGATTGCGTGGTATGCTGAGGGCATGCAAACAATGTGTATGTATGTTTAATATGGATAAATGTAAACGTATGCATCTACGAACAAAGAATGTAGGCCATGCTTACAGATTGGGGGGCACTATCCTGGGAAACAGTGACTCAGTAATTTTGTAGGTTGTGGTGTACAATCTGCTGACCATGTGCTCCTAGTGCAATGCTATGGGCAACAGGGTTAATGTAATTCTTGGATGCATACACAGTGGAATCTTGAGTAGGAGTAGTGAGGTTATTTAACACTGCATTTGACTTTAGTGTGACTGCTGTTGGAATACTGTGTCCAGTTCTGGCATCCACGACTCACGAAGGATATTGATAAATTGCAGAGGGTTTAGAAAAGAACCACAAGAAAGATTAAAGCTTTGGAAAGTATACTTTATTGTTGTAAACTCCAGAAGCTCTATCTATTTAGTTTAACAAAAACAGTTATTTGAACTATTTTTAAGTACCTGTGTTGGGAACAGAAATTTGATAATTAGACTCTTCTGTCTAGCAGAGAAAGTTATAACAAGATCCAATAGCTGGAAGTTTAAGCTAGACACATTCAGACTGAAAATAAGGCATACATTAACAGTGAGCGTAATTTACCTTTGGAACAATTTACCAAGCGTTTTGGTGGATTCTTCTCCACGAGCAATTTTTAGATCAATGGTGGATGGGTTTTCTAACAGCTATGCTCTAGTTCAAATAAGTAATTCAAAGAATTCCTGTGGTTTGTATATAGGAGCTTCAATTGTATGATCACAGTAGACTCTTCTGGCTTTATAATCTCTGCATCTGTGTGTAATTATTTCCCCATTATTGGAGAATAACTCTTTTTGAGGCCTGATCAGGCACCGTTGAAACCAGTGGGAGTTTTGTCCTTGCTTGTACTAGGAAAAGCACATTTTTATAATGGTTGAATATCCCATTAGAATATCCCCATACCCAAGTATAAAGGTCCTAATCTAATCTATAACTGAATCAAGCCCATCCATGCACTGAACTTTCAAAAGTCATTCACTGGCTACCATTCCCACATGACTGGCATTATTTTGCACAGTTTCATAAACACAAACATACTGTAAATTGAGGTTATAATCAAATTTATATGATGGATTCTAGTGTTGATGAACAGTTCACAAAGAAGGTCCTTCTCTTTTCTTCTTGTGGGTGGAAAAAAGGTTTTCCTTCAGTTGAACTTTCAGGACTCAACAAATTTGTCACTTTTGCCTGGAAATCAGACATCTATGAATAGCTGTTTTCTTCTGTTAAGATACTGTATCCTTATACAGTCATGTTTCTTGTAATTGCTAATTCCAGGGCTGGATTAAGCCATTTAGGCTCATCCCTGATTCAAGAGGCAGCATCTCACTGTGCCACCCCTGGAGGTGCACAGGGAAGGAATTGAGTCGGGGGTATGTCTACACTACCCGCTGGATCGGCAGGTAACAATCGATCTATCGGGGATCGATTTATCGCATGTAGTGTAAATGGGATAAATCAATCTCCAATCACTCTCCTGTTGACTGCTGAACTCCAGCTTGGCAAGAGGCGGAAGCAAAGTCGACGGGAGTGGCGGCTGTCAATCCTGCACCACAAGGACGCAAAGTAAGTGATTCTAAGTCGATCTAAGATATTTCAACTTCAGCTACGCTATTCTCATAGCTAAAGTTGTGTATCTTAGATGATTCTCTCCCCACTCATCCAGTGTAGACCAGGCCAGGGAGTCACAACTCCTCATCTGCGCCTCCTGTTCCAAGAGGTAAGTTTTTTACTACAGTCTTGGAGACAGTGCATCTTAATTCTCTCCTTGCTCCCAGACAGCTGTGAGGGCTGTTTTTATATCCAACCTCTTTCTCCCTCTCTGGATACTTTCTTTTGGGAAGATCAGTATCTATGGTTACTCTGTACAGAGGACCCAGAGCCACAATTCCAGTTATCTTAACACAGTCATGCAAGGGGGTGTAGTGGTGTTTTGCGCACACACAATCCCCTGCACAGTTGTTTAGAAGTAATCTAAATCTCATCCTTATAAAATGGTTGGTCTTTTTATTAACTAATTCATCTCTTACTGATTGCCTTTAAATTTTTTACCAGAATCTCAAGTGAAAAGAAAACCACCATATTAAGAAGTACTATCAACTGGTTAACACTGGACATGCATATCTTGATTTCTTCTCTGAATTATGGTAATACCTTCAGGTATGCAATCATATTTCCTAGTTTGTCCTAAATTCTTTATGCTTATTTCATAAGATACTCTTGACATTTCAAAGCGAGGTTTATGAGGACCATATGCCATTCTCTGTAGTTTGCAAACACATTTTTCTAACTTCACCCATTGCTTTTATTTTTATGGCATCTATTAAAATTCCTATAAATAACATTGTTTATGAAAGTTCAACATTTCCCAGATGCCTAAACCATACCAGTCATCCCATTTCCTATGAATCACTCAGTAGAAATTATTGGAGCCACTGTTATGGCAAATAAGTACTTCTGTTTTTGTTTGTAAGTCAGTATTGTTTTCTCCAAGCACCACTATGATCTGAGGACTATTACTAGACTATTATACCTTGTATTTAAACATACAGTAGTACTCAGAACATTATTAAACTTTTCTTTTTGACACTGATTATTCTTTAAAAACATTTTATTATGTTCAGAAATGTAAATGATCAAAGTCAGCTAAAAGGTATCAATATGCAAAGCCTCACGCTTCTCATTTTTGGTGAAAGTCATTCAGATCTTTACATCAGGTTGCTATGTTGCAGAATAGTCACAGTTCTTATTGAAGTTTGAATTCTTGTTTCTTATGTCTTTCACTTCTAGCTGTATCTAAAGCTAGGAAACTGTTCACAGGGTAGCTGATTTATTCCAGAAACCTTTTCCTGTAGGAAATATTTCAGAGTATTAGAAAGTCAATATGTTTTAAAAAAAATTGCACAGTGATGCCATCTAATATCATAACGCTAAAATCGGCCTAGCTGTTCAGTATTTACATCCATCTCAGTGGGTGCCATTGATGTGGGAGTTGCTATTTAGATTGATTGATTGACACTCAGTATCCATTTCACACTTTAATGAGGACTCTCTGCTGGCCTGGTCATGGGTTGGAGGGGAGAATGAAACGTGCAATCAATTAAAACGGATTATGAGAGTTCAGAATCCTGCTCTGTGATCATTTACTGTCTGTAGTTAGCTCAGTTTGAAGTAGGATGATCTGACAGTCTTTTTTTGATGGCATATTTGTGGACACATAAACCAAATAGTGATGTATGTGAAAAAGATAAGGGCCTGATCCAAAGCCCTTTGAAGTCAAAGGACATTCTTCCATTGACTTCATTAGACTTTGGATCCAGGTACTAATAATTTAGTTGTAAATTAAATTTGAGTGTGTTTAAGCCCCAAACAGCTAAGTATATTTGGAATCAGAATATTAAACAGCAACTAATTTATACTCCAATATATTTATACATTTGAAGGTGATATTTATCAATGTTTAAATGTTTCCCTTCCCTTATTCTGTAAAGCCAGGCTATGCTGGCCCTTGTTCTGGCACTAAAACTTCTGGCTTTACACCAGTTTTGGAGTAAGTCACTAGGCTGCTTTAATTTATTCTGTTGTCCATATGCTCTCTACAAGCATATGGGATTTCCTTGACACACTCCCTACTCAAGGGTCATGGGGTAGATGTTAGAGCTATCTAGGCTGGCTTCATAGCGGTAGATGTTAGAGCTATCTAGGCTGGCTTCATAGCGGTGGAGATTTCCCCCACAGTAACAGCCTTCTACTCTAGCTGGAATCTGACCCGCCATACAGAGACAATTTAATGTTCCTTTCGATTTCAGTGGTGGCAGTTACTTTTCTTTTTTTTTTCCTACAGAAAAGTTTGGAGTGTTTTTGTTTTGCAATTTGGTGTAAATATAAAAGAAATGGGGGAAAAATCTTGTTGCATATTTACTGGAAACTTTATAATCTGTGCAGACTTTCAGCAAACAAAATCCTATGGTGATTTAGTGGGATTTCTCCTTGACTTAATCCAGATCTATGCCTGTATGTAGGTGTGCTGGAACAATTTTGTATAATGGGGGCACTGAGAGCCATTGAACCAAACTGTGAGCCCTGTATATGATGGAAATCACTTCAAGCCAGGGAGCACCCCTAGCCCCAGAAGCTATACCTGTAAGGTGTATGTGTGTATATATATTAGCAAGTTATATATATATATATATATATATATATATATATATATATATATATATATATATATATATATATATATATATATATAAAGATTTTAGAAAGGGACTATACGAAGGGGAAAAAAACAAAGCAGAACCTAGAGGTAAGTACATGGTGTCTAACCATAAGAAGTTGCAGATAGGTTGAAACATTTAAAAATAAACTTGATAATTTGTCACATTAATGGTTAAAACAGGTTGCTATGTGCATACCATGCAAATAATAGTTCTTAATTGAGAATCAATTAAAATATGCCTCGGTTTGCCTTGGTCTGAGGTTTTGAGTGGTACAAGTTCTGTTTTAATTAGTGTTCTTTAAATGAAAGAATGACATTTTGGCATTGAGTGGTTAGTGAATTTTCCCTGAGAGCGATCACTGACTAATTGATCAGGTGGGAGAATTTTGAAAGCCATATTTCTTCCTGCTGTGCTATGGGTTAATGGTATTGGGTTTGCTGTAACTTATGATTCTCAGCACACCTTCCAAAAACATGGTACACCTGGACATTTCAAAATGTGAAGAGCCAGCCAGAAAGTGTTCTAGTTTATTCATTGGCAGACACTGGTAGTGGAGGTATCTATATGTCTCTGAGCATGAATACAACGAATGGAGAGAGTCATTGCAGGTAAATCTATTTCATTTTTCCAATAGCAATAAATAAATGATAATCCTAAAAATTCTTTAGAGTTTAAAAAAGGATTCATAAGGAATAACTTTGTTATTAAATACTGAGATCTGAATCCTGGCTCTACCCTGTTGCATTGCACAGAACTTGCCTGTGCTTTGTGACTAGGGAGCCCTATTTGAATTATGATTAGTGAAGAATCCTAAGAAATAGCTAGTTAACACCTGCATGACCATCAAAGCTCTCCATTCCCTTCACCACCATAAATGGTACTAAGGGAACAGGGACAATATATGTGGATGAAATACCATGCCCCACGTGCGGTGTCCTTCCTAGGCTTACTGACAGCAGAGCAGAAGAGGCAGAATGGGTCATGCAGGCTCTCAGCACAAACTCTCCTGGGATATAGAAGACAGTTCTGTTTTGGAGTTAACACAGCATTTTGAGAGTGAGAGGAGATGGGAAAGCAAGGTGCACCCCACCCATTCACCCTTTGGCTCTCAGGTAGGAGAAGACTGACCTAGCTGACACATTTTCCCCAACAGATTTTTATATAATACATCATCTCTAGTCTTGGTCCCATTTTCTTGTCCTTGTTCAGCAGCTCTTCAAGAGTCACTGAAGTCCAGGAGCTACTGTGTTCTTTAGGACAAAACACTTCTTCCAGTTCCATGGGATCCAAAAACTCCTTTCAATTCCTGTTCGTCACTCAGGTTACTTTATTGGGCACATGACAGCTCTTTGTCCACACTAGCCAGGCACAGAGGCAGGGGGTTTAGGTACAGGGTGATACCCCAATTCCAATTCATGTCACAAACCACACAATTTATGTACATCTTTCCTTGTTACTAACATCTATATTTCTTGCATGTCAAACCAATTGCTTTGCAGATTGAGTAAGGCAAGCTTATCCATTCTGGATGCTTCTGCCTACTTTGTTTAAATGAATTACTGTGGGTATTTTTTTAGTAGTTAGTTTCTGCCTCCCTTATTTACTATAAACATATTCACAATAGTTAGTTGTTTCAGCAAATACTTCTTTGGTCTTGTTCAACAGTTACTTGTTTATATGTGTCGTGTTTTAAAATGGGCCTGCTCTTGACAGCTAAGCCAGCTCTACACTATCCAGCACAAAGTGACGGCAAACTCTGTAAATGCTGTAGAAAAGGTGAATGGGAGGGCAAGTTGGGACAGTTTGTCAATGTAGATATGAAGGAGAACTATGACCAATGCTCTGCCAATATCATGTAACATGAAGCCAGGTTGTAGGTGATATTAATTAGAGTATCCTGATGTTTAAGAACTAGAGGGTTCTAGACAAAGTAGATAGTCTAGAGAAGGAAACAAATGATGGAAAAACCTAGAGGATATGAATTAAGAGAGAAACTAAATGACCTAAGTATGTATAGAGGAAGACACAATGACTGACTATGAAAAGGTTGAAATGGGTATACACCAAGGAGGCAGGGGATTGTTACGTTTTTATTGTTAGACACAGTTGTTATGGGATGAAATTAAGAAAAGAAATACTGAGACTGAATAACTGGAATCTCTTCCTCCTAATGATATCTATTTCACTGTCTTCCAAGGAAAGTTGTGGAAACCTATTTTATGGGACATTTAAAAGTGAATGGGACAAAGCACTATAAAAGTACCAGGAACAATCCTGCAGGAACTAGATGACCTAATTGTTATTTTCTATGCCTAAAGTCTGTGAATCTCAGCTCTCTCTATGAAAACAAAGTCAAAGAACTGGTTAAACCTTGAAAGTAATTAGTCTCAAGGGCTATAAAAGCTCTTTCTTTTGCTACCAGAGAAAAGGAAAATGCTCCTTATTTCAGCTATTCAGTGCAGTGCTACACAAAAATAATTTAGATGTTCAGCGATCCATTCTTTGTAGATGGCTTGAACACTACTTTTCTATCTATTGCAATACATTTATAATCAGATATTTAGTATCAAATGAACATGTGTGTGGAGAAATATTGAGAGTTTTCACCTGGTTATTGTTGCTAAGGTAACCAGTTGTCTGCTAACTACTTGTTTGGCACATCTAAATCAATTTATAGCTGTCTTTTAGAAAACCAATAAATTATGCCATGGTGTCCAGGGATTGGAAAAAGGATAGGAAAAAAATAACCACTTGAAATTAGGTGGCCATCCATCTCTTATTTTTAAAGAAGCTCAAGCCCCTCTTGACTATTTTTTGTTATAATGGACAGATTGTATATGGGAGGAGAGGGCTCCATCTGTGCCCATAAGTAGGATAGAGGAAATGACTACTGTCATAAACAGATAAGAAATGTTAATAGCAAAGTAGTACTTTATATCTCTTTGACTGTAAAGGGTTAACAAGTTCAGTAAGCCTGGCTGTCACCTGACCAGAGGACCAATCAGAGGACAAGATACTTTCAAATCTTGAGGGAGGGAAGTTTTTGTGCTGTGCTGTTAGTTTTGGTTGTTGTTCACTCTAGGGGCTCAGAGGGAGCAGATGTGCAACCAGGTTTCTCTCTAATCTCTCCAATACAGGCTCTTAGAAGTTCAGACTAGTAAGTACTAGGTAGATAAAGCGAGTTAGACTTATATTTGTTTTCTTTATTTGCAAAAGTGTATTTGGCTGAAAGGAGTTCAAATTGGTATTTTGCTGAAAAGATTTTTATTTGTACTTGTATACTTAGGCTGGGAGGGTGTTCCCAGTGTCTATAGCTAAAAAACCCTGTGCCTATTCCATCTTAAATTTACAAGATCATTTTTACTGTTTTTCTCTCTTTAATTAAAAGCTTTTCTTGTTTAAGAACCTAATTGTTTTTTTATTCTGGTGAGATCCCAGGGGACTGGGTCTGGATTCACCAGGGAATTGGTGGGGAGAAAGGAGGGAAGAGGGAGAGAGAGGCTGATTTCTCTCTGTGTCAGGATTACTTTCTCTCAGGAAGAGTCTGGGAGGGGGAAAGAGAAGGAGGGAGGAAGGTGAATTGTCCTCTTTGTTTTGTGATTCAAGGAGTTTGAATCACACAGTGATCTTCTAGGGTAACCCAGGGAGGGGAAGCCTGGGAGAGGCAACGGTGGGGGAAAGGGTTTACTTTCCTTGTGTTGAGAGCCAGAGGGTCTGGGTCTTGGGGGTCCCCGAGCAAGGTTTTGGGGGGACCAGAGTGTACCAGGCACTGGAATTCCTGGTTGGTGGCAGCGCTACAGGTTCTAAGCTGGTAATTGAGCTTAGAGCAATTCATGCTGGTACCCCATCTTTTGGACGCTAAGGACCAGAGTGGGGAATTATACCATGACAACTGCATTTCATTATAATAGATGGTATTTAGATTTCTCTGAGGAAGCAATGAAAGAAAGACTAGCTCATCAATGTAAAGAGCAATTATAAGAATGTGAAGAAATTTAGACCCTGTTTCTTGTTATATTTGGCTAAAGAATGCTGCGATAGCTCAGATAATACCAGACTTCCATTCCACCTGACTTCTCTGCTTTTTCCTATCCCTCTTCTCCCTCCCTGTCCTCTCTTCCCTTTTTGCCTATTTGAGTCTGTCTTTTTTTATTGTTTCCCACTCCAACAAGTAATGTCTATGTAATATTGTCTGATTTTGTGTTCTCTGCCCCTGCAGCTTTGACAAACTGTAAAGTTGCATAACAGAATAATTGTATTGGCTTTCCTGTGAAATGTGTGGTATTTGGTGATATATATGAGCTGTAAGTCCATTTACCTTTTTGTATTTTTTTTTGTTTAAGAAAATGAGTAGAAAAATTCATCAGACACACCTATTGTGTGTGTGGAGGGGGGCAGCAATAAAATAGTTAATCAGAACCATGGGAAGAAAAATATTTAATCAAAACTGAGGACATGGGGATTGTCAGGTCTTACACTTGCTAAACTAAGAATTCTTAAGAAAAACGATTTAAAGCATTTAAAGCTCTAGAGTCTATATATTAGCATACAATATTTCAGAAGCAATTATGGTAATCTCAAATAGTATGGAATATTGAGAAGAATATTGATATAGTGAACTAAGATATAATAGTGTTGCATTCGAATAACAATACATGCAAAAATTTCACTCTTTAAACACAATCCCTAACTCAGTTCTCTGAACTTTATAAATAATCCTTAAGCCAAAGGACTGGAGTAAAGATGATAATGTGCATATTTATCAGAGGAAACTTATGAGCTGGAGACAGTTCTTACTAAATAAGATAATTCACTTGTTTTTTCTGTTATTGAAAATAGTGTTTAGTGGTGACCACTATTATTATTTTGTTTATTGTGCACCGGTAGCTTGGCACTTTGCACTTAGAAGAAATGATCTGCCCTAGGGAGCTTCTGAACCACTAAGACTTACTCCTATGTGCAAGTCACCTGTGTCTGACAAAGAAATAACCCACACTGTGGGGAAGGAATTATAGAATAAAAGGCCAATTAGCATTTATTCTTGAACAATTTAAGTCACAGCTGTAAATCAAGTCTATTTTTCTTATTGTGTCTTCTTATATCTGTTATTCACTTGCTTTGCTCAGAGTCTAGCATGGAAGATGTTGTGTCTGCCAGCTGGTGATCAGACATAGAACACATGTAATCAATTAATGCTATTCTCTTATCCAGTGGGTGGGCTTATCAATTGTGTATTCAGTGCATAATCACACCTGACACATGAGATTCTTGAAGTCTATGGACAGCTGTTGTACCAGGTGCAAATCCTGGTAGCTAACTCAGAAAGCACTGAGCTAGGCTTGTATCTGCTGAAACTCACTTTTTGTGTATCTTGCAAATACCGCTTAGAGGCATGAGCACAGTGGCTCCACATCAGTTGTTGTCTTTCAGTTCTTCTAAAACTTTATACTAGTGATGTCATGAATTGCTGTCACTCTATACAATGATATCTCTAATTCCTGCCACTAATGAATACTACTTCTTCCTTGTATGACACTGTGATGAACTTCCAGGGGATATATCATAGCTGTGAGTGTTCCAGGAATTAGTGTAATAAATACTTAAGAAATTATTCCAAATACTGTTAAACTAAATGATCTATCTGCAAAAAGCATTTAATGTAAGTATTGCTTTTATTGGAAATTATTCACTAAAGCCCAAATTCTGCTACCCTTAGATCCCAATTTAATGCCCATTCAAGTCTTTGGAAAGACACCTGTTAACTTCAGGGGAGTGCTGGTGCAAGCCTTTACTCATGTTGAGTGGCTTTTTCTTCATTTCAAACAGATTAGTTGAGGAGTAAGGTACTACTCAAAGGGAGTAAGGCAGGAAGAATCTGATCTTAAAACTGGTGAACATTATGGGTTGATCCTATTGAAAGTCAATGGTAAAACTCTCATTGGCTTCAGTAGGATCAGACTTTCTCCCTATGTATGAGGTTGTCTCTCCTGACTGCAGTTATACCTTCTAGCCTTTTTATTAATGGATATGTTCCTGGTGGATAACATGCACTCTCCAGTGAATATATTCAATATTAATGAAAATGATGGTTATTAGACTGTATAATTATCAACTTAAAACCAAATCAAATATGAATTTTGCTTAGGTCTTCTCACCTATCACTTCATTTTTTTGCATAATCTATCTACTGTAAATGACTTTATATAACATTTGTACTTCATAGCATCTTCCATCTGCGAATGTCAATGTTTTTTTTTTAATAATAAAATTAATGAATTAAGTCACACAACTCTTCTGTGAAGCAGGGAACTATTTATAATTGAGGCACAGAGAAGTTGAGAGCTTCTCAAGGTCATATAGCAAGTGTGCTGGCACAGCACGGGCTAGATCTCAAATCTTCTGGTTCACGGTCCTCTGATTCAATCACAAGCAATGGTAATAGTATATATACTATGGTGCGATATTAATACTTAAAACCTCATGCATTGCTTCCCTAGAATCTTTCTTTGTGTACTTCTCTGATTATAATTTTAATCTTTTTTCCACTTTCAATAAATATTTTGCATTTAGCATGTTTGAGAGGAATAGAACAAGTTACTTTTTTTGTTTTTCATGAACTTGAATGGGGGGTGCAGGAAACCTTCATCTGATTCAGTTAAGGTATTGTGACAGGGTCAGGCCAGATAGCTACAGAAGAGTGATAGAAGGCAGATATATTAGTCCCAGATTAAGTAGATCCCTTTTCCCTGGGTAAGGTAACAGGGGCAGTTTCAGAACAAGCAGGAACTTGCTGCAACCAATTAAGGCAGGTACGCTAATTAGGACACCTGGAGCCAATTAAGAATCTGCTAAAATCAATTAGGACAGGCTGGCTAATAAGGGCACCTGAGTTTAAAAAGGACCTCACTTCAGTTTGTACTGGGCATGCAATGAGCTGGGAGCAAGAGACACTAGGAGCGGAGAGTGGGAAGGCATATTGCTGGAGAATTAAAGAGTACAAGCATTATCCGACACCAGGAGAGGTCCTGTGGTGAGGATAAAGAAGGTGTTTAGAGGAGGCCATGGGGAAGTAACCCAGGGAGTTGTAGATGTCACGCAGCTGTAGCAGGAGGCACTCTAGACAGTTGCAGTCCATAGGGCCCTGGGCTGGAACCTGGTGTAGAGGGCGGGCCCGGGTTTCCCCCAAACTTCCTAACTCCTGATCAGACACAGGAAGAATTGATCTGGACTGTGGGTTCTACCAGAGGGGAAGGTCTCTAGGCTGTTCTGAGCCACATGGTGCACCTCTGAGGCAAACAAATTTGCCAATAAGCGCAGGCCCCACCAAGATAGAGGAACTTTGTCACAGTATATTCAGGATGTTTTGTGCATGTTAATAAATATATCCATAATATTGATGTGGATAGATACCCTAAATGGGCACATCGCCAGATGAACAAAATAAAGTAGTATTTTTACCCAACTCAATTTGAATCTACTTAATCAAGCAAACATGAAAATATTAAAATGAAGCTAAAGTGAATGTAAATTGCATCATTTATTGATTTACCAGCTTTAGGAAGAGGAAACTGGTCGGCCAGCATCATTGTGCCAGCTCATGCCAAAGTTTCTAGATCTCACTGAACACTGGACAAGTGCATAGCTAAAACCCAGTCTGGCTCATCTTTGTGTTAGTATTGTTAAAGTATCAGATTTTTAGAGATGTGTTTAGTATTTTTGAACTTCATGAGATGCTTGTGAGTTGTTGCATGAATTAATTTTACTTAAATATTTGTATTCCATGTTGTTATAAGGTAATAGTCAAGTGCTTGCTACGAAAGGGAAAACTCCAACAATCAGGAGAGAAGCATTACCAAGGGTGAACTACTAGTTTACCAAAAGAGGTGTCATCTGCCCAACCAAAGGAGGCCTATAGATGCCAGACAAACCATTGTGGAACATCAGCGGACAAAAGACTGTTTTCCCTACAACCATGAAGAGGGGACATGCACAAACACTCATCTCAACACAGCTTGAACTCAGGAAGGGAATAAAAATCCCTCTCAGGAAGAAATTGTCATCACTATGCTGCTTGGAATTTGGAGAGAGCAATATTTCTAACTATAAGCGATTCCCGAAACTGCTTGGCTTGGGTTAGCTCCAACACACACACACAGCTTGCACATTACAACAGCTTCTATTATGCTTTAGAACCTAAGACTGACTGACTTATGTATGTCTGTTTTACCTGCTTTAACCTCATAAAGTCTTTTGTTTCCTTTTCTTAGTTAATAAATCTTTAATTTATTATAGGAGATTGGATACAAGTGATGTTTTTGCTGTGTGATCTGAAGTGCAATTGACCTTGGGTAGGTGTCTTGTCCTTCGGGACCAGGAGTAACCGGAATATTGTTGTGATATTTAGTATAAAAGCTGCTCCCCCTGCAGCTCGGTTCGTCCGTTCTTTCCAGATGCTGCCGCGCCTATCTGGCTGCCTCTAAAAGGAGTCTAGCCTGTGTGAAAAGATAGACTAGAGTGCCCAAGGAGACTGTCTGTGACTCCATGTTAAGGCTGTTATGATGCTTGAGGAGTTCACACTTGATACTTGGTCAGTGAAGTCTAGTTATAGAACACACAACTAATTTGGAGTTTGTGCCTTGGTTTGTAACAATCTGCCCTGAGATTGGCACCCATGTTTGTAAGCCATTCCACACAGCTTGACAGAAACATCAGTGGACAAGAAAACTCATCTTAAAATTTGATTTTACTGCTTAAGGAAAAAATGTTATGCAGTCCCATGGAAAAAATGATTTTAAGCATTTGTTACATATGCTCATGTTTCATTATATATGATTCAGTTAAATCTGAATATTACCTAGCCAATAATGGCCTTCTGATAGTTTTTGCAATTAACCTCCATAACAGAGCTGTTAATTATTATGCGCCATATTGATGAAACAATCTACTTCTGAAATAATGACTTATTGATTCCCATAATCATTTTAAATGCAAGTGAAAATCTAGCCTTTTTTGATTGTGTGTGTGTGTGTGTGTGTGTGTGTGTATAGAACCTGAATGTTCATTTAATAACCTTCTTTTGGATTAGCCAGTACCAGCCTCTTCTCATTTAGAGTTCTATACCAGCCTTTATTATATGGCAAGCTTTGGAATCTGTCTTTTTAATTATTATTATTTATTATTATTTATTATTTATGTATACATTGAAGTAAACATGTATTATTGCCTATCAGCAACTTTTGAAATATAGGGCCATATCCTCAGCCCCGTTTAGGGTAATTTGTGCTGCTCTAGCAGTGGCAGGCAGTCTTAAACCTGATGCAAATGTCAGCTGGAGGATTCTCCCTATAGGAAATCCTCCAGTAAAGGAGGCTATATAGTTAGGAAAAAGCAGATGGCAGTAGGATATCCCTGTGCTATGACTGATTGGAAAGCTCTGTAAGGGATATATGGAAGAGAGATGCCTTGAATTAACTACTGATTCCTTCTGGTCCTCGATAAAATTAGAAAAGCTATCCACCTCTTTTTATTCCAAAATAGGATCCCTTTAAGAAGTAGACAATAAGAAAATGGTTCACATCGTTTTAGACACTTTGTCTAAAAACCCACAGATCAGCCAAGGTTAGAAGTTCCTGTCTCCAAGAACAGAAAATATAGAAACCAAAACAGCTAAATGAGATTATTGTAAGGAACCCAGGTAAGACATTCACACAATTTGCATATTGCATACAACTTTGTCTGCCATCCTAGCTAAAGAGAACTCAAGTTACCCAGTAAGGGTCACATCCTGCTTTGCTGTGCAAAGTGATTTCACCCCAAAGTATTAACTATACATTGTGTCCCTTGTAAATCAGATATCCCATGAACAATCTTTTGCTTTAAATTAGAATCTGCACATTTGTTTGCCTCATGAGTCAGATCTACATCCTTCTATATGGGAAAGTCTCTTGTTCTATTGCAAGTCCTAAATAAGGTGAAATGCTTATGTACAATCAAAGAACTGTATAGAGTATATCCTCCAAATTTAGCAGCGTATAAGGATTTTTTGGTTTTCATTCTAAATAATTTTCTTTCTAGAAGTAGCAGGAGTTGCCTGGCACAAGGAAGAAGAAATGCTAAAAGATATAAACCAGGGTATAACTTAAGGATATTAAGAAATTGCTTAAAAAGGGGATCCTAATTGATAGTAGGGGCAAATAATGAAATACAACCCTGAAATGAATCAAACTTTAAAAGACTCTGATTAGAAAAGGATTGAAGAAATTTGTTTTACAATAACACCGTCAACTGGATACCAATGGAAGCAGCAATGAGACTGGAAGAGCTAAAACCTAAGCACTCACTTGATGTGTATCCAACGAGAATAAGAGGGTGGCTTCCTCTTTTGAGCCCTGAAACTAGGGTATAATAACTGAAGTCACCATGTGCTCAAGAGAGCATTGACTGAAATCAACACAAGAAGCTGCAGAATCCTAAGTGCAACTAACACCAGACCAGCCATGTGGCAAGGACTCTTCTCCCCACTTCTGGGGTTAAGAGGATAAGAAGTTGTTACAATCTTTTAAATGGAATCTATTTCATCTTTTATTCTTTAATATAAATAACTATAGGTTATCTTTGAGTCTATGCTCTTGAGATAGATAAGGATATGAGACCTCAAGTAACCATATTTTAGATTTTAATTCCTTTTATAAAAATTGAATTGCCCAAAGAGAAAATGAAAATAATTTGTTTTTAAGTAATTGCTTTTAATATTCTAAACTCGTCCCTTTTGGGCCAGTCAAAATATAGAAACCACACTCTTAGGAGGTGTCTTAAAGGCAAATGCATCATTGGAAGTGTGTTAGAAAGTGAGAATTTGTGATTATAAGTAAATGTAATAAGAAATCTTGGTAATTTGCACTGTTCTTTGTGATAATTTCTTGCAAGACTGTAGTGTGTGTGTGTCTATACACGCTACACATCTAGAACATTGGTTGTATCTACACTTGAGTGCTGAACTGTTGACTGTACACTAAAGTGGTTGTGGATGAATTATTAAATTATTGGTTGGTTAAGAATAGGCAAGTGACCTGATTTGAAAAATACCATTCAAGTTTAAATGTTGACCTGAAAAGAGCATTAAAAATCTTTAAAACTAGAAAGCTAATGTTCCATTGACTCTATATAAAAAGGGGGTTAGCTTATTGGATTCTTTTAGCAAACCTAGTTTGAGATTTCAGCTTTAAAAATCTAACTGGCACCCTGGCAAATTCAGAAATTGGCCCTTATTTATGCTTGCAGCCCATTGGCACTTTGGGCAGCTGGCATAATGCAGAACAGCCTGGAGTCTACTCTGTTATGCCAGGGGCCAGTGCAGATCAGCTGCAGGATCCTGAGGATGTAAAAGTGATTTTAAACTTCCTTTTTTCATTTGCACTCTCATCAGCTGCCAACTGAAGATCTAGCCTAATGTGTCACCTATCCCAAATGACAGTCCGGATCAGGAAAATATGAAGTCAGTCATAATGTTACTCTCTAAACAATTTTGTTGTAGGTTGCTCAATGACAAAGCAGAATGGTCACCACAAAACAATATACTCCAATTAGAAATCACACCAGTCAGGTAAGCGTCTTTTTCTGTCTTTACAATCACTTCTCTGAAAAGTGTGATTCACTGTAACAATGGCATTGCACCTTGCATGAAATCACATTATATAATCCTTTGAGCTGAGCATCTCAATCAAAAGGAGAGGCTGTCTTTCAGTAATTTATACAAATGATACACTTTATCATTTGATTACTCATTTATTTAATATGCTTTTTTGGTCTGCGAACACTAGTCTGATATTCGCTTGCCGGCAACGGCCTTTTAGTGATGAATTCATTTTCATGTCTGTGAAGCAGTAATCACTTGGACCTGTCTTCTAGTAATTGTTAATTAATATAAGTACACATTCAGTCTTTGCTTTCATCATAATCACTGGGTGACACTTTTGCAAGGAAGAAAATATGATGTAGAATAAATTGTTACATCAACTCAAATTAATTTGGGAAGAAAAGATGCCCCATCAGATTTTGACATTTAAAAGCTTTTATGCCATTTCAAACTTTAGCTATGAATTGCAGGATTAAAAACTATTAAGAAATGTTTTATTTAATGTCTGGTTCATTTTTGTAACCTATGTACTGTCAGCTTTGAAGTCTTGGGCATAATAAACACAACCAGTGGGACAGAATGAGAATCTGTCACTATCTCATTTGCCACTAAGGTCTGACCATTACAGATGACCAGTCTGTGTCAGGAATAAACTATTTTCTAAACCTATAAAATTACTTTGTGGTAAATTGACTTGATTTACCATTGTATTACTCCAGCTTTACATAACTCCACTGAAATCAATGGAGTTTTACTGTCTTAAAACCAGAGTAATGCAGTTGTGAATCCCTTTGTCTGGCATATTTTTAACAAGGGGATGTAAGTGAATTCTTGGATTTGTATTAGAATCCCAAGACAGTGCCATGTGTTCATGTGAATTTCTTTCATTTAAAAAGTCTAATGAAATAATCTGTTAGTTTAGTTAAGCAAGCCAGGCTATAAATGTGCAAGAAGAAGCTGTTAGAACAATAAAAACACCAGTGCATCATCTTTATGGTTTTTTGTCCAGAAAATGAATGCACATATAATAGTTTTTATTACAAGCTATTTGCTATGAGGATTACCTATTTGTCCCCAGTGGCTCCTATGATCTGCTACTTGCGTTATGGCATATAGGAAGTCAAGCAATACCAACCCATTGTGTGACAGGAGGAGAACAGTGCAACAGGCCCAGCCTGCTCACCTCAGCCTCTTGGGTACCTACTGGGGGTCCACTCTACTGCCACTCCTGTCTCTTGTGGAGAGGGAATTTCTGTTGCTGTACTTTGTGTCCTAAGTGGGACCTTAGGTGCATCTCTTGGAGGGGAGAAGGAGCACTTCTGCCTGAGGAGGGGAGCTCCAGTCTCTCTGAAGAGGAGTGGTGGCACATGGCTTCTATGTAGGTAGCCCTTATGGTGCAGTAGGGAGGGTGTTGCCATGAAACAGGGGCAGGACTGTGTCATGGTATGTGTAGAGTACCAGGTTACCTTAATCTGGCTCAATTCATGCACTACTTGAAAGGTCATTTTGCCTACATTTGAAATACTGATTTAGCATTGAGCTGTGACTTTGATGTCTCAATGTGGACAATCTGAGCAACAAGCATATTAAGACATGTACCACTAATACAACTATAGATTTTTAAAAAAAAATCTGCCAGTTCTTTGTGCAGTGTGTGACACATGAAGTCACATGTTCTTTTTTCATTTTTATTTTTTCCCCTTATTTACCAATAAGTTAGGACAGTGAATTGAAAGGAGGTATACGTAAAACTTTAACATTCAACATAGAATATATATGTAATCTACTTGTCTAAAGCAAAGCTAGAAAGTTTGTAAGGATGACCGTTATAGCTATAGAAAATGGCACTCAGGGTAGCCTCTTCCATTTCAGATGGATATATTCATTAAAAAAGTTTCACTGTTATACAAAGCATTTCCTAGTCCCAATCTGGAATATTTACTGCAAACAGTCTCTAAAGGAAAATGTCTACACAATTCTGCAGCTTCTGCATGAACTCCTGACTTTAATATAAAATCTTTAGAGAATCTATCTAAAGTTTCCCTGTAGAACAATTCTGCATAAATATGCCAAAAAGCATTTCAGAATGCTTTTCTATAATAACCATTCTTTACATGACTTAACACGATTTATTTCACATTGAACAAATTACATTTTTATACATCCCCATAGTACACTACTGTTAAATCTCTTATTTTATGTAATACATACTATCAGATGTAAACAAACATTACAACTACTTGCCAAACAATTATTTTACGGTTTTAAGCCCTGAATAGCAAATTAATTTGCATATATCCCTAGGATTAGTTAAAACCATTTTTGTGTAATATAATTATTTTTATTTTAAGCCCTGAATAGCAAATTAATTTGCATATATCCCTAGGATTAGTTAAAACCATTTTTGTGTAATATAATTATTTTTAGTTCACATTCATGTAGGGGCAAATCCAGGCTAAATCTGAAGAATAAATTTCTCACTGCAGATAGCTTGCTCAGCTTTAGCTGTAAAAGATATTCTAAAGAAATCTCAACAGAAAATTAGCTAATTTTCTTTAAACAGTTTCTAAATGTTTGTTTAGAATTCCATAGAACTTTTTTGTAAGGGTTTTACTGGCATTTTGTAGAAAATCTTGTAAAAGCTGTTTAAACAGTTTCATAAACATCATATAGGAAAATAGTTCATTATAAATATTATTTTTTTTAATAAAGCATGTATAGAATTTTCCTCTTATGTTTTATATGAAAATTTTGTAAATAGAAACATTGTAGATACTGGAAGCTGCTCTTGCTCCCCATGCACATTTGTCCCTTACACTGTCCGTTTAAATATATTCCAGATCAGGCTTTCATATTAGTTAGTACACAACTAAATCATCAGGAGAGGAACTGTGCCACATTCTTCTCCTTATTTATCCTGTTCACTTGATTGTGACCATATGACAAAATCCACTCCTATTAATGGAAAATGTATTTGAGATGAAAATTTATCCCAGAGAGAATTATGAACCCTACACAAGGCAATAAACACATTTTTTTCCAATATAGTGGCCAGATCTTTGCTTACTGTAAATCAGTGTGACCACACTAAAGTTGTATATATAGTTCAGTTCCACAATCCAATCATCTGTTCTTTCATAATGTCAGTCAGTAAGCGCTGCTGTGGCAGTTTGTTAGATAAGCCCATACAATAATTTAATTTGACCAACTCTATAACAAATCAAGCAGCATCCAACATTAGACTAATGGAATGCTCAAATAGAGTAAATGAGCTGCCATAGCAAAATACTTTACTAAAAGTTCCATATTTGCCAGGAATCTAGATGTACAAAAATAAACAAATGATGATGATGAGGAGGAGCTGATGGTAGTTATTTATTTTTCTATGATTAAATACAAGTTACTATATGTGTACACAGCACAAAGGTTGGTCAAAACTTTCCACTGAAACTGACTCTGGATGGGAAATTTGGGTTTTGGACAAAATGAAAATTTTTGAAAGTAGTGTCTGCTTTCCATGGAAAATTTCCGGGAGTTGGTTGGTGGTGTGGTAGGTGTGTGGTTTTACAAAAAATGAACACCCCAAATCAAAACTTTTTTGGTATTCAAATTTCTGAAAAACCCAAAAATTTCCACAGGAAACTACTGCCCATTTCCCTCCATTTTTTTGACCAGCTCTGCATAATACTTTAACAAACAGATTGTGGCCTTGATTCTCCTTTCATGTATATCTATGTAATTGCACTGACTCATGCCAGCATCACTGAAAAGAGAATCAGGCCCATAGACCCCCAATAAGCTTGTAATCTAATGCCCTGACCCTACAAGCCCATACATGTGAGCAGACCCCTGGACCTGCACAAAGCTCTACTGAAGTCAGTAAGGCCCTGCATAGGTGCAGCTAGTCCACCCACATGGAAGTCATTGAAGTATCTGTGTTGAAATTCAGAAATCAGGAAAAGATGATGAACATAAGGATGAGGGTGGGGGGAAATATGAGAATGATGACCACATAGATCATGTAGTGTCTTGAGTGAAGAGTGCGCTTGTTTTGACAGTTACATGGAGTGTCTGGTTTGTGGGTATTGTTTTTACTGTGTATGAAAGTGTAGTCTAATGGGTTTTGCTAAGCAATGAAAAGATGAGAGGGGAGAAAGATGGTGGAAGAGTTCAGCTAGGGAGTGTAGCAGTGTTAGGGATCATACATAAAAAGATGGAAAAGCATTTAGTTGTATATTCCCACCACAGTTTACCCTGCTGGAACTGAAATCCTGCATGACATTTCTCACTATCATTTTGTTACAGGAGAGGGAGTAAGGACATGTTTTGGGTGACTGGTCAGGACTGAAACACACTATCTCTAGAGTGATATGGTGAACACAGATGCCTTTCAAGGGATGGAAAATCCAGCAATGAATATGAAAGAGGCAGGGAATGTATATACAAAGAAGACTTTACAGCACTGGTGCAGAAGAGCAAAGAGCAATAAGGTACAGACAGGAAAAAAATTATTCACGAGGTTTATTCAGTAATAAATGTGGTGCATTTTTACTTTGAGTAGCAATTGCAATATTGCTGAACACACTTCTATATTTTTCTGTTGCTGATTTTTGACAGGGCTGGTTTGGTACTCAAAGGTAAATCACCTCTGCCATCTAAGGGCTAATTGATAACACATTCTGCACTTAACAAGCAATACTCTATAATTGTATTTAATTCTATGGTTTTGTGTAAGACATAAATGAAAACATGGTCCTGCCTTGAGGCACTTACCATCTGAAGTCAGGATCCTGCAAAAACTTGTGCAGGTGATTAACTTTATGTTGCTAAAAGTACTCTGGTACTGCTTACATGCATAACACTATTTACATTCATCAGTTCAGTAGGACTGCTCACATTCATCAGTGTTTACAGGGTTGGAGCCTAACTGCAATGAAAGATCAGGACTTAGGGATTTTTTAAATGATGTGGTGACAACTTTTGCTGATTTGAGTCAATGTTTGTGGGTCTTGAGGAAGAAATGAATTCTCAGACAGTTTGACACTTGACAAAGGGCAGAGTTCTATAATACATAGTTGATATTCTTAACTCATGCCTTAAGATAACAGAAAATATGCTTCTGATTTCAAAGGCCTTTGTATAACACTTTTATGAGGCTGCCTAGCAGAGTTGCTGTTTGCCCATCGTCTCAACAGCTACAACAGTGTCTAGTTTTTGTCAGAGAGAGATCCTGGGGGCAACATATGGTTCATTCTTTATCCTTTTCCTCATACTGCACAATCCCATGGGTCTTATACCAACTTCTTTCTTTAAATAAATCAGTCCTGTCCATTGTACATTTTTTATTTATCTTTATGCCTGTGCAGAGCAATACACAATAGTTAGTATAATTGTTGTTAATATTCAAATTAAACTTTTTTGAGACTCAGAGAAAACTACAATAAAACAGTCTAGATACTTCCAGGATGCACTGCAAGAAGGCAAAGGCCTTTTTTGACAAAGCTTTACCACCACAGAAGGGAAGGAAATGATACATGTATGTCTTCCATAGAGCCTCCAGGGAAGGGAGAGAAGGGGAAGACTCCTGAAAGGCCACTAGGGACTTTCCCATGGGCACTTAATTTAGGCCTCAGTCAAGCAAAGCACTTTGAACACATAAATAGTTCTACTGAAGCCTGGGCATAAATGCTTTTGCTGAGTTGAGGCCTTACACAAGAAGCACTGGGAGTATGTCTACGCAGCAAAGAAAAATCTGCCGCTGGCCTGTGCTAGCCAGCTGGGGCTGTGGAGTTGTTTCATTGCTGTGTAGACTTCCAGGCTCTAGGACCCTGCATGATGGGAGAGTTCCAGAGCTTGGATTCCAGCCCGAGCCCAGAAGTCTTCACAGCAATGAAAGAGTCCCCCCAAGCTTGCGTGCACCTGCCACGGGTTTTTCTTTGCCATGTAGGCATATCCTCAGATGCTATGATGATGGGAGCTATAGAAAACCAAAATAGGCTCGCTCTTGCTCGGGGTAGGGGAGGGAGGGACGGCTTTATGGCAGAGATTTTCTTCCTATTTTTCCCCGAGCCTTAAAATGTTCGTGAAATTTCTGAAAACATCTAGAAACACTGCAAGCCTGTCTGCCTTTTCTTTACTCCTAGCCATGGAAAACTTTTGCCCTGTGGATTTGTTAGTCCTAGTGGTAGGTGGAATCAAGCCGTATTTTTCTAATACCTGAACCTCTCCTAACTTTGCACTGATATACGGTGTCCTATTCTGCTGCATAATAGATTCAAACTATTACCTGTGAACTATATGCCTTTGATGTACATGTCCAAGAAGAATCCATGGGGAATACATATACTAATAGGATGTTGGAGTTGAACCAGGAGTGGAAGCAACAGAAAAAATTTAGATATTGACTCACACTATATTAAGTTGAAATAACTTAATAATAGGAGCCAAGTTGGGGTATGGTAATTACATACCCCTAAAATGCAAACTTGGCAATTAACTAAATTAAAATTGACACACAAGGTTATTTCTTTTCATTAGAAATGTTAAGAAGAATCATAAAAAGACTAGTGCTGACAGTTTATGCAAGATGGCTAAAAACATCATCAAACTATACCTAGGGAATAACACTATTTTATTAGCAGCTGCTGAGGAAGGGGCAAATATTTCATACAAGTTCAGTCTTCATTGTTGACTAATGAAGTGTTAGTGAAATAACTAATATAGACTTAAACTGTGTGTGTTTTCACAGTTGTTGTCTCTGCACCAACTACTTTCTCACAAATTTTAATGAAGACATTTTGATTGTTTGTTTATAAATAAAGGTTATTTTTCTGTTATGTCAGAAAGGGTTATGCATGAGCTGATCATGTACATTAAAGGTGTTTGTGTTCATTTAAATGAACACAGTCACTTCTTTTGCACATGGCATAGGTACAATTTTCATATATAGGTTTGGCTTGTTCTGAAAATGTGACAGCCTTGGGACCCTCTTTCAAGATATCAGAGATATGTAAATCTGAAAGTTCTTCAAAAATGTCTAGACACATCTTATCCAGTGCTCAAAGTGGATTCATTCTTTAACAAAACTGGAGTCCAAAAGCTCAATATTAGAGCCGGTGAATATTTTTTGAGTAAAACATTTTCCCATTTGAAAATGGGGTGTCATTGAAATTGAAATTTTCCATGGGAAAAGATTGATTTTTTTTTTCTGTAGAATTTTCCATTGGAAAAAAGTTGAAGTGAAATGTTTTGTTTCCATTTTTTTTACATTATTTGCTGCATCTGCCCCGTGATGCCTCACGAAGGCTGTTCTGGGGTCCTCATGCTTCCCTTTTTCCCTATTGATCCTGTTTCCTGCTGGACTACATCTTCCATTGTGCACCATAGTCTCTCCCTGTTGCTGAGCTGCCGTGGTGCATCCTGGAGATGCCATGCATATAGATGCGCCCAGTAGCCCAGTCACCTTTATATAACAATGTCTAATTGGAATGACTAGAAACGACTGACTGAGTATTAGTCAACTAAGGAAGAACTTCTGAAAGGGATGCAGTCTGGAAGCATGTTTTTCTCTGGGTGGCAGCTCTGAAATGGAGCCCTCCTACAATCTGCATGGTCTCCATAGGAAGACAATGGACTGATAAAGAATACAATGCAGCAGAATATGGGAAGTAAATAGTTTGTTCTTATGAATTCCCCTTTCCCTGGGTAGCTTTACCAATCTCCATGGGGAAACATTTATTGCTGGCTGATGTTTTTCTTAAATAGAGACTCCATCAACTTGCACACTCCATATGGCTTGGGAGTCGACATATGTATTGCATTAGATTGTGTCCCTTGAGAGCAGATCCTAGGGACAAGTATTAAGTTTTATCACCATCTTACTGAAAAGCAAGCACATGTAGTCCACTCTAGACCAAATCTCTATCATGTCTGCTTTTGTATAGCTTCTGCTGAACTCCTAGACATGTGTAATCAAGTTGCTGTGCCATTCAAATCACCACCTCAGTCATCAACATTATCCCCAGAGGGTCCAAAGTTGGCTGAAATAAATCCTACTCGTTCTGCTATGCATCTGTGCTGAGCCCTCAAACATATTTAATTTCTCCACTGTTATTCTTTCTTCTGTTGCTCTGACAGTCATTGATACTCCACGTGTTCTCTACTTTAGTTATTTGTTTCTTCTTGATGTTCTCAAAATATTCTAGTAATTTACTTTGTCATCAAATGCTATTAATTCAGCTTCTGATTTTATTTCCTACTTTGTTGTCATCATCTCCATATATCTCTTAATTCTGACAAGTATGAAACAACACCTCTGAGCCATGTAGCAGTAGTGTAATGATTCAATGATGATAGCTCATTTTTGTTAACGTTGGAGATTGCTTTGAACAATGCCTTCCATCTCTCTACACAAGCTGCTATTTATTCTACCGCAATTCTCTACCCTCTATAAATCTCTTCTTTATAAATTCAAACTGAAATGAAAAGCCGTCTAAGGTTTGTGCATGTTTCTACATATACAATAGTTCTATTTATGCTTTTTCAACTTTCTTTTACATATGTTATTCTGGAATTCATGTGCAAGACCAGTGAATAGCTCTTGGACAGCATTTCCTCTATACTATCTGAGCTACAGATACTATGGTCTGTAAATCTGTTATGATTAATCTTTTCCCAACTGGGCAAGTACATAGATTGGGTAATAGACTGGGTGACCCGAGGAAATGGGCTGGGAAGAATTGTTTGTCCGGTAGCCAGCAAAACTTTGGAGAAGAGACCTAAAAGTCTGATGGGGGCAGTTAGCCTTCATTGACCTATGACCTTTTTGCTCAAAGTTGGCTATTTCCAAGCCAAATTGGACTCATCTTTGAGTAAAGTTGTATTTGAGCTGAAAACATGTGTGCACATGCACACATTTTTGATATGAAAGTAACATCTCCAAAATTTTGCTTTAAGTGAAATTTTGGGTATGTAAAATTGAATGAAATAGAACAGCTGAAGTTTTCACACACAACTCTATGTACCAGAATTTGTTTTCTCAGGTCTACTTCTAATCTACTAATAGACTTTATTGCAGAGATCGGCAACCTTTGGAACGCGGCTCGCCAGGGTAAGCACCCTGGTGGGCTGGGCCGGTTTGTTTACCTGCTGCTTCCACAGGTTCAGCCAATCACGGCTCCCACTGACCATGGTTCACCATTCCAGGCCAATGGGGGCTATGGGAAGCGGAGCAGGCTGAAAGATGTGCTGGCCACCGCTTTCCGCCACCCCCATTGGCCTGGAGCAGTGAACCGCGGCTAGTGGGTCCGCGATCGGCCAAACCTGCAGATGTGGCAGGTAAACAAACTGTCCCGGCCTACCAGGGGGCTTATGCTGGCAAGCTGTGTGCCATAGGTTGCTGATCTCTGCTTTATTGCTTTTAAGGCACATCTGTTTTTCCCATAGTAAATGCACCCCATTGACCCACATTATTCAAAAGACGGACGTTTTAATCTTAGATCACAGGGCTGATTTATAAAACCCAGCCTCCATTTCTGCACACACCATGGCAGCCACAAGTCAGGTAATTTGATGCGTACAACATGTCCCTTATGCACAATTACAAGCGCAATAAGAGAGGTAGACTTAAAAATCAGGCCCTGTGTTTCAGTAATGTTAAGGTTGCAAAGCTGTGAAACTCAAATGTATGACTAGCATATCTTCCCTTACTCACTTTGCCAAGCTTTTTCTATCTATGACTGACTTTTGTTCTTACTGGTTGAAGATTTAAACACATCTTTTTTTGCATTAATGTATCTCCTAGTTAAGTGGGAAATTAGTTTTCACATCATATTGATATTTCTCATGTTTGAAGTGTATTTTTGAAATGTTGCCAATATATTTTTCTCCTAGATGTCATTTCTGTCATTAATTACTGTTTCCATTATGCTAGACAGAAAATAACAATAGCTATCTGTGATGCTGGCAGACCAGGTGCTAGCTCACATCAAGGCCCCAGGACCCATTGAACCCTTACAAATGTATAGCTGGAAACCAGTCTTGATTACTGTGTGTTAGCATTTTCAAAATAGAGAATAGATAATAAGTTGATAAGAATGTGTTTACACTTTATAAAATGCTTGTAGGATGCTGCATGTATGCATCTCTTATAACCTCTGTAGCCCATAGTACAAAGTTATATTGAGTGTTTGCATTGTAAACTTTTTGTAATTGTGTAGCTCACCAAGCAGAAAAGAAGCATTAATTAAGGTAAAGTGCTTGTCCCGCATTCAAGATGGTCCACTGAAGGCAAATGAGATGTTGTGTAGCAGCAAAGGATAGAGGCCCTGTTGACTGCATTCCTAACTTTCTCCAGGGAGGAGAAACCTATGTAGGAAAGCATCCCATCAGTTTGGACTCTGACTTTCTGCTTGTCAGGGATTTTTATCCACTCCAATCTCTTTCATGCTGCCTGGACTCCGAGGGGCAAAGATTCCTAAACATAAGCAAAGAGATTCCCATGCTGTGTGGCATGGGTTAGTCCTGAAAGACATTTTGAATTGACAGGTTGCTATAACTCTGTCACGTTTAAATCAGAAATGAGACTCATTTGTGTTGTTTATGTTGCTTGTTTTAACTTGTAAATAACTTTTCTTAGTTAATAAATCTTCAATTTGTTTGTTTATTACAGGATTGGCTACAAGTGTTGTCTTTTCTGTGAGATCTAAGGTACAAATTGAACTCAGGTAAGTGACTAGTTCCTTGGGACTGAGAGTAACCTAAATATTTTGTGATCTTTGCTGTAAGTGGCAATTTATCACATAGGCTGGAGTGCCCAAGGGAACTGTCTGTGACTCCATTATAACACTACTGTAGTACTTCAGAAGTTCACATTTGTTACTGGGGTGGTGAAATCTAATTATAGGACATACCACCATTCGTCCTTGTAACGAGGCAGTGTGGCTTCTCTCCTCATCCGGGAGGGTTGAGCCCCGTCAATCATCCATAGGGGCGAGGCCTCTAAGCGGAAGTCCCGCCCCCCAGAGGGTCAAGTGGCGACCTGGAAGGATAAAGCCGCCCTCAGTTGGAGCCCAGCCACCATCGGGAGCAGACCTGTCCGCAGGAGCTCCTGACTGGGAAGCTGCTGAGGCCGCAGGCCGGTGTCCGGACTGGCCAGAACTTCCCTGCTATGACGAGGAGCTGCCCCGCTCCCGCTACGATGAGGAGCTGCCGGAGCCGCCCTGCCCCTGTTGCGGCCCCGAGGACCCCCCGGAACAGGCCTGGCCGGACTTCCCAGAAGAGCTGCCGGACCTGCTGCCCAGCCCTGGCCGTGAGGAGCCGATGTGGTGGGACGTCCCTGAAGCTGATCCCACGAACCAAGTAGGCTCGGAGGGGGATACTGGAAGTAGCCCGGGGGCAGCCGACCCGAGTCAGGCTGCAGACCTCCTGATATCCATGGCAGTGTGTTGCGGTCAGGATCCCCACTGACCACCTGCAGCGGTGATCACCGCTACTAGGACTCTGGGCTGGAACGCAGTGGAGTGGGTAGGCCTGCGTTCCCCCTGCCACCCGTAGCCGGGTGGCAGAATCCCCCTCCCCCTGGCTTTGGGGAGGCCATTAGGCCTACCGTGTGTTTGCTCAACCCTGACTCAAGAGAGCCTCTGTAACTGTGTAACTGGTGCCCCACCCGAATCAAGGGCTGGGCCCCTTTTGACTGTGCCCCTGCTCGGCCCTGTCCCAAAGGGCCCGAGCAACCCGCACTCCTGCCAGCCCGCCCTGAACCAAAGGGCTGGAGGTGGGATATCTGTGTATTGTTACTCAGCCCCGCAGCAGAGGGTCTGAGCCACGAACTAACTGTATATTGTTGCTCAGCCTTGCAGCAGGCGGCCTGAGCTCCTAATTAACTGTGTGTTGGTGCCCGCATGAACCAAGGGCCGGGCCCCCGTTGACTGTGCCGCTTCCCGGTCCTATCCACAGGGACCGACTACCCGTGCAGTGGGCGACAGTCCCGAGACCCGCAGATGACAAGTCGAGGCAGGTGTGGCTCCCCTCCTCATCCGGGAGGGTCAAGCCCTGGCGAGTCTCGCTTACAGTCCTGCTTTTTGACAGTCTGCCCTGAGGTTTGCACTTTGTCATGAGCCACTCCAGACAGTGTGACGCTATCTCATTACCATTTCTTTTTCTGAACCCTGTAGAAACTGTTTTTCTTTGAGAATATCCTGGATCTTGAACTTGTCTAGTATTTTGGAAGTCTTTTTTTCACCCTGATTTTTTTGCACAGCTGTGTTCATCCAGTGTATGATCTGTTGTTCTTTAGCATCTTCATTCCTTTTCTGATTTCTAATAACATGTTGCCTTCAGAGTTCGCTTGTCTTTCTGCCATATTGTTCTTGCAAGTGACTTTACTGCTTTCAGTGTGCTCCATCTCCTGTCTGTTAGAAGTCTTTCTGATAATTTCTGTTCAATAGTTCATGCCTGAATTATTTCTTACTCTTGATCTTTTTTCCTCTCAACTTCTTGGACATAGTTTGGTTTCATCTACAAGACTGATTGAAGTGTATGTAACATGCCTATACAATAAAATCAGTTCTAACCTTTGAGTTTCATTAATTTCCCTCATTGCATTCTATGTTCATTATCCTTTATGGAATGTATTTGAGTACTAACAATCTAAAGCTTTACGTTCTTTATTCTTAACTCCTAGTTATGTCATTTTATTCATGTCCACTTAAGATTATTTCCCATGGGAACTGGCTAGTTTAGAATGTTGCTTCAGTGCATTTTCCACTTCCTATCCTTGACATATTCCATCCCATGATTGTTTTCAGGCCACTGGGCTGGCCACTTTGCATTTTACAGATAATTTTCAATGGAACTTGGATTTTTTAATATATTCTGTTTAATAATTTGTTACTTTCAAATTCTTCATCAACTTTGGGCTAAATTGTCTCACTCATTTAAAGTCTTACCATGCCACTTGTTCCAACTTGTCTTCCAGCTCTAGTAAAAGTATAACGGATTTTATAGTCTGGTTAATGTTGATTAATTGGTTATTTGAGCTGGAAAAGTCATTGTTGATTAATCTGTAGTTGTAACAAGTTTCTTCTGTTTCTTGATAGTGAAGGATTATATAAATTGTTTGTTACTTTTGTTGGTACAAAGTTTTCAATAATTAATCTTGTATTTCATGCAAATCTTCAAAAATGGTAATGATTTTCATTATCTGATATTTTTTAATAGGTGGTATATTTTGGCAGTGAAGATTAAATTCAATGGGGATGCAAAAAAGATGTAAATTAAATTCATGTGATTTTTTTTTCCCATGAGTGTTAATCCAAGTTGGAATTCAGTAGTATGTACACTATGCAAAATATGACTGATACAAGTCCCAGGCACATTGTTCCAGACCACCCTATCCTTAGAAATGTTGTGCAACTCAATTACAGAAACCCAAAGAAAAGCTGCTCAGTGACCACTCATGATAGCACTTGCAATGGACAGGCTGCTAAGCCCAGTAAAAGCAAGGTAAAAAGGTCCAGATGTTTAGGCATTATGTTGCTCAGTATTGCAATGACTAACTGATTTAGGAACCTGAATATCATTTTAAAGAAGGGCTTAGGTGCTTTAGGACTTGACTTTTTGTACCTTTTTTCTGTTAAAAAGTAGAATTTTTTCAAAATAATTCACAATTTTTGATTCATTCATTCATTTTTTCCCCGTTTTCAATGAAAAACTGAAAAGTTTTCACTTCATTTTTTTTGTTAGAACAATTTTGGAAAAAATATTAAGGACACTCATGTATAAGTATTATTGAATTCAGGGCCGGCTCCAGCTTTTTTACCACCCCAAGTGGAGCGCAACCCCCCCAAAAAACCTGATTGAGCTGCTGCCGAAGGGGAAGACAGGGAGTGAAGGACCCGCCACCAAAGACTGAAGCGGACCGATTTGCGCTGCTGCCGAAGTACTGACAACGAAGACCAGGATGTGCCTCCCAAACAACGGACGGGCTGCCTCCCCTTTCTATTGGCCACCCCAGGCACCTGCTTCCTTCGCTGGTGCCTGGAGCCAGCCCTGATTGAATTGAAACCACAGTGTTTATAGTGCTAATGTATGGAGGATACTGAAATGATTTAAAACACATATTAGTAGACTTTTGAGGCTAGGTTTTTGATTACTACTAGTATAGTCATGAAGTGTTAATGTTGCCTAAATTGTGGCTTTGTGTGATGGGGTGACGACTCGCTAGCATGGTGCTTCCTGCTGATTATCCTGGGAATTAGCTCTTCCTGGCCAGAGCGTCCTCTTCAGGCTGGTGTCTCACCTGCTGCTGGCCCCCGTATCGCTCCCGGATCTCGGTGCCCCTCTATGTCAGAGTTCTGCTCCTGGCAATAACCCACAATCTGGGTCTCCCCAGCCAAGGGAACCCCCAACCCTCTATCCCCATCTTGCCTCAGTGTCTACTGCCAGTCTCCATCTAGCCCCCACTCTCACTGGGACAGACTGCAGTCTGTAAACCACTCATTATTGACAAGGAGGGTTAGGACCTGCTGCCTTTGCCTTTAAGCAAGGCCTGCAGCCTAGGAACTCCAGCCAGGAAACCCCTCCAGCTCCCTCTGCCCTTCTCCAGCACTGCTCCACCTCAGCTACCCTTCTCAGCTCTCAGGCAGCCCAATCCTTCTTCCTTAAAAAGTTAGAGAGAGAATGTGTTTTAGCTTCTGGCCCAACTGCCCTCTTATAAGGGCCAGTTGGACCCTGATTAAGTTGGTCACAGGTGTGGCTGCTTTCCCCATCAGCCTCCCTTTTCCCAGCTGCAGTCCACTCCAGAGCTGCTTTAACCCCTTCAGGGCTGGAGCGGGGTGACCACCCCGCTACACTTGGACACAAGGAACTAGAGGACAAAGTGGGATTATATGCACAATACTCTTCCCCTAGCGATCAGGGGTGAAAACCTGGTATCACTGCAGTTAATGGAAAAATTCCCATTGATTTCAGTTGGGTCAGAATTTCACTCCGGTAAGTCAAAAGGGACAGAACTGGCCAAGGAGGAAGCAAGCTTCACTTTAACTTTTATTACATATTTTATGATTTGGACAGTTGCTGTTGTATGGACAGTAATTGAAGATAGAGATTTTGTTAGTGTGATGGTAAGAGCCTGTAGATAACCTTGATCGCAGATGAGCATGTAAAATCATTGATCAGTAAGGTCAACCCATTTTCAATATTCAAATAATTAAAACAGGAGAACGAGATTTCCAAAAAAAGGACAGCTGAGTAATGTTGGCAAATGACAAGATTAATTACCCGTGTCAATGGTTAGTCAATATAATTTCTTATTGAACAGTAGTGTTGTGGAGACTAGAGAATACCCACCTTGTTACACACATGTTCACCTTCTTGGTTATGTTGTATAGTATCCATCAATTTATTTGTCTTTGCAAGAAACATTGCAATGTATCTTGGAGATGGTGTGGCACTACACTAATCAAACATGATTTAGTTCAGCTAAATTTAGACTTTAGACATCTATTAGTCTTTAAGGGCCACAGGACTCTTTGTTGCTAAATTAAGACTGTAAGCTTTCCAGGCCAGGGGCTGTATTTTACTAGTACAATGAAATCAGAATTATCTGGATGCTATGATGATACAATAAAATAAAAATAACATATTCCAATTTTGTGGCCTCTTGACCATTTTTCTAACGTTTTGGACCATGACTTTTGACCCAGATCTCTGATGTTTTAAGAACAATTACCTTTCCTATTCTTCTTCTTTCATATGGCTGGTGTACAACAGCAATTACAATTTCACTTGAAGTTGATCAAGCCATATGGCTATATCAGGAATTGCAGAATTTATTGCAGTAATGCCTCCTTCATATTTATAAACTGGATCTTTCCTTTGGTGTGTCCCAACAAAATATTCTGAACAGCATCAGAGAACTGGATCAGAAGAGGCCAAAAGTCCAAAGTCTTTAAGCTCCTAAATAAAAGAAGATTTGAGAAGACAAAAAGCTTGAAATATAGCAGAAGTACATCACATGTTTGCATATGGTAAAGTCCCATACCATTCTCAGGATGCCCAGTCCAGCTATAAAACACAGCAGTAAATAATCCTGTTGTAAGGGTATCTTTTACTGAATGTATTTCCTTGTCATGGGATAAGAGGGAAGATCCTTTCATGGATTGAGAACTGGTTAAAAGACAGGGAACAAAGGGGTAGGCATAAATGGTAAATTCTCAGAATGGAGAAGGGTAACTAGTGGTGTTCCCCAAAGATCTGTCCTAGGACCAATCTTATTCAACTTATTCATAAATGATCTGGAGAAAGAGGTAAAATGTGAGGTGGCAAAGTTTGCAGGTGATACTAAACTGCTTAAGATAGTTAAGCTTCAAAAAGCTCTCACAAAACTAAGTGATTGGGCAACAAAATGGCAAATGAAATTTAATGTGGATAAATGTAAAGTAATGCCCATTGGAAGAAATAACCCCAACTATACATGCAATATGATGGCGACTAATTTAGCTACAACGAATCAGGAAAAAAGATCTTGGAGTCATTGTGGATAGTTCTCTGAAGATGTCCACGCAGTGCGCAGTGACAGTCAAAAAAGCAAACAGGATTTTAGGAATCATTTAAAAAAGGCAGGAGTACTTGTGGCACCTTAGAGACTAACAAATTTATTTGAGTGTAAGCTTTCGTGGGCTTAAATACATTTGTTAGTCTCTAAGGTGCCACAAGTACCCCTGTTCTTTTTTGCGGATACAGACTAACACGGCTGCTACTCTGAAACCTGTCATTAAAAAAGGGATCGAGAATAAGATGGAGAATATCTTATTGCCCTTATATAAATCCATGGTACGCCCACATCTTGAATACTGCGTACAGATGTGGTCGTCTCATCTGAAAAAAGGTATACTGGCATTAGAAAAGGTTTAGAGAAGGGCAACTAAAATGATTAGGGGTTTGGAATGGGTCCCATATGAGGAGAGATTAAAGAGGCTAGGACTTTTCAGCCTGGAAAGGAGGAGACTAAGGGTGGATATGATAGAGGTATATAAAATCACGGGTAGTGTGGAGAAAGTGAACAAGGTATAGTTATTTACTTGTTCCCTTAATATAAGAACTAGGAGCCACCAAATGAAATTAATGGGCAGCAGGTTTAAAACAAATAAAAGGAAGTTCTTCACACAGCGCACAGTCAACCTGTAGAACTCTTTGCCTGAAGAGGTTGAGGGCTAGGAATATAATAGGGTTTAAAAGAGAACTAGATAAATTCATGGAGGTTAAGTCCATTAATGGCTATTAGCCAGGATGGGTAAGGAATGGTGTCCCTAGCATCTGTTTGTCAGAGGGTGTAGATGGATGGCAGGAGAGAGATAACTTGATTACTTGTTAGGTTCACTTCCTGTGGGGCATTGGCCACTGTCGGTAGACAGGATACTCGGCTGGATGGACCTTTGGTCTGACCCAATATGATGGTTCTTATGTTACGTTCTTGTCTGGTTTGCTGATAATCTTCATGTTCTTTTAATGTAGTTTTCCACTGTGTGGAATTTCTTTTTTTAAATTGTTCTTAGTGCTAATTTGAAATTTTCAGCTGTACAAGTCAGTCATTGTTAGTCCTACTTGGCAGCAGGAGTCAGAAGACTTTATATAACAGGGAGAGGACTCCTGGAAAGTCTGAATATACTGTAGAAATGGACTCACTGGGAATATGTGTGCCTCCATGAGGTATGCCAACTGCATTTTGTTCACTTTATTTGGCACAATCCAGATTTGCTGTTAATTCAGTGTATATATTACCTTGTTCCCCAAAGCATCATTGCTTTTAGGTTTCCACATGCAGACCCTATGGGAAGCATACATGCTGTTCCTGAACTGATAATTCTCACTGGCTGATAGATGTCAACTTTCAGTGAGACATAGGGCTTGTCTATATGGCCCTGGAGTTTGGACTGCGGGGGTATGAATTGCAGCACATATTAGCGCACTGCGCTGTAACTTCCCCACATAGACCCTGCAGATGCGAACTAAAAGGTACCTAGTTTCAAACAGGACTATATTAAAGCAAATTAGGTACCTTTTGAGTTCACATTGACAGAATCTAAATAGGCAATTACAGCTCAGTCCACTAGTGTGTGCTGCAATTTACATCCCTGTATCCAAACTTTGGGGCTGTTTAGGAAAGGCCTTAATTTCCCAAGTGCCTAAGTCACTTATGAAAATGGGATTTAGTGGTCTAAATCACTTTAATCCTTTAAAAACTAAGCACAGCAAACAAAATATTTTTTAAAATCTGGGAATTAGTCTGCTTCTCCTCTTACTTATATTTATGTAAATCAGGAGTGACACAACTGAGTTTGGTGGAATTGCTAGTTTAAAACTAAAATAAGAAGAAGAATCCAAGCTTTGGGCACATAAGACCTAATTCAGACCCTGGTGCTGCTGCACCCTCTGGCTTAAGTGGTTTCCATCAGATACAGGGTTTACAGTTTGGTTCAATGGCTCTCAGGCACTTCCACTACACAAATTGTACACCCGTGCCTAGAATAATATTTTTGACTGCTTATGTGACTTAGACTCCTAAGTACCATTTTCAAAAGTGATAAAGGCCAGGTCCCAAGGTCTTTCAATAAGCGCTAATTTCTGAAATGCCTATCTTTTTTAAAAATTGGATCTTAGGCACACAAATCACTTATGTGCTTTTGAAAATTTTACCTCAGTTTCTAGACCCTATTTTTAACATTATTTCCTCAGAATAGAGAGAAGAGGTGATTCTAGGACAGCAGCATTAATATTGGCAGCGTTTAAAGCAGCTCTGTACATCTCCTGTATTTTTGCAAAGCCATCATTTCAGATCTTAGCTCTATCTTTACTTTCAACTCCTGTAGCTGAGCTGTTCCAGCCTAAGATGTTCTAATATCTTGGGAACTGTATGACGTGCACCCAAAGCAACAGGACCTGGAAAACCTCCTTGAAAAGAACACAATCTTTTCAGATCATTTTGCATGCACCATACTTATCCTTGGAAGTGACATCTTAGAAGCAGAACCTGCTAATAATTAGATTCCACAAACTTCCAACAGCTTGCATGTCCCTCAGTGAGCTGTAAAAAGGGGTACAATTGTGATAAAACTGTTGACTCAAAATATTTTCACAAATTGGAACTAAAAAACATGATGAGGTCAAACAAGAAAAAGGTCACCAATACAAACTTTAAAGAGATCAAATATCAACATTATATCAGGAATTGAACTTCTGTACAAATAAACTTTAGAAGACCTTCAGAATCATTCATGCTGAATGTTGTTGGAAGGCTTTGAATCAGGCAACTTGGCAGAGTTTGAAGAAGTTCAGTACTTATATTTGGTCCCGACGATCATGAATATCATATTATAGAAGGAAGTCGTCATTTACTTCATGAAACACTAGCTCCAAAATTCTCTTCATGTTGTTAGGGGATGGGGAAAGCACTAACGGAAGGTTTCACTTATCCACGAAGGCTTTTATTAAGATTTTTTAAAAAAGAGTTGATATGCATTCCCAAGCCCTTTAGCTTTTTGTGCTAAAGTTAGGGGGTGGGAGGGGGAGTGTCAACAGCTGTGGTGCCTGTTGGGTTTGCAATCTGTGGCATGAGAAGCTCCAGAATGAAAAATGTACGATATTTCCATTCAGCCTGGCAGTAGGGCCCAGGACAATCATGCTACTTTAATGCCAAGGTAAAGAGACTTAATTGGAGACTGAATACAGGAATCATTCTTGGAAGTCTGATTAGGGCCATAGATTTGTGAGGCGATTGGCTACAGAGGTTCCTAAAGAGCCAGGCATTAATCCGAGGTCACAGGGAGCTAGGATTCTTGAGGAAAAAAGATGTTAGACTTTTAATCAAGCTCCTCTATTTTAGCTGCATAAAGTCTAATCCAGCCCTGCTATTACTATCCTCTTCAGCAAGGCCGGCACTTCCATTTAGGAGCACCAGGATTTGCGGGGGGGGGGGGGGCGGCAATTCGGCGGCAGAGGGTCCTTCCGCGCTCCGGGTCTTTGGTGGCAATTCTGCGGCGGGTCTTTCACTCGCTTTGGCACCCGCCGCTGAAGTGCCCCGAAGACTGGGAGTGTGGAAGGACCCCTGCCTAGGGCGCCAAAAACCCTAGCGCCGCTCCTGCTTTTCAGGTGGAGAGGCCCCACAATAATCTACATCGCCAGCTCCCTCATCCACCCATTTGCCCTGCAGAGCGTCCCCTCACTTGCTTCAAAAAGTAAAACATCTGAACAACCTGAGCTTAGCAGAACCACCCAGTTTTGCTTATCAATAACCAGGGGACTGCTTAATTTTCTGGTACCACATTTAGCAAGGAAATATGGTCAATTACAGCATACTTCACCAAAGACAAGCCTATCCTTCAGTTAGCATGGAAGCATAATGCCGAAGAAAAGGCTCCAATGAAGTGTGAAAACACTCAGAGAAAAGTAAGATTTAATATTAAGTGATTTTTGCCTACTAGCCTCCACATTGAGTTAAAGACCAAAGTAGATTGAATTTTCTATTAAATGAATAACAAGGTCTGAATTAATGAATAGTGAGATCCTTCTTTTACAGTATTCTGAGGGGCACAAGAGGAGAGGGGTATGATTTATCATTCAGATCCTCTCTGTGGATAGCAGGAGTATTTCCTGAGTTACCTGTAATGTGTGACTAGAACATGCCCTTTAGAGAAGACATACCCAACCAAAAGATAATCTTATGAAGAGGTAACCAAACCTTATTTAAGGATCTATAATATTTACAACTATAGTGACATTGTACTGCAGTAGTAATACTGCTTTCTAATATCTTTCATTGCTGGATAGACAACAGTGAAGCAGTGCAGAGGCAGCCTTGGATGTGGTTATTTGAAAATCCCTCTCTTCTGTTTCCTTCTTTGCTCTTTCACTCCCTGCCCCTCCACCCCCACTTCATGCCTCAGACACCCAGGCATGCTGGTGCACTGCATGTGTGTGATTTCTTTTGTGCACAAATTTGCCAGGTTGGATTTTGCTCTAAAACCCATTGTTTTATTTTAAATTGCTAAGCTATTTGAGTAGACACTTTCTTCTGGGTGGCTTTATTTTTTGTCCTGATTACTATATGAAATGTGTGCTATAGCATAGTGAATGTGCAGTTCCATTTGCTGCAGCTTCTGTTTTCATTTATACTGTGCCACATTAATATAAGCCAACAGTTAAAACTCCCCAGGGGTCTTGTTTAATATCTCCATATCTCCCCAGGGATGCTGCCTACAACTGGTATGGTGGCTGACTTGAGGCCTTGAAGTTCTGTATTTCCAATCATATTAAGATATTTGCAGTGGCTTATTTATTTTATTGAATTTCAGGGTTGTTGTGATATTAGTTGTTAAATGTATTTACTATCATGAGTTCTGCCTGTTGGGAAGCTACATAGAGAATGTACTTTTTGTTAAATTACTTGAAAATATCAGGAGCTTTGAGAGGCTTTCATCTGCCTCTGGTATTGCACATTTTTAGTGTCAGGAGATTTAACCCGTATGGCTTTCTGGCAAAATTTTAATTGGTTTGTAGCTCTAATGGGCACAGAAAAGTGTTTTCTCTTGATGCGAATTACTTTTTTTTCCTCCTTTTTATTTCTGGAATATATTAAAACTGAAAATAAATTCAACAGCAAGCATAGCTCTCTCCATTAATTTTCTGGGTACTTGGTACATGTATAGTGCAATGTTTTGACAACCTGTATAGTGTTGTTTGCATATCCAGTTGTATATCCAATAAGCAGCAGCTATACCTAAGCAGTAATTCTTCAAGAGATCCTGTCATAACAGACTTTGAGAGATGAGCACCACATCTAACAGCACTATTGGTTACAATAAGTATTTTCCCAAGATCTAACTCCTATATATTCAGATAAACTGAACTAGAAAAAACATCTCCATTAGCACCATTTGGGATGGTCTTTCTTCTTTGCCGCATAACAATGACAGCAGACTTCTGGCCTGGAGACTTGAAACCCTTCTGAAGCCCAGTACATTTGAGCATCATCATAGTAGCCAGATCCTCAACTGTTGGGAATTAGTGTAGTTCTGTTGATGTACACAAACGGCAAATCTACATGGGATTTAAACTGAAAGACAGTATCAAAGCTAATATGCTCGGATCTTTTTATGAACTGCAGTTCTTTAACATTTGTTTATAACTGATTAATGGGTATTCTTATTTAAAGAATGGATGGATGTCTGTGGACCTGAAGTATTAACAGGACTCTGCCAGCCTGTGAAAGCTGCTGCCTAGGTAAATGTCTAGAAGAGGAAGATCGGGTGGAGCAGGAGTGTGGATGACAGAGGGAAAGAAAGAGAGAAAAATTAATCTGTTTTTGCATCCTGTGTTTTGATTTTTTCTTTGTTTTTCTATACGACCAGATTACCTTTCATAACCGTGGTAAACGATTTGAATGAATGCAGATTTATTCTAATTAAAATTGTGAAAGATTGAAAAAGTAGGTATGTAATTTCTATCCAGGCAAAATATTTTCACATCGAGATAAAATGCAAGTGGACAGTGGATATCACTTTCTTACCGAACTTAAATTTAGCTTGCATCAATGCCAAGCCATTTATACCTTGATCCTTTATAGACTTAAATAGGACTCTGTGCAGGGGTCCATACTAACCTCTGTGGACATCAATTTGCACCCCTGTAAAATGGTTCTGCTAATATGTCCCTATCTTACAAGGCTGCTAAGATTAATTAATTAATGTTTCTAAGGCACTTAGATTCCTGCTGAGGATCTCTGTCTGTCCATCCATCCATCCATCTAGTGTTTATTGATTAATATTTTATGATTATTTTATTTAAGACTTTATAGGGAAAAGAATATTAAATTATTTTTAGCGTTATCTTACGTCTGTTCATGTGGGATGATTGTTTTAATCCTGTGCTAGAAGCGTATTGTTTCATTCTCTGCTGATAGTGGTTGACATAATGGCATCACTCTACATGACATTTGAAATGCTGATTTGTTTATAAGTGATTACTTTATAGATTTTTTTTAAAACATGCATTTGATATATATGCATCATATTTGTATCAGGATAAAATTCAGACAAATCAATCTTGATGAATATTTTATAAGTGTCTTCTATTCTTGGCATCCCTCGTGGCAACAAGATGAACTATTTTAATAAACTAGATTTTTTTGTTTTTTTAAACAGAGTCTGTCTGAGTTAAGACTTTAGGATCTGGCCCGTTATAAAAGGGCAAATTCTGCTTCCTGAATAGCTCCAATAATTGCAATAGAACTTCTTCCACAGAAAAGTTTTTTTTTATCCAGCATGAGTAATGGTGGTGGGATCTGGCCAAAAACATACCAGACTTTAGTCAGAATTACATTATTTATATCTAGAGCCCTACCAAATTCGCAGCCATGAAAAATGCGTCGTGGACCATGAAATCTGATCTTCTGTGTGCTTTTATCCTTTACTAAACAGATTTCATGGGGGAGACCAGCTTTTTTCAAATTGGGGATCCTGACCTAAAAGGCAGTTGTGGGGGTGTAGGTTCCATTATTGCCACCATTACTTCTGTGCTGACTTCAGAGCTGGGTGGCCAGAGGGCAACAACTGTTGGTCAGGCACCCAGCTTAAAGGCAGCACCCAGCAGGAGCAGCAGCACAGAAGTAAGTGTGGCAATACCATACCATACCACCAATATCTTACTTCTACATTGCTGCTGGCAGTGGCTCTGCCTTCAGAGCTGGGCTCCCAGCAGTGGCCGCCACTCTCCAGCTGCCCACTACTGAAAGCAGTGCTGCCACCAGCAGCAGTGCAGAAGTAAGGGTAGAAGTTCTGTAACCCCACTACAAGAACTTTATAACACCCCCAACTCCTTTTTGAGTCAGACCCCTACAATTACAACACCGTTAAATTTCAGATTTAAATAGCTGAAATAATGAAACGTATTATTTTAAAAATACCATGACAGTGAATTTGACAAAAAATGGACAGTGACTTTGGTAGGACCCTATTTATATCTGGGACCATTTCTGATCTCAGTTAACCATGTTATAAATCCAGAGCAACTTCACTGATTTCAAGAGAGTCATTGTAGTTTTATACTAGTGTAACTGTCATCAGAATGTGGTTCCTTACTCTGAGCTATATCAGTAGAACCAACAGAGTAGTTGGTAACCCACTGGCTGACACAGAGGATAGTGTTTCTTTCAGTGATGTCAGTAAAAATAGTGCTGCCTTACTCTTTAGTGGGTAAACTAAACAAAAAACAACTGTTGTGTCTTTAAATGAGAAGATACTGCACTGAATAAATGTTTTGGAGTAAATATGCTTGTCATCAATTCTGATATCTTCTTTCATCTGTATTTGATTTTATTAATTGTAATTTTATTATTACTGTTATTAATTATTTCTATTATAGTGGCACTTAGGGGGTCCAGTCAGGGTTAATGTTTTTTCATATGTCCAGTGCTTATGTTAGCATATAAAAAGGCTGTTACAACAGCACAGTCTTCTATTTTATGAGAACAGGGACTGGATTCTGCACTTGCTTACATTATAAATCCAGAGAAACTCCAAAGAAGTTACTTTAGCTTCACGCTGGTATAACTGAGAGCAGAATTTGGCCCCAAAGCTTAGAATTAAACCTCATCTAACCAACTGGTATTGGGCAAGTACATCTCTATACATGGAAATTTTGTCTGTGTCCTGAACAAGAAGCAGTCATTAATATTCTCTGTCAGTGGAGTAACTGATTATCTGGGAGGTTAGGTGCATCCTGATTAAGTTCAATAATATGTATTAGGAAATGGACTGCTTCTTGTTCAGCCCAATGTAGTAGCAAATGCTGAAAAAAAGAAAACACCAAAAGCATTCTTGTCTTCATTTATAAACTCTTCTTTGTCTAATGGATTTTTTTACTTAGATTATTTTAAAGCTATTGATTGAAGAAAGGCATTCTATTATACATCATATCTACTTCTTAAGGACGTTGACACATTGCTTTTCCAGATGATGATAACTAAAATGGCTGTGAACCATTTTAAATATAATTTTCACAATGTGATCAGAGTGGCTGGTGAGCTGCCTTCTCAAATTTCCTGATAGTGGCTCTTTAATCTTCCCCTTTCCCCATATGCCATCTTATTTTTATAAGCTGCTAATCTGGTCATCTTCTTGTAAATACAGTATGTTTCAAATTCTAACTTTTATGTGGCAGCTGTTCTTTTCCTTGAAATTACAATTTGAATTTTATGCACTATGAAAAAATCCATTTACTAGTAATGAGTCTAAGTGGTTAGTGACTGTTGAATGGATGAAATGATGCTTCATTACTCATCTCCTTTCCCTTCTTTTATAGCCAACTTCACTCAATTGCAACAAAAATGTTGTTTTAGTTGCTGCTGCTGTTGCTACAGTCTGTGTTGAAATCCTGCAGTTATTAACTGATGATATATAATGCTTTGGACTGGATTACCCAATGATGTAACAATACTAAGTGTCTCTAATTCAGCAACTTGCTTAAGATGACTTCTTTTTATAAGGCTACATAATTCAAATGAAAATGTGCCGCATTTACAGATCCAATTCAATTTCTAAAACATTGAGCTATCTTTCTTGAAATAAGTATCTTGGCAGGCTTGGACAGTTAAGCTACAAGGTGCTGAGACAGCTAGATTCAAGATGCAGCATCAAGCATTGAACTTTAGCTGTTAACATACATGTCAAATTTAATATGCATTGGGAATTTGGCTGGCCCGATGTTTTGTTCAACTCTTTAAAATTGTTAAATTTATTGGCTTAGTTATCCTGTAAAAATGGCTTGAGATGAGGTATTTGTTTTAAAAATCATAAACTTCCAACATGAACATTTTTTGACCAATGCTGCTATTTCCACTAAATTCACAGTTACAATAACTCTCTACTAATAGTATAAAATATATAACAGAAGTAGTTATTAGTGAATAGAACAAAAGCCAGTTTTTGTTTGTTTGTTTTCATTTGGATGGTGCTCAGATAATACAGTGATGAGAGCCAGGTGGGATATGTCTACATTGCAAAAACAGAACCCTCAGCAGCAAGCCTCAGAGCCCAGGTTAACTGATGTAGGCTTGTTACGGGACTAAAAATAGCAGTGTGGATGTTCCCTCTTGAGCTTGAGCCCAGGCTCTGAAACCTGGCAAGGCAGGAGGGTCTGAGCCAAGCAGAAACATCTGCACAGCTTTTTTTCACCCCATAGTATGAGTCCACAAGCCTGAATCAGTTGATCCGTGCTCTGAGACTCACTGCAATGCAGTTTTTATTGCAGTGTAAACATCTCTGATCATGTAAATGGATACATACGTGATTAATGCAGCAGCAGTAGCAGCAATAAAGATATTACTAATACGGATGAAAGAATGAGTTCAGACCACCTACATGGGCATGGAGATATTTCCTACATACTTGCTATTTTCCTATATTTTCAAATACAGGAGTCTAAAGTCAAGTTCCTAAATCCATCCATAGGCACCTAAATAAACATCCCGATTATCAAAGAGGTCCGAACACTCAACAGCTCACACTGAACACTTTTTTTTGAAAACCAGGTCACTTTTTTCCATGCCTAATATTGATAACAGGAGCTTAACTTTGAGTTTAAAAAGAATCTTGGCTCAGGTTTTTCTCAAAGTGGAATGTCTTGTATCCTGAGAGCCATCAGATCACTTGTAGTTTTTAAAGCAGCTACCTCTTGTGGAGAGAGAGATTTTTTTCAATGAGTTCCAATACAGAATACACAGTTGAGGGCTAAATTTTCAATAGCCCAAAATGATGGTCCAAATTATGTAGTTAGCTGTCCAAATATTAATATTATTCCTACAGTTGACCGCAGGTGCAAAATGGGACTTGCTTTTCAATATAGATTTCATAGAGTATCAGGATTGGAAGGGACCTCAGGAGGTTATCTAGTCCAACCCCCTGCTCAAAGCAGGACCAATCCCCAAACAGATTTTTGCCCCAGATCCCTAAATGACCTTCTCAAGGGTTGAACTCACAACCCTGGGTTTAGTACTGAGCTATATGTAGCCCTTGTAGCCTCACCCATAGAAATTATTATATACTAGCAAGCCCAGTACTAGAGTAATAACTAGCCTCATCTCTGGAAATGTCTTTTGTTTTAATTAGCAAAAGAAAATAAATTTAGCGGTCTCATTTTGGGACAATGTGGAACCTTTACCTACATGAGAAAATAACCTTGCAGACTGGATTATTCTGTCTTGATAGAAGTCCAGGACTGATAAAGCAGGATGAGTTGCAGGTCAAGATTGAGGTCAACAGTATGTTATAAATTCTGCACTATACCAGCCTGCATTTTGCACCTATGGCTAGGTCTGTTAGTTTTTCACTAAATGAACTCACCCAAATTTGTTTTAATGAAACTACATTCATATTGTACCCCATGTTATGTTTTGAAAATGCCTATTGAAGTCAGTGGTAGGTCGGAACACGGAACAAAACTAGATTATAGCCATTAGATAAGAGGAAAGGAAAGCAAAGCAAAGTGCAAAAGAGGGGGGAACTTAAGAAGGAAGAAAGCAAAACAAACAGGAGGACAAAGTCTAGAGAAAACTGGAGACTTTTAAAATGGGAGTCTGCATAAAAGAAACAGTTAAAGGAAGAGTAAGAACTGAAGTGCAGATTTAAAACTAAAGAAGGAAGTACCTGAAAATTTTGCTATGAGACAATCTATTCCATCTTTTAAATTGGTTGCCATTCTCCTACTGCTTTAATGCAATTAGTTGAATATCTAAATATATATTTTCACATTAGCAATTTTCTATTGCAGCCAAGTCCAGAATGTACACAAAATTTTACTTTGAAATTTTAACACAGTAGTTTACAACTAGTCAAGTGCTTACTCTATTGTTCGAATGATGTCTTACACCAAGGACCAATCAAGGCGAGGTGCTCTAGAGTAAAGACTTAAAAATTTGGCCCTAGGAAGCAAGTTGTTAGCATACAACCTGCCTCTGACACTGATACTCGTGCTGAGTACTTTGTTGATCCATTAGCAATCTGATTGACATCAATGGAGTAAAATGCCATTCCAGAGGCCAGATGAACAGAATATTTTAGATTTGAGGTCAATGGAGCTATGACAATACACATCACCTGATGATCTAGTCAAAGGTGAGTAAAGGTATTGGAATCTGGCATTTATTAGCTCAATTTTTCATTCTTGGAGGATAGGTCCATCAATGACTATTAGCCACGATGGGCAGGGATGGTGTTCTTAGCCTCTGTTTGTCAGAAGATGGGAAGGGCAATAGGGGATGGATCACTTGATGATTACCTGTTCTATTCATTTCCTCAGAAGCACCTGATATTGGCCACTGTCGGAAGAGAGGATACTTGGCTAGATGGAACTTTGGTCTGAGCCAGTATGGCCGTTCTCATGTTCTTATTCTTCTCTGTGTTGTTAGCACCCTGGTTTACTAGTATGGATTTGTTATTGATGTTTCTCAAACTTTTTACTTTTACCAGCGCTTTTGTTCTAACTGAGATCAGAATCAGGATCAGAACAAGATCTCTAAGATCTCTAACCCATAGTATTGATTAAATGTATATTTAAATGACTAATGAAAGAAAAATGATTTTTTTGTGTGTGGTCTCTTTAAGGCTTTCAACTTGTTTAGTGTGTGTAAACCTCTTTGATAAAAAGCCTTTGCAGTGAATCTGTGAGAAAAAATAAGAATGTTTGTTACTGTTACTTATACTGCAACTTAGAAATCCCTGGAGACTCATTAAATCTATAAAGATATAAGTCTTTTTTTCTTAATATGCTGACATTTTGGTAATAAATAAAGCATCCAGCCTAAAAGGAATAGAAAACAATTTCAGCTAGATTTCAGAGTTGTCTAAGTCCCTGAACAATAAACAGAAATATGCTTTCTGAGGGAGCATTGCTGCAAAATGACATTTTTGATACCACATTTTCATTACCTTAATGTTGGTATCAGTATTCTTCTGATTCAACTCCAGTGAACACACCTAGTGTGTGATACAAAGAAGCACGAAGCTAAGTTTGAAATTTGGAATTTGACCTTTTTCACATGTATGTTCATTTTAAAATAATTGCAAATTTTGTTTTATTTATGCAGGGTTGGACTGTCCTGGTCCTTATTTGGCCCTAGCAGGGGAGTAAGACTGAATAAACCCTAACCCCCCCATGACTCTGTTTGGCCCTGCTCAGATTGTGATGCCTGCCCTACTTGAGAAAGTGGGGGCTGCTTACCCAAAATGACTTCCTGTGTGTACATGAGTGGGGAGTAGGAGGAGCTCTGGGTCTGCCCCTCCTCTCACTCATTGAATAAGTTGCTACCCAGATGAATAGGGGTATTAGATGCTCTATAGTAAAATGCTTTTCTAGCCTTTTCTACTGTAGTATATATTTATTCCCAGAAAGTTGTGAGGTCTGTACCAGACCCCAAATGTATTTAGGCTTACTGACCCACAAGACCATTTTTTTTTAAAAAACAGAGTGAGGAGAGACTGCCTTCTCCCAATTCTGTACTTTGCCAGCCCTCACAGCCAAGCATAACATTGCAATAATCAACAGTTTAAGGCTTCACTGAAGGACAGCCTGTAATCCTGTATGAACTGTTAAGTGAAATACTTATAGCATCTATATTTCCTAAGGCTCTTATACCACACCTCTCCTAACACACCCTTATCAAGGCTTCCCGAATCAACAGCAGGAGTAAGGGAGGTAAAATCAGATCCTTAATGTATTTAGAGAATAAACTCTAGGATTCTACAAATCTGGGGAAAAAGCATAGGGTCTGATCCTTCTGCTGTACTTAAGATGTGCAATATGATGTCCATAATGATAAAGCAGTATAGTACTGTACAAAGGCTTACACCTGCTTTCAATGGCATTGGTGTAAATCTGGAGTAGTCCCACTGAAATCAATGGAAGAACTCCAAGTTGGCATGATGGCTTTGGCCTCATGCACTTTAACTATTTGGTAGGTCTGCATTATGTGGGGTTAAATATAATTTTAACAACAAATCGTTAACAGTCTATAGAGATTTTCTGTTTGGGGATTGTTTGTTTTACTTCACTAAAAAGACCCAGGTGACCTAGACCACACAGATGAAAAATGAAAGGGTTGTGTGGCTCATATGGGATGGTGTCCACAACATGAAAAGAGTCTGAAAAAACTATTTTGATTTATGAGGAGGAGAAAACAGACTGACGTGCTCACTCACTCATTGCAGGAGACAGAGTGAACAGCTAAAATTTTTGTTTGGCATTTTTTGGTTGTTTTTTTTTGTACCATCTGGTAGATTGTGGTTGTAAGTGCTGCAGCAGCAGCAAGAGTCTAACTACGGCATAAAGTGAGCCTGTTCAATAATGGTGCAAGTTCAATTTTTACAATATCTCCATTGGTTGTAACATTTTGGCAAGTCCCTTTCCTTCCTTCACGTCTTTGTACTTTTTTAATGTGTGTGTTTCCTGTGGAGCACGCAACAAACTTTCACTGTCTTGTTTATTTCTTTGTATGTCACTACCTCTACTGGTCATGGGAATAGGGTTGCCAACTTTCTGATGTCTGAAAACTGAACCCCCTCACCTCTTCATCCTACCCAGACCCTGCCACATGCTCTGCCTTTTCTCCCAACGCTCTGCCCCCTGCTCTCCTCCCTTCCCCTTTTCTCATTGCTAGATCCTCTCCACCTCCCTCCCCATCCAGCTGAGCTCTCCCTCTGCTTTGAGGGTGTGCTGCCTTCCACAGGCCAGCCCACAACATTGTGGCACCTGAAGTGGGGAGCTCAAATGATGCCCCCATGCCCCTTGCTTGGGCCAAAATTTTGAAAGGTTTCAATTCTGCCTTTTCCCTGTTCTACTCCTCTCATGGTACTGCTCTGCTTCCTACCCCAATAAAAGAGAACTAACAACTTAAAATGCTTGTTCAAAAATTTTAAGTAACACTTAACTTTCAAATGCCTGAACAGCAAATGTAACTTTTCTTGTCTGTATAGTAAACACTGGCATTTTTATCTCTTTGAATAATCAAAGTGGTGCTTTCCGTGCCTTCTTGGTTGCAAAGATTTGAACTGCTTCCTGAAGCTCCACAGGCTGGGCCAGCTCATGCTCTATTGAGATGTTTGCAAGGCCAACTGGCCTCTCCTGTGTCATTGGGGAGTGTAGATGTGTTTTTATTAACTTCAGCTTGGATAAGCTGTGTTCTTCACTTCCAGGAAGTGTTAGAAGTATGCACAGAACAACAAAAGCATTTGGAAAGAGGGTGGTCATCTTATTTGTGCACATATATTCCAGAACAGCCTTTGGAGTTGATCCTGCTGTAATGCATCTTTGAAAGGGCTTTCAGTTCATCACCTGAATCACTCTCATCAATATCGCACATGTTGTTATGTGTCAACACTGTCTCTAGTGCCTTGCATTGCTGGTATAGTGAGGAGTTTTGGAATATCATACAACATCCCAAATATACTGTTCCTTGAGCTGCATGAAACGTTCTTCAACTGACTGTATTGCGCAATCTAGCACCTGGTTAAAGAATTCAACTTTGAATTGCTGTTTAGGGTCTCTTATGGGATTATCCTGTGCCTCTTAATCAAAATGTCGTCCTCTTCAGTGACTCTGGTATTCTTGAATGGGTGGGAAAATAGCTTCAGTGTGAAGTTCCTCTGCCAACTTCTGTGCACTATTCAGAATGTTTTGAAATCCCTCATCTAACTGGTAAGACTGTAGGTATGACTGCTTTGTCCAGTTGTTCCATTGCTCCAGATATATCAAGGTCAACACCTTGGAGTCTCTTGCTTACAAAATTTATTTCAAACAGTATGTCAGGCCACAACACTAAGCCAGACAGAAATTAGAAGTTATGTATGTTTCTGCTGATTCCATTTCCCTCTGCCACTGTTCTCTCACGAACAGTTCCTGCCGTAGCATTATCCTCCATAATGGCAACTATGACATCATCTATCTTCCCAATTTGGTGTTTGATAGACTTTATTGCCTCCACGCAACTTTCCTATCGTGTAGCACTCAGTGGTTTCAGTGTCAGAGAGGATGTTCCCAGATGTTGCTTCAAAATTTGCCATCGATGAGTTGATGCAGAGAAAAATACATAGATGCTTTGAATTACATTAAAAAATTCAACAGCCTCACTATAGAAGCTCATGCTGCATCACTGACCACCAAGTTCAATGAATGAGAACTGCATGGAACAAAAAGAGCTCAAGAGTTTAACTCTCGGATCCAGGTCTGCACTCCTCTGTTCTTTCCTCTCATGTTGGCACCATTATCATAGCCCTGACCTCTCATGTCAGCTATCGCAATTCCTGTATCTTCCAGCTTTTTAAGAAGCACATTTGTCATACCAGCTCCTGTAGTATCATCAATGTCAAATTCTAGAAAATGCTCTCTGACAGTCACCATTGCAGGGACATTTTCACTAGGTTCTGTTGTTATAAAATGCGTCATTAAAGTCATTTGTTCCATATGGCTGATGTCAGGTGTGGAGTCCAGAATAACAGAGTAATATCTTGCTGACTTCAGATCTGCCACAATCTTCTGTTTGACTTTTGTTGCTGGTAACTGTATGATCTCATTTTGAATTGTTTTTCCAAGGTAGTGGTGTGTGTACATTTCTTGGGTGGTGACTCTTCTTAGATGCTCCTGCAGTACAGCATCAAACTCAGCCATCAGTTTCACAATTTTAAGGAAGTTTCCATTGTTTGGCACATACAGCTGATCTGAAGTGCCACGCAGTGTTAGGTTTTGGGTAGCAAGCATTCTCACAATGGCAATGAGCCTTTTCAGAACATTTTGCCAGTAAAGAGACTCTGATGCAATCTTCTCTTGATGCTGATCATCTATGGTGGCCTTTAACCGTAGTCTCATCTCAAGCTCTTTCCACTCATGGAATGCTCTCTGATGATTTGCTGCCTTCTCATGGCATGCCAGATTTCTAGTCATCTAGACTTAAGGAACTAAACTCAGCAGCAGATGTTTCTTGTGCCTCCACCACTTTCTTCTCTGATCTACACTTATGGATGCTGCAATAGCTGCCAGGTTAACTGCACTCTGACCAACTAGAAGATCAGGCATCTTCTCACCACTCACATCCTCACTGGGGCCAGAAGGCTCACCGTGAACATTTGCATCTATGTATCTCAGGAGAGCTCCTTCCTGCTTAGAAAGAAAAGCTTCTTTTCCTTTCTGAGTGCTGCCCCAGAGGGGCGTTTTCTTATTTCATTCATGACTGCTGTTCTGTGTCAGCTATAGTGGCTCTCAACACTCAATTGAAGGGGACAAATGAGCAGACTGGTAGCAGGGCCTGAGTGAGGGAAGATATCAGCATCTTAAGGGCCTAATTGGCTTCTACTACTTCAGTTGACTGCCTTTTCTCCTCAAGTGGGTTCAAGGAAGCAGCAGGAAACAGGAAGCTCCCTGAGAAGCTGGTGTGAATCAGTCCAGGCTCCTGGGGGTGTTAGAGAGGTACATAAGAGGCTCCTCCTCCTCTCTCTCCCTGAAGCTCCTGCTGCTTTCTGCTATTCCCTCTCACCTTTTCTCCTGTCTGTCTGTTATGTCTCTTGTGCCCTCCTTCCTCCAGCACAGCACTCCACCATCTCTGTGCACCTAGAGCAGAAAGAATACATATGCACCATCAGCAGCAGACACAATTTTCTGCACTTTGGGTCCTAGGGGCGCACACACCCCCAGTCTGGCACCTGAGGCAGTTTGCCTCAGTTTGCCTCATGGTAAGGCCAACCCTGGCCTTCCAGCTCACAAGATGTAGGAGTTGACCCCAACTGAGCAGGTGCTGGTGCAGGTTGATGACCTGGTACCTCTTCCCTCACCCACGGTATCCAGGCTTTTGATTTCTGGTGAGTACATCCGATCAGACACTTTCAGGTCCCCTTTTCCATCTGCTTTTCCGGCTGAAAAGCGGATGTCTGGCAACCTTAGATATGGATCAGCTCTGCTCTTTCTGTTGTCTCCACTCACTGCACCGAAGTGCAAGGACTGGGACAAGAGGTAGCACTAACAATTTATACAGGTCTGATTATTTTAGATCTTGGATTTAGACACCTCCAAACCACTGTATTAGGAGAGAGAAAAATTACAATGCAGACTCACTTGGGACCACATTTTGAAAGAAATCTTTCTCAAACTTCCTTTTCTGGCCTTCAAACAATTGTCAAATCTCACTAAGCTCATCATGACCCTTCTATAATAACTCATGCAAAACCTGCAGATATATCCCCACTGGCATGGTGATTGATATCCTCCACAACGCCCCTTTCACGATCCATGGACTCTACACATGCATATCACAGCAAGTGGTGTACCTCATCCAGTAATAACTGGATGTACGCAACAACAACTATGTGGGTGAAACCATATAATCTCTACACGCTCGAATGAACTCTCATAGAAAAATGATAAATGACAAAAACATTGTGGGTGAACACATTTCACAGAACAATCGCTCCGTAGCTGACCTCTCAACCCCAGTCCTCAAAGGAAACCTGCACAACACCTTCAAAGATGAGCCTGAGAGCTTAAATTCATAACTTTACTTGATACTAAAAATCATAGGCTTAGGGCTGGTCTACACTATTACATCAGCATGGCTACATCTCTCAGGGGTGAGAAAAATTCACACTCCTGAGGGATGTAGCTATGCCAACTTAACCCCTGGTGTAGATAGTGCTAGGTCAATTGACGAGTTATTTGACCTACTTACTGCTTCTCAGGGAGGTGGATTACTTACACCAGTGGGAGAACCCCTCTTTTTGGTGCAGATAGTGTCTATGCTGAAGAGCTACAGCAGTGCAGCTGAAGAGGTGCTGCTATAGCAATTGAAGTATAGGCATTCGGTTAATACAGACACAGGATTTACAACTTGTTACAACAGTCTTTAACCTGCCAACTCTCTGTTTTTGACTTCTGATGACTTCAGAGGTGTTAACTGGCTACTTCACCTTGTATGGTCTATTACAAAATGTGTTAATTACTTATGCCAAACAATCTGTTCCAAGTTATATTTAGCTTTGATGCTCTGAACACCTTTCCCAGACCTGAAAAAGAGCTCTGTGTAGCTTAAAAGCTTGTCTCTTTCACCAACAGCAGTTGGTCCAACAGAAGATATGACCTCACCCACTTTCTGCTCTAATATCATGGAACAATATGGCTACAACAACACTGCAAACAATATGGGGGAGGGGGCAGAATAGAAATTTGTGGTAGGAATGCTACATTTGTATGTCAGATCTTACAGCTTTCCAGTAGAATATTCTTCCATTCTATTAGCCAGACTTCACTGTGCCATAATCATAGAAATTTAGAGCTAGAAGAGACCCCAAGAACTCATCTAGTACATCCCACTCCCAGTGAGGCAGGATTAAGTATACTTAGATTATCTCCAACAACTGATTCTCTCATCTGTTCTTTAAAGCCTCCAAGGATGTGACTTTCACAACCTCATTAGGTTCCAGTGCATCATAATACCTACTTTATAAAAAAAACAGATCCTATTAGCAGCCTCCCTTCCAGGACCATATTGGGTAACCTAGTCCCTAGGTATTTCTTTTATATTTTCTTTTCAATAGTCTAGCTGCTCCTCAGTGTATTATAAAATTGTTTATCAATAAATATATACTTAGGGTCAAATTCTGATGTCAGTTACACCAGTATAATCTGGGAGTATCTCTACTGGTTTCAATTTCACTGAATTATTGAGTTTTTAATTGGGCCCCTGGAGTCTAACGGGCATTTTCACCATATTTTTAATAGTTTAATGAAGGTCAAATGGCATCTAAACTAGTTGAACCCTTAGCAAATTTTAATATGCCAATCTACTATGACATTTTCATGCAACGTAACTAATGCAAGATCTCGTGATAATTCAGAAAATAAATCATGATAGCACTGAACCATCTGCCTGTGCCACATCATTGTAAGATGTCATGGGCCATCAAAAAGCTAATTTGCTAGTATCCATTTATTTGCAATTGCAAAGCAGAAGGTAAAACTGAGGAAATTAATTGGGAGAAAAAAAGAGGAATAAATGTTGAATGTCAGCAAAAGATAGGACCCAACAATGCCTTAGGATGCTCATGTGGTGATCTGCAAAATAACTTTGAGCTGTTGCAAGATAAAGATAAGAGGCTCTGGCAAGGGTTTGTTGACTAACATCATGCTGCCAGAGAGATACATTAAAGGAAGCCTCTCGCACACACACAAGAAGAATAGATTAGAAATGTATAGATAATAAAATACCTCACCAGAGTGTACCTCTGTTTGTGATCCGAATTAGCACAACAAGAGATGTGGCACTGGCAATGAAATATTCTTTCTATATGCAGGGGAGGCTCTAGCTTTTTTGCTGCCCCAAGCATGGCAGGCAGGCTGCCTTCGGCGGCGCGCCTGCAGGAGGTCCGCCAGTCCCACTGCTTCAGCATATGCACCGCTGAATTGCCGCTGAAACTGCGGGACCAGCGGACTTCCCGCAGGCGCGCCACCGAAGACAGCCTGACAGCCGCCCTCATGGCAACCAGCAGGGCACCCCTCACGGACACCCCATGTACACGCTTGAAGTGCTGATGAGCTGGAGCTGCCGCTGTCTACATGTATCTCCCTTGTTCTCAAGGGTTTTACTATGGTGCATTTCCTCTGCCTGGTTCCTCTGCTTTGTTTAAATTATATCTTGTATTATAATAGATTGCAGAGAGTGAAAACACTAAACTGCATATTGGCATACTGAATTTGTGGCTTTTGTTAACCTAAGAAACCACTTTATTTAATTCAGCAATCAGCAGTCCATTCTCAGCTGTTGGATTTGGATTTAGTTTGCTCTGTTACCTACAGCTTGATAGCCTAATCTTATGTTTTGGAAAAACTGGCATATAATACTTATTTGTTAGAGAGTTCAGTATATTTAAGAATGGTACAATATTCTCATGGTTCTGGATTAATTTTCAATTAATTCTATTTTAATTATTGTTCCCTTGAAATATCTTTAAATCTGTGTAGTCATTGAAATATGCTTTTCTCTGGATTTCAAGACAAGATCATCATTACTTTGAGTAGAATTCACTTCAAATAATAGAACTTTTACTGAAAACAAAAATAACAAAATAAATTGTTTGTGGGAACAATACTTGAGACACTATTGTAACTCCCATCGACAAATATCTTTTAACATGGAAAGAACACTTAAATAATAGATTGCAGAGAGTGAAAACAGTAAACTGCAAATTGACATACTGAATTTGTGGTTGACTGGCATATTTTAGAAAAATAAACCTGTACTATGGAAGAAAAAATAAAATTAAAATTGTTCTATATTGTATTATTCTTCATTAGACTATTTTTTGCACACCATGGGCCAACTCTACTCTTGGTTATACCATAGTAAATCTAAATTAACACCACTCAGACAAATGGATTGAGTCTAGGCCAGATCATACCCCTAGATTCACTCATGGAGTGGATACTCTTGTATGGAGTGGATACTCTTGCATGCATGAGATTTCATGAGCAAGAATTCTTCATGATTCCACAAGGTGGATGAAACTGCAAGATGACAAGGTCATGCTCTATCACCGAGGCTTTCAAGACTATGTAAAGCAGTCACCTCTACTTAAAAAATCTTAATCATAACCAAATTGTTCTAGGATCCTTAATAAAAAGGCCATTCAATATGACCAAATGCTTCACCGGTGCCCACTGAAATAAAATTAGCTATATTAATTTTCTTAGCAAACTATGAGACTAAAAAGTCTATTTAAATTAGCTCATACACACCTGGCTGGTACAAAACCTGCCCAATCTGGGTCAGTTATATGAAGGAAGACTTTTAGTTAGGCATCCTTTCAGAACTTCAACTAATACTTTACTGTCAGAGTTAATTAAGCAGATTGGCCTACAAGAGGCATATTGCAATAGATCTTCATGAAGCAGAACAACTTTTTTCCCCTGCAGTGTAGAGAGTACAATTTTCTTTTTCCTGAATCACAAAACATGTCTTGCCCAGTCTGCTCTGATTTAAGACATTTTTAACAATCTATTGGACCATGGTGATTTATTACCAGGGAGAGAAATTTGACTGCCTCCAACTCCTTTAATGTTAAAACATCATTTAAAATGATTATAGCAATAGAGGCTACTGGGTAATTTAACATGTTGGAGTCAATGAGTCTTTCCATTGACTTCAAGGGGAGTTAAATCCAGCTCCTGGTGCCTAGCCTTTGGACATTCATATTTCCATTCCTCATCAACTAGTTTGCCAGGATTATTTTTCTGTTCATAATACTGATTTGTGCGTTAGGGTCAGAAATGTGAAATGTGCCCAATTACGGACATTGTGTATTTCATCTCATCTCTAAACTTGGAGTCTGTTGTCACTCCTCTGTGTTGCACAGTTTCCTTTCTAATTCTTTTGATTACTTCAGACAAATTCTTTTAAACGGAGTGAATAAGAGATTATGTATGACATTATCACTAGATTTGATGTTTTACATAATAAAGACTGAAAGTTACCTGTGTTTTCCCTTTCATTAAACCTTCTATTATTCTTTTTTTTTAAAGGAATGAATAAACATGTAGTTTTGTGATAAGAGATGCACTGGCCTTAGTGTGTGCAAATGCCTCCGTATTTTAATCCATCCCAGTTTCTCAGCTGTAGACTTCATATCTCGTGCCTCTGAGGAAAACTTATCAAGTCTGTCTGATCTTTTTTTGAGATTATGCAGAACACAGTTGTAATGTGTGGTAATAAAGTGTGGTATTTTTGTCAGTATATGATGATAAAAGTTCATAAAGATCTTATTGGGGACATACACAGAGACCAGTACAATTCCCACTGAAATAAACAGTCTTTTCAGGGACTTCACTGGGAAATGGATCCATCTCTAAGACCACTTCTGCTGAAATCCATTTCCCATGTAATTCAGTGGGGTTTCAATATTCTCCCATTTCAGCTTTGTGTATATTAACATGTAGGCCCCACTCTATCTGCCACAACATCAGGTATAAAAACATAACCAACCCATTCCCTCCATATTTTCTCATAGATCCTTTGAGAAAGGTGGATTTCTGTAACAATGCCACCTGCGCTGGATTTCTTCTAAGGGAAGATAAATGCTCTTTCCTTTGTTGTGGGATGATATAAGCCCCATACTTTCTAGGACCATACTTTAAATCTATAAATGGTCATTCACTTCTTCAATGATGTCTGCATTTCAAGATTATTAATTATGAGAGTTTGATATAATTTGTACTGCAGTAACACTCAGGATTAGGGACCTGCCATTAAGTTTTCTGAGCTCTTTGAGGCCCCCTACTGGAGGCCTCATGGTCTTACCACACCCCATCCCAGAAAAGGAGCAGCGAAGGTGGGTCCTCCAGGCCTGCCTAGAGAGGCTGTAGAGAAGCAGCCAATTAGAGTGCAGCAGGCCAGTTAAAAAGGAGCTGCAGGGGGGAAGTAGATCAGCTGCTGACTTGGACTAGAAGGGTGAGGAAGGATAGGAGGTGAGATCTTTAGTGCTGAAGTAAGGGTGATGTTCAAGGAGCTATGTGGAGAGTGGCCAATGGAATAGCAGCAACAACTATTACAGGAAGTAGCATGTGGCTATTTATTGGGTTGGGCCTTGGAGTAGTGGTTGGGCCTGGGTCCTTGCTCCTGGCAGGGTGGCCTAAGCCTTGAAATGGGTATAAGGCTTGTTTGGAGGCTGCAGTGAAGGGCAGAACTTTAGAGTCTCTGGGGAGAAAGTTCTGGGGGCACTGCTCTATGCTGGAGCAGACCTGGACTTAAAGCTAGCCCAGAAGGGGCTGAGGACTGAGCCCAGAGACAGGGCTAAAGATAGTAACAAGAGCACAGGGACAGGCCCCGTTGGACCTCTTGCCCCAGAAGGGTATCTCCATGTGTTTAGACCGTGGGTAGCTCAGCCCATAAGCAGAGCGTGTGCAGGTTTCCACCTGGCCAAGAGCAGGCCCTCATGAGAGGTGAGTATGCACTGTTACCAGCCCCTACTGGAACAGCTGCACTAACATATAGGAAGAAACTGTTTTGAAGAGCTTATCTGAAAAGACACAAAACAGTTGAAGGGCAGGTTAATGGGATACAACATCCAAATAAAAGAGGCTGATCAAAGGCATGTGTCTTGTTAGTTCTAATATTGTTTTTTTCTCTTGTCTAATTTCCTTAAAATGGGTGTTTTATATATTTTGAGTTCAGCTCTAGCTCTTATTCATTTTGGCTTATAAAGAGCAGTTACATATTTTACTTTTATCCTTTGCATTTGTCTTTTAATTTTAAAAAATATATTTAGTCCTATGTCCCTGCAAGTAAGTCAATGGGAACAGAAGGGCAAACCCTGCCTCCCCCAAGGGAATGATGTGGGGGTCCTCATGGAGCTTGCTTCCCTGCATAGTCTCCACTCAAGTTTTCTCTATTGGTGGGAAAGTCTGAGGAACTCCGTGGGAGACATTGAGTAGCATAGGGCACTAAATGGGAAGTTTCAGATGCAGAAACTATCTAGGAAAGCAGAATGTGTAAGCATTCTGGAATGTTGCCAGTACACAGGGTTGAAAATCCTTCTGCCAAAAAAACCTTTTGTTTAAAAAGCAAACAAAAAACTCGAATGCTATTGTTTTTGAGATATTGGACTTGATTCTTTTCTGACTTATACTAGTTTTAAACAAGAGCAACTCTGTTGATTTCAGATGAGTTACTCCTGATTTACTAGTGAGAGAATAATCAGGCCCATTGAGTGTAACCAGTGTTTAGTTGAAGAGCAAATGATCATCGTGTTCTGCTTCATGCTTTCCTGGTCGTTCATTTTTAAATTGTCCTAGGAGCAAAGGTTGGATTGGGATGTAGCAATATTTTTCTTACATCTGTTTTTGATGGTATTCCAAGATTCTCCACAAATTTGATACACACAAGCTTTGTACATTTATTTGCTCAGTATCTTTCAGCATTTATGATTGCTGTAATTTACCACCCGTTGAAAGCTCTCTACAGCAGTGGTTCCCAAACAGTACATCTCTTGGCCTGTGCTGCTTCCAGCAGCTCCCATTGGCCTGGAGCAGCGAACTGCGGCCACTGGGAGCTGTGATCGGCCGAACCTGCAGATGCAGCAGGTACTCAAACCAGCCTGGCCTGCCAGCGGCTTTTCCTGCACAAGCAGTGGAACAAGTTTGGAACCACTGCTTTACAAGCTTACTGTGTGATTCCTCAGAGCTTCTGTTGGATATTTTAATCTATATATTCAAAAATAATTTAATTGGGGACTTGAATACACATGACTAATACTACTGTTAGACTTTTCTCTGCAGTTCATGGGTCTGCAGGAATCTTAATTTAAATGAACTCTTCCATATACTGTAGCATATACTAGGGGTCATGACTAAAATAAAGAGTGTCACCACAAGTTTGTCCTTTACTATTAAAAGTGATATGATTATTTTTGGATCACTTTTATTTTACTACTTTTTGTATCCCAGATGCCATATATCAGACATGCTCTGTGTGCTTGAGAGTTGAGTGAATAATCTAGTCACGAAAATTTATTCAGTGAATTTTTTTCTTCTCAGAATTCATGGTTGCACTGTGATTTCCTCAAATGTATTTGAATATATTTGTCAAGCTGTTTCTGTGAATAATCCTTTGTGCACAGATTGCTTGTGAATAGCTAATTGTAAAGGCTTGATATTTGAAACTGAAGCTGTTTTTATTGGACAGAAAGGTCACATGGTATTTTTTGTTCCTTGATCAAATGAGTCTTTTAAAATCAGTTTCCATAAATATTGCACAAGTCTTACTAAAAATTTGCTCTTTTGATTAACATTCTTGTCAGTAAATTCATTTTCTGGACTAGTTGCATGAAGTGAAAACAGTCAAAGTGAATTTATTAAATTCTAAAGAAAATACATAGGCTTTTTTTGTTGGTTGTTCCAGTTATCCAGCTATATAACTGGCATTTGGGGATCCTTCCTGGATCGAAACAAAGCAAACTCCTTCATGTAGTCTTTTTCCTTTCCAGTGATATAGAGACTATGTTGACTTATTGCCCTTACTTGGTGCTTTATGATAAACAGCTTTGGGTTACTTCAGCTAAAGTATGATACCTTGGCATAGTTCAGTTACATTTCCATCACTCTCCTTGGTGTGACTCTACTCCTGAGTATTAAAAGCAGTAGTACAATGCAAAAAGCAGTAGTACAATGAAAGTGTGTGTGTGCGCACAGCATGTGAAAAAGCAACACAACAGTTGTCCCATGGAGAATGCTGTTTTGTTTTAAAATTTCTACATGCAAAACTCATCTTGAATATTATCAAGTATTCTTGATGTTTCTTAATCTAGATAGGTCTAGAAAAATCTTAATGAGTAGTCTTTTTGCTTATTTTCATTGATTAAAATTATTTTGATGGTTTCAATTGAAGCCTTTGATCTTTTTTCCTTCACCATCTTTATCTACTTGCCCTATGTTTTATATAATAGTTGACTTGTGCAGATATGAATTTTTCAGCTAACAAAGCAGACAATTCAAAATATGAGAGTGATTCAAAAATGACTTGCATCCACAAGTCTTGACTGAAACTTTTAACAGGAACAGATCATCTGAGTCCAATGACAGTACAGTTTTATTATTTGAATAACAAGAAGAGAATGGCATTTGACACTTCTGGAACTAATAGATCTGTTTTGTTGCTGGGTTTTTGTTTGCTCTCCCATTTGGAAAGTAGTTTGAGATTTGATATGAGACACCTTGTTATATCACAGAATAGCAAGAGAACACAAGGAATGCAAATGATAAAAATGGAAGTTGGTGGATTCTGTGATGCTAAGTCTGCCAGCAGGTACATATCAGAATGAAAATCGCCAAGGATTATATATTAAAAAAAAAAAAGGACGCATCCCAAGAATATTAAATGTTCACAATAATTACCCAGGTGTAACACTGCTGATAGCAGCTAGCAAAATTGTCTGTGGAATACAATCAGGAAAGTTACCGGGCTTCTATTTCTGATATCACAGATCATGTTTGAAGGCAAAAATTAAAATAGAACAAACAAATAGGATTTATTAACTCTTTTAAGCTTCTATTAACAAGGTGGAGTTAAGAGCCCTTTATCTTCCAGTCACATTTCTTTCAGGTACCTACTGGCACTGCAATCCTGTGGAAGCAGTTCTTCTTCGAGTGATTGCTCATATCCATTCCAGTTAGGTGTACGCGCCGCGCGTGCACATTCGTCGGAAAACTTTTACCCTAGCAACTCAGTGGGCCGGCAGGTCGCCCCCTAGAGTGGCGCCACCATGGCGCTCCATATATACTCCTGCCGGCCCACCCGCTCCTCAGTTCCTTCTTACCGCCCGTGTCGGTCGTTGGAACAGTGGAGCGCGGCTTAGCTGACCTCCACTTCCCTAGCTACTCGTTTTCTCGTATATAATTATGCAGTTATAACACTGTTATATATATATTTGTATGGTTATACGTGTTTTCTTTGCTAACATGGTTAGTTTAGTTAGCGGGGTTCAGGAAGTAGCCCCTTCCATGAGCCCAGTGCCGGAGCCATGCATGGCTCACCGGGTTTTAAAAGGGGCCCGGCTTGCCAGAAGCCGCGGCCGAAGAGAGATCTACATGACTCCTGTTTGAAGTGCCTCAGGGAATCACACTTGACAGATAAGTGCCCTATTTGCAAGGCTTTTAAGCCGAGAACAAAAGGTGCGGGACTTTCACTTACCCCTCCACCTTGGGCACCGAGCGATGTTCAAGCGGCGGGCAGAAGCGCCTCCTCGGCACCGGACCCCGCCGGTACCACCAAGGCCTTTCGGCACCGACCGTCGCCGGCACCGATGTCGACTCGGCACCGCTCCCTTCTTCCGAGGTCGAGAGAGTCTACGATTCCTGCTGGTGCCTGGCGGCTCCCCGGCACGCGCCGTGGTTGAGCCCCCTGCTCCCGCTACTTCCGTGCCACCTGCATCGCAGCCAGAGAGCTCGCCTAAGTTGCGTTATCCGGCACCGTCACCTGCAGAGGCACCGATGACTTCGGCTCCGTCGATTCCAGTCCCCCAGGACCATGGAACCCGGTGCCTGGCAGCTCCCCGGCTCGCGCCGTGGTAGAGCTTACTGCTCCTGCTGCTTCTGTGCCAGCTGCACCACAGCTAGACAGCTCGTCTAAGATGGCTCGCCCGGCACCGACGACGTCGGCACCGTCGATCCCGGTCCCACGAGGGCCGTAGAATCCGGTGCCTGACGGCTCCCCGGCACGCGCCGTGGTTGAGCGTATTGCTCCTGCTGCTTCCGTGCCAGCGGCACCGCAGCCAGAGAGCTCGTCTAAGTCGGATCGCCCGGCGCCGACACCTGCTACGGCACCGATGACGTCGTCACCGTTGATCCCGGTCCCACAAGGGCCGTAGAATCCGGTGCCTGACGGCTCCCCGGCACGCGCCGTGGTTGAGCGTATTGCTCCTGCTGCTTCCGTGCCAGCGGCACCGCAGCCAGAGGGCTCGTCTACGTCGGATCGCCCGGCACCGACACCTGCTGCGGCACCGATGTCGTCGGCACCGTCGATCCCGGTCCCACAAGGGCCGTAGAATCCGGTGCCTGACGGCTCCCCGGCACGCGCCGTGGTTGAGCGTATTGCTCCTGCTGCTTCCGTGCCAACGGCACCGCAGCCAGAGAGCTCGTCTACGTCGGATCGCCCGGCACCGACACCTGCTGCGGCACCGATGACGTCGGCACCGTCGATCCCGGTCCCACAAGGGCCGTAGTATCCGGTGCCTGACGGCTCCCCGGCACGCGCCGTGGTCGAGCTAATGCTCCGGCTGCTTCCGTGCCAACGGCACCGCGGCCAGAGGGCTGGTCTAAGTCGGATCGCCCGGCACCGACACCTGCTGCGGCACCGATGACGTCGGCACCGTCGATCCCGGTCCCGCAAGGGCCATAGAATCCGGTGCCTGACGGCTCCCCGGCACGCGCCGTGGTTGAGCTCCTGCTCCGGCTGCTTCCATGCCAACCGAAGCCTCTGAGGCACCGACAACATCGGCACCGTCGATTCCAGTCCCACAAGGGCTATCGAATCCGGTGCCCGACGGCTCCCCGGCACGCGCCGTGGTTGAGCGTATTACTCCCGCTGCTTCAGTGCTAACGGCACCGCAGCCAGACAGCTTATCTAGCTCGGTTCGCCCGGCACCGGCACCTACCGAAGTCTGATGACCTCGGTACCGTGGATCCCGGCCCCACGAGGGCCGTCGAATCCGGTGCCTGACAGCTCCCCAGTACGCTCTGTGGTTGAGCCTGCTGTTCCCTGCACGCCGGAGATGTTACCAACGGCGAGGGCTCTCAGTGCCATGACAGAGTCAGTGCTGCCTGACCCGGGCACCGCCGGTACGGGTAATACAGTCTCTTCAAGGGACTGTCCCCTGTCAGTACAGCAGAGCGGCACCGTTCATGATCACGGTCCCGCAGACACTCCAAGTCCTGTCGGCACGCCGGACACCACTGGCAGTCCCGGTGCTGTTTTCCTCGGTACTGGTCACACTCGCTGCACCGGTCGGTATCCCGTTCGCCGACCCGCTATCGGCACCGTTCCGACATCTGGCACCGGGGCAGGTACCTTGACTCCTGTAGCTCTTCTCCGAGCCTCGAGATCTCGGTCGACCTCCCGACACCGTTCTGGTTGCGGGTCTGGATCTCGTTCCAGGTACCGATACGCCTCCCGATGCCGGTCCCCGGTGCCGAGTTGGGCAAGGTCCGAGTGAGTCAGAGACTCGGCCCGTGCCTTCTTTCGTACCTCCATGGCCGTCCGGACACGCATCCGTGTCATCTCATATGCGCAGATTTTATGCTCAGGACCACGATCCTGATATGATGGCCAGCGGGCGCCAGCCCCGAAGCAGAAAGAGCCTTGGCGAATGCAAGGTGTACTCTGCAGGGGCCCTGCACCTCTGGGTAGCAAAGCAACAAGCCTTGCTTAGCTGCGATAATTATAGCACCTGGGTGGAGGAGTTTCTCCCTCGAACCTCCCACCTGGAGTTCGCTGCCGTCTTGGAGGACGGGGGAAAGAATTTACCCTTTGTTGGTAAAGGCATCTTCGCGGCAGAGACAGCCCCAGACTGCGAAGCCTGCTGGACAATAGGGTCCTAATGCGTCTCAGCATGTATACGCCAGCGACCAAACGCAGGCCTTTATGGCCCCAGCCGCCATACTCTGTGCATAGCCAGAGGCAGAACTCTGGAGAACGGCAAGGCCAAGGTGGTCGCAGATAAAAGTCAGGCCCCCTAAAAAGCCAAAGTCAAGGTCCCTCGCAATTACCACTGGGACAAAAGACGGACCTTCCAAGGTTCGCCGGAGGGCGGTGTACCAGTCGCAGGACGGGATCCTGATCCCGCTTTCTCCTGGCATGGCCCCAGTTACTTTCAGATCGCTGGGTCCTGCGCACGATGGAGCATAGGTACCACCTTTAAATTGCTCCAGCCCTGTCCCCCTTCAGCGGACGAAAGGGGCTAGGGGTTTTACTCCCGTTATCCCCTAGTCCCCCACTCGAACACAGGTCTCAGACCTCCCTGGTCCTGCATGGACTCAACCGGTTTGGGATAAGGTTGAAGTTCTGCATGGTATCCCTGGGAACCATTATTCCATCCTTGCCTCCTGGGGGCTACTATGCCGCCCTGGATAGGAAGGACGCGTACTTTCGCAATGCCATCTTCCCTCTGCACGGGAGATGCCTCCGCTTTATAGCCAGCGGTGAATACTCCCGGTTTACAGCCATAGTCGCCGCCTACCGTAGCTATGTCGGATATGCGTTTTTCCGTATTGGGACGATTCGCTTATCCGAGGAGACTCTGAGACACAAACCACTCAGCCCGTGGGCATCGTCACGGTCTTATTCACAGCTCAAGGCCTGATGATTACTATAGAGCAATCCACTCTGGTTCCCACGCAGAGGTTGGGCTTCCTAGGGGCGATCTTGGTCTCCTACCTAGCCGGAGCCTGCTTATCACAACTGCGGTTTTAGGCGATGGCAACAATCATCTGAGGTCTGAAGGCTTTCCCAACGACCTCAGCTCGTTCTTGTCTCAGTCTCCTGGGTCCATGGTTGCCTGCAAGTTTGTAACCAAACACGCCAAGCTCCGCCTCCGTCCTCTCCAAGTCCGGCCCACCTCGGCGTACCGCTTGGACAGGGAGCCAGTGGTCAGGGTAGTCACCGTTCCCTCGAACGCCTTAGGCTCCCTAGAGTGGTGGCTAACTCCCTCCTTGGTGTGGACAGGGATGCGGTTTCATCCGCCCCAGCCCTCACTGCCCCTGACGGCGGACGCATCATCTCTCTGCTCGAGTGCTCATGGTCACCTCCGAGCTTAAGGCCTTCGGTCTTCTAGGGAGCTGGCATTCCTCATTAATGCCCCAAAAATGAGAGTAGTCCGCCTGGCATGCCAGGGGTTCCAGCGGCAGCTGCGAGGCCGTTGTATCTCGGTGTTTACAGCCAACACAATGGCCAGGTGCTTCATAAGTATTCAGGGGGGACATAGTCCTTCCCCCTTTTTTGTCAGGAGGCCATCCATTTCCGGGTCTTTTGCATGGCCCACTCGATGGAGCTGGCGACGTCCTTTCTCCCAGGCGTTCGGAACGTCTTAACTCTTTGACTCAGCAGGTTTTTCCTGTCTTACGAGTGATCACTCTGCCCCATGTGAGGCGTCCCGCTTTCCGGAAGTGGAGATGGTTCCTCACACAGACCTGTTCGCTCACCGCGAGAGCAGGAAATGCCAGGTGTTCTGCTCCTTCCAAGGTCTCTCCTCGGAATCGATCTTGGACGCATTCCTGATGCCGTGGAACGGCCAACTGCCTTATGCCTTCCCACTGTTCCCACTGGTTCGTTACGTCCTGCTCAAACTCCGCAGGGGCAGAGCGTGCATCCTCATGATCACTCCAGAGTGGTCCAGGCAGCACTGACATACCACGTTGCTCGGCCTGTCAGCCCAGACCTCATCACTCAGGGCAATGACAGGCTTCGTCACTCGGACCTGCAGCCTCTTCGCCTCACGGTGGCTCCTGCGTACCTGAGTCGGGGTGACAGGCAGCCTTCCACCTGGTTAACGTACCGAGCCAGGTGGAAGCGTTTCCTTTACAGCTGCAGTACGCTCGATCTTGCTCCTGCTGAGGTCTCGATCCCCTCTATTTGGCCTGCCTCTGGCCTTCAGCGGCAGGATCTGGCGGTATCATCGCTGAGGATACTCTCAGCAGCCATCCCTACCTTCCAGCAGGCTAAGATGGACGTTCAGTGTCCCACGCTCTATGGGTTCGAGGTCCCTCAAGGGCTTGGAGCGCTTGCACCCTCGGGTGCGCCGCCCAGCCCCGCCCTGGGACCTCAACCTAGTCTTGGCCAGACGGGTCTCTGAGATCAGAGCTCTTACGAAGGTTCCACAAAGACAAGGTGCAGTTATGACCGCACCCGGCTTTCCTCCCTAAAGTGTTTTGGCCTTTCATGTTACCCACAGCTCAACGCAATGGGCATAACCGTTGCACTCCTTGGACATCTGTGGAGTGCTCGCATTATATTGTGCTGACAGAATCATTGCCTAAGGCGCCCCAGCTCTGCCCCGGTAGCGGGCCAAAGGGAGGGCTTGCTTGTTTTCCTCTCAGAGGATCTCATCTTGGGTGATGGCGGACATCCCCACTTGTTATGATTTGGCTCATAGTTCCCCAAGCCACATCACCGTGCATTCTACCAGGGCTCAGGCTTCATCTGCCGCCTTGCTGGCTCGTGTTTCTACCCACGAGACCTGTCGCGAAGCTCCATTGGTCCTCGGTCCTTACCTTTGCTTCGCAGTATGCCCTGGTTCAGCAGTCAAGAGAGGCTGTAGCCTCTGGCTCGGCAGTTTTATTCTGCCACATTTCACTCCGACCCCACCGCCTTTGTAAGGCTTGGGATTCACCTAACTGGAATGGATATGAGCAATCACTCGAAGAAGAAAAGACGGTTACTCACCTTTGTAACTGTTGTTCTTCGAGATGTGTTCCTCATATCCATTCCGCACCCGCCCTCCTTCCCCACTGTCGGAGTAGCCGGCAAGAAGGAACTGAGGAGCGGGTGGGCCGGCAGGAGTATATATGGAGCGCCATGGTGGCGCCACTCTAGGGGGCGACCTGCCGGCCCACTGAGTTGCTAGGGTAAAAGTTTTCCGACGAATGTGCACGCGCGGCGCGTACACCTAACTGGAATGGATATGAGCAACACATCTCGAAGAACAACAGTTACAAAGGTGAGTAACCGTCTTTTTCCCAGTGATCACAATTTAAATGCTCCTTTAATCTATACTGACAGTCCAGCAAAGAAAACATTTTAGGTGACCTGAAGAATTCCCTGATTCCATTCTGCACCTGTGTGACTACAGGTATTAGCACAGTTACTAAATTCTTTTTGTCTGCAGAAACAGTAGGTGAAAGTCTTCAGAGGAGTCAGCATATGGCAACACTCCATCTACTTAAGTGAAGCCAACATTTCACCCATCATCACCAAAACATCCCTCTTGGTCTTTTGGGAGAAATAGGTCTCAAGACAAATCAAATGAAAATATTTGTGATAGTCTTACTATGGGGAAACAAACAAAGTTTTCAACAAGACAGTGCCCATGATATCTGGCTATATTGGCATGATGTATTGCACAACACAATTTGACCTTTTAAACTAGGTCTTCATTACTACTTGGACTCCACCTTGATTTGTCACAAACCCCACAGGAGGAAAAAAAAAAGAAAATTAAATGTTGAGCTTCTGTGAAACAGTAAAGTTTCCATTTTAGTCAAGTAAGAGTTGCCAACAGATTATTTCTTTTGGGATAACTACTCATTTTTCTTTTGTTAGAGCATAGCATTGTTTTCACTTTTTTTTCCTATCTGTAAGATGCAGTGAAGAAAAGATGTAAAGAAATGGTTTTCAAACTTGTTTCATTTGTGGGTTGTTTTTTTTTTTTAAATGGAGATGTGGAACCCTTTGGAAATCTTAGACATAGGGTCTGCAGACACTGGTTAGAAAACCACTGATGTAGATTAGCTGCTTTCTAGGGAGTTCAGTTTACTATGGACTAGTTTCTCATCTAACTTTTTATATTGATTGAATTACCTTCCTGTTCTCAGATTTCATTCACATCTTTAGGAACTCCAGGCTGTTTGAATAGCTGCAAGAAGGGGCTTACTCCCCAGATCAGAAAATTACCATTGGGGATGTTGAAGTGCCTATAGTTATCCTTGGAGATCCAGCCTACCCCTTGCTCCCATGGATAATGAAACCTTACTACTGTCCAGGTTGCCTGTGGATAGAGCAGTTCAACTATAGGCTGAGCAAGTGCAGAACGGTGGTAGAATGTACCTTTGGAGGTTTAAAAGCTCACTTGCACTGTTTGCTGACTAGGTCAGACCTCAGCACAACCAACATTCCCATTGTTATTGCTGCTTGCTGTGTGCTCCATAATATCTGTGAGTAAGGGGGAGATGTTTATGGGAGGTTGAGGCAAATCACCTGGTGTCTGATTTTGAGCAGCCAGACACCAGGGCAATTGGTGCACTGCAAGGTGTGCTGCACACCACAAAGGCTTTGAAAACCAGTTTCATGACTACCCAGGCTATTGTGTGACAGTTGTGTGTTGATGCAAACCCACCCCCTTTGTTGACTTTAATTCCCTATAAGCCAACAACCTTCCCCCCCCTTAGATCACACCTGGCAAAGGAAATAAAGTTAATATTGTTTTGAAACTGTGGATTCTTTCTTTATTTAAAAAACAAGTGAGAACTGACAAGGTAGCCCAGGTGGGGTGAGGGAGGAGGGAAGGACATGGCCACATGGCTTATTGTAGCCACACTACAAATCAAATTTTCTTGAATGACAGCCTTCTCCTGCTTGGGCCATCCTCTGGAGTGGCTGGGTGCCCGGATTCTCCTCTTCCCCTCCCTCCCCTGCCTTCTTGGGCATCTGGGTGACGAGGATATGAAACTTGGAGGAGGGCAGGCAGTTATACAGTGGATGCAGCGGTGGTCTGCCTTTCCTGCAGCTCAAGAGCACAACCACCAGATGCCTGAGCCTATTCATTTGCTCCCCTGTTACCCTCAGCATTGCCTCTTGCCTCTGCTCATTGTGCTCACTGTATGCTTTCCTGGCCTCTATCACTGTGTGCCTCTATGCATTCAGCTGTGCCCTATCAGTGTGGGAGGACTGTGTGAGCTTGGAAAACATATAATCACAAGTGTGGTTTTTGTTTTTGTTTTTTTTTCTCACCTTCTAATCTGCAATAACCTCTGGGACAGATGCTAGGAGTGTAGAAACATTTGCACCTGCAGGGGGATAAAAAGGGAGAGTAGAATTTAAGAAGATATATTTCTGAGAACAAAAGGGAGACTCCTTCACAGTGAATCAAGCAATTCACAGCAGACAGTACAGGTGACCTTGTCCCTAAAGCACATTTTGCCATTTATATTGAGCGCCTACTGGAGTGGTGACACATCACACACAGCTGGGCAACAGGATTCAGTTTTCAGGCAGCCATGGTAAGCCAAAGGGTACGCAGAGTTGGCTTCTTCCACATTCATAACATGTGGGAATGGTTTCAAACTGCAGCACACTCCTTTTCGATAGCAAGCAATGCCGGTTGGGTTTGCCATTTAAAAGGAGGGGCTGTGGTTTTGGGGTGGATGTGCAGCACACTTCCACACTGCATGGCTATTCTCAGCGATGATCTTTTTTTAGCCAGTTGCAAACAGCCCAGCATGAATGGAGTCCTTTTACTGTTCCCTTACAAAAATTCCCCTATTTCAACCAGGTGACTATGAATGATATCACTCTCCTAAGGCTCCATGATGGCAGGAGACTGGACTTGACCTCTCGAGGTCCCTTCCAGTCCTAGAGTCTATGAATCATTGAATCTAACACAGAAAGATGTAGATGGAGTGTTGCTTGAATGTGACCAAAACCCAGGACCATTCACTGACAGGCTTTGTGCTGCAATGATTCCAGGCTACTTGCTAGCTGTGGTAAAGTGTCCTACCATGGATGAACAAATAAGGCAGGCCTCCCCAGAAACCTTTTGCAAAGGCTTTCAGGGTACTCCAGGAGAGCTTCATGGAGATGGCCCTGGAGGATTCCCACTACATCCCCAGACATATTAACTGACTTTTCCAGTAGCTGTACTGGGTGCAAATGCATCCCAAGTCTTCAGGGCAAATCAAACATTAAACACAATTGCTTTTAAACCCCGTAGTGTAGTTAAAAATGTGCACTCACTAGAGGTGCCTTCTCTAGCTTCAGGGTTGGGGATTCCACCTTGGAAGGGTATTGGCTCAAGGGTGATGAAAAGGTCCTGGCCACCAGGGAGAACGGATTCTCCACTTGCACATTCTCCTCCTCCTCCTCCTCCTCCTCCTCCACAAAATCTTCCTCCCCCATTGCATGATACTCCCCCCTTGCAGGTGTCCACAGACAGTGGTGGGGTGGTGGTAGGGTCCCCCCTAGAATGCCATGCAGCTGATCACAGAAGCCGCATGCATGGGGCTCTGACCCGGAGTGACCATTTGCCTCCTTTATCTTTTCGTAGACTTGCCTGAGCTCCTTAATTTTCTTCTTTTTGATGGGAGTTTGGCCTGCACAGATTCTTCTCCCCATACAGCAGTCAGATCCAGTGTCTCCTGTTCGGTCCATGCTGGAGCTCATTTGTGATTCTGGGGTGACTGCACGGTCACCTGTGCTGCTGAGCTTGGCATGATGACCAAACAGGAAATGAAATTCAAAATTTCCTGGGGCTTTTCCTTTGTACCTGGCTAGTGCATTGGAGTTGAAAGCATTGTCCAGAGTGGTCACAATGGAGCACTCTGGGATAGCTCCCAGAGGCCAATACCATTGAATTGCATCTGCAGTACCCCAAATTCGACCCAATAAGGTCAATTTTTAGTGCTACTCCCCTCACCAGGGAGGAGTACAACAGTAGATTTTTAAAAGCCTTTGGGTCGATGGAATGGGGTTGTATGTATAGATGTATTGCTTATAAAATCAACCTAAATTCAACCTAATCTCATAGTGTAGACCAGGGCTCAGGATTTCAAGTACTAGTTAGTGCTAGTGTCTTTTGGTTTATTTGATTATTTGACAGTTCTCTAAGCAGACCTTTTTCCAATCCATCCCATCTGAAACTTCCAATTTGAAGTCTCACAAGCCTACTGTCATTGGACAATAAGAGAGCAGAATATGTGCCTCTTCCTTTTAAAATGGGGCCTATCTCATACTAGACTTTATTTTAAACTGGTGTAAATCTGTGTAACTCCACTGAAGTAAATGAAGCTATACTGAGTTACACCAGCAGAGGACCTTCCTCACTGATTTTTATCCACAGTGCTGTGTGTAGCTATGTAGATGTAATTTTCTGCTTAGAACATGGGAACCTAATAATTCCAACATCAAATCAGACCAGTGTCTTGTAGTGCTGCCTATATTAATTTGGTGTTGAACCTATACAGAGCTGATGTAATATCTGTAACATTATACACAATTTTCTCATGATATGTAATGTTAATGTTCAAAAGCAACATTAGTGATTTTGGTGAGAGGAATCTGGAAAACAGTGGACTATGTAATAGGTCCTAAACCCTAAAGATTTTACAGAAACAAGAACTTAACAGGATGGTCTTGTATGGTTGCCTTGTTTGTCAGTAGAGAGCTAGATTGTAACTTTAGGCCTAACTCTGAGTGAAGGAGGGTGGCATCATCAGTAATGTTGAGAAGCTGAAACACACACACACACACACACACACACACACACACACCTCTGCATCACAAAGCTTCTCCCATTTCCTCCTTGCACCTGGGAGATAGTAATTAATTACTGGCATAGGTTAGCACTGGGTAGGTAGTAATCTACTGCTGCCTCAGCAATTCTGGATAGACTGTAAGAGGGGATGAAGCTTTGGCTTCACCGTTCCCTACTCATCCCAACCCACTTGCTCCAGGGATGGAAGGGAGTAAGCAGGTGAGTAGACTATGTTCTCCTACATGCCTAGACCCAAAAACCAGGTAGCCTGTGTACCGGGGTGAAAGTAACTCAAAGGACTTACCGGTATGCTGGAGTGGCTGGAGCTCCAGGGCCTTTAAACACCCCGGAGCTACCAGCTGCAGAGGCGGCTGGGAGCTCAGGGGCAAATTAAAGATTCCGGGGCTCTGGGCACTGCGGAGCTCCGGGCCCTTTTAAATCATTATGGCAGCCCGGCTGCTGGAGCTCTGGCTGGGATTTAAAGGGCCTGGGACTCCCTGCAGTGGCTGGAGCCCTGGGCTCTTTAAATCACCGCTGCGGAAGCCGGTCCAGTCTGTCACGGCATACTGGCTCTTGCCGGTACGCTAGGCTGGACCAGCTTACTTTCACCTCTGCTGTGTACAGAGTTCTTACTCCCTCTTATTTCTGATCACAGGCCTATAATGTGAACCACACCATAGCCCAAAGTTAATTCAATGCTGCCTCTGTCTCTCACTCTGAGGCTACCCCACAAGAAATCTGAAGGCATTACAGTGGCTTTGTGAGGTATAATAAGAAAAATTGGATCAGCTCTTAAGAAACTAGATTCTATTTTTGTCAGCAGCTTATGTAGTTGTGTATGTGTGTGGTTTGTTTTTTATTTTTTATTTTTTTTCCCCCTGAACTAAGATAAAATAGAAGAAAACAATGAGACACTGTATAGGAAGAAATTTCCTCTGAGATTCCCAGGAGGTGTCAGTTGGTCTTCAAGAACAATTGAGCTGCTATGTTTTTATAAATCACTCTACAGCACCTGCTTACTGACAGAGACTCATTTCCTAATTTTCTGTCTTTATTTATTTTGTGCCAAGAATCTTAAAAACATCTTGCCATTATTTACAAGATGATGTGGATCAGACGTTAGTTTCTTGACTCTACTTATGTTCCACAACTTGGATCCCTTGTGTGCTAGGTTTTCAGAGGGTGAAATAACACTGGATCAAGGTAGTGGCTTGTTTACAGCTTTTCAATAGGCACTTAAAGATTCAGTCACAGATTTTTTTTTATTTTTTATTTTTTTGATAGATCTCAAAAGAGCAGATGAAGTTATCTGAATGAGGAGTGACAGTATCAGTAAATAACACAAGACATTTCCATGTGAACTGGTAGATTTTTTTTTCTTTGTGACTATAATGATATTGATTAAAATACATTAGGTGGCTTCACTATTTGGCTGCACACCTTTCCTAAACACCCCTTAGTATGTATTTCATATGTGAGTAATGATTTATGGCAGTTGTATATGCTGTTTGGGAGGGAGACTGTAGTTTAAATATATATATATATGATGATAATCCTCCATCTGCAGTTAAAAGTCCCAAGCCTCTTCCTACTGAAATCCATAAAACATTTTGCTATTGATTTCAGTGAAGTCAGAATTGGTCCCCGAAATATGGTTTAAAGGAACATTAGTAACAGCTTAAGCTATCATATTGACTGACAAAAATAAATCCTTTTGATGGAGAATAGGCATTATCTCTGTCTAACTCAGCAGCACACAAGAAGGACTTTTACAAGGTAAATGACAGAATGCACCCCATCCCCAGAATAGAAGAAGCTCCTTAAATTGTTTAAGTATTCTGCACAACCATAAGTGCAAAAGCGTTTGATTTATTTAAGATAGAGGTGTGCTTGACTTCCAAAAATGCTTAAGTGTTTTATTTTTTACTTGTTTGTTTGTGTTGCTTTTCATTTTGTATTTTTCCTACCCTTTTGTTATAGGCCTAGAGAATGACACTGCCAATTTGTATCTGGAGTCAAAATTTCCCCTTTAGTTACTGCATTGCACTGGAGAGGGTGTACACTTCAACACGTCTGTACTTATCAAAGATTACACTCCCCAAAGTGCTGGCATAACTACCCCACCAGGTGCATGGGGTGTAAACAAGGCTCTGTCTATTCCTTACACAGTTCTGCTTCTTGTCTATCTGTGTGAGGGCTTTGCAGAATCTAAAGTCCCTTGCATGCAGGGATTAGTGGTACAGAGCCCAAGTACAAGGGAGTAAGGAGATGCCTTATGCCTCCTCCCTTCCACTGTGCCAGCTCACAGGATGGGACAAACAGTCCCTTTGTGAGGAATTAGGCAAGTGAATTTATGATGTAGTAAAACTTCTTCTTATGAAAGTATTGTGAGTGAACACTGTATACCATTGTTCTTTCTGTATGAAAACAGTAATTAGAAGATTAGGCAAAATTAAAAACCTTAACTCTGGATTCTGTTTCTTGATCTTAAGGTAAAATGTACCAAAATGAACACTTGCCATCTGATAAATATTTTTTTTTCACTTAAACATATATCTAGAAAGGATGTTGAAGTTTAGTGTCTGGAAAATTTTCTTCCTCTCCCTGCCAAGAATTTCTATTTCATAATGTCAAATTAAGATAAGCACATTGCAGCCAGACCATTGAATGCTGCACTCCCATTAAGAATCAGGTTTGGGAGTGGATTTGACATTCCCCCAAAGGACAGCACATTTAAAACACAATGTGGAGAAGTCAAATTATGAAATTGAAAAGGAAATGGGGGTTTGCTTGAACACAGTGCTTGTTAATTTAAAGACACTGTGAAAATTCCATTTTGCTTCAGCTGAGTTAATCACATTTATATCCTATTCTAGCTGGACAAAAAATAAATTGTGGCATGCAGTCTGGCAATAGGTATATTAGTTGTCCTATTACAGATCTTCACATCAATAGCTATATTGTATATGTGCTAAATGTATGTACAGCATATGTCTAATTCCCCTTCTTCAGAACATTGTTCCCTGAAAAAAGATGTTTTCAATCAGGAATATTTTTAAATAGATATGTGTGAAATTCTTTAAAGGAGCAGGTAGAAGCAACATCGAATGGCTCTGAAGGAACTACGTTCAGTTCTCTATTGCTAAAAGGACAAAGTGGCCTGGAAGGCAGGACCTTTCGAAGGGAATTAGAAAAAGTGAAAATTTGAGGAGAATACTAATTCATTTCAATAGGGAGTTGAGCATAAAAACATGGCATGTCATGGCACCGTCCATGGATTTCAGGATTCGGTACATCATTGGCTTTTTGCATTTGGCATGTTTTATGGAAGTTTGGGGAAAAATTATTTATTTCAAAATTTAAAGCACTGCAAAGTATCTCCATTTAGAGCAATAAATTTCTGTGTACTTCTGAAGTTTGCTTTATAATCAAGAATTTTTCCTGACTGCATAAAATAAATGATTTTTAATTGTTAGGATCTGGTTGACTGGAGGAAAAAAAAAGTAGTCGCTGTTATCAATTCACCTTTTTGGTGGGTCAGCCAAGAGATACCATAATTTAACTTTAATGCTGTGCAAAGTAAATTTCTGCCCTGAACATGTAGATTACATTATTAATTCTGCACAGATCTTTCATTCTGAAATAAGTTTCCTGATGTTTTCTTATCTCTAACCAAATATTCAACATTAATTCACTTTGGGATGCAGCATGTTTTGTGACAGACGGTAATACATTTGACATAACCAACCAAGTGAATCATTGTATGGCAAGTATTCCACAGATATGAATTTTTAAAATTTTAATAAGCAAAGAGTAAAATATGTACACTTTCAACCTTAGGTTTTTTTGAAGGAGATAGAAAGAGACCAGGACTCGAGAGCATGTTTGTTTGAAAAATGTGTGACAATCTACTCAACACTCACCAGACTTAATCTAAATAGATTACAATATCCAGTTAACTTATTCACATAATTACAAAGAAATGGCAAAACTATACTTTATTTTTGTTACTTGTTTATAATTATTCTCTTACTACTGGATTATTCTTTGGCAGGGAATAGATTAGACAGTTGCAAAGGATTTAGTTCAGTTTAGGTCCATTGCAATGCTGAATATGGATTAAATGTGTATTTTCTTTAAGATAAAGTGAAGTATTTTTCTTTCTTTTGGCTGAATAGGGATGGACTGCTGAACTAGCACCCAAATCCTGCTGTGTCATATTGGTGAATTACATCAGTATTAAAACAGAAATAAAGATGACTATGCTTTTGTCCCATTTTAAACTAGCACTTAAACTCTTTCCAGATACGTGAGCCATTTAGTTGACGTTTGTCAAAGGGTTAGTTTCCTTGCTTAGAAAAGTCGTTGCCAAACCTGTTTGGCCCCTGCTGCTCTGAATTTTGAGTTTCCAATAAAACCCTGAAACCAGGCAGCTTTTCTTTATCATCAGCTTTGATTGATTGTAGAACTCTTGTACAATTCTAGTATTGGCTTCCTCTTCAGCTAAAGAGGGTTTACTACAGCTCTTCTGCTTCACTAATACTCACTGACTGATCAGTTTCAGATGGGGAGACAAACTCCTGAGAAGTGGGAGTTATTAGGGCTTCACTTGCATCCACGCTTCTCTTGGGAGGATCTGCAATTTGCCACCTTGGAACTAGATTTTAAGTGAAATCTAAAGGAAAATTCATGCGCCAAAGGGCCAGATCCTCAGCTAGTGTAAATCAGTGTTACTCCATTGACTACAATAGAGGTAGTCAAATTTATACCAGATGGGATGCTGGCCCACTTTTTATTTTTAAAAAGGGGAGAGGGTCTTTCATCTATTCATTTTGAAAGTTGTCTATCACTCCCTTTATTTGTAGTTGTAATCTCATAAGCATTAGCCTTTTCCTACTCACTGAAATATCAGACATTTTTCATTTTCTGCAAAGAGAAATATCAAAACACTAGTTGGTGACAGGGGTTGACAAACTACAGAGACTCTCCTCCTTGTTTTGCTTCTAAAGTGTAACCTGCAGTGCAGTCATTTGGAGGCAATTTGAGAGCTAATATTTCCCAAGGGCATCAAAGGAAAAGGTATTTGATTCCTAAGTACTTAAAAACCGAGAGTCTCAAACCCCAAACTGGGCATTTTTCTTTGAATCTAACAGCAAAGATTACTGACCATATTTAGCTGTCAGGCAGTTACAGGTAAAAATACTGGTCACAGGTTCACAATAGATACATTATATTGATGTATGTGCTTCACAAAACAAGAAAGCTTAACTTAAGTCCAAGTTCAATAGAAAACAGTCTGAATGGCCATTTGAAAGGACTACCAACTAAGCATTTGCACATACCTCATGGAAAGTCTCTGTGTGAAAAGTAGCTATACCTTTTTAATGTTTTGTCAGTAATCCTACAACTTGACAATTTGTTTTATAAATTATTAAAAATGGACCACCCTTCCTACCAGGGTTGGCCTGCTGGGTCACAGGCCAGAAGTTCTTCTCCAAACAAGGGCTCAGCTGACCTCTCCATCCTCTGCTCCAGTTGCAGGCAGATCCACCTCCACCACTCCATCCTCTCTCCCATGTGCTCTCCAGCAAACTGATCACCATTCATCTTGCAGGCAGACCTGACCCTCCTCCCCCTCCACACACCCCTCTAATCAACATCCAGCTGTTTTACCCAGCCTCAATTTTTTCCCAGTCTCCAAAATGTTGAGTTAAAGGAATTTTTTTCCAGTGTACATCTAAGTTCCTTCCAGAACTGGAAGCAAAAGAGATGAAACATTTCAAGAAAAGCAAAATCATCAACAGAAATAGCCGGACCAGAAGCCCAAAACATCAAAATCTCACAAGAAAGCCAGTTCTCTGACTTTGATTTTCCTGCTCAGCTTTGGCTATTTTTAGCAGATTTTGATAAACATCATAACTTCAAAGCTATCATCTGAACCAAATTTAAATTCCAAACTGTGGCACTGCAAGACAATACTCTGGCTTGAATAAATTAGATAGCATGTAAACTAACCTGGTTTGGTTTCTAAGCTCTGTAACTGAATACATCCCACTTTATGGAATAGCCTGGAGTTTGAAAGATCTGTAAGCCACATAGATAGGTTTTGAGAATTTAGAAGCTTCACGGACAGACATGTCTGGCATATTTTCTAAGCTCTGGAAGTTGAATAGGCTTGTTTCTGCTTATTTTTCTCTTTTTAAGCTCTGTTAAAATAAAGTGTCTGATTAAATGAAGATAGAAAGCTTCACTAACACAAACTGTGGACCACCCAGAGCTAAATGGTTCCTGTCAAGAATTGAGAAACTCCTCAGATGCACCAGCCTGAGATATTTGGCTTTCAGCATTTAGTAATATATCTCTGGTTCAGGAAACGAAGAAGCTTACCACTATGAAACTTCTAGGGTCCACCAGCAGTCAAACTTAAAAGGTAGACAAGTGTAGCCTATCCTATTTGCAGACTGTGGATGTCATACTTAATACCATAGAATTTACACTTTTCACATGCTGTGTGCTCAGTTACCAACGCTTGACTCTTACAAGGCTATGCCTGCAGGTTTTGTAAAGAATTGGCTATACCTGAACTTCTTGTTAAGGGCCTATGTAATGCCTGAACAGTGGGAAAGCTCTGTCAGATCAGTGACTATAGTTTATGGAATTTCCAACACAGGTGCTAGAGCTTTTAAAAACTAAATAGCACCTATTCAGTTTCAGTTTATTTTCCAATGGCAAATAGCTTGAGTGCCTAACTCCCATGTGAGGCATAAGAAGGGAAATTATTAAAGACCCTGATGCTGCTGCTCCCTTTGTTTCCCAGAGAGGGAAGCTAATGGTTCTCTGGTCTGCCTCTTATGACAGAACAAGAATTCCTGTTCTCTCAGCAAAATGTCTGAATCACTGCTGTGTTGCAGAGCAGCTATGGCTGCAATCTTGTGTTCTAAAACAGCACTAAACTACTTTCACTGTTTTTAATCTGGGATCTGGCGCTTCACCAATGATGGGCTGCATGTCGCATTGTAGAAGATCTTGGCACACATTCCTTCACATTTTTTAATATATCTAGCCACTTGAGGTTCTATTTCACTAAAAATAAAATGAATGAAACCTAACTATGAAACTAAATCTGTTTATTCCAAACATAATTTGTATTAGCTGCCCATGGAGATTTAGACTGGATGTTGGAAGAGAACGGCTTGAGATGAAAAAATAAAGGCCAAGAAAGATGTGTGTGAGGAGAGAATGGCATTTAGGGTTGGCTTTCTGCCCAGTTTAATAGTTTTCCCTGTAAATAAAAGATTTGTAGGAATGGGGATTGGTCATGCAACACAGTAATTTCACTGAGCTATGCTTCCAGGTTTCAAGAGGATCTGTCTGAGTTTCTGCAGTCTCCTATGCAAAGTCAGGCTTGATGAAGTGACAGAACTCACACCAAACAGACACATCTTTTTAATTTTTCCCCTTTACCATGGTATCTCAGATACCACAATAATTTGTCATAATATCACCTTTCTTTCCTACTTGAAGTATCTCAGATGCTGTATCTGTCTTTGTTCCATTAATGCATTACCTTAGTACCAGCCCATAGTGTAGAACAGTGATTCTCAACCTTTCCAGACTGCTGTACCTCTTTCAGGAGTCTAATTTTTCTTGCATACCCCAAGTTTCACCTTACTTAAAATCTACTTGGTATAAAAATACAAAAGTGTCACAGCACACTGTTACTGAAAAATTGGTTACATTTTCATTTTTACCATATAATTATAAAATAAATGAATTTGTATATAAATATTGTACTTACATTTCAGTGTATATTATAAACTAATCATTGTCTGTATGAAATGTTAGTTTGTACTGACTTCGCTAGTGCTTTTTATGTAGCCTGTTGTAAAACTAGGCAAATGTCTAGATGAGTTGATATACCCCTAGAAGAGCTGTGAGTACCCCCAGGGCTGCACGTACCGGGGCTGATAACCACTGGTGTAGAATATTCTTTAGTAAATATTGATTTTTTTTGTAGTCAACCACTGTACAAGTTTCTAATGTTTTATGCAAAACACAAAGCATGTCTAAAGATCTGAGAGCATGCAACTTCTAAAAGATCCTCTGTCCATTGACAAAGGAAATGGGCCAGTGAAAGAGATCACAGGTTACAGTGATATAGTCACCCACTGGGATATCTTTTTATTTTGAACTAATCTAAGCAAGGATGAGCTAGACAGCTCATCCACTAACCAATGCCCATCAGCGAGTGACAAGCTGAATATCAGTTACACAACATTGAAAATATCCTGCTAAAGTGTCTCATTATACAGGACTTTCAGATTTCAACATTTTTCAGTTTCACTTTGTACACTTCATAAAATGAAATCCAGACATTTTCTCCAAGCTCTCATGGAAAAATAACCTATTACTTCCACAGACAAAGATCAATGAGTAGATCTCTACTCAGTAACCTTAAAATAGCATTATCCCATAACAGTGATGTTGATAGGTGTCCCTTACAGCTGTATTTTTAATGTGCCCCAAAAGAATAAAGTATACAAAATGCCTTTGGTTTTAAAAAAAAAACAAAAAACTGCCTCACCTCTGACATTCACCATACTACCCTAACCCAAGCCCTTGTTTGGCACATAGAACTCCCGTTACCATTCCTCTGCATGTGGACTGAAGGCATTATATGGACTTTTGTTAGTCATTTAAAAATTGGCTGTGTTCCCTTTGGCTTTAGTGCAAATATTAATATCAACTGACACTTTTTTTCAGGGATTTAATAGCCATAAAAATGCTCCTTAATTATTTATTTTTATTGCAGGAGCACCAAGTGTCCCTGGTAATGGATCAAGGGCCTAATTTTTAAAGGTATTTATCACCTAGAGAGTCAAATAGGCACGTAGGGCTAGATCCTCAAAAGTATTTAGATGCCTAATTCCCACTGATTTCAATGGGAGTTAGGTGCCTAAATATCTTTGAGGATTGAGGCTCTAGAGGAATTTTCCAAAGCACCTAACTCCCCTATGTTCAATTGTGTGTGATACTATTGCAAAAAAAGCAAACGTGATTCTGGGATGCATTAACAGGTGTGTTGTAAACAAGACATGAGAAGTCATTCTTCCACTTTACTCTGCGCTGGTTAGGCCTCAACTGGAGTATTGTGTCCAGTTCTGGGCACTGCATTTCAAGACAGATGTGGAGAAATTGGAGAGGGTCCAGAGAAGAGCAACAAGAATGATTAAAGGTCTTGAGAACATGACCTATGAAGGAAGGCTGAAGGAATTGGGTTTGTTTAGTTTGGAAAAGAGAAGACTGAGAGGGGACATGATAGCAGTTTTCAGGTATCTAAAAGGGTGTCATCAGGAGGAGGGAGAAAACTTGTTCACCTTAGCCTCCAATGATAGAACAAGAAGCAATGGGCTTAAACTGCAGCAAGGGAGATTTAGTTTGGACATTAGGAAAAAGTTCCTAACTGTCAGGGTAGTTAAACACTGGTAGTTAAACACTAGGGAAGTTGTGGAATCTCCATCTCTGGAGATATTTAAGAGTAGGTTAGATAAATGTCTATTAGGGATGATCTAGACAGTATTTGGTCCTGCCATGAGGGCAGGGGACTGGACTCGATGACCTCTCGAGGTCCCTTCCAGTCCTAGAGTCTATGAGTAGCAATTTTGCCTGGTTATTCTATTGTGTTGTCTGTGCTGTCGCTTGGGGCAGGAGGTAGGCTTTTTGGGGGCTGTGTTTTCATAACGCTGAGCACAGTTCTGCTACTTTTCTTCTAACATCATTTTATTTTAGGAGAACATGATAACAAGTGCCACTGTGTTTCTTTGCAGAGACTTTTATGTTCTGTTTGCTTATTGCCCTCTTAAATCTATTTAAACATGACTAAATGTTTGTATATCCATGATTATTTCCTTCACTTTTCTTTCACAGAGAAATCATCATTTTTTTAATTGTTATTTGGCTGGAATATTGAGATTTTCTTAGTAATCAAAGTACAAAACTATCTGCAAAAGCCAGAGGCTGACATAATGTTCTTCTAATCTGCTTGAATCCTGATCTTTAATAACCTTGTATCTTTCTGGAATTAAGTCATAACTGTCTGTAGAACAAAGAATTGACCAAATTTGGTGACTGTTTTCTGCTCTAGTCATATACTTTCTAAAAGAGACCAGAAGAAAGCCACCATACATGTATCAACAGGAAATATTCAGACTACATGACTTAAGACTGAAGTTACCCCAAGAGATAAGAGGTTAATGTATTTAATTGCTAGGCCCGCTTCCTATTTTCTTCAAAGTTTCTCCTTGATCACATGTTTTCCTCCCATTCTTTACCCAATTTTCCATGTTTATCACAGAGATTCTTTTCTTTCTCCCGTTTCGTTATTAGCAGTTGTGCTTTTGTCCTCCAATTCCATGAACTATTGTTCCTGTTGCTGCCTGCTTTTCTGATAGTGGCCCAAATCTGCTGCAAGCTTTCACCTTACACTGTTGAGGAGAAGAAGACTGATTTGTGTATTGATCTTTTTTTTTCTGACATTAATAAAAATAAGTGGGGGCTTAATACATTTAAATCCCATTGCTAGTAAGAAAAAAAAAGTGGGATATACTTTGCCAATGAGAGTGCAAATGTCCCTTTTCTTGAAAATGTCCATTTTTTTTCCTGTCCAGGCTCTACTGCTGCATGACAAATACTCCCTTTTAAGTTTATGATAAATACATCCCATTCCCTGTGTGAAGTTTCTTTGGGAACTATAAATGCTCTTTCTGATATGTTTATTATACATTATCTGAAAAATTCCTTAAACACCATTGTAACTACTTTTGTTATAACAGGACATTTTACACTCACAATACACTTTCACCTATAAGACCTTTCTGTGGAGACACGTATCTTTCCAGACAACTCCAGAATGTTATTAGTGTCTTAGTATGCAGTTGTCTTACACTAGATTTGAGTAAGTTCATGACTAGGATAATAAATTTCAGACCTCTGGATACTAAGCCACAGGCACAACAGTGTATTTTCCATTTGTCTCATTATCACATTGCTTATAAATTAGCTCTTTGCTTTGCTCCTATTTTCTGGAAATCTGACATTAAAGCACATGATTTTAAAAAACAGTGGTGTTGCAAACCTAAGGCAAATCTACATTTTAGCAGGGATGGGGAAACTCCTATTATTCTACAAACAAACAAATAATATTCTACGCTTCGTTACTGGAGAATCACTGTTGGGTTTAGAGGAATAGATAAGAAGCTGGCTCCATAGATGATGACCTTTGCTTTTCTCAAGAGGCCTGTCTTGCTGCAGGATCTCCCATCCTCACAAGGCATTCCAGAAACATCTCAATCTCCAGTACAATTACATCAGGGATCTAGATTTAATAATACAATAAAAATATGGCTGCATGTACATGTGTCTACAGCGGTTGCCATTAGAAAGGAAATATTTAACTAATGATATTGAAATAGTTGTGGTAAGTCACAATATTTACCTAATCCTTGAATTCAATATTTGGAATAATGAATCATCTTACTGAGTATTATTTTTTCTTCAAGAGCAACACTATTTATAAGCATTTTGGGGCCAAACTTATTCTGAGCCTCTATCCATTGAGTTCCATATACAGGACAATGATGTCATAAGCCTAACTACTGAACACACAACTGTCTACTTTATCACTACATATTTAGATGGTTGTGATTTTTTTTTTAAATTAGCTATGCCACATCTGTTGTTAATTCTGTTGATACCGCTGAAAAAAAGGCCAGAGGAGATCACTCAATGAGCTGTTCTTAAAAAATAAATATTGAAAGGAATCAAAAAGAAACCCACAAATTTTTATTAAATGGAATATAAAACACTGTGACTAATTTGGTAAGTTTGGTTGGGCCTCAAAGAGAAACTGTCATATTTTTTCTCTGCAAAATAGGATGGCATCTTGGACATGATGTGGTGTCTTCAGATATAGATTCACTAGCATTAAGTAGGAATGCCTCTTTTTTTGGCAGTATGGATGCTGTAGCCTTTCTTAAACAATCAACCATTTTGCTTTTTTTTTAGTTAATACTTGAGCTTTTTCTCTTTCATTTCTTGGAGCATCTAGTAGTGGATCTGAGTTTGTCTGTCTGGGGAAGTATACCAGGGGTGAAATGATTCAATCATTTAAATTGCTCATTTTGTGCTACATTGGCAAAAATGTTGTAGTAATTATCACGTTCAGGTCTTTATGCTGTAAAAAGCAAATGAACAGTAATCACCAGCAGATCTCTGTCATTTTAAAAGTAAAAAGGAATGAAACTGATATTGGAGAGATGCTGCGTTACCTGAAATGAGATCTAATTACCATTGCAGCTACATTTCAGTGACAATGATGGCACTGAAAATAACTCGGTCATAAAATCAGCCACTTGTTCAGCTGCCCTGTCCACATTCCAGGAGTTTATTGATTCTAGCAGATTGTGTCCCCTTTAAGAGTTCACAGCTCCACCCATTCTCTTTTCTCCAACACCCAATTACAGTTCATCCCACTCTCTAGCCATGGCCCTCTTGTCAATCACTACTGATACCAGTCATTCCCCTTACCATCTGGCCTTCTATTGATCTGTAAATCTTTTTTATCGTTTCCTAGGAACCTTTAATAGGTATAACAAGAACCTAGAAGTTTTGATCACTTCTCTTTTAACTTTTTAGAAAGGCGAAAGTTTTCGTGCACAGTTAAGTTGGAGCCTAATATTTCTAGTATCAAAAATGTATGTTCTGTTTGTGTCAATGCTTCAGCATGACTTATAAATTAAACAAAATGAAATAACTTGGATTAAAATACCTGAAAAAAATTGGGTTGTAATTAAAAAAAACACTAAAACTTAAAATATTTCACAACCATGTCTAGTATAGGCACTCGTATGTTTCAACGTAGGGAAACTAATGGAGTTGCTATTCAAGAGATTGTGCTTTGTTTCAGCTACAGTGGTGATTTTAACCCACTTAAATTAATCTGTGTCCCTTGTTTTCTTCTTTGGGCATCCCTTTATGTCCATCTCTCCTCTTTCCCAGGTCTCTTGGTGGTGAGAGTGAGTGCTGCTGATCATAAGGGTGTGTTACAGACTACATGCAAGCCAGGAAGAAAGCTTGCATTTTAGGGGGTAAATGTCTAAAGTTACATGGTGTTTCTTTGTGGCTTACAAGCTCCAATTTGTGCTATTTTAGGTTACATTTTGTGAGTTCTGCTGTACAGCAAAGCAACTGTGTTTAAAAAAAAACAAAAAAACCACAGCTATTCTCTGATCTTACTGTGGGAGTGAAGTGGGTGGAGACTGCTGAAGAGTAATTGGTTATGAACATTTTGTCCAACAAGTGAGAAAAAGGGTTTTAAAAATATTGGAAAAAATCTGACAAAAGCAGGCAAAAATAGGAAGAAAATAGAAGTAACAAGAAATCCAGAACAAGTAGTACCAAACAAATTATCACATTCCAACCCCCCATAATTTCTACTGTAGTAAGAATAGTGCAGTAGGAAGGAGCAGTCATCACAGGAATGAATCTCCTTCTGCTTCTATACACGTCTGAGATGTTGTTTTTTCTCCCATCCTCTGACCAGTAATACATTTACTTATTGGCTCACAGTAAGGATGGAGAAATATCCAGCAGCTGTGAGAGGGTAGATACTTAGGTCACTTTCCATACATATTTTTTTCCTTCTGATCTGAATTACTCATTTTCTTATGGTTCAGCGGATGGCCCTCTGATCACTTGTATCTAAGGCATTATCACACGTACCTGAAGCTTTTTGTCTGTTTGCTTAAAGTGGTGCCAGTACCCTAATTAGCCTCAAGGTACTGAGGATAAATGCTTCTACTTCTGGCAAAAAAATGAATAAATCTAAAACTGTCCTAAAGTGAACATCTCTAATAGTGCCACAGAGGAAAAAATCAAAGTGGCACAGTTTAGAGCAGCCTTAGGGTTGATTTAACATAGTTGCAATGGTGCCCACAAGGAGGGTTCACCTCACAAACCTACTTGACTTTATGCCACCTGGAGATTGCTCTACATTGGGAGAATTGTTACAGCTGATTAGCATGAATTTCTTTCCTGCTTTGAACTCTCAAAGCAGCACAAGCAGGTGAAATGAGGATGCCAAAATGTGGTGTGGCTGTTTGTTGAGTGTTTCTCAGAGTGCAGTGAGCCTGGGCAGTATAGAATGTATGTGTGCCTGGGGTGAAGGGTGAGAATGATCGTGTCTCCTCTCCATCCTTCTGCTTACTTTCTGTGACCGGAGCACTGCTGAAAAGATGGGAGACAATCTTCTGTTCCTCTCCCATCTTCCCAAAAAAGACTTTTGACATGACCGAGGTGGTGTTTGATTGAGGCTACTTTCAACTGTAAGCGCTGTGCTTGGTGACAAGAATTACTGGATTGGACCCACAGTTTCTCACTATTTAGATATATTCAGTATCCGAATATAAGATCTGCTATGTTTTTGTACTCATAGGAATCTGTTAATATCAAACATACCTACTTAAAGGCAGATTCAGATCTAGTATAAGCAGGTGCTACTCTATGCTTTCCCTAGTCTTAAAATTTGTATTTTTCAGATGTTCATTTAGAAGAAAAATGGTAAAACAAATATATTTAGGTTATTAATCTCCAGTCATGGAAAGCCATCCTGTATGTTAACTGAGGAGAAGTAAATCCAAAAGGCCAAGGGCTTTGCAGTTAATTAAAACTCGGGCAAATATGAGCTTTTTATAGCTGCCTTTTCCCATAAATCACCTGCTTCCTCTTCCTGGGAGGTTGCCAGTTTCAAATCCAAGAATTTCTTGGCATCATTGAAATCAGAAGAGACATTTTTAATAGCTCCTAGAACTACACAGAACTGAGCAGGAAAGAGTATTTTAATTTCTGTTTCAATGTAGATGAATTATGCCTATTCCTTATTTAAAAAACAAACACATTACATTATCGTGCAATCATAGACCAGGCCAAAACAAGGCAGAAATACTATTGTAAGTTATAGCATCCTGAACCACTGCTGTAGAATATTAGACTGTGTGCATAAGGGGGGGTTAATGTATAACGAGTACCTCATGCATCCTAATTTGGTTACCTGAGAAACAAGATGGCTTATTTACGTACCTGTTTTTCTAGGATGTAGATCCATTTTCCAATGACATTTTAAAATCCATTAAGGGCCAGACCCTTAGTTGGTGTACATCAGTAGAGCCACAAAATTGTACCACAACTGAGGCCCACATCAATCTCTATTAAAAACGGAGGCAAAGCTTAGCATGGCAGTACAACATTTTTCTTGCTAGAGATTTGAGACTCTAAGACACCCAGCTTTTGGTGTGGAGTCTAATAAATATTTTTAAAGTTCTTGGGGTAGATGCAAGGTTGTGTTTAATAAGATTTCAAAAGAAGCCTGGATCATTTCAGTAGTCATGGAACAGATTTAGTGACAATTTTGGCTTTTCATTGTATTTTCCTTGATTTTTTCTCTGAATGATTTACTGAACTCTAATTTTTTTCCAAGATGCTAGGGTAGCAATCTTGTAGAGTTTCTCTACTGTAATTGCGAATAAAAAGCTTGAACAACAGAATTTGCTGATGATGTAGCTAATATACAGTAGATGGGTGATTTAATGATGAAAACATAATCAAATGCTATACTTACTCCTTTTTGAGAAATGTTCAGTAGTTTTCCCTAATTACCAGATAGTCTGAAAATAGTTGCAAGAGCTTAATGATGACACCTTCTTCTAATTAGCAAGATGGAATTCTTTTCTTGCCTCAGCAAAATAAATTTAAGGTTTCTTCTACGCTCTTACCACCATACTGTGCTTCCCAAAGATTTCCCAGAAATCATCAGCATTTTTGGCAACCATTCTAAAACAGCAACCCCAAACAAGAGTTCAGGGTAAAGCGCTCTTACATGAATAACATTTTTTACTATTATCAGAGGGGTAGCTGTGTTAGTCTGGATCTGTAAAACCAGCAAAGAATCCTGTGGCACCTTATAGACTAACGGATGTTTTGGAGCATGAGCTTTCATGGGTGAATACCACTTGGTCGGATGCATGTCCGCACGAAGTGGGTATTCACCCACGAAAGTCATGCTCCAAAACGTCTGTTAGTCTATAAGGTGCCACAAGATTCTTTGCCATTTTTGACTATGTGAAGGGAATTATTCTAAAGCTTAGGGTCCCATCCTACACTTCCTGGAGTCAGAGACTTGGCTCAATCTCTTAAAATAACAAAAATCTAGTAGCTTGGGCAGTAAAACTATTGATACATAAACCAGTGGACAAATGACTTACCACATACAACTACGGGTTGATATTTACAAACATCAAATTACAACTTTTCTCTCCAAAGAGCATGTCAAAAATAAGCTTCATGAGGGAGGTGAGAAGTGAGAGAAGAAAGTTATAATGAGGAAGAGAGACTTCTTTTGTCACCAATTACTGACACTACAACAGTCAGAATTAGAAAACGGTGCCTGTTTTAGAATTGTATCTGCTGGCAAAGTTTCATTAACTCTCACTCCATTTTAATTCTAATAAATTTCATTTTTAAGTTATTTCCCTGCTGGTAGCTGAACTCATAATACTCAGATCCAAGGGTAGTAGAGCTACTGTTCAAACTAGAAAAGAATCTCAATTAGCTAGTATAAAACTAATAACCTCTTGAAGGCTACTAACCACAGGAGGATAGGGTGATTACAGATTATACTCAAATTATGAACAGAAACAACTATAGGACACCATTAAAATTGTGAAAAAAGAGAGTGTATATGCTCTTTTGCAGTACCTGGAATAGTGGGAATATATAATATTCCAGTTAGCTACCAGTTTATTTTGTTTTCATGATACAGTTTTAAGAACACCTGCATGTCTAGAAACCGACCAACTTCTTATATCTTATTATATAGCCTTTCTGTTTTGTTTTTTCATCTATTGAGATGCAAGGCAAGTCACATCTACATTTTTGTGCATGACAGTGACATGATGGCTCTCCTTTCTTTTTACCCTGTTGGACAGCAATTCTTTTATTTCTTCATTTGCCTGTGTTATGTAATTGAAATGTCCAGAAAGCAGATACACACATTTTGGTGTTTCCCTCAGTCAGTATGACTTGGCTTGATATGTTGCTGTTCTGAGTGCTGTCTTTTCTCTTTCTCATACATCTCAGATTTTATTTCCCTCCTGTACTATATTATATTTAAAATACAATTTTAAAGCTTCTATATTTTCTGCCTGCACCTCACAACTTGTTTTTAATGAGAGAACATACATTGAGTATCCAGTGGTTCCGAGGATGAGGAAAGGAGTGGAGAGTCTTTAGCTTCTGAGACACTGGCTGGAGATCAGGTTGGTAGTATCTGGAGGTAATTCATAATGGAACCCCATGAGAATGGTTACGCGGTAGTGAGTAGCTGTCCAACATACAATAGACACTGATTGCTACTCTAGTTGATAGTGTCAACAAAGGACCCCAATTACTGGGCTTGTAGGCTCTAGATTTCTTTCCATCTTAGATTTTTCTATAGTTTGATTCTGCAAGGAAGTTCAAAGCCTACCTGGTAATGGACTTTCTAGAGGATTCTAAGGTTCTAAGAAGCTTTTGCTTGATAATGCTCGGACAGCCAAGTGTGTCCTCCCAGACTCAGTTAGTGTGAAGAAGAACATCTTGGTTAAATTAATAACATTCCATTAAGTTTAACTTTTGAGATATTTAGCAAGTTTTCAAGGCACTCACAGCTCTTCATATCTGAATTGCAATGCTGAACAGTTTTCTGAACTGTTACAAGCCTAACTTTTTTTTCCCAGTTTTCTGACCCAGCCAATCCTTCCATCTTTAGTAAGGACACTGTATTTTAATTGTAAAAACAGCGTAAGGAGTGGCAACTCTGACTTAGAACCAAAGTAGAAGGAGCAAAGAGTGGATTGGCAGGGAGCAGGGGAGGCAGGAGAGGCTGTTAGGGCTCAAAGTGGGGAGAACCTTGAGGGACCCAATTCGAGGATCCTGGCTGGCTGTGGGAGGACTAATCTGTGTGCTCATCAGCAGAAAGTACATATTTGTTGTCAATATGGGGACAAGAGGGAGCTTCCATGGCTTGGAGGAGTGATGAGCAGTGTGCAGTAGGTGACCGCAGATCAAGGAGGCAGCCCTGCAAGAGCATTGTAGTGAAGTGAAGCCAGCTGTCATGCATCACTATACCCAAGGGGCTAATGTCATATTTTGAATGTAATTATCTTTGTTTTGCAAAAAAGCAAACAGTATTTAAAGAGCAAAAGAATTAATTAAAACAATCAGAAAAGGGAAGGATAAATAGAATCCCTTATCTCAACATTCATTCTTAGGCCCTGATTTTGCCAGTCCTTGTGCACACACTTAACTGCCCCATTGTCATTGAAATCAATTGGGCTCATTATGGTTGTAAAGTTAAGCAGGTGTGTACATACCTACAGCATTGGGTCTAAATGTTGCTCCCACCATGCAAACACAGCCACACAGCTTAATCATCATGATGCTAGATCTCCCCATCCTTTTCCAGCAACAGCAGTTCTCTTTGATTGTTCATATTGCCACCTACATGACAGTTTATTAATGTGTAAAAGCTAAATTAAAAAGAAATAACTGCTAAAATGTATACTTTTATTCAGAGCCAACTGGAGTGTGATCTGTCACAATAACAAAATAATCAGAATTCAGATCTGCGTACACAGATGATGCAACAACAGATAATTAAATATGATCAACTCACAACAACTTTGGGGTTATAATTAATTCAGAAAAAAATCTGCATCTGCATACTGCTAAAATGGTTGTAGAAATATTAAAATCATCCGGGGCTAGAGGTGGGAATGCCACATCCACAGTGCAGAGTGTAATAATAAAGTCATGCTGGAAGCCAGTCACAGAGAAAAATATGTGGTAATAAAAGTTTTGCTTCTGCCTAAACCCCTCCTGCACATATTAAATAAACATTCTTCTCTACAGAAAATAAGTAATCATTAGACACCATGACAGCTTAGAACCTAAATCATAACAAATAAATCCTCTGGCACTCTCCAGAAGTGGAAGTCCCCCACTTCTGTTCAAAAGTTGTAAACTGAGTTCCTGTAATGAGAACATTGAGCTTTAGGGTCTGATCCAACACTAACTGAAGCCAATGGAAACTCCCCACTTCCTTCACTGGGCACTCTATCAGAATCTTAGGTAGAATTTCTTTCAATTTCAATCACATTATGGGGAGGCTCTTCAGGTGGCATGGCTCACTTTCACTCATACATTGATTAGTTATAAAAGATTATATTGAACTTTTAAAGAGACATGCATCCATCTCTCTCTCTCTCTCTCATTGACTAGTCAAAAAAAATCAGTCTCTCTGCATATATAATTTTGATGATTTCCAATTTTCCTACATCTTTATCTCAGCTATTATCTTCAGTAAAAGAGAAAATCCAAAATTAAATCTCCATTCAAGCTTTAATCCAATATTCTATTTTCTGTGAAAACATAAATGTAGAAACAAAAGACTTTACCTAGCACTGGATGATGCATTAAATACTTCTTCCTTCTCAAATCCAAGTGAATTTTGCTGAATGTTACAGTTTGTACAAAAAACTGGTCTAGTGTAAATAAACTTCAGTGACTGGCAGTGCTGCACAGGGAAGTTCTCACTTGCATCACCACACTCTTTTTAGCCTCACGCCTTCCTGAGCTGAGACTACGAATTCTTGCCAGAAATTTAGGCAATCTCCCCCTATGCCCATTGCATGATCCTTACTTTGTCATGGATGAAAGAAGAGCTACACAAACTATGGCCTTCATTCCGCAAACGTTTTTGCAAGCAGTCCTTAAAGCAATGGAGCTACGGGCCCATGTCAAAACTAACCATGTCAGAAGTACTAACCTCAGAACTCAGTAGGATCAGATCCAGCACCCGGACTTCCACTGAATTAATAGAAGCTGAGAGTCTCAACACTTCTAAAAATCTTTCCAGTGCCTTTATGCTGTGCCACTCCCATAAGAATTAGTCTGCCTCTTCCACTACTTTGGGGCCACACGACCTCTCTTATACATACAATTTTTCCCGACAATCCAGTATTATCTAGTGTTCCACAGTCTTCTCTGACCAAAATGCCCTGTTCCTTTTTTATGGTGCCTGAAAGAGTGCTTGGCCTCTTTTTATGGGCATATCCCATAAAGATTCCCCAGGATGTGAGGAATCTGATGTCATCTGAATGGCTCTGTCTACTCTATACAGATAAAAGCCTGTACTTTATTGTTCCAAGACAATAAATAATGGCTGCCATATTTGTTCAAATTAAAAGGCACAGGAACTCTGGGCAGATATCTGATATATTGATCCCAATGGGCCATGGGAACCCTTACAAGATTATTTAATGCCGCTACCTGTTTGTATTGGGAGCTTAGTCATCCTACTGTCACATGGCATAGATGCCAAGCAACAAGGCTTTCTTGCCAACAAAAAAGGATTCCCAATAGGTGCCAAATTTATAATCCTATTCCTGTTCTTCCTATTGGCAAAGTTCAGGTGGGCAGAATCATATTTGCTTTCTTTTAATGCTGATCTGTTTAGTGTTGTCAGCCAGAACTGAGTTATCTCCCATGAGCACTGATAATTGTGTTCTGGGACAGATTTATGATCAATGAAATCCCCACATTCCTTTTTCAAGATTTAAAATTGTGCTTTGGTACTAGTATTGTCCATTTTACATCGTTTACTCTGTGTGTGTGTGTGTGTGTGTGTGTGTGTGTGTGTGTGTGTGTGTGTGTGTGTGTGTGTGTGTGTGTGTGTGTGTGTGTGTGTGATAAATCTCTACAGTAAGTGCACTCAGGAAAATTAGTGACTAGAACTAAAACCCCAGATCCAAACATACCTGAACTTTAGAATTCAAGCCTACATCTGGAACTGAACTGCTCAGCACTTCACCTAGCTCTAGAATAAGGGAAACCAAAACTTCAAAACACTCATGACTTTTAACTATCCCCAAAGTCTAGGCTCAGCTCTGAATTATGCAGGGCCCAATTGAATACAATTTCTCTATAAATACTATAGAAGTGCTTTTGACAGCTAAACAGTCTGTTCAGCTTCTTTATTGTTGCCTCCTGCCATCTTCCACTCACCTGCTAGAGACTGTTTTAACTCCATCCTTGCTTTAACTGAGACCAAAGAGGCTAATTTATTAAAACAATTATTTCTGTCTTCATCACTGTGCTATCACTTGAATTAATCAGATGGTCCTAGTGCTGTACCGGTCTGAATCTCCAATGCACTCAGCCCTGCCTATCAGTCTGTGAGAGGAAGAACTAGCTGTGGCAGAGATACAGCTCTAATTCAGTTTTCAGATTAACAATGGGAAGAGTAGCACAGAGAGAAATTACAAATATATTTGTTTTACAAATTTTCTATTCCCTTTCACGGGCCACAGAGGAATTACCATCTGTCAGGACTATATGGTTATGTGTTTTGATCTGTATCGATAGTAACCTGAGTTATGCAGGATAACCTGAGTTATCGGGGATGAGGTTGGTTTTTTTTTTCAGTCCCTTTTCCCAATGTTGGGAGGATTAAAAACAGTGTAATTTATTTTTCTCTATCTGCCTCAGTGTAGGATGAGCCAACCTCTTGGTAGCTATGACAGGCCCCAGTTTTACAATTTTGCATTTCCATGTATACAGAGGCCATCTGCCCCAATCACTGTTGTCCATGATATTTTAATATCATCACAGTTACTTAGTCTGTAGCCTTAGCTTTAACTATGTCCTTTACGTGATCAATGGGGAGAAACACTCAGGGTATATCACAGCAGAGACCCAGCAGTGAGGCTGCAGGGCTAAAAATAGCAGTGTAGGAGTTCAGGCTCAGGCTGGAGTCCAGGCTCCAAGATCCTTCCCACTTGTCAGGGTTCAGAGCATAGGACCAAGCCCAAACATCTGCACTGCTATTTTTTAGGGTTGCCGGGCATATGGTTTTCAGTCAGAACGCCTGATCGAAAAGGGACTGTGGCGACTTTGGTCAGCGCATCTAAGTGGGCCGTTAAAAGTCTGGTTGGCGGGGTAGTGGCTCCTAGGGTCTCTGCCTGCCCCGGCTCCGTGTGGCTCCCAGAAGCGTCCGGCATGTCCCTCTGGCTCCTAGGTGGAGGGGCCAGGGGGCTCTGTGCGCTAACCCTGCCCTGAGTGCTGGTTTAGCAGCTCCTATTGGTCAGGAAATGTGGCCAATGGGAGTTGTAGGGGTGGCATCTGCGGGCACAGGCAGTGCACAGAATCCCCTGTCCCCTCTGCCTAGGAGCCAGAGGGACATGCCGGACGCTTCTGGGAGCCACACAGAGTCAGGGCAGGCAGGGACCCTGCCTTTGCCTCATTGCGATGCCAGCCGGGAGCTGTCTGAGGTAAGCGCTGCCTGCCTGGAGCCTGCACCCGCCCCGACGCAGGTCAGAATCCCCTCCCACATCTCAACCCCGTGCCCAGCCCTGAGCTCCCTTCTGAACCCTAAAGTCCTCATCCCTCGCCCCAATCCACTCCAGAGCCCTGTCTCAGCCAGTGAAAGTGAGTGAGGGTGGGGGAGAGGGAGCGAAGGAGGGAGGGGGCATGGAGTGAGTAGGGATTGGGGCCTTGGAGAAGGGCAAGGGTGTTTGGTTTTGTGCCATTAGAAAGTTGGCAACCTTATTATTTTTAGCCCTGCTATGAACTCTGTAAGCCCAAGACAGTTGACCTAGGCTCTGAGACTTGCTGCTGAAGGTTTCTTTTTGCTGTGGAGACACACATACACAAAAGATTGCATACTAGTTAATCTTAGTGTAACTGAGTTCCACCTCATTTAGTAGGACAGGACAAGTAAGGAAGGGGAGGGGAGAGATAGCTCAGTGATTTGCGTATTGGCCTGCTAAACCCAGGGTTGTGAGTTTGATCCTTAATGGGGTCACTTAGGGATCTAGGGCAAAAATTGGTCCTCCTAGTGAAGGCAGGGGGCTGGAGTCAATGACATTTCAAGGTCCATTCTAAGAGATTGGTATATCTCCATTTTTTTTAAAAGAAGCCCCAAATTATCAAATGTATTCCAAAACAAATTTAGGCAAATAAAAATCCAAGTTGATATATTAGTAAGACTGTATCTATTTCATAGTCATCATGAATTTTGTGAAAAATGTAAAGTTGGCCATTTGCCATGAAAAATAGAAAATCTCAGAGGGAAGAATTCAGACTTTCAGCCAGTTTTTCATTTACTACAAAAAACACTTACTTAACATATACCTGCAGGAAATTCCAGAAACTAGTATACTTGGACTGAATAAAAAGAATAGCATCATTCTGATAAATCAGGGTAGTGCAGAACTTTTTCCCCATTGGACAGTTGTTGCAGTTAGTTCTTTTTGTGGGCATGTTCATGGACAAAGGCTGAAAGAGTCTCTTCATTTCATGCTGTGAATTAAGAGTATCTCCAGTGAAGGCAATGGGGTTATCCTGATGTAAAACCGGTGCAACTAAGAAGAGAATAAGGCACTATAACTGCTAAAAGAAGCTCTCATCAGTTCATATAACGTGTTTATTATACCCTATGAATTCCACATGTGGTTAACAACTTCTTTTCCTTTCTTCTTTCAAGCTTAACAGTAGTTTTTATTATAATTGACATGCAGTTCACATCAGTGGTATCTCAAGAGGAAGATGCACATTTGAAATGACAGGCAATGTATGCTTACTATTGGGCACATATACTTATTTTAGCTAGAATGGTTTCAGCAAAGCCATCACATACGCTGATTCTTGAAGCTTGTGTATAAAATTACACAGTATTAGAATTGTGCTAGAATACTACTCAGTCACTAATGGAAACAGAGTTCTCTGTATAGTTCAAAAGTGAAATATACTCTTCACTTTCCATATAATTGGAGACTTACCTTTATTCACCCTGTAAAAGGGAACCACTCTATAAAAATGCTTGTCTAATTACTTTTTTCAATGAATGGAGGCCAACTTTTCTCTAAAGCAGTACTTGTGCCAGTAAAAGTTTGTGGTATTTTTAATTTGAATGATTAAAATGGAACTTTGAGACATCTTGTGGTTCTCCTGCAGTGGCAGTTGAGAGAAAAAATTGGAAAAAAAAATAAACTGCAAATTTGGCCAAAGCAAAGATGTCATTGAGGGCTACAGCTAAGCTCTCACCATATTTAGATTTGTTACTTTTGGCAGGGTTAAAAAAATGAAAATCCTTTTTTGGACCATTAACATTTCCACAAACTTGCAGATATTGATTTGTTTGTTGCATTTTTAAGCTAGCAGGGTCACTAACACCCTGCCATAAGGAAGTGTGGGTGACGGGGGTGTCATAAACAGATGGTTAAGGGTTAATGCCTATTTTACCTGTAAAGGGTTAAGAAGTTCACCTAGCCTAGCTAACACCTGACTAGAGGAACCAATGGGGGAACAAGACATTTCAAAAGGAAGGAGGGAAGTTTTTCCTTTGTTTAGAGTTTCAGTTTCAGCTGGAGTGAAAAAGATCAAGGAACCAGCCTCTTATCAGAGTAGTAAGTTTTAGAAAGGGATAAATAGGTTTATGTTTATTTTCTTTGTAACTTGTCTTGGTACCATTAGGGAATTATCAAAATTGGGTATTTGGGTATTTTTTTGTGTAACTAAATTTGTGCCCAGGGGAACATCCTCTGTATGTTAAATTTGTTGTCTGTGAGAGTAGCTGGTATGCTAATCTCTCCCAGAGGGTTTTCTTTTACCTTTCTTTTCTTTAATTAAAAGCCTTTTTCTTAATACTTGATTGATTTTTCCTTGTTTTTAGATCCAAGGGGATTGGATCTGGACTCACCAGGGACTGGAGGGGGAAAGGAGGGGGGATGGTTAATTTCTCCTTGTTTTAAGATCCAAGGAGTTTGGATCTGTGTTCACCAGGGAATTGGAGAAGTCCCTCAAAACTACCCAGGGAAAAAAGTAGTGCTTGGGGGATGGTGGCAGCGATACCAGATCTAAGCTGGTAATTAAGTTTAGAAGCGTCCATGCAGGTCCCCACATCTGTACCCTAAAGTTCAGAGTGGGGAAGGAACCTTGACAGGGGGTTTGCAGTATGCAGGTACTTCTCAACATACACTAACCAAAGCAGTTTAATGTCTCTCTCAGAGAGCTCAGTCAGACACAGAACATGTCAGACACTGGTGAAGATTTCCACAGCACACTCACTCTTCCTCTGTCTCTCAGGGCATCTATATGGCCTATATCAGTTCTGGAAATCACTCTCTGTGGGTATAGAAGTGTGTTTACTAAGATCAAGGTGTCCTTATTTCTCCCTTAGGTTGCTGACAAGCCGACATGCATTTACCAAAGTACTAATGGTGTTAGTGTAAGCTTTTGAGCTTATTATAGACATTTTTCCATATAAAGAAGAAAGACAAGAGAGGTGACAGGCACAGGGCAGATGAGTCACACTGTCTTTCCCAAAGACAGAGCACAATGGGTCTAGAGTGCTCCTGTATGCAGAGACCAAGAGACTGGGAAGAGAAAGTCAATTCTTCCCGAGGAACCTAAGAGCCCTTACCACCCAGAGCATTCCTTTATTTTATTTTCAATGTATACACCTGTCTCATACGAACTCTTCATCTCACCTATGAAGGGGAACTGGGCAGCCAGAGAGAGGGATGTTGAGCCCGGGCAGTAGTACACTTTCCCATGTTAGGGGCTGAGAGCACAGCCTCCATAATAGCTTCAGCCCCTGACCACATGGGACATTTAACAGTGAGTACAGTCTCTTTAAAGCCTGTGAGGCTACCCTCTGGGGCCAGCACTACCCTGTTTCAGGTTTTCCTCTTAATAATAACATTGGGACAGGGGACGTAGTCACTGAGAATTTAGAAGTTACCTTGGAGATGCAGTTTGTAGATTTCCACAAATACTGTGACTTTGGCCTCAGCTTTAGAGGCCAAGGTTAGTGTTTCATGAACTGGAACTCATATCTCCCCAAAGTAATCAGGGACAAAGATGGCTCAGGCTAGATCCCAGCCGATCAGTCTCTGAGATCTGTGAGAACAGGAATACTGGGAAATATTGTCTCTCCTGTCAACCATCTTCTAGTCCTCGTCTGTGAGAAGGCATGCTGCAAAAATGAAGACTTTATATTTCTGCCCTTTACACAATTAGGGAGGGACCTGGAAAAAGGCAGTCTGTATTTCTGGTCTATCTTGGAAGCAATAGGGAAAGAAAACCCACTTTTTGTATTTTATTTATTTTATAAGCTTTCTTTTACTGGTTGGGCTTAAATAAATACCCAAAGCAGGTAACTTTCTTTACAAGCTCCAATTTGTTTACAAGCTCCACTGATGTTCTTTTTAACAACACAATGTGTTTGAACTGCTACAAGACGTACATAAAGAGAATGAACCCTAGTTCTCAGGCATCGTAGTGCAGAATTGTAACACGTGGCCATTTATTTAAATTATTGTATTTAACAGGAAATCTGAGATTTTCTTTCTTACGTGTGTATTTAATTGCTCGTTTCCTCTTTAATGAGAGTTCTCCATATGTTCATTTGTGGGTGTCTGTGCCATATGTTGCATGGGGGACAGGTATTTGCTTTAATTTAAATTAAATGTCCCCAGACTTCTTTAACACCGAGTTAAGGTTGCCCAGTGGTGCCTTGTGCCCTTCCAGAATGTCAAGCTTAGCTATACTCAGGCCCCTGAAAACCAGGAAATACAAAGTTAAGCTATACACTACTCCTGCAACACAACCTTGGTTCTGCCCCCTGGTGCTGGCACTAGCCACTGGGACTGGTTCAGTAAGAGCAGAAGTGCCTACTAAGTTTTAACCATGAGGAATTCAAAGAGAATGTACCATTGTTTGTATTGTGTTAATGATCCACAGATTTGAATTCCAGCATTGATCTGTTTGCTCTCCAACTGCCTTCACTGTGTTGGGTGTAATTCTATTGAACAATGGAAGTTGGAGCAGGCTGGCAGAGCTGTCACTGTGATAGGACAAGAGGTGCATGTATACTTCAAAGGATCAGGAATGCCTCATTTTCAGCACTGAGTTTTGTAGGTTATGTCAGTTTCAGTGGAAATGACTCTTGCCACGGGGATTGTCAGCAGTTTGGTGCTGCCATCTGTGGTCTCTGGACCTTAGTGAGGGGTCATTGAGGGCATTGTCTCAGAAGGCAAGGGTGAAGCAGTGGTGTCATAGCAAGTTTGGAGTGGTTTAAGTGGAGTATACTTAGTGTCTGAGTGTAGGGTTGCCAACTTTCTAATTGGACAAAACCAAACCCTCTTGCTCCGCCCCTTCTCTGAGGCTCTGTCCCTGGCCTGCCTCTTCTCTGAGGTCCTGCCCCCCCTCACTCCAGCCCTCCTCCCCCAGTTGCTTGCTATCCCCCACCCTCACTCACTTTCACAGGGCTAGGGCAGGGGACTGGAGTGTGAGGGGGTGAGTGCTCCAGCTAGGGGTGCGGGCTCTGGAGTGGGGCAGGGGATGAGAGGTTTGGGATACAGGAGGGCACTCTGGGCTGTAGCCAAGGGGTTTGGAGTGCAGAGCAGTCTCAGGACTGAGGCAGGGGATTGGGGTGAGGGTGCGGGGTCTGGGAGGAAATTAAGGTGTGGGAGGGTGTTCTGTCGTGGGGCAGCGAGGTGGTGTGCAGGAGGTGGTTCTGGCTCCAACCTGTTGGTACTTACTTGAGGCGTTTCCTTGTCAGTGGTGCAGTGGGCTAAGGCAGGCTCCCTGCCTGCCCTGGCCCTGTGCTGCTTCCGGAAGCGGCTGGCAGGTACAGCCCCTAGGCAGAAGCGTGGCCAGGTGGTTCTGCATGGTGTGTGCTGCCTGAACCCAGGGGCGTCACCCCAACAGTGCCCATTGGTTGCGGCTCCTGGCCAATGGGAGCTGACACTGGGGGCAAGGGCAGTGCACAGAGCTTCCCTTATTGCTCCTGTGCCTAAGAGCCAGACCTGCCAACCACTTCCCGGAGCTGTGCAGAGCCATGGCAGTGGTGCTGACCAAAGCTGCCAGGGTCCCTTTTCAACTGGGCATGCATGTCAAAAACCGGGTCTCTGGCAATACCAAGTGTAAGACCTCCTAGTTTCTAGGCCTGACCTACACCCAAGTTTTGCCTTAGCAAAGAGAAGGTGTTTGACTTTGTCCTTTGATTGACAGGTGTCTGTGTTACCTTCCTGCTCCCTGTTCCAGTTTGTTTCCTGATTCCTGCTTCTAAACTCAGCATTCCTGTTTCTATTTAAGGCTCTCTGTGTGTGTATAGCATTGGATGTGTGCAGCTGCTCAGGGTGTGCTGCTCCATATCTGCTGTTCAGACTGTTATGTTTTGTTCAGACCGTTGCTAACCTAATCTGTTCAAAGTTATTAAATGCTTTGATTGACAACCTACCTGCATGTCTTGCTTGTTTTGTGTGTGTGGATTTGGGGTGCATCAGAAACTAACAGTCCTACAGTCCTCTTGTACTCTGTTTTCAGTTTTCTGTAACATTTGTGTGACTAGTGGGTACATGTGTTATTGGCATACTGGGGCATTGCTCAAAGAGGTCAGAGTTAAGGTTACATTGCAGGAGTGGAATGTACCTTAAGTTTGTATTTCCTGATTTACACATGTTTGAATGTAGCGGAACTCAACATTCTAGATGGGCATGAAGTTTTGGGCATGTAACTTGCTTGGTGTGTGTGTGTGTGAATAATTACTCAGCATCCCAAGTACCGCAGTCCAGTTTTCCCTTTTCACTGCCTATTTCTCCTTACTAATGATTATCCGAGCCACAGAATGCACTGGTTGCATGTTAGTTCCTTTACTGCTCCTGCACCATCTCCTGTCCCTCTGCTTGTCCAGCACAGTCCAATTCTTCCTCCTCAGCCCATCTTCCAAGGGAGAGGCAGGTGTTGGAGTGGGACCCACAGGTTGAGGAGCTGAGGAGAGGATGCAGGAACAGTGCAGGCACTAACATGGAGTCAGTGGTGACATTTTTTGAAGAGGGGGACAAATATGGGGTACATGGATGTGAGATTTTGGGGGGGACAGAGCTGAAGCCCCCCCAGCCCTTCACAACACAACTGACCCACCTCCTTTCCACCCTACTCTTCTTTGCACTGCTCTACAACTCCCCTCACTGGCCAGACACCCCACCACTACTCCAACTCTACCAACAGTCCCTCATCACACCCATTGCTCTACAACCCTAAGCTTCCTGCTGCTCTGAGCACTCCTCGGCTCCACTCTCCTCCTTACCACGCCATGCCCCTTGTAAACCTGGAAGGTCAGTGGAAAGGTGGTGGGGCTCTGAGGAATGCATTTAGGGGGACAGAATTGGAGGGTATGGATGTGAGAAAGTGTGGGAGAGGCAGACTCGAAGCCCTTCCTCAGCTGCTCCACTACACACCTCTGACCTCTCCCTCCAACTTCCCCACACTTTCCTGCATTGCTTTGAGCTCAACTTTCTCCTTCAAAGCAGCAGCAACACTCTGGGGGAGAGGCCAGACAAAAGAGTGAGCCTGGAGCTCCTTTGCCATCACTGAAAGCAGGATGACAAAGAAGGGGTGTTCTGGGTTCCTTCCCTTGATCAGGGAGCAGTGGAGGCAAGGAAACCCCAGGCACTCCTTTCCTTAGCCTGAGAGAGCAGCCATGGGAAGGAATTGTGGGGATGGAAGCATTTGTTGGGCCAGATGGCACAGATGTCTCCCCTTTCCCCCCCTCCACCTGGTGTGTCACTGTAGAGGAAGATGACCAGTTCTTCCTCCTTGTTCTGCTCTGTCAGCATTTCTGAGTTCCCAGTTGCTACAGCAACTGCAAGCCCTCTAGCTGTAACAGAGTCCAGTTCTTCTGCAGGTGTGTATTTCATTTTTTTAAGTGTCTCAGTTGAACTTGTGCCAACCTGGAGTTCCAAACTCAACCTTCGGTACCTTTTTCAATACTGCTTCCTTAGCTGAGATAATCCTGAGTGGCTGAGACCAGTTTGGGGAGGGTTGGAGCAATAGTTTGAGCGGTAGGTGTGTACAAAAAAGTTAGAAGAACCAGGTGATTTTACAAGTAGCTGATTTCAGGACACTCCAAGTCAACATGTGGATTTTAGAGTATTTAGATTAATTATTTTTTTAAACAGTAAGGCTCTGTCAACCTTTATAGAAGAGCTGCCCTCTACTATAATTCCCTTCCAGATCCCACAGAAAATCTTGCACGTGATTGTGTTTCAAAATGGCATGTTGGACATTTATTTCATTTTCCAGTACATACTTGGTGCCATTTTGGGTGGTCTTTTGCTTTCTTTTTTAGCTAGCCATTTCTTGGTGATACAGAATAGCTCCAGCTATTTTCAGTTCTTCAAATATTAGACATTAACACTAATAATGAATAATTCCTGCATGTTCTTTTCTGACACTTTTTAGAAGGTCCAAGTGTATTAATTGCATTGTAAAATTGTGGGTAAAGTAATGGTCAATATATACTGGAAGAACCCTGTCAACTCTTCTGGTTATGATTCCAAGAGATTGCTGCATCATCATTATTATACAAATGAATGGAAGACATCTACCTGTTGGGTTTTTAATTGACTAGATGTGCAAGACTGTTAATCAAGCCAAGCATTAAAAATTGTGTGTGAGAGTAATTCTCATACTGTTTCCAATTTTGGGATTATTGATTTTTGTAATGAATTTCTCAAAGACTAAAGGCTAAAAGCTCACAAAGAGAGAAGGAGACTCTTTGCTCAGGTGCACTGTTTCCTGAAAAATCAGATAATGGAAGAGGGAGCCCTGTTGAAGAGAGAAAAGACCATCTGAAAAACAAGAACAAACTTAGTGAGTTTGTATCTACTATTTAATTTCTCAAAAAAAGTCTTTATAGGCTTTATAGGTAGCCTGCAATGGAGGTTTTTAAAAATTGGGTTCCTCTTCTTTGTTTCTTGATGATGTAGAAAGAAGGCCTGACTTTTTTCTTAAAGCACTTTCCCCCCTGTTTTTGATCTTTGCCCTACAGAGTATTGGAAACATCATCTGGGCTTTCCTATTTTCCTGGAGAACCTCCTAAAGTCTCTGACCATTTATATTGCAACTGCTCACACTGTAATTAAGTGTGGGATCTGAAACTTTAAGAAAGACTTCATTAGTCAATTAAGTTAAATTAGCATTAACACAAACATTCAAATAACAAAGGGTTTTCTACAGTCTGGTTAACAATCCCTTCCCCTCTCAGTTGCTCAGACTTTAGGCAAGAGTTCAGCAAAGCACTTTCATCAATTTAAGCAGGGGGAGATGTTCAGAAGCCTCTGGGGGAATTAGGATGACCACAGTCACATTGATATCACTGGAATTAATGATTCTAAATTCTTGTGGTTCTTTTTAAAACTCCTTTTTAGGATCATCCCTATTCAGTAAAGAATTTGAACAAATGCTTAAAGTGCTTAAGGTTAAGCACATGCTTAAATCCCATTGAAGTCAGTGTGAACTGGGCAAAATCTTAAAAGGAAGCACATGCTGAAGTACTTTGCTGAATTGGGGCCTCAGGCTCTTGTGACGTCATCATTTCACAAGTTCTCCAGTTGGTACAGAATCTTACAGGCTACACAGGACTCAGATTTTTATGTTAAAAAAAAGTGTGATAAAAAGCTTTCCTTTGAAATTATCGTTCAGTCCTTTATATCACACATCACAAAAAAGAACAAATTGGAACAGGCCTTTTTTTTTTTCTTCTTCACAGGTCATTTTTAAGGACCCCGTGTTGATCTGCATTATAATGATGGGCCTTTGCAGTTGCATGTCAATTATTGTTTTCATTATGATGCTTGCAGGCTATTATAAAATATCAAAAGGAAATTGAGCATTCTGACTGACTGATGAATCATATAGCCCTGAGAGTCTGGTAGAGCAATCACGTAGGTCTGACGTAACAATAACCCCAAAAGAGACTATACATTTTGAAGTTATTTACAAAGGCCACAATTTAATTTAAATACAATAAAACAAAAGAGTCCAAAGTCAGTCTCCTAAATCTATACTTAGGTGCCTGTCAAATTCTCAAAACAGCCAACTACCCAGCAGTTCTCATTCAGATCAATAGGGCCTTTTGGATGCTCAGCACTTCTGACAATTAGGCAGGTCTCTAAATATGGATTTAGGCTCCTAGTTTTAAAAATCCAGTCACAGCTTTGCTATGGGTGGGTGTGTGACTGGCTCACTAGGGAAAAGGGAGGAGAGCATTAGGAGATGTTCTGCCATCTGCCTAGGATTATATTGTGACCACCCCCATCCCACTGTTGGGGGCCCAGGAGCAGATGCTGTAATCTGTCTATGCCAATGTTATGCTATCTGGGGCTTCCTGTACACCAAAAATCTCAAATGGATCTTCAAGCAAAGTAGCACAAAGGTAATGGAAAAAGGGACAGAATGTAGCCAGGGTCTTTATTCTCTGCATGTCTGATCAATGATCCACTGTTGCACACGATAGGCTACTGTATTACTCATTCTGCAGGGATTGGTCCTGGGTCCAGTTCCGTTCAATATCTTTCATCGATGATTTGTATAATGCCATAGAGACTACACTTATAAAGCTTATGGATGACACCCAGGTGGGAGGGGTTGCAAGTGTTTTGGAGGACAGGATCAAAATTCAGAATGATCTGAACAAACTGGATAAATGGTCTGAAGTAAATAGGATGAAATTTGATAAGGACAAATGCAAAGTACTCCATTTAGGAAGGAACAGTCAGTTGCACACATACACAATGGGAAATGACTGTCTAGGAAAAAGTATTGCAGAAAAGGATTTGGGGGGTCCTAATGGACCACAAGGTAAATATGATTCAAAAGTGTAACACTTGCTTTTTTTTTTTTGCTTTTTTTTCTTTTTTGCAAACCATTTTGGAAAACATTAGCAGGAATGTTGTAAGCAAGACACAAGAAGAAATTCTTCTGCTCTACTCCATGCCAAAAAGGCCTCAGCTGGAGTATTGTGTCCAGTTCTGGGCGCTACATTTCAGGAAGGATGTGAACAAATTGGAGAAAGTCCAAAGGACAACAACAAAAATGATCAAAGATCTAGAAAACATGACCTATGAGGAAAGATTGAAAAAAAAATGTGGGTTTGTTTAATTTGGAGAAGAAAAGACTGAGAGGGGACATGGTAACAGTTTAAATACATAAAAGGTTGTTGAAAGGAGGGAGAAAAAATGTTCTCCTTACCTCTGAGGATAGGACAAGAAGCAATGGGCTTAAATTGCAGAAAGGGAGGTTTAGGTTGGACATTAGGAAAAACTTTCTAATTGTTAGGGTTGTTAAGCAATGAAATACGTTGCCTACAGAGGTTGTGGAATCTCCATCGTTGAAGTTTTTTAAGAGTAGGTTAGACAAACACCTGTCAGGGGTGGTCTAGATAATACTTAATCCTGCCTTGAGTGCAGGGGACTGGACTAGAAATCCTACCCTTCTATGATTATAAGCTCCTCATTTCCTGGGCACCCCATAGATCACTCCCCACTCCTTTACTTCTTCCTTTCTTCTTGTCCTCCTTTCTATGAAGCTGCCTCCCCTCATTTTTGCATTGATTGTATAATTGTAATCTTAGCTAAAATCCTTTTTAATTGAAAAAAATGTTGTATATTGAGGAGCAGGACATCACAGCTCTCCAAGACAAAAGTAATGTTCAGTGCAATTTACTAAAATAGAAGTTGTCAGCAAATTATTTCTAAGACTTAAAAAAATGTCAAAGATACTCTTCTTCTGAAACCTTCATAAGTATTGCTGCAATACTTGTGATCTTTTAATGACCATAGTTCATCCAGCAATAACAGGATGGAATCTGCACACTTTTCTATCTTTTTGCTGCAATTTATTGTTGCAGTTCTAAACTTTGGTGTACAATAAACTACATAGGTTTATTTTCCAGGTAAGGATTTGTATTTAGTTGATCAACTACAAGCATAACTTTAATACTTCAAACTACAGTACAAGAAAATACATAACCAAAACAAAACAAAACTGACTTTAGAATGTCCTGGATGGCAGGGAAGGACGTCTGCTAATATTTAGTATGTATTTTCCTGAACCATCTCTTCCAATGAGATCTAGTTCTCACTAGTGCTACAGGTGCCATCCATACCCATAAAGGGGTTCCTTCACACACATTGACCAGTGAGTTACAGTGACAGTGCTTGAATTTGGGGACACATATCGTAATTGGGTGTCCCATTCCCCCACTTCTCGGGCTGAGTGGGAAAAGGGGAACATTGGGAAAAGGAGTAGAATTCACTTCCTGCTTCTCAATTTGAGCACTTATCTTTCAACTTACAGCTAGGGTAGGACTTAATGGCTTCTTGGAGAAAACAGCAAATAATAACTTTAAATAAGACATACTGTAGCCAGTGCTAGAATAACAATAAATCAAAGGAGAAGCAAGCCAGGAAATTGCCACTTGGTGTTGTGGATCCACACGGTGTGAATGTTCTGTTCCCTTATGCACCTTCCCTCTACTAAGACAGTTGCTAATAACAGCTATTTGCTTACCTATTTGTCCCCCTTTCTTCCTGTGTTTCCAAATGTACAACTATTAAATCATTCATCATTTTTCTTTAAAAAATAATTTTTCCCCAGTATTGTATACAAACATAGACTATGAGCTGAACCAACACCCACTAAAATCAGTGAAAAGAGACCTGCTGACTTCAATGGGCATTGCACCAGGCTCCATAATAGGACAGTTTTACAGCAGCTTTTTGGTGGAATATGGTTTCACAGTTTCAACAGAGTAGAGGCAAACTAGGCTAGGGAGCAGTGATTAGCAGGTGTAGTTACATAGAATAGTATGTACACACTTTGCAGGTTTGAGGGGGTTTTTAAGGTATAAATAAAGAAGAGAGCAATTATTCTCTATGACATTTCTGTATTTGGGTTTTACGTTGATAAATTGTCTGTGTTACATGCATTTGAAAGGAGGTCTTGGAAAAAAAAATTTGAAAGAATAATCATTTCACTTTTTTCTGAATAGGGATTTAAATGTTTGAAAATTTGACCAGTCAATGTTGATTTTTAAATAAGTTATGTATGCAATTACTTGCATGAAACATGAGTGTGATTGCTTGCACGATTTTCATTCTAACATAAATTGGGTAAGTGTACGCTCAAATAACCATAATTAGCCATTTATGTGCGTGTAGTTACTCAAAATTTTTGTGCAAACATGGTGAAACTTTCCACACAACTGTCTCTGTAACATGTTTAATAATGAGGATCAGACTATCTATGCACATACTGCACCAACTGCCTGTTAGTGAAGTTCCTCTGTGAATGTTTCCACAAGCTTCATTTTGATATCTACAGACATTCATAGGCCCATCAGTAGCTGGTGTAATTTTCTCTCATGTTCCTATTTTCCAAGTTTGTCAGAGGTGTTGCACAGATACATTATAGTAATGTCATTAGTAAGGTAGTTTTGCTTCTTCTTTTCTTCCATGTAGCTGATTTCTTCCTCCTTTGTTATAGGTGCTGGAACAGGGGGTGCCACAGCAGCCCGTGGCTTGAAGTGGTTTCCATCATATATATGTTTACAGTTTGGTTCAAGGGTTCCCCTAGGAGCATCCCATGAACAGTTCACAGAAGGCTGTGCCTGAAATTCAGACCAGCTTTTGGGCTGATTCTTCTTCGTCCTTCGGTCCACTATAAAAATTGTTCCAGCAGCCCTGGTTATAGTTGTGGTAACAAGGTTTGGGACTGTGTGTTGCAGGTTCCAGTGTTCCTCCCTGAGTTTATCACATTTGATCAGACCATAGAAATTGACTGCTTTTCAGAGGATGAGTATTTTCTCCCAATGAAGTCAAGACTTCAGTGGTGCAGGATCAGGGCATTACTTTTATTTAATAAAATGCTTTTATCTTTATTTTATTTTTAGTGACTTAAGTGCTAGTAAAAAGCTCCAGGCTCAGAGGCCTGGAGACTAAAGTCCTCTCTTTATCTACAGAATAAGCATAGCAACAGCTGTGGGGGCAGTACAAGCTTCCCCATGATGCCCTGCCCAGGGGTGGCTCTAGGTATTTTGCTGCCCCAAGCAGGGCAGGCAGGCTGCCTTCGGCGGCTTGCCTGCAGGAGGTCCCTGGTCCCGCGAATTTGGTGGCAGCCTGCGGGAGGTCCGAAGCCACAGGGCCAGCGGACCTTCCACAGGCATGCCGCCGAAGGCAGCCTGCCTGCTGCCTTTGTGGCAACCGGCAGGGTGCCCCCTGTGGCTTGCCACCTCAGGCACACGCTTGGCGTGCTGTTGCCTGGAGCCGCCGCTGGCCCTGCCAACATGTGTTAAATCCGGTTTGGAGAGGCCTTCTCTATGGATAATTCAGTTAAACCTCTGTTGAGGCATCCTACAAAGGTGGAAGTAATGTCTGCTAGCCCAAGACCAGGAGAGAGCTAGGTTCAATTTCCTGTTCCACCATGGACATATTATGTGAGCTTGGGCAAATTTCTCTGGTTTCAGTTCCCCTGTCTGTAAATGGGATGCTATCCTACCTCCAAAGGGTGTTTTGAGGATAAATATTAAGAATGCTTGCATACTATACCTAAGACAAGTGCTAAGTGTTATGATAGTTTTCTTAAAGAGAACATCTCTCTGGCAGGAGAGTACTGAAATCCTAATCATATCACAAAGGCCTTTGAATAGATAAATCAGATAGGAGGTATAGCTTTCACAACCTAGAGATAAAAGTCCCCATGTCCCATTACTAGTCTCATCAGAAGTCTAGACTAACTGGTACACTAAGGTACTTCTGTATATATGTTGTCTCATCATTCTGGAAAAAAATAACATATTTTCATCACTTTGATGTCTCATCCATGCTGCAACAGTTTATCTTGTTTGTCTATTCCTTCAGCATAAGTTTTGACCCATTCTGTAGGCGGATGTCCTAGTTCCTATTAGAGTTGTTTCTTAAGTGCTTTAGGGTCTCTGTGTGCTCCGGGAATGTGAAAATTGGCTAGATGGGGTGTCAAACACACAGGCTAAATGCATCTTCCCACTAGCAATGCATCTTGTGATCTCCAGTAGCTGAAATGTTAATGTTTGAGTGGATTTTTATTAGGAATAGGTCCCAGAGACTCTAATTCAGATGTCAGAGGTTGACAGCAATATCAATAAAAAGTCACCAGCACAGCCTTTATTCCACACTCCAGTGCAGGCATGTGACAAAAATAAGCATGACAATGTTATAGCTTCTTTTTCTGCCCAAAATATAGCTACATTAATCAGAAAGACAGCTGATTTTTCAAGGTCAAAAGTGCTTTGCTACAAATTGATGAGCTATTATGCATGTCTGTGGTTTTCTTGATGGTACTGTATTAATAATATGCGTGCAGAACAGGCCATAAAAATTCCATTTAAAGGTATTAAAGCATACTGGGACATTTAATCAGGTTAAAATTCCTGTCAGTTGGCTCTAGGCACAGTGTTGTTCAGTCAATGATTAACAAAATGTGCAGAATATTAAGATGAATGCTGCTTACATCAGTTCTGATTTCGCTGAAATGACCTTTTTGTTTTGGGCATCTAACAAATGGTTCCATGGAATTATATTACATTGGTATAGTTAGACTTTTGACTAGCCCAATTTCAGCACCCCTGATGTTTCGTGGTCTAGGTAGATTTGAATGAAAGGAGAGCAGTGGAAGACTAAATATCTCCAGGGATGATGACAGACCTTTTGAAGAGAAATATCCAGCAAGTAAAACCGAAGCATGTTAAAATGCAGATCATTTCATTCACTTCCACCATTTAGCCTTAAAAGAATATCCTCACTAGAAGTGTACAAAAACTTATTCTTAACCAAAATTACCATTAGTATCAAGACCCAAGAGAAAATATTTCAGTTACAATAGCTTATCCTGATATGCTTAAAACCTTACTGGTAACAAAAACATTGAAAAATAATAGAAATGGTACTTCTTGCTTGATTAGTTCCTCTATGGAGTTTGTAAAGTAATGTTGCATCTAAAGTCCCATTATACTGACTCCATATTAAAATTTCCCCTGTTTAAAATGTATGTGATTCTCAGACACTTCTGCAAGAATAAATGAGTCTGAAAATGGAAATAAAGCCAGATGATGGAATTGTACTTTGCTTATGTAATTCACATTTTTACAATCCTACAGGAAAAAAATGAAGCTATTTTTACTTGCGTGGAAACAAATTTGTTAAGACTATGAACGTCAATGTGGAACAGGGAACTAACTACACGCAACCTTTTCAATAGACTTTCTAGAATAAGCAGAAAATATTTAATGTTTGCTTTTGAAAATTCAGTATTCAGGTTATAAAGTACACAGTAAAATTGAAGTAATAATAGCATTTGGATCTGTTCTGTAATTTTGGTATGTCACTAGGAAAAGTGATGCTTATTTCACTTTCTTCAAGCTTGCAAAAGTAAAAAATATTTAAAGCCTTAATTATATATATACATACAATATATTATATAGTCTAAAAGAAGACAAATAGACTCATTAGTGGATGTTTTATCTGCCTTGTTGTCCAGCTATATCAGAAAGAGGACAGGAGACGCTGGAAATGGTTTAATTAGGCTTCAACTTTATTATTATATGTCTGGAATTCCCCAGCAGATAAGAGCATATCATAAGGTAATTCCAGGATCATTTCAATATCTACCTGGGGGCTTCCATCAGCACTCCCCTTTTCCATCTTGGTCCCCTGCCAACCCACTGCAAGAGTTTAATTGTTCTTTTCTTATGTCATTTTTTTACAATCTTGGAGGAAAAAATCCTACAGTGCTCTACAATGCTACACTGCCTCTCCGTCAGTTTACCACAGCATCTCAGAAAAACTTAAATAGATGGAGAGATTCCTTTTTAGTGTGGGTGGGGTGGTGGAGAAGGCTCAAGGACAAAGGATCACAGAAGTCTTTGTACCAATTATCTCCGTTAAAACCTTAGATCCAAATAATCATCTTTTTCATTAACGTAATAGAGTTGGAGCTATTTGGCCAGTAAAATCCTGGCTAAGTGTGCACTTTTGGTTAACAGGAAAAACATTTCCTTTCTGAATATTGAGTCTGCTCATAATGTGGCTGTGAGGACTTCAGAAGCTTTAAAAAATGTAGCGAGATCAGGGATTCAAATGTACTGCTATCTACAAGAGTTGTTTTGGTATTATTACATATATGTAGAAAACATTTCCAGAAATGGTCCCAATAGATAGTTTGTGGTTCTCCAAAATTACAGCTGCTCTTCAAGAGGTCATTAATACTATATACATCGTGACTGCTCAGGATTTACTCATTCCATTGTATCACATTATAATCAATTCTGTAATATACCTGCTATTATAGCCAACCAATTATTGTTAAAAATATCTTACACCATTATATTTTAATCATATATCTTAATAATGACTGTTTTAAGGGTATACTAGCTACCAAGGTATAAAACCCTAATCATATGATGTAAAATGTATTATCAATTTTCTAATCATAAATTATTTTTGTCATCAGATAGGGAAGAAGCACTATTATAAAAGTGCCTTCTGATATATGAAGAGCATGTCTAAGTACTACACACATTATGATATTTGTCATTAGTAGTAGCAATAATAGTAGTATTTCTTATCTCCACATCATTAGAAGACACATCACTCATTTTAGACCCAAGTGTGCCTCTTTCCCACATAATATCTATGTTGCTTCACTGCTGATTCCTATCTAATTAGTGGCTCAAGCAAAGCAACATTTAAACTTTGATTACACATCACACCATGCCTCCTCTCCTGTTTTAGATATACACTAAGCTGCAACATTCAGATCTGGTTCATTCAACATTCAGATTTGTAATGTTGCAAAATTAAGGGGTTTTCCAAGCTGGTTGGTTCAGTACATTATAGTAGTAGTTGCCAGCTACAAAATTCAGATTTTGGAGACAAGCTCGGCTAGGGGCCTTTGGATCCAGGGTTTTATTCAGGTACATGTCTGTCTATCACATTTAGGCATCATCACTTGGTGCTGTGTGCTGTGTCACCCACTAAAAAAGGCTGTCACTCATGTATCTTGAAGAAATAAGCCTAAGCAACTGTATGGAGAAAAAATGTACCAGCTACACAAAGGAGGTGCCTGGATCCTTTACTTTATTCAAGCAGAGGCTGAGGTAATGAAATCGAGGCCAATGGGGTACATCAGTCCTTGTGTTAGCATAAGTGTAACAAGGAGTCCCTTGCTCCTCATCCTGCTGGATGTGTTCTCATTCAGGGAGATATGCAGGGAAGTCAATCTTATCTGCTCCCCTCTGGTGGAGAAAGGCCCACTTCATCACAGAGGCAGTACCTAATGCCCCGTAGGGCCTAAATAGATATCTTACCACTGCTTGGAAGAGGAAGAAAGGATGATTTCTCCCTATTAGGCTCTCTCCTATTGTAGTGAAACTCTGTTTAGTTTTTGTGAAGGAAATCAACTTTGCTATGTCTTCAAAGGTTGGATTGTAGCCTAGAAGAGGTTTGTTTTCTCCCCCTGATACTGCACAGCCCAATACAGAATTTATATATTTGCAAATATGTTTATTAAAAAAACCTTTAAAAATGTGACCTTTAAACTAATTGGTCTCTAATGGTAGTTTTAACAATGAAAATGGAATTAGTCAAATTGGCCTGGCAGTAGGAGATATAAGGCCAATTTACATTACTAAGACATCTTTCTTTTTTTAGAGAAGTTTTTAAAATCATAGCTACAACTAGAAAAACTCATTCCCTTATCTTTATGATAAAATTGATTCTGGATAAACTAAGTGAACTTTGAGAGAATCCCATATCATCTGCTGACTGCTGAGTAAAGGCAGTGAAGCTAGTTAAAATTCTAGGCTGCTTCTCACAGAATAAAGGGCTGTCATTTAATTCAACATCTTCAGTCTTTTGTAGAAACAAGTATAAAATGCAAATATTTAAAATTACGTATGCAATTTGCATCTTCTCTTCTGCTTTGGAACTAATGATGCATTCTGACAATATTCCATAGTTTAACAAATCTATTAACACATGGCTACTTTGGCTGTTTAAAGCTGAGGAAGTCCAAACAGCATCCTAGACATTTTCCTGCAATACCTTCCCTTACACATATGTTAACTGCAGAATTCTATTTTTGGATTGTTTTTCTTGCTCTCGGGTTTTTAATCTTTCCGTTTTTACATCTTTAATAATGGAAACAATTTTGTAACTCATTCAGGCTATGACTCTATTGTATGTCTGAATCTAATAAAATGAGGCAAAATAAATATAGGTTTTATAACCATGTGTTTAGGGTCCCAGCTTCAGGATTCATGTCATTACATCAAAATCCGAGTTTTCATTTTTTTGAAAGAAAGTTTCTAGTCCTAATGTTTGTGAAGAAAAGTTTGAAAATGTGACCCAAATATGTGACCAGTGCAGCAAAGTATGCTTGAGTCTTCAGACAGCCTGAAACAATAGCTCTTAGTGGGTGAGCTACCTCATGTGTCTCAATGAGATATTCATTTCACGAGCTATGGCTTTGACATGCTGCGCCAACACCACCCCAGCAAATGACCCTGTAGGAGAAGAGTAGAGCAGGCCTGGCTCATCACCCAAACAGATATGGCCCAGCTGCTGGGTAAAACTGGGGATCCCTGTCCTGTCACTTCTAGATGAAACCATTGAGGCCACCTCTGGAGAGGGGAAGAGTGGGCCATATCCGACAGTCCCTTTTTGGACGGGGAGGTGGGGTATCCCCTGCTGTGGCCACTCCAGCTGTGAGATGGGTCTATGGCAGGTTGGTGGAGCAATGGATGTTGGGATGCTCTGGTGTGCCTTTGGCCTCAAACTAATTGAATCTGTCCCTGGTTACAAAGAGAACTAGAGATACAATATTGGAGAGAGATTTCAAATGGCAGGTAGAATATCCTGCTGTTTTGGAACATGGGTGCAAAACAGGTTCAGCCTTTTTTAGTGTGTTGTGATTATGAAAATACAACAGCTTCCTCACATGTCCAGATTAAAAAAAATGTGTGTTCACATATTGCAAACACCTAAAGCTAGAAACTTCAACTTAGCTTCCTTGGTATAATTTTTTTAAAGAAATAATAATTTGTACTTCTATAAGGCTAAATTATGGCTCTCTCATAAATGCCAAGAGTAAGGGAATCCAAGGGGGAATTTTTCTGTGACAGAGCTAGATCTGGTACCAGATTACTTCCCCCGCTAGGTTGTTTCAACTGTACTGGAGGGTGTATTCTGGGGATGGAGGCAAGGCTCTGCCTACTCACCCCTGCCCTTCCAAGCCCCACCCTGGCCTCCAACATCCAATCATGAGTAACTGCCCTACAGAGACTGTGCTCTCCTCCTACCCACTCCTCCTCTTTGCATTGCTACCTGCCGTGTAAGTAGCCTGTGCAGTGGTGTAAACAGGGAATCCCCATGCAGGCATGGAGCGTGAGTGACAATCTCGCCCACAGTTAGCACCTTCCACCCACTGCACAAGTGACTTCTGTTCCTGTGTCCCCACACAATATTTCATGTATTTATGTTGTTTTAACTGTGTGATTAAAATATACAGAATGAGTTAGGCTGGGTTAACACTGCGGTAGAACCTATGGTATATTTTTAACTTTTGGAATTGAAATGATTAATTAAAAGAGATCAGCAGCTGAATTTGGCCCTATATTTGTATTAAGATAAATTACCATAGTTTGTGTGATTGTAATACAATTAAAGACAAAAAATATTGTTTATTGTCCAGGGATAAATATTTAAATAAATACAACAAATAACATTCAGATTAAAAACCTGAGCACTTTTAACTTTTCCCAAATACAGTAACTTTACTAAAATCTTGAAATATTAACTAATTGGTATGAAACAAAGTGGATGTGTGAGGGGGGGTGAAGACCTACCTCAATATTGTCTTTCAGAAGCTGCAAAAACAAGTAAATGATATCCCAGTCCTGAAGTCAGAAAAGCCCAAATACAAGGCCTTATTTCACTGACTATGTTGCAACACAGCAGGTATAAGGAAAATAATCCTCACCCCCTGTCATAACCTTAGTCCCAGATTTGGACCTTAGCGTCCAAAATATGGGGGTTAGCATGAAAACCTCCAAGCTTAGTTACCAGCTTGGACCTGGTACTTGCTGCCACCACCCAAAAAATTAGAGTGTTTTGGGGCACTCTGGTCCCCCTGAAAAACCTTCCCTGGGGACCCCAAGACCCAAATCCCTTGAGTCTCACAACAAAGGGAAATAATCCTTTTTCCCTTCCCCCCTCCAGGTGCTCCTGGAGAGATACACAGACAAGCTCTGTGAATCCAAACAGAGTGACTCCCCCTCTCCGTTCCCAGTCCTGGAAACAAAAAGGACTTTCCTATTCACCCAGAGGGAATGCAAAATCAGGCTAGCAAATCCAACGCACACAGATTTCCCCTGATTTCTTCCTCCCACCAATTCCCTGGTGAGTACAGACTCAATTTCCCTGAAGTAAAGAAAAACTCCAACAGGTCTTAAAAGAAAGCTTTATATAAAAAGAAAGAAAAAATACACACAAATGGTCTCTCTGTATTAAGGTGACACAACACAGGGTCGATTGCTTAAAAGAAGATTGAATAAACAGCCTTATTCAAAAAGAATACAAATCAAAGCATTCCAGCACTTATATTCATGCAAATACCAAAGAAAAGAAACCATATAACTTACTATCTGATCTCTTTGTCCTTACACTTAGAAACAGAAGATTAGAAAACAGAACTACTTCTCCAAAGCTCAGAGAAAGCAGGCAGACAGCAAACAAAGACCTCAGACACAAAATTCCCTCCACCCAAAGTTGAAAAAATCCGGTTTCCTGATTGATCCTCTGGTCAGGTGCTTCAGGTGAAAGAGACATTAACCCTTAGCTATCTGTTTATGACACGCCCCCCAAATTGCAGACAGTGGGGAAGCTCACTGGCGGCGATTTCCTTCTAGAACTTGAAAATAAACAGATTAATACAACACATGCACCTATACATATACTACTAAGTATATAACTAACAGACTTTTACATTTTAAGAACACTTTTTAACTACTGGATTCTGGGAAACTCTCACGGGAGAGTGCATCAGCAACTTTATTAGAAGCTCCTGTGATGTGTTGAATTTCAAAATTAAAATCTTGGAGAGCTAAACTCCAACGAAGAAGTTTCTTGTTGTTCCCCTTGGCAGTATGAAGCCACTTTAGTGCAGCATGGTCAGTTTGTAGTTTGAACCGCCGTCCCCAAACATATGGGCGTAGCTTTTCCAGGGCGTACACAATGGCATAGCATTCCTTTTCACTGACTGACCAGTGACTTTCCCTCTCAGACAGTTTCTTGCTGAGAAACATGACAGGATGGAAGTTGTGATCTGTTGCTTCCTGCATGAGCACTGCTCCTATACCACGCTCAGATGCATCCGTGGTTACTAGGAATGGCTTGTCAAAGTCCGGGGCCCTGAGCACAGGGTCAGACATGAGCATCGCCTTAAGCTGGGTAAAGGCCTTTTGACACTCATCAGTCCACTTAACGGCATTTGGCTGGGTCTTTTTGGTCAGGTCGGTCAATGGGGCAGCGATTTGGCTGTAGTGTGGTACAAATCGCCTGTAGTATCCGGCCAAGCCTAAGAAGGATTGGACCTGTTTCTTTGACCTTGGGACAGGCCACTTTTGGATAGCATCCACTTTGGCCTGTAGGGGGTTTATGGTTCCTCGACCCACCTGGTGCCCCAGGTAAGTCACTCTGTTTTGGCCTATTTGACACTTTTTGGCCTTAACAGTCCTGCCTGCCTGATGCTCTCAAAGACCTTTTCCAGGTGGAGTAGGTGTTCGGGCCAGGAGTCTGAAAAAATGGCCACATCATTGAGGTAGGCAACTGCAAATTCTCCCAGTCCAGCTAGTAGACCATCTACCAGCCTCTGGAAGGTGGCGGGTGCATTTCGAAGGCCGAAAGGAAGGACATTGAATTCATACACCCCCGCATGGGTGACGAATGCTGACCTCTCCTTGGCAGGTTCATCTAGCGGTACTTGCCAGTACCCCTTGGTTAAGTCTATTGTAGAGATGAACTGGGCAGGTCCCAACTTCTCCAATAGCTCATCGGTGCGTGGCATTGGATAGTTGTCCGGACGAGTTACCGCACTTAGCTTACGGTAGTCCACGCAAAAGCGTATTTCCCCATCTGGTTTGGGTACCAGAACCACTGGAGATGCCCATGCACTGGTAGATGGGCGGATTATACCCATCTGTAGCATGTTCTGGATCTCCCGTTCTATAGCAGCTTGGGCATGAGGAGACACCCGGTAGGGTGGGGTTCTGATTGGGTGAGCATTACCTGTATCAATGGAGTGGTATGCCCGTTCAGTCCGTCCTGGGGTGGCTGAGAACAATGGGGCGAAGCTAGTGCACAGCTCCTTGATTTGTCGCCGCTGCAGACGTTCCAGGGTGGTTGAGAGGTTCACCTCTTCCACGCCACCGTCTTTTTTCCCGTCGTAGTAGACACCGTCAGGCCACTCAGCATCATCTCCCTGGACTGTAAACTGACAAACCTGTAAGTCTCTGGAATAGAAAGGCTTGAGAGAATTAACATGGTACACTTTAGGCTTTAGTGAGGAATTGGGAAATGCTATGAGGTAGTTTACAGTTCCCAGGCGCTCTTGGACCGTGAATGGCCCTTCCCATGATGCTTCCATCTTATGGGCCTGTTGCGCCTTCAAGACCATAACCTGGTCTCCTACCTTGAAAGAACGTTCTCTGGCATGTCTGTCATACCAGGCCTTTTGCTTTTTGAGCATCCTTTAGGTTCTCTCTAGCAAGGGCTAAAGAGTGTCGGAGGGTGCTTTGTAGGTTGCTTACAAAGTCCAGAATGTTAGTTCCTGGAGAAGGCGTAAACCCCTCCCATTGCTGCTTCACCAACTGTAATGGCCCCTTAACCTCGTGACCATACACAAGTTCAAATGGTGAAAACCCTAAACTGGGATGTGGTACAGCCCTGTAGGCAAACAGCAACTGCTGCAACACTAGGTCCCAAGTATTGGAGAATTCGTTGATGAATTTTCGTATCATGGCCCCCAAAGTTCCATTGAACCTTTCCACCAGGCCATTGGTTTGATGGTGGTACGGGGTGGCAGCCAAGTGATTCACCCCATGAGTTTCCCACAGTTTTTTCATGGTTCCTGCCAGGAAATTAGACCCTGAATCTGTAAGGATGTCGGAGGGCCAACCTACCCTGGCAAAGATGTCTGTTAGGGCCAGGCACACAGTGTTAGCCCTGGTGTTGCCTAGAGCGACTGCTTCTGGCCATCGGGTAGCAAAGTCCACTAAAGTCAGTACGTACTGCTTTCCTCTGGGCGTCTTTTTTGGGAAAGGGCCCAGAATATCCACAGCTACTCGCTGAAATGGGACCTCAATTATGGGGAGTGGCTGGAGAGGGGCCTTGACCTGGTCTTGAGGCTTTCCCACTCTTTGGCATACCTCACAAGACTGGACATACTTGGCAACATCCTTGCCCATCCCCTCCCAGTGGGAGGACTTCCCCAACTGGTCCTTGGTTCTGTTCACCCCAGCATGGCCACTGGGATGATCATGGGCTAAGCTTAAGAGCTTCCCCCGGTACTTAGTTGGAACCACCAACTGTTTTTGTGGCTGCCATTCTTCCCAGTGTCCACCAGAAAGAATTTCCTTGTATAAAAGTCCTTGGTCTATAACAAACCGGGATCGATTAGAAGAGCTGAGAGGCGGTGGGGTGCTCCGTGCCGCCGCCCAAGCTTTCTGAAGGCTGTCATCCGCTTCCTGCTCAGCCTGGAACTGTTCCCTTGAGGCTGGGGTCACCAGTTCTTCCTCAGACTGTGGACTTGGGCTTGGTCCCTCTGGAAGCGATGTAGGTGATGGGGTTGTTTCTGTTGCTGGTGAACCGCTCTCCGCTGGTGCACCTGAGGTTATTTCAGGCTCTGGCTGAGCCTTTTGGGTATGGCTGTCTTGTGCTTCTGCCAGTTCTGGCTCGCTGGCGCCCTCTGGCGTTGAGTTTGAAGATGTGGTTGCACTTGCTGGTGCTGGTTGCTGTTCCAGTTCTGGGCCTGGGGCTGGAGATGCTGTGGCTGTTTCAGTGGTAGGCATGGAATCTGGGTCCACTACCTCTGTCTGGGTCTCTAGTAACACAGACGGGGCCTCTGTGGACGGCTCAGGAACAGGAATGGGTCTGGAAGCTTGCCTGGTTTGGCTACGGGTAACCATTCCCACTCTCTTGGCCCGCCTCACCTGGTTGGCCAAGTCTTCCCCCAGTAGCATGGGGATAGGATAATTGTCATAGACTGCAAAAGTCCACATTCCTGACCAGCCTTTGTACTGGACAGGCAGTTCAGCTGTAGGCAAGTCTACAGCTTGTGACATGAAGGGGTAAATTGTAACTTTGGCCTTTGGGTTGATGAATTTGGGGTCTACGAAGGATTGGTGGATAGCTGACACTTGTGCCCCCGTGTCTCTCCACGCAGTAACCTTCTTTCCGCCCACTCTCAAATTTTCCCTTCGCTCCAAGGGTATTTGAGAGGCATCCGGGCCTGGGGATCTTTGGGGTGATGGTGGTGTAATGAATTGCACTTGCATGGTGTTCTTGGGACAGTTGGCCTTGATATGTCCCAGTTCATTACACTTAAAGCATCTTCCATCTGATGGGTCACTGGGCCGAGGTGAGTTACTGGAGACTGGTGAGGTGGAAGGGTAGGGTGTCTGTGGCTTTACTTGGGTGGTATGTGGGGTCTTTGGCTGTCCTCGGTTGTAGGGTTTATGGTCTGTGTGCCCCCTGGGGTAATCGTTCCCCTTGACAGTAGCTTTCTTGCTTTCTGCCAGTTCCATCCATTTGGCTCCAATCTCCCCCGCCTCAGCGAGATCTTTGGGTTTTCCATCTTGTATGTACCGTGTGATGTCTTCAGGAACACCATCCAAGAACTGCTCCATTTGTATGAGGAGGTGCAGTTCTTCCAAGGTTTGAACGTTGTTTCCTGTTATCCAGGCCTCATAGTTTTTTGCAATGTAGTAGGTGTGTTTGGGAAATGACACCTCTGGTTTCCACTTTTGGGTTCTGAAGCGCCGATGGGCATGATCTGGGGTTATCCCCATTCTGTATCTGGCCTTGGTTTGGAAAAGTTTATAGTCATTCATTTGCTGCTTAGGCATTTCGGCTGCCACCTCTGCTAAAGGTCCACTGAGTTGTGGCCTTAATTCTACCATGTACTGGTCTTCGGGGATGCTGTACCCAAGACAGGCTCTTTCAAAATTTTCCAAGAAGGCATCGGTGTCATCACCTGCCTTGTAGGTGGGAAATTTCCTGTGCTGTGGAGCAATAATTGGCGCCGGGTTGTTAGGGTTGGCTGGCACATGCAGCCCAGCTTTTGCCAACTCCAGTTCATGTTTTCTCTGTTTTTACTTCTCTTCATTTTCTTTTTGTTGTTTTTCCATTTCTTTTTGTTGTTTTTCCATTTCTTCGTCTTTTTTCCAGTTGTCGCCTGTGTTCAGCTTCTTTGATTTGTGCTTCGGCCTCCATTTTTGTCTTGGTAGACATGGTTCCTGTTTTCTTGTGTTGGGGTGCCCTCCGGTGTTTATCTTCTGAACTGCAGGCTCTCTGTTGCCTCCTGAAGTCTGCCTAGCAACAGTGCCTTTAGCTAATCTTCAATGTTAAGTAAACCTGAAAAACCACTTTATTTGCATTTATATAGTACTGGTAATGACTCTCAATGGGAGTGCTAGTGTGTGACAAAAGACTCTTAATTGCACCTTAATGGCTTCTTGCTTAACATGCAAGCCACAAACTTCCAGAGAGAGCAGAAAAAAAAATTCTCTCTGGTTCCCTTTTAAAACCAAACTGTTTCTCTCTGCTAAAAAGCCCTTAGCAGAGAAAAGAAAAATATAATATTCCTACTGGCTTCTGGATTCTGTCTATCTCCCACCGCTGCTACACCATGTCATATCCTTAGTCCCAGATTTGGACCTTAGCGTCCAAAATATGGGGGTTAGCATGAAAACCTCCAAGCTTAGTTACCAGCTTGGACCTGGTACTTGCTGCCACCACCCAAAAAATTAGAGTGTTCTGGGGCACTCTGGTCCCCCTGAAAAACCTTCCCTGGGGACCCCAAGACCCAAATCCCTTGAGTCTCACAACAAAGGGAAATAATCCTTTTTCCCTTCCCCCCTCCAGGTGCTCCTGGAGAGATACACAGACACAAGCTCTGTGAATCCAAACAGAGTGACTCCCCCTCTCCGTTCCCAGTCCTGTAAACAAAAAGGACTTTCCTATTCACCCAGAGGGAATGCAAAATCAGGCTAGCAAATCCAACGCACACAGATTTCCCCTGATTTCTTCCTCCCACCAATTCCCTGGTGAGTACAGACTCAATTTCCCTGAAGTAAAGAAAAACTCCAACAGGTCTTAAAAGAAAGCTTTATATAAAAAGAAAGAAAAAATACACACAAATGGTCTCTCTGTATTAAGGTGACACAACACAGGGTCGATTGCTTAAAAGAAGATTGAATAAACAGCCTTATTCAAAAAGAATACAAATCAAAGCATTCCAGCACTTATATTCATGCAAATACCAAAGAAAAGAAACCATATAACTTACTATCTGATCTCTTTGTCCTTACACTTAGAAACAGAAGATTAGAAAACAGAACTACTTCTCCAAAGCTCAGAGAAAGCAGGCAGACAGCAAACAAAGACCTCAGACACAAAATTCCCTCCACCCAAAGTTGAAAAAATCCGGTTTCCTGATTGGTCCTCTGGTCAGGTGCTTCAGGTGAAAGAGACATTAACCCTTAGCTATCTGTTTATGACACCCCCTGTGCCTTTTGTCTCCGTGTAGTAGCTAATTAGGGTCCTGATTACCACCTTCTGCAGCAAACATCTGTGGGGGAAAATGTCCAGGGGTGAGAAAACCTCTGTGGAGCACTCTCAGAATTCTCCCATGAGGGGGATGGGCTTGCCTCCTGTAGAAGAAGCAGGTAATTCTCGAACCTAGCAGATCTTTGGAAAGCTGTAGATCTGTGCAGAGACTTGTGTCTCTACAACTGCTCCAGCGCCTCCTGGCTTCTCAGCTCAGGTCCCCAGGTTTCAGCTGGCCTTAGAGCCTGCCCTTCCCAGGATGATTCCATAGGTTGGCGAGGGTACCAATATTTGTTACACACCCACTGTTGACCCTGAACTTCCCTGATTCCTGTTTTCTTTCCATGTGTGACTCCAGAAAAGCAGGTACAGCGCCTCAGCGGCCCTTGACCCAGCCTTCTATGTGGGTGGATGGGAAGTGGGGGCAGAAGTGGTGCTAGCCCATTGAAGGCCTTAAGCAGAAATATTTTTTTGCTCCCCCCCATACAAACTAAAGCTAATAGGGGATCCCTTTGAGTAAGCCTAAGCACTTGCTTAGTTTGCTTATGCCTAGTGCCAGTTCTGAGTGGGGGGAGATCTTCCCACAGAGGGTGTCCTCCTTGTTAAAATGCTGAGAGAATAATCTCCACCTAAATTCATATTCAATACAAATCTCTGAGTTATTGAAAGCTAATGATCAGATACTCCATGAAGTACAAAAATCTAAATAAAAAACGCAGCTTTCTATAAAGCAATGTATAATCCAAAATGATAAAGTACATTGATTTGTATGTGAGATTTTATAGTTCCAACTATAAGCAGTGCCAAGTATTCAAAGACATACTGTACTCTGGATTCTTGGATAAACCATTGCAATCTGGTAGATCAAGCTAGTGTATAATCCAAACAACATCTGTTACTTGGAGAATAAATATAAAATTGTATCGTCTCAGTACTGATAGACCCTAAGCTTGCTGTAGAAGAGATCTAATGGTTTTAAAGCTAGTCAGCTGCATCTTGAATTTGCCCATTTCTTTTCACTTCCATTGAAAATTGCATTAAATTGTATATAGCAAAACATAAAACCCCCAAAGAGTTTGACACGTTGTCAATGTTGGTTAATAAATGTAGAACAAAGTTGGCATATTTATAATCCATGTAACCCTTCTGACAACTGGTTAATAGCAACAGAAAGGGCCTGTTTCAGTATATCTAGGGTCCCTCTAAACAAATAATTAAACTGTCTTGAGCTCCCACTCAGAAACCTGGAAAAACTAAATACCCTCCTTCTGGTGCCTTCACAGGCAGAACTTCCCCACTCACAAGTACTCCACTAGTGCCTGTAGAAAGGACATTTTTATTAAGGGAAAGAGAACACAGTCATAAGGGGAAAAAGCAACAACATATATTTGCAAATGTGATGGGGTGATCACCCCACACTAGCTCTGTAGGGGTTAAGGTGGCCCAGATGGGGCCAATTAACCTTCACAGTTGCACCTGACAGATGATCCAGAGATTGATAAACTCTAATTGCTGATCAAGCTCAACTGGGGAAGAAGCTGGACTAGAGTTATAGAAAGAGGACGTTTATAGTAGCAAGGGGCTATAGGGAGAGAGTCTAGACCCACTATCTAGGTACAATGCAGTGGGATTGAGGAAACTCGAGCAAGATAATAAGCCCTGGAAGAAGGATCAACCGGAGGAAGAAAGCTTGAGAAAAAAGTGTAGGAAGAAGCCCAGGGAAAAAGTAATAAGGAAGGGGATTGTGTAGACTGTAGCTGCTGGTTACAGGATTCCTGGACTGGTACCCAGTGTAGAAGGAGGACTTGGGCCACCAGCCACTGGGAAGTGGTGCAGGACTCTGTAGGTGCTATCTGGTCCAGCAAAACTTGGATGCCCCAGGAGATGGGGGACTACATAATGACCTAGCTGGAAGGTCAAGTCATGAAGATAGAGAATTGGGAATTACAAGAGGAGGAAACTACTGCAGTGATGAAGTGACAATCGGTAAGGGGTGCCATATGGGAAGATAGCTATTATGCCATGCTTGGCCAGATGGACGTGCTCTTGCAGTGTGTGAACCCTGTTACAGCAAATAAAAAGTAAAATGCCTCCCACCCCATCACCCAGTAACGTCAGCAGTAGTTCTTCTAACTCCATTTCCACCTGCTGGTGAGAAATCCCACCGGTGGTATTCCCTGGACTGCACGACCATATTCATCCACCAAGGCTCACAGTTTGGATCAGTCTGTAGCAGTAGTCCAAGTGTGTCTGTGGAGGTCTGTCTCCAGTCCCCAGGGATCTTCTTGCATTATCCTATTTGCAAGCGCTGCCCTAAGTTAGATCCCTGATTCAGCTTTATTATGGTGCTGGGTAGGTGGGGCCTCATGAGAGTCCACTCTGCTTGCACACTAAAGTGCTCATGGAATGGGAGGCAAGAGCACTTAAGGCCCTTGATCAGAGTCTTGTCTGCTTGGCAAAGAGCTCTTTCCCTTCCTTGAGCTTCCCTGGTAGCCCCCTACCTCTCAAAATTCAAGTTCATGTATAATTATGGTGATTGACCCAAGGTCACTGGAAGACTTGTGTGTAAGTAGCCTGCAGAAATGAAGTGCATTCCCCCCCTTTTTTCCAACAGAGGTGGGAGTAGAAAGCTCTTCCTCCTCTGGAGCTTCAAGATGTAGATGTGTGTGTGTTAAATCATTTTTTTATCTCTTTAAAGTAAATAGACTTCATTGTTCTTCAGTGTGTCCTAACGGTAGGGGCTGATCATACGCCTATTGAAGTAAATGTCTTTTGATTAGGGGATTGGGCTTTTCAAGGAACAGTAAAAAGTCAATCCAAGAAGAGAGTGATAGAATTAATGACGTAGAAACAAGTTAGTCTCAGTGGGCCAAATCCTTGAAGTCTGTCTTGTTTTCTCTTAGTCCTTAGTTTTCACAAATCCATGTGATATAGACAACTGACACAATAACAAGATACATCAAACTTATTGCTTTGTAGAGCTTGATTTAGAGCCCTATCTCTTCCTCACAAAACACAAGTCTCTACCATTGATCTTTGATGGCTTTAAACCAGTATGCATCAACCTTTTTGATACAAGGGACTGGCTTGCTGCCTTCCTAAACTGTATCAGGGAGTTTTCAGGGACCAGTGCCAGTCCATGGACTAGTCATTGAGAAACACTGATTTAGTCAAGGTAACAGTGTTTGTAGTATAGGAGAATATAGAAATGTAATTGCATTCTACAGAGATTAACCCCAAACCCTATAAAATATAATAGAGAATTATATGATTTATATAGATTTTTTTTTGTAATGTCTTATGGAATTCTATAATACAAATCTACTTTTCAGTTAAATGCTACACACCATGTATGTAAAGCAACAGATCAAGTTCTCAGTAATAACTGAACAATAATGGTAGGTCTCATGATCTGTGGGCACCATGAACATATACCCTGGTACATTATATACTGCCACTTCTCCTAGTTATTTTATAAAGCTTGTCTTGTGTACTCAAAGTTTACAGGAGCTCTAACAGTTGGACATGAATCTGTAATAAATTCTTGTGCTGCAGACAAATTACACCTACCTGTATGGACAAGATTAGAGCTCTGGTCATTCAGACAGCTGAACAAGCCTCTACCATATTAGCAAGAGTTTCAGCTACTAGCTAAGAGAGGTGGTAATAATAAATCCTTACCTTACCATCACTTGCACTCTGGTTCCTTGAATTCTCAGGACGCCATGAACCTATTTTAAGAGGCAGGTTGGCAACCATTGTGTGCCCATCTTCATGAGAGCTGCAAACATGATCAAACAATACTGGTTTAATATGTATTCTTTACTATTCTGTAATCTATTTAGATGCAGATTCTGGCTAAAGAAGTTTATTCTGTTCTCAGATGTCACTCCCATTTCTGTTCTGCATTTCATACTGTTTTGTCCACTTCTTGCTTTGTTAAAGCTGGATATTTTCTGTACCTGGCTTTGCTGAAGTTTTGAAAGCTGATTTTAATTTAATCAATGAAATAGTAACTTACAGTCTACTGTTATAAAAGAATTTTTTTTTTTTATTTTCTGGACCTAATAGGCTGCACTTGACTTCAAACAAACACTGTCTAAATATTCATTACATGAAAAAAACCAACCTTTTATTAAAGTCGCTATTTGAATTTGACCAAATATATGAAATGTCATTCTTGTAGGATATTTTTAATTTTTTTTTAAAGTTATAATTCTAACAAGATACTTGAGGGGTTGTGTTATTAATAAATACACAAATTGTGTTTAATAAAAACACAAATATCCTGTACATAAGGTTTAAACCTACACTCAATAACTTCCATCCACTGAAGATGTCCAATTACTTGCTTATAGTTAAACATCATAATTAGAACCATAGAAAAATGTTGGAGGCCACTTACATTAGCAATTCTGTCTTCTAAGAGATGTAGAAATTCACCTCCCATTTTTGCTTACCAGAGCACACAGTTGTGTAACAGTTAAATCACTCAGCTCCTGAAAACTGCCATGAAAGTCTCTCTTCAAATGACTTCAGGAAAATGTCCTTGATATTTTATGACATTTTCTTGACTTATGGCTGAACTGTGACAATCACAACTGCCATTCATATACACACTGTCAGAAAAAATACCTTCTACAATACTTTACAAAGCTCCCATTCAGCTTTAACACTGTTCTTTGGCCATAAAGGCAAATGAGTCCTTCTCTGATCATATTATTCTGTTGCTATCTAATGTATTGCCTCCAGTTATACTACATACAATGGACTAGACTCTGTGGTCCAGATGAGTTGAATTCAGCAGAGGACTGGATGTGAGAGATTAAAGGAGGTTTGAAGCCATCTTTATATTCACCAATCCTGGAGCTAGCTGGAGACCAGGATGATCCTCCACATAGATTAAAACAACTGCTCTAGTGCACACCTGGCTGCCTGTAGCCCCAGGAGGCAATCCTAGCAGTTCTGATTGCTGATGCACAGGCCTAAGCCCCTTTGACCAGGCCAGGCTATCTGTTTAGCTGCTTTGTGCCATCAAAGTAGGGTGAAGATGCTCTAGTATAAGCTAGTCCTTGTCCCATATCCTGATATTTATTTACTAAATCCTGATCTTGTTGTAGATAATGAGACTAGAGTTTTGCCATTGACTTCAATGGGATTAGGAATCATGAAGTTTTCATCCATTAACACACAAAATGCTGTCGTTTCTTTGAGATGCATGGCATCGAGCACTGAAAATCCATCTTGTATTTCATGCATAGTTACAGATGAACAGTTGATGTAAATGAATACAAAAATAAAAATGTTGGTTATATTGTTTTCATCTCACGGAAAATGAAATTTGAAGAAATATCAATTTGCTTGTCAACAAGATTCTCACATCAGTTAAAAAGGTAGTTTTATTACAATGTTTAGTATGTAGTGAAGAACAAACTATTCAGAGCAATTTATTCATTTAATTGAGCTCTTTTTTTTCTGTTTAAAAGTTTTCTATGAACAGATCACGTTTTCCACAAACTTGTTCATCATTCAAAATTATTTGACAGATGTTTTATACAAATATATTTCAATATATGGATTGCTTTCAAACTCTTCATTGTTTTCACATATTCAATATTTGCAGTTTCCAATTTATTCTGATTTGGTTGAACATAGAGATCACATGGTTTGTCTCTTGAATCACTTTCCTGACTGAGTGCCTTTAAAATCAGATTTACTGTAAAGATTCAGTTTTGCAAATTCAAAATTCTCACTTATGCAAAATTTGTTTCAAAATTCAGCACTTTGGTGAATATTCCTCCCTATAAATTTGTTTGCTAGGATAGCCAGTTTAAAACTGAAAATGAGGGAGAACAATCAGAATGCGTAGGAACAAATATTTAGAAGTAATCTTTTGTGGTGTTTGCCCATCTCTAAGCAGTGGACAGATAACTATCAAATGCTGAACTGATCATATGAACTTTAACTGTATCATTCCTACAAAATGGAGGTTGAATTATTTTCAGAATATTTACATCTGCCTCCAACCAGTGGTGCAATAACAACACAAAAACACTGAAAAATGTTTTCATGTAAATAAACAGCTACACCTCTGTTGAGACCATCCCAGACAATTCTATTGTGACAGAAGCTAGACATTCCTTTTCACAAAATTATGGCCCAGATCCTGCAATCAGATCTCTTTATGTGTACTCTTGTGCAAGTGTGAAGCCCTCTGTGAGCCATGCCCATCTAATATGGAAATAAAGGTGACTGTAAAACCCTGGCTGTTCTTCAGATGTGTGCTGGTTGTTTGTCAATAGGGTAGTTACAATGACTTTATTGGGTTATAATAGACTCTAGCTGCCATTTGGAGGTTTCTGATTATTAATATTTTTCTTTTCTGATTTTAAATATTATTTAATTTTAAGTTTATTTTGTTTGTCATTTATTCATAATTTATCATTAGTAATTCCAAGGTCCCCCAAGAAAATTGCTGAAGATTTAATAATAAATTGTCATTACAACTAAGAGTGAGATTGTTCTCTCTCTCTTAACTCTCTAACTATATAAATTGCATTGGTGCCCTGTCCTTCAAACTTATCAAATCAATAGGATTAATTCTAGTAATGAGCCATGTGCTCAGTAATAAATATTCTGAGAGACTGGGTGATTAGTGGTCAGAGTACTTGTGTGAGCAACTGCTCCCCAGTATGACTAAGGGTACAAAATCTGGCCCTAATTGAAAACTGCGCCTGAACGTGATCACTGTTTTTTTGCATATAGCATGAGATAACACAGGATCTAGTAAACTGAAGCATGAATTAGATCCTCAAATGGGAGAAGCCAAAATTAGTGCAGCCAAAAACTCTGCTAGCATTTATATTAATACTGATTATTTTTCCCCCTCTAAAATATTTATTGGGTGCAGTAGGGATGATGCCTTAGCCAACTCCTGTCACTGGAGACACAGTCATACTTCCGTCAGTCATTTTATGTTAAGAATTCAATTACAGTTTATAAAAATTAATCAATGATTAACACATGCTAGAAGCATGTTATACAATATATTATAAATGGTTATAAGAACACAAGTAGAAGGTGTTATAGATGGTTAAAGACTTGGTTAAGGCACCTGGCAAGAACCAGCTAAGTGGGTAAGGTTCCCTCCCATTTTGATCTACTTTAACCACACATCATTTCCATTAGCCATCACTATTAGAAGAAAGGTAAGAATTTAAATTCTTTTCTTAATAGGAGGCAGAAGAAAATAACCAACTCTTGATACAGTATGAAGGTGTCATAGATTTTTTAAAGCATAATGTATCTTCTTAAAATTCTTCTTATATAAAGAAACTGCGTTTTTAAGATCACTGTCTTTAATAAAAGTGTAGAGCAGTTCATGAGGGGACTCTGAGAGCTGTTAAAGAAGATGATAGCAGCTTACTTATTTTCTAAGTTTAGTGCAGCATGTGTTTTCAGTCGCTTCTGTGACAGTTGGTTTACAAGGTCAAAAGATAACTTGAAGAACTCCATGTAATCTACTAGTAAAGACAAATCTTATCTTATCCCTCTAGTATCCTGAAAGCATTAAGCACAAAGCATTCATCATGCTTGCATCACACTGTTGGTAACTGTGTTGCTATGTTATGCTACAGTCACCTTGAAAGAAGGAAATTCAATAAAAGGCAATCAAGTAAGTTGTGCTCATCATGACCGAAAATATTTAATGTTGTAACTTCCAGCACTGTCACCTTTGTATAGATTATGAAGGCTTTTGCTGTCTCCTGTGGGGAGCCAGGCAGATCTGGCATTTCAGGCAGGGTCCATATCGGAAAAAAAGAGTAGTTTTCTGTAACCAGCAGGCAGAGTTGCAATCTTTGGTATTGAAGGATCAGAACATGATCTGCCCTGGGAAAGAATATGCAAGGCAAAATGTATTTGCAAAACAATCTCGACATGATTCTTCTTGTGGTAGTCAGTAATCACTCTGGGCCTGAAGTGCTTGAAAGAGATCCTTTTCCTTCAGCAACCATTCCCAACTGGCTCTGCATAACACAGCATAAGCTTCTGCCTTGTCTCTTCCCTAGCTCTCCTGTCTGGGAAGCTAAATCACTTAAAGGTACAGTTCCAAATGCCACCCTTCTCTCACATTGGTGTGAGTCAAGAGTAACTTCAGTGAAGTGAATGGAGCTGTTCTGGCCTAAAACTGGAATGAGGTCAGAGTTGGGACCTAGGAGTGTAAAATTGCAGAATTCTTGGATTAGTATATCACACTGTTTGAGGAAGTAATTGCCCTTCGCTCCGTGGAGTACACAGGGGGTATAAGCTTTCAGAATCATTGTATGTACAATGGAAACCTCACAGGTCATGCACATTTTGTATAGCAGGAAAGGACACTTCTCTGCTCTATTCCCTGGCCTCACCTCTCATACATCACAACAAGGAATCCTCTTGGGTGCAACTCTGATGGGTCCCTTAGCTTGGATTATAGCATGGGGTGAAGGCACCAAAGAGATGTTCACTGAAGTGCATGCAATCAGGAACAGCTAAAGGGACACCTTTTAGCTAAGAATTTGGCTAGAGTGCATGACTTGCCCATCTGTATTTTGTTAAGCTCAGGTTTTCATGTTCACTTTCTGATTTTTTCCATTCATATACAGATCATGACAGTGCCTGGGGACCCAGCTGAGCTTTTGGGCACAAGATGTTTTTCTGCTACTCACTCCAAGTATACCTTGGGATGAAGTTTTTTGGCTGTTGGTGATAATCCCCCAAATCCTGCTATTACAGGTTATTCCATTCTACAAAGAATATTAGCAGACTCAGATATTCCTTCTGTCTGTAAATTCAAACACCACCTTTCAATTGTTTAACCAATGGCTTCCTTGCTGAACATTACATTACATCTTTTATATTAGGAAGTCTATTAATTCATTGTTACGGCTCATTATTCCTATTAACAACCAAGGTATTTTTATTACTAGTATTTTTATTACTACTATTACTCCTACAAATAGGAATAATTCCATACCAAGCAGGGCCGGCCCCAGGCACCAGCATTCCAAGCTGGTGCTTGGGGTGGCAATGTGCAAGGGGTGGCACGTCCCTGTTGTTTTGCCCCCAAGCAGTGCACTGAATTGCCGCCGTGGATGGCGGGGGCAGTCCATGCACCTTTAGGGTGGCAGGCGCATTTCCTTGGTAGTGACAATTCGGCAGCAGTTTCTATGTTTAGCTGTCCGCGGAGGCTGCAGCTGAACATAGAAGCTGCCGCCAAATTGCCGCCACCAGGGAAATGTGCCTGCCGCCCTAAGGGCACATGGACTGCGCCCGCTGCCGGTGGTGGCAATTCGTCACGCTGCTTGGGGCGGCGAAAACTGTAGAGCCGGACCTGATACCAAGGTCATTATTAGTCCAGATAGAGTTGAGCTTAATAATCTGTACCTTCATGTCACATAATATCCAACACATTTATGCATAGAACTAGGAAAATACTAGAACAAATCCTAAGGATAATGTAAAAAAAAACAACCAAGCAAGGCTGCTGATGAGAGTTGTTTAAAAGATGGTCTCATCCAAAGGCCCCTATAAATAATATGAAATTCACTATCTGATCTATCTTTTCCTGGATCAGCTGTTGCAATGACAGAGGCAGCTTTTATCAGTGCAGCACCAAGGCAAAAACATATACAGTCACTGCTCCTGCAAAGACTGGCTATAGAGAGGAGGAACTTCTCTGCCTCTACCTCTCTGCTAGGTCTCCTGCAGGGACTGCAGAAGGGGAGAAATAGAGTTTAATGCTATCTGGGACTTATGGGGAAGGCAAAATTACATTGGAGCCTGGAAGGAGTCAAAAGCTACAAACAGAAATGAGGATTTCTGACAGGTGCCTTCTGGCTCTAGTTGCTTTTATAAAACTGAGAGGGAATGAAGAGAAGGATACTTTCACAGGATTATGTTCACTTTAAATGAATAACATAAAGGTATACACACACATACAGCCGTTACCACTCAACTCTTTCAGGTAACTAGGTAAAGCTGATATAGAATATCTTGAAGCCTGCCAATCTGAAGTACTCTCTCTTTGGACCCAACATTGGCCTTGATCAACTCACATTGAGCCAACCCCAAACCCCCCCAGCTGTAAATTGTCATAGTTCTACTGACTTTACAATTTTAAAAACTTTAAAGATGGTAGAAATGATTCCCAAATTACTCCTTAAAACTGACATTATTAATCAGTGGTTTCCCACAGGTGTCTCAACAAACGCGGGTTGTATGAGTAAGTATCCACATGTAGCAGAGTTTGCAGGATCAGGCCTTATGTTGTTACTGATAATGCAAGATGGGAAATTTTCAACCCTAAATGCCAAAGTGATCACAGATGCCGGAGTCATAATGAACTCTGAAATTATAATATTTCAACTGAAGCAAATTAGCAATGGAAATACATAGCAGAGTTAAAAAATGAGCAAAGAAATTAATAGAGCAGCACAGTTTCATGTTGTTCAATCAGCTTCTGTACATGATATTTTTTAAAGGAATGTAAAGTTATGCATGAATAAGCCTGTACTATTAGACATCCTATAGCTTCCCTTTCAGTGATAAAAATCAGTTGGAAAGTATATCACATGAGTTTAGGCATTATAAAACTATATTTGTGTGACCATTTCTCACTGAGATAGATCATATAACGTCTGTAAATATCTTCCTAAAGCATGTGTCTAATACCAGTCAGTAGCTCTATTTCTAATAGTTCAACAATTTTCAAAATTCTTCTTCTCTGGGCCTAATTCTGAGGTTTGGTTGAGCTCTGTTTAAGTAGCATCTGAGTGTAGGGGCAAAAGTTGTTTTATACCACAATTGTGGTTTCCTGATCCTAGAGCTGGCTATAAACTGACTTAGCCTCCAGCACAACTTAGGGTGTTTTCACTAGCAGTGCTATGCTCTCCATCGAACATTCAAAAGCAGAAAAGAGGCTAAATTCGTCAGACTGACAATGAATCATTTGGCCATCTCTATTTCTGACCCATACTTTAATCCCTCAATGATACTTGTTTCCTTGATGTAGAGTTAGTCCCTCTTTTTCAAACCTCAAAGTAATGGTGTGATTACAGTCTGTTTAGGGGAAAGCTGTTTATTTTATTTGAACTGGTTGACTGTTCCTAGTGCTGAATCCTACTGCCATATTCTCCCTGATAGGTACCCTCCATTTTATTTAAGTAAGATATCCCCTGATGTCCTCTCTCACTACTTACAAAAATAGTGCCTGTCCCATCAAGGGCCTTGGGGGGAGGGGATGTGGGATGCTTCACCACTGCCATTTTGTGTCTTTGCCCAGTTGAATTGGCTTTAGGCTTTGATGAGTTCCATGTAAATTAAAAACTGTGGGAGACACCATGCTACTCTATCCCTATGTGTAACTAGGATGTGGGTAGCAAGTTAAGTGCTTATTGACAAGGCTTCTGCGATGATTGATGCCAGTAAAGTTACATGCACAGCATAATCTTAAATGTGCCACTCTTTGAACAAAAATAGGGCAGGATATGATCAACATATTGTGCTATCCTCCCTATGGAAAAAACTTTCCAACAACACTCCGTGTCATGGAAAATTCATAATCTAGTATACTGTAACTTCAGAAGTTTCCTAATACTTGCAGTACTGCCAACCCCACCCATTCAGAATCATGACTCAGACCCCCAAAATTATTAATAATCTTAACAATGAGATTTTGTGGGGGGAACAAATGTTGTGGGAGTTTTATTTGACTTCTGAATTTCTGAGCCTTTGGGTTATACTTGGCTGTAGGGTGACCAGATGTCCTGTTTTCATAGGAACAGCCTCGTTTTTTTGGGACTTTTTCTTATATAGGTGCCTATTATCTGTCACCCCCTGTCCCGTGTTTTTTTTAGCTGCTATCTGGTCACCCTACTTGGCTGACCTTTTTAGACTTTTCCTCACAACCAGGAGGGCTAGATATGTAGTACTTAAAAAAATGTTTGCAGTGTTGTAGCCATGTTGGTCCCAGGACATTAGAGAGACAAGGTGAAAGAGATGTCTTCTAGTGGACCAACTGCTGTTAGTGAGAGAGACAAGCTTTGGAACTACCACCAGAGCTGAAGAAGTTGATCTAATAAAAGATATTCCTTCACCCAGAATCTTCTTGTTGTTGTCACAAAATCATTTGACTTCAGGAGCTGAGGTTAGCAGAAGAACACTATAGGGAGACTCTGAAAACTTCTATGATTTTCTCAAATGTCAAAAATCCTTTAATTCAGCCAGAGTCTCCACATGGCAGTGCCAGTCATAAGTACATCTTGTAATAGGCAGCTCTATTCAACATAGGAACACTTTGTTTCACTTTCCATTCTCCAGCCTCTGTTTCAAATCACATCCACATGCAACCCAGTTAGGGAGGGTCACTAAGAGCTTGTCTACATGTAGAAATTGACTGGCATAGCTCCTCCAGAATGCCTCTCCTGAATAGACTCTGTATTCAGAATAATTACTGTAAATAATTTATGAATTGGAGTAATTATTCCAGAAATAAATTCACTTTTATTTTGGAATAGAGTGTCCACACAGAGGAATTATTCTGGAAGAGTGCACTAGTCAATTCCCCCATTGTAGACAAGCCCTTAGTTTATCTATCTACTCTGAACTAGAGCCAGTCCAAAGGGAAAAACAAAGAAAACTTCACAAACTTGAAATTTTTGAAATCCTTTCTGTTTTTCAGGGTTGAAAAATGGAATAACTTTGAAATGTTTGCATTTTTTTTAAGTTTTATTTTGAAGTGTTCATTTTAATTTTTTTTAAATTTTGGATCATATCAAAAAGAACAATGAAAAGGTGAAAGACCTCCTCAATATCATTCATTCCCTTGCATTCAGTGGTAACAAAAGGGGGGGAGAACAAGGAATAAAGAGGGAAAAGAGAACTAAAACAAAAAATTAAACCCCCAAATTCTGAAATTTCAAAAATTCAAAATTTGAAATTTTCAGTTTTGACAAAAAATGACTTCTTTAAAAAAAGAGAGCTTTTAATGAAACCTTTGCATTTAGAAAAGTATTTTTTTTCATTGTCATAAGGTTTCATCAAAAATCTTTGATCAGGTGTACACGGAACATTATACATTCTGTTATTTCAGACATGTCAAATTATCTGGAACATGGAAATTCCACATTGCTACATTCTGATTAAAACTCTGGCTTCTTAGAAAAATAGATTTGTATTTAAACAGGCACTTAAATGGTGAAACTGTTTCTTCTCTGCTAACATGTTTATGACCTTGAAGGATTTCATATTTTTTTCTCCTTTTTGACCTTTACTGAAGCACAAATTTAAACTATTAAGTGGTGAATGTTGTAGAGCTTTGCTGAAGGCACATGGAGGTCACTCAAAACACAGCTGTTACAGTTTAAAGTTCATATACATTCATCTATGTCCTATCCCAAGAGGAAAGTTTAAATATATCTTCTATAAGGAAGAAGCCAAACAGTGACAAATGGAATGATTATTGAACAGAGATGGTTCTTAGAGACTGTGTTTTGGTTGTTCAAAGCCTTCAAGTCTCATCATAAGAGTGGTTCCAATCAAGATTGAGTTTGTCTGTGTTTTCAAAATTCAAGGGATTTTGGTGGAAGATTTGGGATTTCCCCCCTCCATCTCTAAAAAGGGGCAATCAGGGTTTTGTGCTTGGGTTTTGTGAAATTTTATCAGTCAGGTTTTGTTTTTGAAAAATCAGGTGTGGTGGGGCTCTAAATTCCATTTTGTCTACATCACAATAATTCAGTGGAGTTCAGACTCTGACTATTCTTAGTCTAAACTGCAGCTCCAACATAACTTGATCTCAAGTGATATTAACAGTGTCACTTTGTTCTAAAGCCAAGGCTGTGCAACATCCGACCTTCTGGTTGGTCCATCTGCTACAGTTCTAAGTAATAGCAACTTCTGTTGTTTACAGGTAACACGGCTTGCTCCCTCAAACATAGACCTCACAACTTCATTCTGAGAGCTCCACATGCTTGTGGCGCCCATCTCTCTTTATATTGTCTCCTGGGAACTGAGAAATTTTCTACCTCCAGTAACTGACCACCTCTATGGATTCATAGAAGATCCCCAAAGGGTCTCCCAAGTTGCAGATTAGATCAATAAAACTCAAACAGGCACAGTACTCACTTTTCTAAAAACATTTCACTTCTGTCCCTCTCAGTCTGGAAGACTGAGTGGGTGGGAGCGCACATGATGGCTTTTTATTAGACTATATAAATAGACTGATGGAGAGTGGACAATAGCTCTTTTTAAAAATAATTAAACTCACTTGTTCTCATCCATTTCACACAAAGACTGGAATTCTGGCTGTTAAATGTGATCTTCTGTGTTATTCAGTTGTTTCATTTTGGAAAACATTATCTCTTGAAACACTACTGAGAAGTTGTTATACATATTTTGCATGAGCAACACATTCTGAATACACTGTGTTAATGATGACAGAAAATACAGTTTATTTATACTTTAATTTCCAGCTACTGTAAAAGGAATTTACAGTTTAATGCTATAGCATTAATACAGTCCTTCATTCACCATTTGGAATTATTTTTTTTTACATGTTAATACCCCAGAAGAACTCTCTTCTTCTGCTGTTGCCATTGCTGGCCAAGATTACAGAAGTACTGGGAATCTTGACAATCATATAGCACTGTCAGCATGGAGTTAGTCAGCATCCCCCAAACTCAGTTCTTGTTTTCATGCATATCAGAGCACTGGTCAATTAGCTAGAAAATTATGATTATCTGATATTTACATGGGGGAAATGAATAAGGGACAGGCTAGATCATAAATACACTGTATTATAGCCCTGTTCTTTAAAGTCTTCATGCCATTCCTTGTATGGGATATAAGGCCAAGTTCATTGCGGAGGCTAAGGTACCCTTGCAAACTCTAGGATGGACCCCAGCAGCAGACAGTCCCATGGGATGGCAACAGTAGAAAATGGTCACAGTGTGCCTCCCACATTCTCACTGCTGTAGGATAGGGAGTGTGAATGACAATGGTCAGTGAAAGAGGAGAGTGTGAGTGCAAGAGAGAAAAGATTATGAAAAAGGGCCCAGTTCTCCCTATTCTCCTCGCTCTGAGTTCTCTCATTTATTTGTGTCCTGATTCAACTGCTACTTGTAGTATTATTTTCTTTGTAGGGAGACAGAGCCCTTAATTTTTAAATATTGTAATTTCTGATTTTAAATTGGCATTTTCAAATATACAATGGAGGTAAAGCAGGGACATCAATACATATGGACACTCAAAAACCACTAACAATATAATATTACCAGTGGGGTGAGTCCTGCCCTCTCCTACTCACCCCTGGAAGGTACCCAGAGAGGCAAACTTGTGTAGTTATGTTGTGTAAAGAGGAGAGGCATGTTTTGGGGGTGTCAAATGAGATACATGCATACTGAATTGCTGGAGCTCTGCTCCCTGAGGAGGCCCTGAAAGGCAGTAGATGGGAAAACTGGGACAGGCCACATTGGAGCCTTTGGATGCTAAGAAACTGAACACACAAAGGTTGAAGTTCCCTCCTCAGAATGGTTACAGAGCCACTTGTGCATCTGCACAAAGAAGGATGCACTGACTAGTGACCAACCCAGTTGCTCTGGTTGGGTATTGGTACAAGGATTTTTCCCAAAATGATTGACAGTTCTATAATTAGTACACCATGGTCAGATACTGTGGTGGCTGAATCCAGTACAAAACCAAAGATAAATATGAGGTGACAAGTACTTCTTTTGCTGCTTAAAATCTTGCAGCTTTTGTCTAAACTTATCTCTTTATTGTAGGTATAGCTAATTTACCTATCACCTCAGTCCATATGTATTGAGTATATTAATTGCTAACTTTGTCCCGGGACATGCCTAACTCCCTTTCTCTTTCCAAAATTAATTGGCTTTTTTATTCAGTTGTTGTTTGTTGTTGCTAGTTTACACACACACAATTTTAAAATATTTTAAAGGAAAGATTTGGTGGAAATTGCTGAAGGAAATAACTGCTGTTTTTGAAAACATGTTATGTATTGGTTCAGATTAAATATGGACTAGAAAACAAAAGCAAGTCAAGAAAGATTAATTTGAGACACAGCTCAATTTTGATTTATAACTTTAGAAAAATATCTTGTTTACTGTCTTTGCAGTAATTAATTTCTTTTCCTGTGGCTCCTGCAATTTTTTTTAAGGCTCATTGCTATAACAGATTTCTGCCATAAGGAAGTTGCATAGGTACATTCAGCAACAGTTAATACTTCAGATCTAATTCTTTCTATCATATACAATGTAAAGATGGGCCTTAAACAAAATGCTGGGTCCACACAACCCTAAACTATTGGAAAAGCCCTCAGCCAGATCTGGATCTGAATTCATATCCAATTTTTTAATTATTTTTGCCAACCTCTGTAATATTTAGAGAGGACAAAGAGAGAAAGGCAAGGTTTCCAGAAAGGGAGCTTAAAAATAGGATGCTATATCCCTTTATAGGATCTCAACTAAAAGTCCTGATCCTCTCCTGCACTCACGGGCCTCAGTGGATAAATGGTATACTGTACCTATTGGGTGTCTGGGAAGTGGGCGGGCGAAGCCCGCCCACTGCTAAAGGAACCTCCCCCAGCCTAAGGGGAGGAACCACAGGGCCACAGAACCCACAGAGTGCGGAGGACAACTAATAAAAGAACAGGGACAGGAGGGAGGTCAAAGGGCCAGAAGGAGGGAACCTAATGGGGACACTGAGCAGAGAACCCCGGACAGCGCCCACTGCTCCTCGAAGGCGTCAAGGGAGCCAGTGGACGCTGCCCAGAGGAACTCCGCCCGGATGCGTGATTGGACCATGGAGCGGAAGCAAGCCCCACAGTCACCGGAGTCTCCATCAGCCAACCTCCCCTCCCTGGTCGCGTGGATGGCCTTTTTTGCCAGGGCGAGGAGGAGGTTGACCAGGAGGTCCCGGGACTTCGTGGGGCCACGGATAGGGAGTGCATACAAAAGGAGGTGAGGGGAAAAGTGTAACCAAAAACGTAAGAGGATGGCTGTAAGGAGCCGGTGTAGGGGCTGCAACCTGGCGCACTCTAAGTACACGTGCGCCAGGGTCTCCCTCACGTCGCAGAAGGGGCAGGTGTCCGGGACAGGGGTAAACCGCGCCAAGTACACGCCCGTGCTCACGGCCCCATGGAGGAGCCGCCAACTGATATCCCCAGTGGGCCTTGGGACCAGGGTGGAGTAGAGGCTGGCCCACCAGAGCTCCTCACCCTCCAGAGGTGGCAGGAGGTCCCGCCACTTCGTATCAGGGCGGGACACGAGGGTGAGGAAGTGAAGGGTGTGGAGCACGAGCGTGTAGAGCTGTTTCCTCGGCGCGGTTTGGAAACGGACCGGCTGCAGGTCGTGCAGCCGGCTTGCGGAGAAGGGACGGGGGGGCCGGTCGGGCCTACGGGGCAGGGGCCCGATGAAAAGGTCCGGAGGGCTTGGGGTGGGGGGTGGGCGGGGCGTGCCCTCCCGCAGGACCCGGTCGAGATAGGCCCGAGCAGCGGGCGGCAAAGCGGCCTCCACCTCCTGGAGTACGCGCCGGGGAGTGCAAGGTCTGGAGAGCTCCATGCGGTGAGCGAGCGTCAGGGGATCCAGCCAGCCTCCCCGGTCGTAGTCCAGGAGGTCTCCGACCCTGGTGGCTCCCGCCAGGACCAGCCTCTGGCGCACCGCGGGGGACTCCGCCACCTGCACACGAAGCTGGGGATTGTGTAGCAGGGGCTCCGTGAGGAGGTCGGCCCCCTCGGTGGCCGCCACGGACCTGGTCGCAGAGAACAGCTTCCAGGTCCGGAGGAGGTCCTGGTAGAAGACCGGCAGCCCGGAGAGGTCTCGCGGAAGACCCCTCGATTCGAGATAAAGGAGCTGCCGGTCGTATCGGAGCCCTCGGAAGCGGCGCAGGAAGGCGTGCGCCAGGGCTCAATGGTATACTGTAGTGGGGCAGTTGCCACTTTAACTGACCAAGAGTTAATAGCAGCCCTTGGAGCAGCTGCACAGAACCCAGCTAATCAGAGAAGGCTTAGAAGCAGCCAATCAGGGCCAGGCTGGGCCCCATATAAAGGCTGCAAAACAGACGAGACTAGGTGTTTCTCCCTGACAAGCAAGGGAGGAGGACTGGTTCCTAGGGATAGCACCTTAGCTAGAGCAGTGCTGGGCAGGCTCAGGGGAGCAGAGAAAAAGCTGCCTGATACCTGCCAGGCTAAGGCCCCTGAAAGAAAGGGCTGAGTAGGTGCAAGGGCCAAAGGGAAGTGGCCCAGGGAGTATGAGCAGTAGAGGGCAGGATAGGACATGGCTGCTGCCAGATGGTCCCTGGGCCAGGGCTCAGCATAGTGGGCAGGCCTGGGTTCTTCCCCCTTACACTGCACCTGGCTGTGGAGGAGCGTGGTTTGATACAGACTGTGGCTTACCCCCTGAGGCAAGGGGCTAGGCTTTGGGCTGCAGTTGGCCACAAGGGCAGGTACAGATGGAGGACTGTGGATACCCCTGGAAAGGGAGAGAACTGAGTGGGGCACAGCTGGAAGGCAGTGTCCAGAAGAGGATGCCACAAGCCAGAGAGCAACATGGGTGCCAGACACACAGTAGCACAGACAATGGGTGAGACATCAGCCAGCAGGAGGCGTGCTGAGGCTGGAATGAGCTGATTCCTGGACTGACCAGCAGGAGGTGCCACAGTGGTGAGTGTGCAACCTGTTACATATACCAATTAAAGAGGAAAAGGGAGACTCTCAAGGATAGTAGCAGTGTCCTTTTGATAAGATACCGGAGTGGAAGTCAGGAGATCTGATTTCTATTTCTGGTACTTCCACTGACTTCTAGTGTGAGATGTTGGGCTTGGACACTTGACCTCTTTGTGCCTCTGTGCATCTACACAGCAAAAACCCCTGTGGCAGTGAGTCTCAGAGCCTGGATCAACAGACTCAGATTCACAGGGCTCACACTAGGGAGCTAAAAATAGCCATGTAAATGTTCAAGCTCAGTTGGAGCCCGGGCTCTGAAACCTGGCAAGGGAGGAGAGGTTCAGAGCACTGTCTCCACTCAAATGGCAACATCTACACTGCTATCTTTAGCCCTGCAGCCAAGCCCCACAAGCCCAAGTCAGTTGACCCAGGGTCTGAGATTTGCTACCGAGTTTATTTATTTATTTTGCTATGTTGACGTACCCTCCATTTCCTCATCTGTAAAATGGGGGGGGGGGGTAACGGTACTTTCTCACTCATAAAATATTTTTAAATCTACAGCGGAAGAGTGCTATATAAAACCTAGACAGACCGTTGTGACAGTCTGGTGAGGGTTTCAGTGATACAAACAACAAAACTGAGATGGGTAAAGCATACTAGTTTTTTTTTGTTGTTTTGAATTATGATGCTGTCAAATACTGCTTTGAAGCTAGCACACTAGATTTAAGAGAGAGTTTTGGTCTCTGATGAAGGCAATAGTTTGGTTGATGTTAGCTTGTTAAGTATTATTTAATGCCAGCTGGAGAACAGCCCTAAATGATTTTTTTTATATCATTGACTGGAGATCTATAAGAGCTTTCTCTAGCCTGTCTTCAGAGAGCATTTCGTAACAGACTTGCTTTTTTAAACTGTGGAATTTTTTGATGTGCAGAGGTTGGTGGTGTTTTTTTTGTTGATGTTGCTCTCTATCCATTTGTGTTTTTCAGCAGCAGCTTTATAAAACTTGTCTCTTGTGTTTATAGATTTTTTGAATTGTTTCTGGCCCCCTCCCAAAACAGTGTACTTCAAGGACATTCCAGGGGTATTCTATTTACAAGAATGTCCTTCCCCACCCCCAGCCCCCAAATTGTTTAGCTATGTTTGTCGCTAGATGTAAATAGACTGTTCAATTAATTTCATTTTTGTGAGAAAGCTTGAAGTAAAAAATATACAGAGGTGACAATTTTATCTCTGATTTCAGTGGAATAGAAATATATGCCTCTAACTATAGAATCATACAAGTTACAGATAGAAATTACCTACTAGTTCTCCTTCCATCCATCTCTCTGCCAGTTCAGGATTGTTCCTTATTGTATGGTATATTAATGACAGTTCTCCCCCCCCTCGCCTCCCTGGGTCTAGTTTTAAATGTCCCAAAGTACTTCCAAAGCTCTGGTTGAGGCATATACCACCTCACAATATCAGCATATCCACAGCACAATGAGAAAGATGCAAAAAAAATAAATCTGTGCATGGGTCTTTTTGATATACAGTCTCTTTGTTACCATGGCAATTCCTGTACATTATATGGATGTCATTGGTGAAATACAGATCTTTCTTTGAAGAAAGAAATACTTGGACGTGTATAATTTGCCAACTATAACTTTTGTATTTTCATAGCCAAATGTATTCTACTAAATAAATATTTTTACTCTTCCCCTCATTCCAGCCCAGTTTTCATTTAGTACTGGGACCAGTTTTATACCACTATTGTGGCAATGTCAGTAATTCTTAATGTTACAGTTTAAGAAAAGTGAAAAGATAGAGTAACATATTGGGAGAAGGAGCCATAATGGACACTGTAAGTGCTAAATCCCACATAGAATGTTTTAAAATGCATCTGTATAATGTTTTTATTTCTAAGAATGAAGTTCACCTGAGGATTTAAAAAGTGTTATGACCATTAATGAATCAGAGGTATCATCAACCAACTGTGTATTAGAATTATGTATAGATGTTAGCATCTACAGATCTGGACTTATTGTGCTAAATGCTGTGTAAACATATTACAGACACAGTTCTTTCCCCAAACAGCTTACGATGTGTGTAATTAAAAAAAAATTATAAGTAGCTTTAAAAAAATAGAAACAACATAACTGTAAAACCACAAAGCTGGCAATTGGACAATAATGTACCTGAAACTACCGTTAGTTGACTTTTTTTTTTAAATAATTTGATTTCAAGTTGATGGGAGGGGGAATCACACATCTGTGACTTTTAAGTAAAAGAATGTGAAAGATATTCAGTATTAGAAATATCAGATTCTGATTTCAGTGCATTAAAACTGAAGTGATGAGAACATAATGGTTTTGTTATGCTTATTAGAACATCTAGAGAAAGATGGTTACTGGTGGGGATTGTGGATTGATTTAACTATCCTTGAATGTTAAAGATGTGAGTGAGCAGAGTTATGACTAATTAGTGACACGGGTCAAAGTATGTGGGATGGGATGGATTAGGAGCACAGCTCTCCCTTCTTAGCTAAAAGAAGGAGAGCTTTCCCCTTCTTTCCTGATGTGAGGATCAGCGTTCTCTCCCAACTCTCCTGTCTCTGTAGCTGGTGCATTGAGACTTTTTTAGGGGGGCGGCTATCTTTAACAACTGTTCATTGAGAGAGCCTGCTGCATTTCAGAGCTTTAGAAAGGCTTTGATGTCACAGTGAAGGCTGCATATAATTTCATGAGATGTAAGTATGAACTGATTTTTGTGGAGTTTTAGCTGGTTGCTGCACTTTTTCAGAAAAAATAAATCATCACTGTTCTTTTCTCCAGTGTTTACTAAATAATGGACTCTGATTCAGAAAGTGGACTGCTAAACTACAGATCCTCATTGAGATACCTAATGCGACCACTACAGATGTGTAATCCAAGATGGATTCACTTGTGCTTAAAGCTCATTGTTGGCATCTGCAGAATGACTAAGGCTACGATTATGTCAGAGGTCATGGAAGTCATGGAATCCATGACTTCCATTGACCTCTGACACTTTTGCCCCACAGCTCCCAGCCCCCACTCTGGGGGGATGACCCCTTGCAGCTGCCTAGATGCAACAGGCCATGGGGGACCCCTGCAGCTGCCCAGCCCCAGCCAGTGGCTGGGGAACCCTGTAGCTACCAGCTGGCTGGGGTGAGGGGATGCACTGCAGTGGTGAAGGACCCAGGAACCCCAGCAGTAGTGAGTGCTGAACCCACGAACCACTTTTGTCAGGGATATTTTTAGTGAAAGTCAGAGACAGGTCAAGGGCGTCTGTGAATTTTTGTTTATTGCCCGTGACTTACTAAAAAATATCTGTGACAAAAACTTAGCCTTAAGAATGACACACTGAAGAATTAGATCTCCTTACCTGTGGGCACTGGGAAAGGCCCACTGTGTTGTGCACTGAGCTGTGCCCATCATAAGCACATGGAATGGGCATGGCTAGGTAGTCAATATGGCATCACTGAGGTTCAAATGAATTATTCTGAAATATCCCTCAACTGCAACAATAGCAAGGAGGTCCGGTTCCGTAGCGTCTGAGAGCAACAGTGGTTAAAAGTACAGAGCACTGTTTATATCAATAACTCTCTGGCTTTGATATTTTGGCCCAGAGCCACAAAGGGACTTAAGTGTTGCAATGCTCACATTGCAATGCTTAACTTTTAGGCACCTAGAAAATCATGATCCACAAAGCCTGAGCTAGGTGCTTAGACTCCCTATAAGGCACCTATCTTTCCCCATGCATCATAGACTATGATCCACAAAAGCCAGTGTGCTAGGTGAGGATTTACTGAAACTAGGTAATGAGAAGGCTGTGTCCTAAGTCCCACCCCTTTCTTGGAGTTAGGTGCCTATCGCTGCTTGTCATTCACAACCAGGAGCTCCTCTCTTGGAGTCAGGTGACTTAGACATGTAAGTCACTTCTTGTGAGAATGAGTGAGGCAGGCATCTCATTTGACACAATGGTCAGAGGGGGAGGAGGAGCAACTTATAACTTTTAGCCCTATTGGAGAGGGGGGACAGGATTTGGACACTGAGTGCTCTAACCACTGAGCTAGTCATAGATTCATAGACTCTAGGACTGGAAGGGACCTCGAAGTCATCGAGTCCAGTCCCCTGCCCTCATGGCAGGACCAAATACTGTCTAGACCATCCCTAATAGACATTTATCTAACCTACTCTTAAATATCTCCAGAGATAGAGATTCCACAACCTCCCTAGGCAATTTATTCCAGTGTTTAACTACCCTGACAGTTAGGAACTTTTTTCTAATGTCCAACCTAAATCTCCCCTGCTGCAGTTTAAGCCCATTGCTTCTTGTTCTATCATTGGAGCCTAAGGTGAACAAGTTTTCTCCCTCCTCCTGATGACAGCCTTTTAGATACCTGAAAACTGCTATCGTGTCCCCTCTCAGTCTTCTATTTTCCAAACTAAATAAACCCAATTCTTTCAGCCTTCCTTCATAGGTCATGTTCTCAAGACCTTTAATCATTCTTGTTGCTCTTCTCTGGACCCTCTCCAATTTCTCCACATCTGTCTCGAAATGCAGTGCCCAGAACTGGACACAATACTGCAGTTGAGGCCTAACCAGCGCAGAGTAGAGCGGAAGAATGACTTCTCATGTCTTGTTTTCAACACACCTGTTAATGCATCCCAGAATCACGTTTGCTTTTTTTGCAACAGTATCACACTGTTGACTCATATTTAGCTTGTGGTCCACTTTGACCCCTAGATCTCTTTCTGCCATACTCCTTCCTAGACACTCTTCCCATTCTGTATGTGTGAAACTGATTGTTCCTTCCTAAGTGGAGCACTGTGCATTTGTCTTTATTGAACTTCATCTGGTTTACCTCAGACCATTTCTCCAATTTGTCCAGATCATTTTGGATTTTGACCCTGTCCTCCAAAGCAGTTGCAATCCCTCCCAGTTTGGTATCGTCTGCAAACTTAATAAGCGTACTTTCTATGCCAACATCTAAGTCGTTGATGAAGATATTGAACAGAGCCAGTCCCAAAACAGACCCCTGCGGAACCCTACTTGTTATACCTTTCCAGCAGGATTGGGAGCCATCAATAACTACTCTTTGAGTACGGTTATGCACCCACTTTATAGTAGCCCCATCTAAATTGTATTTGCCTAGTTTATCGATAAGGATATCATGCGAGACTGTATCAAATGCCTTACTAAAGTCTAGGTATACCACATCCACTGCTGCTCCCATATCCACAAGACTCATTATCCTATCAAAGAAAGCTATCAGATTAGTTTAACATGATTTGTTCTTTACAAATCCATGCTGGCTATTCCCTATCACCTTACCACCTTCCAAGTGTTTGCAGATTTCTTTAATTACTTGCTCCATTATCTTCCCTGGCACAGAAGTTAAACTAACTGGTCTGTAGTTTCCTGGGTTGTTTTTATTTCCCTTTTTATAGATGGGCACTATATTTGCCCTTTTCCAGTCTTCTGGAATCTCTCCCGTCTCCCATGACTTTCCAGAGATAATAGCTAGAGGCTCAGATACCTCCTCTATTAACTCGAGTATTCTAGGATGCATTTAATCAGGCCCTGGTGACTTGCAGGCATCTAACTTTTCTAAGTGATTTTTAACTTGCTCTTTTTTGATTTTATCTTCTAAACCTACCCCCTTCCCATAATCATTCACTATGTTAGACATTCCTTCAGACTTCTCAGTGAAGACCGAAACAAAGAGGTCATTAAGCATCTCTGCCATTTCCAAGTTTCCTGTTACTGTTTCTCCCTCCTCACTGAGCAATGGGCCTACCCTGTCCTTGGTCTTCCTCTTGCTTCTAATGTATTGATAAAGAGTTGTCTTGTTTCCCATTATTCCCATAGCTAGTATGAGCTCATTTTGTGCCTTTGCCTTTCTAATCTTGTCCCTGCTTTCCTGTGTTGTTTGCCTATATTCATCCTTTGTAATCTGACTTAGTTTCCATTTTTGATGACTCCTTTTTATGGAATAGTCTGCTGGAGGTGGGGGAATCCCTCAAACCATCCTGTTGACGCTGTTCCAGTTTGGATAAATAATTTGTCATTTGAGCAGGCACACTGGTCCCTGAGTCTCGCAGCACCCACTTGGAGGTGGGAGACTCAGAGTCATTGGGCCAGAGTGAAAGAGATTGACTATAATTATAAACTGTGGAACAGCTTCATTTAAGACACTATTTCTCATAGGATACTAGTCATAATCTCATGACTAAGTTGTTGTTTCTTCCAACCTCTGACTTAAAAAGAGTTGAAATAATACCATCCAATATATTGAAAAAGGGTTGATTTTCAACTTGTAGATTTATTTAATCTTTCCACTTGCAGTACAATACTATATCTCAAATAAAACTTGTCAAGTAAGAAGTACATTGCTGTTATTTGGATGCCAGTACTTGAGTTGTTTACATGTGTGAATTCTGAAGATACCAAATACATAAGACAATATCAGCCTATGGTACGGCTGAAGGTAGTATATTCTTCACTGTCCTTCTCATCACTCTCCCAGCCATCTGTTTCTTTCCTATGGTGGTTGTGTTCCTTGCTAATTAGTCCTGTGTGTTTGCTGCCTAAATAAACAGTTAAAGACTCGGTTCCTAGGTTCCAGCCATCTGAGAGAAAAGAAAAGAAATACAACATTGCTGATTGGTATTTACACTCATTAGTAAAAATGCTTTGTTGGATACACTGTATGTTTGAACAGACGGAATAATGTAGGGTTTCATATCTGGCTGACTTGGCTCGTTCAACTTATCCTTTTTACTTGAGACCTTTTGAATACTATTGTTACCTCTTATTATCATAGTCCTGTCCCTTAAACTTTGTAGTTTTGATAGAGTAATGTTAGCTGTATATAATCTTTCAAATTTATCCATGTGCCATTCTTTTAAAATGATGTCACTGACACTTTTTTAGGCTCAACTTTAATATTAGACCTCTCTCCCTGAATAATAGCCCACATTGCAGAACTCAAAACAAGGTAGGTGAGGTAATATCTTTTGTTGGACCAACTTACGTTGGTGAAAGGGACAAGCTTTTGAGTTGGTCTAATAAAAGATATTACCTCACCCACCATGTCTCTCTAGTATCCCTGGGACCAACATGGCTACAACAACATTGAACACAAAGCAATCATTTACTTGAAAGGGAGTTGTGTAGGATTAGACTTCTGTCTGATATGGATTTTATTATTAAAAGTGCAGGCATCCAAGACATGGAGTATCTCTTTCAAATTCTTGAAAGAGACTTAAGAGCCAGTCACATTTAGGCACTTAGGAGCCTGTCTCATTGAAAGTCAAATGGAATTATGCTCCTAAGTAACTTAAGGCCATATTTGTATAGGTATTTATATGCTCACAGATAGGTGTCTGTCAGTTAGGCACTTAGGTACTACTGAGAATCCAACTAGGCACCAATCTCTATTTTAGTTTCCTAAATACCTTTAAAAAAACTGGCTCTTAAGTCCTATTGCAAGTCAGTAGGACTTACTCTACACAAGCCATTATGTACTTAAGGCAGGATGTAAATTTAGAGTACTCATTACTCCACATTAATTCCCTGTGAAGACACTTAGATCTTGTCTACACTACAGTTTACTTTGTTGTAATTTGAGTCATTCAGGGGTGTGAATAATCCACACCCTTAAGTGACAAATTATGCTGACCTAAGTGCTAATATAGACAGTGCTATATCAGTTGGAGAGCTTCTCTTGCTGATATAGCTACTGCCTTTTGAGGAGACAGGAGTTATTAAGCTAATGGGAGAGCTCTCTCCCATTGGCTTAGAGTGTCTCCACCACAAGAGCTACAGAGGTGCACCTGCATCAGTGCAGGTGTGCCTCTATAAGTGCTGAAATGTTGATGTAGCCTTACTCTGCACTAGAAGTGCCCTTGAGTAGTTTATCTTAATGCACTTCTAATTCTCAGTAAGAACATCCACCCAGGGAGTTAGTGCGGAGTAACTGCTGTTCTTTAAATTCACACCCGAACTTAGAGCAAAGTAACTCTCCATGTAGACAAGCCCTAGGTCACTTTGAAAATGGGATTTAGTCTCCTTTTTCACATAGGCACTAAACTGTTCATTTATCATATGGAAGTTGCTGCGCCTTCCACGAATAGCCATAGGATCCTGTCCTCTTGGCTGAGAAGCTGCTATATTGGGCCTAACAAGTGACAGAAGTACACTTTCATCCACAAGTACACTTTCATCCACCGCAGTGCTCTCATGAAATAAGGCTCTTTTAGTAAAATTGCAGGGAGTGAAGGACACAGCCCTCGCATAGTAACATCAAAGATAGAGGCGTGGCTCAAATCCTGGCTTCAGTGGAAGCTGAGGAGCCACAGCACTTGTCAGGATTTGCTCTATTCACAACAGCATCAATGTAAACCCTTCACCTTCCCTCACTAGGAGTGAAGCCTTTCACTTTAAATGGAAATTGCACTGTTGCCAACTATTTTACTGTGAGTCTGATTTTTGTCTGTTTTCTTGTGCCACAGAGCAGACCATCTGAGGACTTATTGTTACTGTTTTACTTTCAGAAAAGACTGACAAAACCTTGCTTTTTTTTAATGACTCCTGAGCTACTTTGAATGCTTTGAGTATATACTCTGGCTATAAAGAGATACCACTATAGTGGTCAGCAATTGCAACAGCAATACTGCTGGCAGCATTTTTTCAGACAATCCTCCCTTCCTGTACTGCATTGGGACTAATCCAGAAAGAGTCACAGGTTCTAAAGGAGAAGGTCCTCTGATTCTGGGTTTAACCAGCTCCTCTCCTCTCACCCTCCATCCCTGAGTGCCTAGCAAGCACTTATTTTAACCAGTGCAGTGGTAACCTCTCCTTTTCCATCCTCCCATTCAAGGACTGCTGCCCTACTTTCACAGTGTTTGGGACTCCATTACAACAGACAACTGAGTCTGAAAAGGAATGATGTAGGGGGTGGGGAGGACAAATGGGAAGGATCTTATGACTTAACCTGATCTGATAATGCTTATGCCATACAGCTGTCCCCCCATCTTTTTCAGGGACCCCTCTCACAAGACACTGCTCCTTGAGCAGTTTCAGTCTTTACTGGCTTTGGAGGCCACAGAAGAGATTCCCTGAAGCATCAAGGGAGAGATGAGATCTATCCTTGACCTCCATGATCTCAACAAATGCATCAGATACATGAGATCCTGTACGCTCACCCTAGTAACTTTCCTCCCAGTCTTCATTTACAGTGACTGGTTTGCTGCCCTCGACCTTCAGGATGCTTATTTCCATATTGCAATCCTCCCAAACCACAGGAGGTTGCTCAGATTTGTCGTGGCTGGCCAGCCCTGCCAGTACACCATGCTGCCTTTCAACTTGTCCTCCTCTCTGAGTCTTTACCAAGTGTAACGGGGGTAACCACATCCTCGAAGAAGGGAATTCATAGTCCTCTCTCATGTTCCCTTCACACTATGCTTACTCAGTCATCTAGGTCTCATCATGTATTCGACGATCCACCCTCCATTCCCTCTGCACTGCTTTTACTTCTGAGGGTAAAGGTGAAGGAACAGAGGGGCTCAGTTAAGTGCTGCCCTTATATGGCCAGGGGAGGGACTATATGTGCAAAGTGTGAGTACCATCCTTAGGAGTATTGCTGGACAAAGTTCTCTGGCTTCAATGCGCTTGGGAAGCAAACCCCCATATGGAATACATGTTTGCATCACATCCCAAAGAACAGTTATGAATAGGTAACTGTTTTTTCTTAATTTTTTGTGACCAGTGCTGGTGGATCTGTATGTAAGAGCTAGATTTTAAAAGTTCAAAATCACTTATGGAAAAGTGGCCAGTTTCTGCTTGTCAGCCTCATGTAAGCATTTGTGCCTCCCATGGCTCTAAGTCATTGCACTGAGGAGAGAGGGTGGGAGAAAGGAAACTGAATGCACATAACAGGTTGTTTGTTAGAACACGAACTGAATAACAGATTTAAAATGCTTTGAGCTAATCTACTCCCAAGTGAACAGAATGTGTTTGATCTAAGACCCTATATTTTAAAATCTATTCATAACTTCTTTCCTATTATCCTCAGTGGCAAAATGTTTCTGTCAAAGACTCCATATAAGAAGTAGTTTTTCTTCTAATACTTCAGATTTTAATTGTCACATTGACAATTAAAATCTGTACTTTTGCAAACTTCATCTTAAAATTAAAATCTCTTTTCGTTCTAGCTTACATTGCCCTCCCTTAAAATTGGTATAAAACAATACCATCAGTTATATTTTATTAAAAGGTACTTAAATCTTTACATAGCTGTTGTAGGTGCAGAAGTGTAGGAGTTTATACTCAGTAGTTCTGTACAAATGTTTTTCCAAACTGGAAGATAACTCTTATTTAAAAGATTCTAATTGAAAAAATCTGCTGTCATTTCAGTACTACATAGTCTACTAATATACCTCTTTATAAGCACAGTTCTTCCATTCACTTACAATAACTAGTTTTCAGTGACATAACCGCCATCACGATTGTAATTAAATATTTATCACAGAGTTGCCTTTTGCCATTTGAATGGAACAATGCAGGCCCAGCTATATTTTAAAGACTCAGTAGTAAGCTATATGATGATGGTATATCAGGCAAATGAGTGTTTGATGGACTGTGCTAATGTGAGCTAAAAATAAATTCCCATCTGTTCACCTTTCAGACTGCATCAAGGCATTTCATATTGGTTGCAGAATAACTTAATGGAACACAAATGAAAATGTTTATTTCCAACTTGCTGCAAAAACTGAAAAAGGCAACTTGTTAATAAAGATGTTCTAACAAGGAATGAATTGTGTGCCTATGGCTCTTCTGGAACACAGTAAGACCATCCATTTAAGCACACAATTGAATACAAGAAGAGGAAAGAGATCCACTTAATATATTGGCTCCCAAAATCCTATGTAGCTCAACATTCTGAATGTTGATGCCAAGAATTTGACTTATTGGAACAATTAATGGTGTGGCCCATTATCATCAATTCAGCAGAGTTTATTGTATATCATCTAGTGTAATTCTTTTTTTTTCTCATATTTTAATCTGTTCTTTTGATTAATTTATTGGGAAATTATACAGAATTTCAATGGAGCCTACTGCATCACACCCACTGGGGATTTGGGCCATAGCAATTAAATACTTTGGTAAATATATTGTTTGTTTTTTTTATCGGTTAACTACGTATGTTGCACTATGACCTGTGTGTGCATTATATAGAAATGTATTTTTATATGTAAAAGTACATATTTGGCTTAGGACCAAATCCTCACTTGGTGTAACTTCCTTTGAAGTCAGTGGAGCTATACTAATTTACAACTAGAATTTTTCAATGGATTGAATCTTATTTCAGTTTTTAGCTGCATTAGGCATTTTTTCCTTTTCAGGTTGATTACAATGATTATGTCACTTTTAAAGATGTACTTATCTGACTGCGCTGTTGTGCAAGCAATAACCCAAATTACTTCATCTATCATTTTTGGTAAGCATCTCCTATTGACTGTCATTCATGGAAAGCACCAGCTCAGCTCTTTCTAATGAGCTGTAATCACAGATGCATTTTTTAAAAAACAGGTCCTCTAAAACCAGGTGTAGAAACAACATAGTTTATATTCTGCTGTTCATAAATTTCAAGAGCAATTGGTGTCAGCTTGTGAGGTAACTGTGTGACAGATTTAACACCCTGATTAGACCTCAGATAGAGAAAATAGTTAAAAGGCAGGATCGGGGAACAAAAAAGCCAATCAGGTTCTCAGGGGAAAAGGAGGAACTTTGATGGAGGAGGAAAAGGCCTTTGGGAAGACAGAGAAATCCCTCCCACCTTCCTCCTCACCCATTTAGTAAGGGTCTGAAATCAGTGGGAGTCTTTAAAAATAAACACTAATATAGTATACACACACCTCTGAAGTGAGCCAGATTTACTCACTTCAGTTAATATAGATTGACTTCCCTAAGGACTGTGAAGTGTTATGCCAGCTCTGTAGGTGAAAGCAATTTGTAAAAATCTTATGTGAGGACTAATTAAATATGAATTGTTCATATTCCACTCCAAACTCTAACTTTAGAGGGGATTAAAAATTTGTAACAGACAAATTTCAAGCAAAGATGCCCTTTTGTTGTCAACTAAATTTTGTCGGGGGGGAGAGAAATAATTTTCAATGCATTTTTCTGTTTGTTGATGGAGTTCAAAAATTTGTCTGTAAAATATTTGTCTTTCAATACAAATCTTTACAGAATACAAAACTTGTACCAAAAATAGCTTTCAACAATTATTTCTTAAATTTCAAAGGAAGTGATTTTTTTTAAATTCCCACCAAAATTTTTTGGTATTTTCTGTCACCTTTATTCAGCTCTACTTTCTTATTTGCTGCAGCCAGATTGATCAGAGATCTCTCAAGGAACTTCTGTTCATTAGAAGTCTTTCAAACAACCCCAGATAAGGTCATAGTACTGCATTTTGCTGTGCACTTGGCAGTGTCTAAGAGTATTAATAAATGCATCAGTAGAGGGAGTAGATTTAAGTGACATGCATCCAACAAAGTGGGTATTCACCCACGGAAGCTCATGCTCCAATACGTTTGTTAGTCTGTAAGGTGCCACAGAACTCTTTGCTGCTTTTACCGATTCAGACTAACACAGCTACCCCTCTGATAGCTTATCAGTGTATACCACCTGTGGAAATGCATGTAACAATCAAAATACACATGCAAATGGAATCGGAGGTTATGTATTTTACTACAGCTGCTTTGGTTACCAATTGTATTTTAAATGCTCAAGAAACAGGCATCCCATCTTACATTTCCCAACAGATCTTCAACCATTGTATATTTTGATTTTAAAACATTGATTTATGATGGTTAATTTTACTCATCTCTAATACAATCAAATTCTTCCTTGCCTTGTTTTTTGGAAGGCACAGAGTTTAGATGGCAAACTGCACAAGTGTCCCAATAGTGGCAGCTGGCTTCTCAGTAGATTCCTCATACAGTTGTCCTGGTGACTTAAAAGATGTTTAAGTTAAGCTACAGATGGAATATTTACACTGCTTTGTCATTTCAGTTGTTGCCACATTTCTAGGAATAATCTATTCTGAAGAATTTTTCTGTTTTCATCTCTTAGAAAATAAAATCCTCCACAGTACTTATAGTGATGGAGGATGCAAACTGAAATGTCAACATTTATGAGCCCTCTCTTGCAACCTTTGGATACCCCAAAACTCCCAGTGAAATGAATGGCAGTTTTGAGTGTACAAGAGAGGCAAGATTAGTCCCCCAATATATATATATATAGAGAGAGAGAGAGAGAGAGAGAGACATCTGATCACTGACAGTCAATTTTATCCTGGTGCAAGAATTGTGCATTTAATCTCAGTTTGAAAATTTAGATATAGGACAGTAAGTTACTTATAAACATAAGACAAATGCTTATAAACTGATCCACACAGGTGGAAAATATATATCCTGGATCAAATCCTGCTCTCACACACAACTCCCACTGAAATCATTCTTGGCCTTTCATTTTTGTTTTCCATACTCCCTCATGGTATTTGTTTTCTTGAGGGAAATCTCCATCCTCTTTCTTAAGCTTAGCCATTTCGAGGAAAGGTTCTATTCATAGATTCGTTCCTCACAAAACAGGAATTATTTTAAGTTTCAAATACAAATCCCAGTGAACTTCACAAAAAGCTCTGCTTCTGTAACTCCCTCCTCAGTAAACTTTTCCATTGGGATCTCTTGCCAATGTATCTCCCAAAGAGAAGCTACCTCAATGTGTGAAATGTGCCGCACATATACAGTTGCCAGCATTGAGTGTTCTAACAAAGATGTGTTCAGTGTTAATGGTAAAACACACTATATTCTACAGTCTTGTGAAGAAATCCACTCTCTAATTTAGGCCTCTAATTCCTGTAACAGATTGTTAGCCATTTGAGATTCGTTAAAGGTTTTCGACACAGATCCAGATTGCTACCAGAAAATGCAGAGCATTTAGAATTTTCGAAAGTGAGCCTGCCAAAATTTAATTACACCCATAAGTAACTCTACCCCTGCTGCACAGACACTATGCCCACTGTCCAATAAATCAGATAATGACTGAGATACTAAGCACTTTGTGAGAAGCTAACTGTTCATGGTCTCTCCCTTATTCATGCTGAACTTGCTTGCCACTGTGCCATACAGTTTTTATTTGGGATGGGGTTGGTACACTAGGCATCTATGCCCTATTGCTGATACACCAGCCTGTATAAAAAGGCTGATAGTTATTTTACTACTATTTGCTCAGGACAAAGTATCAATTTCTACATGATTACAAAGACTTAAAAACCTTAACCGTGACTCAAAGTGCTGAATTTCTTAGAACAGTCCCAAGGTATTTGTCTAAGCAAAGACTCATAGAAAAATGCTGCATGTTGAGAGCAGCAAGGGTGGTGAGGATTAGTGCCCCCCACGATGTAAATATTGTGGAGATGGATCTGTTTCCATCCCCCTCCCCCAAAAAAGGAATGTTTTCTGTCCCTACATTAGCTTAAGGAAACAAGAGTGGGATCCAGCTATGTTCCACTTCTGCATATGCACGGTGGGCAGAGGCAAGAGTGGGACCAAGAGAAGGGGCTGGAATGGCCACTGCAGTGCATCAGAGGGAAGCTGCTGGGGAGCAAGTAGGACTCCCTAGACCAGACCAGTCCTGCCTTCCAGACACCATGGAGGAGGAGCAGAAGCACAGGTGTTAGCTGCCAGGTTGGGGGAAATGGCACCAGCAATGTGGGGGTGAACTGTTACCAGCTGCAGGAGAGAGGCACAGCACTCCAGGCACTGAGGAGCTGCCAAAGGAACAGCAATAGGAACTACTGGGGCACCCCTTCCTAGCCTGGTGATGGCTGCCTGCTCTGAGTCTCAGAGCTTGCAGACACTTATGTTGGTATAACTTACATTGTGCAGAGTTGTGAATACGCAATGTTAAGTTACATCGACCAAACTGCCTGTCGGCCCGAGAGCTTCTCCTGCCGACATAGCTACCACCTCTCGTGGAGGTGGTTTTATTATGCGGACAAAAGAGCTCCCAGCACCAGAGAGCATCTTCACCAGACACACTACAGCAATGCAGTTGCATCGGTACAGCTGTGCTGCTGTAGCACTTCTAGTGTAGACTAGCCCTCAGTAACTCTTCTCCCTCCCCTTCCTGTCTCTCTGCACCCCCATTCAAAAGGAACTTCCACCTCCCCAGGGATGATCCTGAGAGATGTTGGGCATCCATAACTACCACTGAAATCAACGAGTTTGAGGATTCAGGATCAGGTTCTAAACTGGCATAGCAGGTTAGTCTGAGAGCTAGTGGTCAGGCAGTGGCTTCACAGTTCTTTCTGGCCTGATCATTCTAGAGGGGCCGCTAGCCAAGTTGTATGTGTCACGCCGCAATCCCTCCTGAGGTCACTGCTCGCTCTAAGTTATAATACTCCCCCACTGAGTAGCTTTCCTACCAGGCTATGGCCCCTCTGTTTGGGGCATGGCCACAGGCTCTGGAGTCTGTTTAATCTGTCAGTGGGACAGTGTCCTATTCTGTGCAGTTTCTTGTGAGTATTCCCCAGGATGCTGGGGGAATAAAATGGATCACTGTTTCCAGTGTAGTCTTAGGACTGATGCAGCTGCTTCTCTCACAGCTGATGCAATCTGGTACTCTTTGACACTGTCTGTGCTACCAGTTAAAAAAAAACAACCAAAACCCTCTACCTGAAGCATACCTAGCAGCTGCTGAAGGACATGGCCTCCCTAGCCCAATACTGCTCTGTGCCTTACCCTGCTTTAGTGTTGGGTCTGTAAACCTCATCACAGCTGAAATAACATCATGTAATAGCAGGGCTCTGTTTGGCGAGTGTGACCCAATAAAACCCCTATAGACATAATTTTGCAATTCATGGCTTCCATCATGGCCATGAATATGTTGTATAATGCATATTATTTGTGATATTCTACACACTGATTATTCAGTATGCTCACTGCTAATGGAAATTCCCAGACTACTTATTGCATATTTTTTCTTTTTCTCCTTCTGCTTTCCTTTCATTACCTGTGTCAACCTTTTTTTTTAAAAAAAAACCTCATGAGCTAAGACTATCCAGCATTCACATTCCTGTCATCCTTTGTCCTAAAGATAAGTTCCAATAATATATCAAGAATGCTTATCGTATAGAATGCTGCCTGGTTTTCACAAACTTATGTGAAAGATTTTTCACTTCCAAGTTCAGGAAAGGGAATAACCAGAGATTTACTGCCCTTTCCCTTGCCCCTTAACCTCTAGGTTAGAAAGATAATTTTCCTAATGATTTTTCATTATCTAGTACTATTTTTCCCTTCATTTTACTTTTTGTTGCCTCTTGTTCTTCACTGTATTTCTTGACCCCCAAAGGTGCCCTAAGCTGAACTTTCCTTGCAAGTACTGATGTTAATTAATGCAGTGGCTCAAATGTATGCAGAATAATACAGACGTTAAGATATTTTAGTGTCCCAAAGGTCTTGCTTTTGTCAGGCTTTTCCTCTCCATTTGTGTCTGAAAGCATCCTTATGTAAAACATCTTTATTTTACTACTTTTTGCTGATCCAACTGGAGTGAAGAAGCAACATAGCAGTATGCAACTTTGAAGGGAGGAACATTCCTTAAAGTTCCTCCCCAGGTAGTACATAAACTATTAAAAACACATCTGGCTAAAAACAGTCATAATAGAAGGACAGGTTTTCTCCGGAATGGAACCACATTTATTTATTTTGAAATTATTTGAAAATATCCTGTAAGCACTTCTATCTCAGTGCAGACCCTCATAATGGGTGAGCTTTCTTTGTGGGAAAGTAACTGGGACCTGCTGCCCATGAGTATCAGTGGACATCTTTTAATATCTGAGTAACCTAAACTAGCATCATATGCTTCATGCCTTCCCAGAAGTCCTTTCTTCAATAAATAATACTGCTGCATCAGCCAGACAACATGTTGTGAGCCCTGTGGTGTTGTGTTATGGTGGTGTGCTATAAAAGGGTCAGTGGAAAGTTTAAACTTGTTACCCATCCTGCAGGCTGCTTTGCAATGCCACACTTCCTGTTTACTCTAACACATTCTCTCCCATACATGTAACGCCAACAGACCCCGGGTTTTGGCAGGTAGGATCAAACCTGGGACTTCTGGAGCCTACGACATGAGTTAAAGCCAACTGGCTCTTAGCTAAAGATATAGAGCAGAGTCATTAGTCTCTAAGTGGCCTTGGTGACACTAGAGGGGACAGAACAGCACACTCAGGAGGTGAGTGGGTTAGAGACAGATTAGGAGAATGTGGAGTCTACATAATTAAGAATTGGCCCTAAAAAGCCATTTGACACAAGAAAATCCTTACTGAGCACTACTCAACACTACTGCAATGTTTAAAATGGCCAGCATAACTTACATAGCAGCAGGATAGTGGACAGCTCACTGAAGGCAGGACTGAGCCCAGGGAAGGCTGCCAAAGACTGGATACCTAGTTGGCTGGAAGAGTAGCTGAACTGTGGACAGGCAGGCTGAGCCCAGGGGACTGAGCCCAGAACCTAGACAGAATGGGTGAGGGTACCGTGAGAGGCTCGGCAGGTCTTTTTGAAGATTAAGCTTAGGCAAGGAATGCAGAAGGGACACCAGCTGAGGGTACTGAGATGGCCCCTGTTGGGCTGTCAAAGAAGGCAGTGCTTTTGGGAGAGGAAGCCTTGGTACTACAGCCTCACACCAGGGCCATGAGCAAGAACTAGACTGTATACACGGGAATGGAGGACAGTGTGTGTGACTCAGCCAGCTGAGTTGCTGAAGGCCAGCTGAACTATTGACTGGGGTGCTCACAAGAGGCAGGTGCCACCCCATTGTAAGAACTGAAAGAAAAGCAGGCTTACACCTGACCAGAAAGGGAGTAGTTATGAGAGATGGGTACCAACTCTATTACAAGGATAAATAACTGTCATTTTGGTGACAACAAAACAAATGCAAAAATAAAGACTCTTGTAGAATTTGGCAACATGGTCACTGGTCAGTGAAGAAATGTCACCTGGTTCATATTCATTAGTCACAGAAAGTGGAATCTTAATCAGCTGCTAAAGGTTCTTGAAGATATAACCAAAAACTTTCACTGGCTACTCTTTCTCAGTGATACCCTGGAAGAACAAAAACTCAAGTGATTGATAGAGATGGAAAAGAACTTTAAATATATGGATGTGCCAAAAGATGCTTTGCTTTACAGTAGATCTCGAAAGCATCTTTAGGCACATCCATATCTCGACGACGACTTGTCAGGTTACAAGGTTTTTAAGCTTTTTTTGTATCTGACACATGTCAAGGGATCAGAGCCAAGAAATTTGTCTCCCTCTGTCACACAACAGGCAGCAGTGTCATAAAATAGTATTTGCTCACTGAGAGATGATGAGAGTTGGAGAGTCAGGTTATGTCTACACTGCAGTCACAAGGTGTGATTGCAACTCACACAGACATACCCAAGCTTTAATATAACATCTCCAGTACATGAGTTAGTGAAGCTGCAGCAGCAAGGGCTTCAGGAGGGTGGGCTGTACAAATCTGTCTAGAACCCTAAGTAATTGTGTGGGCAGCTAGCTTACCCTGAAGCCCATACTGCCCTGGCTTCACTGCTCCAGTACCTGAGCTAGCTCGATTAAACCTAGCTCAGATATATGTATTCAAATTGCAGTTACACCTATGACTGCAGCATAGACATACCCTCGGAATAAAACCAGGCTAGATTACGGTAGCATCAGTACTATGTTCACTTTATTTCTTGTTTTTAAGCACATATATTATAATAAAACATGCATCAGTGAAATACTATGGGCTAAACCCTTTTCTATCCATTGTTAAACTTGTGGTTACACTGTATGTATATATGTGCCATATATCACACCTTCATTACACATCCAGTCAAATTAAATTTCAAGCTCAAAGCATATTATTGTAGTTCCTGCGGTTCAAACCTACACTCAAGATGCTAATATGCAGTTACCCAGGGCTAGATAGAATTTCTTCATCTGTGTGTACCTTGCGCTATAAACCAAGTATACAATGCATTTCCCCCTTCCTCTGAAGTATTAGCCATATGTTATTTCTTGAGGCAAAAGACTGGCTGGATAGATCATTGTTCCCATCTGGTGTGGCAAATCCTATTTTTCGTCTGTGTATACAAGACCCCAATCCTGTGCTAATTAACACTCTATGTGAATTTAACTGTGACCCTTGGTGTGTTACATTATGTATTTTGTGGAATATGATACAGTATTTTAAGTCACCTATTTTTCCTCTAGTCTTGCACCTCATTCAATGCAAGATTGGAAGGTGAGCACCGAATGTGGCAGCTGTTCAACATTTCTTATTAACATCACTGGTCCAGTGAATCCTTGCCTCATTTATTACCCCACCATGCAACTAATGAAGCAGGGGTCTTTGAGAAAATATGAGTCTAACAAAAAAGCTATTAACATTTGTCTTTTGGAATGTAACATTTCCCTCCAGTGCCAGTCATCCTACTGGATCATCAAAATTAAATAGTGATTTGGAATTATTTATTCAGGGAATTTGATACTGAGCTTTATTTATGACTATAATCACCTAGTCAAGGATAGGTTTTTTTAGAATAACATTTTAGATTCTAAATGTCATAGAAAATCAAGTAAAGATTTGTGCTCATGGATATTACAGGAACATTTCCAAAAATGCCTAAATCTGTACTGACTGAGTTTCTTCTGAATTCTTCTATCAAGGCAAGGTTTGCATCACCTCCTTCTGTAATGGCTACACCTGCAGTAAGTGTCAAGCCAAGAGGGAGAAGTTAAAAGGGCTGAATCCAGCTCATTTAGGAATTTACCAGCCTCTCCAGATCACTGGCTCTCACTAAGTGAGAGAAGCCTGGTGGGACTCAGGGTGCTGCCTAGGACTGCTGGCAGAGACAGCCTCCCTGATGGAAGGTAGGCTTGCAAAGGGGAGTGTAAGGCTGTTGGGAAGAAGCAGAAATTAAGTCTGCCCAGGATTCTGCACAGAGAGCAAGAAGACTCCCACTGAGTCTGAGAATGGAGAAAAATGAGCTGCAGCAGAACCAGCTGGCTAGCAGAAAGGGTTGAGTCATAAGAGGCAGAAAGGGTTGCAGTGAGGAAGAGGCTAAGAGAGCAGAGTTGATAAAACTGAGCCCAGGAAGAACCTGAGGCGAAGGCTTAAGACAGAGCATGGTAGGAAGCACACAGGGCATCAGAAAGGAATCTATGCAATCAGACCCTGACTACATATTCAAAGGTCCTTCTTCCAGAACCCACTAGGAAGGAAAAGCCTGGGTTCCCCTATCAGCCCACCCAGAAAAGTGGAGCAGAATCCCATGACAAGGAGTAAAGACTACTGGAAACCCCCTGATGCCAGGGGCAAGGACTAGTGAGTCCGGACTTAGACACAAGGTCCACCATGAAGCTTCATGTTGATTTGTTGGACTATTGGTTTAACCCAGAAGGGGTGAGATGTTAGGCAACCCAGCAGGAGGGCCAAGTTGAAAGAAGTAGACTGCTGCAGGGCCTGCTACACTACATCTACCCACAAGGGGACACATCAATCAGTGAATTGCATATTTATACAGCATGAATTCAGAGGAGCTTTGCTGCTTCTCTAGGCTTCTCCAACTGCTGCTGCAGAACCTATACTGTGTCTTGTACTCTGTTCAATCTCTTTTATTCTGCATATTGTACCATCTGCAAAGTGATTTAGTATACTGTAAATATTAAGTAATCTCTACCGGTGTTCTAAACCATATGTTCTGTGTAATAAGTGAGTCTGTGGTTGATATCATTTGGTACATCACTCTTTTCTGCTACTACTGTTTTGAATCAGTTCCAAATACTGTACTATAAAGAAGCAGGTACACTTCTGTCTGTAGGATCAAATTTAGGGCCTTCTCCCAAACCCAGTACATATGTATACCGGAGCCAGCCTTTCTATAGTTGGTTGAGGCCCCAGCACCTGGTTGTACTCCATTTCCTCAGAGGAAGAGCTAGTCAGCCACTTGACCTACCTGCTCAGTAGCTGGCTGCATCATTTAACTAAATGAATTTTTGTTGAATTAGGCTGTCTCATCAAAACCAAAGTTTTGTGGATGCATTTTGGTTCTGACAGGTTTTTTAAATTACTTTTAGGGAAAAAAGAGTGCACTTCTGTATGTAGGGGAGTTAAGCTGCTGTCCCGGGATGTGGAGACCAAGTTCATGTTCAAGGCCCTGCCCTATCCGATTTAGAGCAGTTTTTCATCTCAAAATCCTCCTTTTTTATTTTTTTTTTTGGCAGTACAGGGACTTTCTGCCAAAGAATGGCCTCTTAACCCAGTGATAGTCCATTTGTTTTTGTTGCCACCTGACTGAGGCATCTACTAACCTTAGAATCGTATAACTTTACACACACTGTTGCCTGACAAAAGCATACTTTGTGTGTGAAATTTCATAGTCCTGTAAAAGGGGTGAACATAGCGGTACAGACTCAGTCTCCAGCCATGTAGACTTGTGTGTTACCCTCCCCTTGTGAATTTCTTACCTTTTTTTGTATGAACTGAAGGGATTTGCTGGTGGTTCCTTTTTTAACAAAGGAAAAGAATAAGAAATGTACCTTGGGCACTTTAAGAAACCTCAATGTCCTTGTCACACAGCCAAATCAAAAATATAATACTTAACAAGAAATATATATATATCTCCTGATCTTTTCTGTCAAAATAATAAATTCTATTTTTAATGCAAGAAGGAAAGCAAATTACACTGGCCAAATACCTAAATCTTTATCCACCTCCCCACCCCCTTTACACTACTCACTATGATGGTCTAGGCTGGCTTAATAAAGGATTTGATTCCAATGAATATTGTGGTAGAATCCTCCCTGTAGGAATAGAAGGACTTTACCTATCTAGCAGCTTCTCAGAGATGGAAAACTCTCAGGTCCAATTATGTTCAAATCAGTTCTGAGCTCAAGTGAAGGTTTGCCCTTGCCTTAGAAGCTCCCCCCACACTCACCTGGATTCATTGGAAAGCATGAAATAAGCAGATCAAAAATGACACACACAAAGGAAAAACATCCTTTACCCAAAGAGAATTACTGGGGTGGTGTTGAAGATACGCCAAGTATCAGAATACAAATGTTTGAGAGCATCTGCAGTGTGAAAGATCTATCTCACATCAGATATGTTTATCGTTGTTTGGGGCTTTCCAACCTTCTGTTCAGCTAATCTGGTATAGTGATATAGCTGTCATTTTTGAATAGGAAGATCTAGAGGCCCTGTATGATTCCCCAGTTCCCTCTTCTGTGGGTGGACATTTGCAATGGGTAGATCAGCATCCCACAACTGACTATTTTTGTGTCTGTATTTCTGTCTCGCTCATTCTCAGTGCCCTTACTTCCTCCCCCAATTCTGCCTTCCCTCTTCCTACTCTTTTTTCTCCCTTTTTTCTACAATTCTATTTAACATAATATAATTCCATATGCAATAGCTAGTGTAAAATTAGCCTAAATTTCCCCCCAAATGGTATGAAACTAGCTTAATATATTTATATTAAAGATGTAAATGAAGTATAAAATCTTAAAGTTTAAAATATTTTGGTATATCTGAAGATAGGCTATTCTTTGTGTGGACAAATATAATTTATTTGAAATGTATGTTTGTTAGACAGTAGTTTATAAGGTACTGCTACAAATACTACTGTTTAGTTTATTGAAGTGAGCTGCGTATGCACTAAAGATAATGGTCCTAGTACACATTTTTATTAAAGATGCTTTCATTTTGTTTTTTATAAATGAGTTCCTGACTAACATTTTCCCCAAATTAAGATCTTTGTTTCTAAGCATAATCCGGTAAGCTTCAAGGGATTTTAAACATATATACTGTGGCAAAAGAATGCCTAGTTAAAAAAACCTACATATTGCAAGTCCTGATCACTTTAATGCTATCAGGCAAGGTGGCAAAGATATATTAATAGGACTAAAACAGAAATTGCATCAAAAACGCTTGTGGAAAATATGGTAACTCCATGGAGAAGCATAAATTACTTTGAAAGAGTTCACCTTTCTGCTCCCTTATTCTAGAAAACAAAGTAAGTATAAGTAAAATTACTTCTAGTTTTTAACAATAAACACTTTAAGTTTGAGCCAAAGCCTTTCCATTGACTTCAATGGGATTTTGAATCAGACTCTTAATGAGGATACAGAGACTCTTTAAAGAATTCAGAGTTCAAAATTTGTATCTGGTAGACAAACAATTTATTCAAAATAATTCAGAAAATATTTTCCCAGTGAATGTTCCCCAAGTATTATAGTGCAGAGGAAGCCATTCTAGTTGGTCGGTCGGTTGCTAACTTACCTACTGCAAAAGTCCATCTCCATTCCAAGCAGCGTTCTCACTTTGGCATTCTGCATCAGTGACTGACTTGTAAGGAATGGTCATAGACAAGAAACCATTGCTTTGCACCTAACGATTTGTCTCATACACAAGGAAACAGGCTCTACTGTCCCAGGTTGTTCCTTGAGCCATGATATAAAATAAATAAACTTTACATTAAAAGGGCTTTTAATCCCCCCTGCTCCCTTTATATTTATATTCCTTTAAACAGATTTCCTCTCCTTACCAGCCATTTTGGTGATCTTAACAATGGTAAGAACCATTTTTGATACATTGTGTGAATTCCTGCAAAGGGTACAAAAGGAGGCAAATACTATTTAAAGTTCCTGTACCCATAAAAATATACCACCTTGTGTATGGTTTTTTCTATTTTGAAAATTAAAGTTGTTCAGAGCTGGACTGAAAATAGCATATCTTTGTTACTGTTTACACAAAAACCTGGAACGGCTAACCCACTTTCATATTTTATGGATAGTATTCCTGCCATTAATAATCAGCTGTCATGAACATTAGTTTTCATCGTTGCTGAAAGCATTTTTTTCATTTATCTAGATGGCCTCAAAATTAACTGTTTTTTTCTGGCTGTTTTTGAACTGTTTTATATTTTTAGCTAAGATTTTTTTCATATAATGGAAGTCAAATGATTGAAACCAAATTGTTTGTTTGCCTCTCATTTGCTGAGCCTGTCCCAAATACTCAGGATGTCCAACACAAACTATTTAGACTTACCTTTTCTGAGAGTTGCATTTTTTGTACTTTCTCCCCCTCAGCTTGCTGGGGGTGGGTAGAAATGTGTCTTATTTTCCTAACCTTTAAACTGGGATTTTCCTCAGAACTCCTCATAAGGGCTTATTAGGCATGTCTCTGCTTCAAGTCCCTTTCCATCTCTACTATTCCCTCCATTTGCCTACCATGCACAAAAGAAATACTTCAAAGATGGCTGCTATCTCACTTCCCGGCTTCACTAAAAATGTATAAGCATAAAATTTCTACCCATATTTTTTTTCTCCATGATTCTGCTCATTATCAAGTGCAAAATAGCCATTACCCCACAATGTCACAGTAAAGTGAAGTGAAATTGTAGGGGTGCAGAATGACCTGGTGAGAAATTTCTAGCAATATTTTGCAGAAAAATGTTCACTGCTTTCACAGATATAGTGGTAGGTAATGACTTATTTAGATGTTCCCCCAGAGTACCACAGTATGTTTACACCTTATGACCTACTCTAGATTATATGGTCTTTTGGGGGCAGGGACCATCCTCTTGTTCTGTGTGTGTGCAAT